>NC_140589.1:1390764394-1392022141 GCF_964204655.1 Triturus cristatus
TCTGCAGATCTCTTGCTTCTTTCTGCACCTCACTTGCTTCTTTCAGCACCTCTGTTGGTTCTTTCTGCACTGCTTTTTATTCTTTCAGCACCTCACTTGCCTCTTTCTGCACGTCTATTGCTTCTTTCTACACCCCTGTTGCTACTTTCAACAATTCTCTTGCCTCTTTCTGCACTTTTCTTATTTCTTTCTGCACCCCTCCTGCCTCTTACTGTACCTCTCTTGACTCTTTGTGCACCCCTCCTACCTTTTTCTGCACCCCTCTTGCCTATTTTTGCACCTCTGTCGGTTCTTTCTGCACTGCTCTTGCTTCTTTCTGCACCTCACCTGCCTCGTTCTGCACTTCTGTTGCTTCTTTCTACACTTATGTTGCTTCTTTCAGCAATTCTCTTCCCTATTTCTGTACTTCCCTTCCTTCTTTTTGCACCCCTCCTGCCACTTTCTCTGTACCTCTCTTGCCTCTTTCTGCACCTCTCCTACCTCTTTCTGCACCCCTCTTGTCTCTTTTTGTACCTGTGTGGGTTCTTTCTGCACTGCTCTTTCTTCTTTCTGCACCCATTTGCCTCTTTCTGTGCTTCTCTTGTTTCTTTCTAAACCTCTGTTGCTTCCTTCAGCAATTCTCTTGGCTCTTTCTGTACTTCTCTTCTTTCTGCACCTCTCTTGCTTCTTTCTGGACCCCACTTGCCTCTTTCAGCACCTCTGTAGGTTCTTTCTGCACTGCTCTTGCGTCTTTCTGTACCTCACTTGCGTCTTTCTGCACTTCTCTTGCTTCTTTCTACACCTCTGTTGCTTCTTTCAGCAATTCTCTTGTCTCTTTCTGCAATTTTCTTCCTTTTTTCTGCACCCATCCTGCCTCTTTCTGTACCTCTCTTGCCTCTTTGTGCACCCCTCTACCTTTTTCTGCAACCCTCTTGCCTCTTTTTGCACCTCTGTTGGTTCTTTCTGCACTGCTCTTGCTTCTTTCTGCACCTCGCTTGCGTCTTTCTGCACTTCTCTTGCTTCTTTCTACGCTCCTGTTGCTTCTTTCAGCAATTCTCTTGTCTCTTTCTGCACTTCTCTCCCTTCTTTTTGCATCCTTCCTGTTTCTTTCTGTAGCTCTCTTGCATCTTTGTGCACCTCCCTTTACCTCTTTCTGCACCCCTCTTGCCTCTTTTTGCTCTTCTTTTGGTTCTTTCTGCACTGCTCTTGCTTCTTTCTGTACCTCACTTGGCTCTTTCTGCACTTCTCTTGCTTCTTTCTAAACCTCTGTTGCTTCTTTCTGCACTTCTATTGCTTCTTTCTGCACCTCTCGTGCTTCTTTCTGCACCTCACTTGCCTCTTTCAGCAACTCTCTTGCTTTTTCTGCAGATCTCTTGCCTCTTCTGCATCTGACTTGCCTCTTTCAGCACCTCTGTTGGTTCTTTCTGCACTGTTCTTGCTTCTTTCTGCACATTTGTTGCTTCTTTCAGTAATTCTCTTGCCTCTTTCTGCACCTCACTTTCCTCTTTCAGCACCTCTACTGGTTCTTTCTGCACTGCTCTTGCTTCTTTCTGCACCTCACTTGCCTATTTCTGCACTTCTCTTGCTTTTTTCTACACATCTTTTGCTTCTTTCAGGAATTCTCTTGCCTCTTTCTGTACTTCCCTTCCTTCTTTTTGTACCCCTTCCTGCCTCTTTCTCAACCTCTCTTGCCTCTTAGTGCACCTCTCCTACCTCTATCTGCACCCCTCTTGCCTCTTTTTGCACCTCTGTTGGTTCTTTCTGTACTGCTCTTGCTTCTTTCTACATCTCACTTGCCTCTTTCTGCACTTCTCTTGCTTCTTTCTAAACCTCTGTTGCTTCTTTCAGCAAATCTCTTGGCTCTTTCTGCCCTTCTCTTCCTTTTTCTGCACCTCTCTTGCTTCTTTCTGCACCTCACTTGCCTCTTTCAGCACCTGTGTTGGTTCTTTCTGCACCTCTCTTGCCTCTTTCATCACCTCTGTTAATTCTTTCTGCAACCCTCCTGCCTCTTTCTGCACCCCTCTTCCCTATTTGTGCAATGTCCTTGCCTATTTCTACACCTCCCTTACCTCTTTCTGCACCACTCTTTCCTCTTTCTGTACCTCTGTTGCTTCTTTCTGCACTTCTCTTGCCTCTTTCTGTACCCTTCGTGCCCGTTTCATCACCTCTGTTGCTTCTTTCTGCACCCCTCTTCCTTCTTTCTGTACCTCTCGTGCCTCCTTCTGTACCTCTGTTGCCTCTTTCAGCACCTCTGTTGGTTCTTTCTTTCTGCACTGCTTTTGCTTCTTTATGTGCCTCACTTGCCTCTTCATTTTATTTATTTATTTATTTATTTATTTATATGTTTTATAGAGCGCGAACTTGACCCGTTAGGGTATCAGAGCGCTTTACAGGGGAGCAAAGCAATATACAGACAGATTTAGAGTCGACCAGTTACAGCTCAAGTAGCAGTATAGTGCAGGAATATATATACACAAAGCATGTATTTACATTTTACATAACCGATTACAAAGAGCGACAAACCATATTTACAGAGTACATTTTCAATAATTCTGACCCGGTCCCAAGATTCTGGTGTTTCGGGAGACCCGGTAGTTAGGGGGGAGGTAGTGGGCCGTCATAGGCTATGCCAAAGAAGTAGTTGAGGTAGTGTTAGACGAGAAATTTGCCCATAAGGAAGATTTTGGCATCCTTTTTGAAGTGAGACAGTGAGGGGATTCTTCTGATGTGGGGTGGGAGAGAGTTCCATATTCGTGGAGCAACCCCTGAGAAGGCCCGATTGTACGTTTTTTTTTTCCGAAAACGTGCAGGTTGGAGCAGGAAATCCCTGGCGGATCTGGAGTTTCTGGTTCCTCCGGAGATCATGAGTTTCTGTGTCAGATATGCGGGGGAGTTAGAGTGTAAAGCTTTGTGCGTGATGCATGCTAGTTTGAGCTGTATTCTTGCCTCCAAGGGAAGCCAGTTGAGAGCTTTCAGGTGTGGGGAAATATGATCGTATTTCCTAGTGCCAGTCAGTAGTCTGGCAGCCGCGTTGAGGCAGGCTTTTAGAGGTGCCAGGGAGATCTTGGGTAAGCCCGAGAGGGTTGAGCAGCCATATTCCAGTCTAGAGATGACGAGTGCTTGAACTGCCATTTTTAGGTCGGGGGCATCAAGGAAGGGTTTCAATTTCCTAAGGTAGCTCAGATGGAATCTGGCTGTTTTAGCCATAGAATTTATGTGGTCCCTCATGTTAAGGTTTGTGTCAAGGGTAATGCCCAGGGATTTAGCCGAATTCACAATGGTCGGTGGGCAATTTAAGGCTGTAATAGCCTTGATCCATGATTGAATCTCTAAGTTGGCATTGGGAGGGGAGATCAGGAGAAATTCTGTTTTCTTTGCATTGAGTTTAAGTTGGTTGGATGCGAGCCATTGTACGGTGAGTATCAGGGCTTCGTTCAGGGAGATAATCTCTTCGAGAGAAGAGGTTTTGATGTAGATCTGGGTGTCATCGGCATACATATGATAGGAGATGTTAGCTGCGCGCAATACTTCGGTAAGCGGTTCTAGGTAGAGGTTGAAGAGGGTGGGGGACAGGGTTGATCCTTGGGGGACTCCAACTGTGACCGGCGATGGTGATGAAAGGTTGCCATCAATCAGGAATCTCTGTGACCGGTTATGGAGGAAGGAACTAAACCAATCTAGAACAGTGCCATCTAAGCCCATTCTGAGTTTGAGGCGTTCGAGTAATTTTTCATGGTTGACTGTGTCGAAGGCCGAGGATAAGTCCAGGAGGATTAGGAGACAAGTTTTGCCTTGGTCGAGGGCTTGGAGGGCATCATCGACTATGTGAAGCATGGTGGTTTCTGTGCTGTGCCCAGGTCTAAATCCGGATTGAAAGTCATCAAGGAGGTGGAAGTTGTTGATGTGGTGACTAAGCTGCGGTTGCACACATTTCTCCAACACTTTGGCTAAGAGGGGGATGTTGGAGATGGGCCTGAAGTTGTCTGGGGAGGCTGGGTCCAGCGATGGCTTTTTCAGGATGGGGAGGACTTGGCCGGCTTTTAGAGAGTCTGGCATCATTCCCTGCTGAAGGGAGGCATTGATTATTGAAGTCCAGCTGGGAATAATGGATTGGGCGACGACCGTAAGGCAGTTGGCAGGGAGCGGGTCATTGAAATGGTTGTTCGGTTTTAAGGTAGAGAGGATTTTGGAGATGGAGTCTTCATCATAGTCTTTGAAGATGGACCAGTGAGCGTGATTTTTGGGAGTGGCCTGTGGGAGTGTCGATGTGGGAGGAGACGGGTCAGGTGGGGGTTGGGGGTATGTGATGGTGTTGAGTTCGTTTCCAAGGGCCAAGATTTTGTCAGTGAAAAAAGAGGAGAATTCTTCAGAGGATATAAGAGATTTGGGGGTTTCTTTAGAAGATTTGGCCAGTTTGTTAGATTGATGTTTGACCAATTCGAAGAGCTTGTGGGGTCTGTTCTTAGCTTTCTCAAGTTCGGTTCTGAAGAAGTCTTTTTTTGAGTTGAGAATGTTCCTGTTGTAGGTATTTCTGGCCTGGCGGAGGAGTTGTAGGTGTGCAGTAGAGGGGTGTTGCCTCCAGGCTCTTTCAGCTTGCCGGAGGGCTCTCCTCTCGTCGTTAAGGGAACCCGTGAACCACGGGTTTCTGTCTTTGATTTGGGTTCTTTTCAGTTTTAGTGGGGCTAGATCGTCCAGGATGTTTGAGATGGTCGCAGAGTAGTGATCATTGAGGTCACTGACTGATGAGAGATGCGAAGGGGGTGGGAGGTTGGATTTACAGCGGGCCACCAGTTCATTTCGGTCCAAGTTCTTGGTGTCTCTGATCCAGCGTTTAGGAATCGTTGGTTGCGGTGCTTTTGTCTTGATGGTGCCAGGTAGATGGAAGGTGATGGCGTGGTGGTCAGACCAGTCGCATGGGTCAATAGAGATGAGCTGGACAGATGATTCTTTGGAGATGATCCAGTCAAGGGTTGCCCCTTTTGAATGAGTAGGTAGTGAGCAGGCCTGGGTCAGGGCTTGATCTGCCAGGAGGTCTTTGATGGCGTTGACATGTGGGTCCTTGGGATCGTTCCAGTGTAGGTTAAAATCGCCTAAGAAGATATCTTTGGAGTTGGTGGGAGTCTTAGCTGAGATGATTTCCATGAGGTGGTCGGTGAAAGAGTCGTTCGTACCTGGGGGGTGGTAAAAGATGTGAAGATTACATAGGGTGGAGTTGTTGCAAATAGCGAGAGCGAGGTATTCGCAGGATTCGGTAGAGTCCGCCAGAAGTTCGGTGACGCGGAGGTTAGAGCTGTAGATGCAGGCGATGCCTCCTCCTTTCTTGTTAGATTGTCTATCCAGTCTTGCGATGTTGTAGTTAGGGGGGACTAGGAGGTCCAGGTATGGGGATGAGGAATCATTGAGCCATGATTCTGTTAGGATTGCTAAGTCGAGTTTTTTGCAAAGGATGAGATCAGCAATATCAGCAGCATGCTTAGCTGCCGATCGGCAGTTGATTAAGAGACCTGACAGGGAGGATTTTGGTGGGATTTCGGGAGTCTGGGCAGACTGGTGGACAGGTGCTAGATTGCTCATGATCACAGCTCTGTTGTGGACGGTGGCTGGCCTGTTGGGGTTGATAGTGACCAAGCGGATGGGATGTTCAGAATTCCGGTCAAAGGGAAGAGGGGTAGCTGTGGTGGGGTTATGATCTCGGAGGATGGCCAGTATTTCAGTTTCAGTGAGGTCTAGTGGACTTAGAGTTGGAGAAGCGGTGTAGGAGAGGGCCAGAGCGAGGCATTCTTCCTCTGAGAGGTGGCAAGGTTGTTTACGGAGACGAAGCTGTCTCAAGACTAGAGGAAGAGGCTGTTTCGGGTGCTCAGTTAAGTGCAGGGATGTGCAGACAGGCAGGGACGTGAGGTTAGCTAGGGCAAGTTCAGCGAGGTGGAGGAGGTTCGTTAATTCCGAGATAGAGATGTGAATGTTCTGGGTAAGTTTGGTAGCTTTGGAGAACAGAGAGGCCATGTCCCTATCTAGTGGGGGCGATAGAGGGCGGAAGTCCCTATCTAGTGGGGGCGATAGAGGGCGGAAGGGCAATGGTGCCGGGGCAGTTAAGTCAGTATGAGAAGGAGAAAAGGGGGGAGGACTAGTGCGGCCTGTGTTATGGGTCGTAGGATCAGAACTAGGGCTCCTCTGTGGGATGAGTTGCGGGCTTGGAGGGGAAACCCGACTGGTGTCAGCGGGCGTTGGGGACATATCAGTGGCATAGTCTACGTGGGGGGATAGCGGGGGGGGATCAGGGGTCTAGGGGAGATTCTAGGGGTAAGGCCGGGCACCATGTTGGGGAGGGTGAGGGGGTCTGTGTTGGAAGACCTTTGGGGAGTTTGTGAGTGGTTAGCTACGTTGGGTAGGCTAGATGAGGGCTTGTCGGGACGTGACATGGTTCCCCTGCCTGCGTCATGTGCGTGATTACGAAGGAGGGTGAACAGGTCGGCAAATTTGTCCAAATTTTTGGCTGAGGCTTGGATCAGGATAATGCCATTTTTGTAAAGGGTGATGGTGAGGTCAGCACGCAGTGTGGGGGACGGTGCTACTGTTAGCTTAGTGCCATATGGGAAGTTTTTTGTTGTGCATACATTGAGGAGGAGGGTAAAGGTTTTGCGCCAAGCAGAAGTCCTTCTAGGGTAAAAAATGAGGTCATTAGTGATTATACCGTTGTCCGCGCTATAGCGAAGGTCAGAGACCAAAGACTCAGGGTGTCTTTTAAGGGTGGAGTGTTTGAAGTGTTTAGTGGCGGTTTTGGAGAGGTTGGGGGGGTAGAGCAGAGTGTAAGAATTAGCCCCTGTAGCGGAAAGGCCAGGATTTGCCATGTTGGCTCGGGTGGGCAACTCGAGGATCAGTAGAGACAGTCGTGTATAGAGGTGGGGTGCTCACCGTGCAGAAAACAGGAGTAGGGGGGTGTCAGTATCGGGGGAGGGCGCAGAGTGTCTGGTAGGGAAGAAGATGAGTGGCTAGCAGCTATCGGAAAATAACTAGTGAGGGAGAGGATAGTATGGTTGTCTATCGGATTTTCATCCTTATGAGGTCAGGCCGTAGAGGCGAATGTGTTGTCTTAAACTGTAGCCAATTTAGGGTCAGGTGATGAGCTGTCTACTAGGTATGAGCGTGCTGTGATGATGCCGATGGAAACATAGTTGGTGAGGTAGGATAAACTTTTTAAATGTTAACTGCTCACCTTGGTGATGCTTGCATGAATGAATGGGTCGGGGAAGGGTCAAGATCCCTGTATTTAGAAGCGGCGCCGATGATTAGGTCCAGGCTGTCATGCGTGTCTGCAGTCTTTACTCAAAACTTTACTATAATATGTTAATACAAGAAGGTGCCAGAAAGAAAAAGAAAAAAAAAAAATATATATATATATATTCACTGAAAAAACCATAGGTTTCAGGGGCGTTATAGTTAGGAATTGGCATTTAAAAAACCTTAGAAATTCACTGAAAAAAACATAGGTTTCAGAGGTGTTATAGTTAGCTGGACATTTCCCTCATACAAAACCCTAGAAATTCCCCTGTTATAGTTAGTTCAGCTAACTATAACTCGCGCCCCCGCAATGCACTGCTGATGACGTCACATATTACATCACTCATGACATGGTCAGTGACATCACTGATGACATCTCAAATGACATCACTGATGACATCACTGATGGCATCATCCATTGAGTATGTGTTTCTGAACAGTTTTATTATGTTTAATATATATAGGGAAAGGCCTGTTGAAAAATAAATGGGTGTACAAGTGTGTGAATGGATGATTTTCTAGGTGCCTAACTGAGTCTATAAGTGAGTCATTAGTGAGAAAACTATGGCCGGCCCCGGGGGATGAGGTCCCCGGGGCCCTAAAGTGGCCATAGGAGGGGGGCTACGCAGCCCCCCTCCTTAAAAAATGTAAACGTTCAAAAAAAGGGCCATGCCCCGGGGAATGGGGTCCCCGGGGCAAATTATGACCTCAGGAGGGGGGCCACGCGGCCCCCTTCCTGATTATTTTTTATAAATCAAAAAAAGACCGGATGGGACCGGAGGCCTGGCCCCCTCCTTACACCACTCTGCAAACGCGCCCCCTGGCGCGTTTGCAGTGGGGGAACTAATTCCCCTTGAACACTGGGGGTCCCTGGGGGCCAACTAGCCCACCAGGAACCTCCAGTATCCTCCATGGGGCTGCATTGCAGAGAGGTGTAATGAGGCCACGCCCCTTTTTACACCTCTCTGCAACGCAGCTCCATGGCGCTTACTGGAGGTACCTGGTGGCCTAGTTGGCCGCCAGGGGACCTCAGGATTCAAGGGGACTTAATCCCCCAACCTAAAAATGCGCCACGGGGCGCGTTTGCACAGTGGTGAAGGTAGAGGGCGGGGCCTGAGGTGATACTGTGCAAACACGCCCTGTGGTGCATTCTAAATTGGGGAATTTATCCCTTTTCAATCCAGAGGCCCCCTAGGGGCCAACTAGCCCACCAGGTACCTCCAGTAAGTGCTACAGAGCTGCGTTGCAGAGTGTTGTAAAAAGGGACATGGCCTCTGAACACCTCTCTGCAACGCAGCTCCCTGGCACATACTGGAGGTACCTGGTGGGCTAGTTGGCCGCCAGGGAACCTCAGGATTCAAGGGGACTCAATCCCCCAACTTAAAACACACCACGGGGCGCGTTTGCAAAGTGGTGAAGGTAGGGTGCGGGGCCTGAGTTGATATGTGTGGAAACACGCCCTGTGGCGTGTTTTAAGTTGGGGAATTAATTCCTCTTCAATCCAGAGGTCCCCTAGGGGCCAACTAGCTCACCTGGTACCTCCAGTAAGTGCCAAGGAGCTGCGTTACAGAGTGTTGTAGAAAGGGGCGTGGCCTCTGAACACCTTTCTGCAATGCAGCTCCCTGGCACATACTGGAGGTACCTGGTGGGCTAGTTGGCCCCCAGGGGACCTCAGGATTGAAGAGGAACTAATTCCCCAACTTAAAACGCACCACAGGGCGTGTTTGCACATGTCACCTCAGGCCCCGCACCCTTCCTTCACCATTGTACAAATATTCCTCTAAAATCAGCCGAACTACGAATTCCGATTTACTCACCTGTTATCAGGAGAGAACCCAGGGCTGCATCTTTTAGCCCAGCACTGACCCTGAAAAGTAATTCTAAGCGTGCTTACCAGTAACTTGTATTTTCTTCCATAGGAATCCATTGTGTGGTTTTCACCAGAAAAGTGTCTATTTTCACAAACTAAAAATATTTGTAAAAAATCGTCTGTATGACTTAAACACATTCTTTCAACTGTTTACTGGAGATTGGCCAGTGCTGGATCCAGGATCCACCACTGAGTAAGAAAAAGTAACGATAACACTACTTACCTGCTAAGTGACATTTCTGCCATAGGATAACATTGGTGATTCTATTTGAAAATTGTTCGAAGTGTCAACTTTTAAAATATAATAATAATCCTTAAAAATCACTACTGTAACCAAAACGCTTTTTCTCAATTGTTTACAGGAGATGTCCAAGGACTAAATCTAGGATCCAGTCCTGTGGTTAGAAAAGTAACTAATTGCATTTGACTATAAATTCACATTGAGCTCAATGTTGCTTTGTGTTTGAAATTGTGTTGCCCATTGCAACAACTGTAACTACTGTACTTAAAAGTCTATTGCCTATTTGCAAAGTATTTAAACTAAAGTATTTCATTCTGAGAAAGTATATTTTGTATTGTAATGTATAATGTAATTAAAAAATAAAATATCTAAAAATAAGCAGTTTAAAAAATATAGTAAATCAGTATCAAAAAAATCAGTATAACAATAATACATTCAAAATTGTCATTTACAAAACCTTTGAAATTCACTGAAAAAAACATAGGTTTCAGGCCTGATATAGTTAGGAATTAGCATTTAAAAAACCTTTGAAATTCACTGAAAAAACCATAGGTTTCAGGTCTGATACAGTTAGGAATTAGCATTTGAAAAACCTTTGAAATTCACGGAAAAAACCATAGGTTTCAGGCCTGATATAGTTAGGAATTAGCATTTAACCCCTTCGATGCGCATGACGGAGCGGTTCCGTCATGCGCATCGGTTGCGCTGTGCGTATGACGGAACCGCTCCGTCATGGCCCCGCCCGCGCAATAGAACCTTCAGCACAGCGCGGTAATCCGCGCCGCGCTGAAGGAGTTAAAAAACCTTAGAAATTCACTGAAAAAACAATAGGTTTTAGGGGAGTTATAGTTAGCTGGACATTTCACTCGAACAAATCCATTGAAATTCCTCCGTATAGTTAGTTGTACTAACTACATCTCGCGCGCCCGCAATCCACTGCTGATGATGTCACATATTACATCATTCATGACATGGACAGTGACATCTCTGATGACATCTCAAATTACATCACTGATGACATCATCCACGTGACAATCAGATACACCTCATCATACACTAGTATAACCTTTCATCGCTCACTGTAAAATACAGAGTGGCAGATTTAAAACCATTGACACATCTAAGTTTCTAAACACCCACTCAGTAATTTCTAGATCTATACGCACATCTAATCACTTACCTATAGATTCACTCATACATGCTGTCAATGATCAATAGAACACTATCAAATATACTTATACACCTATATCGACATTACACACTAGCACACATCCTAATCACTTATGAAGTCATCCTACTCACTTATGCAAACAATGGATCATACTTACTTTTACATAGCTATACACTTATAAAAACACCACTTCATCTATTCATATAGATAATAGCACATACTTAGTGTGTTATAAAATCACTATTACAACGTATACAGTTATCCATACAGTCACTCATACAATCACTGAGTCTTATGTACACTTATTTATATACAACAACTGACACATACACTGGCTTTTATTTTTCTAGTTTGTTGGACATGTACCATTGAGACATATATTTGCTCATCGCCACACCCATAAAGATATTCACTCACCCAAACAACTGTTATAACATGTAGTTTTAACTTCATATACCTACTGAATCAACTATTCACACATCTTTGGGCAGTCACACACACCCCACCGAACCACACACACATTCACCCATACAAATACTCAGTTAACTAATCAATAAATAATATAGACTTTCACGTAGCTAGTAACCAACTAGTGCAGCAGTTTACACAACTGACAAAGTGATACAGATATTCACACAGTTTAGTCGCTATCCAATATATTTAGTGAGGCACTATAAATTAGTCAAGTAAACAGTTAATCACACTGCTACTAAATCCTCCATCCAGATATTTATATTTATATATCCACTCATTCTTCAATGCAAATTGCTATATATATAATACATATTTAAATAACAAACCAAACCACATTCACTGGATGATGTCATCAGTGATGTCATCAGTGATGTATTTTGAGATGTCATCAGTAATGTCACTGACCATGTCATGAATGATGTAATATGTGACATCAGCAGCAGTGGATTGCGGGCATGCGAGATGTAGTTAGTACAACTAACTATATCGGAGGAATTTCAATGGTTTTGTTCAAGTGAAATGTCCAGCTAACTATAACACCCCTAAAACCTATAGTTTTTTCAGTGAATTTCTAAGGTTTTTTAAATTCTAATTCCTAACTATATCATGCCTGAAACCTATGTTTTTTTTGCAGTGAATATATATATATATATATATATATATATCACTGAAAAAACCATAGGTTTCACACATGTTATAGTTAGCGGAAATTTTACTGATAAAAAAACCAATGAAATTCCCCCGTTATAGTTAGTGCAGGCAACTATAACTCACGCGACCGCAATCCTCTGCTGATGCTAATACTGTGTTTAGACACTTATTTGCCCATGTCTTCTTCCATACATTTTTAGCTATACATATATTACAAATATTTTTTTTTCATAAAGACACATATGTCATCAGCAGAAGATTGCGGTCGCGTGAGTTATAGTTGCCTGCACTAACTATAACGGGGGAATTTCATTGGTTTTTTATCAGTAAAATTTCCGCTAACTATAACATGTGTGAAACCTATGGTTTTTTCAGTGAATTTGCAAGGTTTTTTTAATGCTAATTCCTAACTATAACGTGTGTGAAACCTATGGTTTTTTCAGTGAATTTGTACGGTTTTTTAAATGCTAAGTTACTTTACGCCATTCGTGGCGTGCGCGCCCACTTAACGCAGTTCGTTCCGTGCTTTCTTGCTTTGTCATCGCACTGCGTGCCCACCGTGCGCTTCGCGCACCGTGCGCGCACAGTGAGCACGCGGTGCGCTTTGCGCACCGCGCGCCCACTTTACGCAGTTAGTGCCGTGCACGCACGGTGGGCACGCAGTGCGATGACAAAGCAAGAAAGCACGTCAACAAATCTGTTTCTGCTTTCCTCCGTGACTATGGTATGGGTGCCATTTACCACAACAACTTGCGTTATGACATGCAAGACATTTATAGAGGAGATGGTGTGCACTTCAATGATGAAGGGAACAGGGTCTTCCTCTTGAACCTTAGACTCTGCATCGGTACTTACTTGTAGGTACCACTAAAAAAATGACTTCATAAACACAACAGCTCTTTTTAGAGCTCCCTAATATCTAAACTCTTAAATCTGCTTTTCATTTATTTATTTTTATTTTTTTTTACCGTACGCTTACCGTAAGCTTACCGTACGCGTACCCCGTGATTTTTTTTAAAATCAATAAATGTTTTCTTTGTACTTTTCTGTCCTTCTTTGACCCCCTTACAAATGTTAGGGGGTCTGTAACTCTCCTCATTGCCCCCTTTCCTTGTTTTCACTCTTTTTTTTCAGAGTGAAATACACAAAATGGCGGCCGCCGCTTCCTGGTTTCGACCGATTCGAATGTTTACTAAGATCTAAGAGCCAATCAGAATCGCGCTCGCGCACGCCACCGTACGCTTACCGTAAGCGTACGGTAAGCGTACCGTAAGCGGGCTCAGATATATATATTGATTTAAAGGCTATTTTCTCAGAATCTACTGAACAGATTTACACCAAACCTACAAAAGGCACTTCCTTGACCTAGGGACTACATCTCTGCCAAATTTTGAGTAATTCTGTTCAGCCGTTCGGGCTGTAGCTCGTTCTAAAGGTCCTATGGAAAAATGCATGGGAAAAACGCGTTTTGGGACCCCCCTTTTATCTCAGCCCCCGCTTGACGAATCCCCCCGAGACTTTCAGGGTAGGAGCGGAGCGTAGCGCCCCACCTATTTTGAGAAATTCGCGAGGATTCGTCAACCGGCGCCAAAGTTATTCAAAATAGAATGTTGCGGATTTCCTATGGAAAAGGGGTCCTAACTATAACTACCTACTGGCGACCGCCAGTAGGTAATATATATATATATATATGCCCCAGCCAAGATGGCTGCCATGGAGCACCAGACAGGGGAGTAGTCCTATAACTCTTTTACTGACCCAGGCTTCTCTGTTGCATAGTCCTATTTCTCTTTGTATTCTAACTCACATAGGTGCTTAGAATTGTAGTCTTTTGTCTCTTTCCCCACTTCAGTGATTAGGGTGTAGTCCTATCTCAGTTTGAATTATTCTGCCATTTTGCAGAGAGGTCCGGAGTGAAGCTAAATGAGCAGTCCTAAAATGGTGAAATTGTACTGCCCACCGGCAGATCCGAGACGACCAAAGTGCAATACACTTTTACAAAAAAATAAATAAATAAATCGGACTTCCAGCCTTGGAGCTTACGAGCAAAGGAAGCAATGAGGCAAGCAGGATGACACTGCCCTGCGTGGTAGATTGGTGTTGTGGGCTCAATAACGGTGGAGAGATGACACAAGAAAGGGAAATGCCGGATGCGATGGGTGCTGCACGCCAAGTGATCGTCTCCTTAGACCTGCTAAGCCTGGATGAGAATGAGCCCCTGAAGCGGCGGAGAGCAGCCAGGGAACAGCACTCCCCTCCATCCACTGGCGCATTCACGGGCATAACCATACGCAGCTCACCACATCTGCGAGCTAAGGAAGCGGCACTGAGGGAAGGTCGCTGCTCCGGTCCCGATGACGCTGCACTGGCGGAGGCAGCGGGGAGGGAGGTCACAGCTCGCCCCAGACGCGGCCACCGCAAAGGTGAAGATCCCGGTGCCAGCCGACCTCCGGTGATGTGAGTCGGCCGGGACTGCGGGCCGTTCACTGCCCTGAAGATCAAGCCTGGCTCGCGACGATGTACTCACTCCGGGTGTGAACACTGGGGAGTCGTGGAGGCGGTCGCGGTCCAGGAGTGGGGGAAGCCCTGCAAATGGCGCCCAGCTTCTAGGATCGCCCATGGACGTCTACAGATCTTGGAGTTCAAGAGGTTGGCGACGTTCGCGACCGGGGAATGTCTCTCCCACAGCGATGCCTCGCAGTCATCCGCGGCTCGAGGACCTGGCTATGCAGCCCAACGAAGCTCCGATGCACAGGGAGTCATGGGCGGCGAGGGTGCCGAAATGGACTCCGGCAGCCGTCACTCGGTAGGTAGGGCGACGATCCACTTTGGATAGGGGACCACTTAGATCCGGGTCGGGGGTGTTGTGTAGTCAGCTTCCAGAGATCATCGGTGCCAGAGAAGACGGTTTTAAAGGGGATGACTACCAAAATTGGTAATCCCCGAACCAGGAGCTCCTTTCTTTCAACACCTCTGTTGCTTCTTTCAACAATTCTCTTGCATCTTTCTGTAATTCTTTTTGCACACCTCCTGCCCTCTTACTGTACCTCTCTTGCATATTTGTGCACCTTTGCTACCTCTTTCTGCAACCCTCTTGCCTCTTTTTGCACCTCTGTTGGTTGTTTCTGCACTGCTCTTGCTTCTTTCTGCACCTCACTTGCCTCTTTCTGCACTTCTGTTGCTTCTTTTTTAAACCTCTGTTGCTTCTTTCAGCAATTCTCTTTCTGCACTTTTCTTGCTTGTTTCTGCACCTCTCTTACGTCTTTCTGCACCTCTGTTGCCTCTTTCAGCACTTAACTTGCTTCTTTCTGCACCTCTCTTGCCTCTTTCAGCATCTCTGTTGCTTCTTTCTGCACCCCTCCTGCCTCTTTCTGTACCCCTCTTCCCTATTTGTGCAACTCTCTTTCCTCTTTCTACACCTCTCTTCTATCATTCTGCAGCACTCGTGCCTCCTTTTGCACCTCTGTTGCTTCTTTCTGCACTTCTCTTGGTTCGTTCTCTACTGCTTTTACCTCTTTCTGCATCCCTCTTGCCTCCTTTTGCACCTCTGTTACTTCTTTCTGTACCTCTATTGCTTCTTTCTGTACTTCTCTTGCCTCTTTCTGCACCCTTTGTGACTCTTTCAGCACATCTGTTGCTTCCTTCTGCACTTCTCTTCCTTCTTTCTGCACCCCTTGTGTCTCCTTTTGCACCTCTGTTGTTTCTGTCTTCTCCTCTTGCTTCTTTCTGCACTGCTCTTGCTACTTTCTGCATCCCTCTTGCCTCTTTGAGAACCTCTTTTGTGTCTTTCTGCACTTCTCTCTCCTCTTTCTGCACCCCTCTTGCCTCTCTCTGCACCTCTGTTACTTCTTCCTGCACTTCTATTGCCTCTTTCTGCACCTCACCTGCTTCTTTCTGCACCTCACTTGCCTTTTTCAGCACCTCTGTTGATTTTTTTCTGAAGATCCCTTGTCGCTTTCTGCACCCCTCTTTTCTCTTTTTGTACCTCTCTTGCCTCTTTCTGCAACTCTGTTCCCTGTTTCAGCACCTTTCCTGCCTGTTGCTGCACCTCACTTGCCTCTTTCAGCACCTCTGTTGCTTTCCTCTTCAGATCTCTTGCCTCTTTCTGCACCCCTCTTTTCTCTTTCTGCACCCCTGTTCCCTGTTTCTGTACCTTTCCTGCCTGTTTCTTTACCTCTCTTGCCTCTTTCTGTACCTCTCTTGCCTCTTTCTGCACTTCTCTTGCTCTTTCTGCACCCTTCACGCCTGTTTCAGCACCTCTGTTGGTTCTTTCTGCACTGCTTTTGCTTTTTGCTGCACATCACTTGCCTCTTTCTGCACATCCCTTGCTTCTTTCTACACCTCTGTTGCTTCTTTTGGCAATTCTTTTGCCTATTTTTGCACTTCTCTTTCTTCTTTCAGCATCCCTCCTGACTCTTTCTGCAACACTCTTGCTTCTTTGTGAACCCCTCCTACCTTTTTCTGTACCCCTCTCGCCTCTTTTTGCACCTCTGTTGGTTCTTTCTGCACTGCTCTTACCTCTTTCTACACCTCACTTGACTCTTTCTGCACCCCAGTTCCTGTTTCTGCACCTTTCCTGCCTGTTTATGCACCTCTCTTGCCTCTTTCTGCACCTCTGAGTTAGAGGTACTTTTAATCCCCCTGCCGGATTATGTACTAGGGCCTTACAGGGGAGGTCATACCAATCACAGGGATACCCCAACCCATAGTGTACCCTAGTGTATGTAGGTGTTTTCACTGTATGCTAAGTGTCTTTCAGCATAGCACTGTCTCCGGGCCTGGTTAGTCAGAGTCAGTTACCACCAGTACCAGTCAGCAAAAAGGTGGGGGCACAGGATGACTTTGAAACAAGGCCTCTTTCTGCACCTCTGTTGGTTCTTTCTGCATTTCTCTTACTACTTTCTGCACTTTTCTTCGTCTTTCTGGACTTCCGTTGCCTCTTTCTGCAATTCTCTTGCTTCTTTCTGTGCTTTTTTTCCTCTTTCTTCACATGTCCTACCTCTGTAGGCATAGTTAGAAATTAGCATTTGAAAATCCTTAGAAATTTACTGAAAAAAACATAGGTTTTATAAGAATGAAATGTCCAACTAACTATAACGTCCCTGAACCCTGTGTTTTTTTCAGTGAATTTCTAAGGTTTTTTTAAATGCTAATTTCTAACTATAACATCCCTGAAACCTATGGTTTTTTCAGTGAATTTCAAAGGTTTTTTAAAATGCTAATTTCTAACTATGGTTTTTTCAGTGAATTTGTATATATTTATTTATTATTATATATGTGTGTTTAACTTTTTTAAGTTTAATTGTTATATCTATTAAAATGTATATTAAATTGAATTAATTTTTTAAACTAATTTTATTATTTAATATTTATTTTTTTATTATATATATATATAAAAAACAATATTTTGGACATCAATATTTATTTTTCAATATTTTTGTACTTACCTAAAGTAAATATAGGATGTCGATATTTTTGACATCAATATTTAAAACTTGATATTGTGGTATGGGGATATTTTATGTGTCGATATTCTGTCATTGAACCGCTTGAATCTAGTGGCAAAGTGAGCAAGGGACCCACGTCTGGGCATAGCCTGCCAACTTAGGGCGAACAAAGCAAACACAAGGGGATGATGGATGGAGACCTGAAACTTTTCAGACACTCACGTCCAGTCACAGATGTGGGTTGAATCAATCATCGTTCTTTAGCTCACTTTGCCACCCCAGTTCAGACCCAGCCATATGCAAATCAGTCTTGACCCTGTTACTCATAGGAACAGTCCAGCCCGAACTGCCAAGCCAGGTCTTCCCTGGACCGAAAACAATCAACATGGGACCGGTTTCGGGGTAACACCCCTCATCAGCCAGGCTAGCTTGAATCCAGTGGCAAAGTGAGCAAGGGACCCGTGTCTGGTCATACCCTGCCGACTTAGGGCAAGCAAAGCAAGGAGATGATGGACAGAGCGCTATCTTCTATCTTAAATCACAAGTTTGTTGTTCATTATAGAATGTTTATTATCTTATATTTCATATTAACTATGATCAATAAAGTCTTTCTAAAACGTAGAAAAAAATAGATACTTCATTCATGGCATCCCTGGTGTAAGTGTTTTACCCACATGGTAGAGAAAAATGGGGGGCGTGTTAAAGTCATGGGGGATTTGCACATATGTGTTAAGACAATCCATTCATTTATGGCAATAGTTAATGCATACGTTCATAACAAGTAACCCAAAATACACAGTAATAAGTGATGGGATATTTAATTCATGAATTCCCCTACATGCATGTTATATCTAAAGTGTAAGATAATACTTTTCCGTGTGGCAGACCAAATATACAGTCAAGCCAAAATGAAATAGAAGAAATTAGCCTCATAAGTAAAGGACAGAAAGACTTTTACCACCTTTTGAAGACTTTTCTTCAAAAGGTGGTAAATTACAAACAACTAAACTTGTTAAGAAAATGTCAAACGAAGGGGATTAAGAGCACTAATTTGTAATAATTTGATAATTATGCCCACATCTGGAGTTGGCTGGTCAGAAAGATTGAAAATAATGTAAAATTTGTCAAAGTATGTTCATTATACAGGTCTGCACCATCAAAAATATATTTAGAGTGGAAGTCAAGAGTCCAAGTTATAGGAGTGAGAATTGTGAACCTGTTCCAAACGGAAATAATATAACTGGAGTGGGAGATCTGTTTGTAAGGTGAATTGTAAAGAGTAACCAAGACTTTGAGCTTGTAGTTCATATTTAGACTGACAGGATCAGTGCCACTCTCCATGCTATGAGTGGAGGAGGAGGGCACAACTAGCTCCATGGAACTTTGGAGCCATATTTCACTTCAGGCATACTCTTCAGCATTAGGGGGTATCTCTTCCGGACAGCCTGGCCTTTGGTTCATCTTGGTCTAGGGCAGATCAGAGATCTATCTGCCATTTAAATGTAATAAAGAAGGACTATCTTGCTTCACTCCTTGGTATACAGAGACTGATTAATGTAAGAGCAGAATTTGAGTCGTGAGCTGAACCGCCAACTGCAGCAGGAGGGAGGAAGCCTCACTAACATCATCTAGACCACTGCCAGTCACATAGCTGGCACAGGCCTGCAGGAGTGAACCATTCTAGTGGCAGTGAGAGACTCAGGAGAGGCCTTGGAACAAAAGATTGACACAGTGGTGGTAGGTTATGGCCTTTGTACTGATTTTGATAATAGTGATGCTATAGAGAAGAAGGCAAACAGAACCACGGATGAAGTAAAACATTGAAAGGTACAATAACTAGATTACAATTGTTCTCTCATATATTGGCAGTAAAGGTGGTGGACTCTGAATGTCATTTCTGATGTAGGAGAGGTGAGGATCTAGAAAAGGCTGACAGCCAACATGTAGAATTGTTTGTTGATGTGCTTTAACATAGGGGACTATCATTGTTTTTTCAGTGGGTACCATTACTTATACCAGGGCCGGGGGCTGCCCCAAGAACTAAATGAGAGGCTCTTTATCATCTTTATAGGGCTAGAGATGTTATACTCCAAGCTACAGAGAGGCCAATAGTTCAGGGCGATGCAAGTGTTTTGCTGTTTCCAGAGTCCACACAGGCAGTACAGCAGCAAGGAAGCACATTCAATGCTTTTAAGAGAGAACTACATTACAATAAAATCAAGTAGATGATGCTCTTTCCAGACAGACAGAGAATTACTGCTGATGAAAACTCTAGCATTATATTACACCGTACAATGCCTGGAAATGGTTTGAGGAATGGCACCATCAGAGATATCACCATATAAACTGCACTAAAGCAGCATTAACATTAACAGAGGGGCAGGCAATCAGAGCAGGAGACTAAAGAAACAATATACTCAGGTCAACGACTGGAAGAGCTGGCTAGAGGGGCAGATGGCAGTGATGTGTGAGATGTTCAGAAATCAGCTAAGGAAACTCTAAGTTGACAAAGGGCTATGAAAAGTGAAAGGCTCCTAGGATTAGCGAGCTGCATTAGCTGTGTAGGGGGTAATTGCCAGCAAGGTCAGACTGGGACAGAAAATGGGCCTGAACACCAAATTATAAGTGTCCACCATTAGTAAATTAGATACCTAAAAAAGAGTTCCATGTTTGCAAACTTAGAGGTCCATTACGATCCGCCCGCCACTGCAACCGCAAACGGAACCTCCCGCAAGAGGTGCGGCGGTCCCGCCATGACGATCAGGATGTGACCAACCACCCTTTCATTCGCATCCCGCCTTATTAACATTGCGGCGGGCGGTGCTGTAAGCAGCACCCGCTGCAATGTCTATAATGCATGGTGTGCATTGGCATGCACAACGTGACATGCACCGCGCAGTGCCTGCCACCTTGTCCATGCCAATGTTGGTACCCCCCAAGTGCAGCCCCCACACCCCCACCGACTCCCCACCCTCATGGGTGCCGCAACGGGCCCCCGAAGCTAAATCTGCATGCCTTTCCATGGCGGAGTCTCCGCCATAGAAAGGCATTGTAAATACCACAAACTAATATGGATGGCGGTGCCTGCAAGTCACCACCACCATTTCAAGAGCCATTTCCTCCTGGTCGGGATTCCGACCGGCGGAAAAGCGGCAGACAGTCTTTCCATCCGCCGCGGCGCCCCTCGCCATTCTAACATGGCGGGGGTGATACGGGGCCATCTGGCGGGCGGATCGCCACCACCGGGCCAGCGGTGGCCACCGTAGGCGTGGTGGTGGCGATCCGTCCACCATTCTAATGGAAGTTTTGAACTTGTAAAGACATGCTGTATTCGTGTTTTGCAAGAGATGGAAGACAGCATGGATTTTATCTTTCTGCAGGCAATGTTTGTTATAATATCAGGGAAATCAACAGTAAAAACTGGCCCAGCAGACCATAAAACAGGCCCACAAACAGGCAGAAAATCAGCCCACAAACCTGCCTCTCATGCCAGCCTTTCGGGCACTGCCTGATTGCCCTATCGATTAGGCTGACCCTTGGTGCCAGAGATGATACCCAACGAATGTCAAGGCAGTTTATTAATTGGGGAAGACCAGTAGTAGAGCATTGCAGTAACTAACAAGATGATAGAGGCTCAATGGGATTTGGAAAGAGTTTTAAGGATTGCATGTGTTTCAGAGGCACAAACCTAATAGTGTACTACTTCAAGAGACACATGTAGTGGGTAATGCATGTGCCTTTTTTTGTGCACAACAAATTTAAATTGTTGACACATGGGACTTTACACAGGAGCTTTTGGGGGGGTAGCAATTATAAGGAAAAAGACAACTGTCTTTAGGACAAATAAAATGTGAGTGGATGACCAAGGCTGCTAAGTGGTAGCAGATGGAAAATGAAATGGGGAGATGATGAAAATAGTATCTGTGTATCTCCCAGCAAGGTTACAACATCGGATCTTGTTATGTTATGTCATTTAATGTCAACATATGTTATGTTATGCTATGCTATGTTATGTTATGGTTTGTTGGCATATATAGAGCTTGTTCACCATAGTTTATTGGTGCTGTAGAAGATATATCTATGGGCAGGGTGCTTGAATTACAAACACTTAATGAAATGAGTTACATTTCTTTAGAGATTTGTGGAAACTACATAGTGAGGGGATGAAACTGAGATAGTCTGGAAATTTGTTTCAATCCCTTTCTGTTGCCTCTGAGAAGTTTCTGTCACCAAATGTTGCAATTTGGATTTTGGGGAGGTTCCATAAAAACTGGCTGTGAAAAATTGGGATGTTGGTTGAGGTGGGTGAAACCGTACTCAAGCAAAAGCCACAATACTTGTTAAGGGGAACCACAAAAAGTCACTAAATTAACCTGCGCTTAACCCTCTGGAAGCTTGGCACAGAAACAGCCAGCCTTAAATTAGAGGCAAAGTGTAAAGTATTTATACAGCAATCAAGCAGTAAGACATTGAAAACACTACACAAGAAAAACCTACACCAATTTAGAAGAATAGAGTCAATTTTAATAAATGTATTGACACCAAAAGAACAAAACCCCTATCAGTAGAACCAGAGTTCTGTATTTCTAAAGATTAAAGTGAAATCTAGCACCTAAAAGATCAAAGCCCCACCTGCGCACATCTAGTCGTGCGAGACCGAGGAAAAGATGAAGGTTATTGTTGGCAATATTTTATTTATTTCAAATTGTGTCAAAATCATCAAAAATAGACACTCCAGCCAACGGGTTTCATTCCCATACTGGGAACTTCATCAGGGCAAATGAAAAGAGTGAAAAACTGCTTGTAGCTATCACCTCACACTGGCAAATTGTTCACGTTCAGTTTACTTAAGTGAGATGGACTCTCCCAAGGTTGTATCTCATAAAACGTTGATTTCTTTAGGCAGTATTCTAATTATTCAATTTTGTTCGGTCCCGTGTATTGCACTGGGACCCAGCACAGCGATCACAGATATGATGACTCCTTGATGCCGAACGGGTGTTTCTCCCACTTCATGAGATACAGTCTGCGTATTTACTCTCGGTCGGTTGGGTTTCATCTTACAACGTGCTATGTCTACTAAGACTATCACAATCTACCAATGGCCTATAGGGCATAGTTTAAGAAGCACATTTACCTTGAGAGAGTCACTTAAGTAAATGACACGTGAAATATTTGCCAGGGTGAGGTGATAGCTACAAGCAGTTTTTCACTCTTTTCATTTGCCCTGATGAAGTTCCCAGTATGGGAATGAAACGCTTTGGCTGGAGTGTCTATTTTTGTTGATTTTGACACAATTTGAAATAAAGAAAATATTTTCTCACCAATATTTGGTTATTGGACTTTGTGAGCTGCGCACCCGCTTTGGTTTTAAAAACGATTTCTTGATCTGGAGCACAGTGATGTCACGCAACGGCTGGGGTTGGGGTTGTTGGCGCGGCTAACTCACTTATTGAAACTGGCGTGAGGTGTGGAACGAGGGATCTGCCGGTGCTGCACTGGACTATTAACACAATTGAGGCTGGTGCAATTGAAAATATTGCACAGAGTATATCTATACAAGGGCACATTTGAATTTGCCTGGAGTGGTAATGCAGGTAAATGTCTCATGTGATTTAATCAAGAGGGCAGCTTCATGCATCCCTTATGGCTGTGCCCAAAGATACAGGTGCCTTGGCAAGAACTATTGAAAATATGGTGGGCATAGCTGAAGAGTTTGAATGACGTGCCAATAAATATGATTCTGCCAGCTGTATGGGGTCACTATGCAGTGTTGAGAAATGGTAAATCAATGGCAGGTGCAGTTTGAAATTAGAAAAAAAGAGATATTTCACATCAGTGAGGAAACATGGAGGTAACAAATCTGGATTGTTAGAGTGTGAATGTGAGTTGGTGCATCACAGCTGAGCAGGTGGTATACATGATTAAAGAGTGTCCTAAGCAGTTCAAGAAAGTATGGGGCCCCATGAACGACACTTCAATTTGGGGAAAGGTTTACTACACAGTGTGTCGGGCCATTTGTAATACAGAATTTATGAAATGGGACTGTGAATGGATATTGCCATACGTAGTGATAATAGCTATGAGAATTTTCATATGACTAGGAGGGGGGCTTTGAGGTGTTCTGAGGTGAGAGCATGAGTCGAGACCCAAATATTTGCAAAATGAATAATTGACAACAATACTGTGTTATGCGTTCATTTGTTTATTGAAGAATTGAAATGCCAAAATAAAAACCAGTAATTTAAAAAAAAAAAATGTAAATCGGGCACATCTTAGAGAACCCCTAAAATAAATTAGATTTTTTTTGCATCTTTTTAAGGCAAGAGTCTGAATGACCGCAATCACTGATTCCAGCTTAAACCTCGTATTGTTTCACTTGTAAATATCCCAGGTATATTTTATTCATTTACTATTTTTGTCTTTTATCACTTCCACTCATTCACTACCATAGTTAATACAAAGACTTCCACTAGTCATTATGAATAAAATAAATGAATTTCTATAGCAGTCATGAATATAAATGTGTATTACACTTAAACGGTAATCTTTCAATTTCCATCTTTAACAATGGGAAAATCATGTTCCATACAAATGACATGACTTTTCAATTTCCATCTTTCACAATGGGAAAATCATGTTCTAAGCAAATGACATGATCTTGGCTGTGGTCAGCCACCTCTATCCTGCTATTAGATTTTACTCCTCTGACATACACCTAGCCCTTCTGGCAAATACCCTACAAAATCTGCCCACACCCCATTCAGTCCCTATTCCAGGCATTCTATTAGCCAAACCAATTCACTGTGACTCATTCACTCCCTAGCCTCCCCATCATTAACAGCAACCCTCTTATTTCGGAGATCATCTACCTAACCCTTTCAACCCACCCGTTATCAACAGACCATAACAACATGTCACCCACCCCTTATCCCTTGCACACCCTGCCCCCTACCTTTCATCTACCCACTCCCTCTACCTTCCTTTCGCCCCTAATGCCACTTGATGGATTGTCCCCAATCCCCTCCTGGCCTCATCTCTCCAAATCTATGCCAGTCTCACAGGTTTCCAACTGTTTGTCACCCTTGCCCATCCCTCACCCTCAAACACACTGTGCCCCCTACCTTTTGTCTACCCAACCCCTCCATCTTCCTCTCACCCCACATCACACTTCCTGAATTAGTCCCAACCCCATCCCCCTACCTGACCTGATCTCTCTGAAGCTCTACCAATGTCCCTCCTCCCATCCTTCGACCCCCTTCAGTCCATTTTCCCCACATTCCGAAATCTCTCCCCCAACAACTGGGTATTAACCAGCCAGCCTCTCCCCAACTCTTCACCCACACTCTGACATCCCAGCCTCCCTACCCTCGCACTCTCTATACCTCATCTACCCTCCACCCAGTACGGGGGGCACCAAGCTCCAGTCCGATGAGGGCCCCTCCATGCACTTTGCAGGGGAGCCCCCTCAGGTTTCGTTATGTCACTGACTCCACCTTTTGAAAGCAACCCACTCCCAATATATCACCCCTTCCCCTTCTTCCCCTCCCATATTGAACTCATCCACTGTAACGTCCTCATTTCCATACCAATGGTACATCTGAATCACCAGCCTTACCCAAGTCCTGACTTGAAAGTTCCACACAAGCCCCTGCTTTTTCCTGAGACCCAAATGCTCCACATCTCAGAACTCCTGTCCTCTGTATCCCATCTGATAAATAAAATCAACATCCTAACACAGGCTTTCTCTCTGCTCAGCAATTTGATTGCAAACCACAACTATTGCTTACAACAACATCAACACTCTTCTCTGAATGTCTACCCACAGAGTCTCAATATTCCCAGAGACAATCACTCCCCTAGACCAAATCAGACATATTCCTCCTTCGATGTGAACGACCTATACACATTCATTGAAAGCTATCAAAATCACAAATCAATCAACAAGCAGTCACACAACTATGCTCAAGGCTACCTACCCATTTCCACCATCATCACAAACTGTTAAACGCTCATGTTCGGTAATGTACTAAATTTAATTAACGATTCAGAGAAGGTTTTCCAAATCGTTCAATTGGTTAAGTAAACATTAAGGAATCACTATTTGGAATTGGCGTGTTGAGGGTGCCCCTTCCAAATACTGATTTCTTAAGGTTTGGAACCGAAATCCAGGCGTGAAACATTAATATTATACCACCAATTCAAAACTTATGGTAAGCCATTCGTAAACAGAAACAGGTCCTTACGGGCCCCCTTCCTCTTTAAGAATGTCAAAAAAAAAACATTTAAGAGTAGGCAGTGGTTCATGGAACCACTGCCTACTCCTAAAAAGGTTTGGTAAAATTTTGATTTTTTTATTTGAAAGCGTCCCGTTTTCCTTCTAGGAAAACCAGGCACCATTACTAAAAAAAGATTGCTTTACTTAAAAGCAATCACAGCCATGGTGGTCTACTGGCACCAGCAGGCTGCCATGTCTCTGACTCTAACCAATCATAATGGTTCGCAATTTGCAACCTGACTCATACATATTAATGAAGTAGGTCGTATGATTCAGAATCTTATGAACTGACCTCTTAGTACATAGGTCAGTTCGCAAACTTCCTTTCTAGTCGCAAAATGTTGTTGCGCTAGTTGTGATTACTTTTTGTGAATGGAAAATATGTACATCCATTTATCTCCATGCATATAATGTGCGTCATAAGCGTCAGTCAGTAGAAGGATGGAAATTCTCTCTTTTTTCTATTGTGAGGTGTATCCTAAACTGGAGAACATTTGAGCATTGCATCTCTGTGTGGAAAGGAGGCAAGACAAGACAGCTATATTTCCGATATTTGGTCACACTATGTTGGCAAGTCACCCACCGAGATCGTGTCAGTCATTTAAGATGCGGACACATCAAATATTTATTTCCAAGGTAAAAGAGCGATGGTTTCTGGGTGGGATAATTCATAATAAGAGGTAGGTTGGACAAAATATGCTTCAAGCTTGTGGTTATAATTCTTGAATCTGCATTGTTGCTGCAATATTCTTGAAACAATATATTTCTTTAGTCGATATTGTGACATACAATCCCATTAATCTAACAGCAAGCTCTCTCTCACGAAAGCATTTTGTTTCAGCCAAACTTCTCTGTAAATGCTCGAGCCATGTATATCCGCACTGTTTAGACAAAACATTGAGTCAAAAATATCATGTGCACAAAATATCGTGACAAGAATATTCGCGACCAAATTTTTGAGAAGGTAAGTTGCTATGGGTAAGTAAAGTTTTATTATACTTAAATCCACATATATGTACCTTGATGATATATGTCTTCAAGGTACGCAGATGTGGAGTTAAGAATGTTAAGTCTATACTTACCTATTTACACTTACCCTCTCGATATTTTGGTCCTTGATATTTTTGACCGTACCCCCAGCGCTACGCGTTGGGGGTACAGCGCGTACATACGGGGGCTGGGGGTACGGTGCATACATACGGGGGGCTGGGGGTACGGTGCGTACCGGTCCCCCTTTTCCTCGTGCATCGCGGCGTACTAAGCTTTTCCAGCACTTTTTGGCTCCCGTAAAAATATAGCCGTGCGGAGTGCTGTGGGTACGAATCGTACTTGCTGGTCCGTAAAATGCTGCCTGACTCCGTGCGGACGTCGCGGACGCGCTGTCCAGGATCGGAAATGTATGTATTTTTTAGCCGCACGGTGTTTTTTATGATTCGTACGGAAATGGTATTTCTGTACGAATCGTACTTGCTGGTTTGTACGGTGGAATTCCCGGGTACGAGTCGTACGGAGAAAACGCTCCGCGCGACCATTTGTACCCGGGTTTTACAGGATCGGAATCGGCACCAAAATGTGTACAAAGGATTTAAAAAGAACGATTTGAAATGTTTAGCTCTTCCAAAACCATCCTCGATTAAATTAATTCAGATGAATTAGTGATAATAAAATGACATAGATGTATGAGGTAATTAACATGTATTAATAAAGGTTATACACTTTATTACTATATGATTTATCATTAATTACAAGACTGTGCTTTACCCTAAAGACTATTTTCTTTATTTTATTACTGAAGCATTACAAATGATTCACAAACATGTGCAATTCTGTTTGTGTAATTGTTAGAAATGTTCTTAGCTTTTAAATGATCCCTATATATGTGGTTTATCGAATTAGGTTAAACGAAACTGTTTTATCAATGTATGTATTAAAGTTACACGTACACACTTTTAAAAATTGTGATATGTCGTCACACCTGACCTTGTGCAGCGTGATTATTAAATGGATATTAATACAATAATGCCAAATGAACTAAAGTACTAAAGAAACTTGTGCGTAATGTATGTTTGATTATGCACCTATATAAATTTGTGCATTATTGATTTAATGTCTTAAGTTAGCTAGTTTACCCTAAAGGCCTGATCCGTGGTCCCATGAGAATTGCTTGCACTTTTACATTTTCCTGACTTGCTTTTCTTTGCAGGAGTTCTCACCAACTGTTAGTTAAACTGATACATTTATTGTAACAAATGGCAGATGCATGTCTGGGAACTGATTCTAATGACGATTACATGAAAACTCAGCAGACAAACCATGGACTGCTGTCTTTACCCAACGTTGTTGGATCGAGACAACGTTCCCATGTGTGAACTTCTTGCGATGTAGCATTCTAACTACCATGTGCAACTATATATACTTTTGAAACAAATACAATGGATGGCTAGTGATGATGTACCTAAAGGGGAGTTGACAGCGTGCTTCATGGATTATAGTATAGTGATTGCCATGGACGAGGGGGTAGATGGCTTTGGACTTCTTTGCAGCCCGCGTCCTGAATTTCAATGTTGAGTTTTCTCTGGCTCCTTCCAGAGATTTCCTTTGCACTCTGACCTGAACCATTTCCTAAATCCTGTTGCCCTTTTAAAAGGACTTTAAAAGACTTTCCCTTGTGTCACGTCATTTTCCATAGATATTGATATAAACCAGCCTTCATCTTGGACCTACTGAAGACTTATGACTGTGACATCCACACGGATTCTTGTGTACAGATGTCACACACCCTCTGCATGTATTAAAAGGGGCCCGACGTCCATCACTTTAACATATGGAAATCATCGCACCCGATTTAGATGCTGAGGGGGATGCCCCTGTGATGAAGTAAGAAAACTCCCTTTTCTTCTAAGGAACTTGCTTTCACCTAATGTTTTAATAGGTGATCTGTATATTTTCCCTTCACTGTTTGCGACACTAGGGACCCCTGCCGATGACTTCCTATGGGGCCAGTAGGTCCATAAAAAAAGAGTTTGTGGTGATCTTTTGAGAATTCTTTTTGAGAATATTTTGTGAATATGGGCCTGCCTTCTAAGGAAATCCTTTTCACCTAATGTTTTAATAGATGATCTGTATATTTTCCCTTCACTGTTTGCGACACCAGGGACCCCCTGCTGATGACTTCCTATGGGGCCAGTAGGTCCATAAAAAAAGAGTTTGTGGTGATCTTTTGAGAATTATTTTTGAGAATATTTTGTGAATATGGGCCTGCCTACGTGTTTACTTAATGGATACATTAAATTATTGGACATATTTCTTCACCTTGTGACTCTTTCCATCATAGTTCTTATATGTGCAATATATCTTGCATGATTGTGGGATGTTTCACATATCTGGTGAAGAGCGACCAACTCTGCTCACAAGATTGTGCCACAGACAGGCCAGTGATTGAATCTACTCCACTCATGATATTAGATGTAGGACTAAAGTGCTATATGTGTGACCGAGGAACATTGACTTTGACAAGTTTTCTGCTGTTTTGTTTACAGGTACCAGAGGGCAATCCCAACCTCTAAATTGGGTTGGCGGTACAAGCAAATGATGGTATAGGTTCTTGTGTGATTGCATGCATGGTATGAGTGTGTGATACGGTCCCACATTCCTTAATATTGTTAAGTGATATATTACACCAACCATTTTGGGACTTGTGTGGTCCAGATGAAATCTGAATGATCATTTGGCATTTCCAGCTGAAATATGTTGACCTCAGGGTGTGCAATGCCAAGCCTGCTGGTTACTATTAAAAATAGTTTTTGAAATCGTAGGTATTTTTTACTTCCGTTCCTTTTCAAGTCTCTGCTCAGAACATCTGTAGACTAATTAAATAAGTGCTCACTCCATAAGCGAGGTTAAGCCCACACGGTACTGAAATACCTGTCCTGGGTGCAGACTCAATGATAAATCATAAACAAATGCAAAAACAACTGGGGGAGAATGTTTGCATTGTCAGCATTCCCTCCATCATTTGTTTGCTGTAACACTTTTTGCCCTAAGTGGGATGGGTATGCCCAGACGTGGGTCCCTTGCTCACTGCGCCACTGGATTCAAGCTAGCCTGGCTGAAGAAGTGTGACATACCCTGAAACCGGTCCCAGGATGCTTGTTTCCGGTCCAGGGAGGACCTGGCCTGGCAGTTAGGTCTGGACTGTTCACATGGGGCACAGGGTCAAGACTGACTTGCATATGACTGGGTCCAAACTGGGGTGGCGTAGTGGGCAAAAGAACAATGGATTTAACCCAGATCTTTTGACCGGGGTAGAATGTTTGCATTGTCAGCATTCCGTCCATCATTTGTTTGCCGTAACATCAATGATAAAGCATGACACATAGTAACATGTGCTTGAGAGTTCACTAAAAAAACAGAAGTGCTGTCTCATCTTTGATTTTGGGCCAACATGTAGGGTTACCTCTTTTTTTGTTCCTTACATTTATAAACTGGGGATTGAGTACCCCCTTGTTCCTCTTTGATGCTGTTACTCTCTGAAGAATATTCATTTTTATTGTATTTATTCGCTCCATTCATAATTAAAACAAGGGAGCCCATCCAAGTAGACCTCTATCTAACTCTACCAAGAGAAGGGTATAATTAGCTTTGTATAGAGCTGGTATGTGTGGAGTGATTCTAACTACTAATTATTTGTCATGACGTGTGGGTCGTCTGATTTGGAATTGTTTCATATAGCAGATACATCATCTTGCAATAGTGCCAAATTTGAAATCTCTGAATTCCCCTTGATGATTTTGTAACTCGCAGTTCATTAAATTTCATCAAGTCATTCAATTAGGCCTTCCAGAGAGCGGGATGAGTCTCCCATTGTAAGGCTAACATAGTCGGCAAGTAGTGCTAGCTTCTGTGTTTCTGCTGTGAGAGTTATACTCTGTTTATTATTTGCTTGCCAGTTAGGAGAATCTAAGTATTCAATACTTACACAAGCAAGAGGGGTGAGAGGGTCGCCCCTGCCTTCCTCCTATTTCTAATTGAAATGGTTGGGAGGCTGGGCCATTGTGTGCTATATGAGCCATAGGAATAGCATGACTGGCTAGGATCATGAATATAAATGTATGTCGCATGCCAATAGTTCTTACAGCTAGTTGCATAAAGGGCCAGTACAACCATTCAAAAGTCTTTTCTATGACAAATGAGACCAATATTGCTGGGATAATTATTCTTTGGACTTTTCCGGGAAGTTTAACCACCCTCTATATATTATTATGTGTTTGCCTTTCCTTAATAAATGGAGATTGATCTGAGTGAATCAGCCCCAGAACAAGGCTTTCCAATCTGTTGCCCAGAATATTTGTATTGTGGAAATATGGATTTTTCTGATCAGTTATGTCCCCTATCTTGGACCCCAACGGTTCCATGTATAAATCACAAGTACATGTATGTTCCCTCCAGTTCCAGTTATGAAGACGCAAATACATGTGCGTCCACCGTTAACATGTCCTCTTTCAGATCCGCCATGAATGGGCCGGATATTCCATTCCTAAGTACGAAAGGCCACCGGCTTTATATGGTTCACTTATGCCATTTTACAGTTCAGGCGAGTAGGCCCTGATTCTGCCATCAAGCTTTCCCTGCCTTCTGCCTCTGAGAACTCCAGTCTGAGCCTGCATCTGTATCCATGAACTTTGTCCTCATTCTCTGCGCGGCTCACGGTGCCTGACATCAGCTCGCTGCCTGCCAAAAAACTGTATTTCACCTTCGAAATTATCTGCTCCGCTCCCTGCCCAATGCATTCCTGTCTAGTAGTTTAAGTAAACATTCTTCCAGCTACCGAGCAAAGGCCCGGCTTCTCTGTCTTTATGCAAGTAATTCATAGCCTTATTATTATGGAAGACTTTCGCCCTCGCATCTAGTGTAGACACTTAGACGCTTGTACACGCACTAACAGTCAGTATAGTCAGTATAGAATAAGATTCTACTCTAAGAGACCTCTCTTTTGGATAACATAGTTCTTTAAACATAGGATGTTAGATATGATTTGGGATAAGGTTGACTTGACCCACCAGACATCTGTCGCCACATGTAGAGTTAAATGTCAAATCCCTTTCACCCCCTAGTTGCACGTCAATCACACGTCATGCTGCTGCGCGCACATTTCTGCCAAGTATTTCTGCTGACATTGCGAAATTCCTTCATGGAACCACCCTATTATGACATCACACCTGATGACGTTCTTTAGTCACACCCAGTTACGCCCACTTTTGCTACGCATGTATGTTTTATCTACACTATCAATTGTTACGCCTCTTGCATTTGCTTCAATGTAATGCCTATTGTATAAAAGTGATTACTTATCAATAAAGTATGTACTTCACTTCCTGAACCTCCGTGGTGATGGAACCTGGAGTCAACGATTCGAATCGTCCATTGGAATAAAGCCCATTCCGAACCTCTAATACCACGGATTCTGCCTCTTATTTACTGAGCTATTTCTATTATGTTTCTATATCAAATTAAGTCCCGGTAATTAAATTATTTACCACATGAATGGCGCCCGAACAGGGACACTTTCTCATCTCACGCGCCGGCGGTGCGTTGCAGGCCCGGTCTCCTGCCACAGCTGGACGGACAACAACGCGTACCAGCAGGATTTCCTGTATCTCCCTCCGGTCAAGCGGGGGCGACTGAGGCTGCGATCAACACCCAGACGAGGCGGTGAGAAGTGCGAAGTATCCCGACCAGAGCCTAGCTGAGAGAGCAAGATCCGAGGTATACAGAGGCCCACCAAGTTCCGAAGTTCCGAAGTTCCGAGGTTTCCGATGTTCCGAAGTTTCCGAAGTTTTCGAGTCGAGTCCAGTCCAGTTCAGTTCAGTTCCGTTCCGAGGCCTTCCGTTCCGAGCTACCCGGTGAGTACCATTACTGGGGAGGCGTTCTGGCGTGCACATAAGTTGTGCCGGTCCAGACGGGTTTGGGTACACAAATCCGGTCTGCACTGTTTTAGCAGTGTATCTGTACTGTTTAGCAGTATATCTAGTATATCAAGTATATAAATTCAGAATAATTCAGTTAAAATGCCGAGGATTATGTCTTGTGATAAAGTTTTCTTAGATCGTCATCATCATTGTTGCTCATTTAAACGTTAAATGTTAAATGTGTTAATACGTCCTGCATATTGTGGTGTGAATGACTGTTCATCATTGTGTTTATTGTATTAAGTTTGTTCAAGATCAAGTATCAGACCAGTTCTCAATATGCCGCTCTTTTCGAAACTAAGACAGATCACAACTAGAAAAGGGGTACTCGAAGAAGCTGTTCCCATTCCTCCTAGGGACACTCCAGGGTACTTCATGTATCATAAACATGGCCTAGACGCCATATTATTTCTTGATCTATGGGTAGACTACACTAAGGAATCACCAGAAAGTCAGAGGTGGCCCGCAGCTGGGACCTGGGATGCAGATTGCATCGTGAAAGTAGAGGAAGAATTATGGAAAAAGAAAGCTAGACAATCACAGAAAGACGCCATTGAATTATGGCGTAAAGAATCGTATAGACGTACAGAAAAAGCACGTAGACAGGAAGAGAAGAGTAAGGAAAATTCAAATAAAGTCCGAGAAAATCTATTAATTAAAGAAGGTACACGAGTGACATCAGAACAAGTAGACAGACAAAGAAATGCCCTTATGAAGGGTATGTATCCCCTTCTGGCCGAGGGATTACCTAAGGCTACTCCGGAGATACCAAAAGACTTGCCACCCCCATTGTTCCCAATAAAAATGCATCCTAAAGGGCATCCTAGAACAGCAGAAGATGTTTTTCTTTCCTCATATTTAGATGAAGCAGCTCCCGAGTATGCTAACCCCGCCCCACATAGACCGTCTGCCGGGGAGGTTCAACGCCAAGACCCTGTATCTGTATCCCTACAGCATCAAATCCTGACACCAGTTCCGGCAAGCACATCTGTTTCCACATCTGTTCCTACAGCTACTTCTATAGCTGTGTCCACACCTATAGTTGCTGTATCGCGTTCAACGAATCCTTTCACGCCCGATACCCCAGACGGGGCTACCGGAGGTGCTACCAACATTTTTTCTACGCCACCCAGAATAAATAAACTTACTTTTCAAGAAACAGCACATCCACGTACCCCCAAACTCATAAATGCCCGCACGCTTAAGGAACTTCTTGTAGATTGTAGATATGACCCTGTGCCCGGCAAAGAGGACGAAATGATCATGGCATCATTACGTATCAGACGAGCCGCGGTGTATTTGGGGAAGTTACCAGGAATGACTGTGCATCTAGATAATATATATCATTTTGTCCAAACAGGGCGAGATTCTGAATGTATTAACAGAGCTATGGAATACCAGAAAGTGGAGATACAGGGGGAACTGTTACGTTTCCTCATAAATTGTGTAATCAGAAATCAAGACCGACCGGGGGTAGACCCGGAAGCAATGCAAATTCTTACCAGATGGAGCCAGAATATATCAGAAGGGAGACATGATAAGCAAAAATGTATAATAGCCATGTGTCGAAAGATCCGTAAAGAAATAGAACGCCTACACGAAGAGAGATTAACGGTAGATCAGTTCGAACAAAGCGAGGAGGAAGGATTAGGACTGCCCACAGGACAGTCAGAAACCATAGCCTATGTAGGTAGAGGAAGATCTTGTAATAGTACTAGATGTTTTACTGACCCGATACGTCCGATATGTCCAGAAAATAACAGGAATTTCCAAACACCTATAATAAATATAAGGTCCCCCGAGCATTCGTTCCAAGCCGCTGACAAATTACTCCGAGAACGAAGGGGTTATCATTTACTCGATTCTATGGATGAACAAGAATTAGCCAGGTCAGCCGTTCATTGGGCTGACAGTCCCGGAAAATATGGTGATGATACAGTAGCACACACATTTTTGAACCTCACCCCAGATGAACAGCGTTTAGCTGGGATTTATATGATTCAACAACTTCTTATACTTTATCAAAGTCAACATTCCGATCCTGGTCCGTTACCTGATATATTGACTGAATTACTCACGAATAGATGGAGAGGTTCAGGTACTAAGTTAATTAGAGAAATACTAGAATCAAGAAAGCAGTACATTCTTTTTGTATGCCCAGAACATGTCTCACTGCCCATCAAGGAAAGAACGACGTATTACATGGACAGACAGAATCCCTTACGAGAAGTACACCCAATAAAGGGCGAGGACAATCAGTTTAAACGTGTATATGTATATACGCCCATATCGAAAATAGAATTGTTAGAAATGAAGAAAGTGGTACCCAGTCATGACAAAGACCCAGCGGGTTTTCACCGAGAAATTAAAGACATGTTACTCATGGGAGAGTATACCTATCCCGACATTATGACAATATTAAAGGTATTAATGCCTGCTGGCATTTATGAAAAACTCAAGGAAAAAGAGTGGGAGGTAGGAGACCAAAAGATAGACTGGACAGCATTAGAAAATGAAGAAAGGGCCCGAGGTCCAGGTTCGGGACTTGGGGATAAAACTAAAGCACTACCAGGTTTACTAGCACAGGTACTGCCACGTTTATTAACCACGAAAAAGGAAGACTGGGGTGCAATCTCAGCCTGTAAACAAAAGCAAGATGAAGACACTAGTGATTTCTATGCCCGATTCGAAAAATGTTTTGGTATAAATAGTGGTATAAAAGCAAGTAGCGAGTCATACCCACATCTGTTTGTGACAAAATTAGTTGAAAATTCCTTGCCCCAGGTGAAGAATAGAGTATTAAAATTCGAGAGTACCTGGCAAGGTAATACCCCATCACAAATGTTACAAATGTTACAGTACCATTACAATAGAATTAGAGAGGAACAAGAACATGAACAGAAACGCATGAAAGACACAAAAATGAAAATGCTAGTCTCCCAGACAGTTCCAGCTGAAGGTCATAAAAGGGGTACGACACAGTCCGGTGATTCAGCAGGACCTGTAAAAGGGACATGCAACTATTGTAAACAACCAGGTCATTACATACACGATTGCCCAGTCTTGAAGCGTAATATCGCCACAGGTAAAACACAAGAAAGACCGCGGCCACCTAGACAGGATCAGAATGAACAAGGAGCACCACAGCATGCACAGTCCATGCCAGCTCCACAACAGTCTATACAGTTTGTGCCAGCCGCACCAGCGTTGCCTGTTGCTGCCACACAAACCACGACACGACAGCTGTACCAGACCGCACAGTATGATTATCCTGATTATCAACGATACGCATGAACCAGCCTAGAGAGGGAAGTTGACTTACCCCTTATCGAGGTCCCTGTAGACCAAGAAGGACCTTATGTACATAGTGAACTATTAGGCCAAGATAGAAAATTTTTACTTGATACAGGGGCAAGTCGAACAACTATAAAACGTAGTGAAGTTCCAGGGGCACCCCTCTCAGGCTCACAGAATATTTCCCTTGGTTTTTCAGGAAAACCTATTGTTAATGAAGTATCACAGCCTCTTCCACTTACGATAGGACCCTTAACCCGAACTACAGATTTATTGCTTACTAAATCATGTCCAGAAAACCTGTTAGGTATAAAAACACTGAAAGCTCTAGGAGCTATAATATGTTGTTCTCCGGAAGGAGTAAGATTGTTTTTACGTGATTTCAAAGGTCACTATGTGTCTCGAGACATGGATCCCCGACTACAGACTTTACCTACACATTTATGGGCACAAGGCCCTACTGATGTGGGTTGCATGAATATTACACCATATCGAGTTACATTAAAGGCAGGAGTGGTACTACCACGAATGCGACAATACAAGTTACCACCAGATGCTGTAGTGGCTTTACTGCAAATTATTGACGAGCTCATTGTCCAAGGAGTAGTTGTGGAAACAGACTCCAATGTATGTAATTCCCCGATAATTCCGATTCTAAAACGAACAGATCCAAAGGCCCCGCCAGTATATCGATTGGTTATTGATCTGCGCGAATTGAACAAGTGCATTGTGCCACAATTCCCTGTGGTCCCAGATATCTCGTCATTACTGACAGCTATTGATTCCGAAGCAACATTCTTTACTGTAATTGACCTCAAGAATGCCTTTTTCAGCGTCCCAATTGATCCGGAAAGCCAATACTTGTTCGGATTTAGTTTAAATGGACGTAGCTTTAAATTCACACGCGCACCTCAAGGATTTACAGAAAGCCCCAGCATCTATAGCCAAGCACTGAAACGAGAACTCGACAGTATCCACATGCCAGTAAACACTGCCCTGCTTCAATATGTCGATGATCTGCTGATCACCGCTAGAAGCGAACCTGAATGTGAGAAAGCATCACTGACAGTTTTACAATTTCTAGCCGAAAAGGGGCACAAGGTGTCCCCTTCTAAGCTGCAATTCTGTGTCCAGCGAGTTGTTTACCTTGGTCACTCGCTGTCCAAGGAGGGAAGGCAGCTTACACCCGACCGCATTCAGTTAATAGCTAACATGCCGATACCCAAGACACAAAAGGAGGTACGGGCTTTCATAGGCCTCACTTCATATTGTAGGCAGTGGATTCCTCAGTATGCATTTCTAGCAAAACCACTCATTCAATTGACAACACAGGAGGCAGCCACATTGACTGTCCTCCCTTGGACTCAGGAACATACACACGCTTTTGAAAGTTTAAAGAAAGCCTTATGCCAAGCACCTGTCCTAGCAACACCATGTTACAATAAACAGTTTACACTCTTTGTTACAGAACGCGAAGGTACTGCCTTGTCAGTACTCACACAGGAACAAGCAGGATCACACAAACCATGTGCCTATTTTTCTAGTACATTAGATCCCGTAGCTCAGGCTTTGCCTGCATGCCTAAAATCAGTGGCAGCAACAGCCTTAGCAATCAGACAAAGCGATGCCATAGTATTAGGACATCCATTGACAGTACAAGTACCACATGCAGTAGAGGTTCTTTTGAACCGCACACAAACACAACACTTGACTATAGCACGACTCACCGGTTACGAATTAACATTGTTTCAGCCACATATAGAAATCAGACGTTGTAATACATTGAATCCTGCCACACTGTTACCTGTAAATGGAACAGATCCACTTGCACATGATTGTATTGAAGTTATCACTATCACGGCGAAACCCAGACAAGATTTAACAGACGTTCCATTGTCAGACCCAGACTTAACGTTGTATGTAGATGGTTCATGTATGAGAACAAGTACAGGAGAGTTAGTGGCCGCTTATGCAGTCACAACAGACGCTGAAATCATTGAAACAAATTGTATAAATACCTTGTCCGCTCAAGCAGCAGAGCTCATCGCTCTGACACAAGCCTGTATTCAAGCCACAAATAAAAAAGTCAACATATACACTGATTCACGTTATGCATTCGGAGTTGTACATGACTTCGGCGTGCTGTGGCGAGAGAGAGGTTATTTAACTTCTCACGGTGCCCACATTCAGCACGGACCCCTCATTCATGCCTTATTAGATGCAATACATCTACCCACTGCAATATCAATTATGAAATGTAAAGCTCATACGAAAGTTACTGATATCATTTCTCAAGGCAATGATCTAGCTGACAGAACAGCTAAACAGACTGCTCAAACTCAAACATCCGACATGACAAAGACAATAGTCCCGACGCCAACACATTGCATGATGGTTAAGGATCCCGCTCTTGACGTAATTGACATACAGACACATGCTACTCCAGACGAAATAAAGAAATGGACTGAATTAGGAGGGATCCAAACGGATCAAGGATGGATGACAAAGGAAAAATCTGTGTGGTTCCTTCCTGATTCAATGGTCCAAGTCGTTATTAACACTGTACATAGTCCAGCACATCTAGGAGAAAAAGCTATGCTAGACAGCATTCAACACATTTGGTTCAACAAACATTTACGAGCAGCAGCTAAACAAAAAGTTCGTACCTGTATGATCTGTTGCCAGTTCAACCCAGGAAAAAGCATTCCCGTAGAACAGGGTGGATTTCAGCCCCCTGATCACCCTTTTGAAATCCTCCAGATGGATTATATCCAGATGGAACGATGTCGAGGATTCAAATATGTTCTCGTAGTTGTCTGTGCTCTTTCCCGTTGGACAGAGGCATACCCGGTTTCAGATTACACTGCCCCGACTACTGCCAAACAGTTAGTTCGAGAATTCTTCCCACGGTACGGTTTACCACGTGTTGTCTACTCAGATAACGGCCAGCCGTTCTCATCCGAACTAATGAAACACGTTTCACTTTTGTTAGGTTATCAGTGGAAGTTCCACTGTGTCCGACACCCCGAGGCAGCAGGCCTCGTGGAAAGACATAATCAGACCTTGAAAATTAGATTGTCCAAAATTTGTAGAGAAAAAGGTGTCGACTGTGTAGTAGCTTTACCCGTTGCACTCTTTTACATGAGAATGGTAGCACACTCTCGAACAGGGCTATCCCCGTATGAGGTGATCTTCGGTAGACCACCAAATATGTGGGGGACGCCTATACCACGCAAAATAACTGATATTGACTGTAATATGCTGACAGATTACTTGGCTTCCTTGATGTCTGCACTACAATCTTGTCGTTCACAGGTAGCTGCAGCTTTTCCCGACAACACTGAGGTGAAACCCCATGACGTAATTCCAGGAGACCTGGTCTTAGTGAGGAACTTTGATCGGAAGTCTCAGCTGGACCCTAGGTGGAGGTCGCCTCAGCTCGTGTTATTAACGACGAGGACAGCCGTGAAGATCGAGGGTCGAAAAGGCTGGATACATTCAAGTCATATCAAGAAATTTCATGGACTACCATCGGATGTAAATACCACACCTCGTGTGTCTTCACCCATTGACTCAAAACTTCCTTTGGTTGAATCAAGTAATCACGAACAATATAAACTGAAACTCAGGTCTAACCAGTCAGGCAATTTGATTGTTTAAGTCCTCTCCAAGGTGAAGCGGTTGAATTTGTCTCTGACATGTATCCCTTAGACCTGAATAGAGAAAAAACCCGAAAAATGTTGAAACGACATGCATACTGTAAATCACTGCGTAGTCATTGCACAGTGACGTTATTAATTCTGTTTTTCCTAAGTCTTTTAATAATTACTGCAAGTATATTGTTGCACATATGTTATCCCATTTCTAGACATGTTTATAATGTTACTGCTGAACATTCTTTTAGTGAATTACCTCCGCATGAATTGTCATATAGATTTGCGCTGCGCAATAACACTTTTAATAGTATGTTACATCATTCACATCAGGTTAGCAATGCTACAAATTGTTGGATATGTGGCCGACTCCCTCCCTATCAGAATTATAAAGGAATTCTACCTCTCTTTCCATACCCATTCACACACAACGGCTCCTGTGGAGCATGGTTTAGTTTGATTAATTCCCTAGATTCGAATTCTGCAGTTTATCAAGACAACTGGGTATGGGGAAATTTGAACTTAGTTTTACTTAAAGTCTGCCACCCCAACAAGGAGGGACTTCCCAAAAGAACAGGAACTGATCTAGAAAATGAAGTATATGGATTAGGTAATTTTACGCTTAATCTTATGATCCTAAATGTCGAATCCGAAGCTACTCCAATTTTATCCGCCATGTCAGTATTTCGAGTAAAAGGTGAATTATGTGTAAGAAAGAATGGTTCCATACATATGGGCCATAGTAGATGCACCACTGTAATAGAATTTAGTGATCAAGGCAAGTCGACATTTAGAGCTTACCGCCACTCCTATTTTATATGTGGTCAGACCGCATATATACGCCTACCTCTAGATTGGGATGGTACATGTTATATAGCATTTCTTTTGCCACCTGTTTTCCTAGCTCCTCCTGATTATCACAGAAATACTCAGTTAGTACACAATAGAGAAAGGAGAGATCTCCCAATAGTCGATTACACTGAAACAGCATGGGAAAAATACACAGATTTCAATAAAGGTCTCTTTCCCTATATAGGTACCGTTACTAATAGCAAGCTGATACGTAGATTAACTAGAACCCTTGAAGCAGTAGTGAACGAAACTATTTCCGCCTTAGGCAATTTAACAGAAGAGCAGTCTGCTATGCGGATTGTTGTGCTTCAAAATCGTCTTGTCCTTGACGTCATCCTGGCCGATAGGGGCGGAGCTTGTAGGGTCATCGGATCAAGTTGTTGCATTTTCATACCAGAAAATTCGCCATCTGTATATAAAGCCATAACCCGCCTTCATAAGATTGTAAGCCAGATACACCAGAGCCCAGGCACCTGGACTTGGTCCGGTTGGTTTTGGAGTGTATTATCTACCTTTGGATGGAAGGTCCTATCCTTCCTAGGTATTGGCTTTCTCATACTATTCAGTTGCTGTCTATGTCTACAATGTGGACCAGCGATTTGTGGTCTGTGTGCCACATCGTGTATTCCACCACCAAGATTTCGTTCGTCCCAGAAGAAAAAAGAAGAACAAATGATGCTATATGAACAGATCAATGGATTGATGAAGATTGATATCTCTTGACGGGCAAGTAGGGGACAAGGAGGGAATGTGGAAATATGGATTTTTCTGATCAGTTATGTCCCCTATCTTGGACCCCAACGGTTCCATGTATAAATCACAAGTACATGTATGTTCCCTCCAGTTCCAGTTATGAAGACGCAAATACATGTGCGTCCACCGTTAACATGTCCTCTTTCAGATCCGCCATGAATGGGCCGGATATTCCATTCCTAAGTACGAAAGGCCACCGGCTTTATATGGTTCACTTATGCCATTTTACAGTTCAGGCGAGTAGGCCCTGATTCTGCCATCAAGCTTTCCCTGCCTTCTGCCTCTGAGAACTCCAGTCTGAGCCTGCATCTGTATCCATGAACTTTGTCCTCATTCTCTGCGCGGCTCACGGTGCCTGACATCAGCTCGCTGCCTGCCAAAAAACTGTATTTCACCTTCGAAATTATCTGCTCCGCTCCCTGCCCAATGCATTCCTGTCTAGTAGTTTAAGTAAACATTCTTCCAGCTACCGAGCAAAGGCCCGGCTTCTCTGTCTTTATGCAAGTAATTCATAGCCTTATTATTATGGAAGACTTTCGCCCTCGCATCTAGTGTAGACACTTAGACGCTTGTACACGCACTAACAGTCAGTATAGTCAGTATAGAATAAGATTCTACTCTAAGAGACCTCTCTTTTGGATAACATAGTTCTTTAAACATAGGATGTTAGATATGATTTGGGATAAGGTTGACTTGACCCACCAGACATCTGTCGCCACATGTAGAGTTAAATGTCAAATCCCTTTCACCCCCTAGTTGCACGTCAATCACACGTCATGCTGCTGCGCGCACATTTCTGCCAAGTATTTCTGCTGACATTGCGAAATTCCTTCATGGAACCACCCTATTATGACATCACACCTGATGACGTTCTTTAGTCACACCCAGTTACGCCCACTTTTGCTACGCATGTATGTTTTATCTACACTATCAATTGTTACGCCTCTTGCATTTGCTTCAATGTAATGCCTATTGTATAAAAGTGATTACTTATCAATAAAGTATGTACTTCACTTCCTGAACCTCCGTGGTGATGGAACCTGGAGTCAACGATTCGAATCGTCCATTGGAATAAAGCCCATTCCGAACCTCTAATACCACGGATTCTGCCTCTTATTTACTGAGCTATTTCTATTATGTTTCTGTATCAAATTAAGTCCCGGTAATTAAATTATTTACCACAGTATAGAGATTGGCATCAATGTTTAGTAAGGCAATCAATCTATAAGAGCAACTTTGTGCGGGTCTTCTCAGATTAATATTGCTATTATGGCTCCTTCTGTTGTGGAAAGTGTAAATGTTTCTGTTGGTTTGAATGTACTGAACAGTGGGGCTAATCAGAGGACGAGTTTATGAGAGAATAGTTTATAAAAATTCCTTTTGAGGCATATGGACCTGGAGCTTTACCCTGCTTAAGGTGGACTAAAGTAATTTTGACTTCCACTACCATTATGAGTGAGTCTAATTGTTCAGTGAATTCTAATGGGGTTTATGTTAGATTGGCAAGAATTATTTACTCCATTTGGGAGGAATGTTGGTATGAGGCAGCCGTGTATAATGCCATGTAGATTTTTTTAAATTCCTCTCGTTTTTTCGTTTATGCTTGTTATAGAGTGCCATCATTTGTGCCTAGGCATTTGATATATGTTTTTTCTAGTTTGCCCCATAGCATACAGGCAAGCTGGGAGCCTATTTTATTATTCATCTCATACAACTTCTTATTAAGCTGCAGCAATGTAATCTCTGTTCTGTTAATTATTACAGCTTTGAGATAAACTCTTATTACTGTAATTTCCTTCAGAAGCATGGAGGGGCATATCAGCAACGAGGCGATATAAAATTATCGCCGCTTTTGCGTCCGTTTTCGGGCGAAAAGCAGCGATAATTTTACGTGAAACGCCCAGCTTTGCATCTCTAATGAGATGCAAAGTGGGCGTTCCTGACCTGACATGACTGGAGAAATGTCGCTAAGCGACATTTCTCCTATCATCAAGCCCCACGCTATGAAGCATAGCGGCAAGAAAAGTAGCGATAACCCCTGTTATCGCTACTTTCCTTACACCTGCTTCAGGACTAACTTAACCATGATATCCTATGGAAGGTGGATATCATGGCTAAGTATGTGAGGCCCTATCATCAAGCTAACACCAACCAAACTTCGTGAGATTATCGCTGGGTTTCCAGTGACAGTCTCACATTTGGCAGTTAGCGCTAGGATTTTTATCGCTTTTGAGATAAGCGTTGCTAATAGCACGCTATATCAGCAATAAAAATCCATGTTAGCCGGCGATAATTATCCTAGCGCTAAGTGCGCTTAACGATAATTATCGCCGGTTGTTGCTGATATGCCCCGGAGTTTGGTCATTTAAGTATTTTTAGCTCTCACTCTACATTTTGTGTTTCTAAATGTTATTTATCACTTAGCATGCAGAGAGTGTGCTGGAATTGTATATGAGCACTACCTTTGGGGTTGAATCCGCGAGTTAAATCCTTGGTCCTGATGAAAAGCCATCGGGATAGGCTTGAAACACATTGACCCATAAGGAAAGCAGGTACATTATCACCTATTCTTCCCACTTTCTCCCCATTTTTTAATCATACTGCCTAGAGGCTAGAATAAAGGATTCACTAACCTACCAGACAGGTATTTTAACCTTCTACATAAGACCCCTCCCACTCCTAGTCATTCCCATCATCATAATATACTATTCAGTGCTCCTGCGCACCTTGTAGGTAGCAGCATACCCACTGGAAGAACCAGATGATGAAGCATGCCACCAACCCTGGTGGGTGAGGGTTATTTAGGAAAACCAAAGGGTTTTCTCACCAATCTGTGGAGGGTTAGTTTATGGGCCTTCCTTTGTTTGTTCTAATTTGATGAGCAGGAGTACGGGCCCTCTTGTTGGATTTCCTCTTACCTTCCCCTGTTTTTTTATGTAAAGTGGATATAATACATATTACATGAACACAACACACCAATCCATTCAAATAAGGCACAGCCCTATTTAGGCTCTTCTTGCATGGCCCAAATTGATGGATCTAACAGCTCAGTGAATCACTGTTTTTAAGAAACAGACATATTATTGATTGATAAATCAATAAAGACAAGAACTAGTGTTCTCTGCTTCACAAATGAGTCGTGGACTAGTTCCAAAGTCGCTCACTTTAAAACCAGAAGGCCTGAATTTTAATCCTGGCTTACCTTCGTTACAAAATAGGACTAGCCATGGGAAAAGCATATAACTCTTTAAGCCATGGTTCCACAACAAGCCAACTTTGGGAGATGATAGAATAATGTTGTCCCAGAATTAAATACATTGACAACATAAAAGAGAACGGACCATTCTGTTCAGGCTTGACCTGAATGTGTGGATCTCCATGTGCATTCATCCCCATATTATAAACTGAGATGGAAAACACTGGCCGATTCTGCTATTAATATCTCAGGTATGTCTGTTATTGGTGCAACACAGTATTGTAAACTCGCAATTCAAGGATCTCCACAACCAGAATTTCCTAACTACCCCTTTAGCTGATCTTTACGGTAAGAATTTAATGAAGGCAATTATTGACATGTTGACTTATCGGAGTAAGGTGCCCTTACCTTTATTTGAGATGTTCCTTTGAATAAAGTGGTACACTTTCTACAAAACATTTCTTGCCAATAAACTAAAACCGTATATATGTTGATTTGTTTAGAGATGAATCTGAAAGCGACTTATTCAATCCTTTCTGGTTGGATCATATTGCAACTTACCATAAACCTCTCCGGAGTTAGAGAATTCCCTGGTAGGTGGGCAGGATGTCTTCTAGAGGACCCCCAAAAGAGCCTTGATAAGCATGCAGGTACTTGCAGGAGAGGACTGGTCAGTGGCAATGGGGCATTTTGCAAGGTACAGAGATTGACTAGGAGAGGGTATGATTTATAAGACACCTTCCTCCAACTAACTTGCTTGTAGGAAGACTTAATGTTAAAACGTTTTTAATTTTGTTTACCCAGAGCACTTTCTTTACCACGTAATAAAATGTGGTCCTAAAACTCTATTTTATTTGGAGAAAAGCATATTGTTTTTATTACCAAAATTATTCAGCTATAAGACCTGTGGACCAACACTGTGGGTGCGACACTCATTTCCCTCTTTATAGAAAACTCTTTGCAATGGATGCTTTTCCAGAGACTGGCATCACTTCCCCTACAATGCACGCGGTTTGCCTGTACATCGAAGATGTATTGTTTTTTTTTTAAAATGTCTCAATGATAATTTGTCTAAGATGCTAGATATTGCTAAAGATTTATTTTTTATAAAATGGAGTTATTTTTATAATTGGGTCACAGCAACATTGTTTACGCTGTGGATTTTAACATGGTTATGGGAGCTTTGTACTACCAACATCCCCTTTACATTCTCAAGTGCACTTAGAAGGGAGAAGATGTACTCAAACATAATTTAAATACAGTGAGAAACATTTGTCTGCAATGTTGCATAGAACTCCGTCGGTGATCCCATTCTTTGTGATGGGCACATTTGCTCTAAACCTGTTGCTTTGTGTCTCCAGTGGTTTAGGATCTGTCAAATTACTTCATTGGACTTAGTTTTTGGCAGACGCATTTGGAATTCTGCATAACTTTCCTCACTAAAACTAACATATGCAGCGAATTTACTATATCACCTTTTGAATTATGATATCATTCTTCTCGGATACAGTGCACATTCAGTTGTTCAAAGCCTACCATGATGCATACAGTACTACAAATGCTTATAAGCAGGGTCACTGGAATTATGCAGCAGAAGATGCCCAAATTATGTGGTAGGGTTAAATAAATTATACAGCAAAAAATGCAAATTATGCAGCATGGTACTGCACATTATGTGGTAGTATTGCATCATTACTTTTTATTTTTACACTTGTTAATACTTTCCAGGCAAATATTTCATCTCATTACTATCAGTTTAACAGCTACATACTGCACTCAGCAATTACAAGGTGACCACCTCATCGTTGCAAGCAGCCAGTCACAATGCTGAAGGAACCAAGTTTCCGCATTCTAGATCCGCTCTAGAACCTCGAGTCGATGGTACTTTTTCTCAGCATGAAAGTGTGGGGGGGGATCATTAGCGGGTCAATCATTTCAATTTCAATTTGCTATGACTCTTAAGAATCACAGACTACCAAATTAGATTAGTCGATTTATTACAAGGCCAAAAACAACTGGATCTACAGGCACATAAAGATGAGGGTGTAGAAATACATTGGAACTAATACAAAGCCAAATCTGCTGATAAAATTCAGGCAGTGCAGCATGCACAGAATAATTAGTTTGAGTATCAGGATACAAAAGAATACAGAGCAAATGTCTAAGTTCCCCTGCATCGAGAGTTTGTTAGCTAGCATTAGCACTAACGCGACATCCCTAAATAAGCATTTTTCCAGGACAATATCAGTTAAGGTGTCAGCGTGTGAAGCTTTCCTAAAAAGTCTCCCCACATTAGTTGGGTCAAACAACATAAAGCTACTAAGACAGAGCTCGTTCTAAGATGCTCTCTCTCTCTCTCTCGAGGTAAGGCAGCAGTCCCGGGGCACTTTCCCTAGTTACCATACATCAATAGCAAAGGTGATATCCCAATATCCTTTGTGAGTCACGGCATCCAGTCAGGCCACCTCCTCATAGGTACTTTTCCAGTGGACAGCGATGTTCCCGAGCTTTGTTAGATGACCTTGATTCCCAGGCTCTCTCTAATGAGAAAGTACAACAGTTCTCTACTATTAGTATCAAAGCTCAATGTATCCCCTTCTCTTCTTGCCTAACTCATAAAACAAAGACATTATTCTAGCTTACAAGGATGATTCTTCCACCTGCAACAGAAATGTGAAAAAGTCCAACATGCACATGAAATTCAACTAATAAATGTAATGCAAGAGCTTCCAAGGAAAAATGCATTTCAGGCCTACAGAATTTAGCTAACATAAGAAAGATCAAAAAAGGACAAGGAAACCCGAAACGTCTGACGGCACCAAGGGTGGACGTATGCTAAAGAAAACAATGGTCCCATACATGTTAGATATTTACAGTATCACAATTTACTAATCGAAGTTGGAATTACAAATGTATCGATGCAAAAAATACGGATTTTGATTAACACTTAAGTTCAACGCAGGGATAATATACAAAAAGGTGAGTGAGCAAGACGTGACAGGGTGAAGGGAGATCAGCCGATTCCCTTACCACAGGGAAGTGACTTAAAAAGTGACTTTTTAATTTGTGAAAATGTAGGTAAGCAAAAAGTCACACTCAGGGTTACATCTCATACTTCACATTCAGATACAAATTATGGTATAGAGTTGAAGATGTATGTGTCAACGACGTTTCGATCCCAATTGAGGTATAGGGATCTCATCAGGACTAAGCATAAGAAAGATGGCACATAGGCGTTACCAGATTACATATAAAATAAACACTCTTTACTGCATACTTCTAAGTTAACACATTACATAAGCACATCAAATACATGAATAATTGTCCACGGTATATTTGATAAAGTAACGGGCCCCTGCTAAGCTGATACAAAACCCAGGCAGGGAATGTACTAGTTCAAAAAAATGAAAAAACACCGGGCGCAGTGTGTATAACATATGGACCACATGTCGACTCGAAGACTAGACTACTATTTTTCAACAATGCAACAACAATGAATACATAGATGAATAAAGAAAACAAATAAATAAATTATACATTTCTTTAATATTCTTATATTTTTTTGATACAAATTTTTTTTTTTTAAATAAATATATATAGATGTACCTGATAGTAACAATGACTAAATAGTATTAGTATCCACATATGTTTTCTTCCTAAAGATCTATCATATAAATGTATACAGATAATGGTGTCATCAACTACAATTCATGTTGATTTACATTTGTTGGAGTACATGACTTTTTCTTAATTATACATTCTCTGGATTGAATCAGGATAATGGATACTAGACAATTAGATGATGGCGATTTATGAATAGCCAAATAATAATCTTTCAGAAAAGGCGGTTTGTAGACACAGCGCGTTTCGGCTAGGCCTTCATCAGGAACCCGCTCAAAGTGGTATACTCTTGAGTGTCTAGATGTAAATGTCCTCAAGTAGATACAAATGCAGAGGACCTCAATCTGAGCTCTGGATTGATTTATCAAGGAATAATATCTGTTTGATGAAGCAGGGCCAGACATAAAATAAGTACTTTTCTCTACGCTTCTCTGTGAAAATACTGATCAGGAATACAGCCGACTGAAGGCACTTACAATGCTATTTCTAGCTTCTCGATTATCAATGAGTGGTACTTCATTTCTGTAGGTCTCATTAATTCGAATATAGATATTCCATTAAGAAGAGTAAGGATCAGTGAGCCAATATGGCGTTTAGTCGAAGCACTGATTCCAAATTGCCACTCATAGGTTATGCATCCATATGGGTATATGCACTGTTTCCATCCTCCTGCGCTCGCTCCTCCATCTGAAGCGGACTCACCTGGGGACATTTGCATCACTTAGCAACGCACTTTATTCATGTATGTATTCATTGTTGTTGCATTGTTAAAAAATATTTGTCTAGTCTAGAGTCGACATGTGGTCCATATGTTTTTTCATTTTTTCTAACTAATTGTCCGCGGTATACACACATTCTGCACTTTAATAATTTCATCTAGTTACATCTGGTTCCTACATTGATTTCTTCACGTTTACATTGAAAAGTCCCTTATACACCCAAATTCACATTATGATAATTCACATTCTAATACCTCAGGTTAATACAATGAAAGGATATGTGTGGATGCAGACTACTCATGATTATGAAGCACCCCTACAAATGAAAAATCAATTTCGTGCTACATCAGTGCAGCTACACCTATGGCAGCATTTTTGGCAACTTTTGTTCCATTTGAGCTAGAAACCATTTTTTTGAATGAAATCTTCAAATTATGCAGCAGATTAGGGCAAATGCACCAAATTCATACCTATGTAAAATAAAGACCAAGTCAACAGAATCGTAATAAATCCATGGCCCATGCTTAATAGTCAAATGCACGTCCTTGCGGAGACTCAAACTCGGTTCCCCAGATTTGAGGTCGACCGCGCTAGCCAACTCCTCTCTTTGATTGAATTGTCTTGTCCTACAGCCTTTGGCATGAGGATATGGGTGCGGCATTAGGTAAATAGGCCAGGCAGCAATGTGCTAGGCAATGAAATGTATGCACGACTGGCAGTAGCCAGTGGTGGAAAAAGTCTATGTGCAGTGCTATGTTGACTGAATTGTGAGGCTTGGTGTTCGCATTGAAGAAAGATGTGATCCAGGTGCAAAAATTCAAAGGCTCTTGTAAGCGCAAAAACAAATACAGTTATTTCACAGCTCACTAAATCAGTTGCTACTAAACAATCAGTTTTTAAAGAGCTTTACATAGTTTGTGTAAGTTGGTGGCATCTTTGGGTGCTTCGCCTGAGATGCAGTTGTAGAACGTTTCTGACTAGGTCTTATTTGCAGTACAAGACAATCGGGCATATTTACAAAGGGATATCACCACCAAAACCTCTCTTTTATCTCCTTATTTACAAAGCGGTGTTAAGCCACTTAACATGGCTTAATGTCGCCTTCTAAATTAGGGCCCTTTTCACTCTTCACTTGCCGTGAAAGGGGCATGCAGTGGGTGTTGCGGTGGGCATTCCGTCGCCACACCCATTGCTTTCTGACGCTGCTCCATATTTACAAGGATGGGGTAGCACCAAAATCTAAGGCCAGGTAAAACCTGGTCTTAGGATGTCGATACGAGGAGAAATTATTAATTTCTCCTTATATTGTGCTCTTTCTATGTGTTCTGCAATCTACAGCATACATAGAAACAGCAAATCGCCTTTCAAGATTGTTCATGTGCAGGAAGTTGTTCCTTCCTGCACATAAACAATCATCAATGCAACACAGGCACCCTGGCAACATGACGCATGGGTGCCTGCGCTGGTGCTAGGCAGCTTTTTTAGCGCTAGGGAAATTGCAGCAGTGCACCATATTTTTGTAAATATGAGGCATCCCAGCGTTCAAATAATGCAGCGTTACCAATTTTAACATAACACCGAGCTCTGACATTTTATTGTAAATATCCCCCGATGTGTGCTTTTCTATTGGTTTCTGACTTCAAAGCAAAAGGCCAAGTTTGCTTTAGGCTAAGCTCCACTGGATAATGGCATTTATAGATGCTGAGTGAGACAGTCTTGTGATCTTATGTGCAGTGCTGCATAATAGTTCTTGACGCTAACTCTTGGGGTCCACTTAGGCCTGTGGCCAATTCAATTCCTGAGGATCTTTTTCTGGTCAGGGTTATGATAGCACTATCCATTTGTCAGTTTCGTATTTCCAATGTCAATGTCACTTGGTGTAGCTTTGGTTCAGTAGACAGATGTGGTGCAGTTTTTTAATGCTGAGGGTCCTTGTTGAATGTAACAGGCTAGATGAGGCAGTAGGGCTTGTTCTAAATTGATTTTAATGGGATTATGAATGCAATGTTCACTGCTGCTCCTGTATTGAGACTGGGACTTTGTCATTTGATATTTCAGGATATATATCACAGGTGTAGAGGTAAGAAGAAGCAAGCCAGTCCATTGTCGGTGGAAATAGGGGTGTGGGGATGCTGCAGCACCCCAAAATAACCATGCATGAATATGCAATAAAGATGGCTTTATATTTTGCTTTTAGCTTGTCACGTTTGCTGTATGTTCAAAGACAGAGGTCAAATGTCAGGCGATGTCATCGGAGTTAAGATAATCTTACGAGCAAGGTGTTTCGGCAACTGTGTTGCTGCACATATCAAACTGTGGGGAAAATTTGCAAGGGCAAAGCGTCACCGGAGTGTCACTTTTAACGATGCTCTGGTTGCTTAACGTCGCCTTGTAAATACGATGCCTTTTCACGCATCACTTTGCTTGAAAGGGGCATGCAATGGGTGTTGCTGTGGACATTTCCATGCACCACCCATTGTATTTTGACGCTGTCCCAGATTTACAAGAATCTGTAACTCTGAGGCAGTGTGAAAAACTAACACCAGTGAAAACCATGAGTGGCGCAACGAGGAGAAATACTTTTATTTCTCCTCGTAGTTTTGCTCTTTCTATGTGTGCTGCACACATAGAAGGAGCAAAATGCCATAAATTATTGTTTTTGTGCAGGAAGGTGACCCTTTCTGCAAAAAAACAATCATTTATTAATGGCGATTTGCTACTTCTATGTGTTCTGCATTCTGCTGCACACATAGAAGTAGAAAATCACAATTATTGAGTAAACGCAGGCACCCTTGCAAATTGGCACAAGGGTGTCTGCGCTGGCACTAGGCAGATATTTTCAGAGCCGGCGCAAGGGAAAACACAGAGGTGTGCTGTATTCTTGTGAATACGGTGCAACCCTGCATTTTGCGCTGCAAAATTGCTCGCGGCGCTGTGCCATTTCCAAGTAAATATACACCTGTATTTCTCAGGAGTGCTACACACCAGGAATTTTTGGCACTATCCTACACTGGATACAGTTCTTCCAAGAGGACAAATAACTGATAGTGCATCTTTTTCTTTACTACTCATCGTGGTGCAAGCTAACACATGAAGACCCAAGTCTTCTCCCTTTAGTCCTTCCTCAATATCTGTATACAACATAAGGCACCCTGAAGGTCCTACATACTAAGGGCCAGATTTATTTTCTTTCACGCAACACCACAAGGCAAATAGCTGTGCTGCGTGGCGTGAAAGGGAGACAACAGAAATGCAAAATATATCTACTTAGATATGGTGAACTTCTGCTCTTTCCCAGTGCTGGTGCACTGTATGCAGCCTAGCACAAACACAGGCATCCTTGCACCATGGTGCAAGGGTGCCTGTGTTATGTGCAGATTTGTTTGCCTTGGATGCCTTCCTGCACAAAAACAATCCTTAAAGGCATATTCCTCTTTCTATGTGTGCTGCAGAATACACTCAATGCAGGGCAGTAACAACGCTTCCAAAGTTGTATGCTATTGTTGATAATTCTAGTAAAAGATTAATGAATCTAAAAAACCCTGTTCGGAATAGCTTTAAGGTGATACTCATCATTTATGGAATGGTGGTAGTTCAAAGATTCTTCAGAACTAAGGGCCAGATGTATCAGACAGTTTTACCAATACTGTGTCTATGGGAAACCGTGTTTATACATCTGGCCCTAACATTGGCACCATAAATTACAGCATTAGTGAACTTAAAGTTTGACAGTACTCCTTAATATGTGGTACACTTCAGAAGCAGTAACATCACACAAAAGATATCCGTCTGATTTAAGAATGTGCAGCAATACTAAAAGTTGCAGCTATACCACAAAATATAACACTGCTTAAAAACAGGCTGCAAAGAAACGCACCTTCAACAAAATCAACATAAAGGAATTGGGGCCATGAATACTAGAGTTAAATTTACTGATTTCTACTGTGCTATTCTTAGGAAAGCATTTTATGAATTGGTAAATGAAATATACTATTGCATACATGTTGAAATTAGTGACTTTTTAGGAATCGCTTCTCTAAAGTATGGAATCGCAAAATGTGATTTTTTTAATGGACAAATATTGCAACTGGCACACAGGCAAATACTGATAACATCATAATCAGGAAATACTTTGTTGCAATGCCAGTCTGCAGCACAGGAGTTTGCTGAGAGCAGTGTCAGCGAGTAATTTTAGGAGGGAGGAGGAGGACGGGACACACGCACACACACAAACACATACACACTCACAGCCATGCATTCCCACTCTCACACACACACACAAACACATCCATTCACAACACTCATTACCAAACATTCATACATATACGTGCGCACCAAACAGTAATTTAAAAGAACACACACCCTTATCCGCAGCTCTGCAGCGAAGGTCCCAGAAGGCTTGGGACTGCTGCCTTCCCTCATTGGCTGACCCAAGGTCAGCCAACGAGGGAAGGCCGCAGGTCCAATGTCATCACAGAGTGGGATGTAGTGTCACCAATGGACACTCGACCCTGGGTGCTTCAGGGCTTAAAACTGAAGCACCCAGGTGCAAGGCAATCGGTGATGCTACCCCTCATCACTGAGAGAAGGGCCTCAGGGACCTTTGCTGAGCGGTGGAGGTCACACCCACAGGAGCTGAGACTTCCTCACCTCAGCAAAGTTCAGCTCAGGCAGCCAAGAGCCTCACATTTAGCACATGTCTTGCTTCTTGCTGCTTACCTGAAAAGGAACAGTGTCTGTCAAGCTGACCTTTGTTCAGCCTGACAGACACTATTCGTGAGGGTTAAAAGGTGGGGGGATGTGGCCACTCAGCCCCAATGTACCAGCCACGGCTGGCTGAGAGGACCTGATTGTACTCACAGACATATTGATTTGTAGGGCAAAAGTGGCATCGCATGAAGCAGAAACTGGAGTCATCAAGAAAGCATAAACAGAAGTTTACAGATGCTGAGACATCCATCCTTGTTGTGGATTGTGTAGCAAACACAGACAAACTGTTTGGTAAACCCTCCTTAACTATGCCTGAAGCCACCACAAAGTATATTTGAAATTGAAACCAAGGAAGAATCAATGCTATTGGAGTAACAACTCATAGTATCCCGGAAAAATGCAAGCTCTGATACCACCTTCTCTCATGTACGAAGGTGAAGCTGGCCACAAAGGAGGAATTGGACTTGGCTGCCACTGGAAGGCATCCTTCCACCCAACCACTCCCATCAGCAATAGATGATGCCATTGAAAGCACCTTCACTAAGAAGGCTGTATTTGGACTTACTCATATTGATACTTCAGAACCTCCTCAACAGCACAGAGGTTAGGTTTTTTTAATTAGTTTTTGAAAATGACACTACAAATGTTGCTATACTTTCAACATTTAATTCAATGTGATGCAAGCATATGTAGTTTGTATCAGGTTCATATAACAGCTCAATACATTAAGATTTGTTAAGGCCAAAATATTTCATTATGGGAGATGTAGTCCAATGATATTCTTATTGATTTTTGGAGTATTAATTTAGGCAAAGATACATATTGTGTCACTGTGAAATCACAAAACTAATAAAGGTGATTGTTAAACATGTACATCATGATTCTGTGTAAATACACTGCAACATTGCCTGTTATTCTTCATTTCACATTGCATACTTATTAATTTCAATCCAAGCACACTTTTTACACAGAGACAGAAAATAACTTAACAAGAGAAGATGAGTCACACAATGTTAAAGATGTAGATGATCATAAGATTAATGAGCATGATATGGTTCAAGCAAAGGGCATCACTCCAACACCAAGAACTGAAACAACTTCTCTTACAAGAGGAAACACACCTAGAATTAGGAGAAATCTTGGTAAACTAGACAGCATGGGACAAACTCTTTGGTACAGAGACTTCGGAGTCAACGATACTTAACAATCCATCAACAACTGATTTCAAAATTGAGATAGTGGTACTTGTGCAACACCATCTAGAGCAGTATTTGTCAAAACTGAAAAGTTAATATTAGGTATACTCAGTTTCGGATGCCTTCAGATTAATATGTACATGCAGTGAAGATGCCGGATTAGAAGTGGATATGTTGGAAAGTGATAATTAGGGGGCAACTGCCTGCAAAAAGAAAAAGACATTGAATTTATGTTTTGTGAACAAACAAAGAATGTTTAATTTGTAACATAAATGTTTAGTTTAAATAATTTGTGGGAAAAATAATCTTCATTATGACTCATATTTCTTGTAAAAACAGAGAATTTAAAATTACTTTTCTGCATTCTGAGTGTGACTATCTCAATATATATTGCACGGTTTCATTGAGATACACTTACCTGAGAAAATGTTTTTGGTAATGTAACTGAGTCTCTCTCTTCCACCTGCTGCTCTGCAGGCATCTTGGGATGTGTTCGGTGGTGGGTGGGATTCCTCTTCACCAGATCTGTCCTCTTCCTCTGGCTGTATTGGAAGTCCTTTATGTGTTGCTATAGTGTTCAGCATAGCACACACTGCCACAATCTTGCTTGTCACTTGAGGTCAATACTGAAAGGCTCCCCATCTCTTATGAAGGCAGTGTAACCTTGCCTTCAGCAAACCAAACGTACGCAAAATGACTGCAAGTAAGCAGAACCAGAAGTTTGCCGATACTGAAATATTCATCCATGTTATGAATTGTGTACCAAACACAACCCAACTGTTTGGTAAACCTTCCTTAACTGTGCCTGAAGCCACCAAGAAGCATATTTGGATTTGAATCCAGAAAAATCAATGCTGTTGGAGTAACAACTCGCAGGAAGTAATATGCAAACCTGATAAACCTTGGCTCATGTGCGAAGGGGAAGCTGGCCACAAGGAGGAAAGAAACTGCTGGCACTGGAGGGAGTCTTTCCACCCAGCCTCCACCATCAGCAATAGATGACACCATTATAACATTGTTGTAACAGCATTCAGTCTGTGTGCTTGTTTTGAGGTATGGGATCAAAATCCATATGTGTAGTGCATAAGCATTGTCTCCTAACAAAAATGAAAAATATAATTAACAACACTCCAAATTTCCATGCAAGTATGGCATATAAGGCTAAAGCGTATAAATACCCAGAAGATAATCATCCCTAAAATTTCCACCTGCACAATGGCTATATAGGGCACAGTGGTTAGCGATACGGGAGTCTTGAGTGCAACTAGAAAATTTAGCCACAAGGTCAGTAATTACAGAGTCAGCAATACATACTATCTAAATGTTCAAGGAGTGTTGTCTCTTCTGATTTTTATACAACTATTTTGTGTCACGAAGAAATCAGAGTAAGACATGTGTCCCATCAACAAATCATGTGACCTAATGGAAAAAAATCTAATTTTATATGCACCAAGTCTTCATGTGAGTTTGGAAAACTATATGGCGATGAAGCAGCATTAGATCTAAAAATAATTGAAAAAAAAGCACAAAAGAGCACTTTGTGAAACAACTCTGCTGTGGCAACAACCCCTTAATAGTTTCCTGAGACTAAAAGGTGTAAACAGCAGGGAACTTAAATGTGGGTTAGGGTAGCAACACTCCTGTGTGTGCCTACACAACACAGGGTCTAACTCAGCAATTAAATCTAAAATAACAGTGCCGATGAGACTATAATTCGCATTTATCTCCTCCTCAGTCTGCTGAAACAAAGTCAGTGGGCCCGATTCACAGAAGTAATCTGAGACAAAATCCTACCTTTACGATTTTTTGTATTCACAAAAGGCATTTAGGAGTAGTAAAGTTAGGATTCCTAACTTCACTACTATTCAACTGAGAAAAATCCTAACTTTACGACTTTCAGTATTCACAAAAGGCATTTAGGGGTAGTAAAGTTAGGATTGTATTAGCACACTCACAAAGGGTTTTCACATTAGTCTTTTGTGACCCCAGACAAGTTGAGACTGGGGCCAGGGCAGGGAGGCAGGAAATTCCAAACAGCTTTGTGGGTAGAAACCTCCACAACCTTTTTCTATTTCAAAGTGGGTACCAGGTATAAATAATGGACCCTGAGACCCAGTTCTTCAGTATACCTCTGGATCTCTGGGCTACTCAGAAAAACTGCTGTGCTGCTCTGCATGAAGGGCTGCTACTCTGCTACCCTGCTGCCTGAATGAAAAGGACTGGCCCTGCATCTTGAACACAGGACCACCAGAATGACTCCAGAGGCTAGTTGGCCGGCCTCCTCATCAGAGCCTCATGGACAAAAAAGTCCACCTTGAACCCAACAAGTGGATGCTGCCTGCTGTGAGTCCTACCCCCAAGTAGTGCCATCCCAGTCGTGGACCCTTGGAAGTGGTCCTGAAGGTGCTCTGCGGTCCAACTGTTGTCCTGTGGGCATAACCGATGCAGTGTGATGTATCTCCTCGCAGCACAGCTTCTGAACCACCAGTGTGCAATGCATCCCTGATGCAGGACCTCGCATTGCAGCCCCCCAGTTTCTTCTGAACCGCTGCAGCATGACGCATCCTCGATGCCTGACTTTGCATCGCAAGCCCCAAGTCAATGGCCTCCTGAACGGCAATGCAGGACTCTGCATCGCAGCCTCACGGCTCCTCAGAACCGCTGCTGCAGGATGCATCTTCTACGTGGGATCTTGCAACTCTCTGCAACTAGGATTTTAGGTACTTTTTTCCATGGACCAAATTTGGTCCCTGTCTCCGACCTGCACTCCACTGTGGTCATTCTTAACTTGTGACTTTGTCCCGATCCGGCACGACCAGATAACCAAAATTGGTACTTTGTGCTTCTTAACAATATTTTCACTTAAATCTTTAAAATTGCATATCTCCATTTCTACTGATTGAATTCTTGTGCATGGGATTTTTCTTGGGTCGTGTTTTCACTGTGTTACTGTTTGAAGTGCTGCATAAATACTTTACCCATTGCCTCTAAATTAAGCCTGACTGGTTTTGTGTCAAGCTACTAGAGGGTTAAGCACAGGTTAATGTGGGATTTTCTTGTGTTTCACCCTGACAGAGATTGTGGTTGTTTCTTGAGTAGGGTATCAACCTCCCTCAACCAGCTACCCAATTTCCTACAATTATTATTTTGGGGTATTAGGTGCAATTTACCACTAGGGAAGTTCTAATATGTACTAATAAAAAGGGTAACACAGCTGCAGAGTTATCTTATTTCACTGTGTATTGTACCCTAACAGACCTTCTAGCATTAAAGCAGGGGTAAAGCTGTATTACTTCATCTCACTCTGAAAGCAGTAATAGTTTTAGAGCATAGGGATATTTTTAACGAAATTACAAGACTCTGGTTCTTGATATCAGGGTTAATTTCTTTACTGTCCTCTAAGCTTGACATCACAGCTTGCCATTCATATTATAATAGCAAGTTATGATATCAGGGACCCTTAAAAGCACGCAGGAACTGCTGCCACCCAATAGGCGGATCTTCCACTCTCAAATAAAGCGGCCTGGTACATTCCATCACAGGCAGTTCACTTCCCAAACACAAACGACGGTGTTAGCAAACACTGTAACTTTCCTTCTAGCTTGAAGGCATCGATTGGCAGCAAAATTGATGCATGGTAATAGAGTGAGGTAAAATACCTTTAATGCATTCTTTCATTAAACCTGATTTAGGACATCCTTCCGGTTTAATCAGGCTAAATTATTCATGTGTATTTTCACAGTGTGCAGAAAATACTCACTGAGAACCTGAACAGAAATAGCTGAGGTTGTGAATTACCCAGAGCAAAGCGCCTCAGTGACAACACAAGGAATGCAGGAATGGCAAGTTTTGCTTTCCGAGGAGCTTAATTGTTAAAGACACTTCATTTTCTTCTGTCACTATCTCTAGATCTGAGCGTTCTGCTCAGACTCTCTGAAAATTGCAGCCCTTTCCAGATTAAGTGCCTAATTGTGGTCAGTGCTTGTCAAAGTATTCCAGCAGTGAGTTTAAGTCCCACTTCAGACAAGCTGTTATCGACGTCTTTATCAAGCTCACAATATCCTTGCCTCAAATGCTCTCTGAAGTATACTCTGTGGGCCCTGAGCACCTCCATCCTTCACGGCATGTGGAGTGGGGAACCACATGACCTTACTCTTGGTGAAGGATGGACAGTGCTTGCTGAATGGGAGCATGCTGCCACATTTCTCTGTTTGGAAACCAAACTCCCTCTTCAATTTTTTGCTTTAAGTGGCTAAGCTGCACTTGAGGCCTCCACTAGTGAGGCGAATCATAACTGACAGCAACCCCTTCAGCACTTTTCGAATTACAACACAAAATAGCCTCTGGGAGACTAAGCAACAATGAATTACAGGCAGCTCCATATTTTTGCCCCCTGTATGATGACAAGAATAAATGCTTAGCAGAACTTTTGACCCAGTGTTCATACGGTTCAGTGAGCTCCAGTCAGTGTCATCTCAAGGATTTTGGGGGCTCTGGGCAAGACATATATTTCGGTCCCATGTTTGGGAAAATCAATGAATGTTATTACCAAGGTCCTGCTAATTCAAGCCCACATGATCCCAAAAATATTAAATTATATGATAACATTTGTTGAAATATGTCTCACCTGGGAACCCATATGTCCAGAAGATGGCACTGGGTAGAGAGACAGAGTCAGAAGTAAAGGTACGCAGACATGTTTAGATAACAAAGTAGAACAGACAGAGCTCAACTAGATAAAAGTTTCACTTCTCCAGGGGGGCCCTTGGAAGATGGAGGCCTGGGCAATTGCCCACTTTGACATTCCTCCAAACGTCTCTGACTCCAGGAACAAACCGCCTTCATCACACCAACTCTTGTGTCTTCTTCATCACAATCCTTACCTATGAGAGGAGTACTCGACCAGGAGATGAGGGGTTGGGGACAGTTAGTCAATAACCCACTCATTTTTAAAGAACGGAACCTTTCCTGCAACAATGCTTCTTTGATAGTTCTGGCTAGACCCAGTGCCAGAGTCCACACCACAACAAAAATGCATTTGACGCCTCTTTGTTGTTGTCCCTCTGTACACCGGCTCAGTATAAGATAGGCCAATAGGCGTGTTAAAAGATCCAGGGCAGACGTTGAATCTTAATGCGGTGGGGGAGCTTGTGATGGGGCGTCTCTTCGATAAGGAGAGAACAGAAATTAATTTTTAGGTTTGGCTTGAAAGAGCACTTGTCTACAGGACATTTTGTTACCAATTCTTCAAGGAATGCATAGTTTTGGCGTTTTAATGTCTTACTTCATGCCAATGGCTTTTTTGGTGTATCACTCCGCTTTCCAGAAAGTGCTTCATTTTGAATGCGTAAGGACTATTTTACATCTGTAAAGTATACGCAAGTTTCGCACTAATTCTCAAATTCGCTTCTTGATCTCCTGTATGCATTCTCTAGTGAAATCAATCCATGCTTGCTACTTTTTCCCAGAACTGGCAGAGCCGATAGGGCAGGCTTTATTGTGATAAAGAACATCTGTCCATGTAGCATATGTTAACAGCATTTGTGAATGCCCTTGTTTACATGCAATGGTACATAAAACCAGACATATTGGTTCTGCTAATCCTTGTTTTCTCAAATGCTTTCTATTCGCAAACCTTCTCGGTGTTTACTTTTTTCCATATGGGTCATCGGAGCTGTTCGTTTTGTCTCTCAGTGCAACACCACAACTGAAGATGTTTTACATTTCTGTTATTTATTTTGTTTGAAATCACAATTTCAAAATGAAAACTGGGAATCAGATGTCATTACTATCTAATAAAGGTGGCAAGTAACATGCTTACTACTGAAAATGACCATCTTTTACGTGCATTCCTCCAGTTTTTTGCCTTCTTTCACTGAACCGCTTTTTGTTGGCCATAGCACACTGCACACTTTACTCCTGCTAGCTAGTGGTAAAATGCGTGTGCTCTTCCTTTAAACATGGTGATAGTGACATATTCCAAATTGGCACATTTAATTTAGTTATACACCCCTAACATATGCTAATGCGGGTACCCAGGGCCTGAAGAATTAAATGCTGCTAGTAGGCTGCAGCACTCATTGTGAAACCGACTAAAGTAGCACTATAAAACATGTCTCTAGGCCTGCTCCTGCAGCCTAGCTCTGCAGTTTCAAACTGCCATTTCGACCTGGCAAAATAACCTTTTTGCCAGCCCTAAACCATCCTTTGTAATACCTATAAGTCACCCCTAAAGTAGGCCCTAAATGCCCATAGGGTAGGTTTCTTGGTATTTAAAAATTAGGATATGTGTATTTAATGTTTTACATGCCCTGGTCCTGAAAACCCCCAAAGCTGTTGCCCACTGTGGCAAAGCTGTCTCTGCCAAAGGAAAACACCGGGTTACATTGTAACAACATATAATGCTTCATTTCAGGTTGGTAGCAGGTAGGAAAATGATTTAAGGACTCATTTTAATAGTAATTTAAAATCCAATGTAATGGTCAGGTCAGATTTTATATCTCTATTTTAGAAATTACACTTTTAGAAAGTTATTGTTTCCCTGTTTCAGCCAAAAGGGTCTTTCTTCCACTGTCCATGGTCACCCGACTACTGAATGGCTCCCCTCTGGTGAGATGTGTATTGCTACCAGACAGTGAACAAATGACTGGGTTGGGGAGAGGTGTTTTCTCCTTGAGCAGGATGGACTGGGGGCTGTACCCAGACCCTTCCTAAGCTCCAAAGGATGCCTACCATATCAGTGGCAGATGTAGCTTCTGCCTACCTCCCTTTGCCTTCCTAGTCAACTTGGCTCCAAACCCAGGTTAATGGGAAGCTGCCCCAGAACTGGTTTGGAGTGACCAAAAGCAAGTGTTTGCCTATTTCCATAGCCACACCTCTGTGTGGGCAGAGGGGCTTCTGACGAGGGGAAGAAGGGTTCTGCCATGTTGGATTTAGGAAGAGAGTGCCACTGTGGGATAGTTTACAGTAAAGCACACACAAAGTGCTGCAAAAGCAGGTAGGATCACCACTGGGAACATTTTGGTTTATTGGTTAGGGAGCAGCAGGAAGTTTCCCCCACCCACAGGCTGGCACTGGGCATAAATGCGGAAACCCCTGAACCCTCCCCAAAACAGTCCTGGATCTGTGTAGATCAGATGCAGAACTACCCTGCTGTCAGTTGGCTGACCTCCTGTTTGAAATACTGCATGACTACATGCAACTGCCTAGCTGACCAGTGTGAACTGGACCTGCCCTGGATCTGGCTGATGGCCCTACTGAAGCGAGCCCTAATCTCGAGTGGAGACTCCTAGGTCCTGGACCCTTCGCTGATATTAGAGTATAATCTTCCTGAACTTCAAAAACTGGGACTTAGATACTTTTTGCCAACTTTTTCTACAAAGGACATACAGGAGGCTAGGATCAACAATGAACCAAAGTCGCGAACGTCCAATCACTGGTCAGATTCAACTGCAGGTTTGTCCGCTGAAGGAGATCCAATTTCCAGAAAGGTTTCTAAGCCCGAAAGTACAGGCCTTCATCGGGATCGATGCCGAGCTGCAACCAGTCAATGTCAAGGCCTTCTGGGCACAGAATTCGGATTTTGCCCGCTCGGAGTATTCCCAACTTTGTCGATGGCTGTGCCGGGACCCCTCTCTTCACCAACCCTCTGTCGTTGAGCCCTGTGTCAGATCCCCACCACCGATTCATCAACAAACAACTTTTTCTTCATACAGATTTCTAAGTCAGAAGGTAAAAATTTGACAAATACAAACCTAGTCCCTGTACTTTAAGTTATGTTATGTTACCTTATTTTATGTTATGTTGATTTGTATAGCACACTAATCACCCGAGAGGGTATCCAGGCTTTTGGACAGGCATGTAGGTGTGTGGTCCCCAAGATGCTTATACAGAGAGCCAGGTCTTCAGCTTCTTGCGGAACTCAATAAGGGAGGAGGAGGCTCTGATGTGTTGAGGGAGGTATTTTCATATCTTGGGTGCAATGTAGGAGAACAAGCAATTTCCAGTTTTGCTTTTGCAGTTGTGGGGAGTGTGTTCAAGTGAGAGTGAAGCAGGTTTTAGGTGTCTGGTGGGTTGTGAAAGTGTATGTAGCCGTTCTGGTATTCTGGTTCTGTTCTGTGTAGGGCTTTTTATGTGTAGGTATAAAGTTTGAATTGGCTGCACTTGTTAATGGGGAGCCAGTGAAGCTTCCTGAGGTGCGGATAATGGGGTGTGCGGCATGGTAGGTCGAGTATGAGTCATGTGGCAGTGTTCTGGATGGTCTGGAGTCTGTGTAGGAGTTCTTTGGAGATCCCAGCACAGAGAGTGTTGCTGTAGTCCAGCTTACTGGTGATCAGAGCTTGTGTGACATTCCATCTGGTATTCTGAGGCAACCATTTGAAGATCTTTTGCAGCATGCATATGATGTAGAAGCAGAAGATGCACACTGTGTTGACTTGAGCCATCATGTTGAGCTTATTTGTGGGTGTGTGTGTTGTGCCTAGCTCTGACTGACACTAAGTGGAGTCCCATGGTGAGGTCTTGTTGCCAAAGACCCATACTTCCATCTTATCTGAGGGGAGCTTAAGGCAGTTTATTTGCATCCAGTTTGCTACCATGGTTGTGAAGTTGGTGAAGTTGGTTCTGGTGGTGGTTGTCTTGTCCATCATGAAGAGGATGAGTTGGGTGTCATCGGCCTAGGAGATGATGGTGATGTCTAGTGATTGGATGATGTTGCTGAGCTGTTTCATGCATATGTTGAAAAGGGTAGGGATAAGGGACGATCTCTGTGTTACACCACATATCAGTTTCTTGGTCCATCATGTGAATTGTGGCTGTCTAACCCTTCGGGTTCTTCCAGTGAGGAAGGAACAGATCCATTTGAGAATGAAACCTTGCATGTCAATCCTGTGGAGACTTCTGATGTGGGTGTTGAGGGAGACAGAGTCGAAGCCCACGGAGAAGTTGAGCAGGATGAGGTTCACCGTTTCTCCTCAGTCCAGGATGACTCGAATGTCATCAGTGGCTACGTTAAGTTCAGTTTTGGTGCTGTCGTTCTTTCTGAATCCTGAATGAGTGTTCGCTAGAAGCTAATGATGATGGGTTTTGAGTTGCTTTGTGATGGCCTTCTCAATCCCTTTGACTAGACAGTGGAGCAGGGAGATATGTCAGAAGTTGCTCACTTGATTCGGGTCAGCTGTGGGCATCTTGAGGAGGGCATTGATTTCTGCAAGTTTCCATTCATCTAGAAAAGTGGCGGACTTGATGGAGATGTGGGTCAGGGTGGTGCTGATTGGTGATGTTCCTAGGTTGTACATGTGGTTGACTAATGAGTCATTTGGGGTACCTGAGTGGATAATTCACATGACTGCCTCTGTGTCGTTTCTGGTGAGGGTTGTCCATTCAGTCAGGCGGCCGTCTTGGTTGGTGGTGAGTATGTTAGCGATGATTTCTCTTGTGTTGGATTGGCTTGGTGTGCGTAGGTGCTCTAGACGTTTGCGATTTTGCTGTGGAAGAAGTTGGATGGGTTACTGCAGAGTTCTTAAGAAGCACCAATGTTGTTGACAGTGGCTGAGGCGAAATCCTTGACAATCAAGAAGATCTCCTTGCAGTTGTTGGAGCTTCCTTCAATGCGATCCTCTAGTGATTTTTTCTTGGCCTTCTATTTGCTGGTGATAGCATCTGTGTGTAGCCTTGTAGCTAGTTCTGTCGGTGGTGTTGTGGTAGGCTCTCCATTTAATTTCTAGCTGTTTAAAGTGTTGTTTAGTATTTTGGAGGCACAAGCTGGCCTGCTTCTTTAATCTACTATGCTTGTTGGGTTTGATGGTTTTGAGGGAGTCTGCACAGTTCTTGATCCAGTTGTTGAAGTCATTGGGTTTGATGGGTGTGAGGAAGTCTGCGTAGTTCTTGATCCAGTTGTTGAAGTAATTGATGTCTTTGTCAAGGTTGTCTGTGGGGCTTGGTTGATGAGTGCTGAGGGTGCTGAGCCCTCCTTCTGTGCTTATGTGAGTTTGACTCAGGTGTGGCTTGGAATTCTGACCCTGGTAGGGCTGTTAACTTGAGATGTGTTGATTTGGAAGTGGATAAGGGAGTGGTCTCTCCATGTGAGCGATGTGGTGGTTGTATTTGATGCTGTTGCTTGTGGTGAAGATGGGATCCAGTGTGTGTTGATTCTGAGACAATCTGGGTGAGTCTGATGTTGCTTCAGCTTTCGAGGAGTGCTGAGTAGAAATGGTCATTTCGGTCTTTCACATGAAAGCTGAGGTCACCGAGGAGAATGTAGGCTCTAGAAGCGACGGTGAGTGGAGTGCCAAAGTCAGTGATGAGGTTGGTAAAGGTGGCTCATGGTCCAGGTTATCAGTAGTCAAGGGTTCCATTCAGGATGAAGTTTCGAGATTTGCAGCTTGAAGCGCAGGTATTCCAAGGATGGGGTGGAATTCTCTGTTGATGTTGTGCATTTGATGGATTCCTTGTAGATGATAGCATGTCCTCCACCTGGCTTGTGAAAGCGTTCCTGTTGCGTGATCTTGTAGCCCGCTGGGATTGCTGTGGCGATGTAGGGAGGCAATGAGGCAATGAGCCAGATCTCTGTGATGAAGAGGATGTCAGGTATGCCACTTCTCAGCAGGACCTTATTTTAGTTGAGTGTTTGCTGAGTGATCATGTATGTGAGTGGGTGTTAATGTGCAGGTGCTGTGGCATGGGGTGTAGGGTGGGGGTGTAGGCATTGTTGGTGCTTGTTTGGCGTGTATGTTGGGAGGGGGTGTTGAGGGTGGTGTTAGTATTTGCATGGGGGATGCGGGTGGGTGGCTTCTGGAGAACAGGCAGTGGGTGCAGATGAAAGCTCCTACTGTGGTATGAGTGATGGTGCAGCAGCAGTTGGAATAGTGGCATCCAGGGTCTATCGACCTACAGAGTGCTGTGGACTATCACTGGGTGATGATCAGATCAGGATTTCTGACACTGGACCCAGTCCAGTCAAGGTCGAGCGTAGATGGGCTAGCCGTGGAAGGGGGTAGGAGTGGAGGGTACCATGATTCCAATTCCTGTGCTGATGGGTGATGGGAAATTAAGTCCTCTTGCTTGGCTTCTTCTTTTAAAGATGGCGTTGGTAGGACAACCAGTAATGTCACTTCCTGTCCAGATGAATGATGGGAAGGTCAGTGATGTCACTTTCTGTGCAGGTGGATGATACATTAATGCAATAGCCACACCCTCCCAGAAACCAGCAGTTACAGAGCAGCAGAATATTGACACTGGCCCTCTATATTCCCTGGGAAAAAGTAGTAGTCAAAGGTTGAGTTATCAGCCCTATTACTACAAGAATCTCACTGCATTCTAATATTATGTAAAACAAGCCGAGCAGAGATATGACAGTATTCAACCAACCCAGTGTTACCAAGACATTTCAGCATATTTACAAATGATGGAAAAAGGATTTCCAAGTAAAACTGCCTAATATCAAAGTTGTCACAATATTGAGTGTGTAACTGCTGCCACACTATTTTTTTTGTAAAAAGATCTAGGGCCTCATTTAAATTTTTACAGGTGCCCTATTAGCTCACTAGGTCAGCAGCAACTTTGATCTGCACTCTACTGATGGGGATCTCTATGCCTTCAGTGCATCTGCCACAATACAAAGACGTCTGCCAAGCACACACCATGTTTTTTGACCCACTCAGCAAACTGTGTTTTCTCCTCTGTTTTTATCAGGCTAAATATGCCAGATTATTTTATAAAAGTAAAATAATTTGGTCTTGGGAACCAGATATTGTTGTGGCTCATGGGTGGAATTTGCATGGGGCTGAGGTGGGCAATTTCAAATGTAAAAATAAATTAATTGTTTCACCTCTCTGCCTAATGCTAGCACGCCTTTGAAGCTCTGCCTGTAAACCCATGTTAGACCCCATTAACCAGAAGCTAAACCCAGGTTTGGGATCTCAAATTTTGAGTGAGAGGTTCTTGAATATATTATATGATTTTTGTATTGTGTGACCCTAACTAAAAGTCAGTGGAGTGCTGTACAAAGTCAAACACAAAGATAATCTCAACAAGTAGTGACTGGTGGGACAGCTAAGTTCTTAGAAATGAAGTGACTGTTACTTCGTCATGATAAAATGTTGTTTAAAGAGGTGTGTCTTCAGCTCTCTCCTAAATTAGAGCAGGATTGGGGTGGTCCTGACATGTATGGGGATGTTGTTCCAGGTCCTGTGTGCATAGCTTGAAAAATTCCTCTCGCCTCACATTATCTGGTCTGATGTTGTCTTGCCTTCGGATGTGCGAACAGACACCCAAAAATTGCAAAACCTGGGCCTTATGACTAGCATGCTACTAATACAATAGAGGGACACCATAATGCAAAATATATTACTGCCATGACATATCTTGCTCAAAAGAATACATTGGACGGTAACTACTGGAATATCAAGTTTTAAATATTGTGCTACAAAAATATCATAGCCAGAATATCTACTACCAAAATAACGTCAGTTTAAGATTATATAGGCAAATATAGGCTAACTATACTTAACTCCATATATACATGTACCTTGGTGATATATGTATCTTTCAAATATGTAGATGTGGAGCTAAGAATAGTAAATCTATACTAACCTATGAATAGTTACCGTCATGATATTTCACTAGTCTATATTCTTTCTACATTTCTATAGCCTGATATTTTTGTGCACAATATTCTGACATGCTAACATATACTACCACATTGGGTACATAAATAGGGTGGGTTTCTATGTTACCTTTCCAGGCAGTTTCTGTAAAATCCTGATTTCTGCATATGATGCACAGAAACATAATATGCCAACTAATTCTAATTACCATCATGTCTCCTAGGCCCACCATAGCCCCACCATTTGCGAAAGCATATGAACATCAAACGCTTTAGAAGCTGGAACCCCATGACCACCTTTTGTTTCACATAGACATCTGTATACATTCCTGCAGAGTATCCTCATTTCAACAAGTTATAAAGGTGTGATGTTCCACAAGAAAAGACTATTTGGGTACAAATGACTCCCTATTCTTGGTTTACTGCTGATGGCTCCTGTGGCGATAACTTGAATACTAGAAAGACATGCGGGCCATCCTCCCCATAGGGACCTTTTCACCAACTGATAGGGTATAAAAAGTATTAAGTTTGAATGGTTTAGTATAACTGGTTGTATGTGTATCCGTCCATGATATTTATGTTTACTATCTTATTTACATTTATCTCTTTGCCTGATTTTTCATATTATGCCTGCACTTTGGAATGCAAAATCTAGATTGGTCTTGATGAATGTCAAGGACCTGGATAGGCAATATGGTAGAAGCATTATTTTCTAATTAGGACATTTGGGACTATTACTTCCTTGGGAAGTCCATTGTAGCTTTTAACCTTGGAAAGAGACATACACAAATAAACTGCTTCTACAATATCCTTAGGTCATTTTAGATCTATCACGCTGCCATTTCTAAACAACTCCATAAAGTGCTCCAATTGTAGTTCTTGGTGGGTATTTTACATCCCACTTAATGTGGAGTATGACCCAATGATGAAGTATGCCACCTTGATCAGTGAGAGTCTGAAAAAGAAGATTTCTATGGTTGAGTGTGGCATAATTTTCCAGAAGGTGGTTCTTATGAAACTTCACATCTTTCTGTCTGGTTCCTTTGTTCCGGGAGGAAGTGACGCACTGTGCTAGCACCTCCCCCTTCCTTTGTTTGATTCATTTATATCAGAACTCTCTCTCCTCATATCTCCAGGACGGTCCTAGGACACCCCAACTCCTGCCCTAAGCTGTTTGTTCGGCATGCCTTTCAGAAGCTTGTGCCTTGAACTGTGAGCTATTGGCAGAACAGAAAAAAACAACCCATGACAAACACCAGACAATGGTAGAGAAGAGTAAACAGTATTGGATAGGTGGCAAGGGAAATGTTGGGGTGGAAAGTGGCTTTCCCTTCAAAGGAGTCTTTCAGTGTCACAGTCAAGGGCAGGGTAAATATTTCACTTCTCAGTACTACATCAGTGGTTCCTATAAATCTGATTTGAGAAGTTATGTTTTTGTAAAATATTTCAGAATAGATATGCTAGATAGGCATGAAACCTTTTCCCTTTGTTATAACTGTTCTCTCATTGGCATTCATTGACATTATCTCGTTTCATTGGCATTATCTAATTTCATTATGTTTCTCTTGGGCTGTACTTCACTTCCTTCTCCTCTCATCCTCTTTCTTTTCCCATCATCACATTCACAGGTTTCTCCGTGGTCATTAACTTATTTTCCCTCATTCCATTACAGTTTCTTGATCTTGATCCTTTCACATATGAACTCCTACAAAACCTCTGCAAAGTACCTGAAAATATACTTCCAGAATGCTACAAATTGTTCTTCCTCACACACATTGTGTGTGGTAAGATGGGTCATACTATATTCCTGCCACTCACATGGAAATCCAGTCATCCAATGTTCTAATTGTATTATTGATAAGTGTTAGACCTGGCACATTGGTGTGAGTTTCCCTTCCATTTTTCGCTGTTGCCTCATGTGTTTTTGCTGGTGTTAGTTGCTCAGGGCACTGTGCCACTGCTGTCCAGTGCCACAGTGCAAGTGCTCCCTATTGTAAATGAATGTGTGAATTTGTGATTCCATGATTGGTTGGTTTGGTTTACCTGTCAGACCCTAGTACAGTGCACCAGGAGTGTCCAGGGCTTGTAAATCCAAATGCTGCTGGTGGACTTGCAGCACTGGTTGTGCCACCCACATAAGCAGCCTGTAAAAGTGTGTCTAAGGTCTGCCAATGCAGAGCCTGCATGCAGTCTGGTACTGTCATGCTGACTGGGCAAGTGCACCCACTTGCCAGTCCCTAAACCTTCCCTTTTCTTCATATCAGACACCCCTATGGTAGGCCCAAGGGCAGGGTGCATTGTAAGGATAAGGTAGGGCATGCCCTGGTGTGTGTGGCATGTTCTAATAGTGAATTACAGCCATTTTTGTTGTTCACTATTGCAAGGCTACCTGTTCTCCATAGGCCAGAATGGGCAGTTTGGTTATTACATTTTATAATCCTAGCTGACTCAGGGAACATGGTAGAAATTCGAATTTAGTATGCCTGAACTCAGGATGATAAAAAACATCTTTTAGTGAAGTTGTTTTTAACATTCTGTGTTTGAAAATGCCACTTTTAGAAAGTAGGCATTTTCTTGTCTAACCATTCAAACCTGCCTCTGCTAGGCTGTGTATTCCCTGTCTGGAGTTTTGAGTGACAGGGCTGGGGAATTCCAGGAAGCAGGGTGAGGTGTCCCAGTGGTGAATAGAGATATCTGTATCTAGATGGGTGGGACGAGTTGCACCTGGGGCCTGAATAGGGCTGTGCCTTTTACACAAATAATTTTACTCCAACTAACCATTCAATGGTCATTATTGTTACATGTAGATGGAATGATATGATGAACAGGGGAACTTATAACTTCACCACTAGGTGAGCAAGGAAGCAATTCCTTTTAGTTTAGGTACCCTCACTCCCCCTAGTGGTGTCATGCTTCATCATCGGGTCACCCCGACGCCTAAAAGTCGGGGTGGGCTCGACCACAGTGTTGGGAGCGCTTTGAAGAAATTACAGACCAGGGAGGCTATAAGATAAAAAACCTCAGGCAGATCCCCAGTTTCCCTTTATTTTTGGGTCTGTCTGGGTTGATTAAAAATAATAAGAGTAGGGGTATATATAGGAGTATTATGGTCCTATGACCCTAGTGCCAACATGTTTCAGTCCACAGTGGCCATAAAGGTCCAGGACTTTCTTCAGGGCAAACAAGGCCACCCTGGGATTCAGAAGGGGGAATTCCCTATTCTGTTTTATTATGGACAAGGGTAGAGTAGCTACTCCTTGTGTGAAAGACTGATCTATTAATCTGTCTTGCGTTGTACATCCATCTGAAAAAGAAAACACAAAGAAACACATATCCAACTTATACAGATCGGTTTTCATCATGGTGTTTCCAAAATGACGTGTTTCAAATTCGTGTTTGGAATGCAGAGCCACACCTATATGTGCCAGGTGGTCATAGAGGCATAATAGTGTGCAGCTATATCCACATATGTGTCACTCAAAAATTGAATCTGTGCACAGTTAATCGGCGTGTCAGATATATTGTGCGGTGGCGAATATGCTCGCATTCTACCTGAAAACAGTCGCCAAAAAGTGGATGCTATCAATGAAAAGAAACTCTCGTAAAATCATCCCACACACATCTCATTCTCACCATATCTGTGATTCAACACAGAATTAAAAAGGCATGCGTGACTGTTAAAACCTATGGGTAATTGTGAAAGTATCTCTCACACCTGCATACTTGCTTACCCGGACTTCGGATGGTAGTCTTTTCTCAGGGGATGGAAGGGCTAATGGAGTAGCTCTGTAGTCAAACCCTAACATTTGCCCCAGGGGATGAATATGAAGAGAAGGGATTTAAGAATCATCAAGTTAGGGCATCCGAGACCAAATGTATCTACAGATGATTCCTTCTCCAATGGGGGACCAAATTCTAAGCTGATAGTCCTAGAGTAACAAACTTACTTCGTCAAGAGTCCTGCTCCGCTTCACCACCTACTTGGACCCGATCCCTGGCGTTTCGCGCCATGTTACGGTGCTCGGGAAGTTTATACTTCCGTATTGGTTAAGGCGGAGGGATGGATTGGTCAGTACGGGAATGTGATCGATGACGTCTCCCGAACCAACGGGATAGGTCAAATACGCTCTGTGACCTGGAGCGTCAGTAAATAGACGCGCGAGTGCGTAAATACGAAGAACGTAAATAAACAAATGTGAATTTAAATCCGTTTGTTCATGTTAGCGCCCTTATTTTAACAAACCATACGTAAAGAATGTAGTATTCATTTCTGGGGCTCATACTCTTACGTCGCGTGCAGTTACTGACGGACATCCGGGGATCGGGTCCAAGTTGGTCTCGGATGCCCTAACTTGATGATTCTTAAATCCCTTCTCTTCATATTCATCCCCTGGGGCAAATGTTAGGGTTTGACTACAGAGCTACTCCATTAGCCCTTCCATCCCCTGAGAAAAGACTACCATCCGAAGTCCGGGTAAGCAAGTATGCAGGTGTGAGAGATACTTTCACAATTACCCATAGGTTTTAACAGTCACGCATGCCTTTTTAATTCTGTGTTGAATCACAGATACGGTGAGAATGAGATGTGTGTGGGATGATTTTACGAGAGTTTCTTTTCATTGATAGCATCCACTTTTTGGCGACTGTTTTCAGGTAGAATGCGAGCATATTCGCCACCGCACAATATATCTGACACGCCGATTAACTGTGCACAGATACAATTTTTGAGTGACACATATGTGGATATAGCTGCACACTATTATGCCTCTATGACCACCTGGCACATATAGGTGTGGCTCTGCATTCCAAACACGAATTTGAAACACGTCATTTTGGAAACACCATGATGAAAACCGATCTGTATAAGTTGGATATGTGTTTCTTTGTGTTTTCTTTTTCAGATGGATGTACAACGCAAGACAGATTAATAGATCAGTCTTTCACACAAGGAGTAGCTACTCTACCCTTGTCCATAATAAAACAGAATAGGGAATTCCCCCTTCTGAATCCCAGGGTGGCCTCGTTTGCCCTGAAGAAAGTCCTGGACCTTTATGGCCACTGTGGACTGAAACATGTTGGCACTAGGGTCATAGGACCATAATACTCCTATATATACCCCTACTCTTATTATTTTTAATCAACCCAGACAGACCCAAAAATAAAGGGAAACTGGGGATCTGCCTGAGGTTTTTTATCTTATAGCCTCCCTGGTCTGTAATTTCTTCAAAGCGCTCCCAACACTGTGGTCGAGCCCACCCCGACTTTTAGGCGTCGGGGTGACCCGATGATGAAGCATGACACCACTAGGGTGTGTGAGGGTACCTAAACTAAAAGGAATTGCTTCCTTGCTCACCTAGTGGTGAAGTTATAAGTTCCCCTGTTCATCATATCATTCCATCTACATGTAACAATAATGACCATTGAATGGTTAGTTGGAGTAAAATTATTTGTGTAACTGTTTATACTGGGAGGTGTTACTCTGACCTATATCCTCTCTACCCTTTGGGCATGAGAAAACATTTTTATCAACAGCCTTTGTATACATAAGATTAGCGCAGCGTACAGCTGTAGGGTTCATACACAGAAAATATCTGCAAAAGGAATCACTTCAGTGGATTTTTCCTCTCTTCCTCTCCCACTAGATACATTCTCTCACCGTATTTTAATCACCCCATACACCATATCCATAAGATGGCCGAACTATTCGGTATTGGATATTCTGATGAAGAGACCTCCGCAATCTTAGCGGGTCCATCACTTTTGTCCGACACTAATATTAACCAGACCCTTACCCAAGCCCAAAATTGGGATGAACTGAAGGAGTTGAAACGCTGTCAGATGAAAATACTATTACACGGGGCAATAATGACAGAATACCTCCGCGGCAATGTGGCACCCACAGGCTTACTGGTGACAAATGCTCCAAGAATCTTCCTTGATGATCCACAATTTAAGAAAGAATGGTCTCTTATCGCTTGGAGATGCTCACGTGATTGGCTTATTTTGATAATCAATACAGCCAAACGATTGTCAGAGGCCCTACTGATAAAAATAAAGATCAGTGAGGACTCCTTATTGACAGAGATCAAACTAACTCTGTACAAAAAGAAACTAGAAGAGGTGAATAAAGAAGTAAATGAACATAAAGAGTACCTGATGCAAAATAAGATCAACAAACTGCAGAAAGATCTGAAGAAATTCAGCCATGAGAAGGTTTATCCTTATATTAAAGACGACTACAAAAGCCAAGTCCCATCCGATTCGGGATCCACACGAAGCGAACAGACAGGATCATCTGACTCAGAGTATGATGACTGGTCAAGTGATGGATCAAATAAGAGCTGGCGTGGAAGGGCAAGGAGACCACGTAGGGGGAATTACAATCAAAGATACGGACACCAACAGATGTTTCCTTGGCCAGCCCCCTTTGGACCAGTCCAATACCATGGTCCCCCTCAATTCCCAGCAGGACCATACTATCAGCCGGACTTCAACCAACATTTTTTAGGTCAGGGCGGAAGAAGAGGGAGACGAGGAAGAAGGGGAAAACGAATACAGTGGGAAGAAGAGCGGAGCTCAGTGAACACCAGGAGCAACACCAGGGAACAACAGCTGAGCACAAGCAACACGAGGGATTAATTGTAAACCTCACAGATGTCATCCTTACCACAGACGAACAAACAATTCTGGATAAGGGTTTGGGATTCGTCCCTACAACCTACCTGGACAAATTCCGCCTTCGATGTGAACTAGGCGAATTCTTCAGAAAAATACGACTGAAAACTTTTTTTCAGGACAAAGAGAGACCCGTTGAAGATAATACCTACACGGGTTTGAGACCGAAATCCTCTTTCCTCCCCCCTACCAATATGATGCCTCCAGAAGTATTATCTTTCGAAGAAGCAGTCAGCAAGGAAGTTGAACTACTCCAACCCAAGAGAAACGGGTTCAACAATTTAAGCAAGAAAGAACGTGCGGCTCTGACCACCTTACAATCCAGAACGGATATAATTATAAAACCAGCGGATAAAGGTGGAGCTACCGTGATACAAAGTACCAACGCTTACAGAACGGCATGTCTGAATCTACTGGCAGACACCAAATATTACAGAAAGATCAATAGGGATCCTACACAACGGATAAAAACTACTATCATGACATTAACAGCAGATGCCTTGACCAAAGAATGGATTACGAAGAAGGAATATGAATTTCTGAATCAGGAGAACCCCAGAATTCCTCTGTTCTACACCATCCCTAAAATACACAAAGGGAAGACCCCTCCTCCTGGGAGACCCATTGTCTCAGGGATTGGTTCTATTTTGGAACCACTGTCAAAATATACAGACTGGTTCTTACGCCCCCTGGTGAAGAAGATTAAATCATATGTCCAAGATACCAAACACCTCTTCAATCTTCTGACACAAGTAGAATACAATCCAGTGGATAATTTTTTGGTATGTTTGGACGTAGAAGCTCTATACACAAACATACCTCAGGCGGAAAGTATCAGAGTAATCCAAGAGATCCTCAGACAAGAGGATTGGCTGTGGGCAGCACCTATTGAGTGGGTGATCACCCTTATACATCTGGCATTGACAGAAAACTTTTTTACCTTTGAAGATCAATTATATCTACAAATACATGGGACATCAATGGGGAGTACATTCGCCCCAAGTCTGGCTTGCCTGTACATCAGTTACTTTGAAGACCTACATATATGGACTCATAATCCTTTCAGTAGGAATATCTGCAAATGGTACAGGTGGATGTATGACGTTACAACGCACACTTTTACAGCGCATGCACTTACAACGCATTTTTTACAACGCATAATCCATTACAACGCATGACATTACAACGCATGACACTACAACGCATTTTTAAAAAATACCTTTACAACGCATTACCATTACAACGCATACTACCTTTACAACGCATACCATTACAACGCATAATATTAAATTACATTTAAGGTAAGTATTAGATAGTATAGGGGTAAAAATTACTATTCTAACTCCAGGGGGTGCAACAGTAGGGTAAGTGTTGGATAGTATAGGGGTAAAAATTACTATTCTAACTCCAGGGGGTGCAACAGTAGGGTAAGTGTTGGATAGTGTAGGGGTAAAAATTACTATTCTAACTCCAGGGGGTGCAACAGTAGGGTAAGTGTTGGATAGTATAGGGGTAAAAATTACTATTCTAACTCCAGGGGGTGCAACAGTAGGGTAAGTGTTGGATAGTATAGGGGTAAAAATTACTATTCTAACTCCAGGGGGTGCAACAGTAGGGTAAGTGTTGGATAGTGTAGGGGTAAAAATTACTATTCTAACTCCAGGGGGTGCAACAGTAGGGTAAGTGTTGGATAGTATAGGGGTAAAAATTACTATTCTAACTCCAGGGGGTGCATCAGTAGGGTAAGTGTTGGATAGTATAGGGGTAAAAATTACTATTCTAACTCCAGGGGGTGCATCAGTAGGGTAAGTGTTGGATAGTATAGGGGTAAAAATTACTATTCTAACTCCAGGGGGTGCATCAGTAGGGTAAGTGTTGGATAGTATAGGGGTAAAAATTACTATTCTAACTCCAGGGGGTGCATCAGTAGGGTAAGTGTTGGATAGTATAGGGGTAAAAATTACTATTCTAACTCCAGGGGGTGCATCAGTAGGGTAAGTGTTGGATAGTATAGGGGTAAAAATTACTATTCTAACTCCAGGGGGTGCATCAGTAGGGTAAGTGTTGGATAGTATAGGGGTAAAAATTACTATTCTAACTCCAGGGGGTGCATCAGTAGGGTAAGTGTTGGATAGTATAGTGTAATATTATGCGTTGTAATGGTATGCGTTGTAATGGTAGTATGCGTTGTAATGGAATGCGTTGTAAAGGTAGTTTTTAAAAATGCGTTGTAGTGTCATGCGTTGTAATGTCATGCGTTGTAATGGATTATGCGTTGTAAAAAATGCGTTGTAATGGTAGTGCGTTGTAAAAGTTGCGTTGTAAAGGTTGTTCCCCGGTACAGGTATATCGATGATGTCCTGATGATCTGGAGAGGTGATCTAATTAGTCTTGAAAATTTTAAAACATGGATCAACTCACTGAACCCACACCTTCATTTCACTATGAATGTGAATAAAGAAAGCATCTCATTTCTGGATGTTACTCTCACAGCTAAAGATGGTACTCTTGAAAGCTCGCTGTACACTAAACCTACGGACAGGAACAGTTTATTAAGATTTGATAGTGCCCACCCGCGATCCTTAAGAGAGAATTTGCCAGTAGGCCAATTCTTGAGGATTCGCAGAAACTGTTCAAACATTCAGACATACAAAAAAGAGGCTGCTATTCTTAGTAACAAACTCCAACAGAAGATGTACCCTAACAAGATTATACAAAGAGCAAACAAAAGAGCGCGTAATACACCAAGGGAAGCGCTGTTAGAAACATACACAAAAGAGCAACCAGATCAACTTATATGTGTGACAACATATAACTCCTCATCCAATGACCTGAAAAAAATAATTAACAAAAAATGGTCAATATTGACATCTAATAGACTATCATTTGAGAAACCTATGTTCTCATTTAGAAAAAATTCTAATTTGAGGAATGCCCTGGTACATACCAACTCCTTCACTCCTAAACCAACTGATCAGCAGACATTATGGGGTTTATCGCCTGTTGTGGGACACTACCCGTGTGGGTCATGTGTTGCCTGCCCATTTACAGAACACACCAAAACATTGGATTTGGGCTTAAACTCTCCATGGGAACAGAGGTCACATACAAATTGTAACTCTGAATCCGTGATCTATATGATAAAATGCCCCTGTGGACTGTTATATATAGGTATGACTAGTCGCAAGATCAAAGTTCGCATCAGCGAACATAGAAGCACCATACGTAGATCAGTCACAGCGACTAGGCTTACTGCCCATTATCAGGAGAAAAAACATAAGGACACAGAGCTGAAGTGGACAGTACTAGAAAAGGTCACAACTATGGGGAACAACTTGCAGCAAAAACTCTTAGAGCGTGAACAACGATGGGTCTATCGTTTAAAGACCCATGAGAAGGGGCTCAATGATTGCATACCCTGGAACCAATTGAACAAGTAGATGTAGTACATCCCTCTTCATGACTACTGTATGTACCTTGAATGGTGATCTATAAACTTGTGAGAATCTTCCACACGTCACTATCCCTCTTTGGAGATTGGGTTTCACTATCATCATACACAAACCTTAAGATTCATGTAATACATATTCCACACTCTTTCAAGCGTCCACTATCTTCCAATTGCGAAATGTCCATATGTAAATACTACACCTGCGTAGTGTCCCTTGTGACATCTCTGTCACCTAGTGTAAAATACCATTTTCAATACCCAAAAACACTCAACAATTGATGGGATCAGGAATAATGACTAGCGTTGGCTATGTATCCTACCGGGCATTAATTACATTACTATCAGTATATACATATACTACATCTCCCATCAGTCACTTGGACTGGTTACTAAGATCGCCCTCGATTCTGTATGGACGAAACACACACACATTGTGATCCCGTGTCCGTCAGTAACTGCACGCGACGTAAGAGTATGAGCCCCAGAAATGAATACTACATTCTTTACGTATGGTTTGTTAAAATAAGGGCGCTAACATGAACAAACGGATTTAAATTCACATCTGTTTATTTACGTTCTTCGTATTTACGCACTCGCGCGTCTATTTACTGACGCTCCAGGTCACAGAGCGTATTTGACCTATCCCGTTGGTTCGGGAGACGTCATCGATCACATGCCCGTACTGACCAATCCATCCCTCCGCCTTAACCAATACGGAAGTATAAACTTCCCGAGCACCGTAACATGCCGCGAAACGCCGGGGATCGGGTCCAAGTAGGTGGTGAAGCGGAGCAGGACTCTTGACGAAGTAAGTTTGTTACTCTAGGACTATCAGCTTAGAATTTGGTCCCCCATTGGAGAAGGAATCATCTGTAGATACATTTGGTCTCGGATGCCCTAACTTGATGATTCTTAAATCCCTTCTCTTCATATTCATCCCCTGGGGCAAATGTTAGGGTTTGACTACAGAGCTACTCCATTAGCCCTTCCATCCCCTGAGAAAAGACTACCATCCGAAGTCCGGGTAAGCAAGTATGCAGGTGTGAGAGATACTTTCACAATTACCCATAGGTTTTAACAGTCACGCATGCCTTTTTAATTCTGTGTTGAATCACAGATACGGTGAGAATGAGATGTGTGTGGGATGATTTTACGAGAGTTTCTTTTCATTGATAGCATCCACTTTTTGGCGACTGTTTTCAGGTAGAATGCGAGCATATTCGCCACCGCACAATATATCTGACACGCCGATTAACTGTGCACAGATACAATTTTTGAGTGACACATATGTGGATATAGCTGCACACTATTATGCCTCTATGACCACCTGGCACATATAGGTGTGGCTCTGCATTCCAAACACGAATTTGAAACACGTCATTTTGGAAACACCATGATGAAAACCGATCTGTATAAGTTGGATATTTGTTTCTTTGTGTTTTCTTTTTCAGATGGATGTACAACGCAAGACAGATTAATAGATCAGTCTTTCACACAAGGAGTAGCTACTCTACCCTTGTCCATAATAAAACAGAATAGGGAATTCCCCCTTCTGAATCCCAGGGTGGCCTCGTTTGCCCTGAAGAAAGTCCTGGACCTTTATGGCCACTGTGGACTGAAACATGCTGGCACTAGGGTCATAGGACCATAATACTCCTATATATACCCCTACTCTTATTATTTTTAATCAACCCAGACAGACCCAAAAATAAAGGGAAACTGGGGATCTGCCTGAGGTTTTTTATCTTATAGCCTCCCTGGTCTGTAATTTCTTCAAAGCGCTCCCAACACTGTGGTCGAGCCCACCCCGACTTTTAGGCGTCGGGGTGACCCGATGATGAAGCATGACACCACTAGGGTGTGTGAGGGTACCTAAACTAAAAGGAATTGCTTCCTTGCTCACCTAATGGTGAAGTTATAAGTTCCCCTGTTCATCATATCATTCCATCTACATGTAACAATAATGACCATTGAATGGTTAGTTGGAGTAAAATTATTTGTGTAACTGTTTATACTGGGAGGTGTTACTCTGACCTATATCCTCTCTACCCTTTGGGCATGAGAAAACATTTTTCTCAACAGCCTTTGTATACATAGGGCTGTGCCTTCCCTCCACAATGCTGGCTCCACCTCCTGTGGTGCGTCTGATGTCTCTGCCCTGCACTCTGAAAGGAAAGAAGGAGTCAAGTAAACAAAGTGCTCCAGGACTAATCAGAACTGGTTTGAACAAGGCAAATGTAAAGGAGTTTTGTAAAGCGCAGACAGTTACCCTGAGGCATCCAGGCGCTGGTGGATAGAGAACTTCTGCTGTGGTGGATCGCTGGTGGATGGTTTTATTTAGATATTTTTTTGATTAAAGAGAAAAGTTTTTAGTTGTTTACGAAAGGTGAACAAGTTCGGGTTGGACCTTAGGTGGAAGGGGAGAGAGTTCCACATCTTAGATGCATTGTAGGAAAAGCTGCGACCACCTGCTCTAGCTCTTCGTATCTGTGGAACAACAGTTAAAAAGGCTTTCGATGAGCGGAGTTCTTTTTTGGGATGGTAGGGAGTAATCAGGGAATGATTAATCAGCGGCCCCGATCTCCAGAAGGATTGGTGGGTAATGCACATGGTCTTAAATTTGATCCTCTCTCTGACAGGGAGCCAGTGCAGGGATTTCAGGCCAGACCCTATAGAGTTCCTACGCGAAATTCCGAGGATGGTGCGTGCAGCGCAGTTCTGGACCCGCTGAAGTTTGTTTAAACAATATTCTGGGGATCCCAGATATAAAGCGTTGCTGTAGTCTATACGAGACTGAATTAGGCCCTGGATAACTACCTGTTTTGCCTCAAAAGGGAGTAGTGGTAGAATTTTTTTGAGTTGCCTAATTAGGCCGAAGCAGGTTGCTGACACTTTGGTGGCTTGTGTGTTAAAAGTCAAAGCTTTGTCTAACCATACTCCGAGGCTCTTTATATTGTCTTTGGGTGCAGGGGGATCGCCTAGGCTGGAGGGCCACAGAAGCTCTAGAGTGGAAGGGGCCTGAGAACCAAGGAGCATTAGCTCCGTCTTGTCTCCGTTGAGCTTTAGGCATGAGCTTGTCATCCAGCTCTTTACCTGCTCCAGACAGGGAATCAAGTTGGTTTGTGATTGCTGGCTATCCTTAAGTGCAAGAGAGACCACTAGCTTGGTGTCGTCCGCATAAGTGACGATGGTAATGCCGTGCGGACGAACAATCTCTGCCAGTGGTCTCATGTATGCATTAAAAAGCGTGGGGCTGAGTGAGGAGCCCTGTGGCACCCCACACCCCAGAGGCTTGCTTGCGGAGACTGAGGCTCCTTCAAAGACACTGAAAGTACGGTCTTTTAAAAAGGATTTAAGCCAGGCCAGGGCTTCTCCCGCTATTCCCAGACTTAGCAGACGGTAGAGGAGGATTTGATGGTTCACCGTATCAAATGCGGCGCTCAGATCAAGGAGGATCACTGCCACTGCTCCTCCTTGATCTAAGATACGCCTTGCCTCCTCTGTAACCGCTACCAAGGCCGTCTCCGTGCCATGCTTGGGTCGGAAACCAGTCTGTGAAGTGTCCAGCAGTTGGTTACTCTCGAGGAATTTAGTCAAACAAGTATTAACGTATTTTTCGAGGAGTTTGCTTGTCCAGGGCAGTAGTGAGATAGGCCGATAGTTGTTGAGGTTACAAGGGTCGAGGTTGGATTTTTTTATAAGTGCACGTACCCTCGCATGTTTCCATGTTGGTGGGACTGTGCTAGTTGTTATCGAGGAGTTCAGCAGTTCCAGTAGTGTGGGAAGAATTACCTGTCCAACCGAGATCAGTGAGTTTGGTGGGGCAGGATCACAGGGTGAGCCAGATTTTATTTGGTGCATTAACAAATCTAGTGTGACTGAATCTAATTGTGGGAGGTGAACTAAGGTGTTGTGGAGAGATACTTCTGTTTCTGCTACGGAGGAGTAGCTTTTGGGGGGGGGGGGTTTGCTCCCGTGTTCGGAAAGGATGTGTAGATATTATTTATTTTGGTAAAAAAGAACTCAGCTAGATCATCACATCGTGGGGGTTCAATGAGGTTAGTGGTTAAGGGCGGGGGAAGCGTGGTGAGGGTTTTTACCGTTCGGTACATTTCTTTGGGCTTGCACTTGGCTGCCATTATTTTAGCCTCATAGTAGGCTGATTGGGTCAGCTTTATTGCTGACTTATAGGTTCTAATGGCATCTCTGTATATAGTTTTATCCGTAGCCATGTAGTTTAGACGCCACTTCCTTTCAAGCCTCTTACAGGTAAGTTTTTTTTCCCGAAGCTCTTCCGTGTACCAAGGGGCTGTATTATGGTGTCTTTTTGATCTGGTGATGCCGAGGGGTAGTATAGAGTCTAGTGAGCTTGTGATCCAGTTGTTGTACTTGATGTTACCTTTGGAGGGGTCACTATTGAGCACCGGTTTAGTTGAAATGAGGTTGCTAGCCCATTTATCCAAGCAGAGTTTAGACCAGTTCCTAGATCTGGAAGGGAGGTGGGGGGATAGGACACACTTACGTGTGGTCCAGGTGATTGGAATGAGGAAGTGATCAGTCCATGGGAGGCGAGTGGAGGCGCCAACTGTTAGTTGGGGACAGTTGCTAAAAACGGGGTCTAGCAAGTGGCCTAGTATGTGGGTATGGGAGGGGACAAGCTGTTTTAGTTCGATTGCTGCTAGGCTAGCTATGAGTTCATTGGCGACGTTATCCTGATTGTTGTCAAGATGTATGTTAAGGTCGCCTAATACTGTAAGGTTTGCCGATAGAGTGATTAATTCGGCCACGATATGAGGAAGTGCAGTAGGGAATTGTTTAGGTGCTCCGGGAGGGCGATAGATAAGGATGCCCGTAAAACTTTTGGTGGGGGAAAATTTGATGGCGAAATGTAGGCTTTCACAGTCTGCGACGGGCTCAGGTGTGCATTGGCAGGTATAAATGTCTTTATAAATGATGGCGAGTCTGTGGCCTGTGGCTTGCGAGGCTAATGGAGGCTGTAACTTTTTCCAACCCGCGGCAGCATTGACACGAGCTGCACGGGGATATTTCAGCAGGTCTGCGAGGGAGGGAAGTGCCCAGGGAGCAGGATATTTCAGGTAAAAGCAATTTTAACAGAGAGACAATTTTTAAAAAAGCGAACAATATCTCCCGGCTTCCGCCTCAGGAGCCGGTTCTCAGCAAAGGCCCCTCTGCCCTCAGAGGACAAAGGATTTTGGGGTATAAGTATTGGGACCCTGATCCCAAGAATTTAGATCACTTTGGGAAACAAGAAGAATCTCTGCTGAGGAGAGGAACCAAAAAGAAACTGAGGAGAGACTATCCCTGAAACTGGGGGATTGGCCTGCAGGGGCTGCCTACTGTCAAAGAGAGAAGAAAGGAACTTTGTGCGTACTTTTACTCAACTTGTGAAGGATCTCCAAGGGCTTGGAAAAGAGCTTGCCTCCTGCTGAAGTCTCAGGAACAAGAGACTTCACCCCCCAGCTCCCCAGAGTTCTTTGGAAGTGCCTGCTGCTGTTGTTGGGCCTTCTGATGGACTGCGTGTCGCAAGGAGCTGGGAGCGCGACTCAAGAAGGAGAAGCGTGCCGCCATCAGAGCTGTTGTCGTTGCATCTCGTAAAGTGTGTCAACGCTGCAGCATCGCATCGAGCAGAAGCGTCTCACATCATCCAGGAAATGTCTTGCAATGCCGAAGAACCGGGTCGCCATCGCAGCCATCGTAGTTGTCGCATTGCACCGCATCAAGAAAAGCGCCTTGCATCCACGGAGAAGCGTGCCGCCGTCGGAGCTGCTGTTGTCGCATCGCATAAAGCGGTGTCGCCGCTGCAACATCGCATCGAGCGGAAGCGTCTCGCAACGTCAGAGAAGAGTGTCGCTGCCAAGGCCGCTGTCGTTGCATCGCGTAAAGTGTCGCCGCTGCAGCTGAAGTATTGAGTCGAGTCTTCTCGCAACATCGGAGAAGCGTGCTGCATCTGGAAGATCTTCACGTCTTTATTTCTTTGCACCAAAAACTTCATCGCATCAACATCGTTGCAACACTTTCGTTGCCCTGCGTGTCGCATCTAAAAGGTACATTGACTTAAAGTGTCGCATCTAGGAACTTAAGAGAACTAAGTTAAATACTACCATCTAAAGTAACAGTATTGTGTGTTTTTGTCGTTTAATGGCCTTGATAAATCTATATAAAGAATACTTATTTTTTATATAAAACCTGTGTGGTGTCCATTTGTAGTGTTGTCACTCGATTACTATATGTGTTCAAAAATGCTTTACACACTGCCTCTGAGATAAGCCTTTCTGCTCGTGCCAAGCTACCAAGGTGGTGAGCAGGGGTTGTTTTAGGAGTGTACCCCCTTACCCTGACTAGAGGTGAGGGTCCCTATTTGTCACAAGCGCATACCTGTGCCAACTAGAGACTCCCAAGTCTAACATTGGTGGTCAGCGGTGAGGATTCTGGACTTGCATTTGTGACTCATGTACAGTGATTGGTGAACACTACTTAGTGAATGCAGACCATAACGCAACCAATACTTGTTGGTAGATTTCTTTTTGGGACTTTCTAGTTTTGAGTGCTGCCAAGCTTAACCATGGTGGAGAAAGCAGCATCCATAGTCTCTGTTGATACTGAGTTTGAGTGGGAAGAAGAGAAAATGGACAGCTACACTACAAGGCAGCTAAAGTTCTTCTGCAAGAAATTCAATGTTTCTACTACTGGATGTAAAAATAAGGCAGAGTTCAACAAGGCGCTGAGGGCCTGGGTAGAAGCAAGGAATGCCACTGATAATGATATTGCAGAGGAGCAGCTGGAAGGGCCAGTGGGTCCAAGATGAAGGAGAACCCCTTCCCCTGCCGGTAGCAGTGTTTCTGGTAAAAGTCTATCTCCAGAGGAGTTGGCAGATAGAAAAGAGTGTAGGATGCACGAAATGGAGCTGACCTAGCTCAAGTTAAGTGGGCAGTTAGAATTTGAAATGCAAAGTAGAAAGTTAGCCCTAGAAGAGAAGAAGCTACAGTTTGAACATGAAAAGGTTTTGAGGGAGTTGGAATTGAAAGCCAAGAGCTTAGATATTGCTCCTTCTGGTGGCAGCACACCATCAATGCCTGTGGAATCTAGAGTGTACATCCCTAAGAATGTAGTGAAGGAATTTTAAAAAAATGATGATATTGGGCAGTGGTTCAAGGCCTATGAGGTAGCCATGTCTTCCCACCGGGTCCCTGAGAAGGATTGGGGAGCGGGGTTGTGGGGGCGGTTCCTTAGTGAGGGGTACACTGCTAGACTTGCCTTCTGATGTCTATAATTCCTATCCCCACATGAAAGATGCATTGATGTCTAGATATGGTTTGACCCCTGAGATGTACAGACAGAGGTTATGGGGTTGAACAAAGATAGCAAACAGTACCTATGTTGAATATGTCACTTTGTTCTGCAGAGCATTGGATGGTTGGGTGAAGGGTATCAAAGTTGATGATTTTCAGGGACTTCTTGATTTAATTGCATGGGAGCGCTTGTCAAGTAACTGTTTTCCTGAGCTACGCCAGCACCTGATTGATAGTAGGCTGACTAATCCTAGGAAGCTTGCTGAGGAGGCGGACTGCTGGGTCAGTACCAGGGTCCACAAGGGTCACGTGGGAGACTCAGCCAAGAGTGGGCAGGGTCCCCAGCAGAAGAGTGGGGGGAACAAGGGTAAGCAGAGGGAGTTCCATAGGAGGCCCCAAAGTAATCCCCAAGGGAACCAAGGAAAAGGTTCTCAGCCTCCCCCCCAGAAACCGTCAGGGGCCCGACAGGTCCACCTGTTCAAAGAGAGCCCACAAAATGCTACAAATGTGGAGAACTGGGTCATTTTGCCAATGAACCCAAGTGTCGCCTGTTTGGAAAACCAGCACCCACTGGTGCAGCCCCCCGGCAGATGGCTAGTGTAGCCCTGGGTGAGGAGATGGGTGCCCAAGGTGGGTGAGACCCCGCAGAGATGTCCCTTGTCTCCTTAGGAGACAGTGAGGTGGTCCCCAGGACCCAGCTGTCTGATAACACTAACAAATACAGGCAGAGGTGACAATCAATGGCCATAGAGTGGAGGCTCTTAGAGATACGGGAGCCAGTGTGACAGCTGTCAAGTGTCACCTGGTGTCTCAAGAGCAGGTTGTCCCTGGAGCATTCTACCCAGTTGTTGCCGCTGACAACACCGAGAGTCACTGCAAGGTGGCTCGGGTTCCCTTTGAGTGGGGGGGCGGGGTCTCTGATACTCTTCAGGTAGCTGTGAGGCCCGCCATGCCTGTTGACTGTTTGTTAGGGAATGACTTGGAGAGCTCCCCTTGGGCGAAGGTGGAGCGCAGTGCTCACTTAGAAATGTTGGGTTTGCCTGACTGGGCGTGTGTGATCACCCGGTCCATGGCAGCAAGTAAAGGTGCTCAAGAGGACCTGGAGCCTGAGAGGGAGGCCCAGGTACCTGCCGTCAAGAGTAGAGGCAGGGGGCGCTGGAAACCGGCCCCCGAAGTTCCCACGGTCCAGGAGGGAGCAGACCCTGAGGGGGATGCCCTGGAGCCTACAGGGGAACAGGTAGCCGAACTGGGGGACCTACCTGAGCTGACCCATTGGCAGCAAGAAGGAGGACCCTCCAGGGAGGAATTCTGCATGGAGCAGAAAGAATGCCCTTCTCTTGTGGGTCTGCGGCAACAGGCTGCAGACCAGGCAGCAGGTGATCAGTCTGGGTCACATTGGATCTACTGGGAGAATGACCTCCTGTATACAGAGCCTAAGGTTGCTGAGCATGGGTCAGCCCGTGTGCTGAGGTAGCCCAGCGCTTCACAGTCTTCCTACTGGGGCTGGCTCATGATGTTCTATTGGCAGGACATTTGGGGCAGGACAAGACCTTTGAAAGGCTTGTCACCCATTTTTATTGGCCCCAAATGCGCAGGAGTTCAGGCACTCACTCCAGGACATGTCAGACTTGCTAGGCAAGTGGTAAGAGTGGGAGGAAGAGCAAGGCTCCTCTCCAGCCCTTCCCTGTAGTCAGCACCCCCTTTGAACGGGTGGTTATTGACATTGTGGGGCCACTGGACCCCAAGACAGCCATGGGCAACAGGTTCATCCTGGTCTTGGTGGACCATGCCACCCGATACACGGAAGCCATACCTCTGAGGACAGTGACGGCCCCCATGGTGGGACGAGCACTGATGGGAATTTTCTCCAGAGTGGGATTCCCTCGTGAGGTAGTGTCTGACCGGGAGACCAACTTCATATCCAAGTATATGAAGTCCCTGTGGCAGGAGTGTGGTGTAACCTATAAGTTCACCACTCCTTACCACCCCCAAGGAAACGGGTTGGTTGAGAGATTCAACCGAACCCTTAAAGGCATGATAATGGGTCGTGAGGAACCTATGAGGCATAAGTGGGACGTCCTCTTACCATGCCTACTCTTTGCTTACCGTGAGATGCCACAGAAATCTCTAGGGTTCAGTCCCTTTGAGCTTCTCTATGGACACCAAGTGAGAGGACCTCTAAGTCTGGTCAAAGAAGTCTGGGAGCCATCTCCCAGGAAAACTCCCCAGGATGTATATAGCTACATGCTGGCCTTTAGGAACCAGAATAGGCGTTTCAGACAACTTGCAGAGGCGAATCTGGAAGGCAGCCAGGAGGAGATGAAGCGGTGGTATGACCAGAATGCCAGTCTGGTTGAGCTTCAGTCTGGACAGAAGGTGTGGGTCATGGCCCCAGTGGAGCCCTGTGCGCTCCAGGATAAGTGGACCGGCCCCTTTGAGGTTGTGAAGCGCAAGAGTCCGGTTACCTACTTGGTGGACTTGCGGTCTCCCAGGAACCCCTTGAGCGTCCTGCATGTCAACTGCTTGCAGCCCCACTTAGAGAGGTCCTAAGTGGGCATGCTCTTGGCAACAGATGCTGGGATGGAGGAGGAGACCGAGCCTCTTCCTGACCTCTTGTCAGCCAGAGAGCAAGATGGGTCAGTGGATGGTGTCAACCTCCCTTCCACCTTGACCCCTGAGCAACAGAATGACTGCCACCAGTTGCTGGGGCAGTTTTCTGATCTGTTCTCCCTGGTTCCTGGTGTCACTGATTGGTGCGCCCATGAGGTGGACACTGGGGATAGTACACCTGTGAGGCACAAGGCCTACCGAGTGACTGACAGGGCAAGGGCTTGCCTCAAGAAGGAGGTCTCCAAGATGCTTGTGCTAGGGGTAATTGAGTCCTCTAGCAGTCCTTGGGCCAGGCCAGTGGTCTTGGTCCCAAAGGCTGCCGCGCTGTGTGCCACACCCGAACTCCGGATTTGTGTGGACTACCGAGGGCTCAATGCAGTCACCAGCACTGATGCACACCTCATCCCCAGAGCTGATGAGCTCATAGATCGGCTAGAAGCTGCAAGGTACCTCAGCACATTTTACTTAACGTCTGGGTACTGGCAGATCGACTTGACCGATGGGGCAAAGGAGAGGTCAGCATTCTCCACACCAGATGGCCACTACCAGTTCCGGGTGAAGCCCTTCGGGATGAAGAATGCCCCTGCCACCTTTCAGAAGTTGGTCAACCAGGTGTTGGCTGGACTGGATTAGTTCAGTGCCGCTTACCTGGATGACATCGCAGTGTTCAGCGCCAGTTGGGAAGAACATCTGCGCCACCTCTGGGAAGTGTTGATGGCGCTGCGAAGGGCAGGCCTCACGATCAAGGTGAGTAAGTGCCAGATCGGGCAGGGTTCCATGGTGTACTTGGGACACCAGGTAGGGAGCGGCCAGGTAGCGCCCCTGCAGCCCAAGATTGAAACCATCCTGGCTTGGGAGCCGCCCAAAACCCAGACAGAGGTGAGAGCCTTCTTAGGACTCACGGGTTACTACAGGAGGTTTGTCAAGGGGTATGGCAACACTGTTGCACCCTTGACAGGGCTGACTTCCAGGAAGCAGCCAAAGAAAGTGATTTGGACTGATACCTGTCAGAAAGCTTTTGAGGCCTTAAAAACTGCTATGTGCACAGCGCCCGTGCACTTGGCACCCAACTTCTCCAAGGAGTTCATAGTGCAAACAGATGCTTCAGAGCATGGTGTGGGAGTTGTTCTGTCACAGATGAATGAGGAGGGCCTAGATCAACCTGTAGCCTTCATCAGTAGGAGGTTACTTCTATGGGAACAGAGGTGGAGTGCTATTGAGCCTGAGGCTTTTGCTGTGGTCTGGGCACTGAAGAAGCTGAGACCATACCTGTTTGGGGCTCACTTCCGGGTTCAACCACTACAAAAAGGGGAACCCCTAAATGGATAAAGGTAGAGCAGCAGGGGATAATTCAAGAGTAAACAAGGAGGAGTCTGCTGTACCTATGTGCTTTGACGAAATGCAATTAAGTCAGTCTATAATAAAGACCACTCTTGTTAAACCATGCATATAAATTGTACCACGAAACAGGTTACCATATTTTTACTTTTTTATTTTCAAAGTGATTGAAAACATTTCTTAAATGCATGAATCATATTTTAAAGAAAACAATTCAATTAACAGATGGCATAATAATCATACAAACAACAATGCCCATGGAGAATCTGAGACACAAATTATTCAAACATTCTCACTCACACTTAAATCCATTCAAACCATGAAAACATACTACACATACATCCTAAAATCTGGAAAGTGACAATTCAGAGGCCCAACGTAGTTGGCATGTCTTTTTTTCAGGAGAAAACAAGAATTAATATATTGTTGATAAGAGTTTATGGTCATGAAAATTCAATGGGGAAAAGAAGAACAATAGATTATCCTTTTGGAAATATAAAATCTCAATGATTCTATGTAACTGATAGGGCTAAATGGCAGATCAATTCAAAAACGCCGACGCGCGTTTCGGTGTAACACCCCCCTTCCCGGGGTAACACCTTCTTCAGGGCGTGAATTTATGCGTGTCCGATATCCATGGGACCGTAAGGAAAAGATGTCAATGAGCCCAGTTAACAGACTGAAACACTTCTTAATGGGGACGAGCAAGGGGATGAAGTGACGCTCATCCACTAGAGGGGGTCGTAGAGCTGAAAACAAGATTCGACGATCTCTTTGTTGAGAGTTCCAAACAGGCACGGGAGAGCCAATTTTAGTAATTAAATAATATCAACGCGCCACTCTAGTTCGACGATGGGCTGGCTTCAAAGGTGCAGTGGATATGAGGATAGGAGGTTTTTTCTAAAGGTCGTCAGAAAGGCCTGACAACAAAACAGGGGACTGGTCACATCTTCCTTCAATTCGTCTTATTTTGATGAAGGCGAGTTTGAGAACAAAATGGTCAAGGTGTGCTCTTCTCCCGACCGGCTCCTCCTCGAAGAATTTAGAAAACCTTTTCTTTAATATATGATTCATGCATTTAAGAAATGTTTTCAATCACTTTGAAAATAAAAAAGTAAAAATATGGTAACCTGTTTCGTGGTACAATTTATATGCATGGTTTAACAAGAGTGGTCTTTATTATAGACTGACTTAATTGCATTTCGTCAAAGCACATAGGTACAGCAGACTCCTCCTTGTTCACTTCCGGGTTCAGACAGACCACAGGACCCTCAGATGGTTGATGCAGATGAGGGGTAAGAATCCAAAGCTGTTAAGGTGGTCCATTTCCCTACAGGGGATGAATTTCACGGTGGAACATCGACCTGGTAAAGAACACGCCAATGCTGATGGTCTGTCCAGATTTTTCTGCCTTAGTGATGAGAACTCCCAGGAGGTAGGGTAGTTATCCCCATATTTCAGCTGGAGGGGACACCTGTTAGACCTGGCACATTGGCTTGGGTCTCCCTTCCATTTTTCGCTGTTGCCTCATGTGTTTTTGCTGGTGTTAGTTGCTCAGGGCACTGTGCCACTGCTGTCCAGTGCCACAGTGTAAGTGCTCTCTATTGTAAATTAATGTGTGAATTTGTGATTCCATGATTGGTTGGTTTGGTTTACCTGTCAGACCGTAGTACAGTGCACCAGGAGTTCCCAGGGCTTGTAAATCCAAATGCTGCTGGTGGGCTTGCAGCACTGGTTGTGCCACCCACATAAGCAGCCTGTAAAAGTGTGTCTAAGGTCTGCCAATGCAGAGCCTGCATGCAGTCTGGTACTGTCATGCTGACTGAGCAAGTGCACCCACTTGCCAGTCCCTAAACCTTCTCTTTTCTTCATATCAGACACCACTATGGTAGGCCCAAGGGCAGGGTGCATTGTAAGGATAAGGTAGGACATGCCCTGGTGTGTGTGGCATGTTCTAATAGTGAATTACAGCCATTTTCATTTTTCACTATTGCAAGGCTACCTATTCTCCATAGGCCAGAATGGGCAGTTTGGTTATTACATTTTATAATCCTAACTGACTCAGGGAACATGGTAGACATTCGAATTTAGTATGCCTGGATGATAAAATACATCTTTTAGTGAAGTTGGTTTTAACATTCTGTGTTTGAAAATGCCACTTTTAGAAAGTAGGCATTTTCTGGTCTAACCATTCAAACCTGCCTCTGCTAGGCTGTGTATTCCCTGTCTGGAGTTTTGAGTGACAGGGCTGGGGAATTCCAGGAGACAGAGTGAGGTGTCCCAGTGGTGAATAGAGAGATCTGCATCTAGGTGGGTGGGAGGAGTTGCACCTGGGGCCTGAATAGGGCTGTGCCTTCCCTCCACAATGCTGGCTCCACCTCCTGTGGTGCGTCTGATGTCTCTGCCCTGCACTCTGACAGGAAAGAAGGAGTCAGGTAAACAAAGTGCTCCAGGACTGACCAGAACTGGTTTAAACAAGGCAAATGCCCCTCTGCCCTCAGAGGACAAAGGATTTTGGGGTATAAGTATTGGGACCCTGATCCCAAGAATTTAGATCACTTTGGGAAACAAGAAGAAACTCTGCTGAGGAGAGGAACCAAGAAGGAACTGAGGAGAGACTATCCCTGAAACTGGGGGATTGGCCTGCAGAGGTTGCCTACTGCCAAAGAGAGGAAAAAGGAACTTTTGTGTGTTCTTTTGCTCCTCTTTGGAAGTGCCTGCTGCTGTTGTTGGGCCTTCTGAGGGACTGCGTGTCGCAAGGAGCAGGGAGCGTGACTCAAGAAGGAGAAGCGTGCTGCCGTCGGAGCTGTTGTTGTCGCATCTCGCAAAGTGTGTTGCCGCTGCAGCATCGCATCGAGCAGAAGCATCTCGCATCATCCAGGAAGTGTCTCGCAACGCCGAAGAAGCATGTCGCCATCGCAGCCATCGTAGTTGCCGCATTGCACCGCTTCAAGAAAAGCGCCTCGCATCCACGCAGATGCGTGCCGCCGTCGGAGCTGCTGTCATCGCATCGCGTAAAGGGGTGTTGCCGCTGCAACATCGCATCGAGCGGAAGCGTCTCGCAACGTCGGAGAAGAGTGTCGCTGCCAAGGCCGCTGTCGTTGCATCGCGTAAAGTGTGTCGCTGCTGCAGCTGAAGCATCGAGTCGATTCTTCTCGCAACATCGGAGAAGCATGCCGCATCTGGAAGATCTTCACGTCTTTATTTCTTTGCACCAAAAACTTCATCACATCAACATCGTTGCAACACTTTCATTGCCCTACGTGTCGCATCTACAAGGTACATTGACTTAAAGTGTCGCATCTAAGAACTTAAGAGAACTACGTTAAATACTACCATCTAAAGTAACAGTATTATGTGTTTTTGTCGTTTAATGGTCTTGTGATAAATCTATATAAAGAATGCTTATTTTTGATATATAACCTGTGTGGTGTCCATTTGTAGTGTTGTCACTTGATTACTGTATGTGTTCACAAATGCTTTACACACTGCCTCTGAGATAAGCCTGTCTGCTCGTGCCTAGCTACCAAGGGGGTGAGCAGGGGTTGTTTTAGGAGTGTACCCCCTTACCCTGACTAGAGGCGAGGGTCCCTATTTGTCACAAGTGCATACCTGTGCCAAGTAGAGACCCCCAAGTCTAACAATAAGCAACTCTGGCCCTCTTGTCCGCTATTAAAAGTGTATCTGGTATGTGCCATTGACAGCTAATCATCCACCTCAATTATTGAGAGTAAGCTCTCATGTTTTGCAGTTTGCAATGACACACCTTCCACACCATCTTTTGCCAATGCCTCTTCCCCCTTTCCTGTAATTCATTAAAACTTACTAAAAAGTCTCCCCTCTAGCCACAGCATCAGTTTTGTCCACAGGATTCTTTTATTTCTACTTCTAGCCTCCATGATCATTTGATTCTGAAGTATCTTTAATCTTTAATCCATTCAGTGGTCAAGTGTTTCCATGAGATTTGCACATGTTTCCTACTAACTCACAAGACTTTTCACCTCCAATATATATCCAGTTCCAGGTTCCTTTCTCCTCCTTCTATAGCAAAAATCCCATAAACAGTAATTACACACACCATCTTCTCACATGCATTTTCAAACATTGGACCTGATTCAGAGTTTGTCAGAGAGGGTACTCCATCGCAACCCTCACCAAACTGAAGGTCCTCTGGTCTGATTTACAGTTTTGCAGACCTTAAGTATGTCAGCGACAAATTACTCCATCTCTGTCGCTGAAATACTCCTGCAACAGCATGATGGATTAAGGGCCATCGGAGGTTTGGCCATTCAACCACCTGCCCAATTTAGAGTAGATGTTCGAACGGCCAGCTTTTACTCTCCTTTATCGCCATGTAAAACGTGGCGGCAAAGGACAATAAATGTCTCTGACACCACTGATGTTCCTCTCAATGTTTGGAGTTGTCCATAGGGCTGGCAGACAAATCTAAATTTGACAGGTGATGAACATTCTGTATGGCGGGATAAAGTACTCCACAACTCTGACAGTCTTACATACACTCACCAAACTTTCAATCCAGCTCCTTTGTTTCAGGTCGTGCGGTGCGTGATGGCGACTCTGCGTGTGAACGTCAGTTTCAGGTGGAATTCAATACGGTGCTACAGATGGGGGGATAACACTAAACCCCCTAAGCAGACTGAAGTCTAATACAGGAAAACAGAAAACCTGTGCACACGTTTAAAGAGTCAGCAGTATAAATTACTGTATGTGATGAACAAAGAAATCAATAAAACAAGAAATCAATAAAACAGTGATCCGATGACGTGTTTTCTTTCTTTGTGGATTTATTCGGTGACCAAATGCCCAGCCAACACGTGTTTCGTCAGGGAATGAACCCTACGACTTCTTCAGGGCTACAGGATGTACAATGGCATAGTATTAGCACAGTATACCACAAGGTAAAATAGCTAGAAGGCGATACAAAGCAACCAAGAGGTAGCAAAGAAAAATGCAACCTAAAACCAGAACCTATCCAATACAAAGAAGGACACATAGGGGCACCCGGAAGGTTCATGGTGTGTGGACATCAAACATGTGCGTAATGTCGCCTATTTAATATTACACTAAACAGATAAACTATTGAGGTGTGACATGACAAGTTTGAGGAATAAGTATACATAACAATTTCTCAGGTGACATGGAGAGGGGAGACAGTAAACCAATAACCAAAGTTTAGGAGAAAATCTGAGTGGTTCTTCAAGGGTTTGAACCTATGACCAAGGTGAAAAACAGATTACGGAGCAGATATATTAGTCCACTGAGCCACCATTCCCAACCTATTGAGCCACCAGATCTAAGATACCTAAGAAATTGTCATAAAACCTTCTCACTGTGATGATGCCAGACTGCCTGAGACCCTGAATGTATGTGTCATACCACAGTCAAGGCTCTATTCCTACAATTTAAAAATACATTTAGGTGCCATAGTAACCCTGAATCATACATAATTGTAAATATGAGAACAGACACAGTATTGCCATGTGACCAATTTTCCATGTCAATTTGTTATAAACACTACACCTCTGGTTTCTGTAGTTATACTTACATCACATGTTTTGAGGATGGGGAATTACTAGATTTTCTGCTGTGAGAATTATTTAGAAGTGTTTTGTTCCTACATGGTAATACAGCAACAGAATCTTTCTACCCCGGGAGCACTTTCCTCTAACCAGTTCCACTTGGGTGGGCGGGGGGGAATAGGGATGAAATTTAGACTACATTTCAGTGATTACTACATTAGAGAGGTAACCTCTTTTTTACCAGGGCCTTCTTATCAGGCCTTACCAACATCTGTGGAACCCGAGACAGGTGATGAATGTATTCACCCCCACATTGATACCTGGTCTCTCTCTATTGACCAACCTACAATTTTCCAAGGCAACCCGTGCATCAGCCATTGTACCTTGGCGTTCTATTCTTGTGAAACAGGGTGAAGACCCCTATTCTACTTTGACCTGCAGGTTAGACTCAGATTTATCTCTAGTTTGGTCTCAAATTTTGTTTTTTATTTTCATTGTTTCTTTTCTGACTTGGATCCTAGGCCACCATCTGTTAATCCAGTTTCATGAACCCCTGTTTCATTTGAAAGGCACATATAATGCAACTTTACCACCTCTGCTTTTTTTGTGTGGTTTTTGCAGATATTATATGGTTGCTTACTTCTGGGGCACAAAAAGGCAGATGAGTATGAAGCACAGTGAACACCATTTTTCTCTCAGCTTTTGTCATTGAATTTTCTACTGAGTCTAGGATGTCACTCCTTTAATTATGTTTTATTTGGGTTGACCTCATGTCAAGGAATTATTTCCTTTTTGGGTCTGGCCTTTAAGACTGCATAAACTGCCTCTCCAGACTCATGTTTTTAAAAAAAGTCTATAGTGTAAAAATAGTACACAAATATAGGGATAGGATGCTTTGGGTCATCAGCCTTCCTCCATTGGTCTGTTACATAGTCATCCACATTTTGCTTCTGTCCACCATATAATACAACATACATCAATAGGTCAGGACCACTTCAGCTATTGGCTCCTCTGTGAGTGCCGGAATTTTGTTAGTGCATCTTGAAAAATAGTCCCTTTCAGTGACAGGGCTGGTAGGCACAACTGTCTTACAAAATAGTCTCCTTCAGTGCCATGCAGGTAGGTTAACATGTCTATTCTTTTGAGAAAAAACATTACTTTTGCCTTTTATAAACTTGATTCTTTTTTTATTTTTGGGAGGACCTGGCAGCTCCTCACACACTGCCAACTTGGAATGGGGTTTTCATTCTTTATGATTAAGTATTCTAAAACCATTTCAAACACCAAGGGGTAGATTAACTCAAGTGAAATACAGAAAAACACTCTTGACCTGATTCCACATTTTGGGATGAATACAATTACTCCACAAACGCAAGCTAGTGCAGGGCTCAGAATTATGAGTTTTGCAATAAATAAAGCATCTCTGCTAGTTTGACCTCTCATGCGGACTATAGTGGGCTAAATATTGATCTTGCAAATTATGTCTAATTACCAAATGAAAAACTCTAAACAGGAGGTAAATCCCTCCCTCTCTACCAGAGTAGGGGCCTTATTTACAAGAAAGTGCTGCAGCGCGGAACCGCAAGCCCTTTGATTGCGCCACACTGCAGCACTTTCAAAACACAGGGATACGTCATATTTACAACAATGTGATGTATCCCTATGCATTCCCTGGTGCTGGTGCACAATCGGCTGCCATGGCCCATGCAGGCACCCTTGCATCATGGTGCAAGGGTGCCTGTATTGCAGGGAGATTGTTTCTTTGAAGGAAGGGGTACCTTCCTGCACAAAAACAAGAAACAAGAAAATTAAAAAGAGGTATTTTCCGCTTCCGTGCAGCACCCCTAGAAAGAGGAAAAAATGAGGAGAAATGTAAACATTTCTCCTCGTTGCGTCTCTCTACGCCACCCTCTGGGGTAGGAACACCCACAGCAACACTCATGTCACGCCCCTTTCATGCAAAGTGTGGCGTGAGAAGGGGCCATATTTACAAGGACAGGAAAAGCCATGCAGGGTGGGTTTACTGGTCCTTGTAAATATGGGGCAGGAGGTTGCGCCAGAGGTGCGTCACAAAAAGTGACGCACTGGTGATGCAAAGGGCTTGTAAATGAGCCCCAAAATGTAAATACTGGGTGCAGTAAAGACTTCACCCTTTTTTTAAAACCTCAGTATCAGAATCATAGAATAAAATAATTAGATATGTCATGCCTATGCTTTGAAAGTAATCTTCATTAGGCCATACATTCAGCGGATTAACAACGCTGCGGTATCATAATATTCACTGTGGGCCTGATTCACAAAGGTAACTTACACGTTTGTGTACGTTTATGCTTTTTCAATACTCACAAAACTGCATTTTAATAGTAAGTTTGCGAGTGCGGAGACATCGCAGTCGGGGGGGAGAAATCCGCACATAAAAACATAAGACAGGCCCATCTTTTTATGTTGAGATTAATTTATCTTTAGTTATGTTTTTATGTTTAATTTACCTTTTTGAATCAGGACCTGTGTGTTTATATTTTTCATTAGCATTGCACTCAGCAAAGTGTGTACTGTTTGTTTTGCAACGACATGTTGTTCTCCATAACTCTAGAGGAAACTTTCAGATATTTCCCGAAGCTCTTCTTGCGCGCACACTGTCGTCTATTTACTCATGAGGCTTTTTATTGTTCATGTAACTATATTGTTTTGACACCTCCAATAACATTAGGTCAGAAGGGGTGTAATAATTATTCATTTAGGGGGCGAATGCTAGGATGGTGATATGATAAGATGTTTCATAATGTTAAACTGTGATCTTCTGTAGTTTTGATACATTTGCTACCTCAGGCTGACTGCAATTTCAAATAATTTCTATGGTGAATTTGTAAGAAAAACCTTTGAATTTGGGGAGATGCTGCACATTATGAACTTAGTCTATATCTCAGATTTTGCCCATTGCTATATCTATCTTAAATACTTAAGACCCTTTTTGGCTAATTATTTCTATGCCATATGACTCATTTATTTGCACCTGACTATATTTTTTATCTTTCTGTAGTACGCTTTAATATTTTTATAAACCTTTCTGATTTCTAAATGTATTGATCTCAAACTCCCTTTTCGAGTCAGTCTTATTATTGAGTGTATTTTGGAATGCTGTTTAAGCCTTAACACCAGAGACACATTGCTTCATCTATTCTTGAGGACAACACCGTCCCTGGCCCCGTGATGGGTGCTAGGACAATCATATCAAAGAGATACCATCCATTGGTGGAAGGTCATGAGTAGTTAAGTTAATGGACACATCCTGCCAATAAATTATTTGTGATGTTTATTAGAGTGCAGGGAAAGTGTTATATCGACAGGTGGAATTCTTCTCATGTTCACTGTAAACAATAAGCAATATTATTAAAGAGTGTGGGAGAATTTTAAAGCAGCATTTTTGCTGGCCAGGCAGTCAGATCCAAGACCATTCCCAAGGATTTGAAATCAGCTTAAAACTCCCCACGAAAATATTAAAGAATGAAAAAGATAACAAGAAAAGGACAGGATGTAAAAAGGGACCCTGACTATAGAGAGAAAAGTTAAAACAAAGATGTAATGATACTTACACAAGTAATTCAAACCACAGCCTAAGCACAACACTCGGATCCCACTTTACAACGATTTTTCTCTGAATTGATATGTATTATTCTAGGAGTAGTTTTGAGTTACACCGGAATATCTAGGTAAGAATCACACTTGTCTATTGGAGTTCATATTCCTTCTGCTACAGTATCTTAAAGAACCCCATATTCATTATTCTGTTCCTTCCCCATGTTTATTGCAAGCAATTCTCAAGAGCTCCATTGTTTTGGTTCAGTGTTTCACTCCAATCGTTTTGTTGTGCACACTTCCTCTTCTTCCTCCTTTTACATCCACCCTGTCAGAAATCTTTCTCATGCTCACTCACGCTGTTTCAATGTGAGTGAGTGAGTGAGTGACTGACTGACTGACTTACTGAGAGGCTGAGTGAGCATTCCTGCACCTGTGTTTACTGTTAGCAATTCTGAAGAGCTACATTTTTGGTACAAAGTCCCACTTCTATCATTTTTTTGTTTCAAACTTCAGACTCAACAGTCTCTAGATGCTAAACTCTAAGTTGTATGTTGTGACATGTATGAGAAGTTCTCCTATCCTATTTTTGCAGAATTGTTGTCATGTCTGCCATTAAACTAGATGTCGTCTGACCTTATTTTTAAAAAAACAGTGAAAGCTTCCAGCCATTTGATTAATGACACAGATACAACCATCAATGCGACATTTGTATGAGTCAAATGTCAACTTTCCACCATGTCAAAGATAATCAAGAGCAAATACAGACATATAACCAAAATAGTGTTGCCTGAATTCACATTCTTTTACCTTATATGTTCATAAGGACACGTCTAGGACGCATACCTGATGCACATAATCTATCTCAGATATTCTCAAACTTATGGCAGAAATTCCAACTTCTGATAAATGTTAGTATATAAGGACAACCACTTGACCACTTGTGAGGAGAGGTCCCTCGCCCAGATTATTTCCAAAGATTCTACCAGAGAGGGTCTCACCTACTGCCAGGACAGTTTGCAGTTCGCAGACACTACAACTCACCTGAAGAACGGAGTTGATAACGCTGAGTGTCATTGGAATACTGATTGATTGCCACCACAGCATGTGTTTGCCCTTCACAGGGAACACAGTCTTTGTGCCTCCGGTGATAAAGATAGCCTTTGCTGTCAGCAAGGCCTGCTTTGCGTCCCTTCTCCCTTTGAAACCCTAGACTGCAAGTTGCTCTGCCTTCTAGGCTCTCTTAGTATAGCACATAGATGTAAACATTAGGGTATTAGGTTCTAGATGACATTGTGGGGACATTTTCCACAATGCTAGAAGTGGCCGTTTTATGTGTTATTCATAACATGCCTTCTTGCTGTTTTTATAATATTCTGTGTAATTGTTTTAGATGTACTGAGAAACGGATTACTACTGTAGTAATAAATATGTCTCACTTAAAAGTGTTCATGCTTCTTAGTATAATGCTTGTGAGCCTGTAAATAAATAAATAAGGTTTATTACTGTTTCCACTGTGCCCCTGATCTCTTTATGGGATTGTTAGTAACCCAAAAGCAATACTTCTATGTCGATTGCACATTGACTAGTGCCTCGTAGGGATACAATAACCTGTCTTTCACATACATCACCTTTATCAGTGGAGGAGAGAAGACAATGTTGCTTTAAAGGGCAAATACAAGCTGTGGTAGCAGTCAGCCAGTCTTCCTCCAGGACTCAGCGTTAAGAGCTTCAAAAATCAGGCAAGATGAAGTATCTGTGAAGTGTGAAGTATGACAGCAGTAGTTGAGACCGTCTCTGGAAGAATCTTGGGCAATCATTTGGGCCAAGGACCTATCCTGACAAGTGGTCGTCCTTATATACTAACATTTATCAGAAGTTGGAATTTCTGACATAAGTTTAAGAATGTCTGACATAGATTATGTGCATTAAGGTAGGCGTCCTAGACGTTTCGTTAAAAACATACAAGGTAAAAGGGGGTCAATTCAGACTACACTATTTTGGTTATATGTCTGTATTTGCTCTTAATTATCCATGACATGGTGGAAAGTAGACATTTGACCCAAACAAACGTTGCATTGATGGTTGTATCTCTGTCATTAATCGAATGGCTTGAGGCTTTTACAGTTCATAGGAAGATAAGGTCAGGCGACATCTGCATTGAATAGCAGACATGGCAATGATTTTGCTTAAATTGAGAAAAAGGGTGACTCCCATTATTCGGGAGAGGTAAGATGGTGACCTCCTTTAGTCAAGTTGGAATCGGGGCCTACACAATATGGAGTCAGACTTTAGGGACATTACGTCAGACTTTTAAACCCCATCTCCCTCTTTTCTGACCCTCATCCCCCATCCCACCCTAACTCACTGTCCACGTGTCCCTCCCAGCCCACTGCTAATGTTTTGCTACCCATCGCTCTTTTGGTGGGAGGCCATCTTAAAATGTTTATTGTCCATTTTAAGATGACCATTCCTATCAGCTCATGTTCACACATGTGCAGTAAGCTTCTTAAATTACTTAATGTTATATCCCATTCAAAGCTGGCTGACATATATACACATTCATCCACAGGAGCAATCTTTGAACGTGATTTGTAAAAATAAAACAAAATGCCAGAGTTGCCAAAGACTGGCAGGAGAATTATTGATCGCACTTTCTAAACTGCCATGAGCTATCCCAAAGGCTGGTGCTACAAGGCCTTCTACTGTGCTCTAGTAGAGACATCGGCCCATCTTCCCATATCTGAATGGAATACTACCCAGGGCAGAGGCTGCCACACCCACACCTTCCAAACATACCTTCATTAACTGTGTCTCCCTGGCTACCACCTGTGACCCTCTAAACTATCGCCTACAAAGTACATTGCTGCTCTGGCCTCAACTCTAAGGACTGCCAGCCACTGGCAGTAGGTCACCTTGTACTTCCTACTCTGCACAAGGAGAGGATAAGGAACGGTGACTAAATCCTAAATCAGAACTAATCAAAGCCAGCCCCAAGAACCTATTTCCTCCTTCAGCACCACAGGTGCATTGGCTGGCACAGATCCTTCTGGGGGAAAGAAGAAGCCAGCAGATGCTGCAACTTGTATGGCCCTCACATCATGTGACAAATGTAGCCTGCATCACCTGCAGCCTCCCCATACAAGCCTGAGAAAAATAGAGGATTATCCTCCAGTGAAGGAGAGTAGAGAGAGGGCGTCCACGAAGTGATGTACTAGAACTGTGCCCTGTCTCACACTCCTTGCATTCACCCACTTGAGGAGGACTGGCTTTGAGGTACGCAGCCCCGGAATAATAACAGCTGAATACAAGCAACCCACTACACATTCTTGAAAGGAAACGCCTGCACCAGCTTTAGTTGTTCTCCTGCCCTGAGGCAAGCAACCATCCCCAAGAAATGGAGGGGAAGAATGGCATTCATCTACTACTCAGTTGTGCACACTCCAGCAGAACACTGTGCTGCCTCATTCCCTCAAGGGCCTAAGACACCTGACAAAGTTAGAAAAAGGTGAATTAAAGTTACACAAAAAATGGCTGACTTAATAGAGGAGACAGTCACAGATACCCCACCAGTACCATATAATCTACATAGCCTTTAACATTCAGGGATCGCTGTCAGAAGACTCTATACCAGTAAGACATGATGCCTCACCCCCACATATAACAGATTACTGAATCCAGAAGTGGGTGGCTAATCAGAAAAGGTGTTCCCACCAAAGTGTGTTCGAGAGAACAATTTCAGCAGGGTGCTCCATCTATGACCACAAGGGCACTCAACCACCAAGAGGTCGCATTGGCCTATTCTCAGAAAATGTGAACCTGAAACATGAGGAAAAAGGGAGAGAAGGGAGTAACCCACCAGTCCAAACTGATGAACCTGAAGACTTACTGTCCCTGTACAGAAGAAGAAAATAATACTGTCAAAACCTCTAATCAGGTTTTATCCATCCTGCAAGTCATCACCAAAACCAACACTTGCTGCTAGCCGTGAGTGCAACTATTGGTCCATGACAGATAGGCTACTTGACAAGTGACAATGACTTGGTGAATGCTTAGCATGAGGACCAAAAGAAAGACACATATATGCGTGAAAGGTGACTCTACCCGTAGCTTCCCAGGGGAGCTGTCCAGACACCATCACTGGCTATTTATCAAACCTTGGATTTAACGCTGAGGAATCACCAATGCCTTGCACAGTCTGAAGACATTCAGCATCAGCAACTCACAAGGGAAAAAGTTTAAAGAAAAGATAGATAAAAGTGACATAAAAAAGGACTGAATAAAACCCCACCCATACTTAAGTACCAGACGTTTACATTCAGGGATAGCTGTCACAAGACTATTGGGCCCCCAGTCTAGAAGGAGACACATAAAATAGATGAATTAATTCAGAAGGGGAAAACTATAGAGAAAAGCCCCCCCCCAACTGAGAGTGCTTGAGTAAGCCAAACTGAGGAGAGGGCTTCATCCATAGCCACAAAGAAACTCGATGACAACAGGTCATGTTGGCTTATTCCCAAAGAAGGTACACAGCCGAGCACCAGGAGGAAAACAAAAGAGGGAATGACTAGCCAATCCACATTGGTGAACATGAAGAATACTCCTGCTACCATATATAGAATGTATTACAACCTGAATAGAGTCAGACCATCAGCAACATAGCAAAGGGCAGGAAATACCCATGATGCTCCAAAGCAAAAGATGACTAGGGACTATGAGCTCACAAAATCAGTAGCTTTGACCGGTATTCGCTACACATTGACTATGACCTATCTGCCCTATGTGTTCCATGAGTGACTACGCAGTAGCTCATCAGCGGTCGAGCAGCAACCACATGCAGTACACATGCAACCCCAGCATTGGCAACATGCAGTCCCATTGGTGACACGTCCAAGGAGACTCCAATCCAAGAGATGGACTCAGTGTTGCTCCACTGAATGATGCCAAAGTCAGAGGTGGCCTAGAAGAAAACCTTCAGAAGCTCGTCAACAGGTTTTCAGGTGTCTCCAAGTCTTCCTTAGGAGACTAAAGCAGCACAATAAAAGAAAGCTTTGCAATGGACTCACATGATGGCAGCAGTGCTCCTGATGTACCACTTTGAGTTTTGGACACTAACTCTAACTATCCCAAGTATCATCCACTCTGTATCCTCTGGAGTTGATCCTGCCAAGAATGCTGCCGAAAGGTCCTCGACTTCTCTGCTTCACTATCTGTGCCCTAACTCACATTTGGTTAAATTCTGAACTCGAGCAATGATGTCCTTTTGTATCTGGCACCATGTGTCCAGTGTCCACCACTGTCCTGCTGATTGACTCTGAGATCAATAAACTCACAATGGTGTCCTGTTTCCTTTTTTTTGCTGTCCACTGTTGGCGTATTGACATTCTTTTGATTTTTGGGCATGATGTATTGTCCTGAGCACACATCAGTGCCCGTCCCTTTGTTAATGCACACTCTTCCATCAAAGACATCACCAGTCGGGTGGCATTGCTAATAAAACAGAGTTGGGCACACATGCCCTAACTCCTGTTCCATTGCTAAAGAACAACAATTCTTATGGTTCATTCAGTATTTTCTTAAAACAATTAGAGAATCATACATGTTGTCTCAAAATAACTAATCATAAACAACATCAACTCTACTGGTAACAAAAATGTTGTATTAAATATTTATAAGGTCAAGAACCATTAAGCAAGACGGATAGGTGTCCCAAGTGAAGAATGACCCAGTGCATGTGAGCTGTGATCGCAGTGACAGTCAAAGTGTAATTTGTCTGTCTCACTCCTGTTTCCAGCAACATTCCTATCTCTGTGTCATCTTTTTCTCATGTGTGGACCTAGGGCCTACAACATTGCAAGGGGAGCAGGGGGAGGCTTGGCCTAGCAACTCAAGTTTCTGCTTGGACCCTGGAACCCAGGTTCGAATCTTGGCCTCAGCTCTAGACCCAACATTGTATGATTCTGGGCAAACCAACTAATTTCCCTGTGCCTAAATGTGTGTAATATGTATTTGTGTAATCTCCATTTAATGTAAATGATCTCTGATAGTCTCCCACATCCTCATATAATGTACGGTCCTGTTTGCTTCACAGCTAGGTTTGCACTATATTAATACCAATACATACATACATACATACAGTAGAAAGGCCAACAATAACAAATAAGATAACACATGTAAACTCTGGTAACACTCTTCTCACCCTAGTAAAGGAAGGTATCCAGAGATCTCCATATTTGGAGCTGCCAGTGTTTGAAAGTATGAAACTGTTTAAGGGGAGGAGTCCTAAAGGATCAGCAATACACAGTGCTAAGAATATCACAGCCCTTCCCAATCAACAGAATCAGAAAGCCTTCATCAACTATAACAATAGGGTTTGGAAACATTGGATTTACACTGTTTCCTACATTTGGATCAAAAATACCAGCCAGTAGTCGAGGTGGTATCAATCCAATGGCCGCACCGGGACAGGGGTGCTCTTGGCAGGAGTGGGCACTGAATGACTAACAATTGACTGAGCAATTGGTGCAACCTCAGAAGTTATAGGCAGAAACCATGTGAGGCCTATGTCCCGGGGCAAAGGCATCTCAACTGGGTTCAATCTTGTAGGTTATTAAATCATTTACTATGGTCTCTTTGATCAATGTTATTTACAAGCCTGTTTCAAAAAGCATGATGTGAGAATAACAAACAAACACCGGATCCTCCATTTACATAATGAAGGACTTGGACCACCTCTTTTGGCTTCTTCAATATTTTTTGTCAAATCACTGATTTTTGGTGCTGCTGTCCTAAAAGGCTAGTTAGCTTAACAAGGGGTGCTCTGGGCTGGTGCAGCACACAAACCATTCTGTCTAGGCTACAACCAGAGTCACATCAGCTACTGGGCGGAACAGCACTCTCTCAGACATAAAGACTTTGCTAACTCAGGACTGAGGAATCTGGCCTTGTTCTTCATCAGTATGTAGGGTACTCATAAGTTTTTGTTCCATGCATGGTACCAGAATAGCATGGTATTCCAGGAGGTAACCACTCTCTAATCTATCAAGACATTCACTACTTCAAAATAGTGGCCTATTCTCAGTGTTTATTTCTCATAGAATGCCATGCATCACTATGATCTGGTGCCCACAAATTCAGTGACCGGGTTTCAAGATTGTTCATCCAGCATGACCATTGGCCATTGCAAATGCACTCCCTCTCTCCCTTGAGATCTTACAGGATGGCTCCCTGATTGTCGCCACCGTCCTGTCTCCAGACCCAGCTGCCTGGCATGAGATACCATGTCCCTTACAGTTCTACATGAGACTTAAGGCTTGTAAACCAGGTTCTTTCTTGTGTTCTTGTCTTTGTTGTCACAATATGTTAGTGGCCATGGTGTGCCAGTGTCACAGTCATTTCTGTGACAATACTGGGGTTTACCAACCAGTTACATAGAGCATGTGCCCTTTCTGGGATATCGTTATTTCCTAGCAAATTTTCATGAAGTCAGTGAGCTTCTGTCAATTCTGTTTTTGCCGTTTTCAACAGTCTTCCATTCAGCAAGCTTGTGTGTTTCAGGGAGGGCTTGTAGGCATGGTGCAACTTTGTTTCTTAAATTCTTTTTTCCAGGGTGACGGCTTTAGATTTCCATGAGATGTTGAAAATGTTGCTTGAATATGAATTTACCGTAAATAAATTAAAAGACAAGAGGCGTTTGGCAAAACAGGAACAAATTGCTTTAATTAAACACAGCGGCCGGGATAGTATCAACAGAGGCTCATCTAAAGACAGTCACAGAGTACAGAAATTCAACATTCTTTGAAAAGCATCATAGTCTTAAATAACAAGTACAACAATCTGATACGGGTGACACAGATGGCTGGCGACCTCAGTGAGAGCTAGTGTGGGCCAGAGAGTGCATGTCTAGATGCCCATAGAGGTGAGCACTTGATCACCTCGTGCAGTGTAAATTTCATGTCCTGATTGGCTCAGTTTTCCTAACTACATGTGGCATCTAACTTTGTGGTATTTTGACAATGCGCGCATTTGTCCAAACGTGTTTTATGCGGCCAATCTTCTCGGTCCTATTTGTGGTGTGACTTCCCATCTGTGGGATCGATCAGGGTTTACCCTGGCTGTATATTTGTCTTTGGGTTAAATGTAACTCCACCTGCGACCTATCAATCGGTAGGGTTGGGTTTGGGTCGCAAAGCCTGTCTGTCCACACATCTGTGACTTGGGATTGGTGGGGAGATCATCTCGGATGAATCAGACAGCAATGATACAAGTTTGTGAGTGTGTGCACGTGTAACATGGCGGTCATTTATATTATTTTTCTGATATTCTCATTATTATACGTACAGTTGTTACATCGTAAGTCAACATTGCATTCACTAAGATTGACGTTATTATGCGTGCACAAGTTACACTGTACATTGACATTGGATCTACTGGTATTGACATCACTGTGCATGCGTAGGTTACAGCATACATTGGTGTGCATTTACTGGTATTGACATCATTGTGTGTGCATAGATCACAGCGTACATCGATATTGCGTTTATTGGTACTGCTGCTGCTATGCGTGCATACATCAGGGTGTACATTGCTATCGTATTTATCGATCTTAGCAAACATGCCCCTTGGAGTTTTCTTATTCTATCTTTTCTTGTGTTGTGGCTTTTCAAAGGTGCCAGGAGAGGAAGCCAGAGCGATAATTGACATTGTAACAGTATGTTTTCAACTGGTGCTCATGAATACATCAAATTAGTGTATGTAAAGATAAAGTTAGGTGTACCAACATGCCCCATCTAATGGCAAATGCTCCATATTCAATCTGGGGTAGTCTTGTTCTGTTGCAGTTAGAGTGTGACTGACAAAGCTGACAGTCCCATCTGTTTTGACATGGGTAGGTAAAAACTATGCCTAAAACACAGGGCTGGTGTTCTTCACAAGTTCAGTATGCCTTTAAATGCCAAAGCTGTCCACTGCTTTTTCAATGGATTTAGAGACATTGAAGGGAAGAGGTGTGGCGCCACACCCAGGGTGACTGACTCCGGAATCTGGGGATCACGGTTCGATCCCCGGCACCGGCGGCAGATTAGCCCAGCACCCTGTGACTCTGGGCAATGGCTTGCTTAATCTTCTCTACGGCCCCCAGTGCCTAGAGACCCTTACGGGTGATTGTTTCACTCTTTACAAATGTGGATTATATTATATATATCTTTTGAAAGGTAGCCTCAAGGACCTGATGGTAGCTTTTCTAGAGCAAGTTATAAAAAGGGTCATTAATGTGGCTAGGTATGGAATGAGCCAACCACAGTATGTGAATATTCCTATCAAACTATGCACTTATTGAATGTTGGTGGTGGTGGGAGTGGTGTAAATATCTTTGACCTTTTTCAGGTCTCCTTTATCTTTCTCTTGAGAAAATGTAACTGAAAAATTCAAGGATGAACTTCTTGAACTCACATTTCTTTTGGTGCCAAAACCGTCCACATTTGTGTAATCTTAGAGTAATGTGAGCAATAAATTGTGCTGCGGTTTGAATACAGCATGTATGAGAATTCTGGAGTGCAGGATTTCTTGCAGGTCTTCCTGATATTGTTAAAAAGACATTATGAAACACTTCTTCTCCTGAAGAGTTATAAAATTTGCATCAATATCCTCTCAGTCTCCACCCGGGTGATAATGGTTTTGATGTATTGCAAGCCTTTGTGGCACATAAGTAGATGGTATCTAGAATTTAGGTACATTTTTGTAGCCATTATCATGCACTTAGGTCTGTGATGATCTCGTGGATTAAGGAACTGATATGGCACTCCAACTCAATTACCTTATATGGGAAAGATATATCATTGTAGAAGGATACCTATACTGGGTACTTGGCTTTCAGTTCTTTTGCGGAGGGCATTGGGCAGATCTTGTGGCAGAGATGCAAAGAGTCACACTGAAAGGTACACCATTAGGCTGGATACATTCAGCAGGAGCTCATAGTCGAGCCTTTTGGTGAAATGACAAAAGATCCAAGCAGCGCATAGTGTTGAAATTACTAGGGAGAGCGCACCTTTCTTAGATCAATGAAGTGGCCTCTTCCCATCCCTAACAAGGCTTTAAAATGTATAAAGTTGTCTCAGGAACTATTGAAAGTATTTTCTCATTGGTAGCGTTGTTGAGCATACATTAGATACAATTTATGGCAAGACCGGAGGCTAAGATTATGCAATCTTCCTTTATTGCGCCACCCACAGCAACACCCTTAAAGAATATAGAACACAACCAAAGTTCTAAGAAATCTAGCAATGATCCAGACACCTGCAGTCATCTTCCTTCTTTTGTTGGTGCTGCCCTTAAGATAAGTCTTGCGTGCGGTTGCTCAGATACTAAATTAATTCGAAACTCTTATGTATGCCTGGTGTATTATTTAATTTTGGATTAGTGAAATTCATAACTTTAGATGTTGATCTAAGCATAGATTTTGAGACTGTAAATTCATAACTTTAGTATTTAGTCCAAGCATAGACTCTGAAAGATTTAGATGTACTTTAATAATTGTAGGATTATTCAATGTTAAGTGTACATGTTTTAGAACTTGCTTTTTAAAGTACAAATGTCGATTTCTTTTGGTTTCGGAAAAGAAGTTTAATAATGTCAACCGTTCTGTGTGGAAAGGCTTTTTAGCTTAACACAGCGCATCATTCATAGCATATTTAATTACATGGGAAATGCTTGGGCCCGATTCACAGAATTAATTTAAGACTAAATCCTAAACTTACTACTTTGTGGTATTCACAGAATGCACTTACTACTTTTGTTATTCACAGAATGCACTTACTACTTATGGTATTCACAGAATGGATTTACGACTACTAACTTTACGTCCGCACTCGGGCCGGAAATTCCGGCCCGGAGGTGGAGCTTCCGGCCCGGAGGCGGGACTTCCGGCCCGGAGGCGGAGCTTCCGGGCCGGAGGTGGGGATTCTGGCCGGTGGCGGAGATTTAGCCATGGCCGAAAGAGTATCCTCCTCAAGATAGCCCCCAAATTAGCTGAATTAGAAGATAACGAGTGTGGTTCGGAAGCTAATGGCATGTTGTTTGTAGAATCTTTCAATAAAGATATGTCAAAATATGTTGGGGCATATAGTTCCCTCCAGAAATCGCAAGGGGAGATAAAAAAAGGTCTTTGACAGTCGTGTTTTTGGAGGGGCCGGGCGAATTAGAGGTCGCTTCCCCGGCCGAGGTCAAGGGATTACAAGGACCTCATTTTCAAGGGGTGTCAGACCCTACAAATATGGTTACCAGTCTCAATCTGGTTTCTAATCAGAGAGCTTCTACCCTCAAAAGGATAGAGGAAATTCAAGAGGGTATAGAAGATCAAAAAGATCAGGTAAGAATAGACCATGTTGTTACCCATGTAAAGTTGGGTGGCAGACTTGCCCAATTTTATCAGAATTGGCGTATGTTAACAGGGGACCCATGGGTTCTTCAGACAGTGTTGGAGTATCGCATAGATTTCGTGGAAGAACCAGTTCAGATTCTATGTCCTCCAATGATAAGATTCAAATCAGATCTAACATATTTAGTAGAAAAAAAAGTGAGAGAACTGGAAAACAAAGGGGCTATTGTAGAGGAATTGGATGTAAGTGTGGGTTTTTTAAGCAATATTTTCTCAGTGGAAAAGAAGGAAAAGGTATGAGACCTGTAATAAATTTGAAACAACTAAATGATTGGGTGGAGTACCATCATTTCAAGATGGAAGGAATGCATATGTTACGAGATATCTTGCAGACAGGAGATTGGATGACTCGTCTAGACCTAAAGGACGCTTATTTAACTATCCCTATTTGGTCAGGACATCAGAGATTTCTGAGGTTCAGGTGGGGAGGAAAGTTGTGGAAATTTGTTTGTCTCCCCTTCGGGCTGTCCTCTGCCCTGTGGTGCTTCACCAAAATGCTTCAACCAGTATTTGCCTTCTTGAGGGAGAGAGGTATGCGTGTGATTATTTATTTAGACAATATCTTAATTATGAATCATGAAAAATCGAGAGTGGAAGATCACACAAGGTTAGCGGTGGACCTTTTAGAGAGTCTCGGTTTTTTAGTAAACAGAGAGAAGTCATGTTTGGTTCCAAGTCAGGAAACTCAGTTTTTGAGGTTTTTGATAAACACCATTCAAGGTCATTAAAAAAATTGCCTATAGAGAAAATAAAGAGAATAAGAAAGGAAATTCAAAGAGTGTTGACTTTAGATGTGATTTCTTTGAGGATGTTGGCAAGAATTATAGGTCTGTTGTCCTCAACTATCCAGGCTATTTTTCCAGGACGTTTGAATTATAGTGCTCTACAAACATTGAAGAGCAGTCACTTAAGGCATGGTATGAAGTATTCAGAGATTACACTTTCAGGGGAAGCGAGGTCAGAGCTCCTTTGGTGGCTAAGAAATATGGAGGCTTGGAATGGGAAAGCAATTTTCTGGGTAAATCCGAAATTGATTATAGAATCAGATGCGAGTTTAACTAGTTGGGGAGCTCATTGTGGTGCTAATGTGGACTGTAGAGGAAAGGAAAATGCACATAAATTGCCTGGAACTTCTTGCAGGGTCTTTTGCGATAAAAAGCTTTACAAAGGACAAGGCAAGGTGTTCAGTCCTATTGAGAATGGACAATGTCTCAGCGGTGAGATATGTCAACAAACTAGGGGGTCCAATATCATGAGATTTGGCAGATCTTGCAAGAATGTTTTGGGAATATTGTTTGAATCAGAATATCTTGGTTCAGGCAGAACACATACCTGGCCAGAAGAATGTGCAAGCGGACTGGTATTCGAGGAATTACACAGATTCCAGCGACTGGACTCTCCACAGGTCGGTGTTTTTGAGGTTGATGGAGATGTGGGGTCCTTGTCAGGTGGATCTGTTTGCGAACAGGTGGAATACTCAACTAGTAAAGTTTTTCAGTTGGCTTCCGGATCTGGACTCAGGAGGGAAACATGCCTTCAGACAGGATTGGAGGAGTCTTCGCCGTTATGCCTTTCCACCTTTTGTCTTGATAACACGAGTAACCTTGTTAGTTCGCAAATGGAAGGAATCAGTGGTTTTGATAACCCCCCTTTGGAAGTCCCAAGTCTGGTATCCTATCCTTTCTAGAAATGTCAATAGATTTTCCAATTCTGCTTCCATCGTTTCAAGGCGTTCTGATGGGTCCTTTGGGGGAACTTCACGATTTAGTGGTCTTTTGAGTCTGATGGCATGGAGAATTTCAGGAGAGTTTGGGAAGTGCCTGGACTTTCGGATGAGGCTTCTAACCTTATTAGAGAATCTTGGGCTCCAGGAACCAGGAAAAAGTATAGATTGGCATGGGATAAATGGTTATGCTGGTGTGTGGAGAGGGATTACGATCCCGTTTCACTGGATGTAGTCATAATAGTAAATTATTTGACTACCTTGTTTGCTTAAGGGTCAGCTTGCAGAACTATCAATTTACATAGATTAGCCATTGCCGCTGGTCACAAACTGATTAATGGAGTTTCTGTGGGACAGAATGTTTTGGTGAAAAGATTGATGAGAAGCGTGAGAGTTTCAAAGCCTATTGTCGAAAGATATTCCTCTGTTTGGGATGTATCTAAAGTATTATTGTATTTAGAGAATTTAGGAATCAATAGTGGACTGGACTTGAGAATTTTAAGTAGAAAACTAACTATGTTAATATGTTTGTTATCTTTTAGAAGAGTTTCAGATGTGAAGGCTTTGGATGTTGGTGCTAGGATTTTCAATCCTGAAGGAATCTGTTTTTATCTTTGCAGAGGAACGAAAACAAATTCAGAATGCATATTCTATCCTTATTTTGACAAACATCAATGTCTATGTGTTGTGCGTTGTTTAAAGGAATCTGAGAGGAGAACTTCAAGTATTCGTTCTCCAAATGAAAATCAGCTTTTACTATCCTATAGGAAACTGCACAAAGGTGTGTCTAGTCCGACTCTGGCAAGATGGGTGAAAGAGGTGATGAAGAATGCTGGTGTAGATGTGAGCAGGCTTGGTGCACATTCATTGAGGGGTGCTTTAGCTTCAAAAGCCTTTATGCTGGGTGGCGCTTTGCATGATATTTTGAGATGTGCTGATTGGTCTAATGATTCTGTTTTTAGAAAATGTTATTTTAAACCTGTGATTAATGCAGCTTCTTGTTTGTTAGTGAAGCTTTGAACTTGTATAATCTGAGCCTCCGGTCTTGCCATAAAATGTAGATTTTCATCAGCTTTGATGGAAAGGAAATCTGGATTTTATTAAAGACACGGAGGCTAATATTATCCGACCTCTCTCCCTTCCCTTGTTTGGTAATTGTTCTTGCTCTTTTACAGCTCGTGGTCAACAATGAGACAAGAAAATGGATTCATGCTAAATGTGGTTAATATTTTCATCTGGATTACCAAATCGTTGTTTCCTAAGACTTATGTTTTATGAGATTTTGTTGCAGTGCTCAAAAAATGAAGGAAGATGACTGTAGGTTCCAGATCATTGTTAGATTTCTTAGAACTTTGGTTGTGTTCTATATTCTTTAAAGGTGCTGCTGTGGGTGGGGCAATAAAGAAAGATTGCATAATATTAGCCTCCGTGTCTTTAATAAAATCCAGATTTTCTGTCCATCAAAGATGATGAAAATCTACATTTGCTTGGCTCTTGAGGAAATGCTTAGTACTGGCCTCCAAATTACGAATAACCCTTAACAGTGATCTAGGTGTGCCTCAGTCAATGTGATGGAGTCAGCTTTTTCTCTGTAGTGCCAATATAAGTGGCTTTGAGGCAAACTAGAGCTCCTCTATTTGCTTTGTCTCTTCTCTGCATTCCAATTCTATAGCTCTTAACTACCAAGCACTATGCCATTGGAAGGCAACCCGCTGCTGGGACCGCTGACTGACGCGGCGGTGGCGCGACGGGCTCGTAGCTGTGGCCTGAAAATAGCGGGTGACCTATACCCAGACGATACGTTCATTACAATGCAGGACTTGGCTGTAGCGTCAGAACCGACGGCGTCAGAGCTGCTACTATACTACCAGCTGAGAGCGGCATGCAAGCACAGGTATCCTATGTTCCCAAAGGCCCCACCGGAGGTGGCAGCACTGGAAGACGTACTCTCGAATAGCTCCTCGCGTAAGCTGATAACGCGTATATATAGGGCTACGCAAAACGCAATGCCCATTGCCCATGCGGATTCGCGGTCCCTATGGGAGAGGGAGGCAGGCATTAAAATTACAGAGAAACAATGGGAATTTTGCTGCGCCCAGCTTGAGCATTTGTCTCCTAACTATAGATTGAGACTCATCCATTTTAATTTCCTTCATAGGATATATCGTACACCCATGCAACTCTTTAAAATGGGGTTACAGGTTGATGCGAATTGCTGGAGATGTGGAGAAAGAGAGGCCACATTCTATCACCTGGTCTGGGGGTGTGGTCCGATATATGGCTATTGGGAAGCAGTCTTCGCCACCGTGGGGAGGATAGTGGGACTAACAATTGCGCCGGAGCCCCTTGTGGCCCTCTTGGGCTTTGTGATGAACGTGCCTAGTGTGTCGCGCAAGTTAGTGGCTCTTCTGTTATTGCTTGCTAAGCGTCAAATAGCACTGCACTGGAAGAAAAAGGCTCCGCCGAGGGTGTCGGGATGGATGGGGTCAGCGGTAAACTGCACGGAGCAATTGAATGCTTACTGGGATCAAATGCCGCTGCGATCGCGGCCCGCGGATATTTGGCAGCCACTGGTAGACTGGTTGGCAGCGTCTGATGTGACTGACAGTGACTGAGAGTGATTGCCGGATGCGTGGCACTGTGGTGGGGTTGGCGGGTGGCGGTGACGTGGAGCCGTGAGTGCGAGGACTCTCGGACTGCTGCGCTAGTATCACCGCATGGTCGCGGGGTGTCCCCTACAAGACACTTTGTTCAGGTGCTAGATTGCTCTCCTCCACACCTTGATTGCAGCAGTTGTTGTAGTTTGTTCGGTTCATATTTTAATATAGTAAACTGAGGAAAACCAAGATACAATGCTGTTTGAACATTGCTCAAGTGTATGACTTTGATCTGAGCTAGCGGCGTGGTGCTGCGAACATAAGCTGCCTGCCTCCGGGTTGTTGGCTGAACAGCGGTGTACACTTTGATGATACAATAAAGGTTTTTCAAAAAAAAAAAAAAAAAACTACCAAGCACTTCTGAAAATTTCTTTACCCACTATGTATAGCACCATGGAGGAACTCAGGTCTCCTAAAGAAAACAAAAGTGTCCAATTCAAACTCCTCACCCACACTTTCAAGGCACTACATAACACTGGCTCAGCCTACCTCAATATTTGCATCTGCTTTCACAAAACTACCAGACACCTCCGCGGATCAGGACTCATACTTGCACACAACCCACAAAAACAGAAAACCAGATCCAACAGTTAAGCCTTTTCCTGAATCACCCCTAAAGTGTGGACTGATCTGCCACTAGACATAAGAGCCTTCTCCTCACTGCTTGAATATTGCAAGAAGTTGAAGACTTGGATTCTCGAGTAGGCCCACTAGGCCCTAGGTCTGACTAGACATACACCTGTTCAGTGCAAGGATACCCTCCTGGGTGATAGTGCACTCTACAAATGTACATAACATAGCAGAACAGAACATATAACATTTTATGACTCATCTAGCATTGGGTCAATTTAGAGGTTGTCTCTTTCACCTCTGGTACACAATTTTATGATCAGTAGGAAAGCAGGACGACTCTTCTTTGTAGTTTACTGAGGCTTGAGGTGGCACAGCTTGGCATATATGTAGAGATATCAGACCTTGTAATTGATGAAAATATTAAGTGTTACATAACCAGTGGGATGAGTCCAGTCCACCTGCTATTCCTACAGTTTTACCTCACTCCAAACACAAGAGAGTTGGGTAGTAGAAAGGGAAATCTCTCTAGGTAAAGATGACTTCTGAGATTCTATCCAGCAAAAAGTGCTTCTCCTTGTGGCTCAACTACAGGGCTGTGTAGTCAAAGGTCTTTTAGAGACTAAATGTTGGCTGAACCTGATGTTGCCTCATAAGGTTACTTTAGTCGACCTTTTTCCATTGCTTTCTCTTCTTGGATAGATTTCCTTTGCTTAACTATCCCTACCACTGAGAAGTACCTGCCATTAGACCTGGACAAAGGGTAACTTTCTATTCCTTGGGAAAGGTCAAACGAGACTTCTAGGCCTTTTCTAGGGTGATTGTGATCTCTCAATATTAAGATAGTTTTTAGAAAGACATATCTTTTTTATAAAACATATTAAAAGAGCTTCACAAGAAATACACTCCCAAACATAAATCTTTCATTTAAAGCTTTGTCTGCAAGTGTGACAAAAATAATGAGACAAATGAACCATGACTTGATGCTGCCATCTCAATGAGTGAGCTGTAATCCTTAGACTGTTTTATTAAAAAAACAAGATTACCTCGCTCCCCTGCAACTTCTGGTCGCTACTTACACCAGAATTAAATTCACTTAGCCAGTATATTCATGGAGTGAATGAAAATTACTAAAATGAGTGTGACTACCTCTGAAGTAAATGAAGGTGCAAGATCGGCAAGTCTCCCCATATGCACAACAATCTTTGTTTTGAATGTAAATTTCTATATAGGACTACTTGAATTCCCTATGGCTGGTTCAGTTTGATGTCTATTAGATGCAACATATAAGGATCATGGTCATTAAGAGGAGTTACGTTTGTAAAACAGTGGAACTTCAGCCTCTGCATTTGATTTTCTAGTCACTAGTCACTAGTATTATATGAGAGAGCTGTGCTAAACTGTAGGCACATTAAACACACTTGAGGTTGTTTTGAAAAAACATATCTTTTTATCCAGAAGCCAGACTTGATTGGTGTACGCTTGCACACAATTATTTTGGATTGGAGCCTGTAGATGTAGTCTCTTTCAGCTACCAAGGGGTGATGTAGTAGAAGGGTGTACAACAGGAATGAATGTTCATTGATTTCTAAGCACACCTTCTCCTGAGTTTGAAGGCTCTGAGCAAACAGAAGACACCAAGAAAATGAAATGAAGAATAATTGTATGAGGAGGATTACATTCAGTTTTATCCACACATCTAAAAGCATTTGTCAAAAATATGCTGTTTGTCTCATTCCTAAGACACTCTTACAGTTTTGTATAGTCTTTGGTGGATGAGTGGTCCAAACCATCTCTATTCAAGTTATCACATTATTGTAATATTGTGATAGCTTGCTTCTTTATTACTTTGCATGTTACAGAAGTTGGGAGCGTGGATAAATATAATATGATGTATGGGAGTCCGCTCTGAATGTATTCCATATGTTGGTCTCCATAAACAGAGACTGCTAGGCTTATAAAGAATGACTATATAGTTAGGATGTTCCCAAGGTACAATTAGAAGGTGATGCCTTATTATATTGAACAAATGTCTCCATGTCTGGGCTTTCCTTCTTCAAACCAGTTACCTCCGATTCGTCAAATTGATTAAATTGATACAAACTAAGATTACAAACTGAAGAATGCATTTGCAAACCAATCACTGTGCCCGATTAATATGGATTTTCCTATTCAATATAATTCAACACGTAAAATGGTAATGGATTTAGAGAAATCTGGGTTGGTGGGAAAAGTGGAATCTATTTTTGGTGTCCTTTTGGAACTAAAAATAAGAATAATCACATCATATTACACAACAGGCTCCTTCCGATATGGAAGCCCATAAAAACTTTAAAAAGGGAAAATATGCAAAATCTAGTGAGATATTAAATTAAGTGCCCAGGTCTTAGATTACAGAGAAAATACGAGGATACAAGCTGAATGCAAGCTTAATTGAAGGAGTATATTTTAAAGTTTAATTTCTGGCCTGAGACTAGACTTATGTAAGGCACCGCCTTTTCAATCTCGCTCCCGCTTTCTTCAATTTCTTTATCTCTCATGCTCTCTCGCTCTGACTCTCTCACCCTCTTTCCCTCTGTGTCCTGTCACTCTTTCTGTCGTTGTCCCACTCTTGCATTTCTCTCTCTCTCTTTCTCTCTCTCCCTATTGCTCTACTCTTTCCCTTAGTGTGCCCTCCATTGGACAGGGCACCAGGGCACTTTGCAGTGCAGTTTATTATGTCCTCTCAAGGATTTCTGTTGGCAAATTATTAAATGTCTTGGGAAGTTACATATGACTTTATAGAAATTAAGGGTCTAGGTTAGAGTTTGGAGAAAAGATGGCATAAGCCAAATGAAAGTGGGTGTCCCATCTGTCCAGTTAGGATTTCTCCTGCCCAATCCAGAGAGCACAGGATGCCCCCATTCCCAATAGTCAACTTGCCGCCGTCCCCGCCACTGAGCGCCAAACACATGTTCATGGACCCTCAAAGACAGTGGTGAAGCAGTCACCCAATTTAGAGTTGCTGGTTCACCACTATGTTCAGTGGTGCCTCCACAGTTACAGACTTTATTGTAAACAATAGTAGTATATCACAGAACCTGGAATAAAACTCTCAGCATGCTTAATGTAGGTTTGATATCATTTTTACTTAGATACTTAAAACAAACGTATCACTTTATTTTGCTATTGCAACGGGCATACAGAACACTCAAGGGACCAAAACAAGGTGGCTACCCTGCACTCTTCAAGGCTTTGATAAAGGACGGGACTGTATCTACCTGCTGTACTTATGCACCTTGAATTTACAGTTCTGGGCAGTAAATCCAACCGAGGCATGTACAATTTCCTCAGTCCATGCCCAATAGGAATTATTGGGTGTACTAGTGCACCCTCGGCCTAATATACAAAGATAACCTACACTTTTGAGAAAGTTTACACTTTTGAGTAAGTTTACTAATTTTCAGTATTCTTATGTAATTTTGGGATGTGGTAAAAGGTAGGAATCACAGGGTTGGAGCTTCGTAGGAACAAATGTTCTTCCGGTCCCAACATCAGTCTTTTGTACCACTTACTGATCAATTCGTCATATTTGTTGATGCTCTTTTGATATAGTTCACCAGTTGTTTTTTGGTAGCATTCCGAATTTGATAATTGACGCAAGGCTTCATTGCAATACTGTTCCTACCTTTTACCACATCCCAAAATTACATAAGAACAGCGAGCACCCGCCTGGTAGGCCAATTGTGTCATCCCTTAAAGGTCTGACTGAACATTTATCAACTTTTATTGATAATTTTCTATTTCCTTTTGTTTCTCAGCTAGATTCTTACATAAAGGATACAAAAGACTTTTTGAATAAGATCATGCATGTCAAGTGGGTTCCCACATATCAACTAATGGTATTGGACATAACCAGCTTATATACTTGTATAGATCACGAGGACGGGGTAAAAGCTATCAGATTTTACTTGGAAAAACGCCAATTACGGTACTCTGAACACAATCAGATGCTAGTAGAATTTGTAGAGTTCTGTTTGAGGAACAACATTTTTCTATTTGAGGAACAACATTACAGACATCTGTCAGGTACGGCGATGGGCACCTGCTTTGCCCCCAGCTATGCAAATTTGTTAATTGGCTGGTGGGAGGAGCAGGTGCCCAGAACCTACCATAATGATAATGTGACGGGCAAAGTAATTGAGTGGTACCGATATATTGACGACCTTTTCATCGTGTGGCAGGGCACAGCAGAGTCGGCACGAGGGTACATAGACCTTCTCAATGAAAATTAGATAAATTTACACTTTACAGGAACAGTGGCAGTGGACTACCTGGACCTGAGGGTGTTTGTGGAAGAAGGTAACATCCAGACAGCTCTCTACCGAAAATCCACTGCTGGAAACTCAATATTATTTGCCACTAGCAGCCATCCCCCCAAACTTGTAAATAGCATACCATATGGGGAGCTATTAAGGCTAAAAAGGAATAGTACCAAGGCAACAGATTTTGAAACAGCAGCCTCAGAAAGTATAGCTAGATTCATCAAAAGAGGATATAATCCCACGAGTTTGAATAGCACGTTACAAAGGGTGAGAGGTATTCCAAGGGAGAATTTGTTAAGATAAACCTTTGGAAAATAAGGGTAAATTTCGAATGATCACCCCTTACTCTGTAGAAGCCAATCATCTAAAAAACATGCTCAAAAAGAATTGGCATATTCTAAAAACTGACAGCACCATATGTGATGACATTCCTCCTTTTCCACTAGTAACTTTAAGGAAAGCGAGGTCACTTCGTGATATGTTGGTGAAAAGCCATTTGGAAAAAGGACCACAGAAAGGGGGCACTCTGAGAGAAATGAGGGGCTTTTATCCCTGCAATAGGTGTAAAGCCTGTGCTAACAGCAAAAGGGTTTTAACATATACTATCCCGAACCTTGAAAAGACACAGCAAATTACCAAATTTATAACATGCAGCACTCCTTATGCTGTTTTTTGTCTGGTATGCCCGTGTGGGCTACGTTACATAGGTAGCACCATTCATCAGCTAAAGATCAGAATCTTAGAACACCAAAGGGCCATTGATAAAAACGACCAGATGTATCCTGTAGCACGCCACTTTGCGGAAAAACATCGAAGCAATCGTGGTCTGCTACAATTCTTTGGTCTGGACTATGTCCCTCAAAGTGTCAGTGGGGGTGATAGAGTAAAGAAGCTGCGAAGACTTGAGTCACGCTTTATTATAGATTTACTCACAAAGTCTCCCCGTGGGTTAAATAGTGGTGAGGAATTGTCAGTACATATAGGTACATAATTGAGATCATATGTAAGTTTATCTAACTGGTATTCATATTGAAGCTCACCTGAAACGGTTTCTACGGCTGTGGAAACGGTTGCGTCTCAGCAAAGATTAAATGTAAAAAAGTGATTTGGGTTAGATGATATCTAAAGCTGCCTTGCGATGTTTAAGTGTTATAATGAAACAAGTCTAACAATAAGAGTGATAAAAGTAAGAATAAGTTTGTAATGTTGAAATGCTAATGTGAAAGGGGATAACTCTTGTGAAACGGATATGTAGAAAGGACATGGGCCGATCCACGGCGTGATATAACATTTTGCACCACGTTCGAAAAGTGACATAAACAGTTGATATGTGTAGATGAGTTTATATAAACTTACATCTTTTTAACACTGTTAAGGTGCAATAACTTATATATATTTACCCATTACAAAATGGCGCTGATGTTAGAGCGACCATATGAGTCCTTTCTTTATTTTGTTGACAAGGGTTATGTTGAAAAACATGGCATTTCCGATGTGCTGGTGACATCGAGAAAGGCATTCCGCCGAAACGCGTCTGTTGCTGGTCATTTGGCTATTTCAATAAACTGTGTTCAAAACGCCCTGCGAGTGCGACATTCCTTTTGACAGAAGTAAAGGAGCCGAGCGAGATATTTATATATATATATATATATATATATATATATATATATATATATATATATATACATTCATGTATTTAAAAAAATATAAAATATTATATATTTTTTTAATTCAACATAGATTATTAAGGTGCCGATTCCGATCCGTTAAAAATTTCCCCCGTACGAATCGTATCCGGTTTTTTTACCGTACGAATCGTACAAGTCCCGTACAAACTGGCAAGTACGATTCGTATGTGAAAAATTCCATACGAATCCCATTGGGAAAATTCCCCGACACGTCCTCGGGTCGGAAAAAGTATCTGACACGTCCCCGGACAGTTTTACCTACGAATCGGGAAACTGAAGTCCGAGCGCGCAAGTACGATCCGTCCCGTCCGTCCGAATGCACAACCATATGGAAAAACACCGTACGGTGCGAACTCCCATAGCAACTATAGAGACGTCCAAATAGTTGCCCGCATACGTACCGAACACCCCCCCAGCACACACCCCCACGTACGCGCCGTACCCCGTAGGTACAAAGCGTACCCCCCCATGTACGGTGCGTTACGCGCTGGGGGGTCCACAGCGTACCTACGGGGGTGGTGGTACGCTCCGTACCTACGGGGGGGGCTGGGGTACGCTCCGTCCATAGGGGGGGCTGGGGGTACGGCGCATACATACGGGGCGGGTGTACGGCACGTACATACGGGGGCTGGAGGTACTGCGCGTACATACGGGGGTGGGGGTATGTGCTGGAGGACGGTGCTTACATATGGAGGCTGGGGGTATGCACCGTCCATACGGAGGTGGGGGTACGCACCGTCCATATGGGGGTGGGGGCACACACCGTACCCCCAGCATCCCGTATATACACGCCGTACCCCCAGCCTCCCCATGTACGCGCCGTACCCTCGGTTCACATATGTGCGGCATGTACCCCCAGGCCCCCACACCCTGCCCGTACCTGTACGCACCCTACCCAAGGCCCCTACACCAGCACCCTCTCCCAGCCGTGCGCATGTACGAGTCGTACCAAGCCATAGCAAATGTGAGCACTGTACAACAACATGGCCGATGTACGCACCGCACAGACGCGAAAAACACACGTACTGAACCAGGACACTGCAAAACACCACAAGGAGAGTCAATTCGAATCGCACAACACCACAAAACACGTCCAACAAGCCCAAATACATCCAATACACTGACCTGCAACAGCCAAACAGGTAAACAGAGGCCCAAAACACACCCACCCCTTATAACACACCCACCCAAAGTTCAAACATAGCCACACCCACAAATGGACCAATGGACAGAGGGAGAGAGAGGGAGGGAGACAGAGGACGACAGACGGAGACAGACAGAGGGAGGGAGAGGGAGAGAGAGGGAGGGAGACAGAGGGCGACAGAGGGAGACAGACAGAGGGAGGGAGAGGGAGAGAGAGGGAGGGAGAGGGAGAGAGAGGGAGGGAGACAGAGGGCGACAGAGGGAGACAGACAGAGGGAGGGAGAGGGAGATAGAGGGAGGGCGATAGAGGGAGGGAGACAGAGGGCGACAGAGGGAGACAGACAGAGGGAGGGAGAGGGAGAGAGAGGGAGGGAGACAGAGGGTGACACAGGGAGACAGACAGAGGGAGGGAGAGGGAGAGAGAGGGAGGGAGACAGAGGGCGACAGAGGGAGACAGGCAGAGGGAGGGAGGAGGGTGACAGAGAGAGAGACAGAGGGAGACAAAATCACCCTTGGGTGGTGGGGCATGTCCGCTCATCAGCAGGTGGACTGTGTGCATGTTGACAAGGTCTGGCAGTGCGTGAAACACCCCTCATTCGTTTGGAAAGCACTGGGCCATGTGTCAAAGTTTCCTACCTGCATTCTCCAATTGACATGACAAAGCTACATTTGGCCGCATACAGTGCAACACGTAAGTCGGTTCTGCAGCGCTCACTACGCACGCTTGCTACACTGCTCACTGCGTTCAAAACTGATGCAACAACAAAGAGTGTGTCACACATAGGAAAAGTGTTGACAGCCGTGGCCAAGGGACATACCCATGCACCATGCACAATGCACAGGGACTTGCCAAGTACAGACAAGGTAGATGACACTTGGCCCTGCTGTAGACAGCACAAGGCAAACCTGTGACCACTGTACAGTCAAACACCAACTCCACATGCCACCTACCTACCACAGGAACTCACATTCACTGTCATGCCAGCAGGCACCATGAGGGGATAGACACATCACCTGGTAGACCCAATGACAAATCACACCACACCCAACAGCATGCCCGGTCACACACCCCCCCCCCTTACACAAGCACACACCCCCGGGGCAGCCAACGCAAATTGACACTCCCACAATGGATATGTGACACAACAAGACCAATCCATAGCCAAATAAGCATCCCAACACTCATTAGACAGGCCAAATAACCAGGAGTACATATCAATCTGACCCCCGCAACATACCCATCCACAAGTGCACTGTGAGAGGAATGCTAGACATATCCAACTACCCAGAGGAACTGTGCCAACTTGAATATGTATGAAACATGGATGACGCATGTAACACCATTAACATTGTCTCTCTCTCACACACAGGGCAACGTTGTCGATCTCTCCCCAACACTGGGGGGAAGACACACAGGACCAGGCTCGGCGTGACGATGATCCCACCGGCAGCGACGACTCTCACCACACCGTGGATGACCCCGACCAACCTGGCCCCTCTGGTGCCCAAGCACCTGCAGCACCTGCATCAGGTACAACTGTGCCAACCACCACCCCCATTCCTGCCACATCCCAGGATACACACAGGAGCCCTGCTCGCACACAACGCACCCAGGAGGAGGCAGGCGACCCCGCAAATGCCATCCCTCAGAGATCCCGGAGACCCGACGTGCCCACAACGGCAGGCCAGGCTCAAGTGGGCAGGGGTGGTGGGAGTGGAGGACGGCGGAGGCGCAAACCTGACCAGACAGCTGAGGAACCGGTTATGTCACACGTCCGCAACATCCTGGACACATACCGGCGTGACACCAGGGGCATCAGCCAGGCCGTGGAGGCCCTCAACCAGATAAAGAACGTGCAGGCCGAGCAATATGCCAGTCAACAGCAACACCAAGGACGGATGGAGGCAAGACTGGCTGAGCTCGTGGCGGTGCAAACGGACATGACCCGTGTACTCCGTCGGATTGCCGAAAACATGGGCAACCCTTCCTGTGCCACCAGGCGTAGATCACCACCAGCCACAGGGAGGGATCAGGAGGAGGAGGATTCGTCCGACGGAGCATCCCAGACATCGTCACGGCCTGCTTCTGAGGGTCCCCGGAGGAAGGTGGGTCGTCCACGCAAAAGACCGTGAGAGTCAGCGGACCATCACCATCGCCCAGGTCACCTGGCCTGGCACCTGGCCCTCTGGCGCAACAGCAGCACCTCATCCAATGACATTCTCTGCCACATGGACTTGCTGGTCACTGTCTGACCAATGTTGATAAAGACTGTGGCATGGACTCTGATGACTTCCAATGGCAAGGATCCCAACTCCCCCTGTGAACTTTGGATTACAGACACCCGGCGAGCACCACTTTGCATCCCCCCAAACACGTACCCCACCACCAATAAAAATATTAGAAATCACGAGATGATGCCGTCATTTAGCATTATTCCATTACATGTGTGTGTTGGCAAGTCAAACCATGCCTGAGTTTTGAAGTAACTCCAACCATGCATACCCTGGGGTCTGAGTCTGGCACAGGACACACATGGGTCACAATGTATCATCCAATACAGACATGGAGCACCATATTCACCCGTGATGGGCCCAACCAGCTGAGGGGGTGCCTGCACAACTGTGCGGACAGACCTATTTTGAAGAGCAACAGTCATGCGCAGAGGTCAGGGATCATGTGGAGTGTCCTAGGGTGGGAGTCCCAGGTATGTGTAGCCAGGTGGGAGAACTATGTCCTGCAAGCAGGAGCCAGGTGGATGTGGAGAATGGTGGCCAGGCCAAGGTTGGATGCATGGAGATGGCACAATGGGGTCTTGGATGACAGTGCCACAAGGTTGTGTTGGGGGCGTGGTCGTGGGCTGCCTCCTGAGTGTGGCCGTGGATTGTGAAGGTCATCCTGCAGATGACAGTGATCCATTGCCGCTATCCCTGTTGGACGGTGATGTGGCTGGGTTGCCGGATGTTGAAGAAGAGCTGTGCAGATGCACCCTGGATGTGGACAAGTGTCATGGGAGTTGTAAGGTACTTCTCCCTAGAGTGCAGGGTAGGATTGGACACGGATATCGAAGTTGACCTGGGGGATGGTCTGTCTTGCCTTGAGGTGGATCGAACTGTGGACCTTGTGCATAATGCAGAGTGTGCTTAGGCCTGAGGTACAGATGCTGGTGATCAGCATAGCACATGTGAGCAAGCATTCCATGATGCACACCAGCTCGTGTGCGTGGACACTGTGTGCCTGTGCAGGGCCCTTGCGGGTGGGACACAAGCAGTTGACCCAGCTGTAAGGGGACAATCCGCAGATTAACACCTCAGTCGTGTACAAGTCCAGCATCAGGAGGCCAACGTGCAGCCCTCTGCCAATGGATACCATGCATTATTCAATATGAGAACTGGCAAGGACTGCGTCTTTGGGGAGGGTGAGGAGCACCTGCCTGTCAATGGGACACCAGATGATGATGAGATGCAGTGCGCATGTCATGGTGTAGAGGGGTATCCTGGACACATTGTAGACTGACACGCTGAGACATGATACCTGTGCCATGTGTCCCACAATGACACCATACTACATGCAGAGGCCTGGAGTACCACTCACATGGCCATGTTGGGGTACAGAGCCGGTGGGGAGTAGGAGGGACATGACCTGGTTGGTGTGACAGGGCCTGGAAGGCGTGCCAGCGCTGTGTAGGCAGTTGGAGTTGCACACTCATTATGCAAAGGTGTTGTGTGGGCGATGAGTGCATGCCTGAGTGCATGCAACAGATGTATTGGATGGACATTGCTTGGTGGGTGGCCTCAACATCATGGTATAGCGTGATGTGGCACATGCAAGGACATGAGGCATGTGCAATGTGCACGTAGCATGTGCAGACGGTCCAGCCTTTGCCACCGCAACTGTGTCACACACAATCAGAATACACCAAAATCAATGGGTGGAGGGAGGAAAGGGGGTGCGTCTTAGAGGCGTGTGTGTGAGGGCAAATCTAGAAACTGTGTGCCCTTGCTGCAGGGCCTGCAGCAGCAGGCGCCATGTCCTGAAAACCATGCCACAAGTTGCACACTAACACAAGCATGTCAGAAAGGACTACTGCAAAAGGTGTATGAGAAGGGAGGAGTGTCTGGTTCAACATGGCACACACACAGACAATGGATGCACATGCAGAAAAGTGGCCGTTGTGGGGACTGAGATGGCAAAATACCTACACAGCCATGTACATCGTGCACAATACATATCATAATCCCTGACAAAAAGCTTGCATCTTGCTACTCTACACATAGACTCATATGCACAATCTGTGACAACTATGCCAGACATGCTGCATGCACAGTGGCAAGAGACCTGCATTGACAGAGATGAGGCACCTTGGAGGCTGAGGGACACCTTTATTAGTCATGTTTGCCGGAAGGCAAATGCATCTATATTAACAGATGCACAGGTCATGTGGATGAACATGTGGAACCTACACTGGCACCCCCCTTTGCACCACAGATGCAGGAAACCCATAGAACTAGCACACAAGTGACAGGTTTGAGGCAAACACCCCGTGCTGCTCACGGAGAGGCTGCAATTCACCATTGAGCCACCAATGGGGATGTCCCACACTATGTCAACTCGGTGCATCCCGTATGTTTCCAAGGGCAGTGTTACACACATTGATGCCTTCATCACAATCCACAATCACATTACAGATGACTGTCACCAAGTGTGACTATCAATTCAGGTGAATCCAGCTCCATGTCATGTGACCCATGGTGATTCTACATGTATGCTAAGTAACCAAACATGAACAGGAGCAGTGCACACACATTCCACACAAATAGCACACCCAAAAAGCCGTGGTGCATCCCTTACCCTAAGGTGATTTTTTGACATGTCCGTGCATGTTACGCTGATTCAGCACACGTTGCTGTATTCATGAGGAATAGCAGGAGCACAACAATGCCACCAGCAGACAGCATGCGCAAATACCTGGGGATGAGAGACACACAAGAAGTGAGCCAAAAGAAGCACATCCGCATGCATGGGCATGTACTCGACACGTATAAGGTTGTCAACATGCTAGGTGAAAATAGTGTCTCAGATAAGACATACTGTTATTACACCATCACTCGAGTGACACATCCAAACACACCTCTGACTCACTTGCCAGACATGCAGATGGACCCACACATTGCAACACATGCCACACAAGGCTCAATGCGTGCACACTCAGACACTGCAACTCACCACTAAGCAAAGAAGTTGTGTATGAGCCTACTCCGGATGTCCTCTTCCTCCTCAACATCACTTGCCTTGTCACCAAGCCCCTCGTCCTCCACGGGTGGATGTTCCTGCTCATCTGGATCCAGGATGAGTGGCACAGCTTTCTCCACTGCCATGTTGTGCAGCATGCAGCACACGAGGAAGATTTTGCAGACCTTCACCGGTGCATATGGGAGTGCGCCGCCGGTCTTGTGGAGGCACCGGAATCGGCTCTTCAGGAGGCCAACGGTCCTCTCTATCACTCGCCTGGTCTGCCCATGGGCGTTGTTGTACCGGTGATCGGCAGCAGTTCTGGGGTTGCGGAGAGGTGTGATCAGCCATGGCATGTTGGGATAGCCAGAGTCCCCTACATGGAAACATCATGGACAGAAGTGGGTCAGGAGAAGCAGTAAGACAGAAAGATGACGCTAAATACAGGAGTAACAGAGTATACCCACCAACAAGACATGCTCGTTCGTTGCGCAGCTGCAGCATCATTTCAGGCACCCTGCTATGCCTTATGATGTAGGCATCGTGTGCTGATCCTGGAAAACGAGCACAGCCATGGGAAATCACCATGTTAGCAAGACACACCACAAGGGCATTAATGGAGTGGTAATGTTTGCTGTTCCTATAGGCTACCTCCTGTGCCTGTGGTGGTACCAAAGCCACATGTGTCCCATCAATAGACCCAATGACATGGGGCATCCCCCCCAGGGCATAGAAGTCACCCTTGACACCTGTCAACTGCTCAGGAGTTGGGAAATGAATAAACTCATCCAGGTGAACCAACATGGCCTCTAAAAAATCATGCAGGACATGGCTGAACATGGTCTGGGACATGCCACCAACATGAGCAATGGTATGTTGGAACGTACCCGTGGCAAAGAAATGTAGGGCTGCCATCACCTTCATCTTGGGTGTCAGTGCAGTAGGATACCTGTGTAGCGGTTGGAGGTGTGGTGCCAGCCTTGCTGTCAAGTTCAGAATCAACCGTTGGGTGAAGCGGTAGCGGCGTATACAGTCAAGTTCCCTCAGGGCAGCCAAGTCTGGGATTGGTCGGGGGAGAGGCGGAGCCCGACAGTAATTTGGAAGGGACAACGAAGAGTGAGTACAGTACAACAACACTGTCAATGTACTGAGCACATGTTGAACAGCCAATACACATATGCTACATGCAGAGTCAGGTCTGTGCAATATTTCCTTGACACGTATGCCAGGCAGGTGACACTCCTACCAAGAGCCATCTACAAACGTGGATTCACAAGCTCAACATGACATGGCATGAAACTATCTGTGGGCCAGTGTAAGTGAACAGGCAGATGCATTACAGGAGTGACAGACATCCACATGTGTGCAGAAGAAGGATGTTTATCCTACAGACAGGTTGCGGAACACTAGAGGCACAGGTCACATGTCCCTGAAAAAAGGACAGACCACACACCTTGCCATGAAGGGGTACATGTAAAAACTGATCACACATACATTGATACTACGCAGATATGTCCTTGTCTCGCAAGTCCATGTTCGATGCATACATACACACGTTACGTCTGATTCCACATGTGTCCTGGTGTGCATAATAGTGTGCCATGCCCGTCCACACACATGCACATGTTGGATGCAGCAACTGCAGATGCATTTGACGGAACACCAACAGCAAGCTTATGGGAACACATGACACACACATGACATACTCACATCGTGCAACACCGGTAGTCACATGTCAGGTGTCATTATCCGTGTACCTGGCATCAGGGGACAGTTGCGGGTGTTGGCGACTGTGCCATGCCAGTGATGCAGTGCTCAATATGTCTGTACTACATGCACACATGTCAAAGGTGTGAAGGGGATGTGTGGCACATAGTGCAGCTTGACACATGACATGTGTACACAGCTCATCACACATCTACTGGGTTCAAACATGAGGAGATTTGTGCCACATCACAGCCTGACACACCTAGGCCCGAGACATGTAGGACTGCACTGACAATGACTTGATGTCCAGCCTCGGCCAAGTATGACAGCTCAATTCCTTTCTGTGTGCCGCCTGTCACCAGTGTAAGGTGTGAAACGAACCGTACACACGCTCTGAGGGCGTGTGTAGGGTCCTTATCACTATGGTAGTGCAGCCGTAGGCGTACGCCATAGTGATACGGTCCGTACACGCGTGTGTAGGGTCCGTACCACTATGGTCGTGTCGCCGTAGGCGTACGCCATAGTGATACGGTCCGTACACGCGTGTGTAGGGTCCGTACCACTATGGTTGTGTCGCCGTAGGCGTACGCCATAGGGATACAGTCCGTACACCCGTGTATAGGGTCCGTACCACTATGGTTAAGGTCGGTATCACCATGGCGTGCGCGTACGGCAACATTACCATAGTGATACGGACTCTACACACGCATGTACGGACCGTATCACCATGGCGTACGCCTACGGCAACACTACCATAGTGATACGGACCCTACACACGCGCGTACGGACCGTATCACCATGGCGTACGCCTACGGCAACACTACCATAGTGATACGGACCCTACACACGCGTGTACGGACCGTATCCCCATGGCGTACGCCTACGGCAACACTACCATAGTGATACGGACCCTACACACGCGTGTACGGACCGTATCCCTATGGCGTACGCCTACGGCGACACAACCATGGTGATACGGACCCTACAGACGCCTGTACGGACCGTATCACTGGAGTAGTGGTGCCCTAGGGGCGTGGAACGCTCCGTACCTGTGTGTGTATAGTGAAATTACATAGGGGACACATGAGGGACAATTATAAGGGCCTAAATGCATGCTGGTTGCCATGGAGACCCAGTTTCAAGTTCAAAATTTTTCATCAGGTGGCCAGCAGAAGTCGGTTGGAGACAATATACAAAGTTGCAAAGTGGTTGTTGACTTGACTTCATGCTCATTTTTTATAACATGCAAAGGCACCCACTGGGGTAGGTTTAAAGGGATTGGAGGAAACGTAGGATGCAAATGAGATTGACCAATCACTCTGTACCCCTGTAAATGAAACAGGCCAGCAAGGCAAATATAAGGCAGCCAGGCCCCATTAGAGAGCACTTGCCTGCACAACCTTTCATTCCACACCACTGCTGCTGCTCGTGATTGCTCTGGCACCATGTCCAGGTCTGTGGAGAGGGCCCAGCCATTCACCCAGGAGGAGAACCAGGCCCTGCTGGACGTGATCCTCCCACAGTACCCTTGCCTGTATGGGAGACCAGGGGAGCAGTTGAGTGCTGACTACATTAGCTCAGACTGTGCCCCTTTTTTGTGACTGTCACTTCTGGCATTGTGTCCAGGTGGGACAGACATGCAATGTTCTTTAGAGTGGGTCCCAGGGGGGGGGTGCCTCATGTCTCCCATGCAGAGCATGCTGTAGTGCATGTCTGCACTCCTCACTTGCAAGGTGCTTACTGTCACAATCACTGCATGGTGCATGCCACATTTAGCCTGGCTAATCCTCTTGGGAATGTTGTTTCTACAGTCCTGATGTGATTCTGTGGTCCCCCCAGTGTGACAGGTGACTAGACCCACAGATGTGTGTGAGTTGAGTGTACCTGTGGTGAGAGTGTCCAAATGATGTGTTCGTCCCCTGGACATTGGTGTGTGTGTAAGTCCCCTGTCATGTGGGTGAGTGTCTATGTGGATTGTTGCACCCCAGCTGCATGAGGGATGCATATACCCTACCCATCTGGTGTGTGCAGGGAGCAGTGCTGTGTGTCTGACGTGCTGAGCCTGCCCCACACCTGTGACACCCCCCAGTCTAGTGGCACATGTGCAGAGTGATGTTTGTACCCGCAGTTGCCAATGGCAGGTGATTATCCTGTGCCTGTGTGTGTCTGTGTACCCTGCTGAGGTTGCGTCAGTGGCCTGGGGCATGTGACTGCTTTGAGGTGCTGTACATAATCGTGGTGTAGCTTGTGATGCACAGTGTGAGCCGGGATCAGTGATTGTGTTGCACCCCTCATTCCACCTGTGTACTTCCAATGCCACGTAGTGCATTTGGCCTTCCCCAGAGGATGATGTCCCTATGACAAAGGTGCAATGAGTTTGCTGCATACTATGTCCTGTTCAAACCAGCCAAATTGTTCAAATGTGTGTCTCTGTGACATGGAGCAGGTGTATTGATGTTGGCTCACTTTGTCATCCTCACAGGTAGGCGTCTATGCCAAGGGGGAGATCTGGAAGCAAGCCGTCAGTGCCGTGAGGTCGGTGGAGGGTCGGAGGCGGCGCCTGGCCCAGGTGAGGAAACGCTGGCAGGATATCCGGTGCTGGACCAGGAGGATCGCCCGGGTCCTGCTGGGGGACTCACCAGAGAGCCATAAGAACCGTGGGCGCCGGCGTCTGACCCATCAGATGAAGCGTGTCCTGGCGGTGGTCTTCCCTGACTTGGATAGGCGCTTAGCGGAGAAGCAGCAGCAGGAAGGGGGTAGGTACATGTGTGTTTGTTGTGTGTCACCAGCTATTGGAAGTGCGCAGTTGCATGGATACACTGCCAGGGTCCATATGTGCAGTACATATCCTGTTCCACCAAGTCAACCGGTGCTGTTCTTCCTCCCTTCCCCTCCTTGACATGTGTTCCCTGGTCTGTGTGTAGTCACTCTTGCACAAGGTTATCTAGGCTGCCAGTTATTCCAAGTGCCCAATGCTTGCAGCATCATGTGTGGGGGTGGTGTGTAACATGTGTTGGGTCCTTGCCTGTGCCCTGACCAGTTCAGTCAATGTGGGGTCCATGTTAGTTGGCACTGATGCTGAGTCCCGACATGGGAGTGTGTCTGAAAAGTGTACTGCCTTACAGCATGCATGACCAATGTTGTGCACTCAGACATGATGTGCATGAGTGGGAGATATGCATAGTGCAGGGACGTTTGCTTCTGTTGCAGTCATATCCATCCAGGACCATGGAGGAGTGTGGCCACTACAGTCCCCTGGGGCACCTTTTCCTAGGTATCATGTGTGTCATCCAACAATGTGGACATTCTCTGTGTCTTCAGCATAGGTCGGGCTCTGTGGCATTGTACCCTGGCCTCATTTGTATTTGCGTTAAGTGTGCTACATGTGTCCACTGTACACGGTGACCCAATTTGGCTTGTGCATACTCACAGTGGCCAGTGCCTGTGTGTCTTGGTACAACTATCTGATGATGGTTGTTTGTCAATAATATGTGTGGACAGGCGCACGAGGGTTAGTTTGTGTACATTCAGGATTTATTGAAGGTCATTTTAGTAATCCCCGAGTAAGAGGTGTAAGTACTTCCTCTGTGTCACTCACATTGTCTCAGGTAGGGGGGGGGGTTGTGCGGGCAAGGCCTACATGTCCAAACCGTATGTGTCCTTGCCAGGTCTGGCCTGTGTGTGAAGATCGTCTGAACATACACTCAACATGCAGTGACCCAGTCATGTTGGGCAGGGTTTAATGTATTTGCTAAGCAGCATGTGCCAAAAGTAGAAAGACATGGTTCCTGCTCATCCCTTTTTTGGCTACGGTGTGTGGTCCAGATGCAGTACTCGATTGTTCCCAGAGGCTAGCTCCTCTGTCTAATTTGATTTCAAGTTCTTTGCTGTTGTTTCATGCTCTCCATTGTTTCTCAGTGGCATGGTGGGTCAACCAACTGTGTGGTGCATGGCCTACATATGTGCGTAGTATTGTAGATGTTACTCATGTTGCCTTTCATGCTATGCACTGTGACCTATGTAGTTTTGAATCATGTGTCATATGTATACAGGTGTCTGATTCTCTCCTGTCTCTTCACCTTGCCCACAGCATCGTCGGGGGAAACCGAGGGAGACACTGGCACGGACCTTGAGGAGGGATCCAGCAGCGGTGCCACCAGTGCTGGCGAGTCTGGCTCAGCGAGTGGCACGGAGGCAGAGGGGAGTGCGGCGGAGGACCTGTCCAGTCCCACCACCGACTATGACGCTGACGGGTCCGAGGCTGATCTCCCAGAGGGGGCGGACGCTGCTCCCAGAGCTGAAAGGAGCACTCCATCTGTCGCCGCCCCCTCCATTCCCATCACCCGCCCCCTCCCTTCCCTCCGTGCTCGGCGCCAACAGGTCTCCTTCGGGCCAGGCACCGCACTCCCTGCCCCTGTCTCCCCTGCTGCCGTCAATGCCGAGTCTGTGGACATTCAGCGGCAGTTTCAGGTTGGTCAGGCATCGATGCTTACTGTCCTCCATGGCCACACCACACTGCTGACACAGATGGTGTCGCACTTGGAGGGCATGTCAGCAGCGATGTCTGATCAACGGATGTTCCTGAGGTCCATAGACTCGTCACTGACTGCAGCATTGGATCTCCAGCAGCGCTCCGTCCCCCCCTACCCCTGCACCATCCACACTTCCCACTCCCATGCCTGTCCCACGCACACCCAGACGTCCCCATGCACGCACCCCACCAGACACAGGCAGCACACCACCAGGGAAGACCAAGCACACTCCTCCAGTCATGCACACACAGGGGGAAGTAGGCACACCCACTGGGTCTGGGGGCAAACGGCAGGCACGCAGCCACAGTGGGAGTCCGCAGTCCTCAAGACCCACTTCCTCAAAAACAACTCCCCTTAGCTCTCCTGGCCAACTGTCAGAGAAGGAGTCCCTCATGGCCAGTGTGCAGCCCCAGTGTGGCACCACCCCGCAAGCGGTGGAGGCAGTGCCCGGCCAGGGTAGTTGAGTCCCCCCCTGTCCACACCCTCCCCCAGGAGCGCTGCAACCCATCCCACCGACCCCCCCCCCCATTTGGGGCCTGTGGTTCATTCGGGTGCAGGGGAGACGCTGGGAGATCTTGCCACCGTATGCAGCGCCATCCTCACCACCACCTTTGGCGCTGCCCCACCCCCTGTGGTGGAGTCGTCCGTCCCTGCACCCACAACACCTACCCTTGCCCCTCCTGTCCCTGCGGTGCCTGGTCCTTCCCCCCCACATGATGCCCCCCCCCTTCTGTGGATGATGTGGTACAGTAAACTGTGCAGGCAAGCTAGGGGAGACACGTCCCTAAGTGTCCCCCACCAGGACTTTGCATATGGCCTGGCCTATGGGCCCTCTAGTTTGTGGACAATCATTTTGACATTTTTGATTTCTGCCGAATAAAGCATTTTGATTTTCTTTTGCACACTAATGCTTTCCTGGACTTGCTGCTCCATGATTTGGGGTGATGATAATGTGTTAGGTGTCTGGGAAATGTGGTAGTGTGCTGCTCATGGGGTGGACCCTGGTATCTGTGTGCCATCACAAAGGGCTATGCAAATAATCTTTGGTCATGTGTGCTCTTACTGTATGGTGATATTGTCCCCAGGTGTGTTCCTTCCTCTGTGGACCCTGACATCTTCCCTGCAGGCTGTTTCCCAATTGTTGTGCTGAGCTGTGTCTACATATCCTGGGTGTGTGACGGATCCCTTCAACTGTGGCCATGCATGCTCAGCAACGTCTCCACCTGCATCATTTGTGGCATCCTTGGTGGTCACTGTACTAGTGTATGGAGTATATTGACATGACTTCATGTGGACCAGTTCCCTTTTACGCCCTATGCATGTGTGTACTCCCAGCCTCGCACACATGTGTTACGTGTTCTGCAGGGTCTTTGGTCACCGGACTGACAATTGTGGGCATTGTCTCTGTGGGTACTCCACCCTTTTCCTTCCATGGGAGGCACCAACTTGTTGGCTGCCCCAGCACCTCTACATTCCTATCAGTCCTGGAATGTGCGTGACAGTGTGTGTTCCCTTTGGGTCTCTTAGTTTAGTAGGGTGGCACATGAGTATACAGTCTTGTTGCATGCTCTCATCGTGTGTATTGTGCTGGCAGCGCCAGGGGTGGGTATGCATGTGTCATTTGTCATCACACCCACATGTGGTGTGTCATGCAGTGGGGGATGGACATCCACCCTCATGGGAGTGGGACACTGCTGTCAGTGATGTGCTGCCATGCCACTCTCAATATTGTCGCACTTTGTGTATGCCTTCATGCACCCATGGTGTTTTGCTAATTGTAGGATGGTGTACACACCACCATGTCTCTGTCCACTGCTGGGTGGACTCTGCACCCACCCCTCCTATGTCTGGGCACTGCTGGGGGGACTCTGCACCCACCCCTCCTATGTCTGGGCACTGCTGGGAGTGATTGGCACCCACCCCTCCTATGTCTGGGCACTGCTGGGAGGACTCTGCACCCACCCCTCCTATGTCTGGGCACTGCTGGGAGTGATAGGCACCCACCCCTCCTGTGCCTGGGCACTGCTGGGAGTGATAGGCACCCACCCCTCCTATGTCTGGGCACTGCTGGGAGGACTGTGCACCCAGCCCTCCTATGTCTGGGCACTGCTGGGGGGACTCTGCACCCACCCCTCCTATGTCTGGGCACTGCTGGGGGGACTCTGCACCCACCCCTCCTATGTCTGGGCACTGCTGGGAGTGTTAGGCACCCACCCCTCCTATGTCTGGGCACTGCTTGGAGTGATAGGCACCCACCCCTCCTATGTCTGGGCACTGCTGGGAGTGATAGGCACCCACCCCTCCTTTGTCTGGGCACTGCTGGGGGGACTCTGCTCCCACCCCTCCTATGTCTGGGCACTGCTGGGAGTGTTAGGCAACAACCCCTCCTATGTCTGGGCACTGCTGGGAGTGATAGGCACCCACCCCTCATATGTCTGGGCACTGCTGGGAGTGATTGGCACCCACCCCTCCTATGTTTGGGCACTGCTGGGGGACTCTGCACCCACCCCTCCTATGTCTGGGCACTGCTGGGAGTGATAGGCACCCACCCCTCCTGTGTCTGGGCACTGCTGGGAGTGATAGGCACCCACCCCTCCTATGTCTGGGCACTGCTGGGAGGACTCTGCACCCACCCCTCCTATGTCTGGGCACTGCTGGGAGGACTCTGCACCCACCCCTCCTATGTCTGGGCACTGCTGGGAGTGATAGGCACCCACCCCTCCTATGTCTGGGCACTGCTGGGAGTGTTAGGCACCCACCCCTCCTATGTCTGGGCACTGCTGGGAGTGATAGGCACCCACCCCTCCTAAGTCTGGGCACTGCTGGGAGTGATTGGCACCCACCCCTCCTATGTCTGGGCACTGCTGGGAGGACTCTGCACCCACCCCTCCTATGTCTGGGCACTGCTGGGAGTGATAGGCACCCACCCCTCCTGTGTCTGGGCACTGCTGGGAGTGATAGGCACCCACCCCTCCTATGTCTGGGCACTGCTGGGAGGACTCTGCACCCACCCCTCCTATGTCTGTGCACTGCTGGGAGGACTCTGCACCCACCCCTCCTATGTCTGGGCACTGCTGGGAGTGATAGGCACCCACCCCTCCTATGTCTGGGCACTGCTGGGAGTGATTGGCACCCACCCCTCCTATGTCTGGGCACTGCTGGGGGGACTCTGCACCCACCCCTCCTATGTCTGGGCACTGCTGGGGGGACTCTGCACCCACCCCTCCTATGTCTGGGCACTGCTGGGAGTGATAGGCACCCACCCCTCCTATGTCTGGGCACTGCTGGGAGTGTTAGGCACCCACTCCACCTATGTCTGGGCACTGCTGGGGGGACTCTGCACCCACCCCTCCTATGTCTGGGCACTGCTGGGGGGACTCTGCACCCACCCCTCCTATGGCTGGGCACTGCTGGGGCTGATGGCCACACACCCCTATGTGTCTGGCCACTGGCGTGGTACGACCCGTACCCACGTCCTACGGCCTGGGTATGGGCCCTACCCCTACGTCACCCCAACAATGGCAGGACAGCCCGTACCCATGCCTTCTGGACATGGGTACGGGTCGTACCCCCATTGTTGGGGTGCCGTAAGGGTATGTACCGTACCCATGCCTTTAGGGCGTGGGTACGGCTCGTACCAAGCGTACCCCTACATCACCACTGAAATGGTGGTACGGGCCGTACCCATGCCTGTGGGACATGGGTACGGGCCGTACCACCGTTGCAGTGGTGATGTCGGGGTGACGTCACCCCACAATGGCGGTACGGGCCGTACCCACGTCCCACAGGCATGGGTACGGGCCGTACCACCATTGCAGTGGTGATGTCGGGGTACACGTGGTATGGCCTGTAGCCACGCTCTGGGGGCGTGGGTACGGCCCGTACCTCTATTGTTGGGGTGACGTAAGGGCACGCACAATACCCACGCCTTGGGAGCGTGGGTACGGGTCGTACCACGCCCACCCCTACGTCACCCCACAATGGCGGTACGGGCCATACCCACATCCCACAGGCATGGGTACGGGCCGTACCACCATTGCAGTGGTGATGTAGGGGTACGCGTGGTACGGGCCGTACTCACGCTCTGGGGGCGTGGGTACGGCCCGTACCGCGATTGTTGGGGTGACGTGGGGCACGCACCGTACCTTAGGAGCGTGGGTACGGGTCGTACCACGCCCACCCCTACGTCACCCCACAATGGCGGTACGGGCCGTACCCACGTCCCATAGGCATGCGTAGGGGCCGTACCGCCATTGTTGGGGTGACGTTGGGGTGGGCGTGGGCGTGGTACGACCCGTACCCACGCTCTTGATGCGTGGGTACGGTGCGTACCACAATTGTTGTGTTGCCGGTTCGCGTCCGAGTTGACTTCCGTTGTGAGGCCTTGGTGGAGACGCCCACACCCCCGAAGTGACCAGGCCCTGGGGGTCAGGTATGTGCAGGGCATGTATGATTTTGGACTTGGGTGGGGGTGATGTTTCCTGCCCCTGCCCCCCCTTTGCCCCTGGGTGTTGTTCTGACCTTCTGCGGCGTCTGCGTCGGTTCCTGTACACCAGGTGGACTGCTATGAGGGCTGGGATGACACGTAGGTTGGGGTCCATGGCTGTCCGTCGCGTACAGGTGCTCCTTCTGCGCGTCGTCCTGATTTCCTGGCAGTTTTTGGCTGCCGTAAAATATTGTCCGTGCGGAGTGACGTGGGCACGAATCGTACTTGCTGGTTCGTGAAACGCTGCCTGACTCCGTCCGGACGTCACGTCAGCGGCGTCCCAGATCAGAATTGTGGGTATATTTTGGTCGGTCGGTGATTTTTACGATAAGTACGGCAATGGTGTTTGCGTACGAATCGTACTTGCATGTTTGTATGGTATTTTTCCCGGGTACGAGTCGGACGGAGAAAACGCTCCGTCCGACGGTTCGTACCCGGGTTTTACAGGATCGGAATCGACACCAATATATTTGATCAAATTATCCAATGCAATCCTTTTCCATCTGCCATACTGAAGAGCTAATCCTACCCTGTAACCGCCATAAATCTTTACTATGTCCCTTGAGCACACAAGGAAAGTTAAGTACTGTGAGACTAAACTGCAGGTCCTCACAGAGGAGATGGTCATGAAAAAACATAGGTTAATTGGTCACCTCCTGCAAAAGACAAGCACTAAGAAGAGGGGGAATCCGTGGTAAGAGATTACCCAGCATGGTGAATGTTGTGCCCTCTCTCCTTATGCAATTAAAGATAAAAAATGTGTTTTCAAGACCTAAAGCGACATCTCTGATGCTTGCTCTCCAAGCACTACCCCGTGTCCCTTCCCAGGCAACTGGGGTTATATCAGAACCAGAATCCTGGAAAATCCAGAGGAGCTCCAGAGGTGCTGTTGTACCCATGTAAAAACTTCACAAATTGACGACAATTGTGGATATGGCATGATGAATCTGATAGATGTAGGATTTGTGATGCCAGATGATACTTGACTTTGATAATGTATTCGCATGAAGTATCTGGCAGAAGGCAATGATGACCTACCCTTGATTTTTTCCAGTTACACTCTGTGATTGGTGCTCCAACATCTGAACTGTCACAGAGTCACTTACGTCAGAAATAACAAGAAATGCAGTGTGTTTAACAATACTAAGTGTAAAACTAAATGTAAATAAATGGTGGGCTGAAATTAACAAGGCAGTGGCAGAGATCAACATCTGATGTCTGATGGTCACTCATCACTGAATGTCTCACTCTTAATGCATGCTCAGAGTTTCAAGTCTGCAATCAGACTTACACAGGATGATAGAGGTCCCAGCAGCTACCAAAAAGAGAGGTAACATGGGTGCTAAAAAGGACATTACACTTGGACATACAAATGGACAGGGTGGGGTTGTCAACAGAATAAAGGTTTTTGCATATGTTTAAAACAATTACTATTTGGTAGTGATCATAATGTGTTTTCAGACAATATTGCCAGCCCCATGACAATGACTGAAGTCCTGAAATGCTTTGGGCGTGACAAATGGCTCTCAGCTTTGATTAAACACTGGGACGTTTTTAGGCCTGGGCAGTAAATTCTGTTCTGCTCGCGGAATTTGCGGAATTTGGGTAATTTCGCGTTCCGCGGAGAACGCAAAATTGCACAAAATTCTGCGTTCCGTGGCTTCGCGGAATTTTTGGGTTGTTTGCGTTCTCAAAATGCGTGTTCGTGAGATATTTCCCCCGAGCACGCAAACAGCGATCGCGACCAGGAAAAAAGCATCGCGAACAAGCAATTCCACGTGTTCGTGGAATTTTTCTGCGTGTTCGCGGAGATTTTTACCATTCCGCAGAGCTTTGCGTAGCGCGACTACGCAAATTCCGCCCACCGCTAGACGTTGTAAGGCAAGGGCTAAGCGGGCTCTGGCCCAGAGGCCCAGCCATTCAGCGGGACCCCTGATAGATCGGCTCTGTCTGCACACAGTTCTTCCCGGATGACCTTGAATAATTCTGAAACAGATTGCTTTAAATACAATTTCCTATCATTTATTTTTTAATGTGGGTGACGTGGGAGTCTATTACAGACATTTTGCAGAGAAATGTTGTGTTTGTGATATTTTAGTATAGACTTGGATGTGATTCTACAGGTTGACACAGAGATCAGTACCTATAAAGCAAGCTACAATAAACAAATATAGTTAACAAGGGAGAGCGGTCAGATGTTTAAAATCCTGTCATCTGTTACGTTGTGCCACGTGAGTCGAGAACGACTCAGGCTTTTGGCACAGGACTCAGCAGCTGGTGTTTCCCGTGTTTATTGGCTAGGCAGCTGTGTGGGAGAGATCAGTGCTAAAACTAGAGTCAGAGAAGCGTGAAGTTAAGTCAGGCCAGCATGACTCGCGGGATGGGGTCGAGCGAGGGTTCGCGTAGGGGTGGTTAATTAATAAAAAATATTAATAATAAACTTACCTTCCCGGGTCCCACTCCAGCTCCCGGCCGGGACCTGCATTTTCCTGGAACAGCAAGCAAGCAGAGCAGGCAGCCTCCCTCCCCTCCATTAAGCCAATCACTAAACTGCAATGGCAGCGTTGTGATTGGCTGGGACACTGACCACACAGGCGTCTATGGGGAGGCCATTTTCTCTATGTAGGCTGCATGCAGCCTACATAGAGAAAATGCAGAGTGCATATGACTGGTTTGGTCGGCCCTGGGGCTGACCAAACAGTCAGCGCCCTCATAGAGGGCAAGCCACTCCTCCCCTGGACTCCTGCAGACCCGCCCACCCACCGGCCCCCAACCAAACCTTTCTGCTTTCACGCAGTGCAAGAAGCAGAAACATAAAATGGTAGTTTTACCATTTTATGTTTCCGCTTCTCGCACTGCGTGAAAGCAGTGGAGTGATGCTCCTCCGCCCTAATGGAGGAGCCACTCCTGGTGAAGTTGCTCGCAAGCTAGAATGTTGTTTAATGGGCTCCTGCCACAGGGCACAAGTCCACAGCCTGCCCCGGCCAATGGATCATGGAATGAGAAATTCATGCATTTGTACATTTTTACTGATGAAATGCCGACATTTCCTTCTGACAATGTAGTCACCCAACAACCCCTCCATGATGCAGCATCGGCGCGGATGTTTTGAAAATGAATTGCTGGTATTTCAACTGTAAAATGCATCCAATTGATTGTGTTACTCTATTACACGGACTTGTAGGTGGCTGACATTTTCTCTAATCATTACGTATATTTTTTGGGTGTGCTCAGTTGAGAGTTTAGCTGAGCACATGTGGGGTAAGAACTGGGATCATGTGGGCAGGGAGCATGTGCAGTCTACCGCCCTTCATTGCATTAACACAGGGTGATTTATCAGAATTGTGGAAGTGATTTGAAGAGTAGTGAGATCCACACACTCAGGAGTAGATGGAAATTGTTCAGGTGGCCTCCCCCCGATAATATGTTAATGGGTCAAAATGCATTTTACAACACCATATTGAAATCATATTGGCTAGAAAGCAAAATGTTTTACTGGCAGTCCAGGAATGCTCTAAAGCAGTGGTCTTTAAACTTTTTAATACTGCGCTCCCTTCCCCCAGTGGGAAGAAAAAAATCATGAGCCTCCCTCCCAATTTTTGCGGAATTATTCTATTAAATTGTCACCGTTTAAATATGTCCAGACCTATTTAAACATTGCAGTTAAGTTCTATTACCATTTTAAAAATGTAATCAGATACATGATTGCCAAAAATACTACTCTGGTCAGGCAGGCCTTACTAAAGTATCCACAGTGTGAGAGATTCCGAGATCCGAGATTCAGGAGACTCCTCAAGACATGGCTGTTTACCCAGGCATACGAATAACTCAAAAGGGCTCAGTCTACTCCTAGAAACAGCGCCAAGAAACCAATCGGTGCACGCACGCTCTACAAATGATTTTAACATTACATAACATAACAGTGTGGAGCTGGGGGTTTTGAAGAATATTTGGATTACATTTACTTTTGACACCTACTCCCAGTTTCGGATAAATGACAAAAGATGTTAGCGAAGGCCCATTACAGAGCTTCTTACTGCCGCAATTATTTTTCCACTTTAAACCCCCCCCCCCATCCCCCCCCCCCCCGCCGATCACTTGCACCTGGATCCCCACCCAGTTTGAAGACTCCTGTTCTAAAGCTTCATGATGGTACACACAACCCACAAGCATAATTACTCTCCACCAGCCCACTGTGTATGTGTGTAGACATTGAGAAACAACTTTATCAGCTGCAAGAGTACATGCTTGGGCATATTCTCATTCGTTTATTAGCAAGGTGTTGCTGTTTGGACCTCTCAGGTATGATAAATACAAGGTGCAACTGACCTGAAGGGGTATACCATCACTCTACTGAATGCACCATATAAAGTGACTAAAATGTCACAACCACTACTTCAGCCTAGCCACGATATTGCAAGGTATGTCTAGAGAAGTAGATGAGATATAGATTTAAGAGTAGTAAATATGGACTTACCCTGCAATGTAGTTGTAGGGAATGTAGTGGTTGCCACATTTTTATCAGTCAATATTGTCTTACTCTATATATTGTCACACAACTGAATATTTTATCCGTTCATAATTTCAGGATACTATACATTTTTCTCGAAAGAAATCGAGTTGTTTTGCTCAAAGGATGAAACTCTAACTTATTTCACGCGCTTGCATACTGCTTTTATCTCCAACCTTGTTTAGTGACTCATATAATACAACTAGCAATGCAATGCTATTCAGAGCAAATACTTAATAAGCCAAACAGGCCCAGCATCACAAGAATGCACTTCCTGTTGTTCTCGACAGAGCATTTCCGGAGATGATGGACAAATTACGCAACAGAATCCATCACTCTAATGCAAAATGTGCCACTATCATAAGGAAACTATATAACACCTTTTTTTCGAAGTGAAAGGACCACCATGTTCACATCTTTTTTTTTTTTTTTTAAAGGGGAAATTTTAGCTTCGGCGAGGCCCTCAAGCTCTGTTTGAACTCTGAAGTTATTGCAGAGCTCTGCCGGACAGCAAAATGTTTATCAATCATTAAAAAAAATATATATCTATATCTGTGGTCTTCTGAAAATTTTAATGGATATGTTTAGAGTCTTTTGTTCCATTATTTAATTTATAGATGCCTTATGCATGTTTGTTTTGATTTTAATGAATTGAGCAATATAGTTTTTAATTCATTAAGCGGCCGATATCTCAGACTTTCATTTCTACGCAGATCAATTCTTCAACTTACTATAATCACAGGTCTGCCTAAGGTGAGGAGATGGACGGGTCTCGATGCTGATCTCCCAGTGCAGCATCAATGGAGCCAGAGCCCCCACTGAAGCAAGGATCTGAATCCATAACTGAGGGACTAGGGGGCATATTTACCAGAAAATGATGCAGTGCGGCGCTGCGAGCCATCTTGCTGTTCCGAGCTGTGTCATTAGGAAAGTGCAAGGATGCATCGTATTTACAAAAATATGATGCATCCTTGTGCTTTCCTCTGTGCGGCGCACAATTGGCTGCCTAGCACCAACGCAGGCATGCCTGCACCATGGTGCAAGGGTGCCTGCATTGCAGGGTTGATTGTTTTTTGTGCACAAAAACAATCATTGATGGCGTTTTCCTCCTTCTATGTGTGCTGCGGAATGCACCACTCATAGAAAGAGATAAAAGCGAGGAGAAATGGAGATATTTCTCCTTGTTGCACCACTTTAATGCCCCCCCTGGGGAGGTGTCAGAATATGACGTATTCCCAGGTTTATGAAGCCTTTTAAATCTGGGAATGCATCGGAATCCATGGGTGTTGCATGGGCACACCCAAAGCAACACCCATGGAATGCCCCTTTCACGCAGAGTAATGCATGAATAGGGGCCATATTTACAAGGCCATGAAAAGCCACGCAGGCTGGCTTTGCGTGGCCTTGTTAATATGGGCCAGCACACAGCGCCACCATAGTGTCAAAAATAGTGACACTCCAGTGGAACAAGTGGCTTGTAAATATGCCCCTAGGTGTTCAGAGGTGTCCAGTGGAGTCCAGAGTTGGCAATGTGCCGATCCAAAAGAAAATGTGCAGCTAATACTTACACATTGAGCATTTCATCTGGTTGAATAGCAACGACCTAACTATCAAGCAATGCCTGCTTTATCTTAGATTAAATGTTAGGGAGCACTCCATAAAGTATGAGCACGTTATGAAAAGCTACATTTCATTTTATATTGTGGAGGAATTCTAGTTGGAAAAACGTTTTGTGTATGAAAGTGAAGGAAGCATATGAGACAGGAGGAGTCTTGGCCCTTATTACAGGCTTTGCAGCTTGGTGTTTATTCTTCAGATGGCAAATGTTTAGGCAGAACCTCTGTTTTTTAAGTTTGCCAATTGGTATCTTTGAGAGCCTTTATCTGATAGCCATAGTAGTAGTATAGTGGTGTATGGTGCAGAATGCTATGGTCTAATTGCCAGCGTTGTTTTGCATATTCTTGAATTTCCCACAGGTCATTATTTTCGATCTGGCTTTGTTAGCTGTCTACTTGTTTGCTGATTATAGATTTGTGCCTCATTTAGTGCTCACTGAAGCCCTGCTTTTTTATGAAGTATTACCAGATTGTCCTCATATTGGGCAATCTTTTGTGATCTGATCCTAGGGGGGGGGGAGATTGTGCTCTGTCCAAGGGGGTGGTTTTTCTGTAGTGTAGAGGCTGAATACGAGTGGTGCCAGAATACAGCCCTGTTTAAGCCCAATGTCTGTGCTATCCGCCAGTGCAAATCAAAACGGGGGATGCAACAAAGACAAGAACTCCTCTGCCAAAAAGGCTAAAAAGAGGCAAGGGAAACTCGGCCAGAACCAAGTTCTGAGTTATTGTACCCACCAGTTATCAAAAAGAGGCCCAGGACCCATCTCCACCTACTACAACACTTCTTAACCATTTCTTAATATGCCATATATGACTGGATGCTGTGAAGCTGCCTCTTGCTTTTATCATGTGTCCTATATAAATGGTATTTGGTATAATGGTACAGTTACATCTACATATATCTAATATATGTTGAATAGACATGTAATTTTACTTGCCTGTTCTGAAGGTACAAAGGAGGGTATATTGCAGCAATTTATTCAGTCCCTTCTTGTTCTGCCAGTGATAACAATATGTACAGAATGTGAAATTGGTATTGATGACAGCATTACACATTCATTTTTGTTAGAACCATCTCCTTGGTGACTACAGTGGTAGTTGTGGGGGATGTGCATGATGATATTACAATGGTTTCAATATGATTCAAAAGATGCATGTACATTGGAAAGTAGAAGATGGATGCTGGACACATCTCATTGTTTTACTGTGAGTTTCCAAGGCACCAGACTGCATTGAATGCGCTCTGAAAATGTTGACTATTTGACAGACCAGATTCGAAGAAGTTATTGATATTAATGACATTTCCTCTCTTTAATCAGTTCTGTAGTCCTGTACTGTAATAATCTAGTGATGCATTGTGTTCATTTTGTATGACTTGAATTTTCTTTTCACCTTGACTTTCAATACGGTCCTCAATGCATATTTTTCTCATCTTTAATTTACGTGATAAAAACATGAACGGAAAGTAATTTGCAAGAATATAGCACATTCTTATGCAAATGTTATCTTTGTGAGCAAAGGGCCTAGGAGAAACTAAGCAGTTTTATTGATCCTATGCTTATGATTCGCTGTACCAGTGTGCCCCACAATATCGAGGTAGGAATCTCAATAGCATCAGATATCATGAACACAATATCGAAAGATAACATATCGAAAGGGAAATACATTTAGATTTTCCCTACCTAAATCTACAAGTATCTATCTTGACTATATATGTATATATATATATTCACTTAAAAAACCATAGGTTTCACACATGTTATAGTTAGCTGGACATTTCCCTCATAAAAAACCATTGAAATTCCCCCGTTATAGTTAGTGCAGGCAACTATAACTCACGCGACCGCAATCCTCTGCTGATGACGTCAGATATTACATCACTGTATTTAGACACCTATTTACCCATGTCTTCTTCCATTAATCTTTAGCTATACATATATTACAAATATTTATTTTTCAGAAAGACACATATGTAATCAGTGATGTAATATCTGACGTCATCAACAGAGGATTGCGGTTGCGTGAGTTATAGTTGCCTGCACTAACTATAACGGGGGAATTTCAATGGTTTTTTACGAGGGAAATGTCCAGTCAACTATAACATGTGTGAAACCTATGGTTTTTTAAGTGAATTTGCAAGGTTTTTTAAATGCTAATTCCTAACTATAACGTGTGTGAAACCTATGGTTTTTTAAGTGAATTTGTACAGTTTTTTAAATGCTAAGTTATGTATTTATTAATATTTTTTTTCTCAGGTTTTTCACCGTGCGCGCACCGTGCGCGCTCTGTGGGCGCTTGGTGCGCTTCGCGCACCAAGCACTCACGATGTGTTGTGCGTGCCGTGCGCGCACGGTGTGCGCACTCCGCGATTTTTTGAAAAAAAAAATATTGTTTTTTTTACCCTTGGGGGGTCCTTCAGTGACCCCCTGACAAAGGCTAGGGGGTCAGGAACTGTCCATCCTGCCCCCTTTTCACGTTCTCCACCTTTGTTTTTCACTGCCTCAGACTGCGAGAGACAAAATGGCGGCCGACACTTCCTGATTTCGACCGATTCGAATGTTTACTGACATCTAACAACCAATCAGAATTGCGCTCGCGCACATCACCGTCCGCGCACCGTGCGCGCACGGTGTGCGCCTATAGATATGTATGTACTTTTAACTGCAATTTTCTCAGGAACTAATGAACAGATTGACTCCAGATATGCCAAAGGCACATCCCTGACCTGAGGACTACCTCTTTGCCAAATTTAAAGTAATTCTGTTCAGCCGTTTGGGCTGTACCTTGGACTAAAGGTCCCTATGGAAAATTGCATGGGAAAAACGCATTTTGGGACCCCCCTTTTTTCTCAGCCCCCGCTTGACGAATCCCCCCGAGACACTTTCAGGGTAGGAGCGGAGCGCCCCACCTATTTTGAAAATTTCGCGAGGATTCATCAATCGGCGCAAAAGTTATTCCAAATAGAATGTTGCGGATTTCCTATGGAAACACGGTCCTAACTATAACTATCTACTGGCGACCGCCAGTAGATAATATATATATATATATATATATATATATATATATATATTGTATTGAAGAAATCAACCGCTATGGCAATAATAGTCTGTTGTTTATATCTATTGAGGAGCGAATCATGTGACCTTGTATTTTTTGCTTAAATGGAAACGTTTGGTCCACATTAGATTGTGTGAGCAAGGGATACGTCCCGAAACGCGTTACGTGAGAAAATAAAACCCAAGCCGGACGGCTGAAAGCATCCTGAGTGTCGGTGTCTGATTTTGGAGAAAGTCGGATTTGGTAGCTAATATTGTGCCGCTGAATTGCTGGAACAGCGGCGAACCGACGCGACCTCGTTCAGGAGCATCCTCGACTTTCTGGCAGTTTGGAACGGAGTGTTGTGAACACTACGAGGAAGCCCCCCCAGAGCCGCCTACCTGTATATTCGACCGGTGTTTCTGAGAAGACGTCTTCTGTAAGCAGCGAGCATCCACGGAGGCAGCTTGCCGAACGAAGGCGCCAAGGAAAATAACGGTCAGTGAATCAAGGCAACGGGGAGAGGAGCAGGGTCCTAGAAAACCCGGCGGGATACGCTCAGCAGGCAGAGGGTATTTTCAACGTAAAAATATATCTAATAACCAACGTTTCGTTGTAATCCATTGTGAGAATGGATACCATTATTGAGCAACGTGAGGCAGCAGCTGATTCTGTGTTTAGTGAAAGAAGCAGCACAGAAGTAATCTCAAAACCAGGAGTGGACTCGGTAGCAAAGGAGTCTAATGACAACATTGTAGCGTTAAAGAAAAAAATTGAGAAACTTTATCGAAATGAAATTTCTAAGTGGTGGGAAGTCAAATCGTTAAGCAGATACCTGGATGTGGGGAGGGTTCCCCGAGGTCTGCGAGTATTGACAGCCCCTACGTATGAAAACCCCGATCCCGAAATGTTAAAGGAGTGGGCAGCCAATAATGCACAGGCCTCAGAGTGCATGATGAAAATCTTGGTGAAATATGCTGTGAGGGACCGAGAGAAAATTCTAGTTGAAATTACCATGTTGGAAGCGGAGTTATTAAAATGTTTGGGAGAGGATGAGACAGCTAAATTCAAAGCTGACGTCAAAACCCGCCTAATTAAATACGAGCAATCAATAACGGCACGAAAAGCAACTAAGTTTCAACGAGACAGACAAGATTACTCACTCGGTCAAATCTATACTTTTGCACGACGCTTTGATACAATAAGAAAGCAGCGTCTGTCACAGGTACAGACCTCAGCAAGTAAAGAAGCGACAACTAAAACCCCACCCAACATCTCAGGAGAAACGTCGGATCTGAGCTCAGTAGCAAGCTCGGATGTTGAATCGCTTTCTGAAGACGGAGGAGCACAATCACTGGCTATGGTAAATCCTCCATCGGTAATTGAGGAGTTTGGTTTTTTATACAAGGACCGGACTCAAAACCAACGTCCCTCGTTCCAAAATCAAAATCAAAATCAAAGAAAAGAAAGCTACGCAAGCGAAAAAACCGACGGAGTAGCCATGGAATTACGTTCAGGGAAGAAGAAACAATTTCAACGCAAGGGCTGGAAGAAATAGAATCAACGGTCATAAATTTAACGGATCTTGTTTTAACGGATGAAGAAACAAGAATCCTTTCACTAGGCTTTTCTTTCTGCAAACGAACTAATTTCAACTATACTCAAACGCGCATAGACTTCTTTAAGTTTGTAAGAAAACTAAAACTACAGAAATTCTTTGATGTAAAAAATACCAATCGGAAGGAAATGAGACCAGTTGTCAGCGAGGAACCAGGAAATCTAGATGTTGGGGACATGCAGGTACTTTTTGAATGTCAACAACTCATAAGAGAAGGGGATGGTATGGCTGTGGCAAATTCAGTCAGTCAAGTTAGTCAAACAGATGAACTTTTTTGTTTAGATGTTTTTGACAGCACTACCACGAATTTTAGACCTAAATCGAGTTTCACACCCAATACCCCTAGAGATACTCTGGATATATACTCTGACTTGGTAATAAAAGATTTAAAGGAAATATCCCTAAACTCTAGCAAAGAATTTTTAAAGAAAGCTTCTGGTTTTGATAAGAAATATGAATCTGTGATGGTTAAAATTCAAAGTAGACAGGACATAGTTGTAAGGCAAGCTGATAAGGGCGGCAACCTAGTGTTGTGGTCCCTTAACGCATACAATCATGAAGCAGCTTTACAATTGGGAGATAGAGAATGTTATTCTGTAGTCCCCCATAGCAATCTAATTGAAATCAAACTCAAATACCAAAAAGACCTTGCACGATGGCGAGGAATTGGGTTGATTAATCAACCAGAATATTTGTTTTTGAAGGTGGACAACCCAGTGGTACCTATATTATATTTAATACCAAAAATTCATAAACAAAAGGATAAACCACCAGGGCGTCCCATTATTTCTGCCATTGGCAGTCTCTTTGAACCAACCTCCAGATATTTAGACTCATTTTTACAACAGTATGTGAGGGCATTACCCGCTTATATTCAAGATTCAAGGGATTTCTTGAATCAATTAGAGGATATAAGATGGGAAGAGTCTTATCTCCTCATAACTTTGGACGTCGTGAGTCTGTACACAAGTATTGCCCATGAAGATGGTTTAAGGGCGATGAGGCATTTTTTAAATTTGCGACCTATTAATCTCTACCAGCACACTAATATGCTGTTGGAGATGTGTAGGCTATGTCTCACCAACAATCACTTCCTTTTTGGAGGTGATACTTACAGACAGAACAAGGGCACGGCGATGGGCACCTGCTTCGCCCCCAGCTATGCCAATCTACATATGGGCTGGTGGGAGGAGCAGGTGCTCAAAGTTGATTACATTAATGAGTGGAGAGAAAATGTCATTAAATGGATCCGTTTCATTGATGATTTATTCATCATATGGAACGGATCAAGAGAATCGGCACAGAATTTCATTGAAAGCATAAACATAAACAAATTGAACTTGAAATTTACTGAACACATAAGCTCAGAGAAAGTGACTTATTTAGATCTAGAGGTGTACATTGCACAAAATTCAATCCAAACGTGCACTTTCAGAAAACCAACTGCAGGAAATTCGATCCTGCATGCAGCTAGTTTCCACCCAACTAAACTTAAGATGAGTATCCCTTATGCAGAGAATCTGAGAATGAAACGCAATTGCAGTGAGACTACTGCTTTGGGGCAGGCTCAGGAAGCATTGAGCCACAGATTCCTACAAAGAGGATACAAAATGGGAACGTTAAGACAGGCTCAATTGAAAGTAGCAAACATGGATAGAAGTGCATTATTGAAACCAGACATTAAAAAAGTTGAAGAAAAGCGGAAAAATACTGGAAATCAGATCCGCATGATTACTGGTTACAGTACATACCAGGCTAGAGTGAGAGATAGCCTGAATAGACACTGGCACCTTGTTAAACAGGATCCTATTCTAAAGGGGAAGGTTACACGAACTCCTTTGTTGACTTTTAACCGTGCTAAATCTATGAGAGATGACCTTTTTAAAACAGATTTTGAAGCGAAGAAAGGTGGAGGTTGGCTTAAAGTGAGCCCAGGCTTCCACAAATGTTTTAAATGTAAGGCCTGCAGACACGGTAAAAATACACAGCAGATAATGTCTCCCCTTTTGAATAGTCCATGGAAAATAAGAAAGCCACTGAATTGTAAAAGTGAATTTGTTGTTTATGTCTTGAAATGCTCTTGCCCAAAGATGTATATAGGAAGCACTATTCATATGGTTCACGTGCGTATCCTGCAGCATCTTAGGGCGATTACTAATAATGACAAAAATTATGTGCTTGCCCGTCACATAAATGAATTTCACAAAGGCAATACTAATGATCTGATATACTTTGCCATTGACCAAGTCCCTAAAGAACAAAGAGGAGGTGATAGGGAAAAGAAATTAAGAAAATTAGAGTCTAAATACATACTCATGTTTAACACAAAAAGTCCTCATGGTATGAACATTGAAGAAGATCTACACATACATTTAAAATAGAGGTATCATTCTCAATCATGTTGATTTTAAATTGTTGTGGTTTTAAATTTTGATTTTAATTATCCTGTGATGAATTGATTGCTCCGTCTCTTGTCTTCTTCTTCTACAAACTACCAAATATAATCGTTTTTAGGACATCTGTTGTATTACAGTGATTATGGGACTCCCCGATATTTTTATACTGTTGCACTAGCACTTTATTGTGATAACATTGCGATTTTTTGCACAAAGATAGGCACTAGCACTTTACTCTTAAGCATTGAATTGCACAAAGCACTAGCACTTTATGGGTATCGAGTTGAATCCTACTGTTTAATTATGTCATCAGTGTATGTCCCATTTTGATATTATTAAGTCTCTTTTTCTTTTCCCCTGTCTCTTCCGCCTTGGTTCCTGGATGTAAAGGTTACCAAAATGGATTATAAATGAACTACTCATTGAAAATCCCGTTGATTCTAAAATAGGAACGATGGACAAATCAACTATGACAAGGGACTTAGAGTTATATGACTTAATCATGATGTGTGTAATAATGTTACAAATGATTTTGTGTAATGAAGTAGACAAGAGATACATTATTGATAGATTGTTATTGACTACAATGTTATTCTTTTGAAATCTTTCTGTACTTTTTATGGATGTTTTGATTTGAATATAAATATGTAAAAATATATGAAATATTTGTAAATAATTTTTAAATCCAATCCATTTTTTGATTTTATTTAAATGAGATAAATTTGAATATATGAAAGATTTCTGGCACTATGTCATGATAACGTTGTATTGAAGAAATCAACCGCTATGGCAATAATAGTCTGTTGTTTATATCTATTGAGGAGCGAATCATGTGACCTTGTATTTTTTGCTTAAATGGAAACGTTTGGTCCACATTAGATTGTGTGAGCAAGGGATACGTCCCGAAACGCGTTACGTGAGAAAATAAAACCCAAGCCGGACGGCTGAAAGCATCCTGAGTGTCGGTGTCTGATTTTGGAGAAAGTCGGATTTGGTAGCTAATATATATATATATATATATAAAGTTCCACAAGTTGCCTTTAGTAGAGAGCACTCACGGCAAGCAAAATTACCAGGAACAACCTCCATGAATTTCAAATAACAGCATGTCATAGCCTGACGCGTGTCAGATTAACATCTTTCTTCAGAGGCAGCATGCAGAGCAAAGTTCTTTCCGTAATGACTCCAACTAAATAGCCCATTCAATCACATTCAGCCCAGGTGGGCCTCTCAGTGCAAAGCATCTCGGGAGTTGGAGGCTATTTAGTTGGAGTCATTACGGAAATAACTTTGCTCTGCATGCTGCCTCTGAAGAAAGATGTTAATCTGAAACGTGTCAGGCTATGACATGCTGTTATTTGAAATTCATGGAGGTTATTCCTGGTAATTTTGCTTGCCGTGAGTGCTCTCTACTAAAGGCAACTTGTGGAACTTTATATATATATATACTAGTTATATTTAGGACCTATTTTCCATAGAAATCCAGAACATTCTATTCCCAATAACTTTGGCGCCGGTTGACGAATCTTCGCGAAATTTTCAAAAATATATACCTGTGTGTGGTGGTCCTAGGTGAGCAGCACACGAAGAGACGACGGAGGTTACCAGCCTCAGTAAAGGGTATAGACAGAGTAGTTGTGGCAGGTTGGTTGAAAAACAGCCTTTCCCCGATGCTTGACGCGTTTTGCTGTTAAGCTCCTTCTGAGGCTTTTGAAGAAAGGAACGTGCTGCGGTGTGTCTATTCCCTCATTTATTGGCGCACTATGACACGCCTCTGGATGGGGGCGCCTCTGGATGTGGTTATCTGCTGAAAACAGTGCAGTAGGCATTCTGCAGGATATAGTACTCTTTATTTCACCTTAAAATCATTTGTTGCCCAATTACTGCTTACAATAAAGTTCTGAATGGACCCCCGCTGCAAGAACCTGTCCTTAATCCCACGCCGCTCCTCCGTAATCGGGCTGGTGTATCCGACCTCACGGCCCGCTTCATATGGGGTGGTGCTTTCTCGATGGCCGGACCACCGTCTTTAGATGCCTGTGTGTGGTAGTCCTAGGTGAGCAGCACACAAAGAGACGATGGAGGTTACCATCCTCAGTAAAGGGTATAGACAGAGTAGTTGTGGCAGGTTGGTTGAAAAACAGCCTTTCCCCAATGCTTTACGCGTTTACGGAGGAGTGGCGTGGGATTAAGGACAGGTTTAAATGGTGTAAATCCGTTCAGTAGTTTTTTAGAAATTCAAAAAATAAGAGTCAAAAAATCAATTTCCCATAGGAAACTTTGTGCAAGGCTACAGCCGAAACTACTGAACGGAATTACCCCAAATTTGACAGAACGGTAGTGCTTGGGACAGAAAGCGACCTTTTTAAAAATGGTGTAAATCCGTTCAGTAGTTGCTGAGAAATTAGAAAAATAAAAGTTTTGATATCTGGGCGCGAGCTTCACTGTGATTGGCTGCTAGTAGTCCAAACCAGGAAGTGTTGGCAGCCATCTTGTGGCTCGGTAGAAGCGAGTCACCTGAAAACTGAGAAAAAAGGAATAAAACAAGAGAAGGGGGCAGGGTAGGAAAACCCTGACCCCCGAGGCCTGCTCAGGGGGTCCCAGAAGGACCCCCAGGGCCCAAAAATCTTTTTTTTTTAAATCGTCAAAGATTCGCGCTGGGGTCGCGGGTTCTCGTGTTTCATTTTAATGAGGCCCTTGGGTGGGCTAGGTTCCGGGGGTATTTCTTAAACAATCATAGCAGGGTTGCGGGGCTGCGCTGGGGTCCGCGCAGCCCCGGGGCTTCACTCATGTTGGGAGGGGGGTTGCGCAGCCCCCTTCTGGAGCCTTCTATGTGCTTGTAACTTTGGCGTAGTTTGACGAATCTTTATGAAATTATCCAAAAAGTTTCTCTTTTTTGATTAGCTCTTATATTGAAAGTTTGGGGGTGATTGGTGTAGGAGGGGGTGAGAAAAAAAGGGGTCCCAAAACGTGTTTTCTCCATGTAGTTTCGATAGGAAACTTTACAGAAGACTATAGGTGAAACTGCTCAACGGAATTACGGTATATTTGGCAGGGAGAAAGGTGATGGTCCAGAAAGTACGCTTTTGTTTAAATGGTGTAAATCTGTTCAGTAGTTTTTGAGAAATATCAAATTTCACAGATATCGATATTTGAGAATTCTGACATGTGATTTGCTGAGGGGTTACAAGCACGAGCGTGTGGCTCATTGGCTGTGAGCTTTTGAAACCAGGAAGTGTTGGCAGCCATTTTGTGATTTACTCTGTCAGCTCGCATGTCTCCGTGTAGAAGCCATCGGGTCCGCAGTTTTATGTCTGAGGGGCAACACTGGCATCTGTGTGAGATATGCCTTTCACGCTGCCTCTCCTTAAATCACTAGGTCGCGGCTATGGCTTTAGAAGCCCGTTCGTCGGCTCCCACCTCTCTACGTTTGCAAGCTAGTACGCTGCTGTGGGGCACAGGTGTCCCTTTGCGAGACTGGGTGCAAACTGTTGATAAGTCACACTATATGAGCATTGAAAAGCCATTTTGTGATTGAGTCCGTCAGCTTGCATCTGTCCGAGGCAACTCTGAAAACAAACTGGAGGTATGTCTGTGCGAGATACCCCTTTTTACGCTGCTTCTTTCCACATCAGCAGGTAACGCACCCTGTTCCTATATCACCAGCATACCCCCAACAACCTTATTGGGCCCGCAAGTCTCGCTTTGCTGTTCCGGTGGGACTTCTCAGGGCTGCAGTTGTATCTGTGAAGCCAAGACTGGAAATATACCGCAGGTCTCTCTCTGCGAGATACCCCCTAGGCCGCTGCTGTGCCTCTTCGTCTTCGAGCTACTACGCTGCTGTTCCTTTGGGAGCGGACGGCCCGTAGTTCTCGCTCTGCAAGTCGAGCCCAGGTGCCGCAGCTGTTCCTCTGCAAGCCTGGGTGCGAACTGTTGATAAGTCACACTGTATGAACATTGAAAAGCCATTTTGTGATTGAGTCCGTCATCTGGCATCTGTCTGAGGCAATTCTGAGAACATACCGTAGGTCTGTCTGTGAGAGATATTCCTTTCAGGCTGCTTCTCCCCACATCAGCAGGTAACGCACTCTCTTCCCACATCACCAGCATACCCTGAACAATCTTCTTGGGCCAGCAAGTCTCCATCTGCGAAGCAGCTCCTTGTCCGCCATCCCTGTTCACCCCACACAAAGAAATGTGACAGGAATGTTTTTAAATCTTGAGCCTAACAAATCGGCTGGTGTTGTAGTGTATTAAAAAAGATGCTTGTGAGGTTGGACAAATAAGAATCTTCGCCATGTATGGATTTACATATAAAATATTTTATTAAAACAAAACAACAACAAATAAAACTGTGTGTAAAACTTTTTATTCAAACAAAACAACAACAAATAAAACTATGTTCAGCGATGGCGTGTCATCCCTTGACAATTTGTGAATCACAGCCTGTAAGACAAAAAGAAAGATAAGATGGTGCTTCATGCGTCCAACAAAGGAGAAAGAAAAAGAGGGAAAGAGAGGAAGAGGGAGCAACCTGCATTGGACTTCTGAGAAGCCTATACCCCATCCTAGGCTATTTCGACCCCAAGACATGACAACTCATAGTGCAGTCTACTATCTTGTCAAGACTGGACTATGCGAGCGTCCTGTTGCTGGGAGCTAATAAAGCTGAGATAAAAAGATTCCAACGAATCCAGAACTCGGCGGCTAGAGCGATAGTAGGCCTTCCAAGAAGGTGCTCAGTGAGAGCAACTATGTACAGACTTCACTGGCTGCCCATAGAAGCCCGTATCCAGTTCAAGGCCCTCATATTTTCCTTTAAGATCTTGAAAAATGAAGGCCCAGAGCTTCTCCGTCCTCTGCTGACCCCCTATAAACCCAAACGGAACCTCCGGTCTATGGGGCAACATCTAGCTCTGATACCCCAGACGAAATTCTGTCGCATCGGAGGTCGCTCTTTCAAGCTACTGGGGGCCAAACTGTGGAACTCCCTCCCTCTCCACATCCGCTGCATGGATGATTTGCTAGCCTTCCGAAGAGCGATTAAAACCCATCTATTTCCCGCCCCGTAGGTCCCTCTTTCGCATCCAGTAGATTGTGTTACGGTTCTAGCGCCGGGACGCCCCGTCGCTGGGGCAGCTGTTGCGCTCTACAAAACAGGTAACATAACATAACATAACATACAAGGAAGATAGAAAGAGAAAAACAGTGTGAGAGAGGAAAATAGAGAAAGAAAGAGTAAGACAGAGAAAGAGTGCGAGAGATACAAGGAAGAGAGATACAAGGAAGAGAGAAAGAGTGTGAGAGAGAAGAGAGAGAGAGAAAGAGTGAGAGAGAGGAAGAGAGAGAGAGAGGAAGGGAGAAAGAGTGAAACAGTGTGAGAGAGGAAGAGACAGAGAAAGAGTGAGAGAGAGGAAGAGAGAGAGAGAAAGAGTGAGCGAGAGGAAGGAGAGAAAGAGAAAGTGAGAGAAAGAAAGAAAGAGTGAGATACAAGGAAGAGAGAAAAAGAGAAACAGTGTGAGAGAGGAAAAAGAGAGAGAAACAGTGTGAGAGAGAGAGAGAAAGAATAAGAGAGAGAGGAAGAGACAGAGGGGCATATTATCAACAAAGTGGCGAAGAGAGGCGTCAGCCGTCTTGGCTTAACGCCTCTCTTCGCCACTTCAGAAACGCTAGGCTGCACCATATTACCAAGGATATGGTGCAGGCTAGCATTTCCCCTTGCGATGGCGTTAAGTTTTACAAGTTACCATCAGCGCAGGTGTCTGCGAGGAGGGAAGGTTTGTTTATGTAGAAGAAGGAGTTTCTTCCTGCACATAAACAAACCTTAAATGCCATTTTGTAAGTTACATGTGTGCAGCTTCATGCAGTACACATGTAAGTTACTAATTGGCATTTTAAAAAAGAGGTTTGTTTATGTATAGGAAGGGACACTTTCCCGTACATAAAGACACCTTGGGATTTTGCTGTTTCCATGTGTGCTGCATAAGGCAGCACACATGGAAAAAGCAAAAACGAGGAGAAATGAAGCATTTCTCCTCATTTTGCCACCTTAAGAACAGCATGTTTCCGGTCTTAAGTTCGGCGCTGCCACCTATTATTGCCAAGCTTGATAATAGGTGGCAGCATTGAAGTGAATGGGTGTTGCGGTGTACGCTGCAACACCACTGCACGCCCCTTTCAGGATAGGTTTATCATGAAAGGGGCCCTATTACCAAGGCAGCGCTAAGGCAATTAACGTGATAATAGAGCAATGCACATATTGCCGCGTTATCGGCAGAAAAGTGCAGATAAGGTGGCGATAAGGGGCTAGATAATATGCCCCAGAGAGAGAGAGAAAGTGTGAGAGAGAGAGAAAGGAATAGATGGAGAGTGAGTGTTGACACTGGAGAAAATCTTCACAGCTCACCTTCGTGCCATCGGTGTGTGTTCAACGAGGTGCCGAGTCATAGTGTACCCTCAAGTTTAGTGATCTGAAAGATAGTATAGAATTAGTAATTGTAGAGTACATACAATTGCACACACGTAATTTTCTGTGTCGTGTGTGCGCACGCAGGCTGCTGCACCCCATCCACTCCCACAGCAAGAAGGTGTCTGTGCGTTCTTTTGCGTTCAGGGGGCTGCTCCCCATCCACTCCCACTGCCCAGAGGTGACTTCCCATTCCTGCGCACCCAGACTGTTGTACCCCATCCACTCCCACTGCTCAGAGGTGTTTGCCCGCTCTTGTGCAGCCAGGCTGTTGCACACTATCCTCTCCCAGCGCCTAGAGGTGACTGCTGTTGAGGATGGCCACGCATCATCGCAGGTTCAACAGGCATTCAGCTCTGGTGGTGTTGAGGGGGGGCACCAATTCATGAAACACAGCCTGGAAGATAAGATTGTGCGTCATGCGTCCGTCAAAGGATAGAGGAAGAGAGAGAAAGAGTGAGAGTGACACTGGAGAAAATCTTCGCAGCTCACCTTTCTGTCACCGGTGTGTCTCCAAGCATGTGCAGGGACATAGGGCACCCTTAAGGTCCACATCTGAAAGATAGTAGAGAATTAGTAATTGTAGGAAAGTCAAGTATGCAGGAATGAAAAGACAGAACATGTCTTTTAAGCAGCAAGTATAAAGGAAGAATGAGTGAACCCCCGTTAACTTCTATGTCCCAACCTTCTCACATTTAAAACATAAATTCCCAAAGCGACGCGAGGCAGCCACGAGCTGTGAGAGGAATGTCACCCGTGTGTCTGCATGTTTCGATGCTGATAACACACCCTACCTCCTTATAAAAAAAGAGAGAAAGGAAAGGTTGTCAAAATTTGGTGGTCAATTTAAGGGTACAATGTATGAAAAAATATATAGTCAACTAGTTTGCTACAGATGTGGGAGCAACGGATAGTTGACTGACTCTAAAAACTGTCCTGCTATTGATTTTTTTTTATCAAAATGCAATAAGACAGGGTAAATCCAGGGTATATACGACTGTGGACGCCTAAATCCCTGTGACGCTTTTTTGTATCCAAGCTGCTGCACCCCATCCACTCCTGCCGCCCAGAGGTATCTGCCCGCCGCTGAGCACCCAGGCCTTACAGCTCATCTTTTCATGGACAGGGCACCCTCCACATCATGCAACCCCGCTCTGCAAGCCAGAAGTCTCACAATTGGTGCTGAGTCTTGATATCGCCATGGCAGAGGACATACTCGTGCACCCATCATCATCGCAGGTTGCTCACCCGCTCAGTGCTTGCGGTGCCACTAACTCAGTGACTAGTTAGGGCACGCACGTGGCGGTATGCCCCCCTGGTGCATGACTCAGGCCTACACTGCTGTTGAGCAGGGCACACAATAGATGAGGTGTACGGACCACCGGGACAGGCCATCACTGCAGGCTCCACACCCGCTCAGCACTTACAATGCTCTTACATCAGTGGACCGAAATTCACCGTTTCATGGCTGTATGCCTGTGCCGGCCCCAGTGCACCTGCTGCGAGCAGCTCTAAAATGGCATCAAGCACGTGCGCCCGGTCTTTTTTATTGACAGTGCACGTGTCCTGTGATGCCTGTGCTGGATGGGTGTGGTGTGGGTGTATAGCAGCCATGAGGGAGTGGCTAGGCGTGCTGAGAACTAGACCTGTGACCAGCAGATCACTATAATGAAAATGTGGGCCATTTAGTGTTGTTGTCCTTTTTTGTAAGCGCAAGGGGAGTGGGCTGGCGTGGCGTATGCCAGTGCTGCGTGAGACAGTGAAGTATGACTGCGGAGCTATGGGTGTGGCTCCTTCGTGAGGTATATGAGGAATTAACTGATGCGGGTGTTTGTGTTGTAGTGCTGCCGTCACCTGGGTCGTAAGCGCAAATGTGTCATTCTGTGAGTGAAGTCTCACAACATGGCCAACATGGAATGTACGGAGAATCACTGACCCTACATTCATCCATAGTTCCACACATGAAAGATGGCAGACATTACGCATTTCTGTGGATATGAATGTTTATCGCACATTCACTGCAGTGTTGTAGCTGTAGCAATACAGGGCCATGGAAAGTTCAGGTTGCAGTTTTTAGGACATGGAGGGCAGCCAATTAGAGCGAAGCTCGTGTTCGGAGTTAGGCTGCGCCAACATATGTACTTATGTGGTCCGTTGGCTAGACTGCCGACCTTGGTGGTGGAAACCAGCGTTCGAGCCTTGGGGTCGTGTACACATCCTGTGATTATAGGCAAATCACGTATTCTCTGCGTGCTTCAATGTGTAATGTAAATACAGTGCTCATGTAAAGCGCTCCAATACCTTTGGGTGGAGTTCACACTATATAAATATGCAACAAAAAAAGAAAAAAACTCTGCCAATCCCCACGCACTTAGAAATTGACTATACACTCTCCTTGCAGTACTCTAATGATCCAGTCTCTACGTACGTACTTGTGCAATGAGCGAGACAAAGTTACATAAGCAAAGTTTTCCCCACTGCTAGTGGTAACATGGTTGCATACGCTGTCTACAGCACAATGTAATGTGGTAGGGCCCATGGGCAGCATCTTGCATACATAATGAACACACGGACACAGATAGATAGTTGAACAGGGTACGGGCACGTGCGCTCGACTCCCTTTTATTACCATGGTCATATGTCCAGTGACGTGTGTGCTGGGTGCATGTGGGGTGAGTGTAAGCCAGTGCTCCGGGAATGGTTGGTGGTGGGAACAAGTACAAAAGTAATTATTGGATCATACACAGAGATTCAATCATAAAGGGTCTATAACTTGTGCTGCAGTAAGGTATGGGCACTACATGTGAAATAATACACAAAAGATTGTATCATAAAGAGTCCATGACTTGTGGTGCACTGAGGTAGGGACGGCAGATCTGAAATCATACACAAAACATTCTATCATAAAGGGTCCTTGAGTTGTGGTGCACTGAGGTAGGGGCATCAGAAGCAATGAGCGTGTGCTGAGCCAGCAATGATATGTGGTCCTGGCTGGCCGCACTGGGAGCAATGTCTTTTGCGTACTGGACTGCATCATCTGCAATTGCGACTCGAACAAGAGATGAAACATCTATGGAATACATTGTCGAAACATGTAGGTTTCAGGGACTTTATAGTTCAAATTGTGAGCTGTGCTGTCCGCAGTGTAGAGAGCCATTCAGTGTTCGATTGGACTTGCAAGATGAATTTGGTTATTGTACTAAAGCTATAACTGATATAAAACAAGTTCTTGAAGCAAGGATACTAAAAGGATATTGTGTAGGTTTTGAGGGACGTTATACTTAGTTGCGTACTGCACATTTAATGAATGAATGAAGAGTCAATTTAATTGTGAGCTCTGATGACCGCAGTGTTCGCAGGAGGCAGCGGTCAGCAAGGGCCCACAGGCACGTGGTGTTTAGTACAGGTGCACAGGCATTGGCAATTCAGTGTGTGTGCGGCCAGCGATGATAAGTGGTGCACTGAGTTAGTGGCACGTGAAGGAACCAGCTCTTTTGGAGCCTGCGATCAGGCCGCACTGGTAGCAATGTCTTTTGCCTACTGAATTCTGCCTTATTAAGTCCACATGACAATGACTTATGGTGCACTGAGTTAGTGGTACCTCTGGCGCTCAGCATGTGCACACTCTGCGATGATCCGTTGTCCAAGGGGGCCGCACTGGTAGCAATGTCTTTTGTCTAATGAATTCTGCTTTATTAAGTCCACCTGGCATTGACTTGTGGTGCACTGAGTTAGTAGTACCACTGGCGCTCAGTGTGTGCACACTGCGATGATGCGTGGTCCAAGGGGGCCGCACTGGTAGAAATATCTTTTGTCTAATGAATTCTGCCTTATTAAGTCCACGTGGCGTTGACTTTTGGTGCACTGAGTTAGTGGTATCTCTGCCGCTCAACGTGTGCACACTCTGCGATGATGCGTGGTCCGTGGGGCGGCATGGGGAGCAATGGGTCTTCACTACTGGACTGCATCATATGGAATAGCCACTCCACCAGAATTGTGAGCCCTGCTGTCCGCAGTGTAGGCAAGAGGCAGCGGTCAGCAAGGGCCCACAGCCATGTGGCGTTGACTTGAGCTGCACAGATTGGGAGCATTTGGTTTTCCTAACCCATTATAGTCTCTTACACAATTTGCATCGCTACTAATCTTGAATTGTGAACCGTGCTAACCCCAGTGTAGTGCGGAGGCAGCGGTCAGGATGGGCCCACAGCCACGTAGTGTCGACTTGAGCTGCACAGTTAGTGGCACCTGAAGCACTCAGTGTGTGTGCACCCTGTGATGATACGTGGTCCCAGCAGGTCCGCACTGGTAGCAATGTCTTTTGTCTAATGAATTCTGCCTTATTAAGGCCACGTGGCGTTGATTTGTGGTTCACTGAGTTAGTGGTACCTCTGCGCTCAGCGTGTACGCAGCCTGCGATCATGCGTGGTCCGGGTGGGTCACAGTGGGAGCAATGGGTCTTGCATACTGGACTGCCTCATCTGCAATCGGCACTGCATCTGAATTGTGAGCCCTGCTGTGTGCACTGCAGATGGAAGGCAGTAGTCGGTACAGACATAAATCTGCGGTGCTGTGCCGCTGTGTTCACAGGGGGCCTGTGTCAAGGAGGCCTGCGTTCATGGCGGCAGCCACGTGGCAGGGTGAGGCCCACCGCTCTGGCAGATGCTTTGGCCTTCCCACAAGTGAACCACGCCCAGAGACCCAGCTTATTTATTCATACTCCTACTCTGGAATGGCGTATGTTGAACTAGCGCACTCTGCTTCCGCTTTAAGGGAGGTACAACACAGCTACATGACTGAGATCTTCCCCACTGCCTGAAGTAACATGGTTGTGTCTACTGTGCACAACACTACAAGTATCAGTAGTATATGTCCACATGGAGAGGTTTGTGCTTTGCATAGTGAGGTCTGTCCAGCACATCACCGCTACACTTGGTATTGTGTGCATATTATTGATGGGTGACTTGCGTCCTTCACACATACTTGGTTCCCACCTCTCCCAACATTCAGCTATTGTGTGGCTGAGGAGCCATGGTTTTTTGGGAAGGTCCATTGTCCTGTTCTGCGCTGCCTCGGTGGTAGTCAGGGGGGTGTGGATAGGGGGGAGGTCCTGGCGGTGGTGGCGGTGGGTGTTGTGGCCTTCTTGGGTGTCGGAGCTGCATGACCAGTAGCTCTATGATGTGTTGGTCTTTACATGTGGCTCTGAGTTGGGCTCCAATTCACACTGTAGATAGTCATCCTGCTTTACACCAGTTAAAGGCTGATGTTAAATTCTTACTGCTAACTCGGCTTATCGCCTGATTTTTTGATCGCATCGCAGATTTGGCTGGTCGTTGAAAATATGGAGAAGTGGTGTTTTTGTGTTTTTTTTGCACGGGAACGCCTACTCTGTATATCATTAACGTTAGTTGTGGCTCTCATTTGTGGCGATTCTTTTGACGGAAGGTATCGATGGAAAAGTGGTGAGAATTGCAGTTTTCACCAGGTTGAGAATGGGATGATAATTTAAAAACACAGAATGAACATTATATTTAGAATTTAGCATTTAAAAAAACATTGAAATTCACTGAAAAAACCATAGGTTTCAGGGACGTTATAGTTAGAAATTAACATTTAAAAAACCTTAGAAATTCACTGAGAAAACATAGGTTTCAGGGACGTAATACTAAGTTGGACATTTCACTCATACAAAACCATAGAAATTCCCCCGTTATAGTTAGTTGAGCTAACTATAACTCGCGCCCTTGCAATGCACTGCTGATGATGTCACATATTACATCATTCGTGACATGGTCAGTGACATCACTGATGACATCACTGATGACATCTCAAATGACATCACTGATGACATCATCTACGTGACAATTTGATGCACCTCCTCACACCCTAATATAACCTTTGATACTCCCCCTGTAAAATACAGAGTTCCATTTTCAAAACCATCGAGACACCGAAACCAGTTACTACAAATGCATTCACTAATTCCTAGGTCTACAGACACATGCACTCATTCACCCATACAACCATTCATACATGTAGTCACTGATCAATACAACACTATCATATGCAGTCATACAGCTATACAGACACTGACATACCACCATTCATCCTACTCACTCATGCACTCGTTGTAGTGAGTCATAGAAAGAATGAATCATAGTTCTATTTACTCACCTACACACTTATACATACACCACCTCATTTATTCATACAGATACTAACGCATACTGACTCTCTTATATAATCACTAAGACAAGTATTCACTCATCCATACAGCCACTCTCACAATCATTGACTCTCACATGTACTCATTTATATACCCCAACTCTCACATACACTGCCTTTTACATATGTAGTTATTTGGACATGTATCACTGAGACCCACAAGGACCCCCAAGGCCCCAAAAAATTCTTATTTTTTTAAAAACGGGGGATGCATGCTGAATATGCTAATTTGCCCCCGGGGGGGCCAAATCCTGGGGGCATAATAAAAAAATAAGTGTGGGGGGTCCCAATCCCTCACACACTGCCCCGGGGACCGCCACCCCCAGGGCTCTAACATAGTATATGTGGGGGGCTCATGGCCCCCCCCGCAGCCCTGGGGACCGCCACCCCCGGAGCTTCTTGAAAATGGGTGGGGGGGCTCTCAGCCACCCCAGCCCCAGGGACCACCCCCTGGGGCTTGAAACAATTTGGTAGGGGGGCTCTCAGGCCCCCCCAGGCCCGGGGACCACCACCCCCGGGGCAACTTGAAAATGTGGGAGGGGGCCATGCGGCCCCTGTCCTGGAGCCTTGTATAGGCCCTGGGGACCACCACCCCCCAGGGCCGGGTCCTGCAGTTTCCTGGGGTGCCCACCCCGGGACACTGTAGTTTGCAATGACAGGGCGGGAGCCTCGCGGCTCCCGCCCTGTCATTGCAAACTGCTTTGCTTCATTGAAGCGAGAGCAGGGAAACCTGCTCTCGCTTCAATGAAGCAAAGCTGATTGCTTTTCCACATGGGGAGCAGCATGTTAGCTGCTCCCCATGTGGAAAAGCAATGCCGGCTCCCGCAGGACGCGGGGAGCCGGCTGGAACCGTGGGGGGATTGGGGACCCCCCCCACGGCCCTCAGTGAAGATGGCCAGCCCAGGGGGATGGGGTCCCCGGGGCTAGTAGTAGCCCGGGAGGGGGGCCACGCAGCCCCCTCCTAACAATATTTTTTTTAAAACACACAACAAAACGGCTGTGGGGGATGGGGACCCAGGGGCCATAAGTGGCCACAGGAGGGGGGCAAGGCAGCCCCCCTCCAAAAGAAATACATTTTTTTAAAAGGGCCATACCCCGGGGGATGGGGTCCCCGGGGCACATTATGGCCTCGGGAGGGGGGCCACGCAGCCCCGTAGCGAATTTTATAAAAAAAAAAAATTGGGGGCATTCTCTGGGGGATGGGGTCCCCAGTGCCAATAAATTAGAAAAAGAAGGGGGCTACACAGCCCCCCTTCTAAAATAAGAAAGAAAAAAAAGACGGGATCGGGCCGGAGGCCACGCCCCCTCCTTGCACCACGTTTGCAGAGGGAGAACTAATTCCCCTTGAATACTGGGGGTCCCTGGGGGCCAACTAGCCCACCAGGAACCTCCAGTATGCGCCAGGGGGCTGCGTTGCAGAGAGGTGTAATGAGGCCACGCCCCTTTTTACACCTCTCTGCAACGCAGCTCCATGTTGCTTACTGGAGGTACCTGGTGTCCTAGTTGGCCGCCAGGGGTCCTCAGGATTCAAGGGGACTTAATCCCCCAACTTAAAACGCGCCACAGGGCACATTTACACAGTGGTGAAGGGGCCTGAGGTGATATGTGTGCAAACACGCCCTGTGGCGCTTTTTAAGTTGGGGAATTCATTCCACTTCAATCCAGAGGTCCCCTAGGGGCCAACTAGCCCACCAGGTACCTCCACTAAGCGCCACGGAGCTGCGTTGCAGAGTGCTGTAAAAAGGGGCGTGGCCTCTGAACATCTCTCTTCAACGTAGCTCCCTGGCGCATACTGGAGGTACCTGGTGGGCTAGTTGGCTACCAGGGGACCTCAGGATTTAAGGGGACTTAGTCCCCCAACTTAAAACACCCCACAGGGCGCATTTGCACAGTGGTGAAGGTAGGGGGCGGGGCCTGAGGTGATATGTGTGCAAACACGCCCTGTGGTGCGTTTTATTTTGGGGAATTAATTCCTCTTCAATCCAGAGGTCTCCTAGGGGCCAACTAGCCCACCAGGTAACTCCAGTAAGCACCACAGAGCTGCGTTGCAGAGTGTTGTAAAAAGGGGCATGGCCTCTGAACACCTCTCTGCAACGCAGCTCCCTGGCACATACTGGAGGTACCTGGTGGGCTAGTTGGCCCCCAGGGGACCGCAGGATTGAAGAGGAATGAATTCCCCAACTTAAAACGCGCCACAGGGCATGTTTGCACACGTCACCTAAGGACCCACCCCCTTCCTTCACCATTATACAAATATTCCTCTAAAATCAGCCGAACTACGAATTCCGATTTACTCACCTGTTATCAGGAGAGAACCCAGTGCTGCATCTCTTAGCCCAGCACTGACCCTGAAAAGTAATTCTAAGCGTCCTTACCAGTAACTTGTATTTCCTTCCATAGGAATATATTGTGTGGTTTTCACTGAAAAGTTTCTATTTTACAAACTAAAAATATTCCTTAAAAAATTGTCTGTATGACTTAAACACATTTTTTCAACTGTTTACAAGAGATTCACCAGTGCTGGATCCAGGATCCACCACTGAGTAAGAAAAAGTAACGATAACACTACTTACCTGCTAAGTGAATTTTCTGCCATAGGATAACATTGGTGATTCTATGTGAGAATATTTCTGTGTCAGCTTTTAAAATACAATAATATTCCTTAAAAATCACTACTGTAACCAAAACGCTTTTACTCAACTGTTTACAGGAGATGTCCAAGGACTGAATCTAGGATCCAGTCCTGTGGTTAGAAAGGTAATCCATAAAGTAACTAATTGCATTTGACTACAAATTCACATTGAGCTCAATGTTGCATTGTGTTTGAAATTGTGTTGACCATTGCAACATCTGTAACTACTGTACTTAAAAGTCTATTGCCTATTTGCAAAGTATTTAAACTAAAGTAATTAATTCTAAGTATATTTTGTATTGTAATGTATAATGTAATTAAAATATATATATATCTAAAAATAAATGATTTAAAAAATTTAGAAAATTAGTATAAAAAAAATCAGTATAACAATTAATACATTAAAAATTATCATTTACAAAACCTTTGAAATTCACTGAAAAAACCATAGGTTTCAGGCCTGATATAGTTAGGAATTAGCATTTAAAAAACCTTTGAAATTCACTGAAAAAACAATAGGTTTCAGGCCTGATATAGTTAGGAATTAGCATTTAAAAAACCTTTGAAGTTCACTGAAAAAAACATGGTTTCAGGCCTGATATAGTTAGGAATTAGCGTTTAAAAAACCTTAGAAATTCACAGAAAAAACAATAGGTTTTAGGGGTGTTATAGTTAGCTGGACTTTTCACTCGTACAAAACCATTGAAATTCCCCCGTTATAGTTAGTTCAGCTAACTATAACTCGCACGCCCGCAATGCACTGCTGATGACGTCACATATTACATCACTCATGACATGGTCAGTGACATCACTCATGACATCACTGATGACATCTCAAATGAAATCACTGATGACATCACTGATGACATCACCCAGTGAATATGTGTTTTTCTGAAAACTACATATGTTTTATATATGTATATCTCAAGGTCGATGGAAGAATAAATGGGTATATAAGTGTCTAAATGGATGATTTGTTTTTGAAAAATTGATTGTACAACTGACTGATTAAGTGTATCTTAGTGACTACATGGCTTAGTGAGTAATGTTTAAATATGTAAATATCTGTATCAGTCTCTCACTTTGTGTATAAGTGGCTGCATGGGTTGGTGAGTAGCTACATCAGTGTCTATATAGGTTATTAGTTGTTTTTTGAGTATCAGTATGAGTGTCTGAGTGTCTGTATGGTTCGGTGGGGGGTATTACGTAGTGCATAGGTGCATGAATGAGTGACTCACTGTTTGTATGTGTTGAAGACAGCATGTGTGCAGGACTGTATGGGTGGATGAGTGTGTGCATGGGCGTGTTAGTGAGTGAATGACTGTCTCAATAGTGTCTTTATGAGTAACTACATATGTTTAAACTAGTATATGTGACTATTGGTGTGTATAAGTGAGTATATGTGAGAGTGAGAGATTGAAAGAGTTCCTGTATGAATAAGTATGTGTTTCTATAAGTGATTGTTTAAAAGACTAAGTATGTGTAAGTTTCTGTAGAAGTAAGTGTGGTGGTGGTGTGTGTATAACTGTATATGCAAGTAAATGGATGATTCTTTATTAGCATGAGTGACTATGTGTGTGAGTAACTCTATGGATGAGTGGCGTTGTGTAACATGATGTATAGGTGTATGAGTACATATGATGAGTGAGTACATGTATGAGTGACTGTATAGGACTGTTGGTGAATGAGTGGATGTGTATGTGGATCTTAGAATTACTGAATAGGTTGTTGTAACTGGTATTGGTATGTCTATTGTTTTGAAAATGTTTGTTTCTATTTTTGAATGTGTGTATCAAAAGTTATATTAGGGGGAGAGGAGGTCTGCCACTCTATCACAAGGATGATGTCATCAGTGATGTCATCAGTGATGTCATTTGAGATGTCATCAGGGATGTCATGAGTGATGTCACTTATCATGACATGAGTGATGTAATATGTGACATCATCAGCAGTGCATTGCGGGCGCGCGAGTTATAGTTAACTGAACTATAACAGGGGAATTTCAATGGTTTTCTACGAGTGAAAAGTCCAGCTAACTATAACGCCCCTGAAACCTATGGTTAATTCAGTGAATTTCTAAGGTTTTTTAAATGCTAATTCCTAACTATAACGTGCCTGAAACCTATGGTTTTTTCAGTGAATTTCAAAGGTTTTTTAATTGCTAATTTCTAACTATGCCCACAGAGATAGGACATGTGAAGAAAGAAGAAATAACGCACAGAAAGAAAAAAAAGAAATGCAGAAAGAAGCAACAGAAGTCCTCAAAGACGAAGAAAAGTGCAGGAAGAAGGATAACGTGCTGAAAGAACAAACAGAAGAGCAGAAAGAAGCCTTGTTGCAAAATCAACCTGCACCCTCAACTTTTTCAGACGGATACTGGTGGTAACTGAGTCTGACTAACCAGTCCTAGAGCCAGTGCTATGTTAAAAGACACTCAGAATACAGTGAAAACACCTACATACACTAGGGAACACTATGCGTTGGGGTCCCCCTGTGATTAGCATGACCTCCTCTGTAAGCCCCTAGTATATAATTGGCCAGGGGATTAAAACTACCTCTTAAAACGCGCCACAGGGCGTGTTTGCACACGTCACCTCAGGCCCCATCCCCTCCCATCCCCACTGTGTAAACACACCCTCTGGCCGTTTAAAGTTGAGAGATTAAGTCCCCTTGAATCCTGAGGGTCCCTAGGGTCCAACTAGACCACTAGGTACCTCCAGTAAGCGCCACAGAGCTGCGTTGCAGAGAGATGTAAAAAGGGGCACGGCCTAGACCACCTCTCTGCAACGCAGCGCAGTGGTGCTTACTGGAAGCACCTGGTGGGCTAGTTGGCCCCCAGGGTCCCTCAGGATTGAAGGGGAATTATTTCCCCAACTTAAAACGCGCCACAGGGCGTGTTTGCACACGTTAACTCAGGCCCCGTCCCCTCCCTTCACCACTGTGTAAACACGCCCTGTGGCCGTTTTTAGTTGGGAGATTAAGTTCATTTGAATCCTGAGGGTCCCTAGGGTCCAACTAGCCCACTAGGTACCTCCAGTAAGCGCCACAGAGCTGCGTTGCAGAGAGGTGTAAAAAGCGGCATGGCCTGGACCACCTCTCTGCAACGCAGCTCAGTGGCGCTTACTGGAAGCACCTGGTGGGCTAGTTAGCCCCCAGGGGCCCTCAGGATTGAAGGGGAATTATTTCCCCAACTTAAAACGCGTCATAGGGCGTGTTTGCACACGTCACCTCAGGCCCCATCCTCTCCCTTCCCCACTGTGTAAACACGCCCTGTGGCCGTTTTTTAAGTTGGGAGATTAAGACCCCTTGAATCCTGAGGGTCCCTAGGGGCAAAATAGCCCACTAGGTACGTCCAGTAAGCGCCATTGGAGAGAGGTGTAAAAAGGGGCACGGCCTGCACCACCTCTCTGCAAAGCAGAGCAGTGGCGCTTACTGTAAGCACCTGGTGGGGTTGGCCCCCAGGTTCCCTCAGGATTGAAAGGGAATTATTTCCCCAACTTAAAACACACCACAGGACGTGTTTGCACATGTCACCTCAGGCCCCGTCCCCTCCCTTCACCACTGGGTAAACGTGGCCTGTGGCCGTTCTAAGTTGAGAGATTAAGTCCCCTTGAATCCTAAGGGTCCCTAAGGTCAAACTAGCCCACTAGGTACCTTCAGTAAGCGCCACAGAGCTTCGTTGCATAGAGGTGTAAAAAAGGGCGTGGCCTCAGAACACCTGTCTGCAACGCAGCTTCCTGGTGCATACTGGAGATACCTGTTGGACTAGTTGGCCCTCAGGGACCCTCAGTATTGAAGGGGAATTAATTCCCCAACTTACAACTGGCCAGGGGGCGCGTTTGCAGAGTGCTGCAAGGAAGGGGGCGTGGCCTCCGGCGCGATGCTGGTCTTTTATTTATTTTATTTTTTTAAGAAGGAGGGCTGTGTGGCCCCCCTTCTTTTTCTAATTTGTTGGCCCCATCCCCCAGGGCCTGCACCCTAATTTGTTTTGTTGAAAAAAATAAATTTGGACATCCCAAGGCCTTAATCGGCCCTGGGGACCCCAAACCCCGGGTCATGGCCTTTTTTTTTTTTATTCTTTATGAGGGGGCTGCGTTGCCCCCCTCCTCAGGCCACTTATGGCCCCGGGGACCCCATCCCCCTGGGCCGGCCTTTGTTTTTTATTATTTAAAAAATATATATTTATAGAAACACCTAGGACATGCTGAACAAACCGTATGTACCTATCACCATGACGATTTGCGTGATATTAATTAAAAGGCAACTATGCATACAATGAATCCACGTGGAATGTATTTACACCGCTAGTGAAGCTCTGACGTGTCTGACGCCCTACGGTGCCTAATCCCGGCGCCCCCGCCGGTGGATACTCTCCAAGTAGACACCCTTGTAGTTTATTTATACAAACATGGGTATCTATTGACGGGCACATTTAATACACACGCACACCAAGCCATTCAAAGGGGATTCGACAAAAATTCGACCAAACTATGCGAAAAACCCCCCTCACGGTTAATAAAACACACATCCACCGCTGGATGTGTAATACTTTTTATTTCACTCTCTGGAAAGGAGACGAACCTCACTTGAGAGTCACAGCGTGCTCCTGGCTGAGCCCAATGCTGTGTTACACCCACCAGTGCCCGCCGAGTGCCACACACCTCTGTGTTGTATTCCACCAGCTAGTGCGTATGCTATGACACTCTCTAACCCATGTGCACTGTAACACCACCCCGTGAATATGTCATGCCACACTTGCCTTCGCACGGGTTATATTGCCCCATCTAACGTGCCTTCCTCGATGCCTATGTTATAACGCACAGCGCTATGCCATACATATTACAATCTGGGATCCATATCTTTGTCACAGTGCATATGCAACGTTACACTCCCCAGCACATATTTTATGTTACAACTTTAGAGACTAGTTAGGTTACACAACACTGCCCTGTACATATTACTCTCAAAGGCGCATATCGCATAGCACGCGCTAGTGCCTGTGCTATCTCGCGCTCTCCAATGAATCTGTCATTGCGCACAATGTATTGCATATTATATTTCACGCCCCGGTTCATCTTATATCACACTTTTTGGTGCATAGTTTATCCCATATAATATATCTAGTTTTCATTTTCAATCGTGCTCTCAGGACTATGTTCTATATAACACTGCGTCCACCTACCCTTTTCACTGGCATTACATTTTGCGATGGGGGGTGGAGGGTCAGGGGGTGTTTCAGCCAAGTGAGCCTGGAGTCACAGTCACAAACGTCCTCTTCTTCCTGAATAAAAGTGAGATTATGCTGCATACTTGTTCATATTTTAAGTAGTTCGCACAGACACACATTTTAAAAACAATAAAGTTCCTAATACCCACCTTCTCTGAACAGTTAGCTTGCTGCCCCGTCCACCTCCTCCCTATCCTCTGTTGTCTGAATCCATGGAATAGCCTCCACCCTCCTGCCATGCATGGTCTGATGTGCTGCCACTGCCCTCCATTTAGCATGATGTACCAGTCCACTCCTCCTGCCCTCCACTGCCCAATTCTATGGCCCATCATTGACCTCCTGCTTAGCCTCTGTGCTTAGCTTGCTGCCCCTATTCTCCTTCCCCCTGCTGTCCGATGTCTTTGTGCATGCCCCTGCTCCATCCTTTTTGCCCACCATGTTCCATGGACCTGCCACTCCTATCTACTCTGAGTGTTCTGTTGAGCTGCCACTCCCCTCCCACCTGCCTAGCATTGTCAGATGACTGTAACCTGTCCCTGCCACCTCCACGCTGCCTGTCCACATGCCATGCCCCTATCCCCTTCCTCCTGTCCTCCATGGTCCATTTTACTGCCACACCCTTCTGCCCTCCCTGGTCGGTTGTGCTGCAACTGCTCCTCCTGCCTGCCCCGCGCGGTCTGTTGTGAGGCCACTTCCCCTGAACTCTCTTGTCTGTGCCCAGGTCGTGACCCTCCCTTCTATCCTCCATGGTCCTTTGTGCATGGGCCTGTACCCTCCTTCTTGCCCATCATAGCCATTGTGCTGCCACTAACCCTCCCGCTTGCCATGTATGGTCTTCTGTGCTGCCATGGCCCCTCCCACCTTCCCTTTGTGGTCAGCTAGCTGCCCCTGACCCCCTCCCACCTTCCCTCCATGGTCTGTATGTATGCCATCATAGTCTCACTGTTGCTCTCCATGGTGTGTCTTGTTTCTAGTGCCCATCCTTCCTGACCTCCATGATCATCTTGCTGCTCCTGCCCTGCCCCCTTGCCCCCTGCCCTCTGTTTCCATGTGCAGACCCTTATTCCCTCCCTCCTGGCTTGTCTGTTCCATTGTAATGCCCCTGATCCGTCCCTCCTGCCCTTTATAGTCTGTTATGCTGCAGCTTTCTCTCCTGTCTGTCCAATATGGTCAGCTAGCTACCATTGCCTCTTTCCCCTCTGTTCTCTGTTGTCCATGTGCATGGTCCTGTCCCCTCCCTATTGCTTTCTATGGATTGTTGTGCTGCACTCCCGTCCCGCATGCCCTGTGTGGTGTATTGTGCTGCTGCAAACCCTGATGCCTGCCATGTAGGGTCAGTTTGGTGCACCTCTCCATGTCCCTCCTGTCCTCTGTTATCCGAGTCCATGTCCCTACCCCAATCCCTCCTGCCTACCATGAACCAATGTACCATACTTGCGAACATTTTGAACTTGGTAAGAGGGAGATTTTGAAAAAAAACTGGGGTATTGATTTTCCCCTTTGAGTTACATTGATAAAGAGGAGATTGTAGACAGGAGACAGATCAAATAAAGCCCATTTGAGCTTAAAAACATTGGACGTTTCCTGGCTGAAACGGGTCTATTGGCATGTATGGTTGTACTACCACTGCCTCTTCCTTCTGCCCACAATGGTCTATTATATTGCCACAGCCTCTCTTGCCAGTCCAGTATTGTTGGTTTGTTGACCCTGCCCCCCTTTCCACTGCCCTCCATAGTCTGTTGTGCCACCACTGCCCTTTCTGCCTGCCCAGTGTGGTCAAATTGTTGCCTCTGCACTCTCCTACCTGCCTTCAATTTTCAGAGTCCGTGCCCCTGGCCTCTGCTTCTCAACAGTATCCCAATGAACAACTAGATTGCTAACATTCTATATTTATTACAAAAGTATGGAACGCCTGACGTCATCTTGATGTAATCAAAACTGTAATACCTAGAGCATTTCCTTTAGAAAATGCATATATGAGAGGGTCTTATTTGCATCAAAATTATGGTTAGTGCTCTAAAAAACTAAAATGAGGACATATTTCCTGAGTTTTCAAATAGCGACAAAGAACTTTTCAATTATTTGTAATCGTTATGTTTTTTTATCCAGTTGACCACTTGATTAAATGTTGCACCTAGGGGAGAGGATGTGGTGTTACTTCCAGAGCTGCAGACTTTGCAACTGGGGAACCAGGTTGGAGTTTCTTCTTCAGCTCAACATTCTGTGATTCTGGTCAAATCACTTAACCTCCCCATGTCTACAACCAAAATGAATTTGATCTTGTGTGATGTAACTAATGCTCATGTAAATCACTCCAATACCTGACAAGTCTGCACTATATAAAAATGCAAATACACAAAAAATAAGTGTTTTGCACACTTCTGTCATTGGGCTACATGTGGGCTACATCTGGGTGATATTTGTGCTGCATTTGGGCTCTTTTGTCTCTGGTGGCCATCTTGGGAGATTTATTTTTTATGAAGTTTCCTAATTTCCTCATTTACTGCAGTCTCCTCAGTAGGAAATGCTTTCAGTTTTTTACTTTGATTCCATCAACAAGGTATTCAGATATGTCACACATGTGCCATAAATTCTGAATGTTAGCACTCTAGTTGCTCATTAGATCACTGTAGTAAAGCTACTGCTCACCACGGAAGTCTGCTGCTGGTATTAAAAGTGCATGTTTCAGTCTGCATATCAGAATTTTTTAATGAAATAGAAGAGGATTTGAGAAGTCACTCAAAATGTGCCCTAATTTTTCTTTCTTCAGCACTAATCATAATATCTATGGCAAAATGAACCCCTCATTGTGTTCCTTTTTAAATTAAATGTTTTAAGTGTTACCAGTTTATTCCAATCAAGATGGCTTCAGGTGTGCCATACCTTTGTCATAAGTAAGACAGTAAGCGCTCTAGTTGTTCTTAAGAACACTCTGGGACATTCTGTCATTGGGCTATACTTGGGCTATCTCTGGGTGATATTTGGGCTACATTTGGGCCGTTGTGTCTCTGGTGGCCATCTTGGGAGATTTATTTGTTATGAAGTTTCCTAATTTCCTCATTTCCTGCAGTCTCCTCAGTAGGAAATACTTTCAGTTTTTTACTTTGGTTCCATCAAGAAGGAATTCAGATGTGTCACACATTTGCCATAAATTCTGAATGTTAGCACTCTAGTTGCTCATTAGATCACTGTAGTAAAGCTACTGCTCACCAGGGAAGTCTGCTGCTGGTATTCAAAGTGCATGTTTCAGTCTGCATGTCAGAATATTTTTATGAATAAGAAGAGGATTTGAGAAGTCAAAATGTGCCCTAATTTTTCTTTCTGCAGCACTAATCATAATTTCTATGGCAAAATGAACCCCCTCATTTTGTTCCTTTGTAAATTAAATGTTTTAAGTGTTACCACTTTATTCCAATCAAGATGGCTTCAGGTGTGCCATACTTTTGTCATAAGTAAGACTGTTAGCGCTCTAGTTGTTCGTTAGAACACTCTGGGACATTTTGTCATTGGGCTATACTTGGGCTACATCTTGGTGATATTTGGGCTACATTTGGGCTCTTTTGTCCCTGGTGGCCATCTTGGGAGATTTATTTGTTATGAAGTTTCCTAATTTGCTCATTTACTGCAGTCTCCTCAGTAGGAAATACTTTCAGTTTTTTACTTTGGTTCCATCAAGAAGGCATTCAGATGTGTCACACATTTGCCATAAATTCTGAATGTTAGTTCTCTAGTTGCTTATTAGATCACTGTAGTAAAGCTACTGCTCACCAGGGAAGTCAGCTACTGGTATTGAAAGTGCATGTTTCAGTCTGCATGTCAGAACTTTTTTAATGAAATAGAAGAGGATTTGAGAAGTCACTCAAAATGTGCCCTAATTTTTCTTTCTGCAGCACTAATCATACTTTCTATGGCAAAATGAACCCCCTCATTTTGTTACTTTTTAAATTAAATGTTTTAAGAGTTACCACTTTATTCCAATCAAGATGGCTTCAGGTGTGCAATACGTTTGTCATAAGTAGGACTGTTAGCGCTCTAGTTGTTCTTTAGAACACTCTGGGAAGCTGCAGTAGAACACAAAGGAATCAACTGACAGTCTCTGCCCTTGTTGGATGTACATGTTTTACTGAGAATGTCAGACTTCATTCTCACATGACTGAGAAAGATAATGTGAATTTACAGAAAATATGCTCTCAGTTTAGCTTATAGATCACCTTCCAAACCTCTGTGGGAAAAGCATGAGAAAATAGTTTTCTCTCAAACATGATTCATGATATCACAGCAGAAGGCTTTTTCACATGGTAAAATCACCTTAGAACACACCACAATTCCTAAAATGAGTATGGTACCATCAACAAATGATTTATAATGTAACTAAAGTCTTAAAACCTTCTATTAACTGCAATGCTTTTTAATGAGGTGCTATCATGTATATTGGTTCCAAGATGGCTGCCAACACTTCTTGGATGAAGTACTGACAGCCAATCAGATCTCACGATGAGATGTGTGGTTAGGCTCCGCCCAGATATATCTATCTTTTTAACTCTCATTTTCTCAGGAACTACTGAACGGATTTACACCATTTAAGCAAAAGGCACGAGTCTGAACTGAGGACTACCTCTTTGCCAATTTTGGTGTAATTCCGTTCAGCAGTTCGGTCTGTAGCTGCGTCAACAGGTCCTATGGGAAAATGCATGGGAAAAACACGTTTTGGGACCCCCTTTTTTCTTGGCCCCTGCTTGACGAATCACCGTGAAATTTTCAGGATAAGAGCGGACCAGAGCTGGCCAAAAGTATGGAAACTTTCGCAAAGATTCGTCAATCGCCGCCAACGTTATTCCAAATAGAATGTTGCGGATTTCCTATGGAAAATAGGTCCTAACTATAACTACCTACTGGCGACTGCCAGTAGGTAATACATATATATATATATATATATATATATATATATATATATATAGATATATCCACAATCCTTGAATGGCTTTTCCCAGCCACTTGACACGGCGGGCACACAGCAGGGTAGCCAACCCTTAATATCCACCAAACATCCAGTGAACACACTTTTCCAGCAAGAAAACACCGGAGCTGTGGCCTCAATCTCAGAACGTGTTTATTAAGCAACTTCTAGGCCCCGACGCATTTCGGAGTTACGTCACTACTTGTTCCCGGGCAAAGGTTAGTGCATTTTCTTTTTTTTTTTTAAAGGAACCAGTACTCAATGTGCAAATACAATCAACATAGAAGACATACTACTGCCGGTACAAGTTTGTTAAATAAAGTTTTGTTAAGGCACAGAAACACCCCCTGCATTAAAGTTAATTGTACAATGCTCGTAGTTGCAAAGGGTGGGGAAATGCAAATGTTCGACGTGCCTCACATGATAGAAGGCAATCCAATTACGAAACAATAATGTTAGCAGAGAAAAGCAGGTAAAGTACATCCTTGCACGTAAAATAAGTTAACCAATTATTAAGCATGTTCGCAGTGCAAATTCCAGCTTCTCGAAAAGCACAATTCAGCCCAAGTGGGCGAAAATTAATAAACAAAGAAATACAGCAAATCTCCAATGTAATCATCGAACCGGCTGAAGTAGGATGCTGCTACTCTGTTCCCCAGTGAAGTCTTGCTCAAGTGAGCACCAGGTTCCCCACACCAGGATTGTCAAAGAGTGCTTGGTTCCCGTGTCGAACATATTATAGAAGTTTAGTCATTTCCCTCGGTATCTGTAATAGACCAGACAGAGATGGTGATGCTAAAAATTGAATACTAAGGTGCACAAAAAAAGGAAACTAAACAAAACAACTAAAAACCTTAAAAGCCTTCAAGATAGGCCGTGAGGACTAAAAACAACCGCTAAGTCTGACCTAGGTGTACCGACATTTCTTCATCAAGATTCGAACCTCTAGGAGATAAAGTTTTGTATTTGATGATCATTTTGGACTCACGCCTCCTGAGTTCCCAGGTTCTACTGCCCCCCCCCCCTCTCAGGGGGATGCAGTCCAGGACACAGAATTTAAGCAGGTTAGCATTTTGATTGTGGCATGCATTGAAATGGCGTGCTACGGGGTATTGTTTGTCATTTTTCTGGATAGCACGGAGGTGCTCTAGGACCCTCTTTTTGCCCTTGTGTATCGTGCTCCCTAAGTATACCTTGTCGCAGCGACATTTTAATGCATAGATTGCAAATTCAGTGTTGCAGGATATATTTTTTTTATGACAAAGGGTGGTTTATTGTTGCACAGTTTAATGGTTTTGCAATTGGCACAGAATTTACAAGCCTTACGTTGGTTGCACGTAAAAAAACCTTGGATTTGGTCTTTTTCATGGGTTGATTTACCAGACTTTTACTTAGTGAGTCTCATAAGGATAGAGGTTTACGAAAAGTCAGGGACGGGTATTCACCTATACATTCTCTCAGGTCCCCATCACCCCTCAGTACTTCCCAGAATTTCTTCAGACTTTTCCTGACTTCCCAAGCCTGATTACTGTATTTGGTGATAAATCTAATAACCTCATTTTTTGTAGTCACGTCCTTACTCTTAGCAACTAACAGTTCCTGCCTTTCAATTCTGTCAACTTTGCTGGTTGCTTTTTTGATGGTCTTACTACTGTAACCTCTTTCTCGAAATCCCTGGGTCATGGTATCTCCCTCTTTTTGGTAGCTTTCATCGGTGCTGCAATTCCTCTTGGCCCTGAGTAATTCTCCAAAAGGAATGCTACATACTAGGCTTTTGGGGTGACAGCTATTCGCATGGAGCAAACTATTTCCTGCAGTGGATTTTCTAAATAGTTTGCTTGTGATTTTTTCATTTTGGATTTCTAATTTAAGATCCAAAAACTCGATGTTGGTAGTGTTGGTTTCACTAGTGAACTGGAGATGAGTGAGTTAATATTAAGATCAGTGACAAACTCCTGCTCCTGGATTTCCGTCCCTTTCCAGATGCAAAAGATGTCATCCATGTACCTAGCCCAGAGGACGACATGGTCGATGAATTGTCTGGTGTTACTGACAACTTGCTTCTCCCACCAGTCCAGGTAGAGTCCTGCAAAACTGGGGGCGAAGCAAGTTCCCATCGTCGTCCCCTAGATTTGTTTGTACATTATGTGGTCAAATAACAAGAAGATATTTCTGAGGCACACCTGGATCATCTCCAGAATCAATTCAGTATGGAGAAAAAATGATAATGATCTGTCTTTCATAAAGAATCTGCACGCTTCGACCCCCAAATCCTGGGGGATGCAGGTGTACAGACTGCACACATCCATACTCATTATTAGATAGTCACTTTGCCATGTAATCTCATCAATAATTCTGAGGAAATCACCACTTATTTTACGTGCAAGGATGTACTTTACCTGCTTTTCTCTGCTAACATTATCGTTTCATAATTGGATTGCCTGCTATCATGTGAGGCACGTTGAATATTTGCATTTCCCCACCCTTTGCAACTACGAGCATTGCACAATTAACTTTAATGCGGGGGTGTTTTCTATGCCTTAACAAAACTTATTTACCAAACTTTTACCGGCAGTAGTATGTCTTCTAAGTTGATTGTATTTGCACATTGAGCACTGGTTCCTTTAAATGAAAATGAAAATGCACTAACCTTTGCCCGTGAACAAGGAGTGACGTAACTCCGAAACGCGTTGTGACCTAGAAGTTGCTTAATAAACACGTTCCGAGATTGAGGCCGGTGTTTTCTTGCTTGAAAAGTGTGTTCACTGGATGTTTGGTGGATATATATATATATATATTTCGAGAAATCCTTACAAAGCAGGAGAGTCGACGCCGTGTCAAATGCGCAAAATATCCTTTATTGCTTGTCAGCTACAACGTTAGACATGTTTCGCTTGTCCCGCAAGCTTGTTCACTAACGGTCTCCATAAAGTTTTGCCGCCATTTTAAACTTTACATGTGGGCGTAATTCAGACTGAACTACTAAACCATAAAGAGTGACAACAGACTCGTAGTTCGTAGTGAATCGCGGACTTCTTGGCGGCACATTAGAATTACACAATTCATCTTCTAATAACAGTCAATTTGCTCTCATCTATACAATGAGTTAGCAATTAAAATTTAAATAGTATCTAATACAATTTGCATTTTTCAAAGCTCATTGTGAGTGTATTGGTGAAAGTAAATATAGATATAAATTATTCGCATACGTACTGCCCCAGTGGGCTCAAATACAATAGCATTAATACCATCACCCCAAAACTTCACAACAATTCTGCCCTAGTGGGCTGTAAGCCACCTTACCAAGTCCATCCAATAAACTTTCTGTTGCAAAAAAATAAACAGTGAAAGTGAATAAATCATATATCATAACTTTAAAGAGATACAATTAAAAACAATCTTCCTTACATTCTTTTTCAGGCATAGGGAATGAAACACAGTCATTTTACAAGTGTGTATGAAAGTCTTCTTCCATGTTCAAACCTTCGCGGATCTTAGTGTTGAGCCTGATGATGTAATTAGACTCCAACCTTCTCAATTTCTTAACTCTATCTCCCCCTCTCTCGCTCACTGGGACTGCATCAATGACGTAGTACTCAAATCCTTTAGTGTTTCTATGGTGGACTTGATCAAAGTGTCTTGCAACGGGGTATGTTTTGTCCCCATTCTTAATGGCCCTTAGATGCTGCAATATTCGTTTATGCACTGGGAGTATTGTGCTGCCCACATAGCACAAGTTACATGGACAGCGAAGGACATACACAGCGTAATCTGATTTACAGGAAAAGAACCCTTTAATTTTATTCACTTCGGTCGTAAGGCCTCCCACAAAAGTAGAGGTATTTTTGCCATGCGTGCACGCTTTACATTTCGCGCACTTGATGAAACCCTCTTTTCTCCTCAACCAATTTTGAGTTGTTTTACTCTGTGCTCCTGGAAGTAAATTACTAACCAGGGATTGTTTTAATGACTTGGCTTTTCTGAACGTTATTAAAGGTTTACGACCTACCGATTTCCTGAGAATGGGATCATTCGCAATAATATGCCAATGTTTTTGTAAAATTTTACGTAAGCTTCCTTCCTGCTTATTAAAACCGGTAATCAATCGGCATTTATTATCACAATCACTGTCCTGTCCTCCTGTTTTGTCTTTACCATTAAATAAAATTTCTTCCCTCGATTTCCTACGGGCTTTCCAGATGGCTGTTTCCACCCACACCCTTGGGTACCCTCTAGCTGCAAAGCGTCCTTTCAAACACTCTAATTCTGCATCTAGATCTTTCGTGCTGCTACAATTTCTCATAGCTCTTAGGCATTCCCCATATGGAATACTCCTCATTAGATTGTTAGGGTGAAAGCTTGTTGCGTGAAGAAGGGTGTTACCATCCGTGGCCTTACGATAAAGTTTAGTTTTTAGTTTATCGTCTTCAACATACACAGTCACATCCAAGAAATTGACACTGCTTTCACTGATCTCATAGGTTAATTTCAGATTCAGATCATTGACTTGCAAACCATTAACAAAGTCCTGTGCACTTGCCTGGGAGCCCTTCCAAACAACAAACAAGTCGTCAATAAAGCGACACCAAAAGAGTACATTTTCCTGCCAAACCATAGGGAACTGCGTCTGGACCACCTGCTCCTCCCACCAGCCCATATGCAAATTCGCATAACTGGGGGCGAAGCAGGTGCCCATCGCAGTCCCACACACCTGGTGTAACAGTTCTCCATTAAAAAGAAAGTAGTTACTACTCAGGCAAGTTGCAGTCATAGTCACTAACATCTGAGTATGGTGCCATAGCTGTAAAGGCCTAACCCCCAGAAAGTGTTTAATGGCATTGAGCCCATCCACATGTCTGATGCTAGTATAAAGCGTTGTTGCATCTATAGTCATCAATAACAAATCTTGCTCCCATGGGATGTCATAAATTTTCCTTAGAAAATCACCCGTATCTTCTATAAAGGACGGTAGTTTTCTGACTAAGGGATTGAGAAAAAAATCCACATATTTTGAAGTGTTCTCGAGCGCACTTGAGATTGCCGAAATAATCGGCCGCCCCGGAGGGCTCTCAATGTTCTTGTGAACCTTCGGTAACAGATAAAAAACAGGCGTTACAGGTTTGTTTATAGGCCTTATGCTTATAGGCCTCGTTGAACAACACATCTAATTATGTTAGAGCTACTAGGGAGGCAATGATTGCCAGCCACGATAAATTTAACAAATTATTAATGGATTGGCATAAAAGTGGGCTCCTGAGTACTGATGAACTGCAGTTTCTTAAGATTAACAAACCTGTAACGCCTGTTTTTTATCTGTTACCGAAGGTTCACAAGAACATTGAGAGCCCTCCGGGGCGGCCGATTATTTGATGGACATAACCAACAACAGTCTCCTGCACAGCTGCATCTGTGATGATAAACAGTGCAAGTTCAGTATTTTTTGGTGCACATGTATGTCACACTGCGCATGGCATTGTTTAATAAAGTTATTTAGCTACACACAAAGTCTAGTTTAAGCATTTGCTTGGTGCACTCTGATACACTAATTCTGTTTTTTCACTTAGATTTTTCTGTATGCTGCTACCATAATGCATTTGGATGTGGCAAGTAAAATGTGGACTGGAGTCAGATTTGCTACACTGAGCATGATCTGCATTGGGAGCTAGTGTTTTTTAGAATAAACTATAAATGATTATTTGTATTGATCTTACCTTGTGAGGTACCGGTCTGTTAAGAGGTGTCAATTTGTGTGATGCCTACAACTGCTTCCGGCTGCAGTGTTGACTCCACCATGTCCTCCAGGGGTGTGTTGGCACGTTCCGTAGATGGTCCCCCTCCAGTTTTTTTGGCATTGGCAAGCCTTACAGCCACCCTTTCCTTAGCACGGCTACACAGGTCATACCAGCGCTTGCGTAGGTCCGATATTGAGCGCTGTGTGACCCCCACTGCATTGACCTTTGACTGGATCCCAAGCCAAATATTCCTTTTAGCAGACTCTGGGACCTGCAGTGACTGCTTGCCAAACAGTTTGTCGTGGCTCTGCATGACTTCCTCAATGAGGACTTCAAGTTCTTTGACACTGAATTTCAGCTTCCTTTTGCGCCATTCAGCTTTCTTGTCCCCTGTTTCAGAAGCCAAGCCGGTGTTATTCCCCAGATTCTGCTCACAGTAAAGCTTGTTTCTGCTCAGCTCCAATAGTCTGCCTCCTCCTCTGCCTCTCTCAGTGAACAGGTGTGAACAATCCTAGACACACTTCCTGGTGGTGATGTCTTCAAGCTGCATCGATCTCAAGAAATCACTATTTGCGATTCTTTATTTGTGGATTCTCTTTTTGCGTGTCAGTAATACGTAATCGTTATTAGTGATTGCAATTTTTACCGAATCGCAAAATTATTGCAAAAAATATTGCTAATTTTTTGATGCATACACTTTTGAGATTCCTAATTAGCGATGGCTTAAATATTGCTATTTAGAAATCGCAAATGGGATGCTTGATGCATGTGGCCCAATGTCCTTTGAGTCCTGTAATAGTTGCCAGTAACATTTTTCTCCAGCAGGAGTCTGACTCCAGGGGGGAACGAGATGGCCCAAGGGAAAACAAACTGCCTTTTCCAATCAGAATGTTCTGTTCTTGAATTGGCGCTCCTGCGAAAGTCTCGCGAGACACTTGTGGACCCAACTGTCCAGATATACAAATTTTTTCAACCTTAATTTCTAAAAAACTACTGAACAGAGTTACACCCAATCACAAAATACACAATCTGTGGACCAAGAACTAGCTTTCTGACAAATTTGATATCATTTCATTCTAGTGTTTTTGTGGTATTGCTTCTTAAGGAAGCCTATGGAAAATGCATGGGAATTTTGCATTTTGGGGCCCCCTTTTTACTCGGCTCCTGCTTGACGGACCACCCCAAAACTTTCATGCACAAACTAGGCGAAGGAGAGCACTTTTTTGGGAAAGTTTCGTGCAGAGTCATCCAACAGTGCCAAAGATATATGCAACACAAAAAACTATAACTACCCAGTGGCGAGCATTGCTGAATCATCAAACACAGAGAACACAAAGAAGATTAAATAACCTTGAACATAGATATCACAACTTGATAAGTAAACTACAAAAAAACAAAGAGGTTATCATCAGAAATGCTGATAAGGGAGGTAACATTGTTCTGTGGCGTACCTTACGGAGGCCTATAGACATCTTAATGATGAGCAATGCTACAAAAGAAGTACCATACAACATGTGAGCAAGATCAACATCAAGTTTCAGAGAGATTTGAGTAAGTGAAAAAATCAAGGTTTATTGACTAGGAAATATCTATGTTTGCGCAATAACCATCCAGTAATGCCTGTTATGTATTTCATTCCTAAAGTTCACAAGAAAACTGTCCTTATATAAGGTGAGTTAATAAAGATTTTGCCACTTTTTAACCTTTTATTTATACATATTGATTAAATGTAATGTGTTAAATATTGTGTTTCATTTTTAAATATTTTGTATAAATATCATTTGTTTAAATAATATGAGAAGAAATTATTAAAATAGTAACAACTTTGAACATATTTTTTCCGTCTTCCTTGGTCTTCTTATGGTCATAGATATTGTGTAATTTGTTTACTTTATTGATATTGCCTAGGAGTTTTTGTCATTACTATTCAAGTCCCTGTCCTAGGATTGAACTATCCATTGTTCAGGGGGTCCTTGTTTTTTTCTCATTTACTTATTCAAGGTAGACCCATTATTTCAGCAAGAAATAGTATTTTTGAAAATACTTCACAATATGTGGACTATTTTCTACAAAAATATGTGTCAAGTCTTCCTTGGTTTGTTCAGGATAAAAGTGATTCACTACGCAGAATATATGATATCCCTTGGGCCAATGATTATCTATTGATGACGTTGGATATCACCTCGCTGTACATAAGCATTAAACACCAAGATGGACTGAAGGCAGTGAAGCACTATTTGAGGAGTAGACCATTGGGGCTTTATATTCACAGCAATATGATGTTATCAAAGATCACTTGGTGCTTACTTCAAAAGCAAGGTGTTTCAACAACGAAGGGGAGTTGCCATTGGTGCCTGTTTCTCACCCAGTTATGCATGTACATGGGCTGGTGTGAGGAGTAGGTACTTATGGTTAATCATGTTGAAGATTGGGATAAAAATGTTACTAGTTGGCTCTGTTATATCGATGATGTGTTTGTTATATGGAAAGGGTCAGCTACAAGCGCTTTGAAATTTGTGAATAAAATCAATACCAACAATGTTAATCTAGAATTTACCGCTCATATTAATACTCATGAAATCAATTTCCTAGATGTACATGTATATGTGGAAAACAACAGAATCAAATCCCAACATTTAGAAAAACAACAGTGGGCAATTCAATCCTTCATGCCCACAGCTTCCATCCTGGACACTTGAAGGATAGTATTCCGTATGGGAAAATACTTAGGCTGCATAGAATTTGCGGCGAGACAATTATTCTTCCCAAATGTCAAGAAGAAGCTACAATCAGATTTTTGAAACATGGCTATTCAATGGTATTCATTAATCGTGCTATTGAACGAGCCAATAAGGAAAGTAGGGAATCAATTTTATTCAGGGCTTGTTTGAGTGATAAGATACACCATAAGGGCAAAAACAATAACAAAATTGGTGATGATAATGGCATCAGATTGACAGTTCCATTTAGTAAAGAAGTAGTTAAACTAAGGACCATTTTCAACAAGCAATGGCCCATAATACAAACGGATCCTATCATAGGGCCATTTCTCCTGAAGAAACCGGCCATCACTTTTAGAAGAGCTCCATCTATGAGTAACGCACTAGTGACCAGCAGTACTGAAATAATACAAACGAGCAATTGGCTGTCGTCTAGGAAAGGGCTCTTTAAATGTAGACTGTGCAAAGCATGCCTATTTGGTGTGAATATGACACAATATATGACTGCATTCAGTGACAAACCAATAAAGTTAAAAGGTTTTTTTACTTGTAAAACCGACCATGCAGTGTATGTTTTAGAATGCACTTGCAAACTTAAATATGTTGGTAGCACCAAATTTCAGGTACATGTTAGAATCTTACAACACCTGAGAGCTATAGTCAACTCAGATTCAACCTATCCTGTAGCTCAACATTTCAAACAGTATCATAATAACAATCTCAACTGTCTCAAATATTTTGTAATCAATTCGATATCAAGGTGGAGGAGGGGAGGCAACCGAGAAGCGCTCCTTAGACAATTAGACAGTCGATACATATTGAATTTAGACATCAGAACGCCCAATGGGTTAAACCTAGGTGAGGATCTACACAATGTTTTGTGAGACAGTTAGGGAATATATGAGAGGAGTCACAATAACTGTAACCAAGAAAGATAGTGAAATCATTAAGTGAATTGCGACAGACAATCCAAATATACTATTGTAGTCAATTTAGTTTTATGCTGCTTGTTGGGAACGGGTAGCGTGGTGCAGAGCGGGTGGGCCAAACTCCGGAGGAAATGTGCAAAGCATCCACGCAGTACACACAGCCGACACACAAGGCACTCTCCAAAATGAGACGCTACACAAGATTGTGTAAGAATAATTTCTGTATTGTAGAAACACAAGATAGTAATCACAGTAATCTCTACACTGCGCCAACTCAATATTTACAGGGGGGATTATATACATGGCAGGGCCAATCGGGCCCCTGTCAGAACCATTGGGGAGTACAAAAAAATAAGGGTAAGTCCATCAACCTCACTCCTGCAATAAAACATCAGGGCGTAACATTAGGCATTAGGCCGGAACAACTGCAATGGAAACACTCCCATAGGCATAAGAGCACATTATGCATTTCATCAGCATACATGAAACATGAGGCATTAGTCATCAAACCCTTAACCTCTTCAGTGCCCCGCCCTTTCCCCGCCCCGTGCCGGGCCTTTCATTAGCGGGCGGGGTTCATGACGAGATAGTCTCGTCATGGGCACAGCGCAACCATAGCGGAGGGTCAGGGGGTAATGGTGCCCTGCTAGGGGCCCCCAAAGACAATTTTCCAACAGCTTTTCCATGTCGTAAAGGCTGACACAAAAAAGATGTTGGAAAGTGCCATCGTAATCCCAACGGCGGAGCCTAGCCTGGCTCCGTCGTCATTAGGGTATTGTGGAGGCTTCCGATGGGCTCCTTGAACCCATCGGAAAAGCAGCAGAATCCCCCCCGCAGGTTTCATTCTGACCACCATCGTCCTAATACAGCAGTCAAACTGAAACCCACAATGTCGGACGGAAAGCCTCCGACGGCTGGTTGGAGGCTTCCTGCACAACATTGTAATCGGGCCCTTTGTACTTATTATTAATTGCTTTTATTTGATCTATTTTTTGTCTTATTCCTGGTTTATATTTCATAAAGAAAGATGTTAGTATTTTAATCACAGATATGCACAAAAATGATAACATTTTACCTGCTTAGAATATTGAAATTTAGCAATTTTGTTTCTTATGTTTTCATCCTTGCATTACATTCTATCTGTGGTAGCAGGTCAGGTAGTCGGGTGTAGTTGCTATTTATTTTTATTTATTAATTTATTTTATTGAAATTACAAATTATGATTTAAATATTAATATTCTGATCGCAGTTTTGTTTTTTCCTGCTTGCTTTTACTCTAAATGGATGATAGAAGGCATGATAGAAGGCACTGTGGTTGTGGTACTGTGGAGCTTAATCGGACACATCCTTTCCAGTCAATGATCTCCTCATGAGTGACCACAAAGGAAGGCTGCTGCTTTATATGTGTATTTAATGCGTTTTCCATATTTGAAGTATACATATATATTCAACATATGTTTAAAATAGATTTCTTTTGTTGTTGAACCTTTCATTTAAAAATGAAGGACATTAAACATATCAAAATGTTAGTTTCTCTTAATAAAAAAAGCATGATGGTAGTTGATGGAGGAGCAGCCTTGCCATTCAATCAAAATAGAGTAAGTAAAACTACTTTAAAAAATTAATGTCCTGCTGGCTATGAAATGAAATTAAAAGCACAAAAAATACATTAATAGGCATTATTAGATATGAAATGTAAAATATAATCAACGTAAATCTGTGAGAATTGAAACCGGCATGGTAAGTGACCACAAAGTGCCCATGTGAGATGTGATGACTGACAACCAGAATGCAAGCATGTGCTGAGGACAGATTTTAGAAAATAATCTTGCAGACCTGTTATGATGATACAGTTTTTGATCTGAGTGGTAAAGATTTACCATTTACATGGAACACAAATAGGTTTGTTGATGCAGAGTTACAGTTGCTATAATTTAGAACTGGATACAGATGAGTTTGCCTGCCATTGGCAGTATCTTTAGTCTATTTTTTGGTACATAAGAGGCCAATGTGCATGGCAATGACATACTAGTTAAATGTAACATATGTTTATCACTTCAGGAAAGTATTTTAAACAGCACTGGTCTTTTATGATAGTATACTTGTTGCTTTTAGTATTTCTTGTTTTCTATATTTTGAACAGTACTTGTGTTTGTGAGTTGTGATAGTTTTGAGTAACCTCAATAAAGATCAACTTGAATTGATGTAAGCTTGCTGATACGTTGTTCCATGACTTAGAAGCCCTGAAAGGAAAAGCCTGGCTTCCCATCCTGCTTCTTTAGGTTTTTGAGGAACTAGCAATTGTTTTCCACTTTCCTGTAAGGTGCAGCAGGAATGATGTACAGAGATGCTGTTTTGAAGATAGCCAGGGTTATTAGCAAATATCACATTTTAGTCAGTGAGGACTTTAAAATATACCATCTCCAGGACTGGAAGTTAGTGAAGTGAGCACTTTGCAGAGAACACATGATCCCAAGGAGCAGTTTTCACAGTGATATTTTGAATCGCCTGGTGTTTGACAATATTCTTCTTAGGTCTGGCTTGGCAGCACAGCTGTCTGTAAGACCTATTGTTACCAATTCCTTAAAATATACTTAGAGTGGGTTTTCAGTCCCCCTCAAGGAGCATTTTTCGATAACATCATGCTATTGAATGTTTGGTGCATCATTCTGCTTCCTATGACGTTCTTGCATTGAAATGCATGAGAAACTATCTTACACACCAAACGTACTCGGAATCATCACACAATGATCACAAGGAATCTGCAAAAGAGATCTGCATAGGAGTTCTGCATGAAATCAGGAAAAAAGTTGTCTAGATCTCTGGTGGGTTAAGAAGTCAGAGAGGGTTCTGAAGAAATCCAGGGCAAACACTATATTATTAAGTACAAAGTCTGTAGGTAACACCCCCTTGATCACACCATTAGAGGTCCATTGTCCTTGTCAAGTTCCCAAGTTGCAGACCGTTATATCCATAGTTTATCTCACATTGGACATGGTAATGACACCTCTTTCTCAGACACACGTGGATTGTAACATTTGCTCAATAGGCCTTCAGTTTACGCTCTGTTTCTCCATGTGCCTTCATCAAGGTCTTCTTCTCAGGCTCTTTACTCTATCTTTAGTGCAGCAATGTATCTATTCTAAACTAACAATGCATGTGTATACCTGCAAAAAGTGTTGTGTTAGCAGAAAATGGCAAACAATATTTTATGAAATGGAGCATGATGAAATACAGGCCTAAACTGTTAGGACAAGTTAAACATTAATTCAATGGTGCACATTTAATATGCCTGAGCACATTCAAACAAAAATTAATATAAGTTTCTAGTGCATGTTGTTTAATTCATACTACTTGTGGCATAAGTAAATATTTAAAATAAATCAAGTATAAGTATGACTGAGAACTACATTTAAATGCATATATGTGTAACATCAGTGCACACATTACATAAATGTTGTAGTTTCCAGTAAGATCACAATCTACATATATGAGGATGGTTTTAATCACAGTTTCAAGTCATTGTGTGTTAATCATACGTTATGGCACACGTTTAGGAAAGTTGGGTTTCTCCTTCAGAGTAAGTACAGTATCTGTTAAAACAAAGATGGTTTTATATTCATTAAAATGTCATTAAAACATCTTAAGTAGCATGGTTAAACACACTTGTGAGTAAATGCTTTAATTCTACAATAAATGCACTCGTCAATAGTAATGCTGAGTGAAATATTTTTATTAACCAATGAATCAAATAAAAAACGTGCTAAGTACATGTTTATGTCAAGTATCTATTAGGCCTGGGCAAAAATTCCGTTCCGTTCGCGGAAATTGCGATAATTTGGCATTTTCGCATTCCGCGGAAAGCGCGAAAATGTCAAAATTTCCACATTCCGCAGCTTAGCGATAATTTGTTTCTTGCTCGCGCTGTAAAAAAATACATTCTTGCGTGCGCGCGATCGCCTTACCTGAATCCCCGCGTTCGCTGACAAGTTTTCCCGACCCGGTCGCGTTCTCCACGAGATATTGGATTGTTGGTAGCGATTTTGTCTCGCAACAGTTTGAGCTCGCATTGTCGCGCGATGACGTCATTTGTTGCGCGAACACGTCATTCTTCTCGCGATCTTGCACTGCGCGAGTATGAGAAGATTGAGATCTCGAACACGTCATTCTACATCGCGAGCGAGAGGGTGAGGACGCGGGCACGTCTAATCGAACGCGAACATGAGAAAGAGACCCCGAACACGTCATATCCAACGCGACAGGGATGAAGAGAACGCGATCACGTCATTTTCGACATGCCGGCGGAAGTAATGTGAAGCTCGAGAACTCGAACATGTAAAATTTTCAATCTGGAGAGGAATATCAGCTCTAGCAGCATGAAACCTTCTGCAAATGCTGATTTTGGATGAAAACAACTCCTTACATTGACATTTGGCTGTCCTTTTTTGTGCAAGGAGTCCTTTTGTAAAAAGGTGGAGAGAGAGAGGAAGTGACACAGAATCTCCAACTTCCTGTTCCTGTCCAGCAGGCTCCTCCCAGTGCTTTGTCCATCTCCTGCTCATTCTGCCTTTGGATTTGGAGCTGGAAACATCACTTTTTTTGTCTGCTGCATCATTGCAATTGGATTTGAGGATTATTGGAATAGGATATTTTACAAGTAAGTGTCTGTTTGATTGTGGGCATTGCAGTTGTTGTAACTACAATTTATTTTTGATAACTATCATCATTCCTTTTTTTTTTTAAATGTTGTGGGTAGTAGTAGTAGACATCAAGTTAGCCATGGGCATGGCCTCATGGGTGTGTGCATGATGAAGCAACTGTTCCTTTTGTTTTTTTTTTATTGTATTTCATTTTCAAGCATCATTTAGGGCATGGATGGCATTGGATTGAGTTGGGGAAGTGTGCTTTTTGGGGGTGGCCTTTCTGATGTTGTTGGGCCTGGCCATGTGGCTGGTGGCCATTTTGATTGAAGCCTAGGCCTGCAAGCTTGCCTGGCCTTGTCTGCCAACAGGCCTGCTTTCATCCACTAGGATCAGAGCAGGTAGCCACAGCTTTATTAATCTAGTGTTTTCTGTGTGGTCTGTTGAATTTAGACTTCATTTAGGGCATGGATGGCATTGGATTGACTTGGGGAAGTGTGCTTTTTGGGGGTGGCCTTTCTGATGTTGTTGGTCCTGGCCATGTGGCTGGTGGCCATTTTGAAGCCTAGGCCTGCAAGCTTGCCTGGCCTTGTCTGCCAACAGGCCTGCGTTCATCCACTAGGATCAGAGCATGTAGCCACAGCTTTATTAATCTAGTGTTTTCTGTGTGGTCTGTTGAATTTAGACTTCATTTAGGGCATGGATGGCATTGGATTGAGTTGGGGAAGTGTGCTTTTTGGGGGTGGCCTTTCTGATGTTGTTGGGCCTGGCCATGTGGCTGGTGGCCATTTTGAAGCCTAGGCCTGCAAGCTTGCCTGGCCTTGTCCGCCAACAGGCCTGCTTTCATCCACTAGGATCAGAGCAGGTAGCCACAGCTTTATTAATCTAGTGTTTTCAGTGTGGTCTGTTGAATTTAGACTTCATTTAGGGCATGGATGGCATTGGATTGAGTTGGGGAAGTGTGCTTTTTGGGGGTGGCCTTTCTGATGTTGTTGGGCCTGGCCATGTGACCGGTGGCCATTTTGAAGCCTAGGCCTGCAAGCTTGCCTGGCCTTGTCTGCCAACAGGCCTGCTTTCATCCACTAGGATCAGAGCATGTAGCCACAGCTTTATTAATCTTGTGTTTTCTGTGTGGTCTGTTGAATTTAGACTTCATTTAGGGCATGGATGGCATTGGATTGAGTTGGGGAAGTGTGCTTTTTGGGGGTGGCCTTTCTGATGTTGTTGGGCCTGGCCATGTGGCTGGTGGCCATTTTGAAGCCTAGGCCTGCAAGCTTGCCTGGCCTTGTCCGCCAACAGGCCTGCTTTCATCCACTAGGATCAGAGCAGGTAGCCACAGCTTTATTAATCTAGTGTTTTATGTGTGGTCTGTTGAATTTAGACTTCATTTAGGGCATGGATGGCATTGGATTGAGTTGGGGAAGTGTGCTTTTTGGGAGTGGCCTTTCTGATGTTGTTGGGCCTGGCCATGTGGCTGGTGGCCATTTTGAAGCCTAGGCCTGCAAGCTTGCCTGGCCTTGTCCGCCAACAGGCCTGCTTTCATCCACTAGGATCCGAGCAGGTAGCCACAGCTTTATTAATCTAGTATTTTCTGTGTGGTCTGTTGAATTTAGACTTCATTTAGGGCATGGATGGCATTGGATTGAGTTGGGGAAGTGTGCTTTTTGGGGGTGGCCTTTCTGATGTTGGTTGTCTTAAAGACATGCTTTTGTTGTATGTGTCTGGTCACTGGTGTGTTGTTGGTGTGCAATGCATGCACCCTGCAGACCTTTTTGGGGCCTGTGAATGTTCGTATTTACATTTTGTTGCATTAAAAAGGCAGAGCAGCGTGCTTTAGCATGCATCCTTTACCTGGCTTTTATAGGCCTTTTGTCAGCTCCTGGTGTTCTGTTCTCCAGGCCCCCTGCTTGTTTGTGATTTGTGAGTGTCCATGTGGGTGGTGGCCTTTTTTGGTGCTTGGACTGGGAGTTATTAGTGTCCTGCTTTTGCCATAGGCCTGCATGGTTTTCCTATTGGCTATTTGGCTTACTGCTTCCATCCATCCACCCCCTTTGCCAGCAGCAGCTCCATGGATGCTGAGATGCTCAAATAATTTAATGGCAAATAGGGTCCACCCCACTTCCATTACATTTGTATTTTGGTGGTTATTATTAACTTTCCTATCCTTACTGAGAGTGTAGTTTGTGGCTGTACACAGAAGTATAACATAGCCCTAGTTCAAAAAAAAAAGTCATAAATGGCTAGACTATCTTTTGTTTGCACTAGTACAGTACTAAGTAACTGAACCACAACAACAAATGCAACATTTCAATGATGTTCTTCTCCTGGCTTATTTGCTTTTAGGTGCACAAAAGACAGAGTAGGAGGTGTCATCAGCATCACCCGGCTACCCGTTGTACTGCCAGCCAGACAGAAGTCCTGCTGCGCATCACGTCCACGTGTGACCAGAACTTGTTGTGCATTTGCATCCTGCCTGACATCTGAAGAAGATGGCCCCAAAGAAAGGTACCAGTTCCAGTACCAAGAAAGTTGCCGGTGAGAAGAAGGAACAGAAAAAGGAAGTGCCATTAACCACGACTGGTGGTGTGCCGGCCAATGTTTTTTTTGGCACCCAAAAAGTTACGCCTGCAGCAGCGTTGTCCGGGAACCAAGCTGGGAGCAGCACAGTGGTCCAACCACACCAACCTAGGGACAAGGGCTTTAGTGTCGCAGAGGTAGCCAGACTACTAACGAGCAGCGATGTTGAAGAAATGTCATTACCGCAAAGTAGTACACAATCAAGTTCAACGCAGGCGCAAACTCAGCAGATCAGTGTGCAGCCGCAACAAGAACAGCAGCAGCCGCCGCAACAAGAACAGCAGCAGCCGCCGCAGCCCACCATAGTAGTTGTTGCTCCTGACGTAGGGGCATTTCAGGAAATCGAGCTTCCTGCAGACAAAGTGGAGCAAAGTGAAACCACTGTTTCAGAAGATCTATTGTCTTCCAGACCACCAGCAAGGAAAAGGAGGCTTAGTCCATCATCTTCTTCTTCAAGCCCCGCTTCTGATGATCGTGATGCCACTTGGCTCCCACCAGCTCAGTCTGAGAGTGATATACGCCACAAGAAAATGCTTCTGAAAAGGAAGGTCCCAGAAAAACTTAGAGTTATGGAGGTATATGTAGAAGAGGGGGGTGATGATGTTGATGAAGACGAGCCAGTCATCACGCACATTACTCCCGCCCCAAAGGGATTGGAGACCAACATTCTCACCCTATCCAGAAAGGCTGCTACTGAGCGGGATGCAGCACGGATATCACCAACACAGGTTACACCACCACTACCTCCAGCTGACATATTTTCCAAGGCCCGGCAGGGACCTACATCCAGCTCAACCATCTTAGTAGGTAGTGGTAGTAAAAGTCACAGTCTAGGTGCACAGGGTCACATTTCAAGCACCCCCTCCAGTTCATCTGGTGTTGGAAGTGGCACATCCAGCAGTGCCAGAAAGTTCTCCTCCCCAGTTTGGGACTTCTTTTCTGTTAGCGCCAAGGAGGAGAACATTGTTATATGCTCAATTTGTCGGCAAGGTGTTCGGCGTGGCAAGCTTGGTACAAACTATGGTACCGGAGGACAAGAAAGTCATCTAAGAATACACCACACTATCGTGTGGGATGATCACCTACTTAAGTTAAAAGAAAGTAGAAAAACTCAACCCATTGAAATTGGTCAGGATGAATCAGAGAGCGATATTATTGCGGTGGCAGGTGAAGAAGAGGGAGGCATTTCTAGCCCTGTCCCCTTTAGTGCAGTGGTAACGCCCACATCCTCCTCAGTAACATCAGAGTGGCACCGCAGTAAGAGCCATACTCAGAGTCTGGGTGAGACACCAAGGCGACCGGCGAGTACCTCAATGAGACAATCTGTGTCGTTGAGCCTTAGTGGGTTAATGAAAACAGCACCACTAAGGAAAGTAAGCCAGCCTACCATTGAGAGCATGTTTAGGTTGGAGGGGCAGTTCCAACGCAACCACCCAACGGCACGATTGTACAATGCGAAGCTGGCTAAAATGTTAGCGCTGAACCTTCTTCCTTTTTCATTTGTGGAAGGGGTGGGTTTCCTTGAATTTGTGTCTGCCATCTGCCCAAAATGGAAAGTTCCCAGCCGGTCCTATTTCGCAAGAATTGCTGTTCTGGCACTACATCATGATGCGCTGGAATTGGTTGCACAAGCTTTGCAGCAGAGTGCTGTGCACAATATCCACCTGACAACAGACATGTGGAGCAGTTGCCAAGCCACAGATTACATGTGTTACAACAAACAAATGATGGACGGAATGCTGACAATGCAGACATTCTCCCCCAGTCAAGAGATCTGGGTTAAATCCATCGTTCTTTTGCCCACTACGCCACCCCAGTTCAGACATGGCCATATGCAAATCAGTCTTGACCCTGTGCCTCATGGGAACAGTCCAGCCCGAACTGCCAAGCCATGTCTTCCCTGGACCGGAATCAAACATCCTAGGACCGGTTTCTGGCTATCAGCCGTCATCAGCCAGGATAGCTTGACTCCAGTGGCGTAGTGAGCACGGGTCCCACGTCTGGGAATACCCATCCCACTTAGGGCGAAAAGCGTTACAACAAACAAATGATGGACGGAATGCTGACAATGCAGACATTCTCCCCCAGTCAAGAGATCTGGGTTAAATCCATCGTTCTTTTGCCCACTACGCCACCCCAGTTCAGACATGGCCATATGCAAATCAGTCTTGACCCTGTGCCTCATGGGAACAGTCCAGCCCGAACTGCCAAGCCATGTCTTCCCTGGACCGGAATCAAGCATCCTAGGACCGGTTTCTGGCTATCAGCCGTCATCAGCCAGGATAGCTTGACTCCAGTGGCGTAGTGAGCACGGGTCCCACGTCTGGGAATACCCATCCCACTTAGGGCGAAAAGCGTTACAACAAACAAATGATGGACGGAATGCTGACAATGCAGACATTCTCCCCCAGTCAAGAGATCTGGGTTAAATCCATCGTTCTTTTGCCCACTACGCCACCCCAGTTCAGACATGGCCATATGCAAATCAGTCTTGACCCTGTGCCTCATGGGAACAGTCCAGCCCGAACTGCCAAGCCATGTCTTCCCTGGACCGGAATCAAGCATCCTAGGACCGGTTTCTGGCTATCAGCCGTCATCAGCCAGGATAGCTTGACTCCAGTGGCGTAGTGAGCACGGGTCCCACGTCTGGGAATACCCATCCCACTTAGGGCGAAAAGCGTTACAACAAACAAATGATGGACGGAATGCTGACAATGCAAACATTCTCCCCCAGTCAAGAGATCTGGGTTAAATCCATCGTTCTTTTGCCAACTACGCCACCCCAGTTCAGACATGGCCATATGCAAATCAGTCTTGACCCTGTGCCTCATGGGAACAGTCCAGCCCGAACTGCCAAGCCATGTCTTCCCTGGACCGGAATCAAGCATCCTAGGACCGGTTTCTGGCTATCAGCCGTCATCAGCCAGGATAGCTTGACTCCAGTGGCTTAGTGAGCACGGGTCCCACGTCTGGGAATACCCATCCCACTTAGGGCGAAAAGCGTTACAACAAACAAATGATGGACGGAATGCTGACAATGCAGACATTCTACCCCAGTCTGGGTTAAATCCATCGTTCTTTTGCCCACTACGCCACCCCAGTTCAGACATGGCCATATGCAAATCAGTCTTGACCCTGTGCCTCATGGGAACAGTCCAGCCCGAACTGCCAAGCCATGTCTTCCCTGGACCGGAATCAAGCATCCTAGGACCGGTTTCTGGCTATCAGCCGTTATCAGCCAGGATAGCTTGACTCCAGTGGCGTAGTGAGCACGGGTCCCACATCTGGGAATACCCATCCCACTTAGGGCCAAAAGCGTTACAACAAACAAATGATGGACGGAATGCTGACAATGCAGACATTCTCCCCCAGTCAAGAGATCTGGGTTAAATCCATCGTTCTTTTGCCCACTACGCCACCCCAGTTCAGACATGGCCATATGCAAATCAGTCTTGACCCTGTGCCTCATGGGAACAGTCCAGCCCGAACTGCCAAGCCATGTCTTCCCTGGACCGGAATCAAGCATCCTAGGACCGGTTTCTGGCTATCAGCCGTCATCAGCCAGGATAGCTTGACTCCAGTGGCGTAGTGAGCACGGGTCCCACGTCTGGGAATACCCATCCCACTTAGGGCGAAAAGCGTTACAACAAACAAATGATGGACGGAATGCTGACAATGCAGACATTCTCCCCCAGTCAAGAGATCTGGGTTAAATCCATCGTTCTTTTGCCCACTACGCCACCCCAGTTCAGACATGGCCATATGCAAATCAGTCTTGACCCTGTGCCTCATGGGAACAGTCCAGCCCGAACTGCCAAGCCATGTCTTCCCTGGACCGGAATCAAGCATCCTAGGACCGGTTTCTGGCTATCAGCCGTCATCAGCCAGGATAGCTTGACTCCAGTGGCGTAGTGAGCACGGGTCCCACGTCTGGGAATACCCTTCCCACTTAGGGCGAAAAGCGTTACAACAAACAAATGATGGACGGAATACTGACAATGCAGACATTCTCCCCCAGTCAAGAGATCTGGGTTAAATCCATCGTTCTTTTGCCCACTACGCCACCCCAGTTCAGACATGGCCATATGCAAATCAGTCTTGACCCTGTGCCTCATGGGAACAGTCCAGCCCGAACTGCCAAGCCATGTCTTCCCTGGACCGGAATCAAGCATCCTAGGACCGGTTTCTGGCTATCAGCCGTCATCAGCCAGGATAGCTTGACTCCAGTGGCGTAGTGAGCACGGGTCCCACGTCTGGGAATACCCATCCCACTTAGGGCGAAAAGCGTTACAACAAACAAATGATGGACGGAATGCTGACAATGCAGACATTCTCCCCCAGTCAAGAGATCTGGGTTAAATCCATCGTTCTTTTGCCCACTACGCCACCCCAGTTCAGACATGGCCATATGCAAATCAGTCTTGACCCTGTGCCTCATGGGAACAGTCCAGCCCGAACTGCCAAGCCATGTCTTCCCTGGACCGGAATCAAGCATCCTAGGACCGGTTTCTGGCTATCAGCCGTCATCAGCCAGGATAGCTTGACTCCAGTGGCGTAGTGAGCACGGGTCCCACGTCTGCGAATACCCATCCCACTTAGGGCGAAAAGCGTTACAACAAACAAATGATGGACGGAATGCTGACAATGCAGACATTCTCCCCCAGTCAAGAGATCTGGGTTAAATCCATCGTTCTTTTGCCCACTACGCCACCCCAGTTCAGACATGGCCATATGCAAATCAGTCTTGACCCTGTGCCTCATGGGAACAGTCCAGCCCGAACTGCCAAGCCATGTCTTCCCTGGACCGGAATCAAGCATCCTAGGACCGGTTTCTGGCTATCAGCCGTCATCAGCCAGGATAGCTTGACTCCAGTGGCGTAGTGAGCACGGGTCCCACGTCTGGGAATACCCATCCCACTTAGGGCGAAAAGCGTTACAACAAACAAATGATGGACGGAATGCTGACAATGCAGACATTCTCCCCCAGTCAAGAGATCTGGGTTAAATCCATCGTTCTTTTGCCCACTACGCCACCCCAGTTCAGACATGGCCATATGCAAATCAGTCTTGACCCTGTGCCTCATGGGAACAGTCCAGCCCGAACTGCCAAGCCATGTCTTCCCTGGACCGGAATCAAGCATCCTAGGACCGGTTTCTGGCTATCAGCCGTCATCAGCCAGGATAGCTTGACTCCAGTGGCGTAGTGAGCACGGGTCCCACGTCTGGGAATACCCATCCCACTTAGGGCGAAAAGCGTTACAACAAACAAATGATGGACGGAATGCTGACAATGCAGACATTCTCCCCCAGTCAAGAGATCTGGGTTAAATCCATCGTTCTTTTGCCCACTACGCCACCCCAGTTCAGACATGGCCATATGCAAATCAGTCTTGACCCTGTGCCTCATGGGAACAGTCCAGCCCGAACTGCCAAGCCATGTCTTGGCAGTTCGGGCTGGACTGTTCCCATGAGGCACAGGGTCAAGACTGATTTGCATATGGCTGTGTTCAAACTGGAATGGCATGGTGAGCAAAAAAACGATGGATTTAGGCCCAGATCTCTGTACTGGGGTGAATGCATGACATTTTTCTGCATTCTGTCCATCAACTGTTGTTTTTGCATTAGTCACCCCGAGTGGGACGGGTATGCTCAGACGTGAGTCCCGTGCTCTCCATGCCACTGGAATCAAGCTATCCTGGCTGAAGAGGGGTGAAACCCCGAAACCGGTCCTAGGATGCTTGGTTCCAGTCCAGGGATGACCTGGCTTGGCAGTTCGGGCTGGACTGTTCCCATGAGGCACAGGGTCAAGACTGATTTGCATATCGCTGTGTTCAAACTGGAATGGCATGGTGAGCAAAAAAACGATGGATTTAGGCCCAGATCTCTGTACTGGGGTGAATGCATGACATTGTTCTGCATTCTGTCCATCAACTGTTGGTTTTGCATTAGTCACCCCGAGTGGGACGGGTATGCTCAGACGTGAGTCCCGTGCTCTCCATGCCACTGGAATCAAGCTATCCTGGCTGAAGAGGGGTGAAACCCCGAAACCGGTCCTAGGATGCTTGGTTCCAGTCCAGGGATGACCTGGCTTGGCAGTTCGGGCTGGACTGTTCCCATGAGGTACAGGGTCAAGACTGATTTGCATATGGCTGTGTTCAAACTGGAATGGCATGGTGAGCAAAAAAACGATGGATTTAGGCCCAGATCTCTGTACTGGGGTGAATGCATGACATTGTTCTGCATTCTGTCCATCAACTGTTGTTTTTGCATTAGTCACCCCGAGTGGGACGGGTATGCTCAGACGTGAGTCCCGTGCTCTCCATGCCACTGGAATCAAGCTATCCTGGCTGAAGAGGGGTGAAACCCCGAAACCGGTCCTAGGATGCTTGGTTCCAGTCCAGGGATGACCTGGCTTGGCAGTTCGGGCTGGACTGTTCCCATGAGGCACAGGGTCAAGACTGATTTGCATATGGCTGTGTTCAAACTGGAATGGCATGGTGAGCAAAAAAACGATGGATTTAGGCCCAGATCTCTGTACTGGGGTGAATGCATGACATTGTTCTGCATTCTGTCCATCAACTGTTGTTTTTGCATTAGTCACCCCGAGTGGGACGGGTATGCTCAGACGTGAGTCCCGTGCTCTCCATGCCACTGGAATCAAGCTATCCTGGCTGAAGAGGGGTGAAACCCCGAAACCGGTCCTAGGATGCTTGGTTCCAGTCCAGGGATGACCTGGCTTGGCAGTTCGGGCTGGACTGTTCCCATGAGGCACAGGGTCAAGACTGATTTGCATATGGCTGTGTTCAAACTGGAATGGCATGGTGAGCAAAAAAACGATGGATTTAGGCCCAGATCTCTGTACTGGGGCGAATGCATGACATTGTTCTGCATTCTGTCCATCAACTGTTGTTTTTGCATTAGTCACCCCGAGTGGGACGGGTATGCTCAGACGTGAGTCCCGTGCTCTCCATGCCACTGGAATCAAGCTATCGTGGCTGAAGAGGGGTGAAACCCCGAAACCGGTCCTAGGATGCTTGGTTCCAGTCCAGGGATGACCTGGCTTGGCAGTTCGGGCTGGACTGTTCCCATGAGGCACAGGGTCAAGACTGATTTGCATATGGCTGTGTTCAAACTGGAATGGCATGGTGAGCAAAAAAACGATGGATTTAGGCCCAGATCTCTGTACTGGGGTGAATGCATGACATTGTTCTGCATTCTGTCCATCAACTGTTGTTTTTGCATTAGTCACCCCGAGTGGGACGGGTATGCTCAGACGTGAGTCCCGTGCTCTCCATGCCACTGGAATCAAGCTATCCTGGCTGAAGAGGGGTGAAACCCCGAAACCGGTCCTAGGATGCTTGGTTCCAGTCCAGGGATGACCTGGCTTGGCAGTTCGGGCTGGACTGTTCCCATGAGGCACAGGGTCAAGACTGATTTGCATATGGCTGTGTTCAAACTGGAATGGCATGGTGAGCAAAAAAACGATGGATTTAGGCCCAGATCTCTGTACTGGGGTGAATGCATGACATTGTTCTGCATTCTGTCCATCAACTGTTGTTTTTGCATTAGTCACCCCGAGTGGGACGGGTATGCTCAGACGTGAGTCCCGTGCTCTCCATGCCACTGGAATCAAGCTATCCTGGCTGAAGAGGGGTGAAACCCCGAAACCGGTCCTAGGATGCTTGGTTCCAGTCCAGGGATGACCTGGCTTGGCAGTTCGGGCTGGACTGTTCCCATGAGGCACAGGGTCAAGACTGATTTGCATATGGCTGTGTTCAAACTGGAATGGCATGGTGAGCAAAAAAACGATGGATTTAGGCCCAGATCTCTGTACTGGGGTGAATGCATGACATTGTTCTGCATTCTGTCCATCAACTGTTGTTTTTGCATTAGTCACCCCGAGTGGGACGGGTATGCTCAGACGTGAGTCCCGTGCTCTCCATGTCACTGGAATCAAGCTATCCTGGCTGAAGAGGGGTGAAACCCCGAAACCGGTCCTAGGATGCTTGGTTCCAGTCCAGGGATGACCTGGCTTGGCAGTTCGGGCTGGACTGTTCCCATGAGGCACAGGGTCAAGACTGATTTGCATATGGCTGTGTTCAAACTGGAATGGCATGGTGAGCAAAAAAACGATGGATTTAGGCCCAGATCTCTGTACTGGGGCGAATGCATGACATTGTTCTGCATTCTGTCCATCAACTGTTGTTTTTGCATTAGTCACCCCGAGTGGGACGGGTATGCTCAGACGTGAGTCCCGTGCTCTCCATGCCACTGGAATCAAGCTATCCTGGCTGAAGAGGGGTGAAACCCCGAAACCGGTCCTAGGATGCTTGGTTCCAGTCCAGGGATGACCTGGCTTGGCAGTTCGGGCTGGACTGTTCCCATGAGGCACAGGGTCAAGACTGATTTGCATATGGCTGTGTTCAAACTGGAATGGCATGGTGAGCAAAAAAACGATGGATTTAGGCCCAGATCTCTGTACTGGGGTGAATGCATGACATTGTTCTGCATTCTGTCCATCAACTGTTGTTTTTGCATTAGTCACCCCGAGTGGGGCGGGTATGCTCAGACGTGAGTCCCGTGCTCTCCATGCCACTGGAATCAAGCTATCCTGGCTGAAGAGGGGTGAAACCCCGAAACCGGTCCTAGGATGCTTGGTTCCAGTCCAGGGATGACCTGGCTTGGCAGTTCGGGCTGGACTGTTCCCATGAGGCACAGGGTCAAGACTGATTTGCATATGGCTGTGTTCAAACTGGAATGGCATGGTGAGCAAAAAAACGATGGATTTAGGCCCAGATCTCTGTACTGGGGTGAATGCATGACATTGTTCTGCATTCTGTCCATCAACTGTTGTTTTTGCATTAGTCACCCCGAGTGGGACGGGTATGCTCAGACGTGAGTCCCGTGCTCTCCATGCCACTGGAATCAAGCTATCCTGGCTGAAGAGGGGTGAAACCCCGAAACCGGTCCTAGGATGCTTGGTTCCAGTCCAGGGATGACCTGGCTTGGCAGTTCGGGCTGGACTGTTCCCATGAGGCACAGGGTCAAGACTGATTTGCATATGGCTGTGTTCAAACTGGAATGGCATGGTGAGCAAAAAAACGATGGATTTAGGCCCAGATCTCTGTACTGGGGTGAATGCATGACATTGTTCTGCATTCTGTCCATCAACTGTTGTTTTTGCATTAGTCACCCCGAGTGGGACGGGTATGCTCAGACGTGAGTCCCGTGCTCTCCATGCCACTGGAATCAAGCTATCCTGGCTGAAGAGGGGTGAAACCCCGAAACCGGTCCTAGGATGCTTGGTTCCAGTCCAGGGATGACCTGGCTTGGCAGTTCGGGCTGGACTGTTCCCATGAGGCACAGGGTCAAGACTGATTTGCATATGGCTGTGTTCAAACTGGAATGGCATGGTGAGCAAAAAAACGATGGATTTAGGCCCAGATCTCTGTACTGGGGTGAATGCATGACATTGTTCTGCATTCTGTCCATCAACTGTTGTTTTTGCATTAGTCACCCCGAGTGGGACGGGTATGCTCAGACGTGAGTCCCGTGCTCTCCATGCCACTGGAATCAAGCTATCCTGGCTGAAGAGGGGTGAAACCCCGAAACCGGTCCTAGGATGCTTGGTTCCAGTCCAGGGATGACCTGGCTTGGCAGTTCGGGCTGGACTGTTCCCATGAGGTACAGGGTCAAGACTGATTTGCATATGGCTGTGTTCAAACTGGAATGGCATGGTGAGCAAAAAAACGATGGATTTAGGCCCAGATCTCTGTACTGGGGTGAATGCATGACATTGTTCTGCATTCTGTCCATCAACTGTTGTTTTTGCATTAGTCACCCCGAGTGGGACGGGTATGCTCAGACGTGAGTCCCGTGCTCTCCATGCCACTGGAATCAAGCTATCCTGGCTGAAGAGGGGTGAAACCCCGAAACCGGTCCTAGGATGCTTGGTTCCAGTCCAGGGATGACCTGGCTTGGCAGTTCGGGCTGGACTGTTCCCATGAGGCACAGGGTCAAGACTGATTTGCATATGGCTGTGTTCAAACTGGAATGGCATGGTGAGCAAAAAAACGATGGATTTAGGCCCAGATCTCTGTACTGGGGCGAATGCATGACATTGTTCTGCATTCTGTCCATCAACTGTTGTTTTTGCATTAGTCACCCCGAGTGGGACGGGTATGCTCAGACGTGAGTCCCGTGCTCTCCATGCCACTGGAATCAAGCTATCCTGGCTGAAGAGGGGTGAAACCCCGAAACCGGTCCTAGGATGCTTGGTTCCAGTCCAGGGATGACCTGGCTTGGCAGTTCGGGCTGGACTGTTCCCATGAGGCACAGGTCAAGACTGATTTGCATATGGCTGTGTTCAAACTGGAATGGCATTTTGAGCAAAAAAACGATGGATTTAGGCCCAGATCTCTGTACTGGGGTGAATGCATGACATTGTTCTGCATTCTGTCCATCAACTGTTGTTTTTGCATTAGTCACCCCGAGTGGGACGGGTATGCTCAGACGTGAGTCCCGTGCTCTCCATGCCACTGGAATCAAGCTATCCTGGCTGAAGAGGGGTGAAACCCCGAAACCGGTCCTAGGATGCTTGGTTCCAGTCCAGGGATGACCTGGTTTGGCAGTTCGGGCTGGACTGTTCCCATGAGGCACAGGTCAAGACTGATTTGCATATGGCTGTGTTCAAACTGGAATGGCATGGTGAGCAAAAAAACGATGGATTTAGGCCCAGATCTCTGTACTGGGGTGAATGCATGACATTGTTCTGCATTCTGTCCATCAACTGTTGTTTTTGCATTATTCACCCCGAGTGGGACGGGTATGCTCAGACGTGAGTCCCGTGCTCTCCATGCCACTGGAATCAAGCTATCCTGGCTGAAGAGGGGTGAAACCCCGAAACCGGTCCTAGGATGCTTGGTTCCAGTCCAGGGATGACCTGGCTTGGCAGTTCGGGCTGGACTGTTCCCATGAGGCACAGGGTCAAGACTGATTTGCATATGGCTGTGTTCAAACTGGAATGGCATGGTGAGCAAAAAAACGATGGATTTAGGCCCAGATCTCTGTACTGGGGCGAATGCATGACATTGTTCTGCATTCTGTCCATCAACTGTTGTTTTTGCATTAGTCACACCGAGTGGGACGGGTATGCTCAGACGTGAGTCCCGTGCTCTCCATGCCACTGGAATCAAGCTATCCTGGCTGAAGAGGGGTGAAACCCCGAAACCGGTCCTAGGATGCTTGGTTCCAGTCCAGGGATGACCTGGCTTGGCAGTTCGGGCTGGACTGTTCCCATGAGGCACAGGGTCAAGACTGATTTGCATATGGCTGTGTTCAAACTGGAATGGCATGGTGAGCAAAAAAACGATGGATTTAGGCCCAGATCTCTGTACTGGGGTGAATGCATGACATTGTTCTGCATTCTGTCCATCAACTGTTGTTTTTGCATTAGTCACCCCGAGTGGGACGGGTATGCTCAGACGTGAGTCCCGTGCTCTCCATGCCACTGGAATCAAGCTATCCTGGCTGAAGAGGGGTGAAACCCCGAAACCGGTCCTAGGATGCTTGGTTCCAGTCCAGGGATGACCTGGCTTGGCAGTTCGGGCTGGACTGTTCCCATGAGGCACAGGGTCAAGACTGATTTGCATATGGCTGTGTTCAAACTGGAATGGCATGGTGAGCAAAAAAACGATGGATTTAGGCCCATATCTCTGTACTGGGGTGAATGCATGACATTGTTCTGCATTCTGTCCATCAACTGTTGTTTTTGCATTAGTCACCCCGAGTGGGACGGGTATGCTCAGACGTGAGTCCCGTGCTCTCCATGCCACTGGAATCAAGCTATCCTGGCTGAAGAGGGGTGAAACCCCGAAACCGGTCCTAGGATGCTTGGTTCCAGTCCAGGGATGACCTGGCTTGGCAGTTCGGGCTGGACTGTTCCCATGAGGCACAGGGTCAAGACTGATTTGCATATGGCTGTGTTCAAACTGGAATGGCATGGTGAGCAAAAAAACGATGGATTTAGGCCCAGATCTCTGTACTGGGGTGAATGCATGACATTGTTCTGCATTCTGTCCATCAACTGTTGTTTTTGCATTAGTCACCCCGAGTGGGACGGGTATGCTCAGACGTGAGTCCCGTGCTCTCCATGCCACTGGAATCAAGCTATCCTGGCTGAAGAGGGGTAAAACCCCGAAACCGGTCCTAGGATGCTTGGTTCCAGTCCAGGGATGACCTGGCTTGGCAGTTCGGGCTGGACTGTTCCCATGAGGCACAGGGTCAAGACTGATTTGCATATGGCTGTGTTCAAACTGGAATGGCATGGTGAGCAAAAAAACGATGGATTTAGGCCCAGATCTCTGTACTGGGGTGAATGCATGACATAGTTCTGCATTCTGTCCATCAACTGTTGTTTTTGCATTAGTCACCCCGAGTGGGACGGGTATGCTCAGACGTGAGTCCCGTGCTCTCCATGCCACTGGAATCAAGCTATCCTGGCTGAAGAGGGGTGAAACCCCGAAACCGGTCCTAGGATGCTTGGTTCCAGTCCAGGGATGACCTGGCTTGGCAGTTCGGGCTGGACTGTTCCCATGAGGTACAGGGTCAAGACTGATTTGCATATGGCTGTGTTCAAACTGGAATCGCATGGTGAGCAAAAAAACGATGGATTTAGGCCCAGATCTCTGTACTGGGGTGAATGCATGACATTGTTCTGCATTCTGTCCATCAACTGTTGTTTTTGCATTAGTCACCCCGAGTGGGACGGGTATGCTCAGACGTGAGTCCCGTGCTCTCCATGCCACTGGAATCAAGCTATCCTGGCTGAAGAGGGGTGAAACCCCAAAACCGGTCCTAGGATGCTTGGTTCCAGTCCAGGGATGACCTGGCTTGGCAGTTCGGGCTGGACTGTTCCCATGAGGCACAGGGTCAAGACTGATTTGCATATGGCTGTGTTCAAACTGGAATGGCATGGTGAGCAAAAAAACGATGGATTTAGGCCCAGATCTCTGTACTGGGGCGAATGCATGACATTGTTCTGCATTCTGTCCATCAACTGTTGTTTTTGCATTAGTCACCCCGAGTGGGACGGGTATGCTCAGACGTGAGTCCCGTGCTCTCCATGCCACTGGAATCAAGCTATCCTGGCTGAAGAGGGGTGAAACCCCGAAACCGGTCCTAGGATGCTTGGTTCCAGTCCAGGGATGACCTGGCTTGGCAGTTCGGGCTGGACTGTTCCCATGAGGCACAGGTCAAGACTGATTTGCATATGGCTGTGTTCAAACTGGAATGGCATGGTGAGCAAAAAAACGATGGATTTAGGCCCAGATCTCTGTACTGGGGTGAATGCATGACATTGTTCTGCATTCTGTCCATCAACTGTTGTTTTTGCATTAGTCACCCCGAGTGGGACGGGTATGCTCAGACGTGAGTCCCGTGCTCTCCATGCCACTGGAATCAAGCTATCCTGGCTGAAGAGGGGTGAAACCCCGAAACCGGTCCTAGGATGCTTGGTTCCAGTCCAGGGATGACCTGGCTTGGCAGTTCGGGCTGGACTGTTCCCATGAGGCACAGGGTCAAGACTGATTTGCATATGGCTGTGTTCAAACTGGAATGGCATGGTGAGCAAAAAAACGATGGATTTAGGCCCATATCTCTGTACTGGGGTGAATGCATGACATTGTTCTGCATTCTGTCCATCAACTGTTGTTTTTGCATTAGTCACCCCGAGTGGGACGGGTATGCTCAGACGTGAGTCCCGTGCTCTCCATGCCACTGGAATCAAGCTATCCTGGCTGAAGAGGGGTGAAACCCCGAAACCGGTCCTAGGATGCTTGGTTCCAGTCCAGGGATGACCTGGCTTGGCAGTTCGGGCTGGACTGTTCCCATGAGGCACAGGGTCAAGACTGATTTGCATATGGCTGTGTTCAAACTGGAATGGCATGGTGAGCAAAAAAACGATGGATTTAGGCCCAGATCTCTGTACTGGGGTGAATGCATGACATTGTTCTGCATTCTGTCCATCAACTGTTGTTTTTGCATTAGTCACCCCGAGTGGGACGGGTATGCTCAGACGTGAGTCCCGTGCTCTCCATGCCACTGGAATCAAGCTATCCTGGCTGAAGAGGGGTGAAACCCCGAAACCGGTCCTAGGATGCATGGTTCCAGTCCAGGGATGACCTGGCTTGGCAGTTCGGGCTGGACTGTTCCCATGAGGCACAGGGTCAAGACTGATTTGCATATGGCTGTGTTCAAACTGGAATGGCATGGTGAGCAAAAAAACGATGGATTTAGGTCCAGATCTCTGTACTGGGGTGAATGCATGACATTGTTCTGCATTCTGTCCATCAACTATTGTTTTTGCATTAGTCACCCCGAGTGGGACGGGTATGCTCAGACGTGAGTCCCGTGCTCTCCATACCACTGGAATCAAGCTATCCTGGCTGAAGAGGGGTGAAACCCCGAAACCGGTCCTAGGATGCTTGGTTCCAGTCCAGGGATGACCTGGCTTGGCAGTTCGGGCTGGACTGTTCCCATGAGGCACAGGGTCAAGACTGATTTGCATATGGCTGTGTTCAAACTGGAATGGCATGGTGAGCAAAAAAACGATGGATTTAGGCCCAGATCTCTGTACTGGGGTGAATGCATGACATTGTTCTGCATTCTGTCCATCAACTGTTGTTTTTGCATTAGTCACCCCGAGTGGGACGGGTATGCTCAGACGTGAGTCCCGTGCTCTCCATGCCACTGGAATCAAGCTATCCTGGCTGAAGAGGGGTGAAACCCCGAAACCGATCCTAGGATGCTTGGTTCCAGTCCAGGGATGACCTGGCTTGGCAGTTCGGGCTGGACTGTTCCCATGAGGTACAGGGTCAAGACTGATTTGCATATGGCTGTGTTCAAACTGGAATGGCATGGTGAGCAAAAAAACGATGGATTTAGGCCCAGATCTCTGTACTGGGGTGAATGCATGACATTGTTCTGCATTCTGTCCATCAACTGTTGTTTTTGCATTAGTCACCCCGAGTGGGACGGGTATGCTCAGACGTGAGTCCCGTGCTCTCCATGCCACTGGAATCAAGCTATCCTGGCTGAAGAGGGGTGAAACCCCGAAACCGGTCCTAGGATGCTTGGTTCCAGTCCAGGGATGACCTGGCTTGGCAGTTCGGGCTGGACTGTTCCCATGAGGCACAGGGTCAAGACTAATTTGCATATGGCTGTGTTCAAACTGGAATGGCATGGTGAGCAAAAAAACGATGGATTTAGGCCCAGATCTCTGTACTGGGGCGAATGCATGACATTGTTCTGCATTCTGTCCATCAACTGTTGTTTTTGCATTAGTCACCCCGAGTGGGACGGGTATGCTCAGACGTGAGTCCCGTGCTCTCCATACCACTGGAATCAAGCTATCCTGGCTGAAGAGGGGTGAAACCCCGAAACCGGTCCTAGGATGCTTGGTTCCAGTCCAGGGATGACCTGGCTTGGCAGTTCGGGCTGGACTGTTCCCATGAGGTACAGGGTCAAGACTGATTTGCATATGGCTGTGTTCAAACTGGAATGGCATGGTGAGCAAAAAAACGATGGATTTAGGCCCAGATCTCTGTACTGGGGTGAATGCATGACATTGTTCTGCATTCTGTCCATCAACTGTTGTTTTTGCATTAGTCACCCCGAGTGGGACGGGTATGCTCAGACGTGAGTCCCGTGCTCTCCATGCCACTGGAATCAAGCTATCCTGGCTGAAGAGGGGTGAAACCCCGAAACCGGTCCTAGGATGCTTGGTTCCAGTCCAGGGATGACCTGGCTTGGCAGTTCGGGCTGGACTGTTCCCATGAGGCACAGGGTCAAGACTAATTTGCATATGGCTGTGTTCAAACTGGAATGGCATGGTGAGCAAAAAAACGATGGATTTAGGCCCAGATCTCTGTACTGGGGCGAATGCATGACATTGTTCTGCATTCTGTCCATCAACTGTTGTTTTTGCATTAGTCACCCCGAGTGGGACGGGTATGCTCAGACGTGAGTCCCGTGCTCTCCATGCCACTGGAATCAAGCTATCCTGGCTGAAGAGGGGTGAAACCCCGAAACCGGTCCTAGGATGCTTGGTTCCAGTCCAGGGATGACCTGGCTTGGCAGTTCGGGCTGGACTGTTCCCATGAGGCACAGGTCAAGACTGATTTGCATATGGCTGTGTTCAAACTGGAATGGCATGGTGAGCAAAAAAACGATGGATTTAGGCCCAGATCTCTGTACTGGGGTGAATGCATGACATTGTTCTGCATTCTGTCCATCAACTGTTGTTTTTGCATTAGTCACCCCGAGTGGGACGGGTATGCTCAGACGTGAGTCCCGTGCTCTCCATGCCACTGGAATCAAGCTATCCTGGCTGAAGAGGGGTGAAACCCCAAAACCGGTCCTAGGATGCTTGGTTCCAGTCCAGGGATGACCTGGCTTGGCAGTTCGGGCTGGACTGTTCCCATGAGGCACAGGGTCAAGACTGATTTGCATATGGCTGTGTTCAAACTGGAATGGCATGGTGAGCAAAAAAACGATGGATTTAGGCCCAGATCTCTGTACTGGGGTGAATGCATGACATTGTTCTGCATTCTGTCCATCAACTGTTGTTTTTGCATTAGTCACCCCGAGTGGGACGGGTATGCTCAGACGTGAGTCCCGTGCTCTCCATGCCACTGGAATCAAGCTATCCTGGCTGAAGAGGGGTGAAACCCCGAAACCAGTCCTAGGATGCTTGGTTCCAGTCCAGGGATGACCTGGCTTGGCAGTTCGGGCTGGACTGTTCCCATGAGGCACAGGGTCAAGACTGATTTGCATATGGCTGTGTTCAAACTGGAATGGCATGGTGAGCAAAAAAACGATGGATTTAGGCCCAGATCTCTGTACTGGGGTGAATGCATGACATTGTTCTGCATTCTGTCCATCAACTGTTGTTTTTGCATTAGTCACCCCGAGTGGGACGGGTATGCTCAGACGTGAGTCCCGTGCTCTCCATGCCACTGGAATCAAGCTATCCTGGCTGAAGAGGGGTGAAACCCCGAAACCGGTCCTAGGATGCTTGGTTCCAGTCCAGGGATGACCTGGCTTGGCAGTTCGGGCTGGACTGTTCCCATGAGGCACAGGGTCAAGACTGATTTGCATATGGCTGTGTTCAAACTGGAATGGCATGGTGAGCAAAAAAACGATGGATTTAGGCCCAGATCTCTGTACTGGGGTGAATGCATGACATTGTTCTGCATTCTGTCCATCAACTGTTGTTTTTGCATTAGTCACCCCGAGTGGGACGGGTATGCTCAGACTTGAGTCCCGTGCTCTCCATGCCACTGGAATCAAGATATCCTGGCTGAAGAGGGGTGAAACCCCGAAACCGGTCCTAGGATGCTTGGTTCCAGTCCAGGGATGACCTGGCTTGGCAGTTCGGGCTGGACTGTTCCCATGAGGCACAGGGTCAAGACTGATTTGCATATGGCTGTGTTCAAACTGGAATGGCATGGTGAGCAAAAAAACGATGGATTTAGGCCCATATCTCTGTACTGGGGTGAATGCATGACATTGTTCTGCATTCTGTCCATCAACTGTTGTTTTTGCATTAGTCACCCCGAGTGGGACGGGTATGCTCAGACGTGAGTCCCGTGCTCTCCATGCCCCTGGAATCAAGCTATCCTGGCTGAAGAGGGGTGAAACCCCGAAACCGGTCCTAGGATGCTTGGTTCCAGTCCAGGGATGACCTGGCTTGGCAGTTCGGGCTGGACTGTTCCCATGAGGCACAGGGTCAAGACTGATTTGCATATGGCTGTGTTCAAACTGGAATGGCATGGTGAGCAAAAAAACGATGGATTTAGGCCAAGATCTCTGTACTGGGGTGAATGCATGACATTGTTCTGCATTCTGTCCATCAACTGTTGTTTTTGCATTAGTCACCCCGAGTGGGACGGGTATGCTCAGACGTGAGTCCCGTGCTCTCCATGCCACTGGAATCAAGCTATCCCGGCTGAAGAGGGGTGAAACCCCGAAACCGGTCCTAGGATGCTTGGTTCCAGTCGAGGGATGACCTGGCTTGGCAGTTCGGGCTGGACTGTTCCCATGAGGCACAGGGTCAAGACTGATTTGCATATGGCTGTGTTCAAACTGGAATGGCATGGTGAGCAAAAAAACGATGGATTTAGGCCCAGATCTCTGTACTGGGGTGAATGCATGACATTGTTCTGCATTCTGTCCATCAACTGTTGTTTTTGCATTAGTCACCCCGAGTGGGACGGGTATGCTCAGACGTGAGTCCCGTGCTCTCCATGCCACTGGAATCAAGCTATCCTGGCTGAAGAGGGGTGAAACCCCGAAACCGGTCCTAGGATGCTTGGTTCCAGTCCAGGGATGACCTGGCTTGGCAGTTCGGGCTGGACTGTTCCCATGAGGCACAGGGTCAAGACTGATTTGCATATGGCTGTGTTCAAACTGGAATGGCATGGTGAGCAAAAAAACGATGGATTTAGGCCCAGATCTCTGTACTGGGGCGAATGCATGACATTGTTCTGCATTCTGTCCATCAACTGTTGTTTTTGCATTAGTCACCCCGAGTGGGACGGGTATGCTCAGACGTGAGTCCCGTGCTCTCCATGCCACTGGAATCAAGCTATCCTGGCTGAAGAGGGGTGAAACCCCGAAACCGGTCCTAGGATGCTTGGTTCCAGTCCAGGGATGACCTGGCTTGGCAGTTCGGGCTGGACTGTTCCCATGAGGCACAGGTCAAGACTGATTTGCATATGGCTGTGTTCAAACTGGAATGGCATGGTGAGCAAAAAAACGATGGATTTAGGCCCAGATCTCTGTACTGGGGTGAATGCATGACATTGTTCTGCATTCTGTCCATCAACTGTTGTTTTTGCATTAGTCACCCCGAGTGGGACGGGTATGCTCAGACGTGAGTCCCGTGCTCTCCATGCCACTGGAATCAAGCTATCCTGGCTGAAGAGGGGTGAAACCCCAAAACCGGTCCTAGGATGCTTGGTTCCAGTCCAGGGATGACCTGGCTTGGCAGTTCGGGCTGGACTGTTCCCATGAGGCACAGGGTCAAGACTGATTTGCATATGGCTGTGTTCAAACTGGAATGGCATGGTGAGCAAAAAAACGATGGATTTAGGCCCAGATCTCTGTACTGGGGTGAATGCATGACATTGTTCTGCATTCTGTCCATCAACTGTTGTTTTTGCATTAGTCACCCCGAGTGGGACGGGTATGCTCAGACGTGAGTCCCGTGCTCTCCATGCCACTGGAATCAAGCTATCCTGGCTGAAGAGGGGTGAAACCCCGAAACCGGTCCTAGGATGCTTGGTTCCAGTCCAGGGATGACCTGGCTTGGCAGTTCGGGCTGGACTGTTCCCATGAGGCACAGGGTCAAGACTGATTTGCATATGGCTGTGTTCAAACTGGAATGGCATGGTGAGCAAAAAAACTATGGATTTAGGCCCATATCTCTGTACTGGGGTGAATGCATGACATTGTTCTGCATTCTGTCCATCAACTGTTGTTTTTGCATTAGTCACCCCGAGTGGGACGGGTATGCTCAGACGTGAGTCCCGTGCTCTCCATGCCACTGGAATCAAGCTATCCTGGCTGAAGAGGGGTGAAACCCCGAAACCGGTCCTAGGATGCTTGGTTCCAGTCCAGGGATGACCTGGCTTGGCAGTTCGGGCTGGACTGTTCCCATCAGGCACAGGGTCAAGACTGATTTGCATATGGCTGTGTTCAAACTGGAATGGCATGGTGAGCAAAAAAACGATGGATTTAGGCCCAGATCTCTGTACTGGGGTGAATGCATGACATTGTTCTGCATTCTGTCCATCAACTGTTGTTTTTGCATTAGTCACCCCGAGTGGGACGGGTATGCTCAGACGTGAGTCCCGTGCTCTCCATGCCACTGGAATCAAGCTATCCTGGCTGAAGAGGGGTGAAACCCCGAAACCGGTCCTAGGATGCTTGGTTCCAGTCCAGGGATGACCTGGCTTGGCAGTTCGGGCTGGACTGTTCCCATGAGGCACAGGGTCAAGACTGATTTGCATATGGCTGTGTTCAAACTGGAATGGCATGGTGAGCAAAAAAACGATGGATTTAGGCCCAGATCTCTGTACTGGGGTGAATGCATGACATTGTTCTGCATTCTGTCCATCAACTGTTGTTTTTGCATTAGTCACCCCGAGTGGGACGGGTATGCTCAGACGTGAGTCCCGTGCTCTCCATGCCACTGGAATCAAGCTATCCTGGCTGAAGAGGGGTGAAACCCCGAAACCGGTCCTAGGATGCTTGGTTCCAGTCCAGGGATGACCTGGCTTGGCAGTTCGGGCTGGACTGTTCCCATGAGGCACAGGGTCAAGACTGATTTGCATATGGCTGTGTTCAAACTGGAATGGCATGGTGAGCAAAAAAACGATGGATTTAGGCCCAGATCTCTGTACTGGGGTGAATGCATGACATTGTTCTGCATTCTGTCCATCAACTGTTGTTTTTGCATTAGTCACCCCGAGTGGGACGGGTATGCTCAGACGTGAGTCCCGTGCTCTCCATGCCACTGGAATCAAGCTATCCTGGCTGAAGAGGGGTGAAACCCCGAAACCGGTCCTAGGATGCTTGGTTCCAGTCCAGGGATGACCTGGCTTGGCAGTTCGGGCTGGACTGTTCCCATGAGGTACAGGGTCAAGACTGATTTGCATATGGCTGTGTTCAAACTGGAATGGCATGGTGAGCAAAAAAACGATGGATTTAGGCCCAGATCTCTGTACTGGGGTGAATGCATGACATTGTTCTGCATTCTGTCCATCAACTGTTGTTTTTGCATTAGTCACCCCGAGTGGGACGGGTATGCTCAGACGTGAGTCCCGTGCTCTCCATGCCACTGGAATCAAGCTATCCTGGCTGAAGAGGGGTGAAACCCCGAAACCGGTCCTAGGATGCTTGGTTCCAGTCCAGGGATGACCTGGCTTGGCAGTTCGGGCTGGACTGTTCCCATGAGGCACAGGGTCAAGACTGGTTTTCATATGGCTGTGTTCAAACTGGAATGGCATGGTGAGCAAAAAAACGATGGATTTAGGCCCAGATCTCTGTACTGGGGCGAATGCATGACATTGTTCTGCATTCTGTCCATCAACTGTTGTTTTTGCATTAGTCACCCCGAGTGGGACGGGTATGCTCAGACGTGAGTCCCGTGCTCTCCATGCCACTGGAATCAAGCTATCCTGGCTGAAGAGGGGTGAAACCCTGAAACCGGTCCTAGGATGCTTGGTTCCAGTCCAGGGATGACCTGGCTTGGCAGTTCGGGCTGGACTGTTCCCATGAGGCACAGGTCAAGACTGATTTGCATATGGCTGTGTTCAAACTGGAATGGCATGGTGAGCAAAAAAACGATGGATTTAGGCCCAGATCTCTGTACTGGGGTGAATGCATGACATTGTTCTGCATTCTGTCCATCAACTGTTGTTTTTGCATTATTCACCCCGAGTGGGACGGGTATGCTCAGACGTGAGTCCCGTGCTCTCCATGCCACTGGAATCAAGCTATCCTGGCTGAAGAGGGGTGAAACCCCGAAACCGGTCCTAGGATGCTTGGTTCCAGTCCAGGGATGACCTGGCTTGGCAGTTCGGGCTGGACTGTTCCCATGAGGCACAGGGTCAAGACTGATTTGCATATGGCTGTGTTCAAACTGGAATGGCATGGTGAGCAAAAAAACGATGGATTTAGGCCCATATCTCTGTACTGGGGTGAATGCATGACATTGTTCTGCATTCTGTCCATCAACTGTTGTTTTTGCATTAGTCACCCCGAGTGGGACGGGTATGCTCAGACGTGAGTCCCGTGCTCTCCATGCCACTGGAATCAAGCTATCCTGGCTGAAGAGGGGTGAAACCCCGAAACCGGTCCTAGGATGCTTGGTTCCAGTCCAGGGATGACCTGGCTTGGCAGTTCGGGCTGGACTGTTCCCATGAGGCACAGGGTCAAGACTGATTTGCATATGGCTGTGTTCAAACTGGAATGGCATGGTGAGCAAAAAAACGATGGATTTAGGCCCAGATCTCTGTACTGGGGTGAATGCATGACATTGTTCTGCATTCTGTCCATCAACTGTTGTTTTTGCATTAGTCACCCCGAGTGGGACGGGTATGCTCAGACGTGAGTCCCGTGCTCTCCATGCCACTGGAATCAAGCTATCCTGGCTGAAGAGGGGTGAAACCCCGAAACCGGTCCTAGGATGCTTGGTTCCAGTCCAGGGATGACCTGGCTTGGCAGTTCGGGCTGGACTGTTCCCATGAGGCACAGGGTCAAGACTGATTTGCATATGGCTGTGTTCAAACTGGAATGGCATGGTGAGCAAAAAAACGATGGATTTAGGCCCAGATCTCTGTACTGGGGTGAATGCATGACATTGTTCTGCATTCTGTCCATCAACTGTTGTTTTTGCATTAGTCACCCCGAGTGGGACGGGTATGCTCAGACGTGAGTCCCGTGCTCTCCATGCCACTGGAATCAAGCTATCCTGGCTGAAGAGGGGTGAAACCCCGAAACCGGTCCTAGGATGCTTGGTTCCAGTCCAGGGATGACCTGGCTTGGCAGTTCGGGCTGGACTGTTCCCATGAGGCACAGGGTCAAGACTGATTTGCATATGGCTGTGTTCAAGCTGGAATGGCATGGTGAGCAAAAAAACGATGGATTTAGGCCCAGATCTCTGTACTGGGGTGAATGCATGACATTGTTCTGCATTCTGTCCATCAACTGTTGTTTTTGCATTAGTCACCCCGAGTGGGACGGGTATGCTCAGACGTGAGTCCCGTGCTCTCCATGCCACTGGAATCAAGCTATCCTGGCTGAAGAGGGGTGAAACCCCGAAACCGGTCCTAGGATGCTTGGTTCCAGTCCAGGGATGACCTGGCTTGGCAGTTCGGGCTGGACTGTTCCCATGAGGCACAGGGTCAAGACTGATTTGCATATGGCTGTGTTCAAACTGGAATGGCATGGTGAGCAAAAAAACGATGGATTTAGGCCCATATCTCTGTACTGGGGTGAATGCATGACATTGTTCTGCATTCTGTCCATCAACTGTTGTTTTTGCATTAGTCACCCCGAGTGGGACGGGTATGCTCAGACGTGAGTCCCGTGCTCTCCATGCCACTGGAATCAAGCTATCCTGGCTGAAGAGGGGTGAAACCCCGAAACCAGTCCTAGGATGCTTGGTTCCAGTCCAGGGATGACCTGGCTTGGCAGTTCGGGCTGGACTGTTCCCATGAGGCACAGGGTCAAGACTGATTTGCATATGGCTGTGTTCAAACTGGAATGGCATGGTGAGCAAAAAAACGATGGATTTAGGTCCAGAACTCTGTACTGGGGTGAATACATAACATTGTTCTGCATTCTGTCCATCAACTGTTGTTTTTGCATTAGTCACCCCGAGTGGGACGGGTATGCTCAGACGTGAGTCCCGTGCTCTCCATGCCACTGGAATCAAGCTATCCTGGCTGAAGAGGGGTGAAACCCCGAAACCGGTCCTAGGATGCTTGGTTCCAGTCCAGGGATGACCTGGCTTGGCAGTTCGGGCTGGACTGTTCCCATGAGGCACAGGGTCAAGACTGATTTGCATATGGCTGTGTTCAAACTGGAATGGCATGGTGAGCAAAAAAACGATGGATTTAGGCCCAGATCTCTGTACTGGGGTGAATGCATGACATTGTTCTGCATTCTGTCCATCAACTGTTGTTTTTGCATTAGTCACCCCGAGTGGGACGGGTATGCTCAGACGTGAGTCCCGTGCTCTCCATGCCACTGGAATCAAGCTATCCTGGCTGAAGAGGGGTGAAACCCCGAAACCGGTCCTAGGATGCTTGGTTCCAGTCCAGGGATGACCTGGCTTGGCAGTTCGGGCTGGACTGTTCCCATGAGGCACAGGGTCAAGACTGATTTGCATATGGCTGTGTTCAAACTGGAATGGCATGGTGAGCAAAAAAACTATGGATTTAGGCCCATATCTCTGTACTGGGGTGAATGCATGACATTGTTCTGCATTCTGTCCATCAACTGTTGTTTTTGCATTAGTCACCCCGAGTGGTACGGGTATGCTCAGACGTGAGTCCCGTGCTCTCCATGCCACTGGAATCAAGCTATCCTGGCTGAAGAGGGGTGAAACCCCGAAACCGGTCCTAGGATGCTTGGTTCCAGTCCAGGGATGACCTGGCTTGGCAGTTCGGGCTGGACTGTTCCCATCAGGCACAGGGTCAAGACTGATTTGCATATGGCTGTGTTCACACTGGAATGGCATGGTGAGCAAAAAAACGATGGATTTAGGCCCAGATCTCTGTACTGGGGTGAATGCATGACATTGTTCTGCATTCTGTCCATCAACTGTTGTTTTTGCATTAGTCACCCCGAGTGGGACGGGTATGCTCAGACGTGAGTCCCGTGCTCTCCATGCCACTGGAATCAAGCTATCCTGGCTGAAGAGGGGTGAAACCCCGAAACCGGTCCTAGGATGCTTGGTTCCAGTCCAGGGATGACCTGGCTTGGCAGTTCGGGCTGGACTGTTCCCATGAGGCACAGGGTCAAGACTGATTTGCATATGGCTGTGTTCAAACTGGAATGGCATGGTGAGCAAAAAAACGATGGATTTAGGCCCAGATCTCTGTACTGGGGTGAATGCATGACATTGTTCTGCATTCTGTCCATCAACTGTTGTTTTTGCATTAGTCACCCCGAGTGGGACGGGTATGCTCAGACGTGAGTCCCGTGCTCTCCATGCCACTGGAATCAAGCTATCCTGGCTGAAGAGGGGTGAAACCCCGAAACCGGTCCTAGGATGCTTGGTTCCAGTCCAGGGATGACCTGGCTTGGCAGTTCGGGCTGGACTGTTCCCATGAGGCACAGGGTCAAGACTGATTTGCATATGGCTGTGTTCAAACTGGAATGGCATGGTGAGCAAAAAAACGATGGATTTAGGCCCAGATCTCTGTACTGGGGTGAATGCATGACATTGTTCTGCATTCTGTCCATCAACTGTTGTTTTTGCATTAGTCACCCCGAGTGGGACGGGTATGCTCAGACGTGAGTCCCGTGCTCTCCATGCCACTGGAATCAAGCTATCCTGGCTGAAGAGGGGTGAAACCCCGAAACCGGTCCTAGGATGCTTGGTTCCAGTCCAGGGATGACCTGGCTTGGCAGTTCGGGCTGGACTGTTCCATGAGGTACAGGGTCAAGACTGATTTGCATATGGCTGTGTTCAAACTGGAATGGCATGGTGAGCAAAAAAACGATGGATTTAAGCCCAGATCTCTGTACTGGGGTGAATGCATGACATTGTTCTGCATTCTGTCCATCAACTGTTGTTTTTGCATTAGTCACCCCGAGTGGGACGGGTATGCTCAGACGTGAGTCCCGTGCTCTCCATGCCACTGGAATCAAGCTATCCTGGCTGAAGAGGGGTGAAACCCCGAAACCGGTCCTAGGATGCTTGGTTCCAGTCCAGGGATGACCTGGCTTGGCAGTTCGGGCTGGACTGTTCCCATGAGGCACAGGGTCAAGACTGGTTTTCATATGGCTGTGTTCAAACTGGAATGGCATGGTGAGCAAAAAAACGATGGATTTAGGCCCAGATCTCTGTACTGGGGTGAATGCATGACATTGTTCTGCATTCTGTCCATCAACTGTTGTTTTTGCATTAGTCACCCCGAGTGGGACGGGTATGCTCAGACGTGAGTCCCGTGCTCTCCATGCCACTGGAATCAAGCTATCCTGGCTGAAGAGGGGTGAAACCCCGAAACCGGTCCTAGGATGCTTGGTTCCAGTCCAGGGATGACCTGGCTTGGCAGTTCGGGCTGGACTGTTCCCATGAGGCACAGGTCAAGACTGATTTGCATATGGCTGTGTTCAAACTGGAATGGCATGGTGAGCAAAAAAACGATGGATTTAGGCCCAGATCTCTGTACTGGGGTGAATGCATGACATTGTTCTGCATTCTGTCCATCAACTGTTGTTTTTGCATTATTCACCCCGAGGGGGACGGGTATGCTCAGACGTGAGTCCCGTGCTCTCCATGCCACTGGAATCAAGCTATCCTGGCTGAAGAGGGGTGAAACCCCGAAACCGGTCCTAGGATGCTTGGTTCCAGTCCAGGGATGACCTGGCTTGGCAGTTCGGGCTGGACTGTTCCCATGAGGCACAGGGTCAAGACTGATTTGCATATGGCTGTGTTCAAACTGGAATGGCATGGTGAGCAAAAAAACAATGGATTTAGGCCCATATCTCTGTACTGGGGTGAATGCATGACATTGTTCTGCATTCTGTCCATCAACTGTTGTTTTTGCATTAGTCACCCCGAGTGGGACGGGTATGCTCAGACGTGAGTCCCGTGCTCTCCATGCCACTGGAATCAAGCTATCCTGGCTGAAGAGGGGTGAAACCCCGAAACCGGTCCTAGGATGCTTGGTTCCAGTCCAGGGATGACCTGGCTTGGCAGTTCGGGCTGGACTGTTCCCATGAGGCACAGGGTCAAGACTGATTTGCATATGGCTGTGTTCAAACTGGAATGGCATGGTGAGCAAAAAAACGATGGATTTAGGCCCAGATCTCTGTACTGGGGTGAATGCATGACATTGTTCTGCATTCTGTCCATCAACTGTTGTTTTTGCATTAGTCACCCCGAGTGGGACGGGTATGCTCAGACGTGAGTCCCGTGCTCTCCATGCCACTGGAATCAAGCTATCCTGGCTGAAGAGGGGTGAAACCCCGAAACCGGTCCTAGGATGCTTGGTTCCAGTCCAGGGATGACCTGGCTTGGCAGTTCGGGCTGGACTGTTCCCATGAGGCACAGGGTCAAGACTGATTTGCATATGGCTGTGTTCAAACTGGAATGGCATGGTGAGCAAAAAAACGATGGATTTAGGCCCAGATCTCTGTACTGGGGTGAATGCATGACATTGTTCTGCATTCTGTCCATCAACTGTTGTTTTTGCATTAGTCACCCCGAGTGGGACGGGTATGCTCAGACGTGAGTCCCGTGCTCTCCATGCCACTGGAATCAAGCTATCCTGGCTGAAGAGGGGTGAAACCCCGAAACCGGTCCTAGGATGCTTGGTTCCAGTCCAGGGATGACCTGGCTTGGCAGTTCGGGCTGGACTGTTCCCATGAGGCACAGGGTCAAGACTGATTTGCATATGGCTGTGTTCAAGCTGGAATGGCATGGTGAGCAAAAAAACGATGGATTTAGGCCCAGATCTCTGTACTGGGGTGAATGCATGACATTGTTCTGCATTCTGTCCATCAACTGTTGTTTTTGCATTAGTCACCCCGAGTGGGACGGGTATGCTCAGACGTGAGTCCCGTGCTCTCCATGCCACTGGAATCAAGCTATCCTGGCTGAAGAGGGGTGAAACCCCGAAACCGGTCCTAGGATGCTTGGTTCCAGTCCAGGGATGACCTGGCTTGGCAGTTCGGGCTGGACTGTTCCCATGAGGTACAGGGTCAAGACTGATTTGCATATGGCTGTGTTCAAACTGGAATGGCATGGTGAGCAAAAAAACGATGGATTTAGGCCCAGATCTCTGTACTGGGGTGAATGCATGACATTGTTCTGCATTCTGTCCATCAACTGTTGTTTTTGCATTAGTCACCCCGAGTGGGACGGGTATGCTCAGACGTGAGTCCCGTGCTCTCCATGCCACTGGAATCAAGCTATCCTGGCTGAAGAGGGGTGAAACCCCGAAACCGGTCCTAGGATGCTTGGTTCCAGTCCAGGGATGACCTGGCTTGGCAGTTCGGGCTGGACTGTTCCCATGAGGCACAGGGTCAAGACTAATTTGCATATGGCTGTGTTCAAACTGGAATGGCATGGTGAGCAAAAAAACGATGGATTTAGGCCCAGATCTCTGTACTGGGGCGAATGCATGACATTGTTCTGCATTCTGTCCATCAACTGTTGTTTTTGCATTAGTCACCCCGAGTGGGACGGGTATGCTCAGACGTGAGTCCCGTGCTCTCCATGCCACTGGAATCAAGCTATCCTGGCTGAAGAGGGGTGAAACCCCGAAACCGGTCCTAGGATGCTTGGTTCCAGTCCAGGGATGACCTGGCTTGGCAGTTCGGGCTGGACTGTTCCCATGAGGCACAGGTCAAGACTGATTTGCATATGGCTGTGTTCAAACTGGAATGGCATGGTGAGCAAAAAAACGATGGATTTAGGCCCAGATCTCTGTACTGGGGTGAATGCATGACATTGTTCTGCATTCTGTCCATCAACTGTTGTTTTTGCATTAGTCACCCCGAGTGGGACGGGTATGCTCAGACGTGAGTCCCGTGCTCTCCATGCCACTGGAATCAAGCTATCCTGGCTGAAGAGGGGTGAAACCCCAAAACCGGTCCTAGGATGCTTGGTTCCAGTCCAGGGATGACCTGGCTTGGCAGTTCGGGCTGGACTGTTCCCATGAGGCACAGGGTCAAGACTGATTTGCATATGGCTGTGTTCAAACTGGAATGGCATGGTGAGCAAAAAAACGATGGATTTAGGCCCAGATCTCTGTACTGGGGTGAATGCATGACATTGTTCTGCATTCTGTCCATCAACTGTTGTTTTTGCATTAGTCACCCCGAGTGGGACGGGTATGCTCAGACGTGAGTCCCGTGCTCTCCATGCCACTGGAATCAAGCTATCCTGGCTGAAGAGGGGTGAAACCCCGAAACCAGTCCTAGGATGCTTGGTTCCAGTCCAGGGATGACCTGGCTTGGCAGTTCGGGCTGGACTGTTCCCATGAGGCACAGGGTCAAGACTGATTTGCATATGGCTGTGTTCAAACTGGAATGGCATGGTGAGCAAAACAACGATGGATTTAGGCCCAGATCTCTGTACTGGGGTGAATGCATGACATTGTTCTGCATTCTGTCCATCAACTGTTGTTTTTGCATTAGTCACCCCGAGTGGGACGGGTATGCTCAGACGTGAGTCCCGTGCTCTCCATGCCACTGGAATCAAGCTATCCTGGCTGAAGAGGGGTGAAACCCCGAAACCGGTCCTAGGATGCTTGGTTCCAGTCCAGGGATGACCTGGCTTGGCAGTTCGGGCTGGACTGTTCCCATGAGGCACAGGTCAAGACTGATTTGCATATGGCTGTGTTCAAACTGGAATGGCATGGTGAGCAAAAAAACGATGGATTTAGGCCCAGATCTCTGTACTGGGGTGAATGCATGACATTGTTCTGCATTCTGTCCATCAACTGTTGTTTTTGCATTAGTCACCCCGAGTGGGACGGGTATGCTCAGACGTGAGTCCCGTGCTCTCCATGCCACTGGAATCAAGCTATCCTGGCTGAAGAGGGGTGAAACCCCGAAACCGGTCCTAGGATGCTTGGTTCCAGTCCAGGGATGACCTGGCTTGGCAGTTCGGGCTGGACTGTTCCCATGAGGCACAGGGTCAAGACTGATTTGCATATGGCTGTGTTCAAACTGGAATGGCATGGTGAGCAAAAAAACGATGGATTTAGGCCCATATCTCTGTACTGGGGTGAATGCATGACATTGTTCTGCATTCTATCCATCAACTGTTGTTTTTGCATTAGTCACCCCGAGTGGGACGGGTATGCTCAGACGTGAGTCCCGTGCTCTCCGTGCCACTGGAATCAAGCTATCCTGGCTGAAGAGGGGTGAAACCCCGAAACCGGTCCTAGGATGCTTGGTTCCAGTCCAGGGATGACCTGGCTTGGCAGTTCGGGCTGGACTGTTCCCATGAGGCACAGGGTCAAGACTGATTTGCATATGGCTGTGTTCAAACTGGAATGGCATGGTGAGCAAAAAAACGATGGATTTAGGCCAAGATCTCTGTACTGGGGTGAATGCATGACATTGTTCTGCATTCTGTCCATCAACTGTTGTTTTTGCATTAGTCACCCCGAGTGGGACGGGTATGCTCAGACGTGAGTCCCGTGCTCTCCATGCCACTGGAATCAAGCTATCCTGGCTGAAGAGGGGTGAAACCCCGAAACCGGTCCTAGGATGCTTGGTTCCAGTCCAGGGATGACCTGGCTTGGCAGTTCGGGCTGGACTGTTCCCATGAGGCACAGGGTCAAGACTGATTTGCATATGGCTGTGTTCAAACTGGAATGGCATGGTGAGCAAAAAAACGATGGATTTAGGCCCAGATCTCTGTACTGGGGTGAATGCATGACATTGTTCTGCATTCTGTCCATCAACTGTTGTTTTTGCACAGATTACATGTGCATCACGGCACACTGGATCTCTTTTGCGGGGGTTAGAGATAAACTATCTGCACGAGGTGTTGTTGACACAGCTGCGGTTTTTGAAGGTACTCGGAAACATGCAACTGTAGCCATGTTCGCCATGGAGAAATCTCATACGGCTGAAAACATTTTACACAAGTTTCGCAGCAAGGTTTTGGAATGGCTGCGGCCCAGAGGGCTTGGTATTGGTTTTGTTGCCACAGACAATGGCAGTAATGTACTTAAGGTCATGGAACTTGGTTCCTATTTCAGGGTTCCGTGTTTGGCGCACTGCATAAACATTATAGTTCAAGACTTTCTGAAAAAAGAACCCATAGTCAGCAATTTACTGGCCATCTGCCGAAGAATATGCACTCATTTCAGCCATTCTTTTAAAGCTCGGAAGCAGCTGAGGATCATCCAACGTGAACTTAGGATGCCAGTCAAGGCACTCATCCAGGAGGTGGCAACACGTTGGAACTCAACGTATTACATGCTTGATCGTCTGTACGAACAGCACAGGTCACTCCATGAATATGTCTGGTACAGAAGCAGGGATGCTAGTGTTATAGGCATGAACCTTGAGAGGGATCAATGGACCCTAATTAAATGCCTGACTGAGATGCTGTCTCCTTTTGAGGTCTTCACACGTGAAGTCACCAAGGAGGACTGTACAATGGGCCAAGCTATCCCATTATTGTAAATGCTAGAGCATGAGCAGAATAATGTGTCTGAATCATACAAAGGTGTAGAGGACAGAAGGCAAGCCCATGACTTGGTGGATAACTTATCCCGGCGCTTAGCTGAAAATGTAAGGATACAAAATAAAATTTTGTCACAAGAACATTACGTTTGTGCCACAATTCTGGATCCACGTGCAAAATTAGGACTACTGAAGACATTCTTTGCTTTTTCCGACATTGATGTTGCCCGCTACAAAAGTTGTATAGCTGAAGCAGCCAGTAAGTTGGAAAACGAAGGGCTGCTAATTAAAAGCCCACAAGATCAACCCACAACAAGTACTGAAGCAGGCCATGCAGGATCAAGTGCAACTTCGTCGGCTGAGGGCAGTGCGTTTGGCTCACAATCACAACACTCACCATCACTATCGACTACAGAAACAAAAACTGGATCATTAGGCCGAGTACAATCATTATCATTACAGGATTGGTATGTAAAGATAGGCCTTTGTAAGCACAGTGCTGATGCACAGAAAAAACAGCACGAAAGCTTACCAGCAGCAACCCTGAACATTGAGCTGATGGTCCAGGCCTATCTGGACGACCCAACAAAGGTGTACGTTGATCAAAACCCATTGCAGTATTGGTATAGGAAAAGGTCTGAATGGCCACAGCTCAGCAGGCTGGCGATAAGCTATCTGGCTTGCCCTGTCGCAAGTGTCTCTTCCGAACGTGTTTTCAGTGCTGCTGGTTCCATTGTAACATTTAGAAGGACCAGTCTATCTCCAAAAACGTGGAGAGGTTAACAATGATCAAAATGAATCAGCACTTCATACCACCAAATTACACAATACATGAATCAACGGAGGAAGATGAGGACAGCGGCTCAGGTGACGGAAGTATTGTGTCAGATGATTACCTACTACTGGCTGAACCCCCAGAGTTTGAGGACGAGCTATACTTCCCTGACAATTAGGCTCGCACTTACTGTCTTCCTCCCTTTTTCCCCCCTTTGTTTATGTGTCTGTCGTTCCGGTTATAAACTTGTGAATCACAACAAATCCACTACCACCATCTTCTACTCTTCTAATTTAATTTACAAGTTTCAGGTGTCTGCTATTTGACAGTACAGTCCTCCGAATCCAGCTCCTCCGCTCCATCATACTGAATCTCCTGCTCAATTCCATTTCCCTCATGAATGATGATTGGATGATGGTAACAACAAATTCAAACTTTCCTAGTCCTTCCAAAAGAAGTGGAGCATGAATCAGATGGCTACTATAGCTATCCTCCTTTCAGAGCCGAGAGAGACTGGCCATTAACTGAAAATAAGATGGAACAGGTAATGATTGATGCCATGCATTGGACGCAGAGTCGCAGACTGAATGATTTAGATTTTGTTGTGTTTGTTGTGCATGAATTTATGTAATTGTGCACTGCCACTAATCACCTTTCTACAGAACACACTAAACTTAACTCAAGGTGAATTAAATTTTCCCCTTCTTTCAAATAAGAAATGTGTACTTCTCCTGCAGCTTGGTGATACATTGCTTTTAATTCAATACAGGAAGGGCACTCACTCAATCAGCGCAATGAGTATGATTGATACAACAGACCCGTCCATCATGATGATGGCGAAATAGACGGCCTGTTAACTTAAGATGAGAAGGAACAGCTAATGATGACAATTAATGGCATGCATTGGACACCTGACTCTGAGCGATTGGTCTTTGTGTTTCCGTTGTTTGTTTGTTGTGCACAAAGTGATGTCAAAGTGTACTAGTAATCTATCTTTCTGTACACAATAAAGAATGACTCAAGTCAGTAATATTTATATTTCTACTCTTGTTGTGTCATAAAAATTTTACTTATACTGAAGGCCGATCTTCACAGTCAGTCAGTAAAGTATCTGAGATGATGATGAAGTCAGGAGGACGTTTCATGAGTGGCATAAAACGGAAAAGCATAAAGGTAAACACGCCAACAACAACCACAGCAGACACAAATGTCTGTGTAGAAGTGGAATAGAGTGTAGCGGTGGGATGACTGCAGTGCATTGATTTTACTAACTGAAACTGTAAAATGCAATGTTTGAAATGGATAATGCACTTTGCGTTTGTCCAACTCTTTGAGAGAAAAAAAAGGACTCTAAACTGTTAACGTAGGATGTGCTACTGCTAAGCACTGTGGGCCTGCTCTCTCCTGTTACTGTTGAAGGTCAATGCTGTAAACAGACTAGAGTAGTAGAGATGATGCATACATGCCACCTCGGAAAGTGTTCTTGTTGCACTACACCATCACTTGTGCATTTGTTTTAACTTTCTTTCTCAATATCCCCTTTGGTTTTCCATCTACAATTACAGGCCGGGCCTTGCCCTAAACTTTGTAAAACATTATAATGCATATTAATTACCTTACCAACAAATCACCTTTTTTTTTCCAGCCGGGCAGTGGCGAGTGGCGAGGCGACACACCCAAGATTGATGGACGAGAGGAGCAAGAGGAATGCCGAGATGCAAATCCAGTCCACATTTTTGACCAGGATAACACAGTAACAGTATCCACTTTTATCTTCTTTTAAATATTTGGTATACAATCTTTACAACAGTGTGTTCTTGGAGTTGTTATTATCATCATTAGGTTTGCTCTGTGTTTACGATTCTTCCCTACCAATATTTAAAATTTCTATTTGCTATCTGTAAAAGTATTAAGGCCGGAACAGAACAAGAACTAGAAGTGTATGTAATCCGGATCTCTCATTATCATGCATGCATTGCCTTTTTCTCCCTTAACATATGGATATGGTAGTCTTCAATGATTGTCGTTTGTTTGTCTATGTATGCATACTGTTTTTCTATGTCAAACCTTTCCCAAAAACCCCCTTCCCATCCATTCAACAAACCCTAACCCTCTTCCCCCGGGCTGTGTGACTTATTGTCGAGGTGTAACTAAATTAAATGTACACCAATACTTAATCACACACTTGCTGGGGCGGATGTGGTGAAAGCAACACTACTTCAATTTCAAGGCAGAGCGATGATCTTCTTCTGCTTGCCCACCCATGAGTAGGATATTTCAGAGGTTATTTTATTTAACAAAGGGACACATACCTCAGCATGAATTGCCAGCATTGATTGGATTTGTTTGTTCTCATTCCTCATATACAGCACTAACTGTTAGGCTGTAGGCCTAGTCAAGTGACTCGACACAACTATAGTTTGTAACTCTGTCTAGTAGGCTATCCCAAACCACCATTCTGTTTTTTTGTCAAATATTTGAGCATATTATTGTTGCTCGGTAAGTTCTGTACTGTACTTCATTCAACCACTCCTCTAACAGTCTCTCAAAGGCGATTGACTGTCTCCTTTTCTTTTTTTGCAAATGCTGCCGCCCTGCCAGTGTCTACTACTACTACTATGCTACCACCACCACCACCCCAATCATGGCATGTATGAAAAAGGAAACCATCTTCACCATGCAGCCAGTGCTGTGCCACAGTTGGACATAAACATCAAGCACCGGTAAGAGAGAAGTTTGGGGTAGGCAGAATTAATAATGGACATGTTGTCAATGATTTCATTTTCACACACCAGTACAAAGAATGCATAGACTAGAGGACAGACTGAAAGTACTAGAAGGACCAGTCAATGAGTGAGGTGTGTCGCATCTATCTGTTTGTGTCTTATACAGTCAGCCAAATATTGAAATCAAACACAGGCTATGGGCGGCCATGCACCAGCACGGAAACAGTGTGATGTAAAACAGTTACCCCACCTACAAAACATTAACAACATTGCATGTAACATATAAAAATATATTTAATTTACCCTAACAAAAATAAACTAAAACCACAAAAGCTGACCCACCCCCCTCCCTAACCCCAACCAATGTCCATAGAAGTCCGTAACGCCCAAACAAGATTCCACCCACCCACCCAAACAAGAATTAAAAAAGGGGCAGAACAGGATGACAGGGACTAAGTGGTGGAGCGGGACTCAAGGAGAACACGCGGCGTCTAAGGGCGCGGCAGTTGCAGCCACAGTGGGGGGGCACCGGAGATGGCATGGTGGCGGCGGGCAGCCGCCAGATGGTGGCGCCGTACCACTGGAGGGCGGTGGCTGGGGCCCGGGCCACTGGAGGAGGCTTCAACAATTGCAGCCGCAGTCTCCTCCTCCTCCTCGGCTAAGACCACCAGCCGCCGGTATTCTCGCTGGATTGCCTCCAGCTTCCGGCGCCGTGCCTTGGCGGCCAACTCCTTCCGATTTTGTTTCGGAGTAGCTGTGTATCAAAAAGAAAAAAACAAGGCAATTGTAAAATATACTCTTAGAAAAACAGTAGGACAAGGTAATTATTTATACACATAGTGGCATGGTAGATTAGCACTATAAAATAAAGCACAGTAGTACATAACATTCTAAATGTCGCCCGTCCTTCTTCCTTCCACCCGTCTTTCACTTTTTAGTTGAAGAGTGCACCAGGTGCTCTTCTCCATAAAACTTTCAAAGCGGAGTTGAAATCAGATAGATGAGGCCATTGGTTACTCAATACTCCCGCTCCTATGCCAATTAAAGGGAATTCTAGTCTTCTAGTTCACTCTTCAAACGTCCCCAACAACTCATACTTACTTACGACATCGGATAGCGGGCGGACTTTGTCCGCCCGCCATCCGCATGCTAAAAAGGGTGGGGGTCCCGTGGGGACAATTAATTAGGATGATGCGCCCGGCACAGTGGTGGGCGCATCCTGTTTTTTTTTACATTCTGGTTGGCTTTGCTGAAAGCAATGCTAAAATGTTGTGCTGCTTTTCCAAGCACAACATGACGGGCCCCGCACGGAGCCTGTCACGTTTTGCTTTGAAAGGCGGGGGGGTACATAGCATAGGTAGGTACCCTCCATGGGGGCACCCACGCAAAGGCATTCCAAAATGCAGATTATATGGCTGGCGGTGTGTTCAGAGAGACACCACCGGCATATTGAACCCTTTTCCGCCTGGTCGACATGTGGGGGCTCTGAATATTTTCTACAGGGATGGCGGGAGGTTTGCCCCTGCAGTGTCGGCAGTGAATTCCAGCCGGCCCGGCGGGGGCAATACGCCCACCATCCTAATGGGGCCCTAAGTCACAACTGTACAGTATACATATACATACAGTACACCCTTGCAGTGAGTGTACTGTCAAGTTCAACAATAGTTAAGGATTATGAATCTAACTTACCACCGCCTGCAACTGGTGCTGCCACTCCCCCTACCGCTCCATCATCGGTATCGGCAGCAACTGCCGCATCCTCGCCCTCCGCGTCGCCTTGTTCGCTGGCCCCAGCAATGGTGATCGGTAGTGCGCCTAGAAAACATTACACATTTATTAGGCGTCATATACACCTCCCCCCTATTGATCAGTAGCAAGGTTGAAAAATGAGTTAATACTAACATACATCACTAGTACAAATCAGGTAGTAGTAGAGTAGACACTGATAGTTATATATGATCATTGTAGCCTTTGCTTAATTAGCCCTAGCCATGCTACCATTTTACCGTTGTGTCTTTTATTTTTGCACATGTGACGTTACCTTGCAGCTTCTTAAGACACCTTTGAGCCCACATGACCTGCCTCACACTGCTACTGTCTAGTCTACGCGCTGCGTACAAGCGGTCAACAAACATTAACAAGCCACTTTTTTAGGAAGTACTGGTGTACTACTGTTACTGTTAGTCCATATTGCTTATCCATAAATGCTACACTTTTTGGCACGGCTGAGAAATGCTTGCAAGTTGCAATATACTAACGCACACCATTTCATTTTTCGCATTACAGACGCAAGATTCCCTTCTACGAACCAGAGCTTCTGAATGATGCAACAACTACCAGTACTAGGTTCTTCTAAGGTGAGGGGTCCCTTCACTCACATCTTCATTTATAAATGTATATAAACTAAATTCCTAAGGGGATGGTGGTGCTGCCTTTCACCACTGTTCAGTTATCATGATTTAATTCCCAACTGTATAAGTGTAACAATGTATATTGTTTTAATGTTATTGATTTTCCGGTTGGTGCTGCATTTATAAGAAAACAGTGTACAGACCTTCTCAAATTGAAATAAACATTTTGAACTTACATAGACTTGGTGGTATTTGTTGTGGACTAACTTACACGAGTGAGCAAATTAAAGTATGGGTGTGCATGTGAATTGCTTCCACGACTGAGAGGTTGGGTGTGTTATGTTCTGGGTTGTCTACTTGTTGGGTATCTTGGGGGGAGGGTTCCGAGACCTAATAGTTATGACAAGACAGTACTATAGTCAAGCAGTAGAATTGTGGTGGGTGCGGAATTTCTGATTGAGGTGTGCAAGGAAGGTCCAACCTACCATCACCAACATCCTATTTTCTGGTGCAAATGTCTGTGTATGTGCAAGATCCCTACAACAGTAGTATGTCCTATAGGGTATCATATCAAAATAGTAATAAATCTGGTAGGGCTGTTGTTGCTGTGAATTTTCAAAGCCTCAAGATCAATAAGTGTAAAAGTAGTGCAAGACGACGACCCAATGGATTGGACTCAATGGCTCGAGCTACTGGTGAATATGAGTTTTATATTACAACCTTTCACAAAGAGTGGCACTGGCCAACTGGGCAAGACTAGCTACTACAGTACAGACAGACTGATAGTATGTAGTAGTAGTAGTACTCAGAGTCATCATAGCGGAGGCAGGGATAAGATTTTTGAAACCGTACAGATCGAAGGATAATTGGTGGTAAAAAAATAGCATTTGGAAACAAACAATAGTTCGGGAAAAATATGGGGCAGTAAAAGTTATGGAATAAGAAATATTATTAAAAACAAGAAGACTTACTGGGGCCAGCAGAGGAGCCCTCAGCGGTGTCCTCCTGGTGGCGTTCTGAGTGTCCCGCCGACTGCCCAGTCCCTGTCGGTCTGCCCCTGGGTGCTGATGAACAGGAAAGATATAAGAAAGAGACAAACATTGATGGATGGTGTCAAACAAATACAATATTTTTCAAGAACGGTCAAAAAACACTTATGTAAACAACAATTGCAATAACTAAATTGACCGATCTCATCTGGTCAACAAGTAATATCGGGGGATTCGCAGTTCGACTACTTAAGTTACTATTTATCAACAGTAATCCAGTCTTCCATTCTGATTCCAGAATACTAAGTTACAACTAAGCCTAAGTACAACGTACCACCCAACCTAGCCCACCTATTCCAGGCATGCCAATTGTACATTAAGTATGCATTTCCACTGTATTCCTCAACAATGCATATGGTCAAATCATGGAGGACACATGAACATGACTACATTTTTTGTATACACCAAATTTGGGTTTGATTGATTGATGCTGATCTGCTAGTAACTGCTAAGCCTACCACCACTCATTGAACAAACTAGAAAAGGTTCTAATAAAGACTGCCGTACTAGCAGCATGTCACGTAACTGAGTGAGGGGGCATCACGCATACCACTAACAAATTAGAAGCTCATACAAAGTACCTAAACCTAAGTGTCAATCCGCCCCTATCTATTAGTGACAGGACAAAGTAGGGAGTGGACTAGAGTCACTGTAGCATTACGTAACTTAATTTCTCTAAAATAAACTCGTAAAGAATCACGCTAAGCAAGCGCAAACGCAAAGCTGCAAACAAGTAAGATTAGTAGTAGCGCAGAAGAGCACCTGTGTCAAAAAAAATCACAGACTTTTAAACGTAATTAACCTGGAATGTAAGCAGCAACATTCTAGCTGGTTGGAAGAAAAAAAAGGTATTCGCAATATATAACACAGAGCAGAAGAACAGACACAAAGTAGTAATAATTAAATAGGTACTCACCAAGCCCCGGGACCTCCACTCCCAGCAGGTCCAGCAGGTCCTGCTCACGGTCCAAGATCTTGGACCACCGGTGCGTCAGCTGCGCCTGGGTGCACCGGAAACCAGAGAAGCGTGACACTGCCCGGCGCACCTTCCCCCACCGCTGCCGACGCTCCCGGAGGCCGTACCCAGACCCAGGCCTGCTACCTGCTGCCAGGGTTGAGGGGAGGTGGCGCTGTACAAAGAAAATTAGTGCAGCCAACTCCACCTCCCCAAATAAGGCCCGTGCCTGCACCCCTTGTGGGCGCCGCCTTCCGCAAGGAAGGCGGTCGCGGCTCTGGCTGCGCCGGCGAACAGCCCTACCCTTGGACATGGTTCTGGGGACGGGGCGGGAAAGAAAAGGTAAAATAAATAAAGGAGTAAAGGAAATAAATAGCAGGCAATAGAAAGAGAAAAAGGAGCTAAAAAACAAAAAAAAAGTAGACAAAAACCAAAAATATAGAAGCAGGAAAATAGTTAGAGAAATAATAAGTAATAAAGATCCAAAAAAAGTGGCTATAAACAAAGGATTGAAAAGATTTTGGGAGGATTCAAAATCAGGCCCCAGAACCATGCAATAGAGTGAAAAACAAGATGGTCGCGCCCATTGCGACCACGTGCGCAAGTTCGCGCAATATTTTCTCCCCGAGCAAGCAAAAAGCAACGCGATCAAATAAAAGCGGTCGCGAACAGGAAATATCGACCGCGAACGGGCGCGAACATGCATTGCGCGACCCGGAACAGGAAGTAAGCATCACGAGAGGGCGGGACAAGTGAAAACAAGAGGGCCGCGCCCGTGAGCAAACGCATGGATAAGTTGGCGACCCGCGATCACGCAAAAAATACCGCGACCAGGCGGGAAAAAAACTTCCGCGTCTTCGCGATATTTCCGGCGTGTTTGCGGAGATTTTCAGCATTTTCACGATAATTTGCAAAAGTTAATTTCGCAAATTCCGCCCACCCCTAGTATCTATTAACATTTTCGGTTGGACAGATTACAATCTGGTTCTTTTCATCTTTTTTCTTCTGGAATCCTCTAGAAAGTTCATGTCATAATAATATATCCTAATAATATGTGCTCTGTTTATCTTCCAGTTCCATGTCTGCTCTCTTTCTCTTCACTCCCTTTTTCGCTTGAGCACGTTTGTGTATATCTTAAAGATTACAACCAAGATTAATCCACAAGGAGCAATTATCACTAAGGGTTTCAGAATTCTTCTGACAATTCCCCTACCTAGGTTTGCAAAACATTTGCCTATTACAGAAAATCCATTCCCTATTACTTCCCAAGCATCTGTTGCTGTTAACCCTTTCAAATCCTTCTTCAGGTCAGTAATGTTGCTAATGTAGTTCTTCAGGTCTTTACTCTCGACTGGAATGTAAGTACAACATAGTTGAACTTTTAACATCCGGCAGACTCCACCTTCTTTTGTGAGAAGGACGTCTAAAGCAATTCAATTCTGCAAACCCATAGTTCTAATGGCAACCATTTCTGTATCTATCACAAAAAATTCTCCAGCAGTACTAGTAGACAATTTGTCAACTATAGTAGAAAGCTTTCTATTCTTGTGAGAGTTGAGTATCACTCCTACAGATGGTATCAGAGCATCAAAATTATCTCCTACAATTTCACTAGCACTAGTAACTCTTTTAGTTCTCACATGCTTTTCCCCTATCAAATAATCAATTTGACCACATGGTGAATTTTTGGAAAACTTACTCCCATTTAACATGTCCCATACCATCTTTTGGGTAACCTGTAAAATGAATGTTTCCTACAAATGTAATAAACTCCAGGAAAAAACAGGATCTGCTCCATCTAAGTATTAACCCCAATTTCCTCTAACTTTGAATGTATAGTAACATTCACTAGTCCCTACGGAATTTGTGTCAGTTGTGGCCTTCCTAATGAAAATGCATAATATCGCTCTATGTTGCCAATCTAAAGCTTATGCTGCCATATTTCCCACTGATCTGTGTTCACTTTCGTCTTTAGCCCATTATGCCACCTTTGAATGATTTGTTGCTTTAGCTAAGATGTTTCTCCTTCTAGTCCTCTACTGAATCAATTAATTTATTTTCTGCATCTGTTAAAACGCAAGTCAGATTATGTCTGTGTGCATAAGCAGTGTTCAGTTTCAAGGTGGGTCTAAAGAAATGTCCCACTATTTTAGTGTTTTTCGTATTAGGCTGTTATTCAAGTGCTTCAGCACAAGAACTTCTTAAAAGACCAAGTCATGATTCGAGCAATAGTGCTGAAATTATCTCTCCCATAGAATAAGCTCAGCAATAAACTACAGGTAATTCTATATGTCAAGGGGAGGTTATAGTACGCAATCCCCATAGCAACTGATGCAGCTAGTTGCATACAAACGTAGCAATCCCTAGCATCCATAGTATCAACATATTCATGAAGCAGCTTTGAATAAACATTCAATGAATAATCTCCTCTGGAAGCATTTACATGTAACTCTTTCTCAACTATGAGAGATATACTATTGTCAGAAGAAAGTGGTGGTTGTGGGGCACGTGTAGACTCAGGCTATTCTACCTGTAAATGATGGGGCAAATTCAACATTATGAGTAAATCAACTAGCATTATTGTTACAATAGCAAATATTCCTGCACATATGCGTTTGCATCTAGTAGCGTTTGCTTTAGGCTCCATGAGTTCCATGGTGACAGACCATTGAACTAGAAGATTGCAGCACAGTTCCTTCAGTTAGTTTCCACTTGCGCAAGCAGCAAAGCAAAGTTCAAATGTCCTTTCCAGGACAATGATCTTTGTGAGACTTCCTTAACCCAACTGCATGTTCTTCTAAGGGATAACCTTAGGATCCTTCACCAACTCGGGCCTTTTCTACTCTTTTTGTAGTTGGGAAAAGCTATAAAGTTCTGTCGCTAATAAATGTGCAGTTCAAACTCACTAATGATCACTTCCAAGAAAAATTGACTCAGTCTGTTTAGTGGCAATGCAATTTCAAAACTCAGTTCAGCTGCAATGTTCAGTCCAAGGAGGTTCAATTGAATTCAAATGGTTATAGCAAAATGCTGTAAAATATGAAGAATGCTCTCTCCCGTCATGAATCCACATGTAAACTTTGCTGCTACAATGTGCAATTGCGCATAATCTTTCAATGTGTTTTTTTAAAACTATTGTTTTCTAGTTCTTTGCTGCTTATACAAGATAGTAGTAGTATGATTCTAGCAATTGAATGTACATATGGTCATTTGTACATGTTTAATACTTATGTGCCACCAATGTTCATTAACCGAAAGGAACTTTAGAACATCTTGTGACATCATATCAATAATCTTAATGTTACTAACTGGCACATGCTCTTTACAGCTGATTCCACAATGTAGATTGAAGACTGTAACACGTTGTTTAGCAGAACATTTATTACACGTGTTGCTACAATGTGCAATGGCGCATAATCTTTCAATGTGTTTTTTTTAAATATTGTTTTCTAGTTCTTTGCTGCTTATACAAGATAGTAGTAGTATGATTCTAGCAATTGAATGTACATATGGTCATTTGTACATGTTTAATACTTATGTGCCACCAATGTTCATTAACCGAAAGGAACTTTAGAACATCTTGTGACATCATATCAATAATCTTAATGTTACTAACTGGCACATGCTCTTTACAGCTGATTCCACAATGTAGATTGAAGACCGTAACACGTTGTTTAGCAGAACAGTTATTACACGTGTTGCTACAATATGCAAAGGCGCATAATCTTTCAATGTGTTTTTTTTAATATTGTTTTCTAGTTCTTAGCTGCTTATATAAGATAGTAGTAGTATGATTCTAGCAATTGCATGCACATATGGTCATTTGTACATGTTTAAGACTTATGTGCCACCAATGTTCATTAACCGAAAGGAACTTTAGAACATCTTGTGCCATCATATCAATAATCTTAATGCTACTAACTGGCACATGTTCTTTACAGCTGATACCACAATGTAGATTGAAGACAGTAACATGTTATTTAGCAGAACAGTTATTACACGTGTTTTCAGCCAAGCAGGTGTGACGGAGCCCCCGTGAGAAGCCAACCGGACACCTACCACATGTTGTTTCAATGAAGTGCAACATGCACGGCTCTATAAAAAGGGAACAAAATACACAGGAGCCGCTTGGCCTCGTTTGTCTTGAACTGCACTTACCTGGAGTCCAGCGGCTCTTCGGAATTTTAGCTTCACATCCTTGCTTCAATCGGCATCCCCGTACCTAGTTTTCAGCCACTCCTCTTCCTCCCATCTCCCGGACAGCGTCCTCTAGTGTTCTTCTGCTCTTCCGGAGGTGGGAACTCGTATAGCTAAAAAGGAGAAAAGAGACACAACAATTAAGGTATTTCTCAGCAATCGCGTTTTGCGAGCGAAAAAGTTTTGAACTTTACAAGCAACTGGTACGTACTCAGTTATTATTATTCTTGTATTTGAAAAAGGAGAAAGCAGATTCAGGACTCCAGAGTGTACTCATTTCTTATTATTCTTATTTTAAAAATTTAAAGCATTGAATGCATGAATTCACGACTACAGAACGAGTCTTATCATATTGAGTAAAGGCAAAGTCTGTACTGGACATTTGCTTTCTTTTATTTTGGAAAAACTGGCATTTATAAGAAAATATTGAGTTACAAACAATGTAAGCACGGACAATAAGTACATTTATATGTAATCCATTGAAGTAGAATCCATACATATGTTTGGTATGTTTGATATCCTTGGATGTTAAAAGGGATTTCTTTAGTTCTTTTCTCTTTCTTTCATTCTATTTTTGATAGTTGCCTTGAGACAATAGAAGGTGTGCATATAATAATAAAGAATCCCAAATCTGAATCCCAGCCAGAATTTGAGAATCAGAGCCTCAACCAGAATTTTGAGAGTCAAAATTTGGAATGCTTTCATGTTGTACTATAGAGAAGGCATGAATTTAGAGTAACCAGTTATCATATATAAGTTGTGTATATCCTCTCTGATAATAATTTCTTCTTTTCCTCATTGATAGCCAACACACCCGCTATACTCTTGAGCGCTGGGTCAAGAAACACCATTATCATTTGAAGGCCAGATGTACAATGTCCAGTGCAGTTTGTTTTGTCTCTTCTCTCCCCAAACCCCTTCCCCTTGGAGCCTCCACAGTGTGAAGTTTTGTCATTGTTGTCAGGGTAGAGTCTAGGGGGTTTCGGGTTCAGTCGTCTCACCAAAGGAACAGCCTGGATTTCAGGTGAGTGGCTTCTTAACACTCATTGACAGCTAGGTAAGTCCATTCAGGTGAAGAGAACCTCCAACTAGGTACTCTTGCTCTCTTTGATCTCCTTACTATTGGCCCTTCTTCATCAACCTCACTCAGGCCAAATCCTTCAGTATCTTCCGGGATAGGGTTTGGTATGTGCACTTCAGACTCTCTCCTGTCTTCTTGGCCACCAATCTTAGGTACAACTCACGCTACCACTGCACTAGTCCCCTCAGCAGGTTCTGAATCTGGCACAGTCAACACTACTGGATGAGAGCCTCCTGTACCAACTTCAACTGTTGACTCTCTCAGATCCCCTCAGGCCAAACAAGTGCTGTCCCAGCAACTTGCAGATGCCCAACAGCTTGACTAACCTGCTCCCTCTGTCTCACTGTAACCAACGGCACAGGAACAGGTGCTTCTATATCAAATCAATCAAGTACGTTTATTGTTTAGTTAATTAAAACCACAACAATAGCAACATTAAAACAAATATATATAGTGCTTCTATATCATCAAGGGGGCAGTTAGGGAGACCTCCTCCCTTCACATATATCGTGGTGACCAGAATCACCAGGTAGGTGCCACGCCACCTGGGCTCCAAGCACGATTTGTGCAAGTGCTTCTTCACCATAACCCAGTCACAGGGTCTGAGGTCATGGCACTGATCCTGTTGAGTCGGGGTTGTAGTTCTCCAACCTGGTGAGACACAGAATGCACCACATCAGCCAATCCTTTGAGGTAATCAAGAATCATGTAATCTGTAATGTTCAAAAGCACATACGCAGGCCCAGCTAGCAATCTCATGGCCCCCTCCCCATGATGATTTCATGGGCGACAATCCTGTCCTCCTTTCTGGAGTACTGCAGAGACTCATCAACACAAGAGGCATCAGGCCACTTCAGGGATGTTGAAGCACACACTTTAACCAATCTGGATTTCAACAAGCCATTGACTTGCATCACAATTTCAAAATCTTTTGGTCGGTAACTGCAGTGGAGTCTCTGTTCAACTGGTAATGATGCACATAACATCTTCAGGACCTCATTTTTCAAATGAGTTCCTAGGTCTAACTCCAAAGAAGTTGGGAAACCAAAATGTGGTGTTAACTCCCACCACAACAATTTGGAGACTGTGAGACTATCAATTTTCCTACTCAGGTAAGCTTCAGCCCACCATGAAAAGATGCACACAATCACCAGAACATATCTCAATCCATTGGAAATGGGTATCTGAATGAAGCCTAATTGCATCCTGTCGAAGGGTCCTCCTGATCTCCCTATGTGACTTAGTGTTACTGCTGTTCTTCTGCCTACAATTTGAATCTGGGGTTAGACCATGTCTGTCTTAAGAGACACACCATGGCATCTCTCCCTACATGTGAGAGGCCATGATAATGTCTCACCATTGGAGGCAGCAAACTATCAGGCAACACAGGTCTTCCATCTACTGAAACCCAAATGTCATCCTCAGCCCATTTGACACAACATGCTCTGACCCAACCTTGTTATTCTGTTTTAGGCACTTCCTCCTGTAACCTCTTAACTCCCTCCCAGGTATCAACTGTAGACAATAACAGATTGCAATTGTGTAGCATTCGCAATTTAATTGACGTACTCCCCATTAAAGGTGCATGAATTCAATGCTCGGTATCCTGCAGCCTCATCGGCATATTTGTTACCCACTGTCACATAATAAGTGCCTTGTCGATGAGTGGCGCATTCTACCACAGCAATTTGGGCAGTCAGTTGTAGAGCCTGTAACAGATTTCTCACATTTTCTGCTATACAGATAGGTGACCCAAAAGTGTTCATGAATCCGCGTTGGTACCATAACTGCCCGAAGTCATGAATGACACCAAAGTCATATTGACTATCAGTGAAAATTGTCACCTTCAGCTGGTCTGAAACATAGCATGCCCTAGTAAGAGTAATCAATCCGGCCACTTCTCCTTGACCTTTGACCACACCTGAGACAGTACAGACTGCATAAACCACTCTCAGGTTTCCTTCATGGTCTCTTAAGCAAGAACCATCAACAAACAGCACATAATCTGTTTCGGGTAGTGGCACATCCTGTATGCGTGGATGTGTAGTTAAGTGACCTCAAGATAGTCATGCTCCACTTCACCTTCAACCGTTTCGTTCCCAGGGTAGTAGGATGGCAGTATTTAGTACAGTACATCATTTGACAGAAACATTTTTGGTAGGACGACTATTGGTAAAGTGTTTTGTCCGAATTTGGGTTAGCAACACCTCAATTGAGTGGAGTATGAAGAATGTCAAGGGATGACCCATAACAATGCTGTCACACTGCTCAATGCTTACGCTAGTGGAGGGAACAGTTTTAAGACATCCAGGCAAATCAGCAGCAAGGGGGTCAAGTGTGGCAGACAAAAAAAGGCACAGTTCAGCAAGCATTGCCGTGCATTTGGGTTAGCACAGAAAGAGCACAGCCCTCTCTCTCACTGCAAAACAAAGCAAAACATTTATTATAAATTAATCAGGCATTTCCAGTGCTGGGGAGAAGCAGAGACATACTCTCAGCTCTGAGAAAGCAGGCATGCAGCTGTCATCCCCTGGCACCTGATCTGACATGTCCTTGTGTGTCAGCCTCTGTGAAGGCTTGGCCATCAGGGAAAAGTTGGGAATCCACTGTCAACAGTAGCTCACCAGTCCCAGGAATATCCTGACTTCTCTCTGGGTGGTTGATGGATTAATTCTCAGAATTGCTGATATTCTCTCTTGTGACACCTTCCTTGCTCCTTTCTCAATGTGATGTCCTAGACACAGGGGGCCCGATTCACAGAACTAACTTAAGACAAAATCCTAAACTTACTACCATTTTGGCATTCACAGAAGGCACTTACTCATTTTGGTATTCACAGAAGGCACCTACTCATTTCGGTATTCACAGAAGTTAGGAGTCCTAACTTTAGGACTCCTAAATAGCTTCTGTGAATACCGAAAGTCATAAAGTTAGGATTTTTCTCAGTTTAGGAGTAGTAAAGTTAGGACTCATAACTTTAGGAATCCTAAATGCCTTCTGTGAATACAGAAAGTCTTAAAGTTAGGATTTTTCTCAGTTTAGGAGTAGTAAAGTTAGGACTCCTAACTTCAGGACTCCTAAATGCCTTCTGTGAATACAGAAAGTCTTAAAGTTAAGATTTTTCTCAGTTTAGGAGTAGTAAAGTTAAGACTCCTAACTTTAGGACTCCTAAATGCCTTCTGTGAATACCGAAAGTCTTATAGTTAGGACTTTTCTCAGTTTAGGAGTAGTAAAGTTGAACCATATTCTTTCCCTGTGACTCGACAAATCCACCATTCTGAACCTTATTTCCATTAACCATGTTACCAGCATTAAATCTACATTCACATTTTCAGTGTCCCAACCTATTGCAGATCTAGCATGGGTAGGTTTTCTTCAAAGTCGGAACATCAAAACCTGTCCTGGGATCAAGCAGGACACCTTGTCCTCTGCCCTGTGGTTGAAATCCTTCAACACCTTGCATCTTAGGAACTCCCTGTTGATGCATGGGACCTGTATTCTCAACAAACAACTGATTTTGACCTTGCTGAGAAGCCTTCATTTGTGCCTCCATTAATTTCTCTTTCAACTTTTTTGCGCTTCATCTCCAATCCATCACTGCAATACTTTGCGTATCTTAATATTTCGTCAGTGGGCTTACTCTGCCAACCAATCAAATGCTGGTGAATCATGGAACAAACCTCAGGCTTCAATCCACACACAAATCTGTAAACAAAATGTCCCATATCTTTTGCCTCAATAGTTTTGGTTCCACTGAACTGTCTAAATGCCTGCTACAATCTTTCATAGTAAGCATGTATGGACTCTTTGGTTTCCTGGGTTGTTCTGTCAATCTTGACCCAATCAACCTCTTGAGCAGAGATTTTCGAGTTGAAAAATTGAATCGCCTGATTGTACTTTTTTATTACCAGTGCTAACCGTGCATGCAATTGAGGATGTCTCATTGGCTCCACTTCAGGCCAAGCCACATCAATTTTGCATTCGACCCACAGATCATTTTGAGCCACACTTTCAAATATGGTATATAAATCTTTCCATAAAACCTTTGATATATTTTTACAAATCGATCAACCTGTCTGTACCATTCCACTAGATTCTCTCTCAATTTCGGAAAACCATTTGTGAAGGATGCACGATCTGACCTGCTCCATGGTATATGGACATACCTGTCAGCAAGCACCTCTCTCAGGAGGAGCATGTGTACATCTTCATCTTCCTCCTCTGTTCCAGATGCAGGCATCTGTAACCTGACTTTCTTTGGTTCCTTTTTCTTTAACCATCTACCTTCCCATTTATCTAATTTGTTAGATTTGGGGGTCTCTAGTTGGCAGAGGTAGGTACCTTTGACAAAATAGGGACCCTTGCGTCTAGTCAGGGTAAGGGGGTACACTCCTAAACTAACCCCTGCTCACCTCCTTGGTAGCTTGGCACGAGCAGACAGGCTTATCTCAGAAGCAGTGTGTAAAGCATTTGTGAACACATACAGTAATCCAGTGACAACACTACAGATGGACACCACACCAGTTGTATATTAAAAATAAGTATCTTTTATATAGACTTAACACAAGACCACAAACGACAAAAATCCACAATACTGTACTTTAAAATTGGTAGAAAGAGCTTAGTTCTCTTTAGATGTAAAATGCGACACTTTGAGTTCAATGTACCTTAGGATGCGTAACGCTATACAACAAAAGTGTTGCAGGGAAGGTGATGCGTCGGCTCCTTACATGCAAGAACGGTGATGCGTCGGGTCCCTACTGATGCGTAGGGAATGCATCGGTTCTTCTGTGCGAGGGGAGGTGATGCGTCGGTTTCTTACTGCGCTTCCGTGGCGATGCGGCCCGCAACGCCGTGATGCGATGAAGATTCGGTGCAATGAAACAAAGATGGCATCTTCTTCTTGATGCAACACAATGCATGCGCGCTCGACGGCCGTGCGGCGACTCAATGATTCTTCTGAGCCGCGACAGGCCCTGTGACATGCTTCATGTAATGCGGCAGGATCTGATGTGACATCGATCCTCTTCTCCGGCGATGCGAGGCGCTTCGGCAACGATGCGACAACTGCAGCAGCGACAAGCTTTCGCAGCGATGTGATGACAGCAGCTGCGGCTGCGACATGCTTCTCCGATGATGCGGCGGCATCTGGTGCAATGTTGATCCTCTCTCCGGCGATGCAAGGCGCTTTCGTGTTGTAAAGCGACAGCGGCAGTTCGGTGACACGCTTCTTCTTCAAGCATCGCGCTTCCAGCTCCTTGCGACATGCAGTCCCTCAGAAAGCCCAGCACAGCAGCAGGCACTTCCAAAAGACTCTTGGGGAGCTGGTTGGTGAAGTCTGTTGTCCCTGAGACTTCAGCAGGAGGCAAGCTCTATCTCAAGCCCATGGAGATCCTTCACAAGTTGATGAAAGCACACACAAAGTTCCTCTCTCCTTTCTTTGGCAGTCAGGCAACCACTGCAGGCCAATCCCCCAGACAGCACTCAGCTTAGGGATAGTCTCTTCCTCAGTTTTTCTGGTTCCTCTCCTCAGCAAAGGTTTCTTCTTGTTTCCAAAAAGTGATCTAAAGTTCTGGGGTCTAGGTCCCCCTTTTTATACACAGTTTATCTTTGTTCTCTGAAGGCAGAGAGGCCTTTGCCTAGTCCAAACCAGTTCTGGTCAGTCCTGGAGCACTTTGTTGACAAGACTCCTTCTTTCCTTTCACAGTGCAGGACAGGGACATCCGACGCACCACAGGAGGTGGAGCTAGCATTGTGGAGGGAAGGCACAGCCCTATTCAGGTCCCAGGTGAAACTCCTCCCACCCATCTACATGCAGGTCTCTCTATTCAGCCCTGTGCTGACTCACGCTGTCTCCTGGAATCCCCCGGCCTCTGTCACTCAAATTCCAGACAAAGAATACACAACCTAGCAGAGGCAGGCTTGGATGGTTAGACAAGAAAAAACCTACTTTCTAAAAGTGGTATTTTCAAACACAGAATGTTATAACCAACTTCACTAAAAGATGCATTTTATCATTCTGAGTTCAGGCATTCCAAACTCGAATTTCTACCTAGTTCCCTGAGTCAGTTAGGATTATAAGATGTAATAATCAAACTGCCCATTTTGGCCAATGGGGAACAGCTAGCCTTGCAATAGTGAAAAACGAAAATGGCTGTACTTCACTATTAGGACATGCCACACACACCAGGGCATGTCCTATCTTATACTTACAATTCACCCTGCCCTTGGGCCTACCATAGGGGTGTCTGATATGAAGAAAAGGGAAGGTTTAGGGACTGGCAAGTGGGTGCACTTGCCCAGTCAACATGGCAGTACCAGACTGCACACAGGCTCTGCAATGGCAGACCTGAGACACACTTTTACAGGCTGCTTCTGTGGGTGGCACAACCAGTGGTGCAAGCCCACCACCCGCATTTGGTTTACAAGCCTTGGGCATACTCAGTGCACTGTACTAGGGTCTGACAAGTAAACCAAACCAACCAATCATGGAATCACTAATCCATACATCAATTTACCATAGGGAGAGCCTATGCACTTTAGCACTGATCATCAGTGGTAAAGTGCCCAGAGTCGTAAAACCAACAAAAACAGGTCAGACAAAATAGAGGAAGGCAAAAAGTTCAGGGATGACCCTGCAAAAAGGGCCAAGTCCAACATAATTCATAGGCAATTAATTCCTTAATCTATAATTTCATTAGTTACAGACACATGTTTGCAAGATCTCTGTCACTAAAGCTTAACCTGTAACTTCTTTGAAGGACTTTGGATTTCTGTATATCAATTCCATGTCTCTGACCCAATTCAGACAACTTGTCATGGGCCTGTCCTGCATGTCTGATGACGTCTTTACACAGGAATAATAGTTAATCATCCTGGTATGCATTCAGTTGTGTTAAATCAAGAGTCCCAATTATCATTTATTCTAATTCTACTTTCAATTTGTCCACATCCATAACCCTTTCTATCTTGGGGCTTGAGCAGTTCCCCCCCTCATTCAAGGATTTCCACTACTTGTCTGGTTGTCTATACCTCTGAACCAATCATCGAGTTCTCGGGCAGTAAGACCTGGTTGTACTACTGCAGTATTAAGAATTATCTCTTCACTATAGGTACAACTACGGAAACCAGGAGGTAAATTCAGAAGGAACATGCCAGAAGGTGGGGTTCCCAAAGGCATCTCTGCCCTAGGGTACTGTAATTCAATATTGGTGGGGCGTTTGTGTTGGGCATGAAAAAGGGTGACAGTCTCTGAAGAAATCTCCTGCTCAAGTTGAACCCTGTCTTATTTAATGTAGGGTCTACATTTGCAGCACTTGGGGTATTCCCCTGTGTTGGAACCATAGGAGTCTGAGGAATTGCTAGTCACAGTATTCATTCCTGTAGGAACATCTCAAATATGGGTGGTATTCTTTGCTACTCTAGGTTTATAGAAAGGAACTACAGAACCAATTGTAAGAGGAACAGTCAATGCATCTGGGTCATTTAGAGTATGTGAAGTCAAGGGGGCTATCATTGCTGTAGTCTCTCCCATAGAATTTGAATTCATATTTACTGGTGCTGTAGCCACATCAAAGGTCTCACTCATGGGTGCACTACTCGCTCCACCAGTCCGGGTATCATTGTATGGAGGTGGATGATGTAACAATAATTCAGCTATAAAATCATCATTTATATCGCTGCTGCTGGTGTCAGTTACATTAGCTTTGTCATCTGTCTCTTAATTCTTTTTCTTTTCCTAACATTTGCCTTTCCTGTCTTTATCACATGCCAACGCTGGGTATAGTCTAGCTTCCTCAATCATATATGTTCTCCAGGATTTCTGTTCTGCATCCCATCTAGCATTCACACAAGTGCCTATGGCTTCCTTGAATCTCCCTTGAAATTTCTCTCTCTGTCTAAGATGGGCTGTTTGTTCCCAGGCAGTAAGTGCTTCATATTGTGTAGGTCTAGGAGGCGGTTTCATTTAGTACAGTGACCACCTCAAATGCTAAATAATTCTCAAATTAAATATTCCATAATGAGGACCATCTTGCTCAGTGATCTTATGCCATTGTGCGATCCAGACACATTTGTGAAGACCCACATGTATCGCCATAGTATGTCCTGGTGTACTTTCAGGTGGTGCCTCTTCTCCCTTTCTAACAGGCACAGTCACATCTTCCTTCACTATGCTTTGTAATGCTTTAAAGAATGTCATTTTTTATCAAAATATGCAATATTCACACATTTTTCATTCGAACTATAAAATTCATTTTCACTCACAATTCTCTGTCCGGTGACCGTAGCTTCTCTATTATGAATTCAATCAATCCCAGCATGGCTCTACACCAACTGACCTATACCGGTGCGGCACACTGTGACGTCAATCTCACTCCTTGCAGCAGGTCACATTTTCTCGCAAGCGCTTTCTGTAAGCAAGTTTGCGAAAAACCAATGCAAGCAATTTCAACAACTAACTTTGGGCCTGATTTAGGTCTTGGTGAAATCAGTCTCCCCGCCTTTTTCCCATCAGATTCCCCACCCACCTACTAGGTGGTCCGCCCACTTTATTTAGATGCTGGCGGGTGGATAGACGAAAGACCGTCGGAGTGCTGCCGACTCTGCCAGGTAAGTTCACCCACGTCGATGGCATCATAGGCAAAAGCGGCTGTCAGAGGGAATATAGCCAGTTTGTACCCCAGGCCAATCATGATGTTCCTTCCCGCCAAAGTGACTGTGGCGGGGAAACCTCCACACCTGAGTTCGCAGATTGGAATGGATATAAGACTGAAACTTTCCTTCTTTCTGTTTCACACTACCTTTTCCATCACAGAGCTGATCGTACAAGTTCTGCCTTTGCTGCTGCTACTTGACCACGTAGCAAATCCACACCATCTTCGCCAGAATCTAAGGTAAGCTTCTATTGTAACTTGTTACTTTTGACTTGTCAGTTTACATTTGATCTGGATTCTTGCACGTTGAAACGTCTCTTACAAGCAATATACTAATGCGTAATTCATATGTGTGTAATGTTGTTGTTTAAGAAATTGAAAGGAGCACACCTGTATAATTTTATTGTAATTTAAAATTTGGTGCAAGTTGCCTTCATGATAATGAACACTTACACAAACATGGACATCCATTCAAATATCAAAAACTGACCATAATGGTGTGTTAACCTAATTTTCCTAAACTATAAAATCATAAGCATATGCATTATACATTATTGGGAGAATTCCAATGTAATATAATGTAGAAAATGCACTTGACAAGGTAAAAAGTTTGTTTTAGAATAACTTTAAAAGCAATGTCAGTTCCAAACTTTAATCAATTAATACATTTATTGATTTAACATTTCCCCTTGTCTAGTGCATTCCCTGTATTTAATTGTGCAATGCATATGTGTTTATTTTCTTCACTAATCAAGTACAACACTTTAAAAAAAAAAAGACAAATCCATTTGTTGGTGTAAGTGTCCATCATCAGGATGAATGAATGCACCAAATGTGCAATGCTCATCACATACTTGTATTACTAGTGTATAGAGTTTACAAATTAGACAATGTAAAAACAATTTGCATTTCCTGTCAGAATTTTAAGTTAAAATATGTACATCACATTTTACTCATAAAAGGTTCTAGGAATCAAAAATATTAAATGAAAAGTAATCTCTGGACAAATTTGGCGAAATGAAAGTATTTTTTGTTTATAAATAAGATATTCCTCTCAAATCAATATATATTTTATTTTCAAACATCAAAAATCAAAAAAATGAAATGTCCCAAAGACATTGGAGTGTCGCCCCAAACTTGCCTCCTAAACAGACTGCCAAAGGGGAACCTCCTCAGGAAGGAGCATCCAGTGGGGATAGAGCAGGCTCCTCAAGGATCTTCTTTGGGAGGGGTGGGTTTGGGTTTGGGAGAGGTGGTAGAGGAGGGCTTGGGAAGAAGTGAGGGTTGGGTTTGGGAGGGGTGAGTTTGGGTATGGGAAGGGTGGTTTTGGAAGGGGTCAGGGTCGGAGCAGAAATAAAAGCAGAACTAGGATAAATGGTAGGAGGGGTTGGAGAGAACGGGGTTTTGGAATTAGAGGGTGCTGGAGTGTGTGGTGCGTGTGTGTCTGTCTGTTAAACAGTTGCATGTAGATCTGGTGTATGTTTTGCATGCTTACATGTGTGTATTTTATGGCAGGTGTCTGTTGTTCAGGTAAGTGTTTTCTATTGTTTTGGGTGTAGGTTTGGTTTTGTGTGAGTGTGTTTGTTTAGATGAAAGTTCTGTTGAGGTGGTTGGTCTGGTTGTGGTGCTTGTGGGTGTGGTAGTGGTTGTGGTGGTTGTGGGTGTGCTGGTGGTTGTGGGTGTGCTGGTGGTTGTGGGTGTGCTGGTAGTTGTGGTGCTTGAGGGTGTGCTGGTGCATATGGGTGTGCTGGTGGTTGTGGTTGTGCTGGTGCTTGTGGTGTTTGTGGGTGTGCTGGTGCATATGTGTGCAGGTGATTGTGGGTGTGCTGGTGGTTGTGTTGGGTTGGGTGTACTGGTGGTTGTGGTGATTGTGGGCGTGGTGGAGGTTCTGGTGGGGGTGGTTGCTGTGGTTGTGGGCGTGATGTGGTTGTGGTGGGTGTGGGTATAGTGTCAATAGTGGTGTCAATGGTGTCTGTATGTTGTTTGTGTGTTTGTTTATGTTTAAGTGCTTGTGTTTATGTGTGTGCATGAGTGTGCTGTTTGTGTGTGTTGGAGTGAGTGACTGCAAAGCAGTGAGTGTACTTTGGATAGAGGTAGGAGTTTGGAATTGGGAGGAGGAAGAGACTTGAGTTGGGGCACAATGTTGGGCTGGTTGGAAGGCTGCGGTCAGTGAGGACGCTAGTCATGTAAATGATCTCTGCCAGCCGGACATAGCACTATGAATGCCTTCCAGGAATGCTACCATTTCTTGCATATGGAAACTAAGGCCCTGCATGGCATTCAGGAGTGCAGTCTAGCATACCGAGATGCTGTGTAGGAAGTCAATAGCCTCCTCACTCATCACAGCCGGGGGGACAGAGGGTGAGGTGCCTGTGGCGAAGGAGACCCTAGAACTTTTAGGGGGGTGGGTATGGGCAAGTGGGGGGAGCAAGAGGGAGGGTGGAGGTGGGTCTCTGGGTAGCGGACAAGGGCATCTTTAGAAACCATTTGGTGAGTTTTCTAATTTTCCCATATAGCTTCAATATCATTTTAATCTTTTCGCTTCACCTCTTTAAATTCTCTCCAAGAACTGTTTAACACCTCTCAATTGTTCAGATTTGTTGTACTGAATAGTGAACTTATGTCACAAAATATCTTACAAAGCAAAACTACTGTAGTACTTTAGGAACAAATTGGTACAACATCACAGTAAATATTTCATACACTGATTCATACATAATTTACAAATTAAAAAAAATAAAACAAATCACAAAATGCAGCCATTTAAACCTTGCTGCATTTCTACAATTCTCTCATGAGTCTTGAGTTGAGCCTTATTTTGAGTTTACCTGTTGGGATACCCCAACATATATGTGACGGAACATTCCATCTGCCAAAGTCCCTTTAAGTATCCTATTTTTATTCATCATTGATCTATCATCTGGACATCACAAAGGAAATACAAAAAAAGTTGTGGGGTTTGTGTTACTCTGTCACCAATGTGTACACATTCCTGTCTGTTTTATCAATATAAAGTATGCCTATCACCACTTTTTTTAAAAAACAGACTGGATTACCTGCACATTTGTTAAGGAGTAAGTCAGCATGCAAATCAGTCACTTTTAACGTAAGTTAAAATGTTTTTTTGATGCAAAACATATTTGTGATATACTCATAATAAAAAAAGTAGCCATTTAATCTGATGTTTCTAGTCATGTTGGCTCACATGCCCACTATTGTTTATCTATAATACCAACTCACCAATGTGATGTTCGGAACATCCACTGTATCATAAGTGCATTTTATGCTATATCACCTGTAATAGGGCTAAAGTAACATTATTCACAATAGTGAAGAAGCATGACACCTGACACAATTATAACTTGTGGCTTGTTTCGTAAAAATGTCCCTTATAACATCCCAGATAATCATGTATATTTGTTGTTTGCACAAGCATGTGTCTCCTCAAACAGTCCTTTGGGAGTTATCAGAAATATTGTGTTATCGTTTTTCCACAATTTAATATACAAAACACATCATCATACATCTTGTGCAAAACTTACACCTTCAAGTACTGTTCTTGTGCGTTGGACATGTCAACCTTAATGTTGATGCCATAATTAATTGCTGTATCAAAAAATAGCTTTTTAACATGTTAAACTCAAACAAGAACTTACCTCTTTGATGCTGCTGTTGGGCTCTCAACTGCCTATCAAGCGCCAGATAGGCTACCGCCAGAATGCAGGCCATTAGGGAGGTCGGAGTGAGGCACATGGGAGGACTGCACAGGCTGGACTTCCAATTACTTTTTGGTTCAGCGTTGCGGGTCCTCCCCCCACTTGCGACAATGTATGCTGCACCACTTGTAGACCCCCAAGGTCCACACCTTCCTTGTGATGGCCTTTCATAGTGTTTTCTTCTGATGGGCGTTGACCTGTATGGATACAAGAAATAAAAGCAACAAAAACATTTTGAGACTTTTTGTTTGTCGGTATTGATGTAACACAATTTTCACAAATCAATCACAAGCATTGGTCAAAAGTTACAACACAATATTTTGTTTTCTCATTCTGATAAAAAGTTAAAAAGCACATTGGTAGTAACCTGTTGAGCACCCTTATCCCTTGCCCTGGCCATAATGTCCTAATCTAGGCCTGTCACATCATCTGGGCCAGGGGACTTCATCCTTTTCTGAAGTGAGAGCTACTTGTGATCAGTGAAAATAATTTTGAACTACTGAAGGCTAAACAACTTGCACATTGTTACCAGACACCCCCACGCTCAGCAGCATAGACTTTAAGCCTAATGTCCATAGAGTCAGATACTTTGGATTTAACTAAATATTATGACTAAGGGCACTATGAAAGGGCTGCCATGTGTGTCAGTGAGAGTGCTGTCTTTGGGGATGTATGAACATGTGTGCAAATGAATGGGATATATTTGTATGGGTGACTGAGAGCCTGTGTCGTATGTGCTTGCTGCACAGAACATACCTTTCACCATAAGTGGTACTGTTACATGTATAACACAAACATACAATCATTTTTCTTAAATGAGAGACATTTAAAGTGCAGACAAATATTCAGCCAATAAGTTAATAATATGGAACATTTCTCTGCACTTTAAATTTCTCTCATAATAAAATAAAGGCTGTATTTTTCTATTATACCTATGACAGTGTCTACTGGGAGTAAGGGGCATAAATGTGACACATAGAAATGGTTGAAAATTGAAATGAAGAGTTCACATAATCATGGAGGCAAATTTCCATGCTGAATTTCTTCCATTGAAAAGCATTCAGAAACATCATTGTATTCACAGCTCCAAGATTGAGTCAACAAGGACTTTTATTTAAGAATAAAATATCTCAGTCCTTCACTTGTCAACCTCTGTGACCCAGCCCAGGCCTGCCTCAAAATTCGGATTGAGCACTGCTCATTATCAGGCTCTGCTATCTGCAGCCTGATGATAATAATGTAAAATGATGCAAAATAAGTACAGCCTTCCCTTAACCCCTTCGCCGCGGCGCAAATTCCGCCGCGGCGCTGGGGGGGTGTGGGGTGAGCGCGGCGCCGCCATGCTCGTGACGGAACCACGCCGTCATGAGTCACGGGCGAGCTGTGCTCATGACGGCGTGGTTCCGTCACGACTCCGCCCACTCTTCATTTCGCCCGCACAGGCGGGGAATTAGTGCCACGTAGGCGGAGCGGCCGCAGCATGACGGAACCACGCCGTCATGAGCACAGCTCGCCCGTGACTCATGACGGCGTGGTCCCGTCATGCGCACGCAAGTGGTTAACTGTAAGAGGAAAGCATAACCTTGTGCGTATTTGAAAAAGCACTCAAGGCTGTGAGCTACTCTGAAAACAAATTTTATTTTGTATGTTAAGTAAAAAATAAAAAATAAAAAAAAATATATATATATAATATAAATAATATATATAGATTTATATACATATATATATATATATATATATATATATATTTTTTTTTTTTTTTTGGCAAATAGACCATTATACTATGCACAGCATAACAAGTTGATAATGGACATGTTGGGTTTCTGTTTAGAGAACAATTACTTTATGTTCAAACATCAAATGTTCCAGCAAATTCAAGGCGTTGCTATGGGGGCCAGTTTTTCCCCCAGCTACGCTTGTCTTTTCATGGGCTGGTGGGAGGAGCTGGTCCTCATGAAAACGTATGAGGTGACATACAAAGACAACATCGTATGCTGGTTACGCTATATAGATGACCTATTCATTATATGGCAGGGAACCCAGGATAAAGCCATTGAATTTGTCAAATCGTTAAATATTAATGATGTAAATCTACAGTTCACTTCCAACATAAGCAACACCAGTATAACCTTCCTAGATGTTCAGGTCAACATAGTGAACAATTGCATGAACACTTCACTGCATCGTAAGGAAACGGCAGGGAACACTCTGTTACATGCTTCGAGTGCACATCCTCCACACTTGATATACAGCATTCCGTATGGGGAAATGCTTCGAATTCGCAGAATATGTAGTGAGGATGGGGACTGCAACAATAAACAGCAAGAATGCAGACAGCGATTCCTTGACAGGGGTTATACAAATGCATCCATCCAGAGTGCGATTGACAAATCAAAAAGGCTCGCGAGACATGAGCTCATAAATAATGTGACAAAGAGAAAGGACAAGGGAGAGACTCTAGTTGAGCCCACTAGACTCATCCTTACATATTCCAAGCAGGAACAACAGATAAGAACCATAATAAGAAGGAATTGGCCAATAGTTCATGATGACCCTATAATTGGTACATTTTTGCCTAAACAACCTGCCATTACATACAGAAGAGCGGCCACAATGGCAAAAGCTTTAGTAAGGAAAAACCCTGAGGAAAGTAAGAAAGTGGGTTGGCTGGTGGCTAGGAAAGGTTTTTTCAAATGCTCTGTCTGTAAAGCTTGTAACTATGCTTCAAATAGAACTACTTACCAGACAGCGTTCAATGGTACGACCCGAGAAATCAAACATCACTTGACCTGTCGCACTGACTTTGCTATATATGTGTTACAGTGCTCGTGTAACTTATTGTATATAGGTAGCACCAAGTTACAAGTACACAAGCGTATATTACAGCACATTAGAGCCATTACCAACAGCGACCCCACCTACCCTGTAGCAAGGCATTTCAAGACACAACATGACAATAATTTAAAACATCTTCAGTATTATGTCATTGATACGATACCTCCACTAGACAGAGGGGGAGATCGGGAACAAAAACTTAGGCGCCTTGAAACACGCTACATTTTAGAGCTAGACACCAAGAATCCAGGAGGTCTTAATACTAGCGAGGATCTGTACACATACCTTGACTAGACATACTTTTATCAGCTGTATAAATGACATCAGGTTCCTTTCCTTTATTTCCTAATTACTGCCAGGGATGAATAGAATTCAGTGGGATGATGGTGTGATATGCTAGAATTGGATATTTATGTGGAAGAATAATTTTAAGATTGTATATACCAACATCTAAGTACAAAAATCCTTCTTTTAACATATCTTATATTATATGCTTGTCACACCTCACTATCACTTTTTGAACCGTAACTCTTCTTTCATCATAAATTGTTCAATTGTCTTATGATTTGAGATCTTTTAATTAATTTATCTTTGCACAGACAATAATGATATGTTACAATGTTGGTATTTTACCTACTTTTTTAGGGGAGGTTTTTATAGATCTTATATGTGGATGTTTTAAGAATTTATTTATATTTATATTTATGTATTTATGTATTTAAAACATTTTATACCATTATTTATAAAGGTCTATCAGAGCTAGGAATGTCCAGTAATTATCTAAGCCCCCACAACATATATTTGTCAGTCCATGAGGTAAAAGTTAATATTCTAATTGAGCATACGGCATATAGGTGATTTCAGTCGGCGATATATATTTCTTTAGAACTTATAGCTCAGACATTTTGTCTGTGACACTAGATAGCATCCTTGTAGTTATTACATTTGCACATTCTGGGAGGTTATATATTAATAACCATTCCACCGCGCACACTATTTTATTACCTTTTAAGCACTTGCACTTTACGAAAATTTCAACACCGGTTCTTTTGCTAATTTCTTAAAATTTTCTTTTTTTTAATATTTATTGGATACACGGGTTTAATCATCTTTTTTATCACAAAGGTCCTATGCAAAACAATCAGTCAACAAACGGAAAACACAAAGGCTTTTGGCATTTAGGCCATTATTTTAACCTTTGAAGTGACATGTTGGGTATACAAATATTGAAACATTACATCAACAACAGTCATGACAATCAGGTCCTGTTATAATGAGTGGCATTTAGCGATCAAATAAGCAATTCCTGATGTCTTTCTTTTAAATTATACACTTGTAATTTTACAGTATGTTTTCTATGTTGATGGTATTGAATGTATCATGTGACCTTGCACTATCACTTTAAAAACGAATGTCTCCCGTGTTAGCGCTGTCATGTGATCAAGGCAGAGAAGCTGCCGAAACGCGTCATGGTGGAGAGTGGCTTGTGAATAAAATCTATCAAGCACCTATTTGGGTCCTATCTCGCTTTGTTCCAGCGGAGTGGTATGGAGTTATAGAGTGAGCAGTCTATGATATATATATATATATATATATATATATATATATGGTGATTTGTACAGAAAATGCAGTGTATCTTCTAAAGTAACATAATGTTAATTTAGTAGATTTCACATGAACTTATCAAATATACATATATACACATAGAACTACACACCAAATACAATATAGGGCATCAAACACACAACACACACTAATATTGGGGTGTTGTCTATATATAATGTGTTTAAAAATACACACCATTATTACTCTATGTAATTTAATAAGAACAGAAAGTTCACTTCAATCCCTACACTTCATTCAGGAACTAAAAGGGACATAGTAGCCTGTGTTAAAAAAATAATAAAAACAAGCTAATCAGAATAACATTTTTTTTAAACATGTACATGTTCCTCGGGTGAGCCATAGAGCTGGCTGAACAGGCATAAGACCTCCATAGGCAGCAATTCCAGCTCGTCTGGAGCCCTGTCGCCTGGCATTGTGACTCCCAGAGGTCGGAAACAGCAGCAATAGTTGAGGAGGTGTTGTTGGATGCAGTGTTAGAAGGCAAGTGGGATTTTTTTGCAATGCCGCATACATGTACACAACGCACACGAGCATCAGCGGTGACGGAAACATCTATTGGCTGTCGTACATTGCTTTCACACACGTTAGCCTAAGGCTGGGTCCGTCATGGAGCTTCACACCCACTTGGTGGTTAACTTCCGCCACGGTCATCTAATTCAAAATTGCCTGAGGGCGAGGTCAGACGCCTGTCATTTTAAATGTAGAAATAGTGTGTTTGTTACTGTTAAGTGTGCCACTAGCACTCAAAATGGCTAGTTTGTTTCCTCATACAAATTGCTAACTATTTTTTGAAGAAAAAAAAGTATAATCTAGGGCATTACTGTGTTTAAACGTGATAGTTGCATGGTTTTGTTTATACTTCTGTTGACAGAAGTGTTGATGGGAAAAATAGAAAAAATAGTGTAAATAATACATTTAAAATATATTATTTACACAACAACAAAAAATGTTATTACACATGTAACAAATGTTATTTCAAATTAAAAAAAATGTATTACAGTTCTGTATAATTATGTAATTATAAACATGTATTGACATGGTTAAGTAGTTGAAATTAGTTTTTAAAATTATAAAAATGTTTGCAAACATTTACAACATTTTTTTTTTTAATGCAAACATATGCACCCAGGGAGAGTGAGGAGATGATAGCCTCAAGTGTTCAGACCTTTTCCAGGAAGAATGGTATATCATTACAAAAATCAGATTGAATAGGCAAACAATGCTTGATTTATGTCATCAACTAGAGCCAGATCTTCTGCCTCACAATAGGAATCCCACAGCAATTACACCAACAATTAAACTCATGGCAGTACTACTTTCTGTGGCCAAAGGATCATTCCAATACACTGTGGCAGTATCTGGTGGAATGTCACAACCCACTTTCAGTGGTGTGCTACAAGAAGTTATTTCTTCAATGATGAGACACACCAACAGCTTCATCCAGGTTCCATGAAACCATGATTTTGCCAATGTGAAGGGAGACTTTTTTGTTTGGGTTGCCTACCATATGTGGATGGAGCAATTGATGGCACACATAATGCCTTAGTGCCACCACACCCCAGGGAACAAGTCTACTGCAATTGAAAAAACTTCAGTTCAATCAATGTTCTAGTTGTCTGCTTACCAGATTTGTACATCACAAGCATCTGTGTGCATTTTCCAGGATCAACCCATGATTCCTTTGTACTACGGAAGAGTAGCATACCCCTGCAAATGTCAGAACTGAGACCTGAGAGGGTCTGGTTTGTTGGTAAGTACAATCTGTCAATATATATTGTTTGTTTAATCTCATGTTGCATGATCTAAAATACTGTTGTAATTTTTTGTCTAATATATGTATTTTTTCATATAGGAGACTCAGCTTATCCTGTCTGTGGTTGTTAGCGCCACTGAGGAATCCAAAAACGCCAGGGGACGTCCACTTCAAAGAGGCCCACAGAAGAACATGGATGCCAATGGAGTGGGCTTTTGGCCTCCTAAAGGCCATATTTTGATGTCTGGATAAGACTGTTGGAGTCCTCTACTCACCCGATAAGGTGTGCCAAATCACCATGGCCTTCTGCATGTCGCACAACATATCCCTACGACAGAACATCACGTACATCACAGAGGATGGAGACCATTAAGAGCCACCATATATTGACAGTTTTTAAAACTAAAAGTTAAAACAACTTTTAATCTAATGAAGATGACAGTCTGTGCTGGGCATTTTTTAGAAAGGCAAGTGAAGGAAATTCCTGAGCAAAGATGTTTCTTGATCAAAATGTTGACACATTGACTACTATGTTCATTACATTGTTTATCTTTGATTGATCTCAGAATATATGTCTACAAAATGATTAATTTGTTATGTGCAAATTTTGTTATGTGATCACCTAATGTCTTTTGTTTTTATTCTGTTTTAGGTACCTTCACCATGTCATCTTCATTTAGACATTTCAACATTGTGACATTCGCAATTCTATGCTGCTATTGCAAAGTACAAAGGAAACAAGGGTTGATCATGTGAAAGAGACACACACACGTTGGATGTACATATCTCGTACAAGGACAACTTGTACAGTGATTGAATGGAAGTTGTTAAGATTGCAATGGACTTGTTTTCTGTTGAGTATTGCCACTAAGACAATATGTGCTGCTTTAGTTGCTCCAACCACATGGTATAGGCCACCCAAAGCATGCAAATCTCCCTTCACTTAGGCTAAATGCACATTTTGTGTTAACTGTATGTACCTGTTGATGTATCTCATCATTGAAGGAAGTAACTTTTATAGCAAATCGATTAAACCTGGTTGTGACGTTCCACCAGATACTACAACAGTGTATTGGAATGATCCTGTGGCCACAAAAATGAGCAATGCCATTATTTTCACTTGTGATGTTATTGCTGTGGTTTTCCTATTGTGAGGCTGAAGATCTGACTCCAGCTGATGACATACATCAATTAAGGACGTCATTTGGGGTAAGTCAGTGGTCACGGTTGTGACCTCTAGCTTGCTTCCTGCTACTTCTGGCATTTCCTTTGTGACCCGTGGCCTCAGAGGAGGCAAAGGATTTGCCCCCCTCTGAGGCCAGGAGTCACAAAGGAAGTGCCAGGAGTAGCAGGGAGCAAGCTAGAAGTCACAGCTGCGACCCCCTACTGTTTCCAAATGACCTCCATGCCATAAATCAGAGTTTGCCTATTTCATCATACTTTTATGATTATCTTTATGATTATCTCCTGTTCTGCCATGGTGGCATGGTCTGGAACTGTAAAATAATAGATGTTGTGCATTTTTTTTGCTTAAGCATAGGTTATAATGTATTACTAAATAATTGTGATACCTTTCTTTATTCCAATTAAATCATATCTTAGTTATTGAATTATGGCTTTTGTAAATTTTTATATACTTTTTATTTTTACTTTACAAAATGTACAATGGGAGTAATAAATAGTTAACAAATTGAGAAAAAAAAGATACATGACCCGTCTTCGACTTTGTTTGTTTTGATTTTATTCTACAAATCCAAATTAACTAAAATAGGATAAAAAGAACAAAGCAAACACAAAATCGCATTATCAATCATGGTGAATGAAACTATTGTTGAAAAGCCAAAATTGTTTAAAGGCTAATGTCCAAAATACAGCTGGAATCAGAAAGTTAAATGTGTACAGAAAATAGTCCACAAAGTGAATAGTAGTCACACACTGGAGAAAAGGTTCTGCGTCTCCTACTGGTGCTAGGGGAGGTCTTACCATCCTCTCCTGCTGGTCTAGGTGAATGTATACACCTGTGGGGGGCTGGTAGATCCACAATTGCAGGGACTGAGGTGGGTGCTGGTATTTCCTTGTGTGGCAGGACCTCCCTTACTGTGGCTTAGGCAGATGTAGTTGGACCAGATGTTGATGGACCACATAAAGGGGACAATATAGCTGGAAAACCGCCTGCACATATGGGTACAAATATCATGCAGTACCACAGTCAGGGAGCCAATATTGAAGTTGTGATGTTCCATCTGAACATTGAGCTCCCTCTGCAACTGCTTCATCTCCCAGAGCTCTGTAAGGACATGGCCCATAATGGCTTGGGACAGATGGAGGGATCACAAGACTTGGTGATGGTGGCCTGGGTGACAGTGACCCCAGTGGCCTCACTTGGCTGTCCCACAGAATCCCTCCTATGACCCTTACCCCCACCACCCTCTGCCCTTGACCCAGTGTGGACCATCCCACTGGTTCCTGACTGAACGGGGGTGGTGCTGGTATTGGAACAACAGCAGCCTGGACTGGGGAGCACAAGATTTGGGTGACGTTGGTTTGGACACAGGAAGTAGAGGTGTCCATAGGCTCAGGTGTGGTAACAGGTGGAGTGGGAGGTGTAGGTGTGGGCTGAGTGAGACTCACTGGAGACTCACTGGAGCTGTCTGCCCAAGCAGACCAGATGGACCAAGCAGCTCTGCATCATCCAGACTTCCAGGACTGAAGTCCTGCCTAAAGTCTTGTTCCTCTTCTGGAGTAGAGGTATGCTCAGTGGAAGATGGTTGGCCACATGCTCTGGGTGGCTCTGGGTGGTGGACCTAATATGAATTTAAAAAAAAATTATAAGTCTGGATTAGATTTTAAATATGTTTGAAGCTAAAAATGAAAAAACCTAAAAGGAAAAAGCTAATTAATATAATGATTGTACCTTTCATTGGTATTCTAATAAATTACACAAATTATTCAAATTATACACAATGCTACTTCTTAAAAGGAGGTTAAAAGATGTCCTGGAATGACACAAATATTTTGGCCATATACATTCCATGGCCTAGCAAGCTACTATTCTGACAATTACACAACTTGGAAGGATATATAGCATTAGTCATCATATAAACATTGCAGCATACATTTGCAAAAGCAAAACACTTATATTTAGCATGCAAAATTACCTACCTTTAAAATTTCAAGCCAACAAAATTTGATTTGTGATACAAATAACATCAATTCAATGAAATGACAAGGATAGAACAACATTAAACACAAAACACATTTCAAAACATACATAACACTTTCCCATATGTGAAAATATGATATAAAAGAGACAATAAGCAGAATAACATTGCAATATTATTTTCACTAACCAAAACAAGCTATCATGGTATTTGTAGTCATTCAATTATACATTACCAACACTTGCAAAATTGTGAGTTGAACTTACCAAGTGAAAATATGCAGTAAAAATAAGAAACAACATTTATAATATAAAACACATACATTTGTGTAAAAACACTTATAAGCACCATTAGATCATGTGAAATGTAATGGAGATTTAACCTAATTACAACAAAATACATTCAAACAAACAAGACAAAAATAATTGTACAAATATATATAGGCAAATATGTTTTTAAAAGGTGCAAAACGCATTAGCAATAGGTAAATTAAAGCAAAAATTACATTCAAAAGTGTAACTTACCAGTCTCCACTCTACAAGGAATTCCTCTCAAGCCTTCAGGATGTAGGATTTGCAAAATTGTCTCCTCCTAGGGGAAATAGTTGTAAGGGGAGCTCTGAGAACCACCACCAGTCCTCTGGGCCTCGAGGTGATGCTTAGAGGCCAAGAAACTGACTCTTCCCGTAGGTTGTTCCACCTCATCCTAATTTCCTCCTGTGTGCACAGGATGTTTTCTACAGCATTCACTCTGTCAACTATTCTGGTCCACATTTGCCTTTTCTGAGATACGATTGTATTTTGTACTTGAGCTCCAAACAATTGTGGCTGTACTCTAATAATTTCATCCACCATCACTGAAAATTCTCCCTCTGTAAAAGGGGGATTTTTCCTCCCTGCCATTATCCTCACAATAAGAATAAGATACATTTGATTACCCACAAGAAAAGGAAAAAAAGGAGAAAAAGGGACAACAAACAGGGAAAACAAAAAAAAAAATCCTGACTACACTGACAAACGTTTTTGCTTGCAAATGTTGTGCTGCAGTTGAATGGCCTGAAATGGAGTGTGTTTTATAGGATGGTATGCAGGTGAAGGAAATTAGCCAAAACACATCAGGTGTGTTATGCTAACATTCATCCAATAGCCACAAGAATGGTGCATGGTTGAGAGCATTCCAAGACGGAAACCCTCCATCATAAATCGCTGGTAGGACAACACTAGCACAATTGGGAAATTTAAATATGCTTGGCGCAATCCTGACACCTTGATGGAGATGGAGTAATGTTAGCCAGCAGAGGAGTCCACCTCATCAACAGTGGTGACCTGCTTATGTGACAGAAAACACTCTGTTGATGCAGATAGAGTTTCAGACAGCACACATCTAAATTTGGCGGGTGAGTTTCCGTCAGCTTGGCAGAGTACTTCTAAACTCCGCCACAGAGGGACAACTGGAGTCCCATCAAGATCTAAATCAGGCCCTTTGTCTGCTCCACTAAAAAAAGTAAAGATTATTCATACACACAAAAGGTTAATTCAGAACAATGTTTTCCAACCTATTCTAACATTTATTTCAAGTGAAACCTCGACCAGCAGGATCTCACTTGGGTTGATACAGTTACTCACTGTGCACTGAGACCAACTATGCCAACCCCGCCTCACTATCACAGAAACTAAAGTCCCTAACTCAATAATGCTGTCGACATTTTCTCACAACAAGCACCACAACACAGCAGACAATTACACTCAGTGTCTTCTACATTATTACTTGACTTTACGTCTTTTATCCTGGGAAATTAGGCAACGACGGACCCGATAACCACTTCAACTTCTCTGAATCAAGCGCCACATTCACACATGAGCTTAAATCAACTTCGCAGGAGACCATAGAGCCACTGCAAAACACTGCGATCTAAGCATAAGCAACTGCAATGTGCAACCCTATAAATACTCAAATTCCTCTGCTGCTACAAGTAGTTTCCGAACCGCTCGATCTTCATCAACCCTTTGACCGAATCATGGGCTTTTGGGGTTTGGACTGGACTTGGGCAATTTCTAGATAGGACATCCTAACTCCCGAAAATCAGTGGATAAACCATCCGACATACTACCAGATTTGATACAACTTTTTCTGGGCCCACTTGCTTACCATTGGTCATCCGATGGATCTTTTAATGTGACTGAGAGGTGATGGGATTTAGCATTTACATTCATTCAAAATTCAATTGACAGTGCATCCCATTTAGCTATAAAGTGAGGACTAGGAATCGGTATCCAAGTTCAACAAAGGTTCATTACAAATTAATAATCAAGTTCAAATTGACTGCCCTTAAAACCATGCTGTAAAGGTACAGAATGACAACTGGACATCCCAGCCTCCTGAAGAAATTGAGGCAGACTGGTATTAAACAAGCAAGCAGTTCTGTGAATGTGATACAGAAAAGTAACATTAATATCTGATGCTCAGAAAATAATCTAAGATTCTCTTGCCTATACATCAGTAATCTAGGATTTTAAAGTCCAGAGGATGGTTGGAAGACAAAGAAACTCCCAAATCAGGAAATATCTATGAAGAAAATCAGAACAGTACAAAAGGAGATCAAGCGAGAAAATGTTAGCATCTCAGAAGCTTGGTAAAGAGTTTTCCATGGTTCAGGAATAAATGTTAGCCTAAGCCACACTTAAGAAAGAATCAAAGGGAAGCATTGAGGTATAAACCTCTCAAAGTCCATTCAGGAAGTTGTGAATCAGGGAAGGTGTCTGCAAGGAATCCTTAAAAGAGATCTGCATAGGGGTTCTGTATGAAATCAGGAAAAAAGTATTCTGAATCTCTGGTGGGGTAACAAGTCATAGAGGGTTCTGAGGAAATCTGGGGCAAACACTATATTATGATATACAAAGTCTATAGGTAACACCCCCTTGCTCACACCATCAGGGGTCCATTGTCCTCGTCATGTTACCAAGTTGCAGTCTGTTACATCGATAGATTATCCCACACTGGACATTGGAATGACATCTCTTTTAAAGACACACGTTTATTGTAACATTTGCTCAATAGGGCTTTCAGTTCTCTTCTCGGGCTCTTTCCCCTATCTCTAGTACAGTAATGTATCTATGCTAAACTAACAATGCATGCAAATACCTTCAAGCCATGCCGTGTTAGCTAAACATGGAAAACGATATTTTATGAAATGCTGCATGGTGAAATCCAGGCCTAAACTGTTAGGATAACTTAAACATTAATTCAATGGTGCATATTTAATATGCATGTGCCCATTCAAACACAAATGAAAATAACTTTCAAGTGCATGGTATTTTATTCGTACTACATGGTGCATACAGTAAATCTTTAAACTAAATCAAATGTGAGTATGACTGAGAAGTGTATTTAAATGCATATATGTGTAACGTCAGTGCACGCATTACATAAACTTTGTTGTTTTCAGTAAGATCACATTCTACATATATGTGGTTATTTTTAATCACAGTATCAAGTCATTATGTGTTAATCATAAGCTATAGCACATAGCAAAGTTGGGTTTCTTCTTCAGAGTAAGTACATTATCTAACAAAACAAGGATTCTTTTATATTCATTTATTCATTAAAACATCTTAATTAGCATGGTTAAACACACTTGTGAGTACATTCTCTAATTCTACAATAAATGCACTCTTTAATAGTATTGTTGAGTGAAATATTTTCATTAATCATTGAATCAAATAAGAAATATGTGCTAAGTGCATGTTCATGCCATTTAGCTATTAACATTTTCCGTCATAATTTGTGACATGTAAAGAATGGGCAACTTTGCGTTTCACCGTCCCCATGACCAAGATTGATTGTTGAAACTCACTAATGGTGATTTTGGGTAAATTGTGCTGTCTCTGGTTCACCTAGAAACTTTAGTACTCTACATAGTAACTAATGATGCTACTGGAGCGGGCTGTGATGATTGTGTTTGGTATTTCATTAACATATGGGCTCCTTTTTACTATAGTTTACATGTGCGGCCCTTGTAGGTAAGAGCGGTGGGGCCGGGTTGGGGGGGATTTGATAGACGACCATGAGTGGAAATTAAATAAATAACTGATTTTCCCTCATCGTCGTCTGTCGAATTCCCCAACCCGGTCCCACTGCCTCACCACTCTTACCTGCACAGGCTGTGCCTGATAGTTTTGCTTGAGTGCTCTGCAACCCTATTGTTGAACTCAGACTTTAGAACTCCTTGCCCTAGCTGTGCTCTTCTTCTTAATACTGTGACTTTAGACTTGACACTCAATTTCCTCTGTACGGAATTATGTTCATGTAGCAGCTATTTATATTGCATTGTCTATCTTATATCATGACTGCCTTTTTGTATTATATATTGCATGATGCATGCAAGTGCTTTGGATAAGAGCACTGTATAAATTCATACGCCTAAAACATGTTCTTCTTTCTCTTACAGAAACAGAATAACCATGAGTATATTTTTCTGTGGGACTAAATGTCTTCTCTGTGCATTATTCTGCTGGTTGAAGCGTACAACATACAGAAATTCATTATCTATAGAAATGTGCCTTCTATGAAAACAATATACCTCCTTCATAGATTGTTTTAGTTGATTGTCTTCTATTTGTTATGCTCTTTCACAAGAACTCATCCACGAGTTATTTTCTTATAGTATGTACATTATGATCATTGCAAAACAAAAACATATAATGCACAAAAAATATTATTAACAGATAGGTTAGTAGGTGATTGATAGAATGCCTAAGTGCAGTTCTCCAGGAAAAATAAAAATATGGGGCCTATTCCCAAAGGTGTGATCAAAAATGAATAACTAGGTAAATCTTTTTTTAAACATAAAGAAAAAAGAAGAAACAAGCTTCAGATCATCATCAATTACATTGTAGCAGTACAGGAGGAACATCATCACAGGCATCTCAGAACATGACGAACATCTTTGGCACCCAATAGCTGGCATTAACCGTACAATCTATGAATATAGGAGCCTCTTGTCTCCTTGGCAATAACTGGAGCACCCCCTGTGACATTGTCCACGGACCTCGATATTGCCCCCACGCCCCCATATCTTTTCGGCTTTATGTGGGCAGCCCCGGCTCTGATATATCACCCGCTCCGCTCCCTGACCCCAATCCATATCTTTTTTCCAGGCTTCCAGTGTGGGGGTCGTCGCCACCCCCATGCCTGGGTGATGTTTCTCTTGGCCACCCACCTGCTAAGGCCAGCCAAATCTTGGCCCATTGTGGCCACGTCATCTCTCCCGTTACTCCCAGGATATGCCACCTCGGATTTAGTGGGACACTTTCTCCCACTACCTCTATCATCACACGGGTAATACCATCCCAGTATCCTTGAATTTTGGGGCAGGACCATAAAATATGAAAAAAGGACCCAGATTCACCACATCCCCGAACACACTCATCCGTCGTACAGCTACCCATGCGTACGTGGACCATGCAAGAGGCATACGATCTATGGAGAATACAAAGCTGGACAAGCCTAAAGCGTGCCCAAATGGCGATTTCTCTAGGGCTCTGTAAGGCCTCGGCCCAGTCATCGTCCTCAAGGAGGCCTACGTCCGATTCCCATGCCTCTCACAGAGGGCCAAAGCGGTCTGTGGAATTATTCACAAGCTTCTTATAAGTGAGAGATATCGCTTTATCAGTCATGGGATCATGGGATCTAGGAGGAGGGGGTCCTCAAGTGTTGAATACTCCGGTAGTGGAGTGCCGTCCTTCAGGTGACAATGAAGAGCATGTCGTAGTTGTCAGTATCTGAGGAATTCCCCCCCCCAAGTGAAACTCCTCCCTCAATGTGTTGAAATCTATCATTTCGCCTCTCTTCCATACATCCCCCAGCAAATCGATCCCAATAAGACCCCATTGTCGGAATCCCTTCAGTCGTTTCAGTTCACTCAAACAGACTCCTTCCGATAAAGGGGTCAGCTCCATGAGCTTGGCCTCCCATCTTGTCATTTTATTCACCTTATGCCATACTTCGATGACTGTACGGGTGTGGCTCGGGAGGAGTGGATTGCTTCTTCGTTTTCTATACAGCTCCATCTGATATTTGCCATTGCTCTTTGCTAGCCGATACACTCTGTATGCCGGTTCCTCAAGTGGGGAGAAGATCCATCCGTTAATATTAACGAGTTGGGAAGCTCAGTAATATAGTCTAACATTAGGGACAGCCAGGCCCCCATCGTACACTCCTTTCTGAAGTTTCTTAAGTGCAATCCTGGGGCTGCCACCCCCCACAACAATGTACGCTGTTCGGATTCGACAGATCAGAAAAATGCCTCCGGTATTCAAAACGATGTGTTTTGAACCACACACAGTAGATGGGGGAGAGCCATCATTTTAAAGAGAACTGCTCTGCCTGCTAGGGAAACAGGTAGTTGTCTCCAGTGGGCTGCATCGTCTCATCGAGGATCCAATTGTGTCTGTCTGTTTAATCGCATGAACGAATACTCTGAGTGCGATATCCATATGCCCAAATATTAATGTTCTGAGCATACTGACGTTAGGGAAGGGAGCTCCCCCGCCAACGAGAACACTAGAGATTTGTCCCAATTAACACAATATCCAGAGTATGAATTAGCCAGTGGAACGTTTGGCTTGGCATGTGGGCGTACAGTAGAATATCGTCAGCGTATAAGGATATTCGCTCTTCTCAGCCTCCCCCGAGATCAATTCCTTTAACCGCCTGATCCCCGCGAATCCTGACCGCTAACAGTTCCAATGCTAACGCAAACAGCATCGGTGACAACGTGCAGCCCTGCCTCGTGCCCCGATGGGGCCTAAAGGCTTGGGATATATTCCCATTGACTCTAACTCGCGCCATTGGGGCAATGTATAATATGCGAATCCACTGCCGTAGCTTTGGACCCATCCCAATTTCATCCAGGACAGCGAACAAGTATGTCCATTCGATGCTGTCAAATACCATCTTGGCATCCAGCGATAGGAGGGCGGCAGGCACATCCCGATTACCTTGGGTTATGTGCATGACGCCGTATAGACGTCGCAAATTAAGCCTGGTACTCCTATGCGGCATAAAACCGGATTAATCTGGGTAAACGAGGGACTGGATAACCATGCTCAAACGGGTTGCAATGACCTTGGCCGATACTTTTGCTTCAAAATTCAAGAGGGAGATAGGTCTGTATGAACTACAAAGGTCATGCGGTTTACCTTTCTTCAAGATGACTACAATGGTCGCCATCCTGACATCCTCTGGGAGTTGGCCATTGTCCCTTGCACTGAGGAACATATTGAGCATGTGCGGGGCTAATTTGCTCGCCGCGCACTTGTACATCTCTGTGGGGAGTCCGTTTGGGTGTGCCGCTTTCCCGGACTGCAAAACTCGTATGGCATTTTCTACTTCCTCTACGGTAAAGTCCGAGTCAAGCACCACTCTATCCCCCTTCTCAAGCGTTGGCAGAGCCATATCTTTGAGTAACTCGTAGGGCTCCACCTCCCCCCACGTGATTCGGGATTGGTATATGTTCTCGTAGTACTCAGTAAAGACCTCTGCTAATTCTGTGCCTGTGACACCCCTAGAGCCGTCCTCAGTCCTTATGTCGAAGACCCAATTACGACTCCTGTCCTTCTTTTCTAGCCAGGCAATTAGTTTGTTAGGTGTGTTTCCCAGGTCATAGATCTTCCTCTGTGTAGTGAGCGCGTGTGTGCGAGAGGCGTTTTCCTCCAGATCTTCAAGCTCTTTTTGCTTGAGCTTAAGTATATGACTGCGTCTGGTATCCCCTCTTGGCTCGGAAGCCATTGTCAGCTCAAGATCCAGAAGGTCTCGCTCCAAAGCTTCACACAGAGGACATTTTTCCTTGCGCTTGGTGCCACTCGTAGCCTGCACAAAGTCCCTGGCCACTACCTTATACGCCTCCCAGAGGATGCAGTCGGAACGTACCGAGCCCACATTTTCACCAAAATAATGGTCAGTGTGCTCCACAAACAGGTCTCTAAATTTGTGGTCCTTAAACAGGAAGGGGTCTAACCTCGACAGGACAGACCAATCCCGCCTAGGCCCGCATAGCTGAACCTCCACTGGCGAATGGTCAGATATTCCACGTGCTTTATCGCACCCCCTGAAAAATTCCCACTGATACTGTGTGCATGAAAACATAGTCGAGACGGGAGCCGCTGCTGTGGGCTGCAGAGCTATGCGTGAAGTGTTTCAGGGTAGGATTGTGACATCTCCAAAGATCCGTCAGTCCTAAAGCTCTCGCGAATGTATGTAGATGTTTGGGTTCCCGGGTCCCCGGGAAAAGTGTATCCCTGTCCATGTCAGGATGCATCTTATCATTCATGTCCTCCCCCAGAATCAAGGTCCCCTGCGGTAGACCGAGTAAGAGCTTACTCAGGTCAGGGAGTGTGGTCTCATGAAGGTGTGGGGGGATGTAGACCGAACAAAACATTTACCCCTCAACCCTCCCATATCCCAGACAGGGCAACGAACCGACCCAAGTGATCAGACCAGGTGCAGTGCACATCAAAAGGTACCGAGTTTTTAATGAGTATGGCTGTGCTCCTAGAGGACGTGGTGAAACCAGCATGCGCCTGAAGTGTGTATCCAAAATAATTAAGTGCCAAATAGTTTGTGCCCTGGAGGTGCTTCTCTTGTAAGAGCACTATGTCTGGGGAATGCCTTCGAAGGTACTGTAGAACCATAGTGCATTTTATCTTGCCCCCCAGCCCATTCACATTCCAAGAGAGGATTGTCAATTCACCAGTTAGGTGTGCCGCCATTTGGGAACCATAGACATCTCCTCCCCCACCCGCTAACGTGCCCCCACCTCCCTCGGATAACATGCAGAATGTGGGATCGCAGATCGCAATTTGCCAATGACGGAACAATGTGTCTGAAGTAGAAACAATCAAACAAACGACGAAAAACCCCTTAACAAACCCCCCCTCCCTACCACCCTGCTTAGTAGGCCTGAAACTACCCACATCCCCAATAGCAGAGCGCCTGTCGCCCCAAAGAACAAGAAAGTGTTATAGGGCTGCCTGGCACCAGCACCCAGGAGTGCCACCTCCAGGCCTGCAAGTCTGCCCCAAGTCAACTGAGTCAGCTGGAGCATACATAGCCCACGCCCCTTCAGCCAGGTCCCGGGCGTCAGTGTAGTCAAATACAGACAGCAACCTCCCTCCTAGGACAGTAAATGAGAGATCTATACCTGGAGTCCAGTACCATCCATAAAACGTAGCAGTGAAATGAGTTCAGTACTTCATTTTCCGGGGTACCTAGCTTTGCTCATAGGAGTCCTAGACCAGTAGCTCCCGGATCTGGATGCCGACCTCGCCGCTTCTGTGCGTCGGTCCGGAGATTCAAGATTGCAGTAGCGACTCCCACGCCAGTTCGTCTCCTCCCTCCATCAGTGAGCCAGGAGGGGACCCCTATCCAGCCACTGTTGGACTTCTGCAGGCAATGTAAAGAGCCAGGATATGTCGCCCTCTATGATCTTGAGCTTTGCAGGGAAAAACATCATATATTTGACCCCCTTGTCGCTGAGGGTCCGTTTAACCCCATCAAATGTTCACCTCTCCTGTTGCACTTTTAGGGTAAAGTCCGGGAAGAACTGAACTGTTGCGGTCTCGTATGAGAGGTTGCCTCTCACTCTAGCAGTCTGTAAGATTGCATCCAGGTCTCGAAAGTTCAATAAGCGCACAATAATTGTCCGTGGGGGGGCCCAGGTTTCGAGATCAGAGCTCTGTGCGCCCTTTCCACAGAGAACAGAGGGGACAACCTCTTAGGCTTGAGGTGATTTGCGATAAGGTCTTCAATGAAGAGGTCCATGCTGGCCCCTTTCGGTTTCATCATGGCGGCTTTCCTTCCGGATGGAGTCAGAAAGGCACAGCCCCGTCTCCCAATTGCCTTCACTCCCGCTCAGCACTATTTCCAGGGAACCCCAGGCCCACGGGCTGATGATGTTGACACACTCCCTTCGTAGGGCACCCCACCGGCTGCCCGCAGCTCTCTCAATTTGAAGGGTGGGGTATGCGCACTGACGGGATCCAGCCACTCCAGCGTGTCACTTTGGTGGGCAGTTACGTCTGTCCGGTCTACCCAGGATCCACAGTACTCCCAGCAATGGGTATCCTAGCTATACCCTGCCAAGGCCGCGATTGGTTAGGGGGACCGCGGAAATACCGATACCCTTTTGTTGATCGGTCACACTGGGACCCCCCAGTTACCAGGTGATGACCCCCCCACCGGCAAGTAGGTGTAGCGGAGATCACGGCACATGCACTGGTCATGCCCACACAGCAGCGTCTCAGGCGCAGGGCCCCCCAGCAACAGCAAGTCTCTCTCCGGGATTTCTAGGCCCCCGTAGTTCCAGGTCCAGTACAACCAGCACGGGTCAGGGTGAGCGTGTCCAGAGTCCCTGACCCCACTATAGGACCAAGTAGGGGAGGGTGCCCACAGTCTGCACTCCCCAATGCTACGTTAGAATGGCCCCATCCATCCAGCAGCAGCGATACTGGCCCGGCGGCGCAGCACAACGATCACTGGAAGAGGGCAATGCAGCTGATTTCAGAACGCAGGGGGGCACGTCAGCAGCAGGATCCAGTCAGCGCCGCACCCTGGGCCTCACAGTACCATTGTCAGGCGGAAGTCGCAGGCACAGGCCGAAGACGCCGGGGTTCGATTTGCACAGCTCCTGGGCAGCATGTTCAGCGGGCAGGCCAGTAGATTACACGACTACACCCCCTTTCCGGCTGGAGGGCGTTTCAGTGCTTGGAGAGGGCCCGTCGTCGTTGTGGCAGGGCTACACACCTCAAGGGCTCAGGACGCCTCCCCCGACTCAGGACCCTACCGGGAAGGCAGCACCATACAATTCCACTCTCCAGCAGCTGGATATTAGACGGATATCACAGGCTTTATTGCAAGCCCAGACGGAGATACGGAATTACGCCGCCATCACGGCCGCCGCCAGTCCTCACCCAATTTAGGTAAATCTTAAGTCATGTTTACAAGCCATGACTTACAATTCTTTGCTGATTCACTGAAATTTTCAAGTGATTTATTGCATTGTATGTGTTCCCCACAATTATAACTGTCTGTCATTCACAAAGAATGATATCTTACAAACCCTGTGAGTGAATGATGCATGAAATGCATACATTTTGCAAACAAATGGTTAGGAACATTCTTCACATTTTTAACTCTACTATTTACTATCATTTTCTCCATAAAATTATTTCCCTATACGTGTCACCCATTTCTATAGACATATTTTATTTTTTTATTGGTCTGCTTTCATTACAAACATACTCCAGGGGCAAAATACAGAAACTTTGCAAGGATGGACAGGCACATTATTACATACTATTTGCGTAGCATGTCTAATAGGGAATGGGGCAAACAGAAACGGCAGCAAGGGAAACTGTTTTCAAGATATTTTATGTTTTCATTATCAGAAGTGGATAGATTAGGCTCTGGTTGAAGCAAAATCAATTTGTTTCGATTTTTATTACATAGAGAGAAAACATACTAACTCAGTTTTTTTTTGTTTTTTTTAATTAAAAACGGTTATTCCTTGACGAGAATTTCTTTCTAGTGATTACAAATGATCAGTGTATGATGCACCCATAGATTTGCAATATGTTTTCTCTAGGTTTAGCATGGTGAAGAAATATTTCTGTAATGCCAATTGCAGCGAAAGCAGTTTGTTCCATTCTGTATTATGCAAGCAGCAAGTGTACACTTTTTTCACAAATGCACATTTTCATAATTAGGTGCCTGGTCCATCAAGGGTTAAGGTATGTGCCTTGATAAGGTTAACTGTAAATCTATTTTCCTATTTTTCTTCAATTGGATATTTACTGTATTTTAACAAATATAGGTATCAAATAGCATCTATGTCTGGTTTCAAATTTGAGACAAAACATTTAACACACAAGATGAAAGATAAGGCAAGAATAAAAAGAATAGACATCAACAGACAATTCTATTCTGAGCAGAACCAAACCCTTTATTAATCCACGTTAAAAAACGATAATTGAAAAGCCCTCCATATAATATATAATTGTTAGTCACAGAAAATTGTGAAACATTTGTATAAGGACGATTCATATTTTTTTTCTATATTTCATAGTTCTGGCAATCATAACTAGCGTTCCATTGTAAGTTCGCAAAATTGCCGTTCATTGGCTCTAAACTGCACAATAAAATATAAACTATCATGCCTAACATTCTCGGCATTCCCACCAAGACTCAACTTCAATAAACTCACTGCTATGTCTTACGGAAATAAAATCCTAAATTTCATTTAACTATTCCTTATGGTGCAGCATAATTTCACAAACTCAAATTCAAATTATAAAATACTTTATTTAGACAGTAAAGTCTATCAAAGTGCGAGAGTGGCAGGTAGAGGGCGTGGCCAAGGGGGGCGTGGCCAAGGAGGCCTTAATGTCTCGCCGCGTCCAACCCTCGTGATCTGTGCACAATCCGGACCAAGCGATAGGCATCCCCAGCCCTGATGACAGATCATGATCCATGGAGGTCCGGAGCCATGCCCTTCATCCGGGTGGATCTTGTGGAATGACGTCTGGATCCCTCTGCTGAGGACCGACCTGAAGCCGATCCGGTGGCAGCCGTGAGGTGTGGAGGGGACTCCACGGTAGGGGCCCTCCTCGCCTCCCCGTGGCAGTGTACTTCTGCTGCTGGTCCGCCTGGGCGGGGCACCCGGGGCTACCACTAGCAGAACCGGGGTCTCCTCTAAGTCGATCCATCACCCCCACCGGGGGCTTCTTCTCCTGAGAATCCGAAGACCAGGAGAGGCCCAAATTGGGCTTGGGACGGCCTTGGGGTGACACAGTTTGGAGTGGCCCGAGCTTGCCCTCCTCCCTGGTGGACACAGCCAGGCGGCAGATCCAGAGCAGAGGCCCACATGAGGAGGGGACGCACCCAGGCCAGGCGAGCCCGAGACCAAGGCACTTTTAGGGCTCAAGGCCCGGGAGGGGAGGGGGCCTGTCTGGGGCCTGATCTTGGGGCGGTCCCCTGACCCGCTTGATCTGCTCGCTGGCTGGGAGCTGTCTGGAGGCCTCGGAGGCCCAAGTCTACCTCTGACGTTTCCCTGGGGCAGCCCCTGTTCTTGGCTGCTGGCTGAGGGTGTTGTCCCATGCAGGGGCTGTGCGGGGGCCCACCTGGCTGATTGACTGCCTGGGGGTGCAGTGGGCCCCGAATCCCAGATTTGCCCCTGTTATGCACAGGTAGGCAGCGCGAGTGATTGAACTGCTGACTGACCTGCCTGAGCCCTGGACCCCCTGCTCACCACCTGAGGGTGCCTGGATTGGGGACTCAACGAGGGGGCTGAGACTGGGTGACTCTGTTCAGTTTGAGGGAACCGGGACTCGGGGGTTCACCTCCCCTCCCCCTCTCTATCCTTATACCTCCGCCAGCGGCTCTGCTTTGGAGACTCACCGAGGTGCCTTTCTGCAGGAGCTTCTCAACCACTGAATTGGGTCCCCCGCACTGCCATCGCTGAGACCGGGTTTGCCCCGAAGGCGCTGCGGTCCCTGTTGGCCTCTGGAGACTGAGGTCACGTCTCGGCTTGGTGGCTGAATGGGGATCTGGATGGCCCACCACACCCCCGCCGGCTCCTGGGGGATTACAACTGGTCCCTCTTTAATTGCACGCCGCAGAGGCTAGAACAGCGGAGTGGACCTTGGGAGACCACCTCTGGATTAGAGGACCGCGGGCCCCCACGGGCTGTGACTCCACACCGGGTGCCTGATCTGATGGGGTGAATACCCGGGCCCCGCCCCCTCCTCTGCATTTTCATGGACATGGCTGCCGGAGATCCTGGTACACTCTAGTTCGACATAAATTCCCCGACCCTTGCCATCCCCACCTCGCCAAGATGGGCAAGAATAGGACAGCCCGCTCGGTCACCACACAGACACAGACAAAGATGGTCTAGTACACTGCCAGCCCCTCTGCGAACTCCTCAGACCACCTCGAAGGTGAGGGGCCTGCCCCCTCCCACCCAGATCTTGCCACGATACTGCAGGCCATCCAGACTTCGCAGTCAGTGGTGGAGAACAAGATAGGGGAGGTGTGGATGGGCATGGCCTTGCTGCGTCAGGATCTCTGTAACTCCACAGCCAGGTTGACCAAAGCGGAAGTCCATGGAAGACGACTTCTCCACCCTCCAAAAAAACGTCTCCACTCTACTCACAAGAACGGCGGGCCTCCACAAACGAGTTCGATGTAACAACATCCACCTCATAGGTGTCCCTGAGTGGGCAGAAGGCGACAACCCCAGACAGGTGGTGGACCGAGTGAAGAGTTGGGTGAAATCGTGGATGCCCGCCGACCGCATATCCTCATGGTTCACCATCGAACAGGAGCACCGGGCCCTGATCCCTAGGCCACCGCTGGGGTCGCCGCCACGACCCATCATTGCCCGCAGCCTGAACTTCCGAGACAGGGACTCTGTCCCTCAGGAAGCTCAAGGACAGACTGATCTCCGATTTGATGGTATCAAAGTCCTTCTCTTTCCGGATTACACCTGTGAGGTCCAGCAGCGACGCCGTTCATATGCAGAGGTCAAGCAGAAACGGAGGACGATGGAGATTCAATATTGCCTGCTTATCCCGGCGCATCTCCGGGTTCTCTATCTGGGCAAATCCCTTTTTTTTATAGACCCGAAGCTGCCTGGCAGTGGCCCAGCGGCGGGAGTCACCTGGTGCCCTGGAAACACAGACTCTACCCAAGCCATGTAGGCTGTGCAACAGATCGAGGCAGGCGGAGGAGGGGTCGTTCTTTATCTACCTCGGTGGTAGGGATGAGCCCCGCAGTGGAGGAGCGGAGTTCCCAACGGTGGGGCTTAGCTGGCCCGACTCGGACTCAGACTTGTCTTGCAGCTCCACTATCAAATAACTGCCGGTCGATTTCGCCCTCGTCTTAGTTTGAGAGTCCGTTTTTCCCCCTAGCCACAAAGAAACACAGAGAGTCTGAGATCAGGAGGCTGTGGTTGACTCAGGTTTGGGTCCCCGGATTGAGGCGCTCCAGGATCCGGCTGGGGACACCGCCTGGAGCCCAGTGGGTGTCACGGCCCTGGGACACCTACTAACTTAGCTGCTCACCTGCTATGAGAACATCTTGATTCCATCGGTCCACATCAAACCCGGTGGCCCGGATAGCCTCCACTTACCAGGCCTCAAAAATATGTGGTCGAACTCTGAGGATTTCCACATGAAAACCGGGGGTGCTCACATAGTCACTACGACACTTAGAATGTTACTGAATACATTAGTTGCTTATGTGCTCTTTCTTTATAGGGTGACAGGTGCTTCTGGGGTAGAAGTATGGGGAGGGGCGGGGGCGGGGTTATGTTTACAGACTGTTTGTTGCATCTGTCTTTAACCTTGTATTTTTCCCTCTCAGGTTAAGACACACACACATACCATATTCTAATGCCCAGTCCCAAGGGTAACTCTGCTTTCCTTCTTGCCACCGGCACATCTGGTAGGGCCTCCCGGGGCCCTGTGAATTGCCCCCAAAGGGGTACATTAACACACGCTCGCCACACTGACCCTAATCACGCACACATATAACCTTTCAGGTTATCTCATGGAATGTTAAACTGAGTGAAACTCGCAGCCTTCCTTGCCTTTGCACACCAACATCACCCAGAAGCTCTCCTGCTGCAGGAGATCTGCCTCTTGGGGGATATCTGCCCCTTCTTGGCACGGAGGGACTACGATAGGGTTTAACTTGTGGACTTCTCTTGTGCGCAGTCACCATCCTGCTGCACAGTTCCTTTCCACTGGTGGTCACACATGTCACGCGATACCCGCAGGGATGCTACATCGCACTGGAGGGCCAATAAGAGGGCCAAGTGGTGCTACAGATCTGCATCTATATACCACCCACGTCCCCGGCCATTAGGCTACAAGATCTTTCACATATCCTTACCCGTCTCCCGCAGGGGCTCACGGTGATGTGAGGTGACTTCAATGCTGTTCCTGACCCCGAAGCAGACTGCTCCGGACCCCCCACGACTTCTCGTGGGACCAGCGCCTGCCATCTCATTGACTGGGCCAAGGCCTGAGGGCTCTGCAACACCTAGAGGTCTTGGCACCCTCGAGGCCGGTAATTCACGCACACCTCGGCAGTTCACCACCCTCACTCCCGGGTAGACCGGTTCTTTCTGCCTGCCACTGATTGCCTGAAATTGGCTCAGATCCAGATTCTGGCCCGTGGAATCACGGATCACTACCCCCTGTTGCTGCGCCTGGTGCACCCTGTGGGAGTTCAGCGGCATATATGGCGCATGAATGCCTGGTACCTCCAGGACACAGAGTTTATTTGTAGCCTTCAGTCCGAACTCCAATCATTCTTTCCGACCAATGTCGGCTCCGTGGCTAAGATAGGCACACTATGATACGCCAGCAAAGCGACGTTGTGCTGCTTCGCCAAACAATACATCAGAGGTAAAGAGTGCGACCGATCGGCTCTGATCACTCAGCTGGAGGCTCAGGCTCTCCGGTTGGAACAGCAACTGGAAGCGGACCCACAGGTGGAAGTCTCTAGCCATCTGGGCCCTATCAGGGAGGATATGCGGTTACACTCCCTTGAGACGGCCAAACACCTTTGGAGGGCTACAATGGCCAGAATCTACGGCGGGGGGTCAAAAATGGGAAGTTACTTTATTGGCTGTCCTCACACCCGCAGGCCAATAGGATCGTCCCTGAAGTACTCGACGTCCGTGGCCAACCTCAGCGCTCCCTATTGGAGTTAACGCACACTTTTGCATCCTACTACCAATACCAAAACCTATATGCTAAGCCCACGGCTAGATAGGTAGCGGTAACCCGGGCCTTCCTTGACTCACCTGCACTCCCCAGTCTGTTCCCCCTGGAAGATAGTGCTCTGGACGAACCCCTCACAGCGGAGGAGATCAGAGATGCCATGGCCAGTATGGCGCCCGGCAAAACACGGGATCCTGATGGCTTCCTGATGGAATATTACAGCACATTCCAAGAGGCTCTTACCCCTTACCTCTTGCAGTTCTACCAAGAGGTCATGCAGGCAGGGTCTTTCCTGGCCGAGGTTGACTCTGCAACCATAGTAGTGATACCCAAGATGCAGCCCCCTCCACTTCGTGTGCGGACTATCGTCCAATTTCACTCCTCAGCGGGAACATGAACATTTTTACCCGATTCTGGCGAATCGCCTCCAGCGCATTATAACGACCCTGGTGCATCCAGACCAGTGCGACTTTATGCAGCTCCAGAGCATGAGACACTGTATCAGATGACTGCATGTGACCCTGGCGCAGCTGCACCATCTGCCTCCGACCTTGCTTTACTTATTCGTGACTTTGTAAAGGCCTTTGATTTGGTGGATTGGGGCTACCTGCAGTTGGTGCTGATTCGTGCTGGTATCGGGCCCAGATTCCAGGGCATGGTAAAGGCCCTTTACGCCAATCCCATGGCCCGGGTTTGGGTAAATGGTGTCCTCTCTGAAATGTTTTCTATTGAACGGGGGACCAGACAGGGCTGCCCCCTGTTCCCTCTCCTCTTTGCTCTGGCGATAGAGCCCCTAGCCGTATTTATCCGCATGGACCCCCTTTTCACTGGTTGGAGTTGGGGGGCAAGCCACGAGGACCGCATTGCGCTGTACGCGGACGACATCCTTCTGTACCTGGCCCGACTAGCAGTGAGTGGACTCGATGCTTTCGACTACTTCAGGTGGTTCGAAAATGCATCCTGTCTGTGACTGAATCCTGTCAAGTCTGTATTGGTTCCCCTAACGCCGTCCAGGCATGTCTTTGACTGGCAGGCGATGATCGCCCTGCGCAGACTTAGCTTCAGGTACTTGAGTATATGGGTTACTCTGCTCCCCGAATTCACTTGAACCCTTAGCCTCCAACCATTGGTCAAATCTGATCTTATCAAGTGGTGTCAAACCTGAATCTAAACTATGTCTATGCCCATCTGCTCATCATCCATGATTGGTTCAACAGGGGGTAGTCAGACCCTACTTACAGAGTGGAGCTTACACAGCTGGACTTCTCCCAGATTCAGAGCATGATTTATGGATCCCCTTCTCATTGCCTATGGTGACCCGGGTGGTATTTCTTGCATGGAGAGCAGCCATGCACCACGTGCGATGAGAGACTAGGCTCACGCAGCAAATCCCACTATCGCATGGCACCTGGTTAAAGGAACGTATATCAAAATAAGGAGGGAAGGAGAGGTTTAAGAGGTTAGGTTCACCCTCCAACTGTATACATAGATAAATAAATAGCCTGAACCTTCAGGTTATAGGAACCTAACCTAGGGGTGTCAGGAAGGCACTTGTTTCCCGAAAAACACCCAAGGAAAAGAAAGGGGCAGAACACTTCCTTTCTTGAGTCCCCTCACTCACCAGGGTTTCCCCACGGTCACATGCTTCATCATTGGGGTCCTCTCAGTCCTCTACGGACTGAGGCGTGCTGCAACTTGCGGATTACGTAGGAGCACTAAACCAAATTATGTGTGGTGCAAGTGTCGTGGTGTGGAGTGGAATGAAGTGAATTAAAATAATCAACTAGTGGGCCAAATATATTTTATTCTTGCTCCTAGCTAATTGGTTAAAAAGGTGGGTAATATGCTAGAATAAACTACTTTAATGGGTAAGTGTACCTAGCATATGGTCGACTAGTTTCGAGCTTCCCTAGCTCTTCCTCAGGACTACACTGGGACCAGCCCAGTGCAAGTACCACTCCTAGTAGACCTGATTCCGGTGCAAAGATAAGTGAAAAAAAACGCTGCCCCTAATAAGCATGCGTTAAGGATAATACATACGTAATGTACGTCTAGTAAAGTCTGTAGGATATAAAAGTACAGAAGTTAAAGGAAAAAAAGACACAATATGCAATATTTCTATAAAATACAATGGTGGTTACACTATACACCTGTGTTGTAATACTCATTACTAATGTTTTCTTATTGTGCCACTATGTTGCTCTCCAGCAAGTACATCCTTCATGCGGGCGTTTCGCTATAACGTGAATAAAAAGTGTCTGTGAATGCACACAGTGCACATATAATCAAACAAACAAAAAACAAAAAACATGCGTCTGACATGACAAAATACACAAAGGACTGACAATTGCACGATAATACATACATCTTAAAAGGCAATACTATGCCTCATGGTCGACTGAGGGGGTGTGGACACTTGTACACCTAAAGAGAAGGTACAAGTGATTTGTTTGTTTGTAGACCTAGCGCGGGAAAAAATACGAAGAAAAACGATCTCCGTTAGTAAGGGGAAACGGGTAGATCTTCCCCCAGCGGTATTGTCACTCACTTGTACTTTTCAAGCCACACTACGGAACACCTAATGGAGACCTGCCTCGCCGACCGCATACTGTGTGGTTGCGAGCCGGGTGCCAAGTTATCTACCGGGGAGGTGGTGGAAAGGAATGAAGGACTTGCCGGTTGCGGTCCTCTTTCGGGGCAGCCATGTTGGAAAAGGAAGAAAGTAATTCTTCATGCAAGGGAAAATGAATAAAGAATACAAAAATAATAACCTAATGGATCATTCGACATAGTGCCAAAACAACAAAAGTTGAAATGGAGTATGGAGGCATGTGGGCGCTAGGTGTCTAACCTTTAATAGAAAAGACGTAGTTAGAGATTGGATCAGCCATTTTGGATCGGGGAGAGTGTGTCAGACCATGCAACACACTCTTCCCATAAAACAGTCGTCCTCATAGTTGTATGGGTCGGTCAAGGGTACCGAATGACCCATCGGTGCTTAAAAAGTTATTGAGACAAAGTCCTTGTAAGGCAATGCCAGTTTCTAAGTATATTGGTAATTAGGAAAGAGGAAAGAGGTGAAACGCGGGTCGCGTTTCAGTGATGCGTATCTCCATTGAGAGATGTCATATGAATATAACGGACCACCTGATATGAAGGGTATTAAACATTTGTCATTGATGGAATAGTTGCCACATTGATATTTTCAATAAAGTTAGGTGTATTCACTATATTCATAGAAAAAAAATTTTAGAATTTTTTTTAGAAAAAATATATGTTGGGAAACAAATGGCCAGATGGTTCAGGCCATTTGTGAAAAAATTCACTGAAAAGAAAAACTTAGTTGGAAGTGAAATGGCCCCATGGTATATCATCATTCAGGCCATGGTCATCTGATCGCAGTTTGAAGACCCAACGTTGTTCTTTTTCATGTAGATTTTTTTCACTGTTGGGATGGTTACTGATGTGTTCAAGAATGACGCAGCTGAAGTCATTCGGTGTGTGTTGTTGTTCCAAGAAATGTGTGGTCATTTTGGTGTTGTTATGTTTACATCTGAAATTGCTGCGGTGTTCAATCATTCTCGTGTTCACTTTTCTTGTGGTCATCCCCACATAATGGAGATTACACACGCAAGTAATAAGGTATATTACCCCCGTTGTGTTGCAATTCGCGAATGATCGAAGATTCCATGTAACGTCATTATTGCAGGTGACAGTTTTTGTTGCACTGGTGAGGTGACATACGCTACAGTTACCACAAGGGTAGTGTCCCTCTGGGAGTGGGTGGAGTAGGCGTACAGGGCCTACAGTCTTCGTTGGGTTTGGCCTGGTATGTACCAGGTAGTTCCTTAAGTTTTTCGCTTTTTTGTGACTGAACATAGGTTTTTGCAAGTTCAAACCTCCACTATTCAGGATCCGCCAATGTTTCTTAATTATTTTGGTCACTTGATCTGATGCGTGATTGAAAGTCGTGATGCAGATTTGTCTTTTTTCTTTTTTGTCAGCTATTTTCACAGGTTTTGGTTCTAGAAGTGCTTCTCGGTTATTGTTGGATGCTCTTTTTAGTGCTTTGGACACCAGATGTGGTGGATAATGCCGTCGTACCAGTTTTTCGGATAGATCTTTAGCTTGGATTTTGTAATCCTCTCGTGTGGTGCAATTGCGTCTTCGGCGCAAGAATTGCCCGAAGGGGAGATTGTCTTTCAGGCTTCTTGGGTGGAAGCTGTCGTACACTAGGAGGCAGTTCCTTGCCGTGGGTTTGAAGTGTGTGGTGGTAATCAGGCGACCCTCGTGTGCTGATATGTTGAGGTCAAGAAAAACCAAATTGGATCTACTCATGGTGAAGGTAAATTTTAAAAAAGGATCTTGTTGGTTGAGCCAGAGTAGGAAAAATTCAAAACCTGTTTCATCGCCTTCCCAAATGAGGAGCACATCGTCGATGTATCTCTTCCATAACTTGATCTTATGAATGTGCGGATTGTTATTATGGAATGAATTTTTTCACAAATGGCCTGAACCATCTGGCCATTTGTTTCCCAACATATATTTTTTCTAAAAAAAAATTCTAAAAATGTTTTTCTATGAATATAGTGAATACACCTAACTTTATTGAAAATATCAATGTGGCAACTATTCCATCAATGACAAATGTTTAATACTCTTCATATCAGGTGGTCCGTTATATTCATATGACATCACTCAATGGAGATACGCATCACTGAAACGCGACCCGCGTTTCACCTCTTTCCTCTTTCCTAATTACCAATATACTTAGAAACTGGCCTTACAAGGACTTTGTCTCAATAACTTTTTAAGCACCGATGGGTCATTCGGTACCCTTGACCGACCCATACAACTATGAGGACGACTATTTTATGGGAAGAGTGTGTTGCACGGTCTGACACACTCTCCCCAATCCAAAATGGCTGATCCAATCTCTAACTACGTCTTTTCTATTAAAGGTTAGACACCTAGCGGCCACATGCCTCCATACTCCATTTCAACTTTTGTTGTTTTGGCACTATGTCGAATGATCCATTAGGTTATTATTTTTGTATTCTTTATTCATTTTCCCTTGCATGAAGAATTACTTTCTTCCTTTTCCAACATGGCTGCCCCGAAAGAGGACCTCAACCGGCAAGTCCTTCATTCCTTTCCACCACCTCCCCGGTAGATAACTTGGCACCCGGCTCGCAACCACACAGTATGCGGTCGGCGAGGCAGGTCTCCATTAGGTGTTCCGTAGTGTGGCTTGAAAAGTACAAGTGAGTGACAATACCGCTGGGGGAAGATCTACCCGTTTCCCCTTACTAACGGAGATCGTTTTTCTTCGTATTTTTTCCCGCGCTAGGTCTACAAACAAGACGGTGCTCCAGATTTTTTAACAAATCACTTGTACCTTCTCTTTAGGTGTACGAGTGTCCACACCCCCTCAGTCGACCATGAGGCATAGTATTGCCTTTTAAGATGTATGTATTATCGTGCAATTGTCAGTCCTTTGTGTATTTTGTCATGTCAGACGCATGTTTTTTGTTTTTTGTTTGTTTGATTATATGTGCACTGTGTGCATTCACAGACACTTTTTATTCACGTTATAGCGAAATGCCCGCATGAAGGATGTACTTGCTGGAGAGCAACATAGTGGCACAATAAGAAAACATTAGTAATGAGTATTACACAGGTGTATAGTGTAACCACCATTGTATGTTATAGAAATATTGCATATTGTGTCTTTTTTTCCTTTAACTTCTGTACTTTTATATCCTACAGACTTTACTAGACGTACATTACGTATGTATTATCCTTAACGCATGCTTATTAGGCGCAGCGTTTTTTTCACTTATCTTTGCACCGGAATCAGGTCTACTAGGAGTGGTACTTGCACTGGGCTGGTCCCAGTGTAGTCCTGAGGAAGAGCTAGGGAAGCTCAAAACTAGTCGACCATATGCTAGGTACACTTACCCATTAAAGTAGTTTATTCTAGCATATTACCCACCTTTTTAACCAATTAGCTAGGAGCAAGAATAAAATATATTTGGCCCACTAGTTGATTATTTTAATTCACTTCATTCCACTCCACACCAAGACACTTGCACCACACATAATTTGGTTTAGTGCTTCTACGTAATCCGCAAGTTACGTTCAGTGAATTTTTTCACAAATGGCCAGATGGTTCAGGCCATTTGTGAAAAAATTCACTGAAAAGAAAAACTTAGTTGGAAGTGAAATGGCCCCATGGTATATCATCATTCAGGCCATGGTCATCTGATCGCAGTTTGAAGACCCAACGTTGTTCTTTTTCATGTAGATTTTTTTCACTGTTGGGATGGTTACTGATGTGTTCAAGAATGACGCAGCTGAAGTCATTCGGTGTGTGTTGTTGTTCCAAGAAATGTGTGGTCATTTTGGTGTTGTTATGTTTACATCTGAAATTGCTGCGGTGTTCAATCATTCTCGTGTTCACTTTTCTTGTGGTCATCCCCACATAATGGAGATTACACACGCAAGTAATAAGGTATATTACCCCCGTTGTGTTGCAATTCGCGAATGATCGAAGATTCCATGTAACGTCATTATTGCAGGTGACAGTTTTTGTTGCACTGGTGAGGTGACATACGCTACAGTTACCACAAGGGTAGTGTCCCTCTGGGAGTGGGTGGAGTAGGCGTACAGGGCCTACAGTCTTCGTTGGGTTTGGCCTGGTATGTACCAGGTAGTTCCTTAAGTTTTTCGCTTTTTTGTGACTGAACATAGGTTTTTGCAAGTTCAAACCTCCACTATTCAGGATCCGCCAATGTTTCTTAATTATTTTGGTCACTTGATCTGATGCGTGATTGAAAGTCGTGATGCAGATTTGTCTTTTTTCTTTTTTGTCAGCTATTTTCACAGGTTTTGGTTCTAGAAGTGCTTCTCGGTTATTGTTGGATGCTCTTTTTAGTGCTTTGGACACCAGATGTGGTGGATAATGCCGTCGTACCAGTTTTTCGGATAGATCTTTAGCTTGGATTTTGTAATCCTCTCGTGTGGTGCAATTGCGTCTTCGGCGCAAGAATTGCCCGAAGGGGAGATTGTCTTTCAGGCTTCTTGGGTGGAAGCTGTCGTACACTAGGAGGCAGTTCCTTGCCGTGGGTTTGAAGTGTGTGGTGGTAATCAGGCGACCGTCGTGTGCTGATATGTTGAGGTCAAGAAAAACCAAATTGGATCTACTCATGGTGAAGGTAAATTTTAAAAAAGGATCTTGTTGGTTGAGCCAGAGTAGGAAAAATTCAAAACCTGTTTCATCGCCTTCCCAAATGAGGAGCACATCGTCGATGTATCTCTTCCATAACTTGATCTTATGAATGTGCGGATTGTTATTATGGAATGAATTTTTTCACAAATGGCCTGAACCATCTGGCCATTTGTTTCCCAACATATATTTTTTCTAAAAAAAAATTCTAAAAATGTTTTTCTATGAATATAGTGAATACACCTAACTTTATTGAAAATATCAATGTGGCAACTATTCCATCAATGACAAATGTTTAATACTCTTCATATCAGGTGGTCCGTTATATTCATATGACATCACTCAATGGAGATACGCATCACTGAAACGCGACCCGCGTTTCACCTCTTTCCTCTTTCCTAATTACCAATATACTTAGAAACTGGCCTTACAAGGACTTTGTCTCAATAACTTTTTAAGCACCGATGGGTCATTCGGTACCCTTGACCGACCCATACAACTATGAGGACGACTATTTTATGGGAAGAGTGTGTTGCACGGTCTGACACACTCTCCCCAATCCAAAATGGCTGATCCAATCTCTAACTACGTCTTTTCTATTAAAGGTTAGACACCTAGCGCCCACATGCCTCCATACTCCATTTCAACTTTTGTTGTTTTGGCACTATGTCGAATGATCCATTAGGTTATTATTTTTGTATTCTTTATTCATTTTCCCTTGCATGAAGAATTACTTTCTTCCTTTTCCAACATGGCTGCCCCGAAAGAGGACCTCAACCGGCAAGTCCTTCATTCCTTTCCACCACCTCCCCGGTAGATAACTTGGCACCCGGCTCGCAACCACACAGTATGCGGTCGGCGAGGCAGGTCTCCATTAGGTGTTCCGTAGTGTGGCTTGAAAAGTACAAGTGAGTGACAATACCGCTGGGGGAAGATCTACCCGTTTCCCCTTACTAACGGAGATCGTTTTTCTTCGTATTTTTTCCCGCGCTAGGTCTACAAACAAGACGGTGCTCCAGATTTTTTAACAAATCACTTGTACCTTCTCTTTAGGTGTACGAGTGTCCACACCCCCTCAGTCGACCATGAGGCATAGTATTGCCTTTTAAGATGTATGTATTATCGTGCAATTGTCAGTCCTTTGTGTATTTTGTCATGTCAGACGCATGTTTTTTGTTTTTTGTTTGTTTGATTATATGTGCACTGTGTGCATTCACAGACACTTTTTATTCACGTTATAGCGAAATGCCCGCATGAAGGATGTACTTGCTGGAGAGCAACATAGTGGCACAATAAGAAAACATTAGTAATGAGTATTACACAGGTGTATAGTGTAACCACCATTGTATGTTATAGAAATATTGCATATTGTGTCTTTTTTTCCTTTAACTTCTGTACTTTTATATCCTACAGACTTTACTAGACGTACATTACGTATGTATTATCCTTAACGCATGCTTATTAGGCGCAGCGTTTTTTTCACTTATCTTTGCACCGGAATCAGGTCTACTAGGAGTGGTACTTGCACTGGGCTGGTCCCAGTGTAGTCCTGAGGAAGAGCTAGGGAAGCTCGAAACTAGTCGACCATATGCTAGGTACACTTACCCATTAAAGTAGTTTATTCTAGCATATTACCCACCTTTTTAACCAATTAGCTAGGAGCAAGAATAAAATATATTTGGCCCACTAGTTGATTATTTTAATTCACTTCATTCCACTCCACACCAAGACACTTGCACCACACATAATTTGGTTTAGTGCTTCTACGTAATCCGCAAGTTACGTTCAGTGAATTTTTTCACAAATGGCCAGATGGTTCAGGCCATTTGTGAAAAAATTCACTGAAAAGAAAAACTTAGTTGGAAGTGAAATGGCCCCATGGTATATCATCATTCAGGCCATGGTCATCTGATCGCAGTTTGAAGACCCAACGTTGTTCTTTTTCATGTAGATTTTTTTCACTGTTGGGATGGTTACTGATGTGTTCAAGAATGACGCAGCTGAAGTCATTCGGTGTGTGTTGTTGTTCCAAGAAATGTGTGGTCATTTTGGTGTTGTTATGTTTACATCTGAAATTGCTGCGGTGTTCAATCATTCTCGTGTTCACTTTTCTTGTGGTCATCCCCACATAATGGAGATTACACACGCAAGTAATAAGGTATATTACCCCCGTTGTGTTGCAATTCGCGAATGATCGAAGATTCCATGTAACGTCATTATTGCAGGTGACAGTTTTTGTTGCACTGGTGAGGTGACATACGCTACAGTTACCACAAGGGTAGTGTCCCTCTGGGAGTGGGTGGAGTAGGCGTACAGGGCCTACAGTCTTCGTTGGGTTTGGCCTGGTATGTACCAGGTAGTTCCTTAAGTTTTTCGCTTTTTTGTGACTGAACATAGGTTTTTGCAAGTTCAAACCTCCACTATTCAGGATCCGCCAATGTTTCTTAATTATTTTGGTCACTTGATCTGATGCGTGATTGAAAGTCGTGATGCAGATTTGTCTTTTTTCTTTTTTGTCAGCTATTTTCACAGGTTTTGGTTCTAGAAGTGCTTCTCGGTTATTGTTGGATGCTCTTTTTAGTGCTTTGGACACCAGATGTGGTGGATAATGCCGTCGTACCAGTTTTTCGGATAGATCTTTAGCTTGGATTTTGTAATCCTCTCGTGTGGTGCAATTGCGTCTAAGGCGCAAGAATTGCCCGAAGGGGAGATTGTCTTTCAGGCTTCTTGGGTGGAAGCTGTCGTACACTAGGAGGCAGTTCCTTGCCGTGGGTTTGAAGTGTGTGGTGGTAATCAGGCGACCCTCGTGTGCTGATATGTTGAGGTCAAGAAAAACCAAATTGGATCTACTCATGGTGAAGGTAAATTTTAAAAAAGGATCTTGTTGGTTGAGCCAGAGTAGGAAAAATTCAAAACCTGTTTCATCGCCTTCCCAAATGAGGAGCACATCGTCGATGTATCTCTTCCATAACTTGATCTTATGAATGTGCGGATTGTTATTATGGAATGAATTTTTTCACAAATGGCCTGAACCATCTGGCCATTTGTTTCCCAACATATATTTTTTCTAAAAAAAAATTCTAAAAATGTTTTTCTATGAATATAGTGAATACACCTAACTTTATTGAAAATATCAATGTGGCAACTATTCCATCAATGACAAATGTTTAATACTCTTCATATCAGGTGGTCCGTTATATTCATATGACATCACTCAATGGAGATACGCATCACTGAAACGCGACCCGCGTTTCACCTCTTTCCTCTTTCCTAATTACCAATATACTTAGAAACTGGCCTTACAAGGACTTTGTCTCAATAACTTTTTAAGCACCGATGGGTCATTCGGTACCCTTGACCGACCCATACAACTATGAGGACGACTATTTTATGGGAAGAGTGTGTTGCACGGTCTGACACACTCTCCCCAATCCAAAATGGCTGATCCAATCTCTAACTACGTCTTTTCTATTAAAGGTTAGACACCTAGCGCCCACATGCCTCCAGACTCCATTTCAACTTTTGTTGTTTTGGCACTATGTCGAATGATCCATTAGGTTATTATTTTTGTATTCTTTATTCATTTTCCCTTGCATGAAGAATTACTTTCTTCCTTTTCCAACATGGCTGCCCCGAAAGAGGACCTCAACCGGCAAGTCCTTCATTCCTTTCCACCACCTCCCCGGTAGATAACTTGGCACCCGGCTCGCAACCACACAGTATGCGGTCGGCGAGGCAGGTCTCCATTAGGTGTTCCGTAGTGTGGCTTGAAAAGTACAAGTGAGTGACAATACCGCTGGGGGAAGATCTACCCGTTTCCCCGTACTAACGGAGATCGTTTTTCTTCGTATTTTTTCCCGCGCTAGGTCTACAAACAAGACGGTGCTCCAGATTTTTTAACAAATCACTTGTACCTTCTCTTTAGGTGTACGAGTGTCCACACCCCCTCAGTCGACCATGAGGCATAGTATTGCCTTTTAAGATGTATGTATTATCGTGCAATTGTCAGTCCTTTGTGTATTTTGTCATGTCAGACGCATGTTTTTTGTTTTTTGTTTGTTTGATTATATGTGCACTGTGTGCATTCACAGACACTTTTTATTCACGTTATAGCGAAATGCCCGCATGAAGGATGTACTTGCTGGAGAGCAAAATAGTGGCACAATAAGAAAACATTAGTAATGAGTATTACACAGGTGTATAGTGTAACCACCATTGTATGTTATAGAAATATTGCATATTGTGTCTTTTTTTCCTTTAACTTCTGTACTTTTATATCCTACAGACTTTACTAGACGTACATTACGTATGTATTATCCTTAACGCATGCTTATTAGGCGCAGCGTTTTTTTCACTTATCTTTGCACCGGAATCAGGTCTACTAGGAGTGGTACTTGCACTGGGCTGGTCCCAGTGTAGTCCTGAGGAAGAGCTAGGGAAGCTCGAAACTAGTCGACCATATGCTAGGTACACTTACCCATTAAAGTAGTTTATTCTAGCATATTACCCACCTTTTTAACCAATTAGCTAGGAGCAAGAATAAAATATATTTGGCCCACTAGTTGATTATTTTAATTCACTTCATTCCACTCCACACCAAGACACTTGCACCACACATAATTTGGTTTAGTGCTTCTACGTAATCCGCAAGTTACGTTCAGTGAATTTTTTCACAAATGGCCAGATGGTTCAGGCCATTTGTGAAAAAATTCACTGAAAAGAAAAACTTAGTTGGAAGTGAAATGGCCCCATGGTATATCATCATTCAGGCCATGGTCATCTGATCGCAGTTTGAAGACCCAACGTTGTTCTTTTTCATGTAGATTTTTTTCACTGTTGGGATGGTTACTGATGTGTTCAAGAATGACGCAGCTGAAGTCATTCGGTGTGTGTTGTTGTTCCAAGAAATGTGTGGTCATTTTGGTGTTGTTATGTTTACATCTGAAATTGCTGCGGTGTTCAATCATTCTCGTGTTCACTTTTCTTGTGGTCATCCCCACATAATGGAGATTACACACGCAAGTAATAAGGTATATTACCCCCGTTGTGTTGCAATTCGCGAATGATCGAAGATTCCATGTAACGTCATTATTGCAGGTGACAGTTTTTGTTGCACTGGTGAGGTGACATACGCTACAGTTACCACAAGGGTAGTGTCCCTCTGGGAGTGGGTGGAGTAGGCGTACAGGGCCTACAGTCTTCGTTGGGTTTGGCCTGGTATGTACCAGGTAGTTCCTTAAGTTTTTCGCTTTTTTGTGACTGAACATAGGTTTTTGCAAGTTCAAACCTCCACTATTCAGGATCCGCCAATGTTTCTTAATTATTTTGGTCACTTGATCTGATGCGTGATTGAAAGTCGTGATGCAGATTTGTCTTTTTTCTTTTTTGTCAGCTATTTTCACAGGTTTTGGTTCTAGAAGTGCTTCTCGGTTATTGTTGGATGCTCTTTTTAGTGCTTTGGACACCAGATGTGGTGGATAATGCCGTCGTACCAGTTTTTCGGATAGATCTTTAGCTTGGATTTTGTAATCCTCTCGTGTGGTGCAATTGCGTCTTCGGCGCAAGAATTGCCCGAAGGGGAGATTGTCTTTCAGGCTTCTTGGGTGGAAGCTGTCGTACACTAGGAGGCAGTTCCTTGCCGTGGGTTTGAAGTGTGTGGTGGTAATCAGGCGACCCTCGTGTGCTGATATGTTGAGGTCAAGAAAAACCAAAGTGGATCTACTCATGGTGAAGGTAAATTTTAAAAAAGGATCTTGTTGGTTGAGCCAGAGTAGGAAAAATTCAAAACCTGTTTCATCGCCTTCCCAAATGAGGAGCACATCGTCGATGTATCTCTTCCATAACTTGATCTTATGAATGTGCGGATTGTTATTATGGAATGAATTTTTTCACAAATGGCCTGAACCATCTGGCCATTTGTTTCCCAACATATATTTTTTCTAAAAAAAAATTCTAAAAATGTTTTTCTATGAATATAGTGAATACACCTAACTTTATTGAAAATATCAATGTGGCAACTATTCCATCAATGACAAATGTTTAATACTCTTCATATCAGGTGGTCCGTTATATTCATATGACATCACTCAATGGAGATACGCATCACTGAAACGCGACCCGCGTTTCACCTCTTTCCTCTTTCCTAATTACCAATATACTTAGAAACTGGCCTTACAAGGACTTTGTCTCAATAACTTTTTAAGCACCGATGGGTCATTCGGTACCCTTGACCGACCCATACAACTATGAGGACGACTATTTTATGGGAAGAGTGTGTTGCACGGTCTGACACACTCTCCCCAATCCAAAATGGCTGATCCAATCTCTAACTACGTCTTTTCTATTAAAGGTTAGACACCTAGCGCCCACATGCCTCCATACTCCATTTCAACTTTTGTTGTTTTGGCACTATGTCGAATGATCCATTAGGTTATTATTTTTGTATTCTTTATTCATTTTCCCTTGCATGAAGAATTACTTTCTTCCTTTTCCAACATGGCTGCCCCGAAAGAGGACCTCAACCGGCAAGTCCTTCATTCCTTTCCACCACCTCCCCGGTAGATAACTTGGCACCCGGCTCGCAACCACACAGTATGCGGTCGGCGAGGCAGGTCTCCATTAGGTGTTCCGTAGTGTGGCTTGAAAAGTACAAGTGAGTGACAATACCGCTGGGGGAAGATCTACCCGTTTCCCCTTACTAACGGAGATCGTTTTTCTTCGTATTTTTTCCCGCGCTAGGTCTACAAACAAGACGGTGCTCCAGATTTTTTAACAAATCACTTGTACCTTCTCTTTAGGTGTACGAGTGTCCACACCCCCTCAGTCGACCATGAGGCATAGTATTGCCTTTTAAGATGTATGTATTATCGTGCAATTGTCAGTCCTTTGTGTATTTTGTCATGTCAGACGCATGTTTTTTGTTTTTTGTTTGTTTGATTATATGTGCACTGTGTGCATTCACAGACACTTTTTATTCACGTTATAGCGAAATGCCCGCATGAAGGATGTACTTGCTGGAGAGCAACATAGTGGCACAATAAGAAAACATTAGTAATGAGTATTACACAGGTGTATAGTGTAACCACCATTGTATGTTATAGAAATATTGCATATTGTGTCTTTTTTTCCTTTAACTTCTGTACTTTTATATCCTACAGACTTTACTAGACGTACATTACGTATGTATTATCCTTAACGCATGCTTATTAGGCGCAGCGTTTTTTTCACTTATCTTTGCACCGGAATCAGGTCTACTAGGAGTGGTACTTGCACTGGGCTGGTCCCAGTGTAGTCCTGAGGAAGAGCTAGGGAAGCTCGAAACTAGTCGACCATATGCTAGGTACACTTACCCATTAAAGTAGTTTATTCTAGCATATTACCCACCTTTTTAACCAATTAGCTAGGAGCAAGAATAAAATATATTTGGCCCACTAGTTGATTATTTTAATTCACTTCATTCCACTCCACACCAAGACACTTGCACCACACATAATTTGGTTTAGTGCTTCTACGTAATCCGCAAGTTACGTTCAGTGAATTTTTTCACAAATGGCCAGATGGTTCAGGCCATTTGTGAAAAAATTCACTGAAAAGAAAAACTTAGTTGGAAGTGAAATGGCCCCATGGTATATCATCATTCAGGCCATGGTCATCTGATCGCAGTTTGAAGACCCAACGTTGTTCTTTTTCATGTAGATTTTTTTCACTGTTGGGATGGTTACTGATGTGTTCAAGAATGACGCAGCTGAAGTCATTCGGTGTGTGTTGTTGTTCCAAGAAATGTGTGGTCATTTTGGTGTTGTTATGTTTACATCTGAAATTGCTGCGGTGTTCAATCATTCTCGTGTTCACTTTTCTTGTGGTCATCCCCACATAATGGAGATTACACACGCAAGTAATAAGGTATATTACCCCCGTTGTGTTGCAATTCGCGAATGATCGAAGATTCTATGTAACGTCATTATTGCAGGTGACAGTTTTTGTTGCACTGGTGAGGTGACATACGCTACAGTTACCACAAGGGTAGTGTCCCTCTGGGAGTGGGTGGAGTAGGCGTACAGGGCCTACAGTCTTCGTTGGGTTTGGCCTGGTATGTACCAGGTAGTTCCTTAAGTTTTTCGCTTTTTTGTGACTGAACATAGGTTTTTGCAAGTTCAAACCTCCACTATTCAGGATCCGCCAATGTTTCTTAATTATTTTGGTCACTTGATCTGATGCGTGATTGAAAGTCGTGATGCAGATTTGTCTTTTTTCTTTTTTGTCAGCTATTTTCACAGGTTTTGGTTCTAGAAGTGCTTCTCGGTTATTGTTGGATGCTCTTTTTAGTGCTTTGGACACCAGATGTGGTGGATAATGCCGTCGTACCAGTTTTTCGGATAGATCTTTAGCTTGGATTTTGTAATCCTCTCGTGTGGTGCAATTGCGTCTTCGGCGCAAGAATTGCCCGAAGGGGAGATTGTCTTTCAGGCTTCTTGGGTGGAAGCTGTCGTACACTAGGAGGCAGTTCCTTGCCGTGGGTTTGAAGTGTGTGGTGGTAATCAGGCGACCCTCGTGTGCTGATATGTTGAGGTCAAGAAAAACCAAATTGGATCTACTCATGGTGAAGGTAAATTTTAAAAAAGGATCTTGTTGGTTGAGCCAGAGTAGGAAAAATTCAAAACCTGTTTCATCGCCTTCCCAAATGAGGAGCACATCGTCGATGTATCTCTTCCATAACTTGATCTTATGAATGTGCGGATTGTTATTATGGAATGAATTTTTTCACAAATGGCCTGAACCATCTGGCCATTTGTTTCCCAACATATATTTTTTCTAAAAAAAAATTCTAAAAATGTTTTTCTATGAATATAGTGAATACACCTAACTTTATTGAAAATATCAATGTGGCAACTATTCCATCAATGACAAATGTTTAATACTCTTCATATCAGGTGGTCCGTTATATTCATATGACATCACTCAATGGAGATACGCATCACTGAAACGCGACCCGCGTTTCACCTCTTTCCTCTTTCCTAATTACCAATATACTTAGAAACTGGCCTTACAAGGACTTTGTCTCAATAACTTTTTAAGCACCGATGGGTCATTCGGTACCCTTGACCGACCCATACAACTATGAGGACGACTATTTTATGGGAAGAGTGTGTTGCACGGTCTGACACACTCTCCCCAATCCAAAATGGCTGATCCAATCTCTAACTACGTCTTTTCTATTAAAGGTTAGACACCTAGCGCCCACATGCCTCCATACTCCATTTCAACTTTTGTTGTTTTGGCACTATGTCGAATGATCCATTAGGTTATTATTTTTGTATTCTTTATTCATTTTCCCTTGCATGAAGAATTACTTTCTTCCTTTTCCAACATGGCTGCCCCGAAAGAGGACCTCAACCGGCAAGTCCTTCATTCCTTTCCACCACCTCCCCGGTAGATAACTTGGCACCCGGCTCGCAACCACACAGTATGCGGTCGGCGAGGCAGGTCTCCATTAGGTGTTCCGTAGTGTGGCTTGAAAAGTACAAGTGAGTGACAATACCGCTGGGGGAAGATCTACCCGTTTCCCCTTACTAACGGAGATCGTTTTTCTTCGTATTTTTTCCCGCGCTAGGTCTACAAACAAGACGGTGCTCCAGATTTTTTAACAAATCACTTGTACCTTCTCTTTAGGTGTACGAGTGTCCACACCCCCTCAGTCGACCATGAGGCATAGTATTGCCTTTTAAGATGTATGTATTATCGTGCAATTGTCAGTCCTTTGTGTATTTTGTCATGTCAGACGCATGTTTTTTGTTTTTTGTTTGTTTGATTATATGTGCACTGTGTGCATTCACAGACACTTTTTATTCACGTTATAGCGAAATGCCCGCATGAAGGATGTACTTGCTGGAGAGCAACATAGTGGCACAATAAGAAAACATTAGTAATGAGTATTACACAGGTGTATAGTGTAACCACCATTGTATGTTATAGAAATATTGCATATTGTGTCTTTTTTTCCTTTAACTTCTGTACTTTTATATCCTACAGACTTTACTAGACGTACATTACGTATGTATTATCCTTAACGCATGCTTATTAGGCGCAGCGTTTTTTTCACTTATCTTTGCACCGGAATCAGGTCTACTAGGAGTGGTACTTGCACTGGGCTGGTCCCAGTGTAGTCCTGAGGAAGAGCTAGGGAAGCTCGAAACTAGTCGACCATATGCTAGGTACACTTACCCATTAAAGTAGTTTATTCTAGCATATTACCCACCTTTTTAACCAATTAGCTAGGAGCAAGAATAAAATATATTTGGCCCACTAGTTGATTATTTTAATTCACTTCATTCCACTCCACACCAAGACACTTGCACCACACATAATTTGGTTTAGTGCTTCTACGTAATCCGCAAGTTACGTTCAGTGAATTTTTTCACAAATGGCCAGATGGTTCAGGCCATTTGTGAAAAAATTCACTGAAAAGAAAAACTTAGTTGGAAGTGAAATGGCCCCATGGTATATCATCATTCAGGCCATGGTCATCTGATCGCAGTTTGAAGACCCAACGTTGTTCTTTTTCATGTAGATTTTTTTCACTGTTGGGATGGTTACTGATGTGTTCAAGAATGACGCAGCTGAAGTCATTCGGTGTGTGTTGTTGTTCCAAGAAATGTGTGGTCATTTTGGTGTTGTTATGTTTACATCTGAAATTGCTGCGGTGTTCAATCATTCTCGTGTTCACTTTTCTTGTGGTCATCCCCACATAATGAAGATTACACACGCAAGTAATAAGGTATATTACCCCCGTTGTGTTGCAATTCGCGAATGATCGAAGATTCCATGTAACGTCATTATTGCAGGTGACAGTTTTTGTTGCACTGGTGAGGTGACATACGCTACAGTTACCACAAGGGTAGTGTCCCTCTGGGAGTGGGTGGAGTAGGCGTACAGGGCCTACAGTCTTCGTTGGGTTTGGCCTGGTATGTACCAGGTAGTTCCTTAAGTTTTTCGCTTTTTTGTGACTGAACATAGGTTTTTGCAAGTTCAAACCTCCACTATTCAGGATCCGCCAATGTTTCTTAATTATTTTGGTCACTTGATCTGATGCGTGATTGAAAGTCGTGATGCAGATTTGTCTTTTTTCTTTTTTGTCAGCTATTTTCACAGGTTTTGGTTCTAGAAGTGCTTCTCGGTTATTGTTGGATGCTCTTTTTAGTGCTTTGGACACCAGATGTGGTGGATAATGCCGTCGTACCAGTTTTTCGGATAGATCTTTAGCTTGGATTTTGTAATCCTCTCGTGTGGTGCAATTGCGTCTTCGGCGCAAGAATTGCCCGAAGGGGAGATTGTCTTTCAGGCTTCTTGGGTGGAAGCTGTCGTACACTAGGAGGCAGTTCCTTGCCGTGGGTTTGAAGTGTGTGGTGGTAATCAGGCGACCCTCGTGTGCTGATATGTTGAGGTCAAGAAAAACCAAATTGGATCTACTCATGGTGAAGGTAAATTTTAAAAAAGGATCTTGTTGGTTGAGCCAGAGTAGGAAAAATTCAAAACCTGTTTCATCGCCTTCCCAAATGAGGAGCACATCGTCGATGTATCTCTTCCATAACTTGATCTTATGAATGTGCGGATTGTTATTATGGAATGAATTTTTTCACAAATGGCCTGAACCATCTGGCCATTTGTTTCCCAACATATATTTTTTCTAAAAAAAAATTCTAAAAATGTTTTTCTATGAATATAGTGAATACACCTAACTTTATTGAAAATATCAATGTGGCAACTATTCCATCAATGACAAATGTTTAATACTCTTCATATCAGGTGGTCCGTTATATTCATATGACATCACTCAATGGAGATACGCATCACTGAAACGCGACCCGCGTTTCACCTCTTTCCTCTTTCCTAATTACCAATATACTTAGAAACTGGCCTTACAAGGACTTTGTCTCAATAACTTTTTAAGCACCGATGGGTCATTCGGTACCCTTGACCGACCCATACAACTATGAGGACGACTATTTTATGGGAAGAGTGTGTTGCACGGTCTGACACACTCTCCCCAATCCAAAATGGCTGATCCAATCTCTAACTACGTCTTTTCTATTAAAGGTTAGACACCTAGCGCCCACATGCCTCCATACTCCATTTCAACTTTTGTTGTTTTGGCACTATGTCGAATGATCCATTAGGTTATTATTTTTGTATTCTTTATTCATTTTCCCTTGCATGAAGAATTACTTTCTTCCTTTTCCAACATGGCTGCCCCGAAAGAGGACCTCAACCGGCAAGTCCTTCATTCCTTTCCACCACCTCCCCGGTAGATAACTTGGCACCCGGCTCGCAACCACACAGTATGCGGTCGGCGAGGCAGGTCTCCATTAGGTGTTCCGTAGTGTGGCTTGAAAAGTACAAGTGAGTGACAATACCGCTGGGGGAAGATCTACCCGTTTCCCCTTACTAACGGAGATCGTTTTTCTTCGTATTTTTTCCCGCGCTAGGTCTACAAACAAGACGGTGCTCCAGATTTTTTAACAAATCACTTGTACCTTCTCTTTAGGTGTACGAGTGTCCACACCCCCTCAGTCGACCATGAGGCATAGTATTGCCTTTTAAGATGTATGTATTATCGTGCAATTGTCAGTCCTTTGTGTATTTTGTCATGTCAGACGCATGTTTTTTGTTTTTTGTTTGTTTGATTATATGTGCACTGTGTGCATTCACAGACACTTTTTATTCACGTTATAGCGAAATGCCCGCATGAAGGATGTACTTGCTGGAGAGCAACATAGTGGCACAATAAGAAAACATTAGTAATGAGTATTACACAGGTGTATAGTGTAACCACCATTGTATGTTATAGAAATATTGCATATTGTGTCTTTTTTTCCTTTAACTTCTGTACTTTTATATCCTACAGACTTTACTAGACGTACATTACGTATGTATTATCCTTAACGCATGCTTATTAGGCGCAGCGTTTTTTTCACTTATCTTTGCACCGGAATCAGGTCTACTAGGAGTGGTACTTGCACTGGGCTGGTCCCAGTGTAGTCCTGAGGAAGAGCTAGGGAAGCTCGAAACTAGTCGACCATATGCTAGGTACACTTACCCATTAAAGTAGTTTATTCTAGCATATTACCCACCTTTTTAACCAATTAGCTAGGAGCAAGAATAAAATATATTTGGCCCACTAGTTGATTATTTTAATTCACTTCATTCCACTCCACACCAAGACACTTGCACCACACATAATTTGGTTTAGTGCTTCTACGTAATCCGCAAGTTACGTTCAGTGAATTTTTTCACAAATGGCCAGATGGTTCAGGCCATTTGTGAAAAAATTCACTGAAAAGAAAAACTTAGTTGGAAGTGAAATGGCCCCATGGTATATCATCATTCAGGCCATGGTCATCTGATCGCAGTTTGAAGACCCAACGTTGTTCTTTTTCATGTAGATTTTTTTCACTGTTGGGATGGTTACTGATGTGTTCAAGAATGACGCAGCTGAAGTCATTCGGTGTGTGTTGTTGTTCCAAGAAATGTGTGGTCATTTTGGTGTTGTTATGTTTACATCTGAAATTGCTGCGGTGTTCAATCATTCTCGTGTTCACTTTTCTTGTGGTCATCCCCACATAATGGAGATTACACACGCAAGTAATAAGGTATATTACCCCCGTTGTGTTGCAATTCGCGAATGATCGAAGATTCCATGTAACGTCATTATTGCAGGTGACAGTTTTTGTTGCACTGGTGAGGTGACATACGCTACAGTTACCACAAGGGTAGTGTCCCTCTGGGAGTGGGTGGAGTAGGCGTACAGGGCCTACAGTCTTCGTTGGGTTTGGCCTGGTATGTACCAGGTAGTTCCTTAAGTTTTTCGCTTTTTTGTGACTGAACATAGGTTTTTGCAAGTTCAAACCTCCACTATTCAGGATCCGCCAATGTTTCTTAATTATTTTGGTCACTTGATCTGATGCGTGATTGAAAGTCGTGATGCAGATTTGTCTTTTTTCTTTTTTGTCAGCTATTTTCACAGGTTTTGGTTCTAGAAGTGCTTCTCGGTTATTGTTGGATGCTCTTTTTAGTGCTTTGGACACCAGATGTGGTGGATAATGCCGTCGTACCAGTTTTTCGGATAGATCTTTAGCTTGGATTTTGTAATCCTCTCGTGTGGTGCAATTGCGTCTTAGGCGCAAGAATTGCCCGAAGGGGAGATTGTCTTTCAGGCTTCTTGGGTGGAAGCTGTCGTACACTAGGAGGCAGTTCCTTGCCGTGGGTTTGAAGTGTGTGGTGGTAATCAGGCGACCCTCGTGTGCTGATATGTTGAGGTCAAGAAAAACCAAATTGGATCTACTCATGGTGAAGGTAAATTTTAAAAAAGGATCTTGTTGGTTGAGCCAGAGTAGGAAAAATTCAAAACCTGTTTCATCGCCTTCCCAAATGAGGAGCACATCGTCGATGTATCTCTTCCATAACTTGATCTTATGAATGTGCGGATTGTTATTATGGAATGAATTTTTTCACAAATGGCCTGAACCATCTGGCCATTTGCTTCCCAACATATATTTTTTCTAAAAAAAAATTCTAAAAATGTTTTTCTATGAATATAGTGAATACACCTAACTTTATTGAAAATATCAATGTGGCAACTATTCCATCAATGACAAATGTTTAATACTCTTCATATCAGGTGGTCCGTTATATTCATATGACATCACTCAATGGAGATACGCATCACTGAAACGCGACCCGCGTTTCACCTCTTTCCTCTTTCCTAATTACCAATATACTTAGAAACTGGCCTTACAAGGACTTTGTCTCAATAACTTTTTAAGCACCGATGGGTCATTCGGTACCCTTGACCGACCCATACAACTATGAGGACGACTATTTTATGGGAAGAGTGTGTGGCACGGTCTGACACACTCTCCCCAATCCAAAATGGCTGATCCAATCTCTAACTACGTCTTTTCTATTAAAGGTTAGACACCTAGCGCCCACATGCCCCATACTCCATTTCAACTTTTGTTGTTTTGGCACTATGTCGAATGATCCATTAGGTTATTATTTTTGTATTCTTTATTCATTTTCCCTTGCATGAAGAATTACTTTCTTCCTTTTCCAACATGGCTGCCCCGAAAGAGGACCTCAACCGGCAAGTCCTTCATTCCTTTCCACCACCTCCCCGGTAGATAACTTGGCACCCGGCTCGCAACCACACAGTATGCGGTCGGCGAGGCAGGTCTCCATTAGGTGTTCTGTAGTGTGGCTTGAAAAGTACAAGTGAGTGACAATACCGCTGGGGGAAGATCTACCCGTTTCCCCTTACTAACGGAGATCGTTTTTCTTCGTATTTTTTCCCGCGCTAGGTCTACAAACAAGACGGTGCTCCAGATTTTTTAACAAATCACTTGTACCTTCTCTTTAGGTGTACGAGTGTCCACACCCCCTCAGTCGACCATGAGGCATAGTATTGCCTTTTAAGATGTATGTATTATCGTGCAATTGTCAGTCCTTTGTGTATTTTGTCATGTCAGACGCATGTTTTTTGTTTTTTGTTTGTTTGATTATATGTGCACTGTGTGCATTCACAGACACTTTTTATTCACGTTATAGCGAAACGCCCGCATGAAGGATGTACTTGCTGGAGAGCAACATAGTGGCACAATAAGAAAACATTAGTAATGAGTATTACAGCACAGGTGTATAGTGTAACCACCATTGTATTTTATAGAAATATTGCATATTGTGTCTTTTTTTCCTTTAACTTCTGTACTTTTATATCCTACAGACTTTACTAGACGTACATTACGTATGTATTATCCTTAACGCATGCTTATTAGGCGCAGCGTTTTTTTCACTTATCTTTGCACCGGAATCAGGTCTACTAGGAGTGGTACTTGCACTGGGCTGGTCCCAGTGTAGTCCTGAGGAAGAGCTAGGGAAGCTCGAAACTAGTCGACCATATGCTAGGTACACTTACCCATTAAAGTAGTTTATTCTAGCATATTACCCACCTTTTTAACCAATTAGCTAGGAGCAAGAATAAAATATATTTGGCCCACTAGTTGATTATTTTAATTCACTTCATTCCACTCCACACCAAGACACTTGCACCACACATAATTTGGTTTAGTGCTTCTACGTAATCCGCAAGTTGCAGCACGCCTCAGTCCGTAGAGGACTGAGAGGACCCCAATGATGAAGCATGTCACCGTGGGGAAACCCTGGTGAGTGAGGGGACTCAAGAAACGAAGTGTTCTGCCCCTTTCTTTTCCTTGGGTGTTTTTCGGGAAACAAGTGCCTTCCTGACACCCCTAGGTTAGGTTCCTATAACCTGAAGGTTCAGGCTATTTATTTACCTGGTTAAAGGAAACAGCGTACCTTAGCTTCTTCCGCCCCTGGGATTTTATTGGTATCACAAGTTTGGGGGATGTCTGGTGGGATACTCATAAATGGTACTTCCACGATCTGCAACAGACATACAACCTCGCACACTCCCAGTTTTACAAATACCTCCAGCTCAGACATGCTCTAGCTGCCCACTCCATTCCATAAAACTCCCTGCAGGAATTTCAGCCTGCTGCAAGCCCATCTGTTGATGGGACACATGGGCAGAGGAGGGATCTCACAGATCTACTGCACACTCATTATTAACTCCCCTGGGACACTGGACCACCTCAGGAATCAATGGAAGGAATGGGTGGGACCCATGGAGAATGGCGACTGGAGGGACGCACTAATGGCCCCACAGTAACTAACAACCTTTGACCAGGCTGCGCCTCATTCAAACCAGCTATTTCTACTCTGTTTATCTCTTTCCACACCACCTACACATGGCCAGCCTATGATCCACCCCCACCTGCCCATGATGTGACATTGAACCTGAAGATGTTTACCACATGGTTTGGGCCTGTGATGTCATACTTACCTACTGGATGGAGGTGCTCATGGAGTTGTCCAGGGTTCTGGGCTGGGAGATTCCTATGTCACCCATACTGGTTCTACTTTGGGTATTTCAGGGGACTGGGGGAACAAGAGCTGAGAGGTCCTTCTTGAGAAGGACCCTCTTGGTGGCTAAGCGTGACATTGATTGATTGGCTTGTAGACCGAACACCCTGGCAAAATGGAGGAGGATGTGGACTGGTGCGCACAGCAGGAGCGGGTGGTCTACAAAGCCCATGGGTGTCCCCGGAAGTATGCCAAGGTATGGGGGAAATGGCTTGGGCAGATTAACTAGATGTGCCATCTCACTAGTGTGCTTCACACCATTTATGTAATGTTTACTGTGTACCAGATGAGTTGCCCTATACAGACTTCATACTTCCTATATTGCTATATGGTATGTGTCTTTTTCTACTGCTTTAATGCTGCTGTTAGTGTTAGAGCCCCGTTTTTTCAAGAAAACAAGACATCTTCGTACAGGTTCAATCAATGGTGGTACTGTTAATAATTTAAAATACATTTAAAAAAGCAGCTTATGACTTAATAAAGTGGTCATTGGTTAAAATTACAGTCATGTGATATTAAAATGCAAATAGTAAGAATCTTCAACAGTGGAACATGTAAAAGCTTGCTATTTCTGTCCGCTCTGCATTAAAAATGAAAATCAGTACTTTGAGTAGAAATAGGATATATCTCGCATGTTCCTCGCCTGTATAAGAGTTCTTTAGTACTATGGAGGTTCAAGGTTAAGCCGCTACTTCTTTTTGTGATTCTGGATTATTTCTTAGTTGTTTGTCTGTAATATCCAGAAATTTTATAAGTTTGGTAATCACTTGCGGCTGCGCATTATTCAATAAGTGGCTGACAGCAGATGGTAATGTCCTTAACCCCTCATTAGTCCACAGGTGCAGAAGAAGACCTCTACGATCTTCAAGGAGGATGGGGCATATGCACAGCAGGTGGTTTATTGATTCCTGAAATAGTCCACATAATCATCATGTTTTAGACTTGGTGTTCGCTGTCCATGGAGGAGATAAGTCTGGTGACAAAAAGGAACCCATCCGGAGCTGCAGGTAATTCATTTTGTAATAGGGTGAAAAGGGTTCCATGATTTCACAGTAATATGACCTCCAGATCATGTCAAAAATTATCACTCAGGCCCACGCTCTAAAACAGGCATCAGAATGTATTTAATTTTTGCTCTCTATTCTGCTATAGTTGGGGTATTGTCTCATCTCCACAACTGTGTTATAAAAGTCTAAAAAAGAAAACAGAGGGCCTTGATTTAGAGTTTGGGGGCAGCAGTCATTACCTCCACCACCCTGTTGGGACTCATGCCCACCATATTTAGAAATCCCTGTCGGCCCTGTTGAGATCTCTATTCCTTCAGAAAAGCTGTTGCCATATCAGCTCCTCTAAAGGCGCTGAAAGATTGATGATCGGCTGCCATGTTTAATGCAGCTGCTGAGCAAACTTTTCTACTTTTCAAAAAAGGACTCCAAAAGCAAGAATTTGTTGTTGAAAAACAAAATACTAAAGACCCTACACTGGTAATGTTTCCTTCCAGGCTATCACTTATGGTCCCAAACAATGAAACAAGTACATCTGACTGTCAGCTCTAAATAGGGCCATCTATCTATCTCTCACCCTGTTGGCTCATCGGCGTAATGTTTCCACCACCCAAGCCAGCAAGGGCACCACCATAAGAAACATAACAGTCTGCTTGACTCTAAATAGAGCGGCAGACCATCAGTTTGGCAGACACAGTACTCTGCTATGTTTGTGTCAGAGAACCCTATCTGACAAATTCGAGTCCTTAATTTTCTCATTCACATTCCTATTTACATGTGGTTTTGTCTTGGTCACAGAGATTGGAGTGAGATGCCTAAACACATGCTCCCAAAACTCCCTGAGTCTAGGGCACTTCACAGTATGTGATCCCAGTCACAAAATTAGGGTCACAGCAGGTACTCATTGAGGAGACCTTTCCATTCAGATTGTTTAATTTCTCAGGTGCAAAGGGCAAGATTGATAAAACATTAATTCCCCTACTTGTGGAGATGAAAATTGTATTCCTTTTAAAGAGCATATGTTTTGATTTTATGTGATTTGATTGTGGAATTTATATAGCGCACGATTGACCGGGGGCGTCTAGGCGCTGTGCGGAGGAAATTGCCAAAGATGGTATATTTCAGTTTGAAAAAAGCCATGTCTTTAGTCGTTTTCTGAAACCAAGCAGTGTTGGGCAGCTTTGATTTTTAACAGAAGCAGGTTCCACAGCCTCACAGTACCCAGGACAAAGCTTCTTCCTCCCCAGCTCACTTTCTTGAATGTTGGTGTTTGGAGGAGTTTGCTCTGTGCTGAGCATAGGTGCTTTGAAGGATGGTACCATGTGATGTGTTGCTTCAAGAATGCTGGTCCATTTTCGTGGATAGCTTTGTATGCTAGACATAGGGCTTTAAAGTCTACTCTTTTCTTCATAGGAAGCCAATGGAGTTGTTTCAAGGCTTCAGAGATTGGCTGGAATTTGGGAAAGTCTAGCAGTAATCTGGCGGCAGTGTTTTTGTGCTCGCTGAAGTTTAACCATGTGCTGTTTCTGAAGGCCTATGTATAGTGCATTTCCATAGTCGAGTCTAGCCATGGCTAGGACCGTTACTAGGGTTTTTACTGCTTCAGGGGGAATGAAGGAGCGCACTTTGCGAATTGATTTTAAGGTGAGAAACACCAATTAGACGACTTTGTTGACCTGGTGTTGGAAGGTCAGTCTGTCATCAAAAATGACACCCAGGTTCCTCATCATATGGACTGTGGTAGGGTGAGCACCCATACTGGAAGGCCACCAGTTTTGTGACCACAAGGATGTGTCAGAGCCCAATAAGATTACCTCAGTTTTGGTTTCATTAAGCCTTAGACAGTTTGTCCCCATCCATTGGTTTATGTGCGACATGCACTAGTTAAAATGCTCAGCTGTTTCCTCTGGCTTGCTAGAGATGGACACCACTATTTTGGTGTCATCAGCGTAAGATATAAGTGTAAAGCTGAATTGCCTGATGACCTTAGCTAAAGGGGTCACATAAAGGTTAAACAGGGTGGGGCTTAAAGCGGAGCCCTACGGCACACCACAAGGCAGAGTGAACTGTTCTGAGCAGGAGTCCCCTATCTGAGCATATTGGTATCTGTTGTTCTGAAAGAATTTGAGCAGTTTTTGAGCGGAGTTCTTGATTCCCACCTCTTGGAGCCTTCCGATTAGGATGTCATGGTTCACAGTGTTAAAGGTCGCCGATAGATTCAACAGGATCAAGGCGGCCTTGGCACCCGTGTCCAGTATTGCTGGGATCTCCTCTGCTTCCATGATCAGGGTGGCTTCAGTGCCATGTCCTTGTCGGAAACCATACTGTGAGGAATCCAGCAGGTCTGCCGAGGAGATGTAGGTCGTTAGTTGGGAGTTCAGAAGTCTTTCCAGGACCTCCGCCGGGAACGGGATCCTTGCTATTGGTCTGTAACTGCAGTTGTCATTGGGATCTAAATTGGGTTTTTTCAATAATGGGAGAATAAATATTGTCCTCCATGCATCTGGAAAGACACCTGAGCTAATTATGTCTTTAAAAAGTATGCTAAGTTGTTCACTGATTGTATCTGGTGCCATATGGAATATGTTGGGAGGACAGGGGTCTGATGGTGCTCTAGATTTTATTGATTTAATTGCCTGCTCTACCTGTTCTATGTTCGGTGGCACGAACGAATCCAAGACATTGGTGCGGCATGGGGAGATTGTGGCGGGAGTGATTACCAAGCCATCGTCCTAGTCTGAGAGGGATTCGAAAATGGTTTGTACTTTGTCCTTAAAATACCCCGCTTGTTGGTTGCAGAAAGCCACGCTAATGTCCTTTTTTTGTGGTTCGGGAAGCTTGACTAGCTTCTTCAATGTTGAAAATAGTGCTTTGCTGGAGTTGCCTGCCTGCTGGATTTTATCTGAAAAGTAGCTGCTCTTCTAGTCCAGTAACATCTTTTTATAGATGCTCAAAGATTGGGAATATAAAGTTTTATTGGCTATTGAGTAGTTGCTTCTCCAGCGTCTCTCTGCCTTTCTGCAAAGTTGTTTCTGTTTGCGCAGGGCATCACAGAACTCATTGGATAGGTCGAGCTGAAGGCAGGGGGCTTTAAGGTATGTTTCATTAAGGTTCATAAGAGTAACATTAGAGTACATCAGTCTTGTTCCTGCTTTTGGAATGTGGCGGACAGGAGTTGTGGCCCTGGGCCCGGTCCAGGCTCGCCTGCTGCGCGCGTCCGCTGTGCGTCCGCTACTGCATTCTGTATTTGTGCAAATGTGGCAGGGAAATCGGCGGGCACACAAGTGACTGCCCCCTTTGACCCGGAAGTCAGTCCGGAATTTCCGGTTCAGTCTGCCCTCCACTGTAAACAGCACCAGCCGCAGTGGAATGGGACACAGAACACAGGAAATCAGGTAATTGCAATTCGCGCTAGCGTCACAATTAAGAAGAAGAAAAACAATTAAAGATTTTCCCCATTTTGCAGTAGAAATCGTTATTCCTGATTTTCCGTCCCATATACTTGAAAAAAGTTTATAATCCAAATTCAAGTATAACTTCAGTCTTATAACTCTCTGAAACACTTCCTTTAGTTAATTTGTGAAAGTAAAAAAAAAAAAAAAATCCATTCTCTCCCTTCCTAACCCAAAATACCCTTCAGATTGAGGTATTCTAAGAAGACGTCACCGTAGTGCTTGTTGACTTTAGGGAACTTCAAGAATGTTGCTGGCTCTTGTAGTTGCCCTAATTCTTAAAAACGATTTTTTTTTAACCACACCTCAAAATCGGTGACCCTTATGTTTTTCTAGTAGCATAAGATTGTTCCACAACGGAACTGATTTTCGTTTGTACTCAAAGCAGTATCTTACGCAATCTGAAAAGACTCAAGAAAATTGACTTCCTTACTTTGGGAATAGTAACCTCCTTAAAAACTGCACTAAGGCTGCAAGAACGTAATCCTGCCCATCTTGAAGGGGCCTTCCTCCTTTATGGTTCTAGTAAGTGGATGCCTAATGTTTGTGAAGGTGCTAACATTCTCAAGCAGTGTGGAACCAGACAAATGTTTGTTGCTTGGCCATTCTTCTTCTGGTTTTCATACTCTGTTCAGGATGTAAGTGTGCTTAATGTGCACATGACCTATTATGCATTATATACATGTAGCACACAAAGACATAAATTGTGCATACAATTGCGCTCGATTGCTCACATTGCATCTTTTTCTGTCGTGCATCTCTTTACAGCAGCTAAGTGCTTTGTCACTCTGACCCTGTGTGTATTCATCCATTGCAGAAATGTAGTCTATCTGTTTATTCTGCCTGGCTACTAATTTAGTCTAAAGAATCAGTCACCATTTTGATGTCACTAAGGTGGGGAATGACTTTTGAGTATTGTTCTTCCACAACCTCCGGCAACCACAATCACATTGCTTTCATTTTTGTATTGCTTGCCCGTTTCACTATATTTGACATGGTCAACAATTCCACAGTGCCTACAGCCCTTTCCTCCCTAGGAGTAAAGGTAAGGTTAAGGCACAACACTAGTGTTCTGCTTGCCTCTCCAGCCTCTGTTTCTTTGAGTCTCCTGGTCTGTGGTCTTCACTTTCTCACCTCTGGTTTCTCTCTCCACCACCACCCCCAGGGACACAATCTCCTTCTTTCACTGCTTCTGTCAATAACACCAAAAACAAAAACAATTTTTTTTATTCATGATACAATGATAGTAGTTTTTTGCCACAATGTGTAGAGTTATTGGACAAATCTGGACGCCTATCATGCAATAAAATGCGTTAATGGATAAATAAAGTTAAGGATGAGAAATATTCAAATATGGAAATGTGAAATGCGAAGTGTACAATACACAAAGCATGTGGTCTCTTCAACAAAGTGTTGCCACTCACTAATAATATTTAAACTCAACCTCAAATTCCTCTTACTTAATCTACAAAGACCAGGCCTTGGGAAATTGATTACCCAGTTGAACAACCGAAAATGTACATATATGTTCATATCGTACATACTGTGTGCCTAATGATACTGCATTGTAATGGCAGCATCCATGTCTGAATAACCATGCCTATGCCTCTCTAGCCAGGTTAGAGTTTTCATTGGAACCAAGTGACAGAGACACTTTCGCAGGAAAAGTAATTGCTTTATGATGTAGCAACAGTTTGATTTGATTTGATTTATAATTCTATATAGCACTCGAATGCCCTGAGACATCATGGGGCTGCTGCCGTATCAGAGACGAAAAAGATGATGCAGAGATAGGATAACTCTTTATTGATGGAAAAGTCAGGTCTTTCTGGATTTCCGAAATGATAGGCAATCTGGGCATTTCCTTAAGTTAGAGGGATGGTGTTCCATAGCTTAGCAGTCCTAAGGACAAAGGGCCCCATGCATCAAACTAAAAGCCGGTCGCAAACGGGCATATCCTCAGAATCTTCTACTTTGCGACCAGTATTTTTGCATTTGGGATGCATCATCCCAAATGCAAAAATCACAAATTGCGATTGCGTTTAAGGAATCGTAAACTGCGATTCCTTAAATGCAGTGCTAGGAGCAATTTAAAATAGCGATTTCGCTATTAGGGGTCGCAAATTCCCGGGGAAAAAAACTGGTTGGTAATTTGGAAAAACTTTGAAAAATGCACTGAAGCCATTCCTTAATTGCGACTCGCAATTTGCGACTCGCAATTTAGGAATGTTTAGGAATCACTATTTTTTAGAGAGTCCTACTTGCATAGGCTTTTGCGATTCCTTAATTGCGATTCCTTAATAATCGCAAAAACACCTACCACCCCATATGGCATGTTTGACCTTCAGTAATACTAAGAGCTTTGCATCTGAAGATATAAGCGTCCTCTGAGGGGTATACCAGACATATTTCTTGCGAAGGTAGTGAGGTCTAATATTGTGCAGTGGCTTAAACGCAATACAGAGTGCCTTGAATTCCAATCTTCTTGCTACTGGGAGCCAATGTAATTTGATCAAAACATGTGATGCTGATTGATATTTTAGAATTCCTGCAAGAAGCCGGGCGGAAGCATTGTGCCGCATCTGGAGTTTTCGAAGGGATTTTTTCCGGATGCCGATAAAAAGGATGTTTCTATAATCTAGTTTAGCTAAGACTAAAGTGGTAACTACCGTTTTTTGAAGGTCAAGAGGGATGTAGGGACAGATGTTTCTAATTATTTTTAATGTAAGGACTACTGATGAGACGAGGGTGTTGACTTGTTCTTCATAGTAAAGTTTATCATTTAAAAGGTTTAATAAATATCCTTCCTTTCGTTACTGGTGTGGGTGGAACCCCCATTTTCTGTGGCCACCAACCTGGAGACCAAAAACACTTGCCTTTACCAAAAAGAAGAATCTCAGGGGCTTATTATCAACGGCTTGTGCTGAATATCGCAAATCGCGCTTAGCGCAAATTTGATTATCGCCGTCTATCGCTGGATTACATTGCCGTGTTAGCGGCGTATTAGCAATGCTTAGCTCACAAGCGATGTACAAACCAGTGCTAGACGGCGATAATCATCATTAGCGTGTGAAATCAAGCGATGATTTCACAGCGCTAATGAAAAGCTTGTTAATATGGGAGTGTGGACTTAACCTGTAAATCCACCTCCCATACTAAACATGCTTAAGTCAGGTTTTGACCAGACGTTAGGATCCAGCAATAACCGCAGTTAGCGGGACTTTTAATATCGCTTCGCAAGACCGGGGCCGCCTTGTTAATACAGCGCTGTAGTGTTAGCGCCCTCTTTCATGTTCTATTTTTAAAGGAACGCCTACTTTGCATCTCATTAGCGATGTTTATCGCTGTCATGAGATGCGTTACAAAATAGGCTGCTAACATGCGCTAATGCACGTTAGTGACGCCTTGTAAATAGGGCGATGAAAATATAGCCGCTTTAGCGGTAAAAGGTGCCGCTAAAGCGGCAATTCTGCCCTTGATAATATGCCCCTCAGTCTTTCCTGCAACAATGGGGAACAGCTTCTGTTATGTATGGCTTAATAGAGAGCCACCAGTATGAACAACTGGATTCTAAATCCAGTAATTCACTGCTATGAGATTGCAGCAGCTGATGGCAAAAGCTGCTATCTACTGTTGCTACGACATAAAGGAATTCCATATTGCTCTAGCAGGCTCTCACAGAGCCTGTCAAAGCAGAGCTGGAAAGCAGGGAGACAGCTTCTGCAGGAGAGAGAAGTGAAGGCAAAGAGTAGTGGGATGTCTGTGGTAGGGTTTTTTTCTTTGTATAATTTGGTAGGCGAGGCCATTTATGCATATCGCCCCTATTACTCCTCTGCCCCGCAGTTTAGCACCGGGCAGATGATTTGGGGTGCCATATATAACATAAAAATATAGAAGAGTAAAAAGTAAATTACAGCAATATTTTTCACTTCAAGGTTCGGAGTGACATCATAGACAACTCCAGCTTCACTCTTGTTAGAACATATCTATTAATTTCATTTGGTGTAATTTTAAGTTAGCATAACCAGGCCTCGAGTTGACATTGCTGACTTCCAGACTGCTTGTATTGACATGCACATTTTGACAATTACAAAATAAATTCTGTTTGAATAATCATGTTTAAAAGGTCTGTTGGTGTTGTCTTCCATTAACAGAAAATTGCAGAAATTGGATGAATGTTGTGGGGTTGTGTTGAAGCCGAGATTAATTTCTTTTACATGGGGGAAGCTGTGTCCCAATTGTACTCACTCTTGCAAACAAATCAGGGATTTTCCCTATTTCTGCGAATATCACTAAAGGATCCACTGTCTTAAATATGTGCAAAGCTGTTGTGTTGTTCTCTTGTGTTCAGTTTAAGGGTTAGCATCACCTGTGCATTCTGAAGGTGTTTCTAGCAGTGTTACAGTTAATGTATCGTGGGCCTAGGAACCTCCAATTGGTTGTTGTCATTATTACCTCATTTCACACCCTTGTGTGATGTGTCTTTTACTGTCTGAATCCATAAAAAAGTGCCATTTATGTGATGTGTGCCAGACCTTTTCTTTTTTCATACTGAGGAGTAACCATTTCGGCCTGTTATTTGAATCTGTACTTAGATTATTTGTGATTCTAGCTGTTGATTTATTCTGGAGGTCGAACTCATAATAAAACCTCTCACTTATTATGAATTATTGATTGACCTGATTAACTAGCCCCCTTTAGCCTTCTATAATGAGTCTAAACTTTAATACACCATTTTAATTTGACTTTGAATCCTTGCCTTATGAAGGTTTGATTCAAAGTTTGAGTTCTTGGCTCCCTGTCCATAGTGACTCATGTGACCCTGATCCTGCAAACGAGGCACTGGTAAATAATTCATGAGTTTCTGTGAAATCGCCTCACACTTATTGTATATTTGGTGTCACTCAGAACCCCTGGGTGAAAAACATCCCTGTACATCATTGTTATATATTTATAATTCTATATGTTTACAGCTGTTATTACATGTGTCACTGGTGTTGTAGCGTGCTCTATATAGCAGCTGCGCTCCAAATAAATTTGGGAACTACCCAGAGTTTGCTGCTTCTTTTTGCAAATTTTATGCAGTACTCTAAGCCTGAAAGGGTATTGTTTTGAGATATAAAAATATTCTGAAAATTAATATATATATATGTGTGTGTGTGTGTATATATATATATACACATGTATTGTATATCATAGCACCATCTGATCCTATTGTCAGGCGATGCGCTGCTTTTTCATAGCTCGTTTTGCCGTGGTGCACTACTCTCGCCACTACAATGTATTCAAACTCCATTACCATTGTAATGGAAGAACAAGTCGCACTCACGAGTGAAGGTCCCCTCTCTGTTTTAATTGGATTTCACAGAGTCAGCAAGCAGTGTAAAAAGGCACCCAACATGTTTCGGTCCCCCTGGCCCTTGTGCACAGGTTCCGGGACAACATGAATAAATCTGAGAGACATGCATGTAGTGGACAAGTTAGGGGGAGATAAGGCTAAGGCCATGCAAAAAGAATAATCATTCATTCATTGGGAAAGACAAAGAACTTTAACAGAACGACTCTCTTACAGGATTTAGAAGCGTACATGGTCTTAGCCGCAGGTGGCGCGAGCGACCTTGCGTAGTCAGACCGGCTCAAGCAATCGCTATGGAAGGCTGGATTCTTTCAGCCGCGGTCAATTTAGCGAATGATATTTCTGTTTTCAGACCACAAGTATCATTCCTTTCAAGAGGCTTGTAAAACTATGGCTAGCTCACAATGCACGTTCTTCCTATATACCATTAAGAGAGCCGTCCGTTGATCTTCTGCTCGTACATTTCCAAAACATAATTGGAGACCTTTAGGAAAGGAGAAATTAGATTTATTGAGAGCAACTGCGGGTTTGTGCTATTCACCCATCAGCTGTTGCTAGGGTACAATACACCCACGGAACAAAGGGAGGCTTGCAGGAATCAATGATTCTACAAAATGCTTGTCCATTACTACAAGGCAAAAACTAATTAGTGTGTCTGCGGGATCATGCAACCTTGCACCGAGCTAGTCCCTGGCTTAGACTTCATATGGCTCAAAAAGATGTAGAGGGTGAAAGTGCTAATCATAAATCCACACGTGTGTGTTCTTTGCAAAATGCACTTTAGTTGCTCTAAAGGTGTGGGGTCCGATTCATAGCCCTGACCCTAAAACCTGAGAGTGAAGGCAATGCAAGCATTGAAGGAGACACTGGTCTTGTGGGATGGCAAGGTATTCTTTTCCAGTACGGTTCTATGGGACACATGCATCAAAGTTACAATTTGCGACTGAAAAATAGCAATTATTAAGGAATTGCTATTTGGCAATCGCAAATGCAAATGCTTATGCATGTCGGAATCGCCCAAAAATGTGTGATTAGCTACATTAGCTAATAGCGATACGGAAATTGCAAATCGCTATTAGCTAATATGACTCCATTCATTCCTATGGGCCTACAGGCCCATAAGAATGAATGGCATTGCGTTCGCTAATTGCGATTATCAAATTGGTAATCCCAAATAGTGAATGCAAATCCATGGATGCCCGGGGGTGGAAGGTCCCCCTGAAGTACCCCACAAAAAAAGGTAAGTGTGCACATGTAAAGCACACACATGCCCTAAGGGCATGTGTGCGCTACATGAAATGCATTTTTGTGCATTTTTCAAAGCATGCACATATTACCATCAACTTGAAGTTGATGGTAATTAGCGTTTCCTAAATGCACAGTTTGCATTTAGGAAAGCCTGCATGCATCGGCATTAGGGAATTAAATGCGTTCGCAATTTAGGTAATCGCCAAAAATTGCGATTACTCAAATTGTGAATGACAAAACCTACATGCATTGGAAAAGGCCTTTTTCCATTCGTAAACAGGCCGAATCGGCCCGTTTGCATACGGAAGAAGGCTTGATGCATCTGCCCCTATATGCCCTGAAAAGTTAGGGCGAGTTTTCTGTGAGTGAGTGTGACTGGCACAGACATACTCCTGGAAAGTGGACCTCAATTATTGGCAGATAGTGGAGAGGCAGCGCTACACCTGGCTTCACATTTGGTACCCTAGGCACTATCCCTGCCACCCCTGGTCTCAGAGAAGATGAAGAAAGTGGCAAGAAAAAAATGAAAAAAGTTCGGTGAGCTTTGTTTACTTTCTACAGTTTAAACTGCTTGTCCTTCTCCTAATTCATCAGCAGCAAACAGGAAGTCATTGAGGAGCTATGGGTGAGACCAGAGATAAACACAGTGATGCTGTTGGGAGCTAACACTGCGTAACGTCACTTCCGCGATCCTACTCATTATGTTGAATTCGCGTCCGCAGGAATGTCACAACACCCCATGCAAAATAGTTTTGTGACCGCAGTAGCTTTTGTTTTTAAGCTATCTCTAACTGCCCATTGCATCTATTCAATTTGTAACTGCCCAGCCAATGTAAATTTGAGTCTGAAAACCGACCACTTCAGCAAAGCAAGTGTAATTCACATTTAAGGCAAATAGACAAACCTAGAACTGTCTAAGATGTCAATGATCACTTTAATATAACAGCCAATGAGGTGGAGAGGGCTAAACCAGTCCACAGAGGACATCAGATTCTGTGTTTTTTTTAGGCTCGTTGTTAAATACACGTTTCTACGTGTGCACAATGGGAGCATGTGTTAGACTTACTAACTGAAAGGGTAACTTTGGTGTAAAGAAAATCTCCTCATGCGTCTCTGTGATTGGTGAAACCTGGAATCAATGTAGAGGCTGCAGTTTCCTCAGGCAGAATACTCCCTGGGTAAAGGGGTTCTGACGGTGTTCAGCAGGGATTTAGAACCCTCATTAAGAAACTCAGAAATGTAAAAAAATAATTTTAATTTGCAGTAAAATGATTACTGCAATTGTATCAACTTTTAAAGTAATATCGAATTGCCACATTTCAAATGTAGCAATACTACACCAAGGCACCAGAAGACTACACTTCTAACATCCACTACAATTTAACGCGGAAGCGTCACCTTTAAATGTGGAAAAACACACAGAAATACTGTCGTTCCACTTGTAAACTAAATTCACAGTAAAACCACGAATGCTGGAAATAGAAGCACAGTTGTATTACCCAAATTTTGTGAGTTATTCAAAAGGTTTGTTTTCTTATAGTGCGTCATATCAACGTCAGAGATAGTCAAGTATAGACTGAGATCACTTCCCTTCATCCACCTCACGAATCAGCAAAACAATCTCCTGAAATATCAGCACTCGACTCACTTTACATAGAAAAGTGCACGTATATGGCGACGTTTCTTCGATAGCTCACTTTAGTGTCGCATTCTTACAGACAGCGCAATCAATGTTTGATCACTGAACTGCTCTGTTTTTTAAGTGATGGATATCTTGGAGTGCAACATATATAATCTCAATTCTCCTATTTGTCATGTGGTCACATTTTAAGATCGCACACCTATTGCATTTCATGAAATACACATATCAGTCCTTTCTTTTTGTGTATTGTTGCAGTTTTGCATTTAGGACAGGGTCATACAACGAAATATGTGAATTTTATGAATCCTTTTGGGTGTGAGAAATGGACAACCAGTGTAATTTCTGGTCATGTATTTAAAAGAAAAAGGTTGTTTTATTTCAAAGCAATCACATACATGGTGGTCTGCTGCCACCATCCCTGTGATTACAGCTAATTAATAGTGGGTACCAATTTGCCACCTACCTCATTAACATTCACGAGGTAGGTTGAAGTGCGACCCACTATGTATTATTTTTTTTGCAAACCAACTTATTAGTACTCTAAACATCGCAGATCTCAACACCTATAACAAGCTTGATGCACTCTTCATCAGAGAAACATTAGTCACCTCCACATCCTTGCCCATTCTACATACAATTTCTCCCAAGAGCTCCAGAAGGAGTACAGAAGAAGGGAGGTGGACTTGCTGTCTTCACTAAGTACTCTTGGTCCTACCCCCTAATAAAGTGAGACTCAGTTCTATGTAGCAGCTCACATGCTACTTCCCGCTCTCTGCAATTCATCCCACCACCTTCCAAGTCATCTACAGGCCTCTTGGCCAGAACAAGGACTTCAGTTGCAAGTACCCAGATCACACCACCTCTTTCACCCAACACGCCCCCACGCCTACCCTTGTGGGTGACTTCAACCTTCCAGACTTGAAAAAAACAAAATGCCCTCTTCAAATACATTGATTCATTGACCTACTCTACGTGGTACAGCAGGTCAGCCAAACAACAAACCCGAAAATACATCCTTGCCCTCATCTTCTCAACACCACCAGTAATCCACTGCAAACCATATATTCCTGAGACTTGACTTACGAGCTCATTAACCCCCTCACCCTACACCGAGCCCCACCAGCATACTAAAGTCAATCCAAAAGAGGGCACCAAACCTTTAGATCCTTCAAAGACTTCCATATTGACAGCCCAAAACTTAACCTCATCTTCGACCCTGCCAACTCCATGTCTGAAGTTACCATCTTTCCAAATGACTTAAATCGTTTTCTGGAAAACCATATAAATGCAGATGCTCCAACTAAAATGCACAAGTGATTGCCAATACTTTCAGCAGACTGTGCTCTAAGGACGTCGCTGACAACAAATGCCCATCAGAAGCCAGGAAAGATAAAGGAAAACATAGAATTCCGAATGATCTCACACTTCTAAAGTCCTTCAGCACAACATGCAGACACTGTTTATACCCTTTCAAATAACATCACTTCTACCATGTGAAATTATAGCATTCATACCAAAGCTTATGACATCTAAAATGGCATTCTTTGTAAGAACACTGTGCATGGTAGAGTCATGCGTATAGTTAATGTAGTGTTGCTAGCGAGTTGACAATTCTGTGTACGGAGGTGTACGACTTATAGTAATTTGAAGGCAGTGTGTAAACTATGAATTAAAGTTAAAATTATAACTTTAACATTTCTAAAGTTTGTGTATTTTAAGTTTGGTTTGCATAGAAAGAATAAATCTTTCCTCACTATAACAAAGCTTTAGCCTTTGTTTCTTTTCATTGAATTTCAATGGTTTTTCTTTTATAATAAAAGGGTGTTTCAAATCAAAGAGTGGAGTGTCACTGAGTGCAGTGTTGTTAAGTGGAGTGTTATTGAGAACAGTGTCATACAGTGTTGTACAGTGTAGCATTGTGCAGGGATTGGAGTGGCGTATAGTGGAGTGGCACAGAGTGGAATAGTGTAGAGTGGAGTGGCATAGTGCTGAGGGGCGTACAATGGAGGGACATGCAGAAGAGTGGCATAGAGTGGAATGGCGTAGAGTGTAATAACGTTGAGTGGAGAGGCATCAGGTGGAGTGGTGTACAGTGGAGTGGCGTAGAGTGGAATGGCGTAGAGTGGAGTGGCGTAGAATTGAATGGCGTAGAGTTGAGTGGTGTACAGTGGTGTACAGCCAAGTTGCGTAGAGTGGAAAGATGCAGAGTGGAGTGGCATACAGTAGATTGGCGTAAAGTGGAGTGGCATCGAGTGGAGTAGCATAGAGTGGAGTGGAGTAATGCAGAGTGGAATAGCATAGACTGGAATGGTGTAGAGTGGAGTGATGGACAGTAGAGTGGCATAAAGTGAAGAGGCGCAAAGTGGAATAGGGTAGATTAGAGCGGCATAGAGTGGAGTGGCATTGAGTAAATAGCGTAGAGTGGAATAGCATAGAGTAGAGTGTCGAGAGTGAAGTGGTGTGTTGTTCACTAGAATGGAGTGATGTGGAGTGGTGTGCAGTGGAAAAGAGTAGCCTGAAGTGGTGTAGTGTAGAGTGATGTGGCATAGCATGGAATAGCATAGAGTGGAGTGGCGTAGAGTGGAGTGATATGTTGTAGAGTAGAGTGGCATATGTTAGACTGGAGTGGCGTGTTGTGTAGTGCCGTGTCAAAGAGTGGAGTGGTGTAGACTGTCATACAGTGTCAAATACAGTTGGTCGCACTCTGCTCGTCACACCAGCAAGTTGCCCCAAGGAACTGTGGTCAATGTAGTGGTGACGGCGAGTACGCCTATGCCACTGTGTGTATGGAAAAGTATGTGTCGCATTAGCCATCCCTGGACACGTGTTTCGAGGTAGTTGCCTCTCGTCAGCAGGGAGCAGGTAGGTGTATAGGGGTGCCGCGTGGACTGCCAAAAAGTAGTTAAAACAGGTAGAGTACCTCTCATGGCGCGCAGGTGCAGGTCCAAGGCTCGTCAGCCCGTGGGCTCAAGAGAGCCGTAAATAAATCAAATACAGTTGGTCGCACTCTGCTCGTCACACCAGCAAGTTGCCCCAAGGAACTGTGGTCAATGTAGTGGCGACGGCGAGTACGCCTATGCCACTGTGTGTATGGAAAAGTATGTGTCGCATTAGCCATCCCTGGACACGTGTTTCGAGGTAGTTGCCTCTCGTCAGCAGGGAGCAGGTAGGTGTATAGGGGTGCCGCGTGGACTGCCAAAAAGTAGTTAAAACAGGTAGAGTACCTCTCATGGCGCGCAGGTGCAGGTCCAAGGCTCGTCAGCCCGTGGGCTCAAGGGAGCCGTAAATAAATCAAATACAGTTAGTCGCACTCTGCTCGTCACACCAGCAAGTTGCCCCAAGGAACTGTGGTCAATGTAGTGGCGACGGCGAGTACGCATATGCCACTGTGTGTATGGAAAAGTATGTGTCGCATTAGCCATCCCTGAACACGTGTTTCGAGGTAGTTGCCTCTCGTCAGCAGGGAGCAGGTAGGTGTATAGGGGTGCCGCAAGAACTGCCAAAAAGTAGTTAAAACAGGTAGAGTACCTCTCATGGCGCGCAGGTGCAGGTCCAAGGCTCGTCAGCCCGTGGGCTCAAGGGAGCCGTAAATAAATCAAATACAGTTGGTCGCACTCTGCTCGTCACACCAGCAAGTTGCCCCAAGGAACTGTGGTCAATGTAGTGGCGACGGCGAGTACGCCTATGCCACTGTGTGTATGGAAAAGTATGTGTCGCATTAGCCATCCCTGGACACGTGTTTCGAGGTAGTTGCCTCTCGTCAGCAGGGAGCAGGTAGGTGTATAGGGGTGCCGCGTGGACTGCCAAAAAGTAGTTAAAACAGGTAGAGTACCTCTCATGGCGCGCAGGTGCAGGTCCAAGGCTCGTCAGCCCGTGGGCTCAAGGGAGCCGTAAATAAATCAAATACAGTTGGTCGCACTCTGCTCGTCACACCAGCAAGTTGCCCCAAGGAACTGTGGTCAATGTAGTGGCGACGGCGAGTACGCCTATGCCACTGTGTGTATGGAAAAGTATGTGTCGCATTAGCCATCCCTGCCTGGACACGTGTTTCGAGGTAGTTGCCTCTCGTCAGCAGGGAGCAGGTAGGTGTATAGGGGTGCCGCGTGGACTGCCAAAAAGTAGTTAAAACAGGTAGAGTACCTCTCATGGCGCGCAGGTGCAGATCCAAGGCTCGTCAGCCCGTGGGCTCAAGGGAGCCGTAAATAAATCAAATACAGTTGGTCGCACTCTGCTCGTCACACCAGCAAGTTGCCCCAAGGAACTGTGGTCATTGTAGTGGCGACGGCGAGTATGCCTATGCCACTGTGTGTATGGAAAAGTATGTGTCGCATTAGCCATCCCTGGCATAGGCGTACCCGCCGTCGCCACTACATTTACCACAGTCCTTTGGGGCAACTTGCTGGTGTGACGAGCAGTGTGCGACCAACTTTTGCATAATTTATTACGGCTCCCTTGAGCCAACGGGCTGACGAGCCTTGGATCTGCACCTGCGCGCCATGAGAGGTACTTGACCTGTTTTAATTACATTTTGGCAGTACACACGGCACCCCTTTACACTGACCTGCTCCCTGCTGACGAGAGGCAACTACCTCGAAACACGTGTCCAGGGATGGCTAACGCAACACATACTGTTCTTTTTACACATCGTGGCATAGGCGTACCCGCCGTCGCCACTACATTTACCACAGTCCTTTGGGGCAACTTGCTGGTGTGACGAGCAGTGTGCGACCAACTTTTGCATAATTTATTACGGCTCCCTTGAGCCAACGGGCTGACGAGCCTTGGATCTGCACCTGCGCGCCATGAGAGGTACTTGACCTGTTTTAATTACATTTTGGCAGTACACACGGCACCCCTTTACACTGACCTGCTCCCTGCTGACGAGAGGCAACTACCTCGAAACACGTGTCCAGGGATGGCTAACGCAACACATACTGTTCTTTTTACACATCGTGGCATAGGCGTACCCGCCGTCGCCACTACATTTACCACAGTCCTTTGGGGCAACTTGCTGGTGTGACGAGCAGTGTGCGACCAACTTTTGCATAATTTATTACGGCTCCCTTGAGCCAACGGGCTGACGAGCCTTGGATCTGCACCTGCGCGCAATGAGAGGTACTTGACCTGTTTTAATTACATTTTGACAGTACACACGGCACCCCTTTACACTGACCTGCTCCCTGCTGACGAGAGGCAACTACCTCGAAACACGTGTCCAGGGATGGCTAACGCAACACATACTGTTCTTTTTACACATCGTGGCATAGGCGTACCCGCCGTCGCCACTACATTTACCACAGTCCTTTGGGGCAACTTGCTGGTGTGACGAGCAGTGTGCGACCAACTTTTGCATAATTTATTACGGCTCCCTTGAGCCAACGGGCTGACGAGCCTTGGATCTGCACCTGCGCGCCATAAGAGGTACTTGACCTGTTTTAATTACATTTTGGCAGTACACACGGCACCCCTTTACACTGACCTGCTCCCTGCTGACGAGAGGCAACTACCTCGAAACACGTGTCCAGGGATGGCTAACGCAACACATACTGTTCTTTTTACACATCGTGGCATAGGCGTACCCGCCGTCGCCACTACATTTACCACAGTCCTTTGGGGCAACTTGCTGGTGTGACGAGCAGTGTGCGACCAACTTTTGCATAATTTATTACGGCTCCCTTGAGCCAACGGGCTGACGAGCCTTGGATCTGCACCTGCGCGCCATGAGAGGCACTTGACCTGTTTTAATTACATTTTGGCAGTACACACGGCACCCCTTTACACTGACCTGCTCCCTGCTGACGAGAGGCAACTACCTCGAAACACGTGTCCAGGGATGGCTAACGCAACACATACTGTTCTTTTTACACATCGTGGCATAGGCGTACCCGCCGTCGCCACTACATTTACCACAGTCCTTTGGGGCAACTTGCTGGTGTGACGAGCAGTGTGCGACCAACTTTTGCATAATTTATTACGGCTCCCTTGAGCCAACGGGCTGACGAGCCTTGGATCTGCACCTGCGCGCCATGAGAGGTACTTGACCTGTTTTAATTACATTTTGGCAGTACACACGGCACCCCTTTACACTGACCTGCTCCCTGCTGACGAGAGGCAACTACCTCGAAACACGTGTCCAGGGATGGCTAACGCAACACATACTGTTCTTTTTACACATCGTGGCATAGGCGTACCCGCCGTCGCCACTACATTTACCACAGTCCTTTGGGGCAACTTGCTGGTGTGACGAGCAGTGTGCGACCAAACTTTTGCATAATTTATTACGGCTCCCTTGAGCCAACGGGCTGACGAGCCTTGGATCTGCACCTGCGCGCCATGAGAGGTACGTGACCTGTTTTAATTACATTTTGGCAGTACACACGGCACCCCTTTACACTGACCTGCTCCCTGCTGACGAGAGGCAACTACCTCGAAACACGTGTCCAGGGATGGCTAACGCAACACATACTGTTCTTTTTACACATCGTGGCATAGGCGTACCCGCCGTTGCCACTACATTTACCACAGTCCTTTGGGGCAACTTGCTGGTGTGACGAGCAGTGTGCGACCAACTTTTGCATAATTTATTACGGCTCCCTTGAGCCAATGGGCTGACGAGCCTTGGATCTGCACCTGCGCGCCATGAGAGGTACTTGACCTGTTTTAATTACATTTTGGCAGTACACACGGCACCCCTTTACACTGACCTGCTCCCTGCTGACGAGAGGCAACTACCTCGAAACACGTGTCCAGGGATGGCTAACGCAACACATACTGTTCTTTTTACACATCGTTGCATAGGCGTACCCGCCGTCGCCACTACATTTACCACAGTCCTTTGGGGCAACTTGCTGGTGTGACGAGCAGTGTGCGACCAACTTTTGCATAATTTATTACGGCTCCCTTGAGCCAACGGGCTGACGAGCCTTGGATCTGCACCTGCGCGCCATGAGAGGTACTTGACCTGTTTTAATTACATTTTGGCAGTACACACGGCACCCCTTTACACTGACCTGCTCCCTGCTGACGAGAGGCAACTACCTCGAAACACGTGTCCAGGGATGGCTAACGCAACACATACTGTTCTTTTTACACATCGTGGCATAGGCGTACCCGCCGTCGCCACTACATTTACCACAGTCCTTTGGGGCAACTTGCTGGTGTGACGAGCAGTGTGCGACCAACTTTTGCATAATTTATTACGGCTCCCTTGAGCCAACGGGCTGACGAGCCTTGGATCTGCACCTGCGCGCCATGAGAGGTACTTGACCTGTTTTAATTACATTTTGGCAGTACACACGGCACCCCTTTACACTGACCTGCTCCCTGCTGACGAGAGGCAACTACCTCGAAACACGTGTCCAGGGATGGCTAACGCAACACATACTGTTCTTTTTACACATCGTGGCATAGGCGTACCCGCCGTCGCCACTACATTTACCACAGTCCTTTGGGGCAACTTGCTGGTGTGACGAGCAGTGTGCGACCAACTTTTGCACTGTCATACAGTGTGGTGGAATGTCATAGAGGGGAGTGCTGGGTTGTACAGTAGAGTAGAGTACAGTGACATATAGAGGAGTGGTGTGCAATGGAGTGTCATAGAATGGAGTAGCATGGAGTGGAATAGCATATAGTCGAGTGTGTATAGTCGAATAGCATAAAGTGGAGTGGTGAAGAGTGGAGTGGCATGTTGCAGAGTGGAGGGGCATGTGGTAGACTGGAATGGTGTCTAGTAGACTGGAGGTATGTGTCATAGATTGAAGTGGCATAGAGTGTCATACAGTTGAGTAAACTGTCGTAGAGGGGAGTGGGATGTGGTACATTAGAGTGGAATACAGTGGAATGGCATGTCATACAGTAGAGTGGAGTAGCATCTCATAGAGTGGCATGTGGTACAGTGTCTTAGAGTGGAGTGGCCTAGAGTGGACTGGTATTAAGTGAACAGGGATGTCATAGAATGGAGTGGCATAGTGTGGAGCGGCATGTCGGAGAGTGGTGTGGCATGTGGTACAGTGGAGTGGCATGTTATCGAATGAAGTGCCGTTGAGTGCCATAGAGTGGAGAGGCATGTTGTTGAGTCGAGTGGTTTGCCATACAGTGAAGTGCTGTGTCATAGAGTGGAGTGGTGGAGTGTCATAGAGTGGAGTTGACTGTCGTAGAGTGTGCAGTGGGTTGTCGTAGAGTGTAGTGACGTGTCATAGAGTGGAGTGGTGTGTAGTACAGTGGAGTGGCATGTTGTGTCATATGTTAATGTTAATAGGATTTAGAGAGCACACTGTTACCCTTAGGTGTCCTGGCGCTAGCAAACTGATCTCGGCTTGGTGAAGTCTTATAACCTTGCTGTGATCTTAATTGCTGAAAAGCCATGTTTTCAAGGCCTTTCCAAATGTCTGCAAAGCGGATCCCTAAGGGAAGTTAATTCCAGATCACCACCGTTCCTTGCGCCCTGTCATTTTCTTAAACCTTGGTGCTACCAAAGTTTTAGAGTTAGCTGATCTAAGTGATCTATTGGGAATATACCATCTGAACTTCTGTGCCATGTGGGAAGGTCCCTGGTGATGCAGCGCCTTTTAGGCAACACTAAGAGCTTTGAATTTTATCCTGTTTTTCACTGGCAACCAGTGCAACTTTTGAATAACCTTTTTCACTGATGCAAATTTAGGAGTAAGCTAGAGAACTCTAGCTGCTTTGTTTTGCAGGTTTTTTAGGTGCCTTTGCTGTAGATTCAGGTATAGACTACTACAATAATGTAACCTGGCCATCACCAAGGCCAATATTACAATTTTTTTTAGAGTTTGGAGGATAAAAGCTGAGATCCTTTTGATCTTCCCAAAAAGATAAAACATAGAAGTATAGAGTATTGTTGAAATATAGCGTGAAAATGGATGAAGGGATTTAGATGAAATTTGTCCAAAATATAGATTATGGGTCGTAAATGGTCCTCTTTGATAGTAAATCTAAATTGTTTCAGTGATTTTAGAGTTATAGGTCCTAATTCACAAAGGTAAACATACACTTTTGTGTAAATTTATGATTGTTTGCTAGTCATAAAGTTGTTTTGCGAGTACTATCTTTATGACTGGGGAGTCTCAGCACATAAAAAAATAGGAAAATGTTATCTTTTTATGTGTGGAGACTCAGCAGACATAAAATAACTAGTATAATGCCTTTGTGAATAGCAAACAATGTGAAACTTACAAAAAGATTTAGTTTACCATTGTGAATCAGGCCCATAAGGTATAAAATGCTAGTGATATATTGGGGTACTGTATACTGCGGTAAGTTGTCGGTACATCGCAGTACATGGCAATGACAAAATAGTATATGATTGTAAGAAAATTGAGTAAAAGACTGGCTTTTAAGTGTAAATATAATGTCCTGCTGTGTTTAAAGTGTTTATGAGGAGATTAGTCAGTTTTTATAAGTTTGTGAAGGTAAGTAAAAGTTGTTTAACTTCTTTATATGTTTTAAATAAAGTTTGTGGAGGACCGCGATACCACCATATTGTTTAGATTGCCTTTAGTCTGTGTTGTCGGTTTTAAGGTTAAATATTGTGTAGTACAGTCTTTTTTTTAAAAAAATCATATCTTGTTTTTTTTAGTACACTGTACTACACTATATTTCCCCTTAAAACCCAGAATTCAGACTAAGGGCCTAATTACGAGTCTGCTTGTCCGAGCACCACCAGACTCGCGGGGACGCAGCGGTAGTGGGCCAGCCACCACAACACCCACGGTCCGACCACCCCATTACAAGTTGAGCAGTTGGACCGCCTTTGCACCACCACAGCTACCAGGGAACCGCCAATTCCCTGGTGGTGGCACGGCGGTTAGGGCCTCAGTAATATGCTGGTGGTGCCGCTGCAGCACCGCTATGCATATTGCGGGTTTCAGGACCGTGAGCTGTGTCATGGATGTCTTTCCCCCATGCAAAGACAGGCAGTTCTGAAACAAAGGGGGCCCTACTGGGCCCTCTGTTGTCCATTTGCATGGGGATGCATGCAGGTGGGCCCAACATGTGTCCCCCTGTGTGCATGCACACAAGTGACTGCATGGTATGGACTTTATAGTCCATGCCATGCAGGACCTGTTTTTATCATTCCTATTGCGGTGGCCATTTTCAGAGTCACTGCCGTGGGATTCCCAAAAAAAAGCTCGCCAGACACAAGGAAACTCGTAATCTGGTAGGCAGTGCAACCACAGGTTTTGCAGTCCGCTCCCGCACCATTCAAATTCACAATTAGACTCTAAGTGTGGTGTAAAGAATATTATGCTCTTCCAAAATTGGAAGTGCAAAATATAGTTTAGCTTACTGTATGTTGTAACTGAAAATATACTGTAGTATAGTCTCTGTGAATTTTTCTACATTTTTTTTATTTTTTAAGTAGACTGTACTACACTACATTTTGCCCTAAAAATTAAATGCAGATTAACTGTAAAATTTTAAAACATCTGTGAAAATAAAAAACAACACTGTAATACACTATATTGGCCCTTAAATAAAATCTAGTTAATGTAAGTAGCATGCTAGTTTGTAGGTAGTACCGCAGTGCTGCATAAAACTTTTTAAAACAAATTAAATATGAAACAACTTGAAAATACATTGTATTGCACTATGCTTGTGAAATATAGTGTAGTACAGTGTATTTAAAAAAAATTACATACTTGTTTTTCATTTTTTTGAAGTTCCTAAGTAGTACTGTGTAAAAGTTTGTTTAAATATATAGAATACCATGAATACTTTTCCCTACTTATTACCACTTCAATAAAGTTCTAAAAGGTGGGGGAAACCTACTACTTATCTATATCTAAGGCCCTGACCCAGAACACAGGCACAATGTGGTAAAAACAACATGACTGCCTTTTACTTTTGTAAAGGCAGTCATTAGCCAATCATATACTGCCTTGTCATCGGCAAGATCTGAGGTACACTGCAAAATTACTGTGGTATACTGTGGCCTGAGAGATCACTAACTTTTAGTGCCTTATAAGTCCAAAATGGCTGAACATATTTCCATGAAATACTGAAAAGCATCGATTCCACACCATCATTTATAGTCCTGCCAAATTTCACGAAAATATGCTGAGCTTTTTTTCCACAACGTCCCAATAAAAAGACTATGGAAAATGCATTGGTGTAAAAACGCTTTTTCAAACACCCTCCTTTTTACGTTGCATGCCCTTAACGACTCACCCCGAAACTTTGCATCATTCGCCAATGTAGAAGAAGCAATCTGCCTGCAAAGTTTAGTGGAGATTCATCAAACTGGGGAATTCCCATCTCTGTAGTTGTGGTTAGGATTCCCAGAGTGGCTACCGTGACTCTGTTATGTACATATACATATATATATATAGATTCAGTGAAAAAACCATAGGTTTCACACATGTTATAGTTAGCTGGACATTTTACTCGTAAAAAACCAATGAAATTCCCCCGTTATAGTTAGTTCAGCTAACTATAACTCGCGCGCCCGCAATGCACTGCTGATGACGTCACATATTACATCACTCATGACATGGTCAGTGACATCACTCATGACATCACTGATGACATCTCAAATGACATCACTGATGACATCACTGATGACATCATCCTTGTGATAGAGTGGCAGACCTCCTCTCACCCTAATATAACCTTTGATACACACATTCAAAAATAGAGACTAAAATTTTCAAAACAATGGACATACCAATACCAGTTACAACAACCTCTTCAGTAATTCTAAGATCCACATACACATCCACTCATTCACCAACAGTCCTATACAGTCACTCATACATGTACTCACTCATCATATGTACTCATACACCTATACATCCTGTTACACAATGCCACTCATCCATAGAGTTACTCACACACATAGTCACTCATGCTAATAAAGAATCAAACATACATTTACTTGCATATACAGTTATACACACACCACCATACTTACTTCTACGGAAACTTACACATACTTAGTCTTTTAAACAATCACTTATAGAAACACATACTTATTCATACAGGAACTCTTTCAATCTCTCACTCTCACATATACTCACATATATACACCAATAGTCACATATACTAGTTTAAAACATATGTAGTTACTCATAAAGACACTATTGAGACAGTCATTCACTCACTAACACACCCATACACACACTCATCCACCCATACAGTCCTGCACACATGCTGTGTTCAACCCATACAAACAGTGAGTCACTCATTCATGCACCTATGCACTACGTAATACCCCCCACCGAACCATGCAGACACTCAGACTGATACTCAAAAAACCAACTAATAACCTATATAGACACCCATGTAGCTACTCACCAACCCATGCAGCCACTTATACACAAAGTGAGAGACTGATACAGATATTTACATATTTAAACATTACTCACTAAGCCATGTATTCACTATGATACACTTAATCAGTCAGTTACACAATCAATTTTTCAAAAACAAATCATCCATTTAGACACTTATATACCCATTTATTCTTCCATCGACCTTGAGATATACATATATCAAACATATTTAATTTTCAGAAAAACACACATTCACTGGATGATGTCATCAGTGATGTCATCAGTGATGTCATTTGAGATGTCATCAGTGATGTCATGAGTGATGTCACTGACCATGTCATGAGTGATGTAATATGTGACGTCATCAGCAGTGCATTGCGGGCGCGCGAGTTATAGTTAGCTGAACTAACTATAACGGGGGAATTTCATTGGTTTTTTACGAGTAAAATGTCCAGCTAACTATAACATGTGTGAAACCTATGGTTTTTTCACTGAATTTCTAAGGTTTTTTAAATGCTAATTCCTAACTATAACGTGTGTGAAACCTATGGTTTTTTCACTGAATTTCTAAGGTTTTTTAAATGCTAATTCCTAACTATAACGTGTGTGAAACCCATGGTTTTTTCAGTGAATTTGCAAGGTTTTTTAAATGCTAATTCCTAACTATAACGTGTGTGTAACCCATGGTTTTTTCAGTGAATTTGCAAGGTTTTTTAAATGCTAATTTTTTTTTTTATTCTTCATTTTTTTCAAACATATTTTTAATTTAATTTTCTTTCATTTTATAAAGACTATGCTTAAATTTTTAAAATCCTTAAATATTTTTTTTTAATATATTTTTTAAAATAAACATGTAAAATTTATTACCAGATTTTTTTTTTTTTTTTTTTTTTTTTTAGTACGCGTACCCTAAGCTCACGGTAAGCGTACGGTTTACGCAACGTCCGTAATCTATCTACGCTGCTTGCGTATAGTTACGCAATTTGCGTAGCCGCGCGTACTGCGCGTGGGACGCGTGCGCGCTTACGCCACACGCGCACGTTACGCGGAAGTGCCGGGGAGTGACTGTTATGCGCATGCGCGGAAACGCGTGTCTTTTTTACGCGCACGCGTACTTTTTGCCGTAAGCGTACCGTAAGCGTACCGTAAGCGTACGGTAGGTCATGTGATCATGAAACACAACTTTTGATTGGTTGAAACTACTTTCAGTTCTAGAACTCTCCTACACCACACCCATTCCCCTCATTTCTGCTTGTGATCCCTTGGGAGAAGGAGCTGGTTTGTCTTTGGGATACGATGGCAGAACAGCAGAGCTCTTCTGAGAGTGAGCCTAGCACCAGCAGCACTGTCTTGAGGCAGAGATCGAGGAAACAAAAGCCTTCTTATGTTTGGGATTATTTTACTTTTCCAGAAGGCCAGCAAAAGGTGAATGCACCCTTAGTTACTTGCTGTCTGTGTAAGCGTGTACTTTCTAGAGGTAATCCTAACAGGAAGTATTCCTTTGGGAATCACACCATGAAGAGGCACCTCCAGGATGTACACGGAAGGACACATGGTCATCTTTTTGGAGGTAACTCTTCAGAAAGACGAGCCAGTACATCCACAGCAGCTCAGCCTGGACCATCATCTGCAGGGCTGACTCCTTCTTCTGCAGGTCAGGTGAGCCCTTCATCTGTGGGGGGAGAATCTCCTTTTGCTGGCCCTCTGGAAATGAACCTTCGATTTCGGAAGGTTGATATTCATTGCACATTTTGTAAAGGTCTAATTTGTCATAGGGAGACCAGTGTTTCCCTAGTGAACAACAAAATAGATCAGCACATTTGTAGCTTTGAATGATTTTCCCATGCTTCCTTTCCTCTGTCCCTGCATGAACACAACGGTTCTTTTAAGAGCCAACCTTATCTTTCATCTTTTTTTTACATATGTTTTTTAAAACCTTTTTTTTTTTTTTTTTACCGTACGCGTACGGTGCGCGTACCTTTTTTTTATTTTTTAAAAAAAACACTAAAAATCAATTATCACATTACAAGGTCCTTGAGAGACTACAATTATTATTATTGACTTACCATACTCACTCAAAAAAATATTTATTCATTTGTTTTTTTTAAAAATAGTTTTAAAAATGGTTGTAGTTTTCGAAAATTTTCTATATCGATCTGAAAAAAAAGAAAAAAGTATTAATATTTTTTTAACAATTTATAATACAGTATACATATTTACATTTTTTTCAAAAAAATATTTTTGCCTTATTTTTGCTGTTTTCAGAATATATTGCATTTCACTATAAATTGTGAAAGCAATTGCATTCATCATTTTACAGCGGGCAAAAAAAAATAACAATCTCAAAGATTGTATTAAAAAAGCCCAGAATCTCTTCTCACTTAAACTTATCATTACAGAAATGCATATTATTCTAAAAAAATATCATCTAAAAACAATACTTATTTCTTTAAAATACCGTCTGATATGTTTGTTTCAGAAGTATATTCACAATATTATATCTCAAATAACTCCAAAATACATCTGATTTCATTTCCTTTAGGCCAAATAGTATTTTTTTTTTTTTTTTTGGAATAAATTTCCAAGGGAAATCCATTAAAATTCTAAAGTTTAATCTGTCCAGATCTCACCGATTCTCTGTAACATTTTGGTTCACGAAAATTTTTTGAATAATTTATTTAGTCCACAATAGAATTGCTTACTTTTCCACATGGCCAAATAGTAATTTTTTAAATCATTTTTGAAAAAATTTCCAATGGCAGTCCAATAGCATTCCAAAATTTAAAATGTGCAGAAGTTACCGATTATCTATAAATTATTGGTTTTTCAAAATTGCATTAAAAATTAAAAAAGTCCACATTACAATTGGTTATCTTTCCTTTAGGCCAAATGATAATTTTAAAAATATTTTTTCTACAAAATTGCAATGGTAATCCAGTAAAATGGTAAAATTATTTTGTCCAGATCTTGCCAAGTCTCTCTAAAATTTAGGTTTCAGGAAGATTAGATAGGAATTTGCTAAATCAAAAGGCAAACGTTGTTTGAAAATCAATTGGGAATCATTACACAGTGTCCAGCCTTTTCACATTTTAGATAAACTGTGTAATGTCCAGAAGTAACAGTAGGTCCATCATGGAAAATTATTGCAACAGTTACAAAAGTTTTTCCTGAAATTGATAATTGCTGTCCTGTAAACTTCTTTATTAAAGTATCCAATTTTGAACCATCAGCTCTACATCGTTGCATCATTAAAATTACATACTGTCCGTATTCCCTTAAAATTAATGTTGAAAACATGTCAGAATTACACTCACCACATTTCATGCTATGATTAGCATCTTTAACTAATTTTGCAAAAGTGACTGTTTTACTCTCTGGCAATGTCAAATAAATAAACCTTTCATTATCAACAATAGAGCCACATATATTATAACAATTATCACAACTATGTTCCCATTTATAAGAGAGACCAAAAAAAATGTCAATGGGAACTCCTTCTTCTTCCACTACCTGAAGAAAATACATCAAAAATTCGTGTGCATCTTGCTGTTCATTTTGTGAAAACTGTGTTCGTCCTGAACATACATCTAAAAGTTTTCTAATATCAGTAGCACTTTCTATTTGAGTTTTATCTTTACTCAGCTTTTGAAAAAGGAGACTCAGCTCTGAACAGAATCTTTTTCCCTGATTTACTATTATCTGCTCTTGCAAACTTTCCAGATAAAATGCAACATTCAGCACTACATTAGCGTAGCAGTTGACACCAGAGCTATTTTCAAAATGACATCCTACAACCTGTTCTTCATTGTCCTTTTTCTTTTTGCTTGCAATTACATCACTCCTCTTTTTTTTCCTCTTCTCTATATCTTCATTACAGATATTCTCATTTCTCCTTTTACGAGAAACTACACGTTTCTCCAACACAGGATACTGACCTAAATGAGGAGCATAGCTTCTTCTTAATCTATTATACTCCTTTACACAGTTTGTATCAGCACTAACTTTTGAGTCATCAAAGTCTATCATGAATAAACCTGATAATGTTTTGACTCGTGACAAAGCTACATATGCCATACCTTCTTTGAACACAGTTGAACCAATGTTCACAAATGCACAATCTACAGTCAATCCTTGAGACTTGTGGATAGTTACAGCATATGCTAGAGAAAACGGAAACTGCTTCCTACGTACATATAAGTCTTTCACAAGCATAAAACGAACTGTACAACGACAAATATCTTTAACTTCATCTATCTGATCAAATTTTATCTGTAAACATTCAATTCCTTCTTTTTTCTGATAATTAATAAAACCCACAACTCTTCCCATCGCTCCATTCACTAAGCCTTTCTCAACATCCAAATTTCTCCTTAAAAATACTCTACAGTTCATGCAAACATATAGATTTTTTTCTAATCCTGCTGTTTTGGAGATGTTCTTCTCTAGTGAGTCCAATTTATTTTTCAGTTTGCCTGTTACTGTGACAGTAATTCTTCCATCCTCAATTTTGTCCACTGCTTCCAATTTCCTGATCTCTTCCTTTTCCAATTTCAAAAGCTCCTCATTAAATATTGAGCATTCACGTAGAGTTGGCATTAAGCAGATGACACTTTTGTTTTCTGCAATATTCTTGTATATTTTCTCTGCAACTATTTCTTCCTTTGGAAATAAATTATGTAGCAGCCGACTCTGTAATGCTTTTTTCCCAACTTCTGTGAGTAGTCTAATTCTGATATCTTTCAGAATACTTCCATATTCTTCATCGTTTGCTTGCCTCATATTAGTTGTAAGTTCCTTGTACTCAAAGAAGGACCAAATATTTGTATTTCCAATGCTTCCCAATGACTTCTTCGTGTCTTCATGTGTCACAGTATTAAACACTGGTTGTCCTTTAACTGGAGTAAGTTGCAAAAGATCCCCAAAAACTATGACGTGTTTTCCACCAAATAACACGTCATAGTCTGTCTTCAAAATTTGCTGCATTCTTAAATGCACAAAGGCAAGCATTAAGTTTGATACCATGCTCACCTCATCAATAATGAGAACTTGCATCTTCTTCAATACTCTTGAAACTTCCAAGGATGCTTCTCCAGTTAGCTTGTTGAATTGTATTTTGTTCTCATGCTCCACTGGTAACATTAGCAAACGATGTAAGGTGATTCCTTTTATGTTATATGCTGCTAACCCAGTTGGAGCAGTAACCACACAAGACAAAGTAGAATCCGTTTTTTGCTTTAGGTAGCTTCTGATTACTTTAATTAGGAAACTTTTTCCAGTGCCAGCTTGTCCGCTTACATACATCCTGATTGGATGAAATGATGTGCATGAGCACTCTTTTTTTATATGTAGAAATCCGTGATCAATTTTGTTTTTGATCTCTTCATAAATGTGTTGCTGCTCTTGATTCAGTTGTCTTTCCAAATTTTGTAAGTCTATAAATTCTTCTTGAGCTTGATTCATAGCCGTTTCCACTTCATTCATGGCTATTGATGCTTCATTTTCAACGATTGGTTGTCCTAGGGGATCTTGACTGTATGTTCCTGAACTTTGGCTGTCCTGAGAACTGTCTCTAGCTATTTCTGCTGCAATTGTAGTTTCCTGTTCAATTTCTTCATTTAACATTTGCAGATAAGTTGAGAATGTACTGCATTGTATGCTGTCTTTGCAAGCATTAAAAGAATCTTCATAGCTCTGGAATTCTCCCAGTAGTTCATCCTCTGTACGCCATGGTTTAAACAACTGTAAAAGAGCCAAGTAGTAAAATTCTTTCTTGTCGGTTGTGTCGCAACTCAGCTTCCGGTGATTTATCAAACTTCCTTTGGTTTGCTTCACCAAACATCCTTCTTCACCAACAACTTTATATTTTCCACTGTTGATGTCTTCTGCAGCTTTCCGTGAATAAATGTAGTTCTGCAGCACTTCATAGAGACACATGTTCTCCAGATGATGACTTCTCTTGGGATAATATGTGTCCAACATGTTTGTTTTCAATATATCTGTACTTTCTGGGTCATTCTCGGCCAAATATTCAATTTCTCCAACAGATTTCAGTACCCGATTTCTCATTGCTGCAAGGCCTAAACTTGCCCAAATTATTCTTCTTGACTTCGAGTAGAGACTTGCAGAAGATAACCTATCTGAACATTCGTAGGATCCAATTTCTCGATGCGATAACATCTTCAAACTGAAACTGTACAGCTTCTTACTGACAGTCTTTTCGTGAGAAATCTCTTCCCACATTTCCTTCAATTCTGTTTTTTCTGATTTCGTAATGTAAGACGTTACATATCGTGCAACAGCAATGGAATTGTCAGCTACATACTGTATATCCATGTTAGCGTTCCACATGGATAAAATGACTGGGTTGTAGTCATTTATATTTTTTGATTCTTCTTTTCTTTTAAGGTTGTAGGTATTCTTAGGTGATTTTCTTGTGATAGTATGTCTCACAGCTGACATAAAACTGTTGACTCTTCCATTTGAAAGAACAGGTCTAGGAAATCCAAATCGACATTTAGTGTAGTATTTTTCTTTGCTCTTGTATTTCCGTCGACAGTATTTTCCACACCGATGACTTTGGAAACGTAGAACTTGCTCCTTTAACTTGTTCTCTTCTTTGCTTTTTGGTATACCACATGTTGCATATTCTTCAATGTAAGATAACACTGCTTCATCAGTATCTGTTCCAAACTTTGGGGCATCCTTGATCCACAGCAGCATATGAATATGAGGAGCACCTCTTGCCTGGTACTCTTTTCTCCAAAAGAAATCCACTACTTCTCCAAGGGGTGGATTTTTTTTATTGCAGATGAAGGACATCATAGCCTCAAATCTATGATTGAAATATCTGCAAACATTAACCGGATCCAATGAGCACAGTTCTCCTGCTGTCTTGTATTCGATGTTTTTAATGTTTGAATTGGCCTCTCGTAGAAAATCCAGTAAATCATCCCAAGCGTACTCGGCACAGCTTAGGGTAAGGAACCATGTTGGTGTTCCTAAATTGCGTAACATGCATTTTAGTTCACCATGGCGTCGGTACCAATATTCATTTGTCCCACGCTGACAAGCCATCAGATTGATCAGTTGTGTTTCCAAATGATCATCTCGGTGCTGCACTTTCTCCATAAAATCCTTAGCAGACACATTTTGTAAATGTACTCCACTTTTTAAAATGTGATTTACTGCATAAGACAGTGCAGACAAGTCGCTTTCAAATAAAAGATGGAACAAATAAGGAATACTTTGTCGAAATCTGGGATCTTCAGCATATAGTCTTGTAGTCCGATACTCTGAAGCTGGAATCTGTTCTGGACGTTCATCGTATCGTCCTCCTTTTCCTTTAGGAAACAGCTGGGGAAAACATCGAGCTTCCAAGCTCTCCTCCCATACACTCACGGGATTTCCTTTTGCTTTCTTCATCTGAAAGAGATCAATATTGTCTCCCATAACTTCTTTCGAATGGAGAGGATGTATGCTAAAATGTTCATAAATTTCTTCTTCCTTTGACTTGTCCACTTTTTCAATTTGTCCAGTTGGTGTTTCTGTGTGTTCTTGAAAATCTTCTTCTTCTTCTTCTTCTTCTATATAAATTGATTCATACCATTTGTTATTTTTTTTCAAATACAAATTTGCTCTTTGTACTTTCCGCACATCTACCAGCTCCTGCCAAATCTTCTTATTCTTTGTAGGTACACCATTAACCAGAATAATTAATGGTTCAGTTTCCAAAGTATCCGCATCAATAGTTTCCATATTTTTTTTCAAATCCAAGGGCAAATACACCACTCTACCTTTTAAACCTCTCAGTAAATCTGAAGGAGGTAATTTACCAGTTTTGGGCTCCATACGTACTATGGTCTGGAACGGATGAACACATTGAATGAGTATAGACTCATATGTATTTAATTCAGAAAGTTCAGCAGGAATAGCATCCAATTCTAAATTATTATGTACAGCTCTGGTCGGCATTCTATTTTCCTCTAACTTGTTGTAACAGTATTTACAAATACGCTGATCTTCACCCAATTCAAAACAATTTTCAAGAAATATATATGTGGCAAAATCCATCCACTTATAATTATCTTCATTTTCACTCTTTCTGTAGAGATCAACATTCCTAGTTTGTTTTCTATAATGAGTTCTGCGGCAACAAATACAAGTAACATTTGGTCTTTCATTAGAGACTATTGCAAATTTTGTTATGTGATCATTAAATGTGTTACTTACAGAGGGTTCTACATTCTCTTCCACTTCTGCCTCATTTACTGTGTCCTTCTCTGCACTGTTTTGTTCAGGACCAAAGTAACAAAACTGAATTTCATCAACAACCTTCTCTACATCTGATACCGTTCCTCGGAACAGAGCCCTATTCAATTCATTTAACTTTATTGCTGGACTTTTGGCAAAATACAACCGTCTCACAAACTTTCTCATTTCAGTATGATGAACAGCCAGCATCCTAAAATGATGGAAAACACTATTGCACACTTTTCTAGATAGACAAGCAAGAGAATGACCCTGCAAACCAGTATTCTCTCTCACTCTGCATGGATCCAGACTTTGAAGCACCTTAATCTTTTGTTTTACACTTTTTTTACTATATTCTCTTAGAAACTCTCGAAATCTGTCAATAGATTCCTGACGCACAGTGCAAATACTACTACAATTCCAAGTGTACACTGGGGCTTTAGGACGTCTCCCCATTGCCTCATCTGCCATCACTTGTACCTCATCTCTTGGAACCATTATCTCCTTCTCCATTATGCAACCATTTTTTACTTCGTATGAACGACCTCTGGTGTCAACTGCATGCAGCAAACTATTACTTTGAAAATAGCTCTCTTCATTAAAAAAAGGTTCACTACTTGAACTATGCATCCACTTTCCTAAAAACACTTTACAAAAGTTTGTTCTGTTCACTACTCTTTTGCTTTTGCTTTGTGATTTCAGTACATTAACCATTTTATCTAATGTACGCATCCTATTCAAAATTAATATGAATAGTTTCCTTTTTAATTCTAATGCTTTTGCTGCAATGGCTTCAATTTCTTTTTTTCTCTTGTAATATTTTGCCTTTTGCTTATATTTCTTTACATCCTTTATCAAATTGGACATAACTCTTCTCTGAAACATTTTTCTACGTATCTCTTTAAACGCTGTTTTTCTGTTTATGTTAAACTTTTCAATTGCAGAAGGTATATTTGCATTAACTAAATTCTCAATTTTTTGCTGTTCTCTATGTTTTGTTACATTTTTCCGAGGACAGACATTTTGTACATTTTTCTTTGTTTTGAATATTTTGTTAAGAAATTGTTTTTTCTGCTTACCAGAAGATTTTTTCTTTTTCCCAACATGAGCATCTTCTACTAACTTTGGTCCTCCAGTTGTCTTCAAATATAGTTTTTTTTTTAGCGTTTTTTGAGCTCGAGATTTTGTAGGCATCTTAAATTTTGTTCACTGTTCTTCAGCAATACCTGAAAAAAACTAAAAAAAAAATCCTTTATTGTATTTAAATATATTACTACATTTGTTTTCACAATAGTCATAAAACAAAATTTCTTTGCCAATTTGAATGCACACAAACTGCTCTTTTTTTTGGGCAAGTGAAAATCTCTTTTACAAACTGTCACATTATGAAACCACTTTTCAGATTTTTTAAAAAGCCCATGTCCACAGTGCTACACTCCACCAAGGGCAACCAGCCTTAGTGATGCTGAATGTATTTGCATTACAGACTGAAACCTGAAAACCCCACTGGCTTCTAAATACTGTGCATGACTATACATGGCAAGCACATGGGTGTGTGCTAAGCCTCTGCTTCTTCCCCCAAAAATTCGCTCCCCCTTTCCATCTAATGCAACTGTGAAATCACCAGAGCAAGACGCAATAAATCTCTGCCTATAATTCCTCTATGCACACAGAGTCATGTTTTCACATTAGTCCTAAAACGAAATTTCTTTGCCAATTTGAAAGCACACTTACTGCTCTTTTTTTTTAGGGCCAAGTGAAAATCTCTTTTTACAATTTGAAATCACTTTTACAGACTGACACATTATGAAACCACTATTTTTGATTTATTTAATTGCACGTGTCCAAGCTGGTTTTTTTTCAGACCAACACCATGTGTATTCTCTGTGTCTGCCTACACTCCAGCAAGGGCAACCAGTCTTAGTGATGCTGAATGTATTTGCATTACAGACTTAAACCTGAAAACCCCACTGGCTTCTAAATACTGTGCATGACTATACATGGCAAGCACATGGGTGTGTGCTAAGCCTCTGCTTCTTCCCCAAAAAATTCGCTCCCCCTTTCCATCTAATGCAACTGTGAAATCACCAGAGCAAGACGCAATAAATCTCTGCCTATAATTCCTCTATGCACACAGAGTCATGTTTTCACATTAGTCCTAAAACGAAATTTCTTTGCCAATTTGAAAGCACACTTACAGCTCTTTTTTTTTAGGGCCAAGTGAAAATCTCTTTTTACAATTTGAAATCACTTTTACAGACTGACACATTATGAAACCACTATTTTTGATTTATTTAATTGCACGTGTACAAACTGTTTTTTTTTCAGACCACCACCATGTGCATTCTCTGTGACTGCCTACACTCCACCAAGGGCAACCAGCCTTAGTGATGCTGAATGTATTTGCATTACAGACTTAAACCTGAAAACCCCAGTGGCTTCTAAATACTGTGCATGACTATACATGGCAAGCACATGGGTGTGTGCTAAGCCTCTGCTTCTTCCCCCAAAAATTTGCTCCCCCTTTCCATCTAATGCAACTGTGAAATCACCAGAGCAAGACGCAATAAATCTCTGCCTATAATTCCTCTATGCACACAGAGTCATGTTTTCACATTAGACCTAAAACGACATTTCTTTGCCAATTTGAAAGCACACTTACTGCTCTTTTTTTTTAGGGCCAAGTGAAAATCTCTTTTTACAATTTGAAATCACTTTTACAGACTGACACATTATGAAACCACTATTTTTGATTTATTTAATTGCACGTGTACAAACTGTTTTTTTTTCAGACCACCACCATGTGCATTCTCTGTGACTGCCTACACTCCACCAAGGGCAACCAGCCTTAGTGATGCTGAATGTATTTGCATTACAGACTTAAACCTGAAAACCCCAGTGGCTTCTAAATACTGTGCATGACTATACACGGCAAGCACATGGGTGTGTGCTAAGCCTCTGCTTCTTCCCCCAAAAATTCGCTCCCCCTTTCCATCTAATGCAACTGTGAAATCACCAGAGCAAGACGCAATAAATCTCTGCCTATAATTCCTCTATGCACACAGAGTCATGTTTTCACATTAGTCCTAAAACGAAATTTCTTTGCCAATTTGAAAGCACACTTACTGCTCTTTTTTTTTCGGGCCAAGTGAAAATCTCTTTTTACAATTTGAAATCACTTTTACAGACTGACACATTATGAAACCACTATTTTTGATTTATTTAATTGCACGTGTCCAAGCTGTTTTTTTTTCAGACCACCACCATGTGCATTCTCTGTGTCTGCCTACACTCCAGCAAGGGCAACCAGCCTTAGTGATGCTGAATGTATTTGCATTACAGACTTAAACCTGAAAACCCCACTGGCTTCTAAATACTGTGCATGACTATACATGGCAAGCACATGGGTGTGTGCTAAGCCTCTGCTTCTTCCCCAAAAAATTCGCTCCCCCTTTCCATCTAATGCAACTGTGAAATCACCAGAGCAAGACGCAATAAATCTCTGCCTATAATTCCTCTATGCACACAGAGTCATGTTTTCACATTAGTCCCAAAACGAAATTTCTTTGCCAATTTGAAAGCACACTTACTGCTCTTTTTTTTTCGGGCCAAGTGAAAATCTCTTTTTACAATTTGAAATCACTTTTACAGACTGACACATTATGAAACCACTATTTTTGATTTATTTAATTGCACGTGTCCAAGCTGTTTTTTTTTCAGACCACCACCATGTGCATTCTCTGTGACTGCCTACACTCCACCAAGGGCAACCAGCCTTAGTGATGCTGAATGTATTTGCATTACAGACTTAAACCTGAAAACCCCACTGGCTTCTAAATACTGTGCATGACTATACACGGCAAGCACATGGGTGTGTGCTAAGCCTCTGCTTCTTCCCCAAAATATTCGCTCCCCCTTTCCATCTAATGCAACTGTGAAATCACCAGAGCAAGACGCAATAAATCTCTGCCTATAATTCTTCTATGCACACAGAGTCATGTTTTCACATTAGTCCCAAAACGAAATTTCTTTGCCAATTTGAAAGCACACTTACTGCTCTTTTTTTTTCGGGCCAAGTGAAAATCTCTTTTTACAATTTGAAATCACTTTTACAGACTGACACATTATGAAACCACTATTTTTGATTTATTTAATTGCACGTGTCCAAGCTGTTTTTTTTTCAGACCACCACCATGTGCATTCTCTGTGACTGCCTACACTCCACCAAGGGCAACCAGCCTTAGTGATGCTGAATGTATTTGCATTACAGACTTAAACCTGAAAACCCCACTGGCTTCTAAATACTGTGCATGACTATACATGGCAAGCACATGGGTGTGTGCTAAGCCTCTGCTTCTTCCCCCAAAAATTCGCTCCCCCTTTCCATCTAATGCAACTGTGAAATCACCAGAGCAAGACGCAATAAATCTCTGCCTATAATTCTTCTATGCACACAGAGTCATGTTTTCACATTAGTCCCAAAACGAAATTTCTTTGCCAATTTGAAAGCACACTTACTGCTCTTTTTTTTTTCGGGGCAAGTGTAAATCACTTTTACACACTGTCACATTATGAAACCACCATGTGTAACTACAACAAAAACAATTCCCATTTCTATTATTCATTTCTTAAGTTACCACATACATCCCCTCTCAAACTCTAAACTCACCTTTAAAATTAGTTAGTTGTGAAAGAAATGTGACACTCAAACAGCAGATTATCAGAGCCAGGATCTCTGTTGTGATCACCTCTCTCCTCTCAGCAGAACCAGATAATGGCAAACTTTCCCTCTATTTTTCCACACATATACATGTAAGTTTCAAATCTCAGTGCTTCCCCCTTTTTTTCAAATGTAATCACACATTTCTATTGGTTGAAAACCAACCCTTTTCCAAAAGTACCCTGCCCCCAACTTGACTTCTGCCTAGTACCCTTTCCCCAACTTGACTTCTGCCTGCTACCATAGCAACAGCTCATGGAACACTGCTGTGTGCAGTTAGGTCAGAAGTTCGACACACAATGTTTCAATTCCACAGAGCAAGAGTGCTTGACTTTTCAAACCTTACAGCAAATCCATAGTACTGTTCTTTGGTTACACATTTTTTTGTACCAATACAAAACATGCTTCTATTAATTTTCACATACAGCCTAGTTTTTATTCTAGAATGGTATGAAACAGCCAATCAGTTCTTTTTGTTTTAAAAAAATATGTATGCCTCCATTTCCAAACTGTCTTTCTTTTCATATTGCCATTCTACTGAAAGACACCTCCTGAGTGCATCCAGTTCTCCTTTGAAGATGTTCACAGTGTGGATTGTAGGGCACAGCTATGTCTTCTGGAGTGAAAAGTTTGCAGAGAAAACAGATATGGTGAGAGACCTTGCTTTGCCAAATGTAGACATTAAATGGATTGGTCAGAGAGGGTTAAAGTGGCACCAATTGATGCCATTGGTGAAATCCTTCATTCAAATCCAACACCCTGACCTCATAATAGTGCACTGTGGTGGCAATGACCTAGGCACTTTGACTGGGGTAGGTCTGGAAATGCTTATGAAGGACACCTTTGCACAACTGTTTACACTTTTCCCTAAAACTGCCTTTGTGTTTTCCAACATATGCCAAAGGCAAAAATGGAACTGGTCCAATCATTTCTGTCCACAGATTGACAAAGCAAGAAAGCACGTCAACAAATCTGTTTCTGCTTTCCTCCGTGACTATGGTATGGGTGCCATTTACCACAACAACTTGCGTTATGACATGCAAGACATTTATAGAGGAGATGGTGTGCACTTCAATGATGAAGGGAACAGAGTCTTCCTCTTGAACCTTAGACTCTGCATCGGTACTTACTTGTAGGTACCACTAAAAAAATGACTTCATAAACACAACAGCTCTTTTTAGAGCTCCCTAATTTCTAAACTCTTAAATCTGCTTTTCATTTATCTATTTTTATTTTTTTACCGTACGCTTACCGTAAGCTTACCGTACGCGTACCCCGTGATTTTTTTTAAAATCAATAAATGTTTTTTTTGTACTTTTCTGTCCTTCTTTGACCCCCTTACAAATGTTAGGGGGTCTGTAACTCTCCTCATTGCCCCCTTTCCTTGTTTTCACTCTTTTTTTTCAGAGTGAAATACACAAAATGGCGGCCGCCGCTTCCTGGTTTCGACCGATTCGAATGTTTACTAAGATCTAAGAGCCAATCAGAATCGCGCTCGCGCACGCCACCGTACGCTTACCGTAAGCGTACGGTAAGCGTACCGTAAGCGGGCTCAGATATATATATTGATTTAAAGGCTATTTTCTCAGAATCTACTGAACAGATTTACACCAAACCTACAAAAGGCACTTCCTTGACCTAGGGACTACCTCTCTGCCAAATTTTGAGTAATTCTGTTCAGCCGTTCGGGCTGTAGCTCGTTCTAAAGGTCCTATGGAAAAATGCATGGGAAAAACGCGTTTTGGGACCCCCCTTTTATCTCAGCCCCCGCTTGACGGATCCCCCCGAGACTTTCAGGGTAGGAGCGGAGCGTAGCGCCCCACCTATTTTGAGAAATTCACGAGGATTCGTCGACCGGCGCCAAAGTTATTCAAAATAGAATGTTGAGGTTTTCCTATGGAAACGTGGTCCTAACTATAACTACCTACTGGCGACCGCCAGTAGGTAATATATATACATATATAGACATATATAAATATAGATATAGATATAAATAGATATATCCCAGTCCACCATCCACACATCAAGAATATCACAGACACTGCTAAATTTGCAATGTAGATTTATTCACAAAGTATATCTTCACCAACAAGTTTCGACCGTAGCCTTGATCACAATAAAGGAAGAGAAACTGACATGGTCATTACATACAATGGACAACATTGAGTGTAAAGAGTAAACAAACATTGAAGGCAGTCACCATATTAACACATACTCTGTTGAATCATAGTTAATGGTAACATATAAATTCAATTGGTATTATACCCGGCAGCAGTGCACATTAAGCTGTTTAGTACATACAAATGTAAATAAAGAGCATATGCTAAATAAACCTTTATTTGAGCAATCCAGGAGAAACCCTGTCATACACCAGTAACTGGCTGACTGAGAACTCAAATGCCATGTAAAATGCAAAAGGCGTCATATGGCCGTGCTCATTGTGCCTTGTAACAAATGAATCATTAATGACACAAGATAGTAACGGTATACAGAGAGGTGGTGCACGATCCCTCCTGCTGATGCTAGGTCTGCCCGTGAGGTGAAATACACCGAGTGGGTTGTGTGTAAAAACACCCTAATGATGTGAGGTAACAATATCACCTATGCACTGATTGTATGGTAACTGGGGATTACCCTTAATCAGCACTCAAGAGTATCGGGAGGCAATGTACTAAAGAATTGAACTGATATTGCAGCATCTACACAATGCATCCAGTGGTTTATGTGATATGTAGTCCAGTAATATGGCCATAAGACCAAGCCTGATACATGTAAGTGGACAACTGCAACAATGTGTTCATAAAACTGGTCATATCACCACATGATGTGGTATGCAGAAAAAATGAGAATAAGCTTTACAGTAAATACCACATAAAGCACACCACAAAAAGCAAAACCAATCCACAAGCCATGCAACAAATCGTGCCCATGTGGGATACAGTGAACTATGTTAGAACTGTTGTAGGATCCCTAATTGCTCATATTGTATCCCATTCACATCTCATGTAATCCCTTGAGATATGTAAATGACTTGAATGTTCATGAGACAACAGAGGTGCACAACCAAATCTAGGTGCCTGCATGTAGTGATTAACTGTGCATCTAAGTTATCGATGATATGTGCCATGTGCTTTTCCAGTCCACACAGCATCAGCATACTCCATGCTATAGGTTGTAAAGAATAAAGTATTTCATTGCGCAAAGTCATGCAATGTGTTGTGCCTAAGTGGGTTCCGTGTCTTACACTTAAGGTGCTGCCGCTCATAAGGCTCGCCCATGTGGGCTCTCATTCAAACTCTCAAGATGTGCTCTCTGCTAAGGTGGTGTGAGCAAGAAGACGTTCAGTGACCAGCTGACTGCACTCCAATATTCATTGCATGTACCTGAGTGAAGGAGATGAAAAACTGAGAAAATATATGCAGTTGTTAAATTCAGTTCAAAGTAATAAAGTACCTCAAGAAGCAAAGTGTAGCATAAACAAGTAAATAATAATAAGCATCCTAAATGTACAGACAGCTCCTCACTGGAGTTTAAACCCATTGGTCCTGGTGTATCAAAATCCAAGATGTATTTGAATTCAAGTACCCTCAATTTGTGTTCTCTATCAACCCCTCTAGAATCAGGAGGGATGGCATCAATCACCACAAATTTTAGAAGATTTTCATTGTGAAATGTTATCTCTGTGAAATGCCTGGCTACCGGATACTGTTGGTTGCTATGTCAAATAGCACGTCTGTGCTCAAGTATCCGTTTTCTTGCTCTATGGAAGGTACTGCCTATGTACAATATGTTATAAGGACAGATAAGGCAATACATACAGTAATCTGTGTTGCAATCATAGTTACCTTTGATGATATGCACCCTGGTACTACTAGGAATTCGTATGCTGTATCAATTAGAACTGTTGCTAAATGGCTTGCATTTCATGCAGCAAATGAAACCTTGGTAAGCCCTATGTGTCTGTTAGTAGAGTTTTGGATGACCATATTGAAACTCAGTTTGTCCCTTAGGGATCTACTCTTTCTGAAAGTGATCTGAGGGGTTTCATACAGGTACTTGTCTAATATCTGGTCTATTTTGAGAATATGTCAATTCTTGTTGAAGACCTTACTTATCTTCAAAGCCTATTTAGAAAACGTGGTGATGAATCTCACCTGATCAGGTTTATCTGTCACGGGATCAATTATGTGATGTAACAGACCTGTTCTGGAGACTTGGTCCACTTTAGCACACGGTTGCTTGATAAATGTATTGCTGTACCCTCTGTCCTTGAATCTGTTGTGCATGATGACTTTCTCTTCCTCAAAAGCCTTCTTAGTACTGCAATTACATTTTGCACGTAGAATTTCCCCATAAGGGATGCTGCGGAGCAGGCTGGACAGGTGGGCACTGCTAGCACTGAGCAGACTGTTACCTGCAGTGGGTTTACGTTGTCAGTTTATGTGTAATTGCCTATTACTGACCTCGACCTCAACATAAAAGAATAAGATACAGGCTTTATTGATTTGTGCTGTGAGTTGGATGTTGTTTGTGTTATTGTTGAGAAGAGAGACAAAGCCAGTGCCAGATTTCTCATCCCCTTTCCAAATGACAAAAATGTTGTCAATAAACCTGATCCACATGGTCACCTGGTCTACAAAACTTTCAATCTGCATGGACACCTGTTCCTTCCACCAGCCCATGAATACATTTGCATAGCTGGGGACAAAACAGGTGCCCATTGCAGTCCTCTGCAGCTGTTTATACACCTGAGTGTCAAAAATATAAATGGTGTTAGTGAGGTAGTAGAGGATCATATAAAGCAACATCTCAGTGTGGAATAGCAGTAAGTTGGAACAAGCTTTCAAACAATGTTTCACTGTCTGAATTCCCAAGTCATATCTAATGCTGGTATATAGGCTGCTTACAAGAAAATTGTGCAAAGATTCCCACTTGACCTGTATACCTTCGAAGCTGGCTCTTAACGCCTAGCATCTCAACCACCAACTACTACAACATACATTAGATTTTATATAGAATTTGTATATTTGTATTTCTATTTGTAATCATTTTTATTCAAACTCATTTGTTTTATCCAAGCAAATATTAATGCAAAATTTCACAATTTTATCAAAAAATATGCATATATATACATAGTAAAAACACAAACACCATGTGTTATACAATAACATTTACACATTTTATATCACCAAGTTTCACTGTGTGTTGCCCCATATCTACACTCACTCTCTACTTCATGCATTGCACAAACACATTCACGCTACAATCTCTAATTCATGACCCAGCCTGTTCTCACATTCACCTTAGATTGAATCCAGGATTATTTTTTGATTGTGGCCTGGGATTTTCCAACATACAGTCAACATACGTTTCTGTGGTATCAACAATAGAGAATCACCTTCATCAGGACCACATGATATATACCATAAGTTCTGGCGAGACAATATGGGGTAGTCTATCTTTCTATATGTATTTGCAACATGTGCTATAATAAAGCACCTCCTCATGTTCTTTTGTATAATGAAGAATGCAGGGGCAGATCTATTTGGGTGCCCTTTCTTTTATAGATTTTGAATTGATTCCTGTGGTTGGCCGTATCCATCAAAAATAGTTATGTTATAGTTAGCATGGCTGCAACATGTTGATTATCTGAACTCGGGACAGGGTATGCCTCTTCTGGGATTCTACCTCAATCTTTTTGTTTGCACAATGAGGAGGTAGTCACACATCAGCCCCGGCACACTCTCATAAACTACTGAAGCTTTCTATAGGCTGCTTGCACCAAGGGTTAGTAGCATGTAATCATCCTCCCAATATACAATTTCAACCAAAGTCAAAAAGTGTGTGGTATCTTTTATGTAAGGTGGAAGTGCAATGACAAACAGTCCAAGAAAGTGGTCTATATACTTGGTAGTATATTCCAGTGAAGACCCAATGACTGACACAGTGGGCCTTCTCAGGGGTTTGACGGCATCCTTATGAAGTTTCGGTAGGAAGTATAACACCGGAATTCTGGGACAGCTGCATTTGAGGAATAGGTATCCCTCCCACTCAAGGAGCCCTCTGTCTTTCCAATCTCCCAAAATTTCCCAATATTTGTGATTGGAGGATGTTATTTCAGAGGTACTTGATGGGGTACAGCATGTAGGATCATGCACGTGTCTTTTCCCTACAGACAAATAATTTAGATTTAGAGAGTACCACAACCCCCCCCCCCCTTGTCAGATTGATGGATGACTATGGAAGGATCTTTTTGAAGGGTTTCTAATGCTAAAAACTGAGCCTGCGAAAGGTTGTTCCAAGTGATACCCTTGGTCCTGTATCTCATTTTTTTAAGCTCTTTGATAATACTTTTTCAAAGACCTCAACTGCATCACAGTGAATAGATGGTACAAAAGTGGACTTGGGTTTAAAATTACTGTGGCATGGCAAGTCCACCTCAATGTTAAGGTTATCAAGGTTCAAGAAATGGTCCTCATGACCAATGGTGTCATCATCAAGTGTGGCTAAAGAGTGAAGTGTTTCAATATCATCAAGGCAGCGTGTGCTTAATGTTTGTGAAGACGTGTCACATTGAGCTCTAGATGGTCGAAGCTAGAACAATTTTTTCAATTTCAGTTTTCTCAAAAAACAAAACAAATCAATTCTAGTCTGCACATAATTCAAGTTACTAGATGGATAGGAGGACAGTCCAAGTGACAGGAGCTCAATTTCATCCTTGGATAACTTACGTTTGGACATATTGATCACATTCATTTCTACAGTTGTCTTACCCTTGTTGTCGTTCCCACAAGCATTGCTCCTTCTTTTCTTCAGTCTTGCTTTTTCTGGCCTGTTCCTCTTGTTTTTCCTCACCTGCCTCCGCCTGTCTGAAAATGTAGTTCTCAGTACTGTTCTGTCCTTTCTTGATTTTACATTGGAACTGCTTTAAAAAATTCTTCCTGTTTATATTGGTACTTGTTTGAACACCTTGATTGAATGTTGTTACTGAAACATCAGACATATTGCTGTCTGATGCATCACTTTCACTTGGATCAGTTGTCATCTTGTTGCTCGTACTCTGCTTGGTTGATAGTCTGCAGGACTATCCAAAAAAAGATGGTCATATTTTCTATGGAAAGTCAGAGTTCTTTCTGACTGGTAATCCTTGAAATCCCATAGAAATTTGTGTTGTTTTTTGGTTATGATTTCTTCTTCGCATTTTGCAAGTCGTGTTTGAAGTTATAAAGAAAATTCTTCTAAAGCCTCATTAGATACTAGTCCCTTTAAGTCTTCACTAGGGGGTCGATTATGTTGGCGGGTGGATCGCCACCACCCATATGGTGGTGGCGATCCTCTCGCCAATTCCCACCGCCCGACTACCATTTACCCCCACCACATTACGATGGCGGGGGGGCCCCAGCGGACGGAAAGACCATCTGCCGGTTTTCCGCCGGTCGACTCGTCGACCGGGCGGAAAACATGTTTAATATGGTGGAGGTGTCTGCAAGACACCGCCATCCATATTAGGATGTTGGCGGAGATCAGCCTTTCCATGGCGGTGTTGCCGCCATGGAAAGGCATGCAGTCTTTGCTTTTGGGGGCCCGTTGCGGGCCCCCAGGGTATTGGGGGGTGGGGGGTTCACATGGGGGGTACCCTCATGCATTTGCATGTACAAGGTGGCAGGCACCGCGCAGTGCCTGACACGTTGTGAATGCAAATGCAAGACATGCATTTTTGACATTGCGGCAGGTGCTGCTGACAGCACCGCCCACCGCAATGTTAGGAATGCGGGATGCGCCCGCCAGTGTGGCGGGGTATCCTTATGCGTACAGCGGGACCGCCGCACCTATGGTGGGCGGTCCCTTTAGCCGAAAGTCCGCCCGCCATCGTAATGGAGCCCTCAATTAGTTAATTTCATCAAGCTGCTTTTTGTGATCTTTTAAAGCGTATTTGATTAGAATTTTCATCATTGTTAGTGAGCATTCTTTAGAGTTGGTTTCCCACTCATTCAACATATCCAGGTCAGGATTCTCATAGGTCGGCACCGTAAAGATCTTTGAGCCTCTTGGGACATGTTCCACATCAATATATTTTTGTAGAGACTACATGGCTATTTCTTTTTTATGTAACGTCTCAAGATGTTCTGGTAGTATCTGGATTCTCATACCTTCCTTCATATTGCCTGTGGTACCAAGAACATTTTTATTGGCAATAGTCCGTGAAAAAATGATCTGTTTGACATCTCTTTTCTCTTTTCTTCCGAAGTTGAAGCCATACCGGAAAGTTTATCATTTTAAATTCAAGTGCTGCTGAGAGAGCATGTGCGCTCCCCAATCTAAGCAGCTCCACAACCCCTGCATTTGCAGAGTAACCCACCAACCAGCAGATTGAGGGCAATAAGGCAGGGCTACTCACCATATCACAAGGCAGATTCCCGCCAGGTCCTCCGACTCCGCCGTCATCTCTCTACATGCATGTGACACCTCCCCATCACAACCACTCCTCCACTGAGGCGATGGCTTTCTATACCGATTCTGGGTCTCGCACAATACCTTTCTGAGGTAGTACTCTCCTCTCACCACGGTCAGTGCCCAGTCGGTGCGGCATAGTTTTCTTGTGTCCTGGCCCCCTACAATAGCGAGATAATCCAATGTGGGAGCCCCACTGGGTTGTGGGTGGGTACTCAGCATCAACATACTACTGGAGAGACTTCTGAGCGGCCGCAACTAAAGTGTAAGACACAGCAGCCAATGAGGGCACACCACGTTGCATGGCTTTTCACAATGGAGTACTTTATTTGTTACAACCTATAGTATGTAGTATGCTGATGCTGAGTGGACTGGACTGGAAAAGCAATTGGCATGTATCATCAATACTTTAGATACACAGTTAATCACACCATGCAGGCACTTAGATTACATTGTGATTACACTGTTGCCTCATTCCAGTGATTTACAGACCTGAAGGGACTACATGAAATCTGAATGGGTTACAATATTGCCATTAGTTGATCCCTTCACAGTGCTAACACAGGTCACTGTAGCCCACATCGGCACAATTTGTTACTTGCCTTGTGGATTGGTTTTGTTTTATGTGGTGTGCTTTATGTGGTATTTACTGTATATTTTATTCTCATTTTTTCTGCATACCACATCATGTGGTGATATGACCAGTCTTATGATCACATTGTTACATTTATCCAATCACATGTATCTCCCTTTGTCTTCCGGCCACATTATTGGACTACATATCCATAAACCACTGGATAGATTGCGTTGATGTAGCAATTACCGCTCATCTCTTTAGTACATTTCACAGTGCTGATTAAGGGTAATCCCCAGTTACCTTATCAGCGGTGCATAGCTGATATTGTTACCTCCCATCATGAGTGTGTATTTACACACAACCCACTCAGTGTATTACACCTCAGGGGCAGACCTAGCATCAGCAGGAGAGATCATGCACCACCTCTCTGTATACTGTTACTATTATGTGCCATTACAGATTCATTTGTTATAAGGCTCAATGAGCATGGCCATATGACGCTTTTTGCATTATATACTTTCCACAGCATATGAGTTCTCAGTCAGTCTGTTACTGATGTACGACAGGGTTTCTCCAGGATTGCTCAAATAGATGTTTATTTAACCTTTGCGCTTTGCCTACATTTCTATGCACTGAGCAGGTTAATGTGCACTGCTGCTGGGAACAATACCAATTGAATTTATATGTTACAATTAACTGAAATTCAACAGTGTATGTGTTAGTATGGTGGCTCCCTTCGATGTTTGTTTACACTTTTCACTGAATTGCGTCCATCATTTTTGTCACTTATCTATTGTATGTAAAGACCACATCAATTCCTCTTCCCTTACCGTGATCAAGGTTATGCCGAAACGCATTGGAGAAGACATACTTTGTGAATAAATCTGCTTTGCAAATTCAAGAGTGCCCATGATATCCTTGACGTTTGAATGGTGGGCTGTTATTTTGGGCATCCAGAACCCGACGCGGACTGCTGATCATTGAACCCCTGGGCTCTATTGTGGATATATAGATATACATAGAAATATAGGGCCCGATTATGATGTTGGGCGGATTGCCACCGACAGGCCGTCGGTGGCGGTCCGTCCAACAGCACAGGCTGCGGTCTGACCGTCGCATAATAATTTGATCGGCCAGAACTCAGTGGGCAGGGGGACCGACCGACATCTACGACAGGCTTAAGGAGCCTATCAGAAAGTCGGACAGATCATTATCCCTACAATAGGGGCAGTGCCTGCAGAGGCATCGCTTTAAGGATTAAAATTTCCTTTTTCCCTCTGACCGCCATGTAAAGAAAGGATGAATGGAACTTTGGGGGCTCCTAGCAAGGCCGCTGTCCATCGTGGGCCTCTGCTATGGGGTCAGAGGGGCACATGTTGTGCCCCCCAAACATCCATGCACCGTGTGCCAGGCACCACAGGGAGGGTGACTGGAATACAGAGCATGGATGTTTCAAAACAAGCCTTTTTCAATTGTGGCTTGTGCTGCGGCCCTTTTCAGCACAAGCCGCAATTGTAAAAGGCATGTTTCCGACTGCCTTCAGGGTGGGTGGAGCCACCGACTACATGTCGGGGAGGCTCCATCCCAATATGATGGCATTCGGACACTCGTCTGAGCGCCATCATATTTAGTCTTTAAAAAACTATAACAATAATGAAAGAATTTATTAAATACATTTAATTTAAAACATTAACAGTAAAATGAACATAAAAGATATTTTATTTAATACTCTAAACTAAATATACAAATATACTAGCGCCTCCGGACTTTGCCCTGTGGAATAAGGTTGTCTGGAAGTTAGGGGACAAAGACAATTTATTTTGCAGATTTGTGCTTAAGGTTTCCGCCTGATTCTCGCATTATCATCCATTACTCACGTGAGAAGCACAGCCATCTGTGACACTTGCTGGGGAACCAAACGCTGCATGATGGGACAGGTAGTTTCAACACTGAACTGCCGGTTGATCTGCGGGGTAACGAGGGTCAGGTGAGCGCCCTGCCACTGTGAAGGGAGGAGAATTCAAGAACTGCACCAAGGAAATCTTTTGTGAACTTTGGCTTCAGAGGAGGGCTTATCGCCGAAACGTGTCATGCCCTAATCTTTAATAAATTGGTGGAAAGCAGCTCCAGTATAGAGTACTCTCAACACCAGCGACACTCTAAATTAGCTCATCTCAAATGTCTGCTTTTCTATTAAAGTCTTTAAGCGTAGGATAAGGCTGTAGTTCATAGTGAATCTCAAGTTGACTTCATTTTCGTTAAGTGATGTTAAAAAAAGATTCAAGTCTTCCTCGCTCCCTTCCCAGGTGAGGAAGACATCGTCTACGTACCTATACCACACACTGATCTTATCAATATATTTATTCTGATCCAGGTTCAATAGGACCTGCTCCTCCCACCTGCCTACCAAAAGATTGGCGTAGTTGGGAGCGAAGCAGGTCCCCATGGCGGTTCCCTGTATCTGTTTATATGGCATGTTTTCAAAAAGGAAGATGTTCTCCTTTAAGCACGTCTCTATCATTTCCATGATCATCTGTGTGTGTAACAGGGTGGTGGCACTTCTCGTTCTCAAAAAGTATTTACAGGCATTCATACCATCTTGGTATCTTATACTCATATAGAGACTCTCTACGTCTAAACATACACGCCAGCATTCTTTCCTCCAGCACAGACTGTTAGTTTTTTGGATAAAGTCTTTAGTGTCTCCAATATAGGAGTCTAGGTTATGTACAAAAGGTGACAGGAAATGTTCCACAAATCTTGAAGTATTTTCAAAGATACTGTTTTTGGAGGAAATGATTGGATGTCCTGGTGGATTAGTAGGGTTCTTGTGGACTTTAGGCAATAAGTACAATGTCGGGGTAGTGGGTGATTCATTTTTCAGAAATTGGAGTTCATCCCAGCTCAACAGTTGTTGTTCATGCCAGGGCAATAGTCTCTCTCTATAGTTGGAATGTACAGTCTGTAAATATTCTTTATCAGTACGGACATAGCATGTACTATTCCTCGCCTGCCTAAGGCCTTCTTTCACATAATTTTCCCTGTCCATAATAACAATATTGCCCCCTTTGTCAGAGGGCTTGATCACTAGAGTTTCATCCTTTTGTAGTTGGGACAGGAGATTCAATTGGGTCATTTTAAGGTTGGTCTGTTTGGGATTATTTCTACTTAGTTTCAAAATGTCATTAGCCACTGTGTCCGAGAACACATCTATGTTGTCCTTAGGTAATTGAGGGATAGATCTTGATGGTACCCTGAATGTAGTGCGTTCTGTTGCCCCCAGGTCGATCCCCAAATTTGAACTTAAGGATTAAGTATCGGTCAGATCTAGGGGATCCCCCAAAGTCAGGTTAGCTTCATCGGTGCTTTCCAAAACCATGTAATGTTTGGAGTGTATCCAAATCCCCTATTGTGAGATTATCAGTGGTGTCAGTGGGTTCTTGGATTACCCCTACCCTGCCAGTTACTGATCTTAATGCATGAATTTCATATAGCTTGAGCTTTCTCCCGAATTTGAACAAATATATTCTCACTTGAGCATAGTCGCTGTCGGGCAAAATGACAGTCCAAGCTGTAATGTTTCAATCTCTAATTCTGACAAATGTTTCTTTGAAAGGTTCATTACCGTGATTTCTTTTGATTGTGCTGCCATAATTTTACTTTCTTTGTTTGGCCTCTCGTTCCCACGCCGCTGGTGACTTGCTTTTCTTCGTTGCCATCTTCTCTTGCTTTCACATTTGCTCCTCTGCCTCTTCCTCTTGTTTTCCCCTGAAGAGTGTTCTTTTCTTTTTGTATCATCCTTAGCTCCTTAGAAAAAGAAGTCTTCGCTGTGCTCGCGTTGGTCAGATCTTCAACTGATCCCAGATCAGAGCTCTGATCTGTACCGAATTCTGATCGCCTCCATTCCATTGCTCCCAATGTTCTGTCTCTTGTGATCTCTCTGCGTGCTTTGTCGAATTTTTGGGCGAAGGTTAAGATCCTTCCTGCCGCATAATCTTGTTTGTCGCGCACGAATTCCCGTTGTTTGCGTTGGATGATTTCCTTTTCATGAGTTTTGAGGCGCTCTTCAATGGCTGTTAGCATCTTTTTCACATCCTCCTGGTCGGTTTCTTTTTCAAATTCTTTCCTCACTGCATTGATTTTTTCAGTTAGTTCACCGTACTCCACCCATGCATTTTTGAATAAAATTCTTAACATTGTTTTTGAACACGCATTTGTGTTCTCCGTCCAGTCTTTGAGTAGTTCTGGTCTTGGGTTAGATAGAGTGGGGATGATAAAGATTCGGAGTCCTCTTGGGACCCTATCCACCTCTAAATTGTTTTGTAGAAAGGTAGCTTCCCACCAACGATTTCTTTCTTTCTCAGCCTTTCTAGTGCAATGCCTCTCTGTTTCAGAGTGGTCATAGTGTCAGTACCATTGGAAACATCAGCTCTGCTGCCTCCCTCGACAGTTGTTTTTTTGAAAATACGGAGAACAGATGCCTCTCGCTCCTTCATCATTTCATTTGCCATATTGTATTGTGCTACTGCGTTGCGTATCGAGAAAATTCCCATGCACCCTAGTCACTGTTAGAAAAAGTTCCCATTAAGTTTAAATCCGGCCACTCGTGTGTAGTAAAGCACAATAAGAACAAATGTTCTTACCCGATTCTGAAGTTTCCGGTCTCCCAGTTACTTCGGTTTTTCCTTTGGGGCACAGAGCTCTCCAGAATCCAGATGCTTGATTGCAATCCTTGTTCTGCGTAACCGGCGGGTTTCCCTCTCCCCATGGGAAACGTTCCAAATGCCAGCGCATTATATCGGAAGCCTTGCCTGACGGGTTGGGGCTGTTTACAGTGATCGCCACCGCGTAATATTCCAAATGAGATTCCTGCAATCCAGGCAAAGGTCACCATCGCAGAGGACAGGAAAAACAGCCTCACCAATGCAGTTTAGTTAACACAGTTTATTTTAGCAGAAGAAACAGACACAAGATTTGTGGGTATAGTATCCTTACTAAATGTAAAATAATCATATGTGAGAGGGGAATGTAAGTAAATAAGGATGAAAAAGGTGTTGCGAAATGGGGATCGCCTTCTACTCTTCCATACATGTTTATATATAATAACATTATTTTCCCAAATAAAAAAACCAAACAATTTTCAAAAATAATATTAGGAGTAACAATAAAAATAAAAACATTTGATTAATATATATATATATCTATATATTATCTACTGGCGGTCGCCAGTAGATAGTTATAGTTAGGACCGAGTTCCCATAGGAAATCTGAAAATTCTATTTTGAATAACTTTGATGCCGGTTGACTTATCTTCGTGAAATTTCCAAAACTAATGGGGCGCTCCGCTCAGCTCCTACCCTGAAAGTCTCGGGGTGATTCATCAAGCGGGGGCTGAGAAAAAAGGGGGGTCCCAAAACGCGTTTTCCCCATGCATTTTCCCATAGGACCTTTAGTCGAAGGTACAGCCCGAACGGCTGAACAGAATTACTTGAAATTTGGCAAAGAGGTAGTCCTCAGGTCAGGCATGTGCCTTTTGCATATATGGTGTCAATCTGTTCAGTAGTTCCTGAGAAAATTTCAGTTAAAAGTACATAAATATCTATATGAGTGCACCGTGCGCGCACCGTGCGCGCACAGGGCGCGCACCAAATGTCCGCGAGCGTAATTCTGATTGGTGGTTAGATGTCAGTCAACATTCCAATCGGTCGAAATCAGGAAGTGTCGGACGCCATTTTGTGTGTGACAGTGAAAAAGAAAGGTGGAGAACGTGAAAAGGGGGCAGGGTAGAGAGTTCCTGACCCCCTAGCCTTTGTCAGGACCCCGAAGGGTGAAAAAAACATTTTATTTTTTTTCAAAAAATCGCGGGGTGCGCGCACGGTGTGCGCACCCCCCAGCCGCCATTTTTAGTTTTAGAGGCAGAAGAGAGCTAAAAACACAAGTGGAGAACGTGAAAAGGGGGCAGGGTAGAGAGTCCCTGACCCCCTAGGCCTTCTCAGGGGGACCATGAAAGACCCCTAAGGTCCCTCCAAAAAAAAAAAATGTATAAATATTGCGCCGTGCGCGAACGGTGGCAAAAAATTCATAAAAAAAATAGAATTAAAAATCAAGTTTAAGTGTTTAGATGTTGGTTGGCTCTAAAAAGAGCCGTTGTGTTCATTGAGTGTTTTTTGTACCTACAAGTAAGTACCGATGCAGAGTCTACAGTTCAAGAGGAAGACTCTGTTCCCTTCATCTGTGAAATGAACACCGTCTCCTCTATAAATGCCTTGCATGTTGTAACGCAAGTTGTTGTGGTATATAGAACCCATACCATAGTCTCTGAGGAAAGCAGAAACAGACTTATTGATGTGCTTTTTTGCTTTCTCAAACTGCGGACAATATTGGTTGGACCAGTTCCACTTTTGCCTTTGGCATATATTAGAATATACAAAGGTAGTTTGTGGAAAAAGTGACATCAATTGCACAAAGGTGTCCTTAACAAGCATTTCCAGACCTACCCCAGTTAAAGTGCCTAGGTCAATTCCACCACAGTGCACAATTATAAGGTCAGGCTGTGGGAGATGTAGAAAGGATTTCACCAAAGGCATTAATTGGTGCCACTTTAACCCTCTCTGACCAATCCATTTAATGTCTACATTTGGCAAAGCAAAGTCTTTCACAATACCTCATTTTTCTGCATACTTTTCACTCCAGTAGACATAGCTATGACCTACAATCCACACTGTGAACATCTTTCAAGGAGATCTGGATGCACTCAGAAGGTGTCTTTCAGTAGAATGGCAATATGAAAAGAAAGATAGTTGTAAAATGGAGGCTTGCATACTTTTTTTTAATAAAAAGAACTCATTGGCTGTTTCAGACCATTCAACACAAAAAACTAGGCTGTATGTTTAAATTTTTAAAAGCATGTTTTGGATTGGTTCAGAAAAATGTGTTCCCACAGAAGATTACTTTGGATATGCTGTTAGGTTTGAAAAGTCAAGCACTCTTGCTCTTTGGATTAGAAACATTGTGTGCTGAACTTCTGACCTCTCTGCTCACACCAGTGTTCCATGATCTGTTGCTATGGTAGCAGGCAGAAGTCATGTTGGGGGTAGGAATCATTTGGAAAGGGTTGAAATTTGCAACCAATAGAAATGTGTGTTTCCATTTAAAAAAATGTGGGAAGCAATGTGATTTGAAGTTAACATGTATATGTGTGAAAAAAGAGAGTGAAATTTTGCCATTTAGTGGTTCTGGTGTGAGGAGTACAGCTCAGAGATTCTGGCTCTGATAATCTGCTGTGTGAGTGGCACATTTCTTTCTCAACTAACTACTTTTAAAGGTGAGTTATGAATTTGAGAGGGGATGTATGTGGGGTATTTTGATATAAATAATAGAAATGTGTTTCTTCTTTTAAAGTTGTGTTTTACATTTTATGTTTTGGAAGATATTTAACTGCCTTGAACTTGTAAGATATTATGGAGTATGTCTTCACCATAAGTTAAGGTGTACTGGTATCACCCAGGAATACTGTTTTGTACCTAGAATCACATCATGAGTCTGTGTGCACACAGGAATTGTTGTCAGAGATTTAATTTGTGTTGCTCTTGTTCTGTAAGACTTGCACTTGTAGGAAAGGGGCAGCTTGTTTTCTTGAACTGTGATGGTTAGCATTCAGCAGAAATCACTATCTTACAGATGAGAGGCAAATGCTAACACATTTGAAAACAACAGGGTAGATTTTCCTTCCACTCCTGCAATGGGTGAGGTAGTTCCTACATATTCAAAACTCCAATTAACCCTTACCACAGGTGATCTTACATACATCTCTGCAGTCTTCATGCAGTTGGGCAAGCGTCCATGCAGATCTCTCTTGCACCTGACAATACACAGTCTCCAGAAACACACTCTTAGCACACAGCCAGCTGCTTCTCCTGCACTCCCATGCTTACTATTCAGCACTGTGTGGTATTTCAGATAGCAGTGTGTAACGCTAACACATTCAACATCACCAAGGCTCATTTCCTTTGCTCTAGTCTAATCACTCACCCAGGTTCCACATGCTCATGGTCTCATGTAGCTGTTAGGACATGTGCTCTTTTCTGCCTCTCTAAACTATAAGGAAAATGTGTCAGGCTGTTACACTAATTATCACTTGCTCTACCACAGTAGTAAATGTGCTTTGAAATTGCCAATCAAATATCGTTTTCTGCCTAGAACCACATCATGAGTCTGTGTGCACACAGGAATTGTTGTCAGAGATTTAATTCGCGTTGCTCTTGTTCTGTAAGACTTGCACTCATAGGAAAGGGGCAGCTCATATGATAGGATTTGAAAAGCTCAAAAAAAATATAGTAATATATTTAAATTACATAAAGGTATTTTTTTTTTCCTTTAGGTATTGCTGAACAACACTGAAATAAATTAAACATGCCTATAAAATCAAGAAAGAGAAAAGAACAGCAAAAACATCTATATTTGCAGACAACTGGACAACAGAAATTAGTTGAAGAACCTCATGTTGGAAAAAAGAAAAAGTCTTCTGGTAAGCAGACTAAGGATTTTTTAAAAAATATCCTCAAACATAGAAAAAATGTACAAAGTATATCCACTGCAAATAGTGTTTCAAGAAGAAAACAACAAGACAATAGAACGAAAATACTAAATGCTAATGTACAATCAGAAGCCAGAAAGAATGACTTAAAAAGAAAAACAGAATTTCAAAACATTCGTAAAAAAATGTTTCAGAGAAGAGTGGTGTTCAATTTGCTAAAGGATGTGAAAAAATATAGGAAGAAAGCAATATTTTATAAGAAAAAGAAACATATTGAATCAATTGTTGCAAAGGCTTTGGAATTAAAAAGAAAACTATTCATTTTAATTTTGAACAGGTTCCGTACATTAGATAAAATAGTCAATGTAATGAAGTCAAAAAGCAAAAGGAAAAGAGTAGTGAAAAAAATAACTTTTGTAATGTGTTCTTAGGAGAATGGAAGCATAGTTCAAGTACTGAACCATTTTTTAATAAAGAGAGTTATCTTCAAAGTAATAGTTTGCTGCATGCAGTTGACACCAGTGGTCGAAGTAATGAAGTTAAAGATGGTTGTGTAATGGAAAAGGAGAAAATGGTTCCAAGTAATGAGGAAGAAGTGTTAGCTGATGAGGTTATGGGGAAACGTCCTAAAGCCCCAGTGTACACTTGGAATTGTAGTAGTATTTGTACTGTACGACAAGAATCTATTGATAAATTACGTAACTTTCTAAGAGAATATAGTAAAAAAAAGTGTTAAACAGAAGATTAAGGTGCTTCAAAGACTAGATCCATGCAGAGTGAGAAAGAATACTGGTTTGCAAAGACATTCTCTGGCTTGTCTTTCTAGGAAAGTTTGTCAAAGTGTTTTTCACCGTTTTAGGATGCTGGCAGTACATCATACTGAAATGAGAAAGTTTGTGAGAAGATTGTATTTTGCTAAAAGTCCAGCACTAAAGTTAAATGAGTTGAATAGTGCTCTGTTGCGTGGATCTGTATCAGATGTAGAGAAGGTTACTGATGATATTCAGTTTTGTTACTTTGGTCCAGAACAAGTGCAGGAAATGACACAGTTATTGAAGAAAATGTGGAAGAGAATGTAGAACCCACTGTTAGTAAAAATTTTGAAGATCAAATGACAAAATTTACTATCATCTCTAATGAAAGACCAAATATTACAGGATTTACCATTGGCGGTCACGGGGAAGATAGTGGTCGCGAAAATGATCCTGGTTCCGCGTCTGTTGTATCTCTTCTCCAACCTCCCGGTGGTTCCCCCACGATCCTTTTTTCGCGAGCTCGATACTCTGATGGGGTCCCTCATCTGGGGCACTGGTCGCCGACGTATTGCTTTGGCAAAATTGCAGCTGCCCCTCGACCAGGGCGGGCTAGCGGCCCCATAATTCGAGGCGTATTTCCTGGCCGCCCAGCTGCAATGGGTGTCACGCTGGACAGCAGACCGGGCACGGGGAGAGCTGATCACCACAACAGGGCGTATTCAAACCCCCACTGTTCACCGCATGTTACTACCAGGTGCAGCGCCGATCCCGGCTGGGCCCCTACAAGTCAATACGGCGCATGCCTGCCTGGCTTGTATCCATCGTATGGACCGGGATGCACCCCCGTACTCTCCACTCCTGCCACTAATAGGGTTCCCCAGGGGCTGAGTACATTATACGGAGAGCATGCTGCAAATATGGACAGACCACGCTGTGACAGAGGTGGGGATGTTATTTTTCGAAGGGCGCCTACAGACATTTGACGCGCTGGTTGACGATTTCGAGCTTCCCAGGGGACAGTTCTTAAGACATAGACAGCTTCTCATGGACTGTCGCAAACAGTGGCGTGTGATTGATACGGAACCCTCCACACACCCGGTCATCCACGCAATTTTGCAGATGGGGCCAGGACGGCACCTAGTCACTTGGATATACAGGGCCATACGGACCCTGAGGTAACCCACACTTGTACCCCTCAGGGAACACTGGGAAAATGACTTTCGCAGGCCACTACACGACAGGGAATGGATCAGGGCCCTTGAGTATACCAAAAAAGTGTCCCGTAATTACCGCTTCAAGAATATACAGTTACACATCCTGCATAGGGCGTACCTCACTCCTGAAAAACTACAGAAATACTTTCCTGATAAAATGTTTGCCTGGCCTAGGTGTTTAGAGCCGGCTGCCTCTTTCATACACATGCTTTGGGAGTGTCCGACACTTCACAGCTATTGGAGTGCGATACACACCGCCCTTCGAACAGTCACGGGGTTGCAAGACCTATACACATGGGAGGCCAGCGCCTTGGGCATTCATGGGCGGCACAAGAATAAGAAGGTGGAGAGGCGTTGTGCTTTCCTGGTGCTTATCCTGGCCAAACGATGCCTTACCATGCACTGGAAGACACCAGAGGGACCTCCCTTGGCGGCATGGGTGGGGGCAGTTAAGAAGTGGGGGAAGGCGGAGGAAACGCTACTTAGAACGGAGGAAGCCCGGGGACATCGCAAACACCCGATCTCCCTGCCCTGGGCGATGCTAATGCACTCCTTCGCACAGAAAACATTACCGGCAGCGGGCCCGCGAACGTTTGGCTCTCCGGGGGCCTCCGCGACTCAGGAGCCCGCTCAGGGCAGCACACAGGAGTCCCGGGCACCCGGCGGATCCTAAACTACGAACTGCAACTGTTCCCTCATTAAGCCCACACACAGAAAAGGATCATTACGCCCGCCTCCAACCCCCCCCCTCCCCCGACCCTTCTCCGCGCCTGCGAAACCCTAACATTATGATAGGCAATGGCACTGCTCTCCGACGCTAGACTCACACTGCTTATATTCCAAGGAATGGTGCACTCCCCAGTTTACATACCCCCAGTTCGTTAATAGTAACCAGGTGGCTGTACTTCCATGACCTATGTGATACTCCACACAGGGGATATAGATATAATTAGTAGCCCCCGTATGGTGCGGCGTCCACAGTGCACACTAGTGGGCTGGGCCCAGGCACAGGCTTGGGTAGCCTGTTTATAGCTCAGAGATAATGTGGGGACCATAACACCCTAGGCCTGCGAGATCTGCTGACCGCAAGAGCAGCGTCTGTATATTTCTGTTCCTGGGCTCATACTTACTGCATTTCCAGATGTGAAAATGTATGCAATGCAATGTTTATTACAAATGCCAATAAAAAGAGTTTAAAAAAAAAAAAATTATAAAACTCAAACAAGGAATGTTGATCTCTATAAAAAAAGTGAAAAAGAAAATAATTATGAGTGGAAGGATTTTGCTACATATTTGTTTCTGGAAAATTGTTTTGATTTGGGTGAAGATCAGCGTATTTGTAAATACTGTTATAACAAGTTAGAAGAAAATAAAATGCCAGCTAAAGCTGTACATAATAATTTAGAATTGGTTGATATTCCTGCAGAACTTAGTGATTTAAATACGTATGAGTCTATACTCATTCAATGTGTCTATCCGTTTCAGACTATAGTTCGTATGGAGCCCAAAACAGGTAAATTACCTCCTTCAGATTTACAAAGAGGTTTAAAAGGAAGAGTTGTCTATTTGCCATTAGATTTGAAAAAAAATATTGAAACAATTGATGCAGATAGTTTGGAAACTGAACCATTAGTTATTCTGGTTAATGGTGTACCTACAAAGAATAAGAAAATTTGGCAGGAGCTAGTAGATGTACGAAAAGTACAAAGAGCAAATTTATATTTGAAAAGAAATAATAAGTACTATGAATCAATTTGTATGGATGAAGATGAAGAAGTTTTACTTGCAGACACAGGAATACCAACTGGGCAAATTGAAAAAGTGGATAAGTCAAAAGAAGAAGAAATTTATTAACATTTCAGCATACATCCTCTTCATTCTAAAGAAGTTATGGGAAACACTATTGATCTGTTTCAGATGAAAAAAGCAAAAGGAACTCCCGTGAGTGTATGGGAGGAGAGCTTGGAAGCTCGTTGTTTTCCCCAGCTGTTTCCTACAGGAAAAGGTGGACGATATGATGAACGTCCAGTACAGATTCCTGCTTCTGAGTATCGGACTACAAGATTATATGCAGAAGATCCAAGATTTCGTCAAAGTATTCCTTATTTGTTCCATCTTTTATTTGAAAGTGACTTGTCTGCACTATCTTATGCAGTAAATCACATTTTAAAAACTGGAGTACATCTACATATTGTGTCTGCAAAGGATTTTATGAACAAAGTGCAACAGCGAGATGATGATTTGGAATCTCAATTGATTAATCTGATGGCTTGTCAGCGTGGAACTAATGAATATTGGTACCGACGCCATGGAGAATTGAAATGTATGTTACGGAATTTAGGAACTCCTACATGGTTCCTTACCCTAAGCTGTGCTGAGTACGCTTGGGATGATTTACTGGATTTTCTTCGAGAGGCAAATTCAAATATTGAAAACATCCAATACAAGACAGCAGGAGAATTGTGCTCATTGGATCCGGTTAATGTTTGCAGATATTTCAGTCATAGATTTGAGGCTATGATGTCCTTAATCTGCAATAAAAAAAATCCACCTCTTGGAGAAGTTGTGGATTTCTTTTGGAGAAAAGAGTACCAAGCAAGAGGTGCTCCTCATATTCATATGCTGTTGTGGATCAAGGATGCCCCAAAATTTGGAACAGATTCTGATGATGCAGTTTTTTCATTGAAGAATATGCAACATGTGCTATACCTAAAAGCACAGAAGAAAAAAACTTAAAAGAGCAAGTTTTACGTTTCCAAAGTCATCGGTGTGGAAAATACTGTCGACGAAAGTACAAGAGTAAAGATAAATTCTACACAAAATGTCGATTTGGATTTCCACGACCTGTTCTTTCAAAAGGAAGAGTAAACAGTTTTATGTCAGCTGTGCGACATACCATTACAAGAAAATCTCAGAAAAATACCTACAACCAAAGAAGAAAAGAAGAGTCAAAATATATAAATGACTACAACCCAGTCATTTTATCCATGTGGAATGCTAACATGGATATTCAGTATGTATCTGACAATTCTATTGCTGTTGCTCGGTATGTCACATCTTACATCACTAAATCTGAGAAAACGGAATTGAAAGAAATGTGGGAAGAGATTTCTCACGAGAAGACTGTCAGTAAAAAGCTATACAGTTTCGGTTTAAAGATGTTATCGCATCGAGAAATTGGGTCATACGAATGCTCAGATAGGTTATCATCTGCAAGTCTGTACTCCAAATCCAGAAGAATCATTTGGGTAAGTTTAGGCCTTGCAGGAATGCGAAATCGGGTACTGAAATCTATTCGAGAAATTGAATATTTAGCAGAGAACGAACCAGAAAGTACAGACATTTTGAAAACAAATATTTTGGACACATATTACCCAAACAGAAGTCATCATCTTGAGAACATGTGTCTCTATGAAGTGCTGCAGAACTACATTTTTACACGGAATGCCATAGAAGACATCAACAATGGAAAATATAAAGTCATTGGTGAGGAAGGATGTTTGGTGAAACAAACAAAAGGAAGTTTGGTTAATCACAGGAAGCTGAGTTGCGACACTACTGACAAAAAGGAATTTTACTACTTAGCACTTTTACAGCTGTTTAAACCATGGCGTTCAGAGGATGAATTACTTGGAGATTTTCAGAGCTATGAAGATTCCTTTAATGCATGTAAAGATAGCATAGAATGCAGTACTTTCACAAATTATGTACAAATGTTAAATGAAGAAATTGAAAAAGAAGCTACAATTGCAGCTGAAGTAGCTAGAGATAGCTCTCAAGACAGTCAAAGTTCTGGTACACTCAGTCAAGATCCCCTAGGACAACCAATCGTAGAAAATGAAGCTGCAATAGCCATGACTGAAGTGGAAACAGCTATGAATCAAGCTCAGGAAGATTTAATAGACTTACCAAATTTGGAACAACAACTGAATGATGAACAACAACAAATTTATGAAGAAGTCACAAAACAAATTGATCATGGATTACTACATGAAAATAAAGAGTGCTCATGCACATCATTTGAACCAATCAGAATGTATGTGAGTGGACAAGCTGGAATTGGAAAACGTCTCTTCATTAAAGTCATTAGAAGCTACCTACAGAAAAAAACTGATTCAACTTTGTCTTGTGTTGTTACTGCTCCAACTGGGTTAGCAGCATATAACATAAAAGGAATTACCTTACATCGTTTGCTAATGTTACCAGTAGCGGTACAAAAGGGGGTGGTGATGGACGGAGCATCAGAACCAATCAAACACTCACACCCAGTCAGCAGATCTGGGTTTGATCCATCACCGTTCTTTGGCCCACTCTGCCACCCCAGTTCAGACATGGCCATATGCAAATCAGTCTGACCCTGTGCCCCATGGGAACAGTCCAGCCCGAACTGCCAAGCCATGCCTTCCCTGGACCGGAAACAAGCTTCCTAGGACCGGTTTCTGGCATTTCAGCCGTCGTCAGCCAGGCTTGCTTGAATCCAGTGGCAAAGTGAGCAAGGGACTCACGTCTGAGCATACCCTGCCAACTTATGGCGAACAAAGCGGTACAAAAGGGGGTGGTGATGGACGGAGCATCAGAACCAATCAAACACTCACACCCAGTCAGCAGATCTGGGTTTGATCCATCACCGTTCTTTGGCCCACTCTGCCACCCCAGTTCAGACATGGCCATATGCAAATCAGTCTGACCCTGTGCCTCATGGGAACAGTCCAGCCCGAACTGCCAAGCCATGCCTTCCCTGGACCGGAAACAAGCTTCCTAGGACCGGTTTCTGGCATTTCAGCCGTCGTCAGCCAGGCTTGCTTGAATCCAGTGGCAAAGTGAGCAAGGGACTCACGTCTGAGCATACCCTGCCAACTTATGGCGAACAAAGCGGTACAAAAGGGGGTGGTGATGGACGGAGCATCAGAACCAATCAAACACTCACACCCAGTCAGCAGATCTGGGTTTGATCCATCACCGTTCTTTGGCCCACTCTGCCACCCCAGTTCAGACATGGCCATATGCAAATCAGTCTGACCCTGTGCCTCATGGGAACAGTCCAGCCCGAACTGCCAAGCCATGCCTTCCCTGGACCGGAAACAAGCTTCCTAGGACCGGTTGCTGGCATTTCAGCCGTCGTCAGCCAGGCTTGCTTGAATCCAGTGGCAAAGTGAGCAAGGGACTCACGTCTGAGCATACCCTGCCAACTTATGGCGAACAAAGCGGTACAAAAGGGGGTGGTGATGGACGGAGCATCAGAACCAATCAAACACTCACACCCAGTCAGCAGATCTGGGTTTGATCCATCACCGTTCTTTGGCCCACTCTGCCACCCCAGTTCAGACATGGCCATATGCAAATCAGTCTGACCCTGTGCCTCATGGGAACAGTCCAGCCCGAACTGCCAAGCCATGCCTTCCCTGGACCGGAAACAAGCTTCCTAGGACTGGTTTCTGGCATTTCAGCCGTCGTCAGCCAGGCTTGCTTGAATCCAGTGGCAAAGTGAGCAAGGGACTCACGTCTGAGCATACCCTGCCAACTTATGGCGAACAAAGCGGTACAAAAGGGGGTGGTGATGGACGGAGCATCAGAACCAATCAAACACTCACACCCAGTCAGCAGATCTGGGTTTGATCCATCACCGTTCTTTGGCCCACTCTGCCACCCCAGTTCAGACATGGCCATATGCAAATCAGTCTGACCCTGTGCCTCATGGGAACAGTCCAGCCCAAACTGCCAAGCCATGCCTTCCCTGGACCGGAAACAAGCTTCCTAGGACCGGTTTCTGGCATTTCAGCCGTCGTCAGCCAGGCTTGCTTGAATCCAGTGGCAAAGTGAGCAAGGGACTCACATCTGAGCATACCCTGCCAACTTATGGCGAACAAAGCGGTACAAAAGGGGGTGGTGATGGACGGAGCATCAGAACCAATCAAACACTCACACCCAGTCAGCAGATCTGGGTTTGATCCATCACCGTTCTTTGGCCCACTCTGCCACCCCAGTTCAGACATGGCCATATGCAAATCAGTCTGACCCTGTGCCTCATGGGAACAGTCCAGCCCGAACTGCCAAGCCATGCCTTCCCTGGACCGGAAACAAGCTTCCTAGGACCGGTTTCTGGCATTTCAGCCGTCGTCAGCCAGGCTTGCTTGAATCCAGTGGCAAAGTGAGCAAGCGACTCACGTCTGAGCATACCCTGCCAACTTATGGCGAACAAAGCGGTACAAAAGGGGGTGGTGATGGACGGAGCATCAGAACCAATCAAACACTCACACCCAGTCAGCAGATCTGGGTTTGATCCATCACCGTTCTTTGGCCCACTCTGCCACCCCAGTTCAGACATGGCCATATGCAAATCAATCTGACCCTGTGCCTCATGGGAACAGTCCAGCCCGAACTGCCAAGCCATGCCTTCCCTGGACCGGAAACAAGCTTCCTAGGACCGGTTTCTGGCATTTCAGCCGTCGTCAGCCAGGCGTGCTTGAATCCAGTGGCAAAGTGAGCAAGGGACTCACGTCTGAGCATACCCTGTTGGCAGGGTATGCTCAGACGTGAGTCCCTTGCTCACTTTGCCACTGGATTCAAGCAAGCCTGGCTGACGACGGCTGAAATGCCAGAAACCGGGGGTATGCTCAGACGTGAGACCCTTGCTCACTTTGCCACTGGATTCAAGCAAGCCTGGCTGACGACGGCTGAAATGCCAGAAACCGGTCCTAGGAAGCTTGTTTCCGGTCCAGGGAAGGCATGGCTTGGCAGTTCGGGCTGGACTGTTCCCATGAGGCACAGGGTCAGACTGATTTGCATATGGCCATGTCTGAACTGGGGTGGCAGAGTGGGCCAAAGAACGGTGATGGATCAAACCCAGATCTGCTGACTGGGTGTGAGTGTTTGATTGGTTCTGATGCTCCGTCCATCACCACCCCCTTTTGTACCGCAATGTTACCAGTAGAGCATGAGAACAAAATAGAATACCACAAGCTAACAGGAGAAGCATGTTTTGAAGTTTCAAGAGTGTTGAAGAAAATGAAAGTTCTCATTATTGATGAGGTAAGCATGGTATCAAACTTAATGCTTGCCTTTGTGCATTTAAGAATGCAGCAAATTCTAAAGACAGACTATGACGTGTTATTTGGAGGAAAACATGTTATAGTTTTTGGGGATCAACTGCAGCTCACTCCAGTTAAAGGACAACCAGTATTTAATACTCTTGCACATGAAGACACGAAAAAGTCATGAGGAAGTATAGGTAATGTGAATATTTGGTCATACTTTGAGTACAAAGAACTCATTACCAATATGCGGCAAGCAAATGATGATGATTATGCAAGTATTCTCAAAGATATCAGAATTGGACTACTCACAGAACATGGCAGAAAAGCTTTACAGAGTCGATTGCTATGTCATTTGTTTCCAACAGAACAAATAGTTCCAGAGAAAATATACAAGAAAATTGCAGAAAAAAATACTGTAATATGCTTAATACCAACACTACATGAATGCTCTATATTCAATGAAGAACTTTTGAAATTGGAAAATGAAGAGATTATGAAAATGGAAGCCGTGGATAAAATACAGCATGAAGGAATAACTATTATATTGACAGGCAAATTGAAAACTAAATTGGATTCTATAGAGAAAAACATATTGAAAACAGCTGGTTTAGAAAAGAATCTTTATGTATGTATGAACTGTCGAGTAATTTTAAGACGTAATTTGAATGTAGAAAAAGGTTTAGTGAATGGAGCTATGGGTAAAGTTGTGGGTTTTGTTAATTACCAGAAAAACGATGGAATTTAATTTTTAAAAATAAAATTTGATCAGATTGAAGAGGTTAAAGACATTAGTCGTTGTTCAGTTCGTTTTCTGCTTGTGAAGGACTTATATGTACGTAGGAAGCAGTTTCCGTTTTCTCTAGCATATGCTGTAACTATTCACAAATCTCAAGGATTAACTGTAGATAGTGCTTTTGTAAACATTGGATCTAGTGTGTTTAAAGAAGGTATGGCATATGTTGCTTTGTCATGAGTGAAAAAATTATCTGGTTTATTCATGATAGACTTTGATGACTCAAAAGTTAGTGCTGATGCAAATTGTGTAAAGGAGTATAATAGATTAAGAAGAAGCTATGCTCCTCATTTAGGTCAGTATCCTGTGTTTGAAAAACGTGTTGTTTGTCGGAAAAGGAGAATTGAGAATATCTGTAATGAGGATGTACAGAAGAGAAAACAAAAAGAGAGTGATGTGATTGCAAGCAAAAAGAAAAAGGACAATGTTGAAGAGGTTGTTGGTTGTCATTTTGAAAATAGCTCTGGTGTCAACTGCTACGCTAATGTAGTGCTGAATGTTGTATTTTATCTTGAAAGTTTGCAAGAGCAGATAATACTAAATCATGAAAAAAGATTTTGTTCTCTGCTGAGTTTCCTTTATGAGAAGTTGAGTAATGATAAAACTAAAATAGAAAGTGCTTCTGATGTTAGAAATCTTTTAGATGTATGTTTTGGATGTACACAGTTTACACAAAATGTCCAGCAAGATGCACATGAATTCTTAATGTAGATGCTTATGGTACTGGAAGATGATGGGGTAGAAATAGAAAATATGTTTGGTCTCTCTTATAAATGGGAACATTGTTGTGAAAACTGTATGAACACATGCAGCACTAATGTTGATTCTGAAAGGTTCATACATTTAACATTACCAGAGAGTAAATCAGTGACTTTTAGTAAATTAGTTAAAGGTGCAAATCACAACATGGAATGTTCTCAATGTAAATCAGAAATGTTATCAACGTTATTTTTAAAGAAATATAGACAGTATATAATTTTAATGATGCAACGTTGTAGAGCTGATGGAACAAAATTGGACACTTTAATAAAGAGGTTTGTAGGAAATCAATTATCAATATCAGGAAAGACTTTTGTTGCAGTTGCAATAATTTTCCATGATGGACCTTCTATAACTTCTGGTCATTACACAGTTTATCTAAAATGTGAAAAAGGCTGGACACTGTGTAATGATTCTCAATTGATTTTCAAGCAACGTTTGCCTGCAGAATTACCAAATTCCTACTTAATTTTTCTAAAACCAAAATTTTAGATACAAATTGCAGCATCTGAAGAAACCATTATTTCGATTTTATAGGATTACCATTGGATATTTCACCTAAAAAGGATTTAAAAATTACCATTTGGCCTCATGGAAAGGTAAATGTTTCTATTGTGGACTTCTTTGACAGATATTATTTTGGTGTATGTGCTTAAGCAACAAGATTTACAGACGTTATTTATTGCAAATAGTTATTGTTCTTAGAAGATATTTTTAATATATATGTTACATTTCTATCAAGGTATGTTTTACTGAGGATAGATTCAGGGCTTTTTGAAACAATCTTTCAGATTGTTTATTTTTTTGCCCGCTGTTAAGTGATGAATACAATTGATATCACTATTTTCAGTGATATTCAATATATTCTGAAAACATCAAAAAAAAGGGCAAAAAATTACTTTGTTAAATATGAAAATATGTGTACTGTATTCTAAAATGTATTGTTAAATATTACTACTTTTTTTCTTTTTTTTCAGATCTAGAAAGAAAATTTAGGAAATTGAATCCATTTTTCTTGTAATTAAAAATAAACATTTATTTCTAATTAAGTTATTTTGTTGGTCAGGTAAGTTTAAAATATCTGTATTTCTCACCCCTTCACTTTCATGCTCCCTTTTCTTCACTTCTCCTCACTCTGCTTTTCTCATTCCCCGTCCCTCTCTCTTCTTCCTTTACTGCTCTTTCGTAACTCCCTCACTCCTTCTCTACTACTCCCCTAGGTTTACTGCCTCCATCACTATTTTTTCAACCATGTTTCTCTCCCTGTCTCCATATGTCTCAGTCATTCTAACTGCCTTACTCCTTCTCAGTTCCTTGCTCTCTGTCTCTGTTTCTGTCTCTCTCCCTTTGTCTGTCTTACCCTTAATTTCCTTAACATCTCTGTTTCTACCACTCCTCCTCTCTCCATCACTCATTTTCTATCTATGGTAATTTTTTAACCTTCTCCGTCATTCTCCTTCCCTCACCTTCCCTAACTGTCACTATCCTTTACTCATAGTCACTCCTATTCTCCTACTTCACTTCCTCCTGTCTGTATCTCACACCCCTTCATCTTTTCGCATTCTTTCCTTCACTCTCCCTCACTCTCCTTTGCTCATTGAAATCCTGACTCCCTTTCTCTCACTCCAGTTTCCTAAATCCCTCTATCCCCTCACTCCCCATCTCTCACTTTCCCTTACCCCCTTTTCTAATCCTCATACCCCTTATCTCACCATCACTCCACTTCTCTTACTTTCAATCCCTTTACCCAGCTGTACTTCATCCGCTTCATCTGTTACTCCCTTTTCCTATCTCCGTCCCTTACTCCCCTTTTCTCACTCCCCCTCCATCACTCTCCATTACTCACTGCCAGTCCCTTACTCATTCACTCTTCTTACCTGTATCCTCTACCCTTAGTCCTTTTGTTGCAGTCAGTCTTTCACTTCCCTTTCATGACTGATCATACTTTCCTTTTCTCACTCATTCTGTCTGTCCTTTCCTCCTCTTCACTCAGTCATTTCAATCATTTCAATCATTCATGTATACACTACACATTCATTCAATAAAATTACAACACAGTATATTAGGAATATAGCTCTTCTTGGAGAAGTGAAGTGAGTTCTGAAAAGAACTGTTTTTTGTCTTTTTTGTTTTGTATTTTTTTTTTTAGTTTTTTAACAATTTTGTATTTTTTTGATTTTTTTAGAGCACCAAAAAAAAACTGGTAATGAAAAACTGTTCAACAGGAACAAAAACAATAAATGAAAAAAATTATGGGCTGGAGCATGTGTGCTGCTGTATTTTGTTTTCGATCAAGTTAATACTGCTCAATGTATGTGCACCTTCTGGAAAAGTGGGCGGATGTCCAGTGACCTGGTACACGGAGAATCTGCGGCCGCAGATGATGTGCTCGGCTGAGCAGGTGGAGGGTTGTCTCTTAGGGCTCTAGCTGACTCTCGAGCATAAGGTACAGGATGCACTGTCTTGAAGTGTCTCAACATTGAATAAATACTAAACGAGTATTTCTTGCTGGGATCTCCTCTGGATAAGACACTTCCACAAATAGTGCATGTCACCTTCGGGACATTGACCTTCTTTTGGCCCTCTGGAAAGGTGAAGAATTTCCAGATGAAAGAGTCTTTTTGTTTGGTCTTCCTTGGTGGTACCACAAAGGTCTCCTCCTCACTCCCTGAAGTAGACTGCTGTTCTGCCATTTTCAAGTAAAATTTTACTAGAGTAGCTGTTCAGTTCCTTGTCCCAGGAAATAAGAAGAAATAGTGAGGGGAGTGGGTGTGGTGTTTGAAGATTCTGGAACAGAAACTACTATGAACCAATGAAAAGTGTTGTTTCGTAATCACATGACATGCCGTGCGCACGGTGCTCGCACGTATGCGCGCACCGTGCGCTCACGGTGCACGCACGGATCAGAAATAAATTACTTTTAACCCAATTTCTAAAACATGAAAAGGAGGCAGGGAAGACACTCCCTGACCCCCTAGACCTTCTTAGGGGGTCCCTAAAGGACCTCGTAAATAAAAAAAAAACATTTCCTTTAATAAAAAAAATTGCCGGTGCGTGCACGGTGCGCGCACCGTGAAAAACCCTTAAAAAAAAAAAAAACATTTTAAACTGTTTATAAGTTTATAGAAGATATTAACTATGCTGTTCAACTTTATCCAAATTTTTTAAAAAAGAGCTGAGCCATTCCATATTACAGGATACAGTCAATCTATAACTATATACATAGGTAGTTTATTGTAAAATAAATATATAAAAAATATAATAATACATACATAAATTAGCATTTAAAAAACCTTACAAATTCACTAAAAAAAACATAGGTTTCACACACATTACAGTTAGAAATTAGCATTTAAAAAACCTTGCAAATTCACTTAAAAAACCATAGGTTTCACACACGTCATAGTTAGGAATTAGCATTTAAAAAACCTTGCAAATTCACTGAAAAAAGCATAGGTTTCACACACGTTATAGTTAGGTATTAGCATTTAAAAAACCTTGCAAATTCACTGTAAAAACCATAGGTTTCACACACGTTATAGTTAGGAATTAGCATTTAAAAAACCTTGCAAATTCACTGAAAAAACCATAGGTTTCACACATGTTATAGTTAGCTGGACGTTTCACTCGTACACAACCATTGAAATTCCCCCGTTATAGTTAGTTCAGCTAACTATAACTCGCGCGACCGCAATCCACTGCTGATGACGTCACATATTACCTATGGTTTTTTCAGTGAATATATATATATATATATACACACACACACATATAAAATAATTTCAATTACAAATATTTTTTCTAACAATAATATAAATGGTTCAGAAAAAAATGAATTCAGTAAAAGTATAAAATGGAATTATTATAAACCCCGGCTAACCAACATAACTGAAAGTGTTGGACTTCGAAGAGGTTATATTTACTATTACCACTACAATCTATAACGCAGTAGGGAAAGTTGGACTTTAGAGGGATTACATGTACCATTCATCTCATAATCATTTTGTAGAAAACATTTAAATGTCTAACAAAAAAAAATATTCAATTATATTTTATTTAAAAAATGTATACAATAGAAATTAAAAGATATTTAAATAAAATACAGAATATTTTTTTAAATAAGGTTTTCATGTATGAAAATAAAATTCACATCTGTCCCTTCAGCTCAAAACACACAAAAACATAACAAAATAAATAAAATAAAATAACAGAATTTTTAAATTAAAATATTACTTAAATACAGGAAATAGAATTCACAAAATCTATTTTTCAAATAATATTATTAAAAGCACTTTCCAACAAATTATTAAATAATTGAAGTAAAAGAAATAGTTTACAAGATAAGTTAACAATTTAAAAATGTGAATAGGTTAGTATCAATTAAACAATAATTAAGATTATCAATTGATACCTTTAATAAGTTCAAGCTAGTCTGGCTGATGAGGGGTGATGCCCCGAAACCAGTTCCAGGATGCTTGTTTCCAGTCCAGGGAGGACCTGACGTGGCAGTTCAGGCTGGGCTGTTCCCATGAGGAACAGGGTCAAGACTGATTTGCATATGGCTGGGTCTAAACTGGGGTGGCATAGTGAGCAAAATAGCAATGGATTTAACCCAGATCTTTTGACTGGGGTGAATGTTTTATTTGCTCTGCATTCCATCCATCATCTGTGTGTCTTTTGCTTTCTCAACCTAAGTGCGCCAGGTATGCCCAGGTGTGGGTCCCGGGCTCGCTGTGTCACTGGATTCAAGATAGCTTGGCTGATGAGGGGTGATGCCCTGAAACCGATCCCAGAATGCTTGTATCTGGTTCAGGGGGGATCTGGCTTGGCAGCTCAGGCTGGACTGTTCCCATGGGGAACAGGGTCAAGACTGATTTACATATGACTAGGTCTAAACTGGGGTGGCATGGTGAGCCAAAGAATGATGGATTTAACCCAGATCTCTTGACTGGGGTGAATGTTTGATTTGCTCTGCATTCAATACATCATCTGTGTGTCTTTTGCGTTAATATCTTCCTGCCATGGTCCCCTATAAAAACAATAATCCGCTACTGAAATATAAATTACTAATGAAAGTATGAAATCTGAATTCTAATGAATTAAAATTTAAATATTAAACATATATACATAAAATACAAAAAGGTATATCATTATTAATCAATTAGATATTGATTTACTACAGCAATTAATTAGCACTAAAATAAAAGTGACTAACAATTTAAACCTAAATAAATTACAATTACAATAAAAATGAACTCATTTTGAATTTAAATTAATTATAATTTAAATAAATACCCACCTATTCCCCTACAAACCCAACAACCCACTAGTACATTATAAATAAACAATTGAATTTAAAAAAAATTACACATTTAAAACTAAAAACAATATTTTAAAAAATAATAACAATTATATTAACAATTCTAGCTTAATACACTAATATCTATTAAATGAATGAAAAAATATTTGTTCCAACTATATTAAAAATTACAAAAATTAAATGGATCAATATTCTTACAGATGATATTATATCTAAAAAAACAATATTCTAACCGTAGATATTCTGATTCACAATATTTTGGTACTGGCGATATTCTTGACGCAATACTCCAATCTCATTATATTTTTAATTCAATAATTGTGTCATTCACCTCCGTGGATAAGTTGTACACTAAAAATAAATTGTAAAAGGATTTATGCACTATTTCCTCAATGCATTTTGTTCTATGTTACATGATGTTGACAAAACTCAAAACATTTATAATGTTTAGTATGTGCATATTGTGTTTAAGGTTTTTCGAATTCAATGAGGGTAACTACTGTAATCAACAAGTTAACATAATACTGATTCATGTAGTATACTTCACAAAAACCTATTCAGAAATTCATATTACACCATAAAGATTTGAAAGTGTAACTACAGTTAAAAATAGCTAATACTTACTTTGTTTCTGAAAAACTAAAAAATGATAAAAGTTTTGTCAACGGCTCTCAAAATCAATCCCATTTGTTTTTCTCAAAGTCTGGCGGACTTTCGTCTGTCGGGGTAGAGAACGAAATGCCTACCGACTATGAAACTCTAGATCTGGCCCTATGTTCGGTTGGTAGTGAATATGGTGAATTGTGTAAGCATATGACTCTCCCATTGGATCCGGTCTACATTTGTGCTATAGCACTATTTGTCATTTGTCATTTTCTAGAACTCTCTACCCACCATACTCAATATTACAAATTAATAATGCATTTCTCAATCTGAAGTGAAACTGTACATTGCCAAAGTCACCCAGGAGTCATGTGAATGTTGTGCTAACTTTGACTTTTATCCTAGATTCAGACTCAGATCTTCTGGGACAACATGATGATGACTCTGGAAGTAATATCCATATGTAGAATCTGAGAGAACTTGGATATCAAATGTAAATAAAAAGAAAACCTTAGCAATGTAGACTGTAAACCAGAAAATTGACTGCTCATACATCACCTCTCTAATTGTAATTGTGCTTGTATTGATACAGCAGTTACCACCCCTGACAAGACAATGAACCGCGTTTCTTCTAGTTGCACGCTACTCCAGAACCTAAAAAGGGTTAGTGGTGAATTAGTATAGGGAATTATGAGTTCATTTGAGCGGTGGAAATGTGAGTCTGTTATTTGAATTGAAATAGATAATGGAAGGATCGAAGAGGGAAGAGTCTAGAAAGTGTTTATTGGGAGATCAAAGTAGCAGGAGGAGGTTTAGGATGAGTAAAAGAGAAATGGGGAGGTAAGAGTCTCTAGAAATGGATTAGGGAATCATAGTGGTAAAATGAGTTTTTGGATGAGTCTAAGGAGTGTTATATGATGAGAGAATTTAGAAAGGGTTGTTTTGGAGACCATAGTAGTAAAATAAGGTTTGGGGTGATCCAAGGAGGGATAGATAAGGAAAGAGTCTAGAAAAGGTTATTTTGGAGATCATAGCAGCAAAATGAGGTTTGGGATGAGTCAGAGAGTGGAGGTAGAGGATATATTGAGAGAGGTATAGGGTGAAACATAGGCTAGTGCATTACAGAGATTCATTTTTTTCTACTTTATTATTTTACAGTAAGAATAAAGAAATAAATATATAGATACATAAGTACATGGAGGGTATACATGTATAAGGAAGGTAATTTGTCAAGATTTAAGTTGTATTTAATAAATATAGACTCTCAAGTGTTGCTGTACTTTAACCCCTTCTGTGCTCATGACGGCCGGGACCGTCATGACACACAGTGGGCGTGTGCTCATGACGGCTCCCGGCCATCATGAGCACACGCCCTGGAAATCCCTCTGGTGCGGACACCAGAGGGATTCCCTTTTCACATAAAGAGCCTCGGGAGCTGGGGAAGAACTTCCCCAGCTCCCGAGCCCCCCCCCCTCCCCGTTTCAGTGAAATGATGATCAGAGCACACGTCGCGCTGACGTCATTTCACTGAAACCGAAACTGAAATGAGCCTTTAGGCTCATTTCTGTTTCACTTTCTAAGTGCTCAGGGGACTATCTCAACCCCCTGAGCACTTAGAAAGACGGGAGAGGTATCGTTGGAAAGGGGAGATTCTCCCCAGTGGACCTCTGCTTGGGGATCGCCCCAGGAGGGTGATCCCCAAGCAGGGATCCACCCACTAGACACCAGGGAGGGGGAGCGGACCCTTGGGCAAGGGCCTTTGCTCCCCCTATTAAATTTGGCACTATTGAGTCTTTCTGCCCCCCAGGGGGGGCATAAAGCCCACTAGACACCAGGGATTTTTTTTCCATGTAAAAATATGGGTGGGGGCTGCCCAAAACGGGCACCCCAATACCCCCACTCCCTTGCCACCATTACAGCCTTTCTGCCCCACCTGGGGGGCAGATGGGGCAGTAGCCCCCAATCTGCCCCCACGTGGGGGCAGAAAGCCCACTAAACGCCAGGGATTTTTTGGGGCGTATTTGTTTTTAGGGTGGGGGCTGCCCGAAAAGGGCACCCCAATGCCCCCACCATTACAGCATTTTTGCCCCCCCTGGGGGGAAGATGGCGGCAGTAGCCCCCAATCTGACTCCCCGGGGGGCTGAAAGCCCACTAAACACCAGGGATTTTTTGGGCGCATTTCGTTTTAGGGTGGGGGCTGACCGAAACGGGCATGCCAATGCCCCCAACTCCCACCACCATTACAGCCTTTCTGCCCCCCCGGGGATGCAGAAAGCCCACTAAACACCAGGGATTTTTTGGGGCGCATTTGTTTTTAGGGTAGGGGCTGCCCGAAACGGGCATGCCAATGCCCCCACCCCGCCACCATTACAGCCTGTCTTCCCCCCCTGGGAGGCAGTTGGGGGCAGTAGCCCCCAATCTGCCCCCCCCCAGGGGGGCAGAAAACCCACTCGACGCCAGGGATTTATTTTTGCACATTTTTTTTTAGAGTGGGGGCTGTCCGAAACGGGCACGCCAATGCCCCCACACCCCTGCACCATTACAGCCTTTCTGCCCCCCCTGGGGGTCAGATGGGGCAGTCGCCCCAATCTGCCCCCCCGGGGGGGGAGAAAGCCCACTTGACACCAGGGATTTTTTTTATTCATGTAGGGCTGGGGGCTGCCCAAAATGGGCATGGCAATACCCCACACCCCCCTAGAGAGATTCCAGTCTTTCTGCCTCCTCGGGGGGGCAGATGGGGGAAGTGGCCCCTGATCTGCCCCCCGGGGGCAGAAAGCCCACTAGGTGCCAGCGATCACGCTGGCTTTTTTTATGCGTGGGGTGGGGTTGGGGCTGCCCAGAATGGGCATACCAATTCCCCCACCCCCACAAGAAATAGCCACACTCTTTCTGCCCCCCTTGAGGGCATATCAGGGTAAACCCCCCACCCTCCCATTCCACCCCAGTGTGGCAGAAGCCCACTAGGCACAGACATTTTTTTTAGCAATGTGCCTACCTGTAGATTTTGGGCCCTAGCACAGCTGGCACATAGGAAACCTAGCAAACCTGTACAGTTTCGAAACCCAGACACCAAGGAGAATTCAGGATGGGGTGACTTGGCTGGCCCTCACCAGGTTCTGTTACCCAGAATCCCTTGCAAACCTCAAACTTTGCGCAAAAAAAACATATTTTCCTCACATTTATGTGGTGGAAAGTTCTGGAATCTGCATGTATCTACACAATTCCACCCACTCCGCATTCCCCATAGTCTTCTGAGAAAAATGGTACCTCACTTGTGTGGGTAGACCTGGTGCCCGCGACAGGAAACGGCCCAAAACCAAACGTGGACACACCACATTTTCACAGTGAAAACTGACCCTTTTTTTGCAAAGTGCCTAGCTGTAGATTTTGAACCCTAGCTCTGCCGGCACCTAGGGAAACCTAGCAAACCTATACATTTTTTAAAACTAGACACCCAGGGGAATCCAGGATGGGGCGACTTGTTTGACTCTCCCCAGGTTCTGTTACCCAGAATCCCTTGCAAACTTCAAAATGTGCCAAAAAAACACATTTTCCTCACATTTCAGTGGTGGGAAGTTCTGGAATCTGCATGTATCTACACAATTCCACCCACTCCGCATTCCCCATAGTCTTCCGAGAAAAATGGTACCTCACTTGTGTGGGAAGGCCTCGTGCCCGCGACAGGAAATGTCCCAAAACGCAATGTGGACACACCACATTTTTTACAGTGAAAACATACCCTTTTCTTGCAAAGTGCCTAACTGTAGATTTTGAACCCTAACTCTGCCAGCATTTAGGTTTTCAAAAATGTATAGGTTTGCTAGGTTTCCCTAGGTGCCGACAGAGATAGGGTTCAAAACCTACAGCTTGGCACTTTGCAAAAAAAAGGTCAGTTTTCACTGTGAAAATGTGGTGTGTCCACGTTGCGTTTTGGGCCGTTTCCTGTCGCGGGCACTAGGCCTACCCACACAAGTGTGGTATCAGTTTTTTTTGGTAGACTTTGGGGAATGCGGAGTGGGTGGAATTTTGTGGATCCACGCAGATTCCAGAACTTTCCACCACAGAAACTTGAGGAACATGTGGGTTTTTTTTACAAGTTTTCAGGTTTGCAATGGATTCTGGGTAACAGAACCTGGTGGGAGCCAGTCAAGTCACCCCATCCTGGATTCCCCTGGGTGTCTAGTTTAAAAAATTTATAGGTTTGCTAGGTTTCCCTAGGTGCCGGCAGTGCTAGGGTTCAAAATCTACAGCTAGGCACTTTGCAAAAAAGGGTCCGTTTTGTCTGTGAAAATGTGGTGTGTCCACGTTGTGTTTTGGGCCGTTTCCTGTCGCGGGCACTAGGCCTACCCACACAAGTGTGGTATCATTGTTTTTGGAAGACTTTGGGGAATGCGGGGTGGGTGGAATTTTGTGGATCCACACAGATTCCAGAACTTACCACCACAGAAATGTGAGGAAAATGTGTTTTTTTTACAAATTTTCAGGTATGCAAGGGATTCAGGGTAACAGAACCTGGTGAGAGCCAGTCAAGTCACCACATCCTGGATTCCCCTGGGTGTCTACTTTTCAAAAATTTATAGGTTTGCTAGGTTTCCCTAGGTGCCGGCAGTGCTAGCGTTCAAAATCTACAGCTAGGCACTTTGCCAAAAAAGGGTCAGTTTTCACTGTGAAAATTTGGTGTGTCCACGTTGCGTTTTGGGCCGTTTCCTGTAGCGGGCACTTGGCCTACCCACACAAGTGAGGTATCATTTTTATCGGGAGACTTAGGGTAACACAGAATTATAGAGCAACTGTTATTACCTATCGACTGCCAAATGAAAGACAATGTGTAAAAAAGAAGTCATTTTGAAAAATGGCCTATAATTCTCATGCTAATATGGGTACTCACAATTTCGGAAATGTGCAAATAACTACTGTTTCTAAACTCTATATTTTGTTCCAATTTCCGAAATATATAGGTGTCTTTCATACCGATTTTTCCAGGTATATATTTTCCCAAATTAATTGCTATATACCCGGTACACAGTAAAAAACCATTGCAAGATGCTGCTCAGTTATTGGCTCTGGGTTCATCGGGTTCTTGGTGAACCTACAAGTCCTATATATCCCCACAACTAAAAAGGTCCAGCAGATGTAACGGTATATTGCTTTGAAACAGCTCTTATAATTTGAAGAAGTTACAGGTGAAAACATTGGCAGAAATGGCTGTTTTCTTCAACAAATTTTCAATTTTTCCATTATTCAACTGTTAATTTCTATAAAGAAACTTTGAAGGATCTACACAAATGACCCCTTGCTGAATTCAGAATTTTGTCTACTTTTCAAAAAAAAGTATAGCTTTCCAGGATCCATCATTGCTTTCATACCCATTTCTACCATTAATTGGAAGAAGGTTGAAAGCACAAAAAATAGCAAAAATAAGCTATGTCCCAGTAAAATGCCAAGACTGTGTAAAAATTGTTGGTTTTCTGACAAAAGTCTGCATGTCCCTAAAAGGTGGGGAAATGGTGATTTCAGCCCCACAAATGCTTTGTTGATACCATTTGCAGGGAAAAAAGCAGACAATTTCACTTGCAGCACTTTTTTCCCATTTTTTAAATATCTGGGTGCCCTCCAGGGGATCCACAAACCCTCAATACCTTTAGAATCCCCATGATGTTGGAAGAAAAGGACGCAAATTTGGCGTGGATACCTTATGTGGTCAAAAAGTTACAGGGGCCTAAGCATGAACTACCCCAAATAGCCAAAAAAAGGCTTAGCACAGGGGGGGAAGGCCTAGCAGCGAAGGTCTTAAGTTATTTTATTTATGTATTTGTTTTATTAAATATTTTTTCAGTATTTCAATAGTCAAGCACTTGTTGATAAATAGTTTTGATAGTATTACATGTTGTGAAAGATAAATAAATGGAGAATCATAACCATCTAATCAAATAACTTATATGGAAACTATACAGCGACCTATATATATGTTAAGAATAGAATTATGTATATATTAACCATAATTTAACTATAAGTATTATGTACAGTTGTTAATCAGAGCTGAGGAATATCTATATATTTAAAGACATCATTATTATGCATATTTATACAAAGAAATACACATATCTAGATACATACATATAATCAAATTAAATGCTGTACATTTGTGTTTGAGCATGGTGGTTATGTAGGAAAGAGCCAACGCTTGAGTGGTCTTCTGAAGATAAGGGGCCTCATTTATGAGAAGTGACGCATCGCTGCGTGAAAGCAGCGATGCGTCACTTCTCAGTGCGTCCTCCTTGCGACATGATGGGTGCGTCATATTTACAGTATGACGCATCATGTTGCAAGGAGTTACAGATACGTCAGTATTTCTGACGTATCTGTAGGCGCAAAAGTGACGCATTGCTGGAGTGTGTCAGAAAAGTCACGCAACTCCAGCAATGTGTCCTTTCACATGGGGCAAGCCCCATGTGAAAGAGCCTGCGTCAGTCTTATGCCTGCCATGAGGCAGCTGTAAGATATTGACGCATTTGCGCACACTAGAAGTGGCGCAGTGAAATCTCGTAGATTTCACTGCGTCACTTCTACGAGGCTTACTTACGTGGGAACGCCCCCCCTGAATACAATATACCTGGCGCAGGTATAATGTGACGCACGGATTTACAAAGTGACGCATCTAGGTAGATGCGTCACTTTGTAAATATGGTGCAACAAGGCTCACTTTGTACGCCACAGTTGCGTCACAAAAAGTGACGCACCGGCGGCGCAAAAGTGACACAAGGGCTCATAAATAAGCCCCAAGATAGTTATCTGTGGGTCTTATGTTTGAGGGTAATGAGTTCCATAGTTTGGCTGCTTGAACAGAGAAGGATGTGCCACGTATGGGGCATATCAGCAACAACCGGCGATAATTATCGCTAAGCGCACTTAGCGCTAGGATAATTATCGCCGGCTAACGTGGATTTTTATTGCTGAGATAGCGTGCTATTAGCAACGCTTATCTCAAAAGCGATAAAAATCCTAGCGCTAACTGCCAAACGTGAGATTATCGCTGGAAACCCAGCGATAATCTCACGAAGTTTGGCGTTAGCTTGCTGATAGGGCCTAACATACTTAGCCATGATATCCACCTTCCAAAGGATATCATGGCTAAGTCAGTCCTGAAGCAGGCATAAGGAAAGTAGCGATAACAGGGGTTATCACTACATTCTTGCCGCTATGCTTCATAGCGTGGGGCTTGATGATAGGAGAAATGTCGCTTAGCGACATTTCTCCAGTCATGTCAGGTCAGGAACGCCCACTTTGCATCTCATTAGAGATGCAAAGCTGGGCGTTAAGAATCCGGGCGCTAATGCACGGTTTCACGCGATAGCGTGATCTTGCTGATTAGGAGATAAAATTATCGCCGCTTTTCGCCCGAAAACAGACGCAAAAGCGGCGATAATTTTATATCGCCTCGTTGCTGATATGCCCCTACGTTTTTTTTCTTGTATGGTGGGATTTTGAGGCTAGGTGCCAATATGGAGATGAGGTTCCTTAGTTGAATGTATTTGGTTAGTTTTTTTACTGATGAAAAGCGGTACTGTTCCATGTATTGCTTTGTGGATGAAACAAAGCAGCTTGAATGTGGTGCTTCTGGCTACCGGTAAGCAATGAAGAGCCCTCAAGGCAGGAGAGATGTGGGCTTGTGGCTTTACATAGGAGTAGTCTGGCAACAGAGGTCTGAATCCGTTGTAGTCTTTTCATAGTTGATAAAGATGATCCATGGTAGACGCCATTGGCATAATCAAGTTGAGAGAGTACAAGAGAGATAGTAGCCTGGACCTTGTCTGGAAATCCCAGGTGGGGGAAGATCTGTTCCAAATCTTTCATAGTAATGAAATGTAAATGTAATTGGGGAGAGAATGTGGCCTAATGGCTAGGGCAATCGACCTCAGAGATGGGGAACCGTGTTCGAATCTCGGCAGGGACGCTCAACATTCTGTGATTCTGGGAAAATCACTTAATCTACCAGTGCCTCACAAAAATGAATGTGTCCATCTGTAATGTAACTGGTGCTCATGTAAACGTTCTGATCCCTTCGGTCTAGTTCTCGCTATATAAAACTCCACCCAAAAAAAAAAAGGAAGCTTGATCTTGCTAATTTGCCCACCGGGGCATTCATTGCCAAATTGAAGTCCATGGTAATTCAAAGGTTTCTTAGTTCCTTAGATACTTTAGTAGGTGGGCCCAGATCCTCAGGCCAGGCGCCGAGTGGCTCATAATTTTTTCAATTACGACATGCGAGTATTTCCATCTTGGACGCATTGAATTTGAGATGGCTCCATGCCATCCACCACTCAATGGCTCTGAGGCAACTGAACATTTGTGAGTTTCCAATGTCCAATGAGTCATCTGCATAGTTATAGCGTGTGAGCTGAAATTCATTGATCATTGCTGGTAATGACTTCATGTACATGTTGAAAATCATGGGTGAAATGATAGAGCCTTGATGGAGCCCTGTTTTGTGAAGTATGGTTCGAATGAAAAAGGGAGAGAATGAAGGACATTTGTTCTGTTTTGAAGGTAGGAAGTGATCCAGTCGAGAACAGTCCCCTCTATGCTGGCTTCGTAAATTCTTTGTATTAGAGTGTTATGGTCAAATGTGTCAATGGCAGCTGAGAGGTCCAAGAGAAGTAGTGCAGGAACCCTGTTCTGGTCTATTGTGTTTTTGAGGTCAATCCAAGAAGGCGTTGAGGGTGTATTATGGGCCTCTTCCTAGATGAAATCCTGTTTGGTAGTCAGAAAGTATGGCGTTATCTCCAGTGAATTGTGACATCTGTGTGAACGCTGCTCCTTCTATCATTGTCCAGGAAAGGTCCATTTATAATTGGTCTGTAGCTGTCGGGGTCAAGTGGGTCCAGGTCAGTTTTCTGTAATAATGGGCATATGTATGTCTTTTTTAGGTCTTCTGGAAAGATTTCTGTAGTTAAAGAATTATTGATGATTCCTGGTACTGGTATGGCAGCAGAGGTTTTTAAAAGATTGTTTGTGAAGATTTGTGGGGGACAAGGGTCAGAAGGGCTGCTGTTGGCCTGCTTGCTTTGACCAGATCCATAACTTTGCTTTGTGATATTTGTTTGAAGGAAGGCAAAGGCTGAGTTAGCCTACTCTTGGAGGGAATTTGGGGAAATGGGTTGGTTTTGGTGGATTTCCTTTGTTATAAATAGGAGACCAACGTGTCTGCTTTGGTTGTATAATGATTTGCAAGTTTGTCCATAAGTTCTTGAGTAATGGGATGAGTTTATTCTGTGCATTTTGGTTTACAAAATTCAGTGAGAATTTTATCAAATTCTTTATTTGCACATTCAACATTTTGAAGTCTGTCTGAAGAGTGGCATGTCTTTTATTTTGTTTGCACCTGTTTAGGGAGGAAGGTGTATGAGTTATGGGTAGTGGACCATGTGGGTCATGTTGTAAGGCTCTGAATTGTGCAATGGTTGAGAAGCAGTGATGTTGTGTTGGTGTATTTGTGTTAGGTGTGGGGGAAGAGATAAAACTTGGGAGTAAAGATGGTTTAAGATGTGTATTATTTGTGTAGTGAGGAGGTGGGAGTGGGTGTATGTTTCTAGTTTGTGATGGAAAGTATTATGCAATAGTGTGTGTGAGGGATATTTGGTTCTGCTGGTGTGTGTTTTATGTTTCGTTTTTATGGAGTAGTGAGAGGAGATGATGATGTATTGTTTTTCTGAGAAGGATTTGTATGCAAAGTATTGTTGGTGAGTGGAAGTTGAATGGTAAAGGGGTGGTGATGTATTTTGGAAAGGAGTGTATTTGGTGTGTGAGAGGGGATAGACAAGAGTTTTGAGTGTGTTAGATTTGATAGCTGGAAGAGGTAATCTGTGTGGTGGAGTGGAGTGTAAGAATTGTTTGGTTGTGTGTTTTTGGTCGAAAGAGGAGGGTGTTGGTGAAGAAAATGATTTAGGACTGAGTATAGATTTGGTAGTGACAGAAAGGGGTCTGTTAGGAGAGGGTAAGGCTGGTGTTTTGTATGAACAGGGTGTGTCTGGATATATTAAAGTTGTGTATTGAGTGGCTTTGTGTTGTGTTGGTGATGTGTGGATTTGTTAGTGTTACAGGACAGAATGTTGTTTTGTGTGAGAGTGCTGGTGCTATTGTGTAGTAGTTGGGGTGGAAGGGAATATACATTTGTGATTTGTGGGGTTTTGTAGTGGTTGTAGGGACATTTAAATGTGGTTAGGGTTTGTTTGTAGTAAATGAGTATATTGCATTTGCTGTGAGTGTGTTAATTTGTTTGTGGATGTGGATAGGTTAAGGTGGTTGCTGGTAAATGGAAAGAGGGCTGCATTTCTGGCCTTAGGTCTGACCAGTGCTGAACAAGCCCAAATAGGCAACTTCCCTTGTCCTTTCTGCCCTTAGTCTTGACACACAGGCTGAGACGTCCTTAGCTCTAAGCTTAAAAAGCCCTGGTGTTCAGGTGACACCTTTGGCCAATGGGAACCCTAGCCTTAACCCTAGCCAATCATAACACTATCCCTAAGCCCTGGGACCAACAGGAGACCAGGCCATTACAACCAATCACAGCCCTAACATCCAATCAGAAACCACGGCTAAACCCAACGTTCAATAGAAACCCTATCCCCAGAACCCAATCAGAATCCCAGACCTATCCCCAATCAGAACCTTAACTCCAAGTCCAATGGAAATCCTAGCCCCAGGAACCAGTCAGAACCCTAGACCTAACAGCCAATCATAACCCTAAGCCCTAAGTCCAATAGAAACCCTAGATGTAGGAACCAATCAGAGCACAGATGTAACAACCAGTAGAGAACTTATTTAAGGGGCCTTAAGCACAGGCTGATGGCTAGAGGGCAAGGAGCTGCTCCTGAAGTCAGAATCTCCTTGGATACAGACAGGCTCAATCCACACTTTGCAGGTCCTGTTTTACCCTGCAGGTAAGGTCCAAATCGAAGCCACTTAAAATACTGCTTTTCGCACACTTAAACAAATCATTTTTTTTTGCCATAAACGAGTCCTGGATACACTTTCCAAACACACGTTTAACACATAGAGAAGATTAAGCAGTCTCTTAAACACACCCCGCTTAGAATCTGAGGGTGTAGTTTACCTTTTTAGCTCGGAGGCTGAAGTAATGACACAGAGGCATGATGTTAAAGAAGATGATTGTTCCATTACTGCAGGTTCCAACGCTTTTTTAATACAGTACCAACATTCTGTGTCGTTGCCAAGTCAAAAGCAGAATATATGGTATCTTCAGCCAAACTCAAGACAGATGTTCAGCTGAAAAGTATCATAGTGGTAACTCCTCATTAAGGGCTTGGTACATCTGCTTCCAGTGACACGTTCCTTGCAGTTTGTAGCCTTTGCTTAACGGATATCAGTGGGGACATCTGGCCCAATAGCTCGCACGACAAACACCCTCAAATCCTTTTGGGAAGAAGCTAAAATAAGAATGCAGAAGAAACCAACACCATGTCACCTGCAGCACTCTCAATGACAGTGCTGGACATATCAGTATTGTCCACTCTAGCCACCATAGCCAATACCACTGACACTGCCAGCAACTTTAAGAGACTATGAAAACATGTGTCAGTCAACCATGACTCAAAGACCCAAAGGAAAAAACATCTGATATAAGACAGCTCAATGCCCTCGCTCCTAGAATGATAGCTGTGAAACTACTTAGTTTTGGAAAATTATAGTTTTCAAAAATTGGTGCCTTTCTTGGAACTCCAATGGAAAATACTAACTCATTACTACTTTTCCAGAATAGAAATCCCAGACCTTTACAAGTTGGTGGTCAGAAAAATACGTGGGACACTCAACAAAGTAAAGAGAGATTTTGTTCACTTTACTATAGACATTTGGAAAAGCGCTCAACACATACGGCCCGATTCACAAAAGCAAAGTGAGACAAAAGTCAAATTTTATGACTATTTTTTGTATTCACAAAGGGCATTTACGAGTAGTAAAGTTAGACTTTTGCTTCCGTTAAACTTAAGTTTTGGTCTTACATTTAACTGAGACCAAAAGTCCTTGGTCTCAGTTACACTTAAGACCAGAACTTAAGTTTAACTGAGACACCCTGCGGTGTAGGGGTGATTGTTTTTGTGCAGGAAGGGACACCTTCCTGCACAAAAACAATCATGAGAGGGGTTTCCTCTTTCTACGTGCAGCACACATGCAAAAAGGAAAAATTAGGTGAATTAAAGGTATTTCTTCTCGTTGCTCCTCCATTATGCCTCCCCTGGGGAGGCATAGTTCTGTTATGTTACTGGGTACTTATAAAGCGCGCGGCTACTCCTTGGAGTTTCCCAGCATAGGAATCCGACACATTCCCAGGTTTACAAAACTTTGGATGTTGCGTGGAAATACCCACAGAAACACCCATGAAACACACCTTTCATGCGCAGTAATGTAACAAACGTTGAGGGGCCTCCTGCACAGTACATGGAGGGGCCCCCCTCCAGACTCAGACAAAAGCTCTCAGGCCCGGGTACTGTGCCGAGGGGGGCCCCTGGAGTGCAAGCCCCCAACACAGCGGGGGCTGCGGGGGCCTGTGTTACGCCACTGTTCACGCAAATGTGTGAAAAGGGGCCATATTTACAATGCCATGAAAAGACACGCAGGGTGGCTTTCCGTTGTCTTGTAAATATGGGCAGGTACACTGTGCTGCTGTTGCGTCTAGAAAGTGACACACCGGCGGCGCAGTGGGTTGTAAATAAGCCCCATGTATCTAGAAGCTGTGCGACCGGTCAAAGCGTTAGTAAACTGGCACCCTAGTTTCAAGTAAAGGGTTGTGTCATTAATTGATTTAACCATTAGTACAAAGTAGCGTTTCAGAGTTTCGCTGTAAATAGCCTATCGCCGAGTTTCTGATCAAATCTATTGATTACTGATAATTTGCACAAAATGCACATATGCCACTGTGTACCTACAATGCTCGATTTCTGCTTAGTTTATTAATCAAGCCCTAGATGCAGATTGCTACATACATATTTAACTCAACACATACCGTGAATATTTTAATTTTCCCACTGTCGTGTTTTTGTAAGCATGGCTAGTTCAAGGACCCTGGCGTAATGAGGATCTCTCTTGCCTTTTGTTAGAAAACAAAATAGCTGTGTGTTGTTCGTTTGATGCTATATTGCAGCCAGCTATGTTTGTCTTTTTTATTGAAGCAACCAATCTATCTGGCGGTCGTTTACATGCTGGCAAAGAGAAGGAGGGGCATGAATTATTCATGCGATTGGAAATTGGATCTTTCCCCTTTGTTAGTGATAAATAGCTTCAATGTTCTGCAGCCCTTATTCAGGCATAAACCAACATGAAAAGAAACAGGGGCCCCTGTCAAATAAATGTGCTCTTATTTCCATCACATCCTGGGTGATTCAAGCAGGTTATCTTTTGACATGATGCAAACAGGCAATGTTCCTGACTGGGAGGCGTGGTTTGGCTCACGTCAGTAATGAAATTGACAGTTCGGCTGCTTCAATCAGGTGGCAGCATGATTTTGATTTGACTTGGTTGTCCATTCCAAAGGGCATAATTTTTAAGTCAAAAATTCCCTGAACTATGTGCAGGGATTTGGACACTTTTAGGACCAGCTCAGCCTTTCATCCTCCTGAAGTCAATTAAAGGTATACTGAGGTGGATAATAGTAGCCCATTCTTTTTATAGTGCTACGAAATGCTACAATAGGGGTAGCAGACACTATATGAAAACGCAAGTGATTGTTATTTTCTTTAGTACATCGATGTGGAGAAAGATGGTCATGAGACCAGGAGGATACTTGACTACAAGGGTGCTGAAAAGCGTAGCATAATGGCCCAGGCCAAATTTCAGGGTATCCATGAGATTCATTTGCACACAATGGGTTGAAATCATAAAAAATAGAAATCTCCACCCTTGCATGGGTGCAAATTTTCAAACATATGGAATTCACACAGGTTTCCAAGCGTACACCTGGAAAGCTAAGAAGGTCTGGCCAAGACTGAAGCTTGCAGGCTACAGATGTCAGCATCAAACGTTAATGCACTAAGTGATGCAAAGTCATTTAGACCTGCCTACCTCTAGAGATCAGTTTACTTCATCATAGTGTAACAAATCCCTTTCTCAATCCCTAAATTCCTTCCATATTTTCCGTAAATGTGCTTCTCAAGGTGATCCGGGCCTCTAGTCTTTCACATAAGGACCCCGACACCTACTAACCAACTAATTAGCCACACAGCTAGCTGATTGTAATCCCCAGAGTCATTTATAGGCACGTTTTAACAAAGTTTTCGAAATAGGCAGACACTCATCACGTAATATTATCGGAATTCTCAAATAAATGTTTTATCAGAAAAAAGTAGCACACATTCTTCCTCAGGGTAAGATGAGTGCCATTTACATAAAACCAAGCCCCGGTTTGTGCACTCAAATAAATGTATAATCTCCAGATTACAGCCTGAACATTCTTTCAGTTGCATGTCTGTCAGAGGACCCTCGCTGTATTATTCACAACCCGTAAGAGCTGTCAAACACAGTAGCACAGAGCCAGAATTGCAAAATAGGCCCCGCTGGCATTAGATCTCACTAAGCTCCAACTACAGCCTTTGTTAGTTTTGGGGGTGTCATTTCCTCGGTTCCCAAACATTGATCTCTAGTGAGGCTTAACCCCCTAAAATGTATGTTGTTCATCCAGGCACATTAAGGCAAGGATAACACACTGAGTAGAATGGAGTGGGGTATTTACCACTCCCTTTAAATACCATTAATTTTCTCTTGGTGAGGTATTTACCACATGTGGTAAATACCACTTATCCTGAATGTTTAATTTGTAAATGAGACAAAACATGCAGGATAGGATTTTAACACATTGAATTCCACATCTTTTGCCTCTTTGCCAAGCCTTTTCCCCACCAATAAATGTTGGCAGATTCGATGTGCCAAAAACCTATCAAGGGAAAAGTGAGGATGTGATCATTATCACACAATTCAGAATTCCAACCCCCAGATTCGAATTCAGCCCTCAACTTGCAATCAGGGCCTATGTCTCTAATCATGGAGATAGCCATTTTCTCATTGTTTAGCGGCATTAATCACATTGATTCCTTCCCTCTTACTACTGAGATCCTCCTAAATGTATCTGTTCCCTGTGTGAGTGCTCAGTTCCTCCAAATCCTGTACTTCAGGATTAGCTGTTCCTCATCCAATACATCACACCCACAAGCATAATGGACAATGCACTGGAAATCGCCCCTGAACGAATGAAGGATGCATGTTTGTAAAGTGCTAAAATTCCCAAATTTGGTGTCCTGCCATTCATCTGACCATGCAGCAGTCACCAAGCACCAGACATCCTGTTAAATCCACTTGCCTCCTTAAAGCAAGTGGCATTTTATCCCAGTCTCAGAACAGTAGATACAAAAAACAGATCTGCACTCATTGTGGGATCTGAAGACTCTAGAAACAGCAGACATAGATAGAGAGGCATGTGTCTAGAATCATAGTGATGGAATTTGAGGGTAAGGAACTCCAGCCAATGTAAAGCTTCGAGATGAGGCGATACAGACATACCTCCACTTAAATGCAAATTTAGTCTACCTTTCATATTTTGAATGATTTGAAGGTAGACCGCCTACGGTTTTGAGCATCCTTAGATAAATGGTATTCCCATAGGAAGGAGATTATCACCTGGCCTGCTTATGAACAGTTTAAAGAAGGAGTGGAATGGCTTCTTTCATACTTTTGGGAAGCAAAAACCAATCAGAAGTCACTCTTTTAACTGGCGACCCCATAGTTAGGGCCACATCAAGATGTACCCCAAGTTCCATGTAGCAGACATAGGAATTGGCTCTGTAGAAAACGATTAAACCATCTCACCAAGTGGAAAATTAGCCACTAATTATTAAGACCCCAGTCTTATCTAAGTTTATTGAATATTAATGGCTACAGAGGATATGTGTTTATGGAACTGATCTCTAATATCTTCTGAATTACTGTGAATTTTGAAAATAATATGTGTCAGTAGCATTGGAGTAGAAATTAAATTCAAATGGAAGCCACAAAAATATTAAACAGGGTGAGGAACAAGGCTGAACCCTGTGGAGCTCCATATATATTAGTCAGAAAGCTAGATATGTGAGTCAAGAGAGCAGCGGCTTGCATTCATCCCACTGAGACTGATTCCAACCATGGTATAAAACGCCTTCTTATTCCCACAGCTTTGAGATAAGATAAACAATATAAATATACAGCGATAGAGTGAGTTACATATGGACAAGAAATCTGATAAAATGAGTGCCGCCATGACACTTTTCTGTAAGATGCAGCTCTTAGCATCAAATGTAGCTGTCATGGCCAATTTCCTTCAGTGGCTAGGGTGGAAGATTGTCTGAGAAGATTGCAAGATTGTGATTCAAGCTATTGCATACATTGCCGCATAACTTCATTTTCGACTATAATGATAGCTGTAAATAGATTTGCCAATATTTAGCAAATATGGTAGGATTGCTGTGGCCATCTCATTCATAAGTCTACTGGAACTTTCCTGCTTACCAAAATCAGGACTTGTACATTGTCTAGTAATAATCTTCTAGTAGTGGCAGTGACACTTGCCAGAGTGATTGCCATCTGCCTTCTCAGTTACCACTATCAATTCAAAATGGATTTTTGTATCTACCTGTTGCCTGGTCTGGGAGAATGAGGTTTTTGTTAAGTTGTTACACAAGTGTGCAAAGTCAAGAGACAGGGTATCAATAAAGCAAACCCATATTCCAGAGAGAATAACAAGGTCAATACATCTCACAGAAAAAGGACAGCAATTAAATTATGTAAGAACCTAACTATTTATTTCAAGCAAACAAGACAGATTTTCATCTCCCCGTTCACACATTCTTCCGCACCAACGAAAAAGTAGAATGTAATATAGCACACATTACTAACAACGCACACACACAACATGACATGCACACAATCTTCCTCTCAGCACACAGACATCAACTAACCAATGTTGTAGCCTCCTTACTCTTCACCTTTCCAACCTAGGAACATTTGTGATTCTGTTCCAGAATCTTGAACACTTATTACACTCTGACAAATAGACCTTCTCTTCAGTCTCTCTGCACCACTGTCTCAAGAACCATTCTAGACCAGCAGGACCTTTCTCCAAACGAGAGATACACATTTCTTTTGTTTAATGGCTAAGCTTCTACAAGAGCTAACATACTTTGACATACTTTGACATTCATGTAAATGGTACTCTGTGCCATATATCATTTCTACTGCACTATACTAAATCCACTCCATTTGACCTTTACCATCCACCCATGACTAAATCCTAGTCACTTTGATTTAAATTTTTAGTCCTCTTTGACCTGTCCTCTGTGTACAACCTAATATTTGTCTGATATTCTTTTAAAATTCCATACCTAATGTCTTATCCCTTGTCTACTGCCACCACGCAGGCCATAGTTTCAATGCCAAACATGCTTCCCTCAACTTCTCCAGCAGCTACATTACAGGGGGGGTCTTATGCACTGTTAAAGGAAACAGCAATGCTTTCTTCTCAGAAATATCAGCTATTTCAGTCAATACGTTCTTCAACCACACTATTCATTTTTCAATTTGCCCATTCCCCTTGCTTTGATATAAGGGAACCCTTCTGTGTATGTTTTATCCTACATTTCACTAAAGAGATCATAATTTATTCTAACACAATTTGCACTCCATTATCAGAGACTCTCTCCTCCAGCTGACCTTCTCTTACAAAGGCAATCTTCCAAAATCCTGTCACCAGAGCCATTGTCACCATCCATGCCATCCTGACTTCGGGTCATTTGAGAAATGTTCTACCAAAACAACTATGATTGCAATCCTATGGCAACAGGGCAAATGGTCCCATAATATTAACTGAACCACCGTTCAGACAGGAGTTCCACCGGTGCTATTGGTACCATATGATCTTATTGGCTAATCCCCAAAAAGAGTAATGTACCTATCTGTTTCTGAAAATCCCCAAATGGCTTTCATGTGCTAACATGACAAATCTTTGCCCTGTATTCACCATTGAAACTATATTTTCCTTTCTTGCCAAAAATCCATGTTGTCAAAGTAGGGTCCTACAGCCCTTAGGGCCTCATGTAGGTGGCATACACTTTACCGATTCTAAAATACCGAATCATACCGATTCGGTATTTAAGAATCGGTAAAGTGTATGTAGGTAAAAATTCGGTAAATGTTACCGAATCGGAGTGAGTCGGTAATTACCGAATCGGTATTTACCGATTCGGTAATGAGGCATACCTTCCCATTGAGGGGAAGGTATGCCTCATTACCGAATCGGTAAATACCGATTCGGTAATGGGGAGCACATGCAAGGGTGGCAGGGTGTCACATTGACACCCTGTTGCACCCCTGATTCGGCCATGTGTGCACATGTGGCACACATACATGCCCTAAGGGCATGTATGTCTGCCACATGTGCACACTTCTAAGCGCTTTTAAATGCTTTTACTCATCCATACTTTATTTACCACCAACTATTAGTTGGTGGTAAATACCGACTCTAAACAACACCCACACAGTCCCCCTACATCTGATTTCTGTATTCGGAATTTACCGAATCGGTAAAATTACCGAATCGGTAAAATTACCGATTTCGGTAAAATTACCGATTCGGTAATTTTACCGATTCGGTAAATTCCGAATACAGAAATTCACCCCCTACATACCAAAAGCCAAAATACCGGTCGGTAACGGTATAATTACCGAAAATCGGCCGTTACCGACCGGTATTTGGCTACCTACATGAGGCCCTTTGTGAGGAAAATACCCTCTTTTGTACGAGACACCACAGACATATTGCGTATCATTGATGACACAGGGAACCTAAACAAGATTAACCTTCTAGTGACACCTGACGTGGAAGCGTTATACACCAACATTCCACAACGAGCCACACTTGATGCGATTGAGGCAAGTCTGTTGAAGGAAGAATGGTACTCACCCACCCCCATCACCTTCATCATGGGATGTGCCACTTTGGCTCTCACGTAAAACGTTTTTGAGTATGAGAAGCAATTATTCCATCAGTCCCAAGGTACTTCCATGGGAAGTACCTCCGCCCCCAGTGTGGCCTGCCTGTATATGGCAACTTTTGAGGAGGAGGTCATCATGAACCCCAACAATCCCTACAAAAACAACCTGACACTATGGAAGAGGTTCATAGATGATATCTTCATTCTGTGGAGAGAGGACCTAGCCACATGTGAGGAATTCTGCCATTGGGTCAACACACAGAATTAATTTTAGAAATTCGCACATACTATATCAGACACGAGTATCCGTTTGTTAGATCTGCGGGTGAGACTTACCAATGCAGGACTGAGTACAACCCTGTATAGAAAACCTACAGATAGGAACAGCCTCCTTCTGTATAATAGTCATCACCCTATGGCACTCAGGAATAACTTACCATTTGGACAGTTCCTCCGTATCTGGAGGAATTGTAGTACCCTCACTGACTACAAATCAGAAGCCTCACAATTACAACAGAATCTGAGGGAGAGGGGGCTACCCTGAGCGCCAGGTCAGGAACTCTTACAAGAGGGCACTGAACAATCCACGTGAATCACTCCTCCAAGTGACCACCAAAGAGCAGACTGAAGCCCTGACGTGTGTCACATCCTTCACCTCTGACTCCACACGAATCAAAGGGATTATTAACAAACACTGGGTCATAGTGAATACAGAAGATCTAAACCTCCCTAAACCCAGGTTTGCACTCAAATGTACACAAAATCTCAAGGACATCCTGATCCAAACCAGACCGAAGGCTAGGGAACAAGGGGTCCATAGAACACTATGGGGCCTACCGCCTGTGGTAGGGCACTACCCCTGTGGGACATGTTCAGTATGTGAACAGACCAGAACTACCAAAGAAATTGCATTGACTGACACCTTCACCTAGAGGTTAAAGCGACACACTAATTGCAACACCCTGCAACAAGAAATACATAGATATGACAGTGAGGGCTGTTAAATTACGCATCACTGAACACAAAAGCAATGTCAGGTGTATGAGAGTAACCACAAAAATGAACACTCACTGCAAAGACCAAAACCACTCTGCCGAATCACTCTGGTGGGTGATCCTTGAGGCACACCCCAAAACTGCACAGCAGGCTCTGTTTAAAATAGAACAAAGATGGGTGCACCAGCTGCCTATCAATCTATCTGGCCTGAACGATGACATACCATAGGCGGCACTGACGGAAAGATAACTAGACTGTTATGAGGACCTCCCTCTGCAATCTTTGACTATACATGGAGACATCCAAACACAAGGGATCTATACTGTTCGCAAGTTTTCCTAGATCCAACATCAATGTCTACACAAGGTATCCATGATGTTCATAAGCTTTCCCAGTTCCAACTTAAACATCTACACGATACGAGGGTTCCCCACAATGCATGGGATTCACATCCAACACTGAGACGCACATGACATCACAAATGTATATGGGTGTGCATGCCACGCAGTCACTCCCTACATTGATTTTTGGTTCCGATATTTCTGTGATTTTTAAGCTTGTTCTAAGGGCCAACGTGATGTTATTTACCAGATTGTCATCGAATACCAACTTTTAGATGTAACGCAATCAGCGCTGTATGAGCCCCCCCCTCCCCCCCCACAGCCCAATATTGACACCACAACCCCCTTTGGGCACTAATAGAGATCTGGTGTCCTGATACCATCTAACATGTTTACCGTAACGTGATCAGCTACCGATCCGGGACGGGTGATGGTGTGAGCTATCTTTATGTCCCACGCTATATAGAACTGTCCCTACAGGTGAACAACCTTTACAACTAAACTATTACAACGCACTACACTTACAACAACATTTTTACAACGCAACATCCACTACAACGCATTCCATTACATAGCATGACACTACAACGCATGTTTAAAAACTACCTTTACAACGCATTCCATTACATCGCATACTACTTTTACAACGCATACCATTATAACGCAATCCAACACTTACCCTACTGTTGCACCCCCTGGAGTTAGAATAGTAATTTTTACCCCTATACTATGCATTGTAATGGTATGCGTTGTAAAGGTAGTATGCGATGTAATGGAATGCGTTGTAAAGGTAGTTTTTAAACATGCGTTGTAGTGTCATGCTATGTAATGGAATGCGTTGTAGTGGATGTTGCGTTGTAAAAAATGCGTTGTAAGTGCATGCATTGTAAAAGTGTGCGTTGTAACGACATACATCCGTCACTACAACACGATACGTTACTAATCCTCATGGGTAGATAGATGACTTCTATTACCCATTAATAGACGGGTTAGCTGGCTACCAACCACAATGGCTTACTCCCCCTGTACACTCCAAGATGGCCGCCGCGTTTCCAACATCTCGGTAGGCAACCACGGCATGATTATACCACGTGTCATGACGCGGCAGAGCGCCACCCACTTACGTCACGGGGCGCGGGAATTGCCGAGTACTTGAGCGCTGCCGTGATGGCTGCTCTTGTGCTTTCCAGTTTTCCGGCTCGGCGGGGTAGGTGTACCAACGCTCATCCCACAAGGATAGGTGAGTGATGGGGCACTGAGTGGAGCTATGTATGCAACGTGATTGACGTTCGAGCTGTTTGGGTCTCTTATTGGTTGGATACAGGCTACTCGATCGACACCAGACAACCTGCCACAGTGGGCAGGTTATGCGTGTCCAGTATCTTGGGGGCTCCCAGCGCGCAGTTGTGTGTATGGCCGGGTGATCTATACCTTCTATTTCTAGCGGGGTTGCTCCTCCCCACGGCTGATATACTTGGTGCGCTGATGTAGCACTGCCACATTGCTACCACCACCGTGACAGGGGCAGGATGTACCTTGCTGATCCTGCCCCCCTAAATCACGACAACTAGGTTCACCGTGACCACGAGGCTGTGCTTTGGCTTCTTGGCAAGCACTTACTATTATGCACCTTGCCTCTCATATCTTTAGGACACCACGACACTGGTGTCTGGAGCCGAACACCGAATGAAGTGACACTATTCCTACAGTTAGGTGAATTAACTTAAGTATCCGACGTCCTATAATGGGGACGCCAACAATACTCCACCTCTGTGGCTGTTTTTAACCTAGTCTTCTGTTTTATTCTTTTAAAATGGGTATGAGAGTAACCATCCCCTGGCAGCAATAAGGCGGTCAACTGTTAAGAGGGTTGTCGGAATAATGTGACCTATTGACTGAGCGATGTCTGCAGAATTAGTCTACAGTATGACATCACACCTTTCTCTACCATTTCTTCTCACATTTTTTCCTGTAGGTCACCATTTGGATTGGCGGGACACTATGCTCGCATCCATGAAGCTTGGTAGATAGGAAACTCTTCACCAACCACCACGTGTATATAGTGCACACACTAGGTCCCGATGAAATGCCCTGGATCATATTTGACCATTGAGCGTGAAGCATGTCGACCATGAGAGTTGAGCCTAGCTCCACTGGACCATAGAGTCAGAAAGCAGCCACTCTAACTGTTTTTAAGAAGGTGGATAGCCAGCCAGAATAAAAAGTTTATTTGGACTACCCAACCTTTTTTAATATCACTCACTTTCACCACATCTGCACTATTTTTAAAGCCCTCACACCCACATCACCATATGGCAAGAAACAAAAGATCTCTGCTAAAGAGCCCCTTCAAGGGTGCCCGTCGGGTATTGCAGCGCCGACCCGACGAGGAGCAAAGTCCATATGATGAAGCTTGACACCTAGCTTGCTGGGTGTGTGATGACTTTAGTTCCAACAAGGAGGATTCTCCTCCCGCTTCCTTAACTTCTTTGTCCGCCTTGAGGAACTGCATACCCTACTTCAACTACAGTTGACTGGGCATGTATGCTGGACCTCGTTAATCAGCCCGAATAGTCCCTCCTTTTGTTAATTATTATCAAAAATCCATGTTGCCATGTTAACGTATCTTTTACTTCACTGTGCAAAGCCTGCAATTCAATAAACTTTTTTTACTCCAACAGCCATCTGGCAAATTAAAGGATGTATTTATTTATTGGTCATTTCTAACACACATGCTGTTATCATAGCTAATAGGAATAATCTATCTCCTTCACCTAAATTGTTCTTTGGAGCTCAAAAGGCTCTCTAAAGTACCTCATTTTAGGGCTGTTTCCCTTGACTCGGATGGACCGATCTAAATATCCTAAATCCAGATATTCTAAATATCCCTTACACTTTGCCAACATTTACATTTTCTTCTCCTAAAGGCAAACCATTAGGCTCCAAAATAGCCAATACTTTTCCAGTGCATTATGTTTTCTTTCTTATTTTCACCGAACAAGAATATCATCTGGTAAAACTGGCACCCTATTCATTCTTTGAAAGGTTAAGTATTATCTTTGAAATGCAGAAGCTGTACTAGCAAGCACAAAAGGCATCTAAATAACAGCAACTTATATAACAATGCCCCTCTAGGGTGAGGAACTTGGGTAGATATTTTGAACTTTCTTCCAATACAACCTGATGATAAGCATTGGCATGTCTAATGTGATACAAACATTCACTAGGGTATAAACCCTTTTACGTACACTAAGCAACCAGTGCAGTCAACCCAAACACTACTCTAGAGGCTTTGAAAATCTATGCAGTGCCTTAAATCTTCCTCAGTCTTGCTTGGGAGGACAGTTAGAGCCAAGCAATCAGAACATTTTACTGACTTGATGATGTTGCCTCAATGAGGCTTAATTGGCACATCTCTTGATTTCCCATGATAACAAATGGACACAGTGCACACTTTAATTTAATATATTGTCTCACTTTTATGTCAAGCAGAAACTGTATCCATATTCTGCACACTATTGTATTTAAATCCTCCCAGCTTACCCAGGTGTTCACTGAACATATCCTTTTATCTTTCCTTCTTGTTTCTATCCTCCTCACCCAAGAAAGATCGACAGATGGGGCCTTATTATGAATTTGGCGATGCGGGCTGCCACGCCAGCACCCCACTCCCGCACCGCCAAAGCCATATTCAGACCACCCGCCTGATTCCGACTGGAATTTATTTTGGACGGTCCTGCGGCAGCTGGCCCAAAGCGGTGCCTGTTTAAAGGCTCACAGGATAGCCATAACATGCATGCATGCCCTAGCGCAGAGACACCTTTGTTTCCTCTCCACCACACTCTTCATGGCAGGCTTACCGCAATGAAAACCGCATGTTGAGGAAACTCGTGGCATACTTGGACCTGCCAAGCATATTGTGGCCTCGAGACCGCCGCAACACTGTGGTTGCCAATGCGGTCCGATTGCCTGAGTCACACTGGGGTGGTTGGGCGGCGAGTGCAGCGATGCTCGCACCGCCACTGTGGCTACAGTGATTCGACAGACTGCAGTAGTCATAATAAGTCACCACGACACTACATAATCAACAAGTCATCTTTCTAGGGCTAACCCAGGATCTGTGCTCCCACACAGCTAGATACTCTTTGCATTTGCATTTTCTCCCTTTAATGCGAGCTTCAATAACTTATGCCCAACCCACTTTTTGGCATATACTAACCACCTTCTACAATTCACTTTATGTATATAAAGCTGTGCACCCATAAAAATGTCTTATACGGTTCACTGATGGCACACTTTTGTTACAAAGTACAGTTTCTCCAAAGGCAGTCATCTCCATGTATGTTGACTACTTTGTTGGTTCTTGGGTACTTGACAGCAGAACTTAATCTTTATTATGATGATCTCTGATGTCACTTGTGATATCACATCTGTGTCTCATCCCCCAAGAATGACAGAGCCATCTCAAGAAAGAATTTGGGATCCCTTTGGTGAGAATACCAAAATGAAGAAATATTTTTCAATTAGTTCCAAAGTCAGGGGCGTACGCTTGCTATGGGATGTGCAAGGACTACAAGGCTGGACTAGGTTCGAAAGAGAGATCACTCCGCCAATTTAAATAAAGATACATCAAGGTAGAGGAGTATACTCGGACAGAACCCTCTATCCTACAAATTTACTGGAGTGTCAGAAAATGACAGAAGGTTGATAGAACTTTCCTAAAGAATTCACATATAAGACTGTATCCTAGTCCACAAGAGGGGTGTACCGTGTATTTTCGATTTAAACCAATACAGATAAAATTTTGGAAAGACCGAAATACATTCAATCCCAAAAATGGGAAGCTCTGTTTAAATTATAGAGGGTTTACTTACACTAAGGAGAGCACAACCAATGAGAAAACACCCTGAAAAACACCACATTCATTCAAACGCATGCTGTGACCAGGCTAGTTCTCAAAATATAGTTGAAAGTATTAAGGGACATAATCATCCCCGTAGTCTTACTGAAACAGAAGTTGGAAATATTTAACATGGCCTGAAATAAGCCAGTATTAGCTCACAAGAGCTAACAGATTGCTTAAAACTATTACAGCAATTGTGCCACAAAAAGCAATGGGCAAACTCACTGGCATACCAATCCTAAAAAGATTAATTACTAGAACACTTAGAATAGCAAGGGAAAGAGTAATATAAAATAAAACAAAATACTAAAATATAAACATACCTCAACACTTATTAATTACACATAAAAGGGACACCTTCCCACTATATGACAAACTCAATATTGAGAAAATAGTTATTATTTATGCTAAGAATAGCAATTTACTAAGCTTCGCATATTGTAACACATGAATGATGGATGGTACTTTTAAATTGCACCCTCCACCATTCAGCCAAATATACACAATACATGTAAATATCAAAAAACCCACATTCCATTAGTGTATGCACTGTTACCTAACAAAGTGCAACTTACAATGCAATGCTAACTCATATAAAACAAGAAACTAACAACTATAGCTCACAAAAAAATCATCATAGATTTTGAACAGGAAATAATTTCAACCCTACGTAAGTTTTGCCCACCACACTGCAATTCAGGGGTTCCATCACTTTAACCAGATCAAATTGAAGCATGTACAAATATCCACCCTAGATGCAGAATATGCAACTAACCTAGAATTTGCATACAAAATAAAAAAGCATACATCCTTTTAAGAGAAGTTACTAAACATTATCACATGCTAACTGAATCCCCCTATTACCAAGAACATGAAACAAAACCAGCTGCATTAATTCATGGGTTGGTTTTATGCACCAGTCCAGCAACAGATTCCCACCCAAGTATCACAGTCCATGCTGGAACATCTATGACGTATTACACAAAACAAGTAAAAAACCAAGATCCCATAGGGACCTGTGGTAGTATCATATTACCAGGAACACTGGTCCCTATGGTTAGTGAAAAAGTACAGAATTTGTTCTTATTTTACAGACTTTTCATAGTGTTCGAATTAGTAAATCAGAGCAGAAGAGTCTCAGCTTCAAAAGAGAGAAATGTCTCCACAATTGGATAATCCAGACGGCTGCAGGTCAGGGAGATGTGCTCAAAAAGACCATGTGCAGCCTTCTTCTCAATGGTCTCAATTGGCTTACATTGTTACATTTGGGAGTTGTTGGTTCCAGCTGCTTAACACGCCTATTGTGACAGTTTTGCTTTGACTCAGGCCACCATTACCCTTAGTCCTGATGGTGATCCCTTAATTATTACGGGATTGAAACATCATCGACATTTGGCACTAGACCCATGTTGATTAGATTACAATTGGATATATGGGCACGGTCTATTAATGATGAGACACGTATTATGCACCATTGAATTCCAGAATGAACGCCAAGTACCTCTTTGCCTCACTAAATTGTACTGATTGGATTCATTTATGATTTGCAGTTTTCAACAATATATAAAGTCTGTAATATAATAAATAATTATGGGCTTTATTACTTACCATAGGGCCCACTGTTCCTGTTAATATGGAACATCAATGACAGCAGAATTCCCTAAATATCAAAGACAAACAGTGAAGTGGAATGGAGGCACACTTCCTGCCAAAGAACTCTTGGAAAAAGCCACTTTACCCTCTACTAATTTCTAGAAATGCTTAAAAAGGAGCAAAGCGCCATTCTTCATCTCCCTTCTGCAAAACCTTACCTTTCGATACAAGTGCTACTGCTGGCCACCATTCTTGTTTCCAGTTTGCTACGGGCAACTATCATTGGTTAGGTATTGTTAGAAATGGGATTTCTGGTTGGCTGAGGCTTGCGCCAAAGCCAGGCAGAAACCACCACTCTAGTCAGGGCTGGGGAGTTACACGCCAAAGATAACCCCTGCTCACCCCCTTGGTAGCTTGGCACGAGCAGACAGGCTTATCCCTGAGGCGATGTGTAAAGCGTTTGCGCGCGCACCCAGCAACAACACCCAAGGCCCACCACAAAGGAAACTCCACACAAGGTATTCTATAAAAATAGCCTTTGTATTATACACAACACATCAGATAAAAACACACACTTTACAATGTGCCAACAGGCACGGGCAGAATTTACAAGGGATTATATATACAGGGGACAGGGCCACATGGACCACTGTCAGGAATTAGCACTTAGAACATAGCACACATCACCAATGGTAAACGTAGAACATAACACAAAGTAACTGTAGAGCACAACCAGTCTCTACTGGCGCAACAATGACCTCAGCGTCATCACACTAGCATCAGGTATAAAACCTATCCTGTATCTATCACAGGGGCATAAATCACATTATGCAATTCTCATTGGTCTAACTCATTAGACCTAACCACCTAGCTATAACTATACTAGGGGCGCACATCGCACAGGGAAGTACATTCTCCCTACCATCAACCTAAGCAGGTAAAACAACCTTCTAGGCAGAAATAACCACATTTAGAGGTATCAGACACAGGGTGCGCAAAACATGCTATATACAATACATTTCCTAGCACCCAAAAGCATGAACACAAGGTGCGCAAAACATACTACACCGTACATTTCCTAGCACCAAAATCACATTATAGTCCAGGTCGCACCAGAACCTAAACGTAGCAGCTGCCCACTACTTGCTGGGCAGCTGGGGACAAGCACAGGGCCTAAACGCTGCAGCTGGCACTAAGTGCTGCGCAGCTGGGAAGGCAAATGAAGCAGGGGCTCTCAATCGCCCCTGAAACAATATCCACAACGTTGGAGCCACCTCGGCTCGACACACACCATGTCCCCAAGTTGGAGCCTCTCTGGGCTCTAGAATAATCATGCCCGCCTCTCTGGACTTTAAAAACAATTATGGCCCCATCGTTGCAGCTGCCCACTGAGTAGCGGGGCAGCTGTGAGTATCGCGGCCAAAAGGGAACTTGAAATTACTCTGCCCCCATGTTCGAGCCTCACTGGGCTCTAAACAAATGTGTGCCCTTCGTTGGAGTGGCCCGCTATCCTGCAGGACCACTCAGCACCCACGTCATCACAGCACCAATCAATGCGCCCCCAGAGCCCCCACTCACCCGACTGGTCTCAGGGAGGCTCTCCTCATGCTGGGCAGGCTTCGGCTGGGCTCTCACTCGGGCGAAGGGGACAGGCACCGACTCTGTGCCTCGCGCCCCCCTCGCTAATATAGACCTCTGTGGCTTCCCGGGCACACGCAGGGCTTCCACCGGCACATGGGAGCCCTGCTAGAACTGACGCTGTGTTCCTCCCTTCACTCGGGGCATCCATCAAGGCGGGGTGGCTCCCGCCGGACGCCAGCAACACGCGGGGCTCCCACAGCAAACGGGAGCCCCAGTCACTTCCGGGTCGTGCTCACCAGGCCCCGCCCACGTCCCAGGCAACCCGTGCCTGACTTCCTGCTGGGCCGCAGCGGTGATCTCACGATGTCGGCAATATGAGGGGTAGGCTCCCTCGGTATAGAAACAGTCCACAAGCGGGGTGGGCACCCGCGCGAAACACAGATATAAAGCGGGGTGGCACCCGTAAATTACAATTTACTGCGGGGTAGGCACCCGCAAATTAAGGGACCAAATAAGCGGGGTGGGCACCCGAGAAAGCACGCATCATGGGGGAATCCCTACGCTGGGGATTCCCTCTCTCTTGCTCGTTGTGCAGCGCCGTGCTGCGAGGCCCACGCGCTCCCAGGCGCTTGGTAGGCCGTAAGAAGCCTTGGCAAAGGGAAAGGGGAGAAAACGGTCCCCAATGTCCTGGCATACAGAAATGGAGCAGAAAAGCTCCCAGCAAAGAGGCCTTTAGAAAGTAAGGGGCGAGGGAAAAAAGACTGGTCCCCGAAGTCCTCCAGCGTCCAGGACATCCAGGGGCTGGGCAGGGCCCAGGGAGGCAAGCCTTCCCCTGGGCCCCAGCAGCAGCACGCCCCTGGTAGATTCGAGTTAGAACAAGAACATTTTGTAAGGGGACACAGCCCCTTTTTATACACCAAATCCCTTTGTTCTGGGTTCAAGGTGAGGGGGAAAACCAGTCGCAGCTGGTTGGGGAGCACCCTTGATGTGCTCAGCCCCTCACTCTATTCACTGGCAGGGCTAGGGTCGTCAGTCGCACCACAGGGGGCGGGGCCAGCATTGTGTGTGGAAAACCCTGTCCTATTCAGGACCCAGGTGTACTCCTCCCACCCATCTAGCTGCTGATCTCCCCATTCACCACTGGGTGACTCATCCTGACTCTGGGGAATCCCTAGCCCGTCACATGACACGACCAGCCAATCACGCGACAGACACACTGCACACAGAAGTGCCCACTTCTAGAAGTGGCACTTCCACACTAGGTACATGCACGCCGCACACATCATCGCGCAGCATTCACTCCCACGAGTCCGCACATACCAAACTCGGGCCTGCACACCCCACGCATCAGGAACTACTAGGGACACATACATTCCCCATGCATTCCTATGGGAGGGCAGGCCTATCTCACCACATGCACTCAGAGCACGCACTTTACCCTGGGACACAGGGAAAGTGCGCAGAGACCAAACAATTACCACACCAAGTCACCAATAAAGAGCAAAAAGTTCAGGGGTGAACCTGCCAGAAGGGCCAAGTCCAACACAACCCCCTTCCAGCCAAAACGCAGGGCAGACCAATCACCACCGTGATGGTCTTCCCTGCTTGGGGCGATAGAACACGGACACAGGCCCGCACTGCAGGGACACTCTCCTGTTCTACGCCATTCTCAATCAACATGGTTCCATCTGAAAAAAAAAACAACCGAAAAGAACTCAGGCCCAACTAGGCTACCCCACTGGTACTACCTAGTTGTCCACGGCCAGGACCAGGCCCTAGGCCACCCAGATACCACTGGTCCTTGCCAAACCCAGAGTGGGGGGTAGTAACCCCTGGCGTACAAGCCATTCTCCACTCTCCCTCTCAGTGTAGTTCCCAACTACCACTGATCCTTCAACCTAGGGTCCGCACCCTCAGGCTGACCAGAGGTCACGGGCAAGAATGCCCCACCCTACCTCTACTTCTGGGGTTCCGCACCCTCCCAGGGAAGCACCCACCAGAACACAACTCTCCCACCAGTTCAGGACCTCTCTCCACCAACTGGTCTACCACCTGGGATCCAAGGGGTCAGAGGCGAGGACTCCCTCCCTCTGCACCCCCTTCCACTGTAGAGCAGGGTCTCTTCACTTAAGATGAGCCCCACCTGCCCTCAGGACTACAGCCGCCCTTACGTCCAGATCCGGAAACACCGACTACTGGCTCCCCAACCGAGGGACGTACCCTTTGGTCAGATGCCTGGCGAACCAGGACTTAACGAGGGTGACACATAACTAATGGGTCGTGTGACAGTCTGCCTGGCGCTGATCTCACTACCTCCTGTCCATCTGACAGTGCGTGCAGACCCCCCAGGACAGAAGTGGCGACACCACGGTCACTCAGTGGCGACACAGCCCTCCCGGCTGGTCCCTGACCTACTGGTTCCCACTGGGGAATCCCTCCCCCTCTCACCCCTCCCTCTGGACTTCCGCACCCTCCCAACTGGAGCGGTACCGCCAGACACCAGGACTACTGGAGCTCTGATTACAGACGCTCCACGTCCTCTAGACACTGGGAGATCCTCCTCAAATGACCTATTGGTACAGCCTAGGCCCCCGACCTGATGTTCCCTAAAGAAACCATCCAGGCCCTGACACTGGGTTTCGGGCACCTGGAGACACGCAGTCCCACCCACTCCTTCTCCGCAGAGACAGGCCGTGAGCCCCTACACCGAGACCTAGCTGGGCTACTCTGAACCTCTTCCACCACGCTGGGCTGGAAGACACCTCAGCCACTACTTTTGGAATCACTCCCCAATGCAAGTTCCCTATCCCAGAGAACTCACACCCAATCAACCAGCAAGCTCCTTATTTCAGAGAACTCACACCATTCATCCACACTCACACCCCCCAGACTAGTAAGACAGTTTCTACCGCCCCTGATTTCTCAACCTGACCACCACGTGACACAGGTACTATTACTCTGGGAACTGGGAATGGGACATTCACATTCATCCAGCGCATTACACATTCATCCCCAAACCCCTCCCAAGACTGGTAAGACAGTTTCTACCGCCCCTGATTTCTCAACCTGACCACCACGTGACACAGGTACCACTACCCCTGGAACTGGGAATGGGAATATATGCACTGGACACACATCTGCTGCCACCACTGGATCCCACCCTCTTTTGAATCCAGAAAACACAATGCACTAAGGGGGATGATCTACCCTCCCGAGCTAGGGACACCTAACTCACAGTGCACAAGAACACATTTCCAAAGAAATGACATTTAAAAGCAAACTTTAAAACAATAATCCCTATACCATGTGATTTATCTAAATGCAGAGTTTTGTAGTGCGGCCAGTTGCCGCTGCGGTACAGCGCAAACGCAAGTCCAAATCCCACCGCTGATCACCAATGTTAGAAATGGGATTTCTGGTTGGCTGAGGCTTGCGCCAAAGTCAGGCAGAAACCACCACTCTAGTCAGGGCTGGGGAGTTACACGCCAAAGATAACCCCTGCTCACCCCCTTGGTAGCTTGGCACGAGCAGACAGGCTTATCCCTGAGGCGATGTGTAAAGCGTTTGCGCGCGCACCCAGCAACAACACCCAAGGCCCACCACAAAGGAAACTCCACACAAGGTATTCTATAAAAATAGCCTTTGTATTATACACAACACATCAGATAAAAACACACACTTTACAATGTGCCAACAGGCACGGGCAGAATTTACAAGGGATTATATATACAGGGGACAGGGCCACATGGACCACTGTCAGGAATTAGCACTTAGAACATAGCACACATCACCAATGGTAAACGTAGAACATAACACAAAGTAACTGTAGAGCACAACCAGTCTCTACTGGCGCAACAATGACCTCAGCGTCATCACACTAGCATCAGGTATAAAACCTATCCTGTATCTATCACAGGGGCATAAATCACATTATGCAATTCTCATTGGTCTAACTCATTAGACCTAACCACCTAGCTATAACTATACTAGGGGCGCACATCGCACAGGGAAGTACATTCTCCCTACCATCAACCTAAGCAGGCAAAACAACCTTCTAGGCAGAAATAACCACATTTAGAGGTATCAGACACAGGGTGCGCAAAACATGCTATATACAATACATTTCCTAGCACCCAAAAGCATGAACACAAGGTGCGCAAAACATACTACACCGTACATTTCCTAGCACCAAAATCACATTATAGTCCAGGTCGCACCAGAACCTAAACGTAGCAGCTGCCCACTACTTGCTGGGCAGCTGGGGACAAGCACAGGGCCTAAACGCTGCAGCTGGCACTAAGTGCTGCGCAGCTGGGAAGGCAAATGAAGCAGGGGCTCTCAATCGCCCCTGAAACAATATCCACAACGTTGGAGCCACCTCGGCTCGACACACACCATGTCCCCAAGTTGGAGCCTCTCTGGGCTCTAGAATAATCATGCCCGCCTCTCTGGACTTTAAAAACAATTATGGCCCCATCGTTGCAGCTGCCCACTGAGTAGCGGGGCAGCTGTGAGTATCGCGGCCAAAAGGGAACTTGAAATTACTCTGCCCCCATGTTCGAGCCTCACTGGGCTCTAAACAAATGTGTGCCCTTCGTTGGAGTGGCCCGCTATCCTGCAGGACCACTCAGCACCCACGTCATCACAGCACCAATCAATGCGCCCCCAGAGCCCCCACTCACCCGACTGGTCTCAGGGAGGCTCTCCTCATGCTGGGCAGGCTTCGGCTGGGCTCTCACTCGGGCGAAGGGGACAGGCACCGACTCTGTGCCTCGCGCCCCCCTCGCTAATATAGACCTCTGTGGCTTCCCGGGCACACGCAGGGCTTCCACCGGCACATGGGAGCCCTGCTAGAACTGACGCTGTGTTCCTCCCTTCACTCGGGGCATCCATCAAGGCGGGGTGGCTCCCGCCGGACGCCAGCAACACGCGGGGCTCCCACAGCAAACGGGAGCCCCAGTCACTTCCGGGTCGTGCTCACCAGGCCCCGCCCACGTCCCAGGCAACCCGTGCCTGACTTCCTGCTGGGCCGCAGCGGTGATCTCACGATGTCGGCAATATGAGGGGTAGGCTCCCTCGGTATAGAAACAGTCCACAAGCGGGGTGGGCACCCGCGCGAAACACAGATATAAAGCGGGGTGGCACCCGTAAATTACAATTTACTGCGGGGTAGGCACCCGCAAATTAAGGGACCAAATAAGCGGGGTGGGCACCCGAGAAAGCACGCATCATGGGGGAATCCCTACGCTGGGGATTCCCTCTCTCTTGCTCGTTGTGCAGCGCCGTGCTGCGAGGCCCACGCGCTCCCAGGCGCTTGGTAGGCCGTAAGAAGCCTTGGCAAAGGGAAAGGGGAGAAAACGGTCCCCAATGTCCTGGCATACAGAAATGGAGCAGAAAAGCTCCCAGCAAAGAGGCCTTTAGAAAGTAAGGGGCGAGGGAAAAAAGACTGGTCCCCGAAGTCCTCCAGCGTCCAGGACATCCAGGGGCTGGGCAGGGCCCAGGGAGGCAAGCCTTCCCCTGGGCCCCAGCAGCAGCACGCCCCTGGTAGATTCGAGTTAGAACAAGAACATTTTGTAAGGGGACACAGCCCCTTTTTATACACCAAATCCCTTTGTTCTGGGTTCAGGGTGAGGGGGAAAACCAGTCGCAGCTGGTTGGGGAGCACCCTTGATGTGCTCAGCCCCTCACTCTATTCACTGGCAGGGCTAGGGTCGTCAGTCGCACCACAGGGGGCGGGGCCAGCATTGTGTGTGGAAAACCCTGTCCTATTCAGGACCCAGGTGTACTCCTCCCACCCATCTAGCTGCTGATCTCCCCATTCACCACTGGGTGACTCATCCTGACTCTGGGGAATCCCTAGCCCGTCACATGACACGACCAGCCAATCACGCGACAGACACACTGCACACAGAAGTGCCCACTTCTAGAAGTGGCACTTCCACACTAGGTACATGCACGCCGCACACATCATCGCGCAGCATTCACTCCCACGAGTCCGCACATACCAAACTCGGGCCTGCACACCCCACGCATCAGGAACTACTAGGGACACATACATTCCCCATGCATTCCTATGGGAGGGCAGGCCTATCTCACCACATGCACTCAGAGCACGCACGCACTTTACCCTGGGACACAGGGAAAGTGCGCAGAGACCAAACAATTACCACACCAAGTCACCAATAAAGAGCAAAAAGTTCAGGGGTGAACCTGCCAGAAGGGCCAAGTCCAACAGGTATCATAGTCTTACCTTCTCTTTCTATCCAGACAGAAATGTCCAAAACTCTCCATGTGTAAAGATGTGTGCTTTGACATTCAGCTTAGGGAGGAAAGAGATGTGTCAGTTGGCTCCCCTCTTGAAGAAGCACAAGTCACATTAGGAGGTGGTGCTGTGAGAAATCCACAGACAGTGGTGACAAAATGACAACAGGCCAAGCAGTGACAAATAAATGTATGTAGAACGTGTGCTAATTATATCAGCACATTTATGAGGAATTATAGAGGGCCAGCTATGAGCATGAATTTGATACTAAGAGGGAGTGTGAGCCTCAATATATCCAAGATCATCTGACTCGGCAGTGGTGCACTCCAATTAGAAAGGGAGACCAACTCTGTTTTATTCTCTGAATTTCCAAATATTCTTTTGTTTTTATTATTTCAATATCGATTTGTTCCATTTATTTCCTTTTTTAAAAATATTTTATGAATTTTTTTTCTGGGGAAAATTTTAATCATACATTGTTTTGAACAACAAAAAATATGATCAAATTAAGCAAATAAATAGTTTTGCATATATCATAGCAGATAGAGAATACATATCTAGAACATATTAAAGTAATATGAAATATCCAATTAAACACATAGAAAGAGCAAAACGCCTTTAATGATTGTTTATGTCCAGGAAGGCAGAGGTAGAGGAGGGTGGTGACAGGACATTAACCAAAAATTGGCAGATGTCCAATCCACACTCCTCTTAGTTCCCTCATTCCAGTTATAGGTTAGGGGCTCTGGTTTTCTGAAATGTGGAGTTGATACTAGTTGCTACATCTGAAATACCACTACGCAGAACTGATACCAGCGGTAAGGGTGTAGGAGAGATGTCCTATTAATCGTCCATGCTTTTAAAGAGCACTGAGCCTTGCAATGTAATCTCTTAGTCAAATCATCAAAGAGTTTTCCCTATTGGTCGTATGGACTTTTGATGGTTGACATGAAGCATTGAAAGGGAGAAGACATCAACAATACATTTCTAACATGACAATCTTTTTTTTTGGAAAGCAGCCCGTTTTCCTTAAAGGAAAATGAGATGCTTTACAAAAAGAAAAATGAAAAGTTTTCTTTTCATTTTATAAGAGCAGGCAGTGGTCCGGGGGACTACTGCCGGCTCTTAAAAATGGTTTTACAAACAGTCACAAAGGGGAAGGGGTCCCTTGAGGACCCCTTCCCATTTGTGAATGGGCTACCACCTACTTGAAGTAGGTGGTAAAATGAGAATGTTTTGCAACCGCAATTGCGGTCACAAAACATTCATACATACCGATGCAATTCGGTATTAGGAAGGGACGTCCTGAATGCGTCGCTTCTTAATACCGAATTGCACACCCATTTTGCGATTCGGTAACAGGTTACCAAATTGCAAAATTTGGTTTGCTACATCAGAAACAAAGTTTTTGCATTCCCAAATGTGGAGATTCTGCAAATCTGCCCATTTGCGAATGCAAAAAGGCTTGATACATCTGCCCCAAAGTCAGCAAAAAAGATTATGCTTCTTTTTTGAAGGAGGCGGTAGAGGAGATTAGGCGAACGTCCGATTGTAGAGAGTTCCATATCTAGGTGCAACATCCGAGAAAGCTCTGGAGCCCGTTTTCTTTTTGTGGGTTTATTGGGTTTTCAGAAGCAGGGTGAGCTCACTTCGCGAGGGTCTGTAGCCCCCTGATATTTCTAGTTTTTGAGCCAGATATCTGGGGGTAATGAAATGTAGAGCTTTATGAGTCAAGCGTGCAATTTTTATTGGGATTATTGCTTCATACGGTAGCCAGTTCAGGAATTTTAGGGCCGGGGAGATGTGTGTATTTCTTTTTGTTCCGGAGGTAAGCAACATAGTGTGGCACTACCATAGTCCAGTCTGGGCAATACAAGAGCTTGGACCGCTTGTATTAGGTGTTCATGTGGAAGGTAGGGTTTAAGTTTCCGCAGAAAGCTCAGTTGGTAAATCGCTCCTTTGGTGGCAGCATTAATATGTTCCTGTATATTCAGATGTTTGTCTAATGTAACACCCAAGGATCTAACAGAGGCTACGAGGTGAGGAGAGTGGTTAAGGGCTGTAAGATGTCAACCACAGCTCAATCTTGGGGATGTTGTTCGGCGGTGAGATGAGAAGGAATTCGGTTTTGGCAGTGTTAAGTTTGAGATGGTTATCCATGAGCCAGAGATGTGTGTTTTGCAAGATGAAATTGAGGAATATGATGTCCTCTGGGGAGGCGATTTTGAGATACAGCTGAGTGTCATCAGCATACATATGATAATGGATGTTAGCAGATTTTAAGTGGTTTGCTCGTGGTTCCAGGAATAAGTTGAGAAGAAGGGGTGAGAGAGCAGATCCCTGTGGAACGCCCATAGTGATCGCGTGGGGCTTAGATAGAGATTGGTTCATTTTGACTCTCTGGGATTGAAGGAAGTGACCCAATTAGGGCCACCGGGTCACTCTTGACCTCCTCTAGCATCCCAAGAAATGAAGAGTTGATGAAGCAGTAAAGAATACAAGCAAACTAGTTTATTCACAAAGTACAATGTAGTGGAGTCCAATCTGACCAGCCTCCTATGATGACTGACGAGAGACTGACTCTAACAAGCAGAAAGTTACATTATGTATATTGCGGAGCCCACAAAGACCCGCCTACTATGGAAAAACACTGGTAGCTGTTGTAATACAATGGGGGTACAGAACAGAAGTTTCGATTCCGCAGCCTGGCAGAAGCTATCTACTGCCCAAGGTCGTCTGGCTTATCCTCCCCACTAGACAGGTTGGAGAAGGCCTCTATGTAACAGAAAAGGCATGCGTTAATGAGCAAGATTCAGCATTTGAAGAAACAAAACTTACCAAGGACCATTTCTCGTAAATGATCAAATAACAGTTTTGATTATAATACAAAATGGCATCTTTGAGAGGTAAAATGGTGGCACAGATGTCAACCTAACTAACGTAACATCTGCACTGACTAGTTACATATGCATACAGCAAGAATATATAATGAATTAGCTACATAAATGCTAACATAATATCAGGTGAAATACTAGTAATATGGCAATAATGCATTTCAATTCTAACAGACCCTCTTTTTAGCATATATAAGCTAATACGGACACCTTTATTCTTGCCGCCAGGTAAAGGTCTTTGCAATTCTAGAAGTAGAAAAAATATAGAAATATGGAAATAAAGGTAATAACATGTCAGGTACGAAATATATATGTATATATGCATAGCAAAACATATGAAAGAAAATGACACTAAACATTAACAGTACAAGTAACATCAGGAACAGAACCTGCAAGAGAAGTAGTTGAACCAAAACGACCCTCATCGAATTGCATAATAGTATCAAGCTCCTTTTGAAGCATTATAGTTGCATTGGTATCATCAAATGAAATCCTTTTGGGAGAGATAAGTAGCACAGTATGAGCAGCATAAGGGAAGACACTGAATCAAAACACAGCAACAAATTAAAAGGACCATGAAATATATAGCCTTTTCTAGAATCCAACCCCAACCACCAAATAAAGACCAGCTCCAGTTACCGCTCTCCATTCTTCAAACATTTTTCAAATGTCTAAAATATGTTGAGTAATATTCCTTTCCATATTTGTGATACCGACCACACACTGCTCTCCTATTATTGCGCATGCACCACCGCTTTTAGCTAAAATAAAATCAACCGCATATCTTGTTTGTTCAGAGTACATGCGCATACTTTCTAACTGGGTGGTGATGTCACGCAAAGCTGCCACTGTAGAATTAGACAGAATCTGCAGTTTACACCCAAAATACTCTCTGGTCCGTTCACCCCTAGCCATGGCAGTGCCTCCAAATATGATGATAGAGGAAAGTATATATCCAAAAGTGATACCGTTACTGTAATTGTTTACTTCCAATTCGGTAACTCCCTCACAAAATTCCTTGGTCAACGTTCTTTTTACCCATCTTGTATTTGTTTTACTATACTTGCAAGGAACCCCAAAAAGGTAACACCATTCCTAAGTCCACATCCTCTGTGCCGTTGTACATATTCGAATAGGTTCCATTTGATAAAAAATAGAAACCTGGGTGCGCATAAAGTGGACCCTGATAATCTAATGGAGCATATCTAGTATTCATGCCCTTCATTCCTAAACGCAATATATTTTTGTACACTATCGATCTAGAACAATTTAGATACAAATAAGCATCAGTACTATTTATTATTGGGCAACACGAAGGATAAATACATGCCTCTTGAGTGACTGTCAGATCTTGATAATCCCAACCTGTCAGAGTGACATTTCGCTTATCAATATACAGATTATCATAATACATTTCTGGCATGCAATCTGGGTAGCCTGTCCCTCTGGGTTTTCTATAATACCAACAAGGGCCAGGATATTCCATATCAAATTCACCCTTTGCCACTAAGAAATGGGGAGGACTGGTTGATGCGTAACCCCGAAATTAAGAAGGCACTCACTCGGTCAATAGATCACTATTTCACCGAAAATGTAGGGACAGTGGAAGACCCAACTACCCTCTGGGAGGCATTTAAGACTGTAGTGAGGGGGAAGGCCCTCTCAAAAATCGCCGGATAGCATAAGGAAAGGGAAGCGCAGATGCTCGCAGTGGAGCGGGACCTTCTTGCAGTTGAGGGAGAGACGCAGGTGCATGGGACCTTAAAGGCCCAGCATCAAATGCAGTTGAAAGCTGCTGAGTATAAGGCCCTAGCCACGGAGGCCGTGAAGACGCTAGCAAGACACAAAGGAGGCCGTCTATACGACCAAGGGGACAAGGCGGGTAAATTAATCACCTGGTTAGATAAAAAACAAATGGCACAGAGGGTGGTGGCCGAAATCCGGTCTGCAGGGGACTTCCCCCTGACCGAACCGCAGGAGATAATAGGCGAATTTGCTGCGCATTTCAAAGGGGTGTACAGCAGAGGCACGGACCGGTCAGAAGAGGACTCTGCTGCGCTCCTGAAGGACATCAGGTTGCCTGTGCTCTCTGATGAGGATCGCGAAACTCTAGACGGCGGCCTCACCGTCGCCGAACTTGCCAAAGCTATTAAGGACCTGCGGACTGGGAAGGCCTTGGGCCCGAACGGCCTACCTATTGAGCTGTATAAGCTCCGGCCCAACTGCCTGGGTACACATCTCAAAATATGTTCGAAGACAGCAAGGCGCTGGGGAAACTACCAAGAGACCAACGCATTACCACCCTGGTGGCTATCCCCAAAGATGGGAAACCCAGGGACCGCTGCTCCTCCTACAGGCCAATATCATTATTGAATGCTGAGCCTAAGATACTGGCTAAGCTCCTTGCAAACCGGGTCAAACCAATAATCACTAAACTGGTCCATCCCAACCAATCGGGCTTCATGCCGCATCGAAATACAGCCCTTAATCTGCGACGGCTCCATGGCGTGATGGGGCGCCGCCATACGATCCAGGAAGACGCGGTGGTGGTATCACTTGATGCCGCTATGGCAATTGATACGCTGGAATGGCCCTATATGATGGCGGTCCTTACAAGATTGGGATTTGGTCCCAACTTCGTTGGATGGGTGCGCCTCCTATACACCGAGGCTTTGGCCCAGGTGGTGGTAAATAATAAGAGCTCCAAGGTTTTTGCACTCAAGAGGGGGACACGACAGGGCTGCCCCCTCTCACCCTTGCTGTTTGCACTCTGCCTGGAGCCTCTGGCAGCCTGGATAAGACAGGATCCCTCTATGCGAGGGCTTAGATGGGCGGGGGATGGGAGGACAGGATCTCGCTATATGGGGACGGTGTCCTACTCTACCTTGCCTCCCCCACTAAATCACTCCGGGTGGCCCTAGACATCCTCACAATTTTGGGGAAAAACTCCGGTTATAGCATCAATTGGGGAAAGTCATTGCTTTATGTGCTACATGGGGCCCCCCCTCCTGTTCCGCGTGATTGCCCGATCCAGATAGCCACGGAAGGGTTCAGATATCTCGGAATCTACATCTCCGGAGATGCAAAAGCACGCTTTGAAAATAACCTCAGGCCACCTCTACAGAGGTTCCAGAGAGACAGGGCAACCTGGAAGAGGCTCCCGTTGTCGCTTTTGGGTCGTGCGGCCCTCTTCAAAATGATGGCGCTGCCGCGGTTTTTATGCGCGCTCCAAAACTACCCGGATCTGGTCCCACACAAATACTTCGCAGATATTGAGGCCACCCAGCGGGACCTGCTGTGGAGTGGCACACCGCATTTGGCTCTCCCGAAACTTAATTTGGGGTGGTACGATGGGGTCATGGCACTGCCGGACATCCGCAAATATTACTGGGCAGCGCATCTCTCGGCTATTAATCAGGGCACGTATGGTAGTGGGGATGACCCCGGGTATGGGATGGATAGGTGGCTCCTCCCCGGAGGAAATTTTGAGGCTGCACTCTACTCACGACCTAATAAGTTCCACCTCACGGGGCCTACAAAACACTCGGTCCAACTGTGGCATATTGTGAACCGGAAGCTAGGGTGGGCTGACAAACTTACGAAGGCAACCCAGCTCTGGGTGTCAGAAAGGCTCGGGTCGCTGGGACGCACTAAGGGATTTCGCAATTGGGATCCGATCAGTATATCCCGTATAGGGGACCTCTGGGGGGCCGGTGGCATGGTGCCCTTTGCCTCCCTACAGCAGTCACACGAGTTGGCACACACGCAATTCTTCCGCTATATGCAGGTCCGGCATTCTCTTCAATCTAACATTTCACCAGGGACAACGCTCCCGGATTCCGCCCGCCTAGAGGATAGATTACTAATAGGAAAACATAGAAACAAAGGGAATTGTTACTAATCTTATCCACTAAGTCCATTTTTGCTACACTCACTTCTCTTTTGGTGCACTATCCTTCTGTTGAGGACGCAAATTGTACCTTGCTCCTCCAGGCGCTGTCTCATCACGGAGAAGAGTCTGAATATTCAGGGGGTGTGGGAGACCGTGAGTCAGGCTCCTGCTGATCAGATGAAGAAGAAGCCTGGACAGCCCTAATTTCCGAGGGAACTGCCGCTTTCAGAACTGCCTCACTATCTTCTTCCATCTGCGCCCAAGTCAGTTGGATGTCAGAAAAGGGAACAAAACGTGGAACCTTCTCGATCTCATGATCCCCTATCCCCTCCCATAATCAACCATCATAGGGGAGGGGGAGGGGGAGCGGAACTCGCAGGCAATGAGAGGTATGGATCCAATGCTTTCGTCCGTCCACTCTCACTGCTGTACTTGTCGTGATGAGGACGAAATATGGTTCTTTCCATCTGGGGTCTCGCCTCTGTTAATTCTTTATAAGGACAAAATTACCAGGCTGTATGGTGTGCCCAGGCTCCTGTGCTGCTGGAGGCAAAGTTTCATGTATCTGTTTAAGAATAGAATGTAAACTTTTAGTAGGATCATACAAATAATCGACTACCAGAGGATACATTTTTGCTTGATGTGCAAACCATCGCAAACCAACTGGATCACCTTTGCATTAAAATGTTTTCCGGAGTCACTCCAAATCAAATGGGGCAAGTTGTACCACGGGGAAAACTCTTTAATAAGATCCTTCGCCATCGCCATGGCTGTGTTTTCTTTTGTTGGGTAGGCCTCAATCCATTTACTAAATGCACAGACAACCACTAGCACATATTTCAAATTATTAACTCGTTGCATCTCAATATAATCCATCTGGAGTACCTCGAAAGGGAGGGAAGGTGGCGCAAAATTACCAGAAGGTGTAGGGGTACCTTTCCCAGGATTGTGCTTCAAACAAATCATACAGTGTTTCACTAAATGGGCAGCAACATTTGGGATATTGTCATTTTGCCAAACAGGATCCAATAACCTACAAATTCCCCCTTGCGCTAATATGAGCTGGACCATGTGCCATTGTAACTACAGGAAATACATATGCATCGGGTAACATCCATCTCTACTTCTCGGATTTATCAGTCCAACACCGGTCGTCGGCTAAACGCCCTGTACTCTCCTTCCACACTGCTAACTCTTCAACTGTTGCCTCACTCTGTATTTCCCTAGCACTTTCTAGTGAATTTTCAAACATGGTAACATCTGGTACCCATCTAGCAGGTCCTGACACAAACTTTTTCGTCACATTTGACCTGGCTGTCTCCTTTGCTATCTGACCTGCAAAGGCATTTCCCCTCCCCACATCATCGGTAATTGCTTTATGGCCACTACACTTCACTGTTGCCAATCCTTTGGGAAGGGTCAAGGCAGTTAAAAGCCTCTCTATCAACGGACTGTTCTGAATCTTGGTGCCATGTGAAGTCAAAAATCCTCCCTCTGCCCAGAGGCATCCAAAATTATGGGCCACCCCAAAGGCATACTGGCTGTCAGTGTAAATATTGACAGTCAGTCCTTCACTAAATTCACATGCTTGCAGAAGGGCTTCAACTTCGCAGCTTGTGCAGATTGGTAAGGAATACGTAATGTCTCAACTACAGTGCGCAGTGTGGTAATAGCATACGCTGCTCTAGTGGTGCCATCTGGCAATTTAAAATAAGAACCATTGACATATAGTTCCCCTTGTGGGTCAGATAAGGGAACAACAGTCAAGTCTACCCATCCCTTTGTCTCTTCCTCAGTGTGGAATAGACAATCATGGACATCTTTGTCCTCTTCTTCCGAAGGGAGGGGTAGTAACTGTCTGGTTCAAGATGGCACATCTTTTGATAATAATATGAGGTGCAAATAGAGTCAATTCGTAACCGGTCAGACGAGCACTGGTAAGGTGCTGCGTCTTTGTCTTGTTCAAAAGTACATCCACAGCATGGGGTACCATTATTGTGAGATCATGATTAAGAACAAGCCCCGGCGATTGTCGAATAGAGACCGCCGCCGCAGCTCTTAAACAACTCGGGTGGCCTCTGGCAACAGGGTCAAGCGTAGCAGAAAAATAAGCACACAGCCTCTGCTTACCTCCAAAGACTTGTGTTAACACCGAAAGCTCACACCCATTCATTTTGTGTACGTACAGCACGAAAGGCTTCTTATAATCAGGCGTACCAAGCACAGATGCAGAGAAAAGCGCTACTTTTAATTGCTCAAAAGTATGCTGACATTCATGCATCCAGGGCAAGGGTTCATGCACATCTTTAGTTGTTAGGCGAAGCAAGGGCTGTATTAATAAAGAATAAGCGGGTATCCAATGTCGACAATACAAGGTGATGCCTATGAAAGCACGCACATCCCTCTGAGTCACAGGGACAGGCATCTTAACAATGGCATTAACTTGTTCAGGTGTTAGCCTCCAACCCTCCTTCGACAGCAGGTGACCTAATTAGGAGACCTGCTGTTGACAATATTGGAATTTGGAAAGAGACACTTTATGTCCTTTGTTTGCCAAATGCTGTAATAATTTAACCGTAGCACCCCGACAACCCTCTTCGGTATCGGAGGCTATCAAAATGTCATCCATGTACTGCAATAATACATTACCTGCGGGAAGAGAGAAAGAGTCCAATTGACTTTTCAAAGCCTGGCAATAAATACTTTCAGTATACCCCTGAGGAGGCCGACAGAATTTGAAGCTCCTTCAAGCCAAAGCAAATCCAAAAAGGTACCTACTGTCTGGATGAATAGGAATACTAAAGAAAGCATTTTTCAAATCAATCACAGAAAAGAATTTGGCTGTTGAATGAATCATTGTCAAGAGAACAGTAATATCTGGCACCACGGGAACTAGGGAACTACTATTTTAGTAATCTCCCGGAGATCAATTACAAAGCGATAGACATCAAGATGTGCATCAGGGGAATCCAAAGGTGCCTTCTTAAGAATAGGGAGAATGGGGCTATTGCCTACATTCGCTACTGTCTCCTCAACCACACCGATTTGATCAGGTCCTGTATAATCTGCATCAAAGCCTGTTCCCCAGCTTGTGATATTTTGTACTGGGGAATGCGAGGAAGCACAGCGTTATCCTTAACCTTCATAGAAACTGGTGGCATCTGCAACAACCCCACATCCATATCCCCTGTGGTCCACAATGAGAATGCCACATCCTTAAATTCAACAGGAAGCAGCTCATCCTTTGACAAACACTGTTTTGCACTAACCACATTAGGTCCAAGAGTCATGTAAACACCATCCAGGGAACAATAAATAGAAGCATGTAGCGTTTTCAACAAATCCAATCCTAATACATTTTTCCCGCAATTCGCCGTCAACAAAAATGGGGAGTCCACAGTAAAAGAACCAACAGTCAAAGCAAGAGGTTTGAAAATGGGGCTCACAACCGGTACGCCTGAAAAACTTACCGAAATATTATGATTGCTAGACAGGGCTGCTCTGGGGACCAGTGAACGAGAAACAAAGCTATTCATTGCACCTGTATCCACCAAACATTTCTGTGCCGAACCATGCAAATCTGCTGTGACATAAGGACCACACTGATCTACAGGAATTTGAACTGGTCCCTTTCCCTGTCCCTGGCTGTCCTAACCATAGGACATCCCTGCAGCTTCATCCATAATCATGACAGTACTGCCTTCCCCGGGGGTCATCAAAATAGTTCTGATCAAAACGAATCCCCGAGGATGCACCAGCTTGAACCTCATCCCAACCAACCTCATAACGCCCCCTTCCACTCGAACCCCTCCCTCTAGGTACGGCAAATTTCTGTAACAAATCTGCACACTCGCTTCGCCAATGTCCCTCCTTTTTGCAATACGCACACTGATTCGACCCTAAGGGTGCACCATCTCTACTGGCACCCCGCGACCTCTGAGCCGGACCAGTGCCTCGTCCCCCTTCCGAACTCTCTTGCAACCGGCTGCAACAACACCCTCATTTTCAAATCCTTACTCTTCTTTTCCACCTTGTCCTTTTCCACATTTTCTCGATGCTCATAGTACTGAGCCATACTCAATATCACCGAAGGGGAGGAGGTAGTCGAAGTTCTCTCCGAAGCTTGCAAACAAGCCACGATCTCCGGAAGCAAATTCGTGATAAACCTGTTAACAAACAAACGAACACCACCTTCAACTGACAAATCCTGTCCACTGAAATCCAAGAACACCCCTTCAAACCGAGTAAAAAAATCGGACACACTCTCCTCTTTCTCTTGACCACATGCTGTCAGCTTATCCCAATCTACTGGTCTGGGTGGGATAAGAGAATGCATATAGGTGATGATACGACTTGGCAAAACCAGAATCTCAGCCCTAGGTTTTCACGGGGTTTTACTCCTTATCCAATGCCTTAACCTCATCCATTGAGCCACCCAATTCCACCCTGTGATCCTGTGTATGCATCTGCCTCCATATATCCACGGGCACCAACAGCCCGAAAAACATCTCAATATCTGCTAGGGTCATAACTGACGAGGAGGCGGCCACTGCTACCTCTTTATAATACGCAATAGGGTTTTTCCTAGGATCCAGTAACTGACTCTTAAGAGCTAGCACCTCACTTCTCTTCCATGGGGTATAAACCCACTGTTCCTGAAAATGAGCCGCCACCCATTGTTGAACCACATTTCCTCTCTGGTTACGCTGCTCTGAAATCTCGGGATGAAAAATAGGATGCACCTCCCTCATCGGAAATTGGGACACACTAGTTGGAGTATGGTGATATAATCTTTCTCGATAACCGAGTAGCGTCCCAACATTACTAAGAACTTCTGTAGGGGCCATACCAGCAGAATATACACAATCTGGAATATCATAAATAATGTGAGGAGCTGTGCCTCCAAAACACTGTTCCCACAAACCAATCAATGTAGCTGACATATGCTGAAGGGCATGCTGTTGTACAAACCGATCAAAATCTTTCATCACACTCCATATATCCTCCACACTATAAATCGGACTCTGAGCCCATTGTGCTGCCTGATTTGCAACCATCCTTTTCTCCTCTTCACCCACATCAGATCGAATCAAGACCCGCTCAATTTGCTCCTGTGCTGCCGTCAAATTACCTCCATCTGACCCCCGCGCCGGTGTCTCAACCCTACACATCACTGCAGATGAAATATCTGTGGCACAAGAGATACACATGCAGGTGACAGTGTCAGCAATGGCTGTGTGGTAGGTGTAAGAGGAGGAAAAACATGAACAGAAACAGCAGACACTGCGGGGTGCCTGCGGTCACCACACAAGCAGGTTGCAAAACCAGAGGGGAGACAGATAGGGCTGAAGCCAAAGCTGTTGAGTCTGCAGAAAGGCCAGAGGAAGGTGGAGGAACAACGGAAGACTGAGACGACGGAACAGCAGGATATATTCTCTGCGGGGCATAGAGAGGTTCGGGATGAGTTTGCAGCAGATCCTCCACAAAAGGATCCTCATCCTCTCGAACAATATAAGACTTATTACATTGTAATCAAACCTTCCTATCTGCACACTCAATACCCTTTTCGGTTTGTTCTCTATCATAAGCTACAGCTTTCTGAACCACTGTTTGCATTGCCTTCTTCCTAGACTCCTTCTCGGCTCATATACACCTCTGCTTAGCTTCCTTCTGCCATACCTGCAAAGTATCAAACATCAACTGCCTACTTCTTCTAGCAAATAATTTGTCCTGTAAATAATTCCATTTTTGTTTGTCAAAGGTACCATTCAGTGGCCACTGAAGCTCAGTATTGTCCCTCGTATACTTGTGCCATAATGTACGAAACATAATAGGGCCAATACCATGCTTCACATACATCTCAAAACTCGGAGTGCCTTCTGGAGGTTCAGGCTGCCTTTCCTCCAGTCGATGCTCAGCAGAGCAACAGCGGCACCCCAAACACCACACTTTACTCCAACAAGGCATCCTATCATCAGACACATTCACTGTCCACTCAATCAACACACAAACAATAAAAACACACACAAACGAAAGAGCTCTCAAAACAGTCCTCCGACTACACCAAGACAAGTCAATCCTCAGACTGCACCAGAACAAGATGGGCTCTAGCCACAGGCCTTTTCAAGAATAAACCAAATTCAACACGTGCCCTGGCAGAACGTTCAAAAACGCTCTGTATCACAAGGGTCCACAGACCCACCAAGCTAAACACGATGGCACCGTTCTTACCATAAATCAAGATGAACTCTCCTGGTGAACACAGGTCAAACAAGATTATTCTCCACTGCTGACTCTTTGGACCAAACAGTCAGATCCAAGGGTTTCACCTTTTCAGGACCCCAGCCAAGATAACCACTAGGCGAGGAGCCGCCTGATCAGACCGGCGGGGCAGCCACGAGAACCAGGCTCTATCACATGGGGATCCCCGATCCGCCCATCCAACCGGACGCAACCCCGACCCCACAGCCCAACTACGGGCAGGATGGGTCACCTGGTGGAGTCCCTGTTCGGGCGCCAACTGACGGAAGTGACCCAATTAGGGCCACCCGGGTCACTTTCAACCTCCTCTAGCCTTCCAAGAAATGAAGAGTCGATGAGGCAGAAGAGAATACAAGCAAACTAGTTTATTCACAAAGTACACTGCAGTGGAGTCCAATCTGACCAGCCTCATATGATGGCTGATGAGGGACTGACTCTAACAAGCATAAAGTTACATTATGTATGTTGCGGAGCCCACAAAGACCAGCCTACTATGGAAAAACACTGGTAGCTGTCGTAATACAATGGGGGTACAGAACAGAAGTTTCGATTCCGCAGCCTGGCACAAGCTATCTACTGCCCAAGGTCGTCTGGCTTATCCTCCCCACTAGACAGGTGGGAGAAGGCCTCTATGTAACAGAAAAGGCATGTGTTAATGACCAAGATTCAGCATTGGAAAAATGAAACTTAACACAGACCATTTCTCGTAAGTGATCAAATAACAGTTTCGATTGTAATACAAAATGGCGTCTTCGACAGGTAAAATGGTGACACAGATGTCAACCTAACTAACATAACTTCTGCACTTACTAGTTACATATGCATAAAGCAAGAATATATAATGAATTAGCTACATAAATTCTAACATAATGTCAGGTAAAATATGAGTAATATGGCAACAATATATTCAATTCTAACAGGATCTGTTTTGGGGGAATGAGGAAAACCATTGCAATATGACCCCTGATAGGCCCATCCTTTGTTCCAGTAGTTTCAGTAGACTATCATGTTTGACGGTGTCAAAGGCGGCCGATAAGTCAAGCAGTATCAGAAAGCATGATTAATTTCGATCCAGCATTTTTAGTATGTCATCCACGACATGGGTAAGTGCATATTCAGTGCTGTGACCTTGATGGAACCCTTACTGGTGTTGAACAAGGAGTTGATAGTTGTCTGTGTGATTGCAGATTTGGATCCGGACACATTTTTCTAAGAGCTTTGCAAGAGTAGGGATGTTAAGGATTGGTCAGAAGTTATTAGGATCAGAGCAGTCTGTGTTGTTTTTATTTTTTAAAGTGGGGGTTACTTGTACTGCTTTTAGGCAATCAGGGGTAGTGCCTTGACGTAATGAGGCATTTACAATCTTAGTCCACAGGGGGTAATACATGCTTTGATCTCTTTGAATGTAGCCGGAGGTAGAGGGTCAGTGAAGTGATTAGATGGGTTTAATGTGAAACAATGTTGTAGATGTCTCTTTCAGTGATTGTTGAGAAAGTGTGCAAAGAGACATTGTTTTTGGAGGGGTGCCTGGATGGGTCGCTCCATTTAGTATACTGGGAGGTGTATGAGAAAATGGATGAGGCAGCTGGTAGTAGTTCATTTGTTAGTTGTAGTTCATTTTCTATCTTTGCAGTTATTTCCATGAAGAAGGCAGCCAGTTCTTCATAGTTTAGAAGGGTGCTGGATACAGTGGCTAACTGGTTTGATGCATTATGTGATTGCTGCTTGACTATTTTGAATAGTTTTTGGCCTATTTCTTGGTCAAGCTGTTCTCAGAAGAAATTAGCTTTCACTTGCCCTATTGTTCTGTAATATGTGTTCCTAGTTGATGTTAAGTGTTTTAGAAGTTCCAAGGATGGGATAGATCTCCAGACTTTCTGCTATTCATAGATTGCATCTTTCGGTGTTCAAGTTGTAGTTGAACCATGGCTTTGATTTTTTATTGGATGTGTTGTTTTGTTGAAGGGGAGCGACAGAGTCCATGACTTCCAATATGGAAGTATTATAGAAATCTGTGAGGTCATTGACATCATCCATGTTGGTCTGTGGAATCAAGGTATTATTGCAAAGGGTAGTTAGGTCATTGTGGTGTATATTACAAAGATTCCCTTTCCAATGTTTTATTTTCTTCGGTTGCCCTTTCATCTGGTTCACCCTTGAATTGATGAGGAAGGTGATGCGATAATGATCTGTCCAGTCACAGGGGCTAATGGACTCCAAGGAGAAGTTGTCCGTCTTTGAGATTATAAGGTCTAAAGTCTCACCCTTGTTGTGAATTGGCCTATCACAAATTTGAGACAAGTCACGGTTTAAAAGGAAGGCCTTGAGGCTATTTACTGACTGGTCGTTCAGATCGTTCCAGTGTAGGTTAAAGTCTCCCAGGCAGATCTGGGTCCCTTGAAGATGATTATTCATTGTGATGATTTCCATGATTTGTTCAATGAACAGTGAATTATCGCCCAGAGGGTGATAGAAGGCGTGTATATTACAGATGGGTTTATTGTTGCAGGAGATATTGATGCTAAGAAATTCATATGTAGTTAGAGCGATTGTTTCCGATTGGGATATTGAGAGGGTGTTGCAGTAGATGCATGCTATTACTCCACCCGTTTTCTTGGGTCTATCCAGTAGGATGATCTTGTGACTAGGGGGGACTAGTAGGTTGATGATGGGATAAGATGCGCTGTTTAACCACGTTTCTGTGAGGATAACTATATCAAACTTATGTGAGAGGATAAGTCGTAAATATCCGCCAGGTGTTTGTTTGCCTATCTGGAATTAAGGAGCATACACTTCAGCTGATTGTTAGAATGATGAGAGGTCGTCTGTGATATATTGATGCGCTTGAGGTTGTCATTGTTTGCTACTTTGTGATTGTAGCTCGGTTCTCTGAATGGGTTCGCTTGAATGGTTTGGACTTGATTCCATTCAGTTGGTGTCTAAACGTTAGAGGCATAGCAAGTCGTCTATGTTACTGACGTATAGGTCGAGAAATTGACCTGCCTAACTTAATGGAGTGAAGGTTAACCGTACAATACATTAGGATTGATCAGAGCGTCCTTTTAATCTCTATGTAACTGTGCATATGTACTTTGTTTCTAGGCTGGCGATTGAGCGCGTAATACCCTGTACAGTCTGTTCCCGGAATGGGACAGTGATCTAGGACCATTGCTTATGGAACAAATATGTTTTTGCAGGTACAGCTTATTTTTGATCTTCACACAAGTCAGTCCATGTTGTTTAATGTTTGAATCGTGGGTGCTCTAATTCATATAGTGTTAGAATGGGGAACCCCTGGTTGGCACAGGTAGGTACTTGTGACAAGCAGTGGTCCCTTCTTCTAGTCAGGGCAAGAGAATTACTCCCTCAGAGCAACCCCTGCTCACCCTATAGGTAGTGTGGCGCGAGCAGTCAGGGCTAAACCTCAGGGCGTTACGTCAGTTAAGCATTTATGAGCACACACAGTAAATCACCAGATCCCCCACAAATGGACGCCAGGCGTAAGTTGTATCAAAAATACGTATACTTTATGTAAAAGGTTCTTTGTTATGCAGACTTAGTACAAGACCATAAATAACGTTCGTGAAATGGGGGCCACCAGGTGATAATTCGGCACGGTTCTCTTTGGTTGGTAAGTTCTTTGTTACGGGCACTCTGCAGCGCTCTCTTCGATCTGTCCAGCCACGGTGAAATGCCGTGTGCCCAGGGTACAGTGATACGGGGAAATCAGAACGTTGCGGACCCCGAGTCCGATAGAGTGTTCACTGTACCTTGGTTCGTGCGGCGGGTTGGACGCGTCTTCGGTGGGGGTGCAGCTTTGGCACCTTGAGGGACTCCGGATCTGGAATCAGCGGGCGGCTTTCGGACGACAGGCGCGGCCCAGGGCCTCCAACACGGACGGTGCGGGAGGTCACCTCTGGGGGCGGCGCGGTCTGAATCTTGCGGGGAGGCGAAGCGGGGCGGCCGGATACGTTACGACGTACGGGCGGCCGTCCGGGGCTTTGAACTCGCGGTCCGAGCAGAAATCCGGCGGGAGGGCGAGAGGGCACCAAGCCCACTCCAGCAGCAGGCGGGTGACAGGGAAGCGGGGCGGCCAGACCCGAGGGGTCAAGAGCGACTCAGGTAGAGCGGGGCTCTCGGCGAGTGGAGGCCGCCAGGCTTCTGGGTGCCACGGCCCTTGGAGGGGGTGCAGGTGCGCAGAGCACTCCGGCGGGAGAAAGCACACGGCTCGATTCACAGACGAGCGGAGGCACGGTGAACCCACTGGTCCTGGGGTTCAGTTCAGGGGGCAAGCTCAATCAAGCCCTTGGAGATTGCTGTGAGCACAAGTTTTTGGGTCAAATAAATAAAGCAAGTCTTATGCAGGTTTCTTCTCTCCTTTGGCAGCGAGGCAACCACTGCAGGCAAGTCCTCTAGACTTTAGGAACAGCGTTTCCTCCTTCAGCTTCAGGTTCCTCCTCCTCAGGCAGAGCGTTCTTCTTGGTCACGAGCAGGATCTGATTTCTTAGGAGCAGGGCTCCTTCTTTTAAAGCGCAAATACTTTGTTCTTTGTCGCCAGGGGGCCTGGGCCTGGCTCAGTCCAGTTTTGGAGCGCTTTGTTGTGGTGACTCTGCTCTTTCTTTTCAGCAGCAGGGCAAAGACATCAGCCGCTCCACAGGGGGCGGAGCCGGCTTTGTGGTGGCAGAGCACAGGTCTATTCAAGAGTCAAGGTGTACTCCTCCCACCCATCCTGGTGTAATCTTTCTACCCACCACCTGGCAGCCAACCTGTCTCCTGGAATTCCCCAGTCCTGCTCCTCCTGTTACTAGGCAGAACACACACACAGCACAGAGGCGGACTGGATGGCCAGATCAGTAAATACTAACTTTCTAAAAGTAGTATTTACAAACACAGGATATTAAAATAAACTTTACTAAAAGAAGTATTTTATTATTCTGAGTTCAGGCATACTAAACATGACTTTCTACCATGCTCTATGAGTTCACTGGGATCACAGCGTGTAGCAATCCCAGCAGCCCATTCTGGCCTATGGAGAGCAGGTAGCCTTCACTAGTGAAAAACGAAAAGGGCTGTAATTCACTAGTAAGACATGCCACACACATCAGGGCATGTCCTACCTTATGCCTACAATGCACCCTGCCCTTGGGCCTACCAGAGGGGTGACTAACATGCAGTTAAGGGAAGGTTTAGGGACTGGCAAGTGGGTGCACTTGCGCAGCCAGCGGGACAGTACCTGACTGCGCGCAGGTTCTGCAGTGGCAGATCCTAGACACATTTTACTCGGCCGCTTCTGTGGGTGGCACAACCAGTGCTGCAGCCCACTAGCGGCATTTGTATTTACAAGCCCTGGCACGCCTGGTGCGCTTTACTAGGGGCTGACAGTAAACCAAATAAACCAATTGTGGAAGTCAATTCACATAATACATTTTACCATAGGGAGCACTTGCCCTGTGGCACTGGATGGCAGTGTCACAGGGCCCTGAGCAGCTAACACCAGCACAAAAATACATTAAGGCACAAACAAAAATGGGAGGGTGACCCATGCCAACGGTGCCAGGTCTAACACGTGTCCCCTCCAGCTGAAATGTGGGGAGAACTACCCTACCCCAGGGAGTTCTTCATCACTAAGGCGGAAAAATCTGGAAAGACCATCAGCGTTGACGTGGTCTGTACCGGGGCGATGTTCCACCGTGAAATCCATCCCCTGTAGGGAAATGGACCACCTCAACAACTTAGGATTCTCACCCCTCATCTGCATCAACCATCTGAGGGGCCGGTGGTCTGTTTGAACCCGGAAGTGAGACCCAAACAAGTAGGGTCTTAGCTTCTTCAATGCCCAGACCACCGCAAATGCTTCTCGCTCAATCGCACTCCACTTTTGTTCCCGGGGAAGTAACCTTCTACTAATAAAGGCTACGGGTTGGTCAAAGCCCTCCTCAGTGATCTGTGAGAGAACAGCCCCTACACCATGCTCTGATGCATCTGTCTGCACCAGGAACTCTTTGGAGAAGTCAGGAGCCAAGAGCACGGGCGCCGTGCACATGGCAGTTTTCAGGGTGTCAAAGGCCTTCTGACAGGTGTCAGTCCATATCACTTTCCTGGGCTGCTTTTTCGAAGTCAGCTCTGTCAAGGGGGCAACGATGCTGCCATACCCCTTGACAAACCTCCTGTAGTACCCTGTGAGTCCTAAAAGGCCCTCACATCCGTCTGAGTCTTTGGGGGCTCCCAAGCCAGGATGGTTTCTATCTTGGGTTGTAGGGGCGCCACCTGGCCACTCCCTACTTGGTGTCCCAAGTACACCACGGAACCCTGCCCGATCTGACACTTGCTTGCCTTGATCGTGAGGCCTGCCTTGCGCAGTGCCATCAACACTTCCCAGAGCTGTCGCAGGTGTTCTTCCCATATGCCGGTGAACACTGCGATGTCATCCAGGTATGCTGCGCTGAACTCGGACAGCCCAGCCAACACCTGGTTGACCAACCTCTGGAAGGTGGCAGGGGCATTCTTCATCCCAAAGGGCATAACCTGGAACTGGAAATGCCCATCTGGTGTGGAGAATGCGGACCTCTCTTTGGCCCCATCAGTCAATGCGATCTGCCAGTACCCAGACGTTAGATCAAACGTGCTGAGGTACCGTGCAGCCCCTAACCGATCGATGAGCTCATCAGCTCTGGGGATGGGGTGCGCGTCAGTCTTCGTGACCGAATTGAGTCCTCTGTAGTCCACACAGAACCGGAGTTCGGGTGTGGCACCCGGCGAGGCAGCCTTTGGGACCAAGACCACTGGGCTGGCCCAAGGACTGCTGGAGGACTCAACCACCCCAAGAGCAAGCATCTTTGAGACCTCCTCTTTGATGCAGGCTCTGCCCCTGTCAGTTACCCTGTAAGCCTTGTGCTTCACAGGTAAGCTGTCTCCTTTATCCACATCATGGACGCACCAATCTGTGATACCAGGAACCAGGGAGAACAGGTCAGGAAACTGCCCCAACAGGTGGCGGCAGTCATCCTGTTGCTCAGGGGTCAGGGTGGGTGAGAGGTTAATTCCATCCACTGACCCGTCTCGCTCCGAGGCCACCAGGAGGTCAGGAAGAGGCTCAGACTCCTCCTCCGTCCCATCATCTGTGGCTAAGAGCATGCCCACTTCGGACCTCTCCAAGTGGGGCTTCAGTCGATTGACATGGAGGACCCTCAAGGGGTTCCTCGGAGACTGCAAGTCCACCAAGTAGGTGACAGAACTCTTGCGCTCCACAATCTCAAAGGGTCCTGTCCACTTGTCCTGGAGTGCACAAGGCTCCACAGGGGCCAGGACCCACACTTTTTGACCAGGTTGAAGCTCAACCAGAGTGACATTCTGGTCGTATCACCGCTTCATTTCCTCCTGGCTGGCTTCCAGGTTTGCCTCAGCAAGTTGCCTGAAACGACTAATCTGGTTCCGGAAAGCCAGCATGTAACTGTATACATTCTGGGGAGGTTTCCTGGGAGATTGCTCCCAGCCTTCCTTGACCAGACTAAGAGGTCCTCGTACTGGGTGGCCATACAAAAGCTCAAAGGAACTGAACCCCAGAGACTTTTGTGGCACCTCACGGTACGCGAAGAGAAGGCATGTTAAGAGGACGTCCCACTTACGCCTCAGGGGTTCCTCGAGACCCATAATCATGCCCTTTAGGGTTCGGTTGGAGCGCTCAACCCCCGTTTCCTTGGGGATGGTAAGGGGTGGTGAACTTGTACGTCACACCACACTCTTGCCAAAGGGATTTCATATATTTCGATATGAAATTGGTCCCCCTGTCAGACACCACCTCTAGAGGGAATCCTACTCGTGAGAAAATTCCCATCAGTGCTCGTCCCACCACGGGGGCCGTCACTGTCCTCAGAGGGATGGCTTCAGGGTACCGGGTGGCATGGTCCACCAAGACCAGGATGAACCTGTTGCCCATGGCTGTCTTGGGGTCCAGTGGCCCCACAATGTCAATCCCCACTCGCTGGAATGGGGTACTGACCACAGGGAAAGGTTGGAGTGGAGCCTTCAGCTTCCTTCCACTCTTACCACTTGCCTGGCAAGTCTGGCATGTCCTGCAGTGAGTGTCAGAACTCCTGAGCATTTGAGGCCAATAAAAGTGGGTGACAAGCCTTTCAAAGGTCTTGTCCTGCCCCAAATGCCCTGCTAACGGAACGCCGTGAGCCAGCCCCAGTAGGAAGGCTCTGAACTTCTGGGGTACCACCAGCACACGGGCTGACCCAGGTTCAGCAACCTTAGGCTCTGAGTACAGGAGGTCGTTCTCCCAGTAGATCAAGTGAGTACCGGACTGATCACCATTGGCCTGGGCTGCAGCCTGCTGCCGCATACCCACTAGAGAGGGGCACTCTTTCTGCTCCCTGCAGAATTCCTCCCAGGTGGGGCCTTCTTCTTGCTGCCAATGGGTCAGCTCAGGTAGGTCCCCCAGTTTGGCTATCTGTTCCCCGGTAGGCTCCAGGGCATCCCCCTTGGGGTCTGCTCCCACCTGGGCTGTGGGAACTTCAGGAGCCGGATTCCCGTGCCTCCTGTGCCCTCTCTCTAAGGCCAGTTCCTGGGCCTCTCCCTCAGGCTCCAGGATCCCTTCAACACCCCTACTGGCTGCCATCGACCGGGTGGTCACGCACGCCCAATCAGGTAAACCCACCATCCTCAGGTGAGTTGTCTTCTCCACCTTTTCCCAAGGGCAGCTCTCCAAATCGTTACCTAGGAGACAATCAACAGGCATGGCCTCTCTCACATCCACTTGCAGAGTACCAGAGACCCCCCCCACTCAAAGGGAACCTGAGCCATTGGACACTGACTCTCGGTGTTGTCGGCGTTGACAACACGGCAGAATGTGTGTCGGACAACCTGCTCTTGAGACACCAGGTGTTGCTTGACAGCAGTCACACTGGCTCCTGTATCTCTAAGAGCCCCCACCCTGCGGCCATTTATGGTCACCCACTGCCCATACTTTTGAGTATTGGGGGGCAGTTGGGCCTCAGCGACCATCTCACTGTCTCCTAACGAGACTAGGGTCATCGGTACGGGATCCCCCGCCCCTTGGACATCTATCTCCCTCCCAAAGGCTACACTATTCACCTGCTTGGGGGGTGGAGCACCAGAGGGTGCCGGTTTACCATACATGGGGCACTTGGGATCCATGGAAATGTGCCCCAGGTTGTTACACTTGTAACATCTGAGGGGCCCTCTTTGAACAAGGTTACCTGTCGGGGCCCCGGTCTGCTTTGAGGGTGGGAGTGGCTGAGAACCTTTCCCTTGGTTCCCTTGGGAATTACTTTGGGGCCCTCTGTAGAACTCCCTCTGTTTACCCTTGTCCCCCCCACTCTTCTGCTGGGGACCCTGAACACCTTTGGCGGGGCCTCCCACGGGACCCTTGTGGACCCTGGTGCTGATCCAGCGGTCCGCCTCCTCAGCAAGCTTCCTAGGGTTAGTCAGCTTGCTATCGATCAGGTGCTGGCGTAGCTCAGGAAAACAATTATCCGACAAGTGCTCCCATGCAATTAAATCAAACAGCCCTTGGTAATCATTCACTTTGCTACCCTTCACTGAGCCATCTAGCGCTCAGGAAAAAAAGGTCACATATTCTACATAAGTGGTACCAGGTTTCTTGGTACAATCCCTAAACCTCTGCCTGTACAATTCAGAAGTTAACCCATACCTTGTCATCAGAGCTTCCTTCATGTGTGGATAGGATGTGGTGATATCAGAGGGGAGATCCAGCAGTGTGTCCCGCCCCTCACTCAGGAACCTTCCCGACAACCCCGCTCCCCAATCTTTCTCAGGGACCCGGTGGGAGGGCTTGGCTACTTTATAGGCCCTGAACCACTGACCAATATCATCCTGTTTATAATACTCTCTTACTACATCTTTAGGAATATGCACCCTTGACTCTGTTAAATTGCTGCCACCAGAGGGAGAGTGGTTTAAACTCTTGGCCTTGATATCCAACTCCCTCATTTTTACCTCATGCTCCATGGCCAATCTTTGTCTTTCCATCTCCGTTTGAAGTTTTGCCATCTTTACCTCATGTGCGCGTGCAGCACTCCTGTCGGCCATCTCCTCTGGCGACAGGCCTCTGCCAGGCTCATAAATACCTTCTGGGGGTATCACCTCTCTTGCATTCTCTGGGAACTTTGATTCGTGCCAGGCCCTCAGCGCCTTTATGTACTGATCCTTGGTGGTTAATCCACTTTGTTTAATTCTGTACTTGGAGAGGTATCCTTTCAAGACTTTATTAGTGCACTTTCTCAGTGCCTCTTGATCCCAATCTATATCATCAATCCCAGAGAGTATGGAGGACGCTCCGCCTCCACTGACTGAGCTAGGCATGGTTTCTTCAAGTGGAGATTCTTCAGCAAAACAAAATTCAACCTGTGGCTGCGTTATAGGTCTGCTCTCGCTACGTGGTGATCAATAATTCACTGTATGTAAATCATAAATGCAAATCCGAAATCCTCACCGCTGCCACCAATGTTAGAATGGGGAACCGCCTGTTGGCACAGGTAGGTACTAGTGACAAGCAGTGGTCCCTTCTTCTAGTCAGGGCAAGAGAATTACTCCCTCAGAACAACCCCTGCTCACCCTATAGGTAGTGTGGCGCGAGCAGTCAGGGCTAAACCTCAGGGCATTACGTCAGTTAAGCATTTATGAGCACACACAGTAAATCACCAGATCCCCCACAAATGGACGCCAAGCGTAAGTTGTATCAAAAATACGTATACTTTATGTAAAAGGTTCTTTGTTATGCAGACTTAGTACAAGACCATAAATAACGTTCGTGAAATGGGGGCCACCAGGTGATAATTCGGCACGGTTCTCTTTGGTTGGTAAGTTCTTTGTTACGGGCGCTCTGCAGCGCTCTCTTGGATCTGCCCACCCACGGTGAAACGCCGTGCGCCCAGGGTACAGTGATACGGGGAAATCAGAACGTTGCGGACCCCGAGTCCGATAGAGTGTTTACTGTACCTTGGTTCGTGCGGCGGGTTGGACGCGTCTTCGGTGGGGGTGCAGCTTCGGCACCTTGAGGGACTCCGGATCTGGAATCAGCGGGCGGCTTTCGGACGACAGGCGCGGCCCAGGGCCTCCAACACGGACGGCGCGGGAGGTCACCTCTGGGGGCGGCGCGGTCTGAATCTTGCGGGGAGGCGAAGCGGGGCGGCCGGATACGTTACGACGTACGGGCGGCCGTCCGGGGCTTTGAACTCGCGGTCCGAGCAGAAATCCGGCGGGAGGGCGAGAGGGCACCAAGCCCACTCCAGCAGCAGGCGGGTGACAGGGAAGCGGGGTGGCCAGACCCGAGGGGTCAAGAGCGACTCAGGTAGAGCGGGGCTCTCGGCGAGTGGAGGCCGCCAGGCTTCTGGGTGTCACGGCCCTTGGAGGGAGTGCAGGTGCGCAGAGCACTCCGGCGGGAGAAAGCACACGGCTCGATTCACAGACGAGCGGAGGCACGGTGAACCCACTGGTCCTGGGGTTCAGTTCAGGGGGCAAGCTCAATCAAGCCCTTGGAGATTGCTGTGAGCACAAGTTTTTGGGTCAAATAAATAAAGCAAGTCTTATGCAGGTTTCTTCTCTCCTTTGGCAGCGAGGCAACCACTGCAGGCAAGTCCTCCAGACTTTACGAACAGCGTTTCCTCCTTCAGCTTCAGGTTCCTCCTCCTCAGGCAGAGCGTTCTTCTTGGTCACGAGCAGGATCTGATTTCTTAGGAGCAGGGCTCCTTCTTTTAAAGCGCAAATCCTTTGTTCTTTGTCGCCAGGGGGCCTGGGCCTGGCTCAGTCCAGTTTTGGAGCGCTTTGTTGTGGTGACTCTGCTCTTTCTTTTCAGCAGCAGGGCAGAGACATCAGCCGCTCCACAGGGGGCAGAGCCGGCTTTGTGGTGGCAGAGCACAGGTCTATTCAAGAGTCAAGGTGTACTCCTCCCACCCATCCTGGTGTAATCTTTCTACCCACCACCTGGCAGCCAACCTGTCTCCTGGAATTCCACAGCCCTGCTCCTCCTGTTACTAGGCAGAACACACACACAGCGCAGAGGCGGACTGGATGGCCAGATCAGTAAATACGAACTTTCTAAAAGTAGTATTTACAAACACAGGATATTAAAATAAACTTTACTAAAAGAAGTATTTTATTATTCTGAGTTCAGGCATACTAAACATGACTTTCTACCATGCTCTATGAGTCAACTGGGATCACAGCGTGTAGCAATCCCAGCAGCCCATTCTGGCCTATGGAGAGCAGGTAGCCTTCACTAGTGAAAAACGAAAAGGGCTGTAATGCACTAGTAAGACATGCCACACACATCAGGGCATGTCCTACCTTATGCCTACAATGCACTCTGCCCTTGGGCCTACCAGAGGGGTGACTAACATGCAGTTAAGGGAAGGTTTAGGGACTAGCAAGTGGGTGCACTTGCGCAGCCAGCGTGACAGTACCTGACTGCGCGCAGGTTCTGCAGTGGCAGATCCTAGACACATTTTACTCGGCCGCTTCTGTGGGTGGCGCAACCAGTGCTGCAGCCCACTAGCGGCATTTGTATTTACAAGCCCTGGCACGCCTGGTGAGCTTTACTAGGGGCTGACAGTAAACCAAATAAACCAATTGTGGAAGTCAATTCACATAATACATTTTACCATAGGGAGCACTTGCCCTGTGGCACTGGATGGCAGTGTCACAGGGCCCTGAGCAGCTAACACCAGCCCAAAAATACATTGAGGCACAAACAAAAATGGGAGGGTGACCCACGCCAACGGTGCCAGGTCTAACATATAGTATTATTGCTCTGTTTTTCTTAGACTCTGCTGTTAAATTTGAAGCATTTGAGACTTGAGCTCGCATCATATGGACTACAGTTTATGGATTGTGTGGACTATTTCTTTGGTGGCTAATAAATTGCTGGATGCATATATAATCTGGGAACGTCGCATGGTTTTTGCTTCGGGTCTCTTTCTTCTTTGATTACAGCTTTCAGATATCTTCTTTTCCTCTCTCTCTCTCTCTCTCTTCTCTCCCCCTTTTCTTCTGTGGTTAACCACTTCTTGATTTGAGGTGGGTTAAACCTGTATGTTTTAAATATGTGTTTGTGATCTACGAAAAGTGTTCCTTTTTTCTTCTGATTTTTTAGAGAAATAAACAAAACTAGGTTCCTTGGTGTGATGTTCATTTTGCATACCAATTTGTTGTATACAAAAACTGTGTAAATCTAGCATTGTACATATTTTAACGGACAGGATGTTTGATTCTCACACCATGGGTGTTGCCTTGGTCACATTGAATCATTTATTCATTATGCACCTGTTTTGTATATTAGAGTCATAAAATGGATCTAGGCTTATATTGTCATAGATCTATGTAAATATAGTCTGAATAATGTTTTTAAACAATATAATGTTTTGATATTGTTTGTTTTGTCATTTGCAGCCCTGAAGAAGCCCGCAAGGGTGAAACGAGTTGGCTGTTGTATGTTCAATAAAGAATATAAGGATCTTCAAAACCAAAACGTGAAAGACTCCGCAATTCTATCATCGTTTTTTGCATTATTTGTGGGATTTGAACCCTATGAACCTGTGTTCTTGTAGCGATGCCTCTCCCGGTCTTTGTATTTCCTTTCAGTCTTGTTAATATTCTTTTCAGTCTAATAAGAGAGGAGGAGTTCATGGATCTCACTGTTCAATAGATCTTGATTCGATCTCTTAGGGCAAAAAGCGTCATTGAGGAATGGTATAGATTCCGATCCAAGATTGGATATGTGTGGGACATAGAGTGTGAGCATATCTGCTTGTGAATCAATTCTGGATATCGTGGTACTATTTGAACCATGCGAGAGCCGTATATCAGAGCTAATGGATGAGAGTCTCTGGAGATAATCCTTAAGATGGTGTAAGCTACAATCGATCTTGTTGAATCGCATTTCCCAATAATCTTGTTTATGGGTAGTTATGGGTTGTGTAGGAAGGTCAGGGGTCTGAGAAAAGTAATAAGTTGTGCCATACTGAGAGTAAGTGTCATTAATGGGGGCTGGGTATGCATGTGCATTTGGACAATTTTGTTGAGGATATGCATGAGGATAATTAGATGTGAGAGGAGGACGTGTAGAGAGAGTGATTGTGAGCTGGTCAATTGATCTGGGTGGGTGACCTACGATTGGTTTGGTGATGGGAGATAGGTTTGTGGACATTGTTGTTCCATGTGTATGGGAGCCTTGTAGGAGTGTTTGGACGGCTGAAGTTGGGTCTATACTAGTTCAGACATTGGGTGTAGACCGGGAAAAAGGATTGACTATTACTAGAGAGGTTCTCCAGCTCTGACTGACAGGATGGTTCTGGAGTGGGAGTGGTGGTAGCGAGCGTCGGGAGGTAATCGCTTGTGACCGAAAGTGGGCTGATTAAAATTTGAGTAGCCATGTGCATTGAAGAGGGTGAAAGTGTTTCATTGAGAACATTAGGGTGATTTTGAGTAGGAAGATTGAGCTTTTTGTAAACCCCCTTTTTAAGAGTAGAGAAAATCTTGTCAATTAGGATCAGCTTTTCAATCGAGGACTTTATTAGAATGATCCCATTGTTGAATATGGATATGGTAGCATTCACCCTGCAGAAGGAAGAGGGAGAGACGGATATTCTAAGTCTGTGAGGTGTTTTCCTAGTGCCTGAGATGCGCAACATTGAGAATAAGATATTTCTCCATTGGGCTCTCCTTTTTGTATGAAATATAAGGTCATTAGTTAGAGTTCCCTTGTTGGTGTAAAAATAGGGGTCTGAGATAAGAGTTTCAGTATGTGTTTTGAGTAATTGGTGTTTACATTTTTTTAATGCATTTTTGGAGAGGTTAGGGGGGTATTTGATAGTGAAGGCATTATGGACCGAGGGTTCTAGTTTTTTGTCCATTGTTTATTGCTGGAAGGTACCACCAGGTGGTGTGAAAGATCACGGGTGGAGATTCTGATCAATCTTCTAAAATCGTAAGATAGTGAAGAAATGCGCAATTTGTAGAAGCCAGATTATTTGTAATAAGCCTTTGAAGGTAGTAAAGTTGGATTGAGGAGAATAGAGTATTCTTCTTATCAGGAACTCATTCCAAAGGTGGCTAGGTCAATCGTAATGGTTTAAGAGATAAGATATACCACTGTCTGATGAGCATTTAGAGATGGCCACCAATTTTGAAGAGTTTTTGTAGTAATGGGTGTAGTGGTCCTATTTTTGTTTCTAGGGAAGAATGTTTTTTTCCGATTCAGGCAGTGGGGGGAGGGGGCGCCATCTTCTGCGAGTTTTCCGCTTTACTCGGTGATGCCAAGTAAAAATGGTGAGTCAATTCCTGATATTCATAATACCAAGGCAGCTGGCATTTAAATAATGAATTCTTTAATCCAGTTCCTTTCTTCAAGAAAACCGGAGGCAGGAGCTAGAAATGAGCCCTTTGCATGTGTCGGCACCAGACACCGTGTAGAGGTGGGGAGGGGAGAGGAAGTACTCGTCCTTTTTGCGATTTGCTTGCGAGCGGGTGCTTCAGCACTGAGCCCTTCGAGCGTGTCAGCGCAGGACACCGAGGATTTTGGAAGTGCTCCCGTGACCTGTCCCTCAGCGCTGCTGGATCCTGGAGAGTGTGAGAGCTACAAATCCAGCATCTTTCCACTGACGATCTGGCCTGAGACTGTTGTCTCAGCTTGAATGGCGATGATGTTACAGTGGGAGGAACCTTGAAAACCGTGGAAGTCCCTGAACAATATGAGTTTTCTTTTTCTCTTGCCTGTCTTTTGTCTATTTTTCTCTTGAATAACGAGTTGCTGTGGATGCAGATAGACTGGGCTGATGTGGGATAATTTCCGACTGAGATCCCTAAAGCCCAGGAGGTGCTGTCTCGAAACTACTATCCGGTGGCCATCTTTTCATGCATACCCATAGAACCACACAAGAAATACTCAGCAAGTGTTGTGATTCTTGCATAAAATATTTGTGCTGTGATTATGAATAGAATGAGACAGATCAGCATAATTAGCATTACAAGAACAGTGAAAGGAATATACATTTCCACCATTATGCGAAGACAGTGTATATATGTTGACGTATAAGTACTGTGTATATGTGTACTCAAAATAAGCACTCCCTAACCTAGTCTTGACTAGGTAAGGTCATCTGCCAAATCTCTGCCAAGTGGACTAACTCTCCGTAACCTGTGGGTAAGTATCATCAGCCTGTCACTATTGATGTAGAGCTGGACATCGGTCGTGTTGGTATGCAGGAATCAGACGAGCTGGAATTCCAACATGTGGTAACCCTGCTGTGTCAGCTGAGTGCTCCTCTGCCTAAGCAAGGAAGTGGTTGAGTAGAACCCATGTGGTCATGTTGCAACCCCTGTTTAGGATGTAATGGTTTAACTAGTTGGATAGCGTCCTCGCCTTTTGCACAATAACATAAATAACATTTGCACAGTGAACTTTATCCCTTGTGCCAAATGTTCTAGGTATCGTGATGCAGTAGCTATGTATTTGAAATGTAAGCAGTGCAGATTCAGAAAATGTTATCCTGCATGGTCACACACACAAATGTATGTCAAAAGTCACTGTGTGTAAAAGAGAAGGCAACTTAAGAAATGTGAGCATGTAAATGGCGGTTTTTCTGCTAAGCCTATCCTGATCACGTCACAGCATGATCAGACTTCAGTAGAAGCCTTGGAAAAAGGAAAGAAGTGTTTAGTATAAACCATCACACTTGCAAGAATATGACAAGCAGAGAGGTCTGTACCACTCTAAGTCTAAAGGAAATTTCTCATGTCTCTAACTGTGTAAACACCAATTTAAAAGTAACAGGAAATTCAGAAACACCCTTATCTCCTTTCACACCACCAGGAGGCAATCAAATCATTACTTAAGTGCATCTGCAACATCGTTTCAGTTTCCCAACACATTACGTTGAGGCTGAAATTCTCAACCTTGGACACTTTGCCATCCTGGTACATGATGAACAAAAGGCATCTTTTGACCATTATTTCCCCATGTTCACTGCCAAGTTTTCCCTGCAGGTAATACAAACAATAAGCTTTTCTCTAGCTAATGAAAATCATGATAATATCTGCAAAGAAAAAAAGAACATGCAGCCAAAACAAAATGCATTTCAACTGAGGCCTGTAGTCAGGTTAATTTAATCAAGAATGTGCACTTCAAGTACATAGTTATGCATTCACAAGTGTAACTCTATAAATAAATGTAAAATGTGAGTAAAAGAGTACATGTTTACAAATGCAAACATAACTTGACGTGTAGGTATAAAGCGTGAAAAAAGAATGCATGCTTTCATGTGTAAATGGAACATTAGTGAACATAGGTATAAATCTCTAGTCTCTACAGTGAATGCATTTCATTAATTCATTTAAATGTTTCACAAACGTTACCGAAAATAGGGCACATAGTGGTAGAGCCTTTATTGCACTGCTTCACTGTCCACAACCACAATGTCAAGCATGGTAGTCCCTGTAAGAAAAAAAAAATGTCTCTAGCACTGTGGCCTGTGGGGGCACTAGTGTCCATCTTCAGTGAATACTCCTTCCTGTGTAGAACTTCGTCCAGAGTTTGGCATATTTCCTATTAATATCCAACTGCAGGATTTTTCAAAGGAAGTAACCCAACCTGAAAGTAAAATAGGAAAGTCCAGTAAAGGCTGTCTTTTAAAATGAAGTGCTAATGATACATGCTGACCTCCTTGGTAACCAGGTTTAGAAGTATCTGAGCATAGAAAAGGTTTCCTACTCCCTGGGGCATATTCACAGGGAACTATCACCGAGTTAACGGCACTTTATCGCAGCCAGAGTTGTGATAAATTTATCGCCCCATTAACAAGCTGGTGTAAACAGCCCACAGCACCAGTTTACCCCTGTGATAGCAGCCGCAAAAAACATCGCCACGGATGACCCCTGCAACTATCGCTAATGAGATGCAGAGTGGTCGTACCCGTGCCAAATGCCACGACAACACAACTCCACAACATTCACAACGAACAGCCAGAACTGCGATAAGAACACAAAACAGGCGATAAGGCGCGTTAGCAGCAGGAAAAAACACCTGCTCTGACCTGGTGCTAAGTCGGACCGCAGCCTGCACCACAAAAGGGAGCACAGCCCACAGCCATATCGGAAGGGCAGCAGATGCCATGGAGCCACTGGTCATGCGGCCTGGACACCCAAGAGGGCCACAACACCGACCACCACAACCCCAGGACCCCATACAGCACCCTGAATACACCCCCCCGGACCACCACCCAGGCATTGCTGACAAAGACAGCAGACCCCCAGGAAACACACCAGCCTTACAGACCCAACACCTGACAATGTCATTGCCCAATACAGGCTCAAAAGGACAACCATCGCATGCATGATGACCAACAACACCCAACAGGCCGATGGCACCAACACAGCGGACAACCAACATCCCACCCCACACAAAGCTGCTGGCTGTGCTTCACCTGTAGGCCCCTGATACCCCCCAACCAACACCCGCCACAGTCGAAGGAGTCACACAGCCAGCCACATGCAAGTCACTCACACCTGTCCTGGACATCACCACAGCCTGGTACCCCAGGCTCCATATGTCAAACATAATGCGCAGGATCCGCTGGAGACCAAGCAAGGACCATATGCCATCGCTGGATGCACGCACGTGTTGTCGGCAATCCACAGCACACATGTCATACCTGTGCCCCCAGCTGACACAGCATACAATCACCGCAACAGAAAGCACACGTCTCACATCAATGTGTAGGCAACAACCGAACACCGTAGCACCTCCACCAATCTCACCTCCAAATACCCAACCACTGTGCACGATTCCTCCATCCTCCGACAGTCCATCAGCACCCAGCGTCCCCAGGATGGCACAAAGGGAAATGCACAGCCCCCTGGCAAGTTCAAAATGAACACCCCACTCACCTCAACAACCATGCAATTCACAACTCTGGCAATGCACACGTCACAAAAACAAAACCAACATGCAAAACAACATACCCACACACCAGACATGACAGGACAACTCACAATGGAAACCTGGGCAAGCCGTGAACATGAGCCATCAACGGCATGGCACCTCAGCCACACAATAGCCGATTGTGGGGAGAGGTGGCAACCAGGCATGTGTGAAGGATGCAGGAGAACCATGATTGGGAAACTACACAATACCAGAGATGTGCTGGACAGACCGCAGTATGCAGAACACACCCATATCCATGGCGACATACACCTCTGGTGTATGGAGTGTAGTGGACAGTGGACTCAACCATGTCACCCCGGCCAGTGGGGGGTTTGCAGAAATGTTGTCTGTTACATCCCCCCCGTAAGCGTGAGCGGAGTGGGATGGCCCAGCGTACAGCAAAACACACAAGATGATGGACGGAATGTTGCACATTGGCAAAACATTCACCCCCAGTCACAGATCTGGGTTTAATCCATCGTTATTTTGCTCACCACGCCACCCCAGTTCGGACATGGCCATATGCAAATCAGTCTTGACCCTGTGCCTCATTGGAACAGTCCAGCCCGAACTGCCAAGCCATGTCTTCCCTAGACCGCAATCAAGCATCCTAGGACGGTTTCGGGGTTTCACCCCTCTTCAGCCAGGATAGCTTGACTTCAGTGGCGTTGTGAGCACGGGACCCACGTCTGGGCATACCCTTCCCACATAGGGCAAACAGCAAAACACACAAGATGATGGACGGAATGTTGCACATTGGCAAAACATTCACCCCCAGTCACAGATCTGGGTTTAATCCATCGTTATTTTGCTCACCACTCCACCCCAGTTCAGACATTGCCATATGCAAATCAGTCCTGATCCTGTGCCTCATGGGAACAGTCCAGCCCGAACTGCCAAGCCATGTCTTCCCTGGACCGGAATCAAGCATCCTAGGACCGGTTTCGGGGTTTCACCCCTCTTCAGCCAGGATAGCTTGACTCCAGTGGCGTAGTGAGCACGGGACCCACGTCTGGGCATACCCTTCCCACATAGGGCGAACAGCAAAACACACAAGATGATGGACGGAATGTTGCACATTGGCAAAACATTCACCCCCAGTCACAGATCTGGGTTTAATCCATCGTTATTTTGCTCACCACGCCACCCCAGTTTAGACATGGCCATATGCAAATCAGTCTTGACCCTGTGCCTCATGGGAACAGTCCAGCCCGAACTGCCAAGCCATGTCTTCCCTGGACCGGAATCAAGCATCCTAGGACCAGTTTCGGGGTTTCACCCCTCTTCAGCCAGGATAGCTTGACTCCAGTGGCGTAGTGAGCACGGGACCCACGTCTGGGCATACTCTTCCCACATAGGGCGAACAGCAAAACACACAAGATGATGGACGGAATGTTGCACATTGGCAAAACATTCACCCCCAGTCACAGATCTGGGTTTAATCCATCGTTATTTTGCTCACCACGCCACCCCAGTTCAGACATGGTCAGCGTAGGGGTGTGAATAAGAAGTATGTAGACCTTGGCGTGGTCCTCTTCTGGAAATCCCAACGTCTCTGCCAGGGTGGCACCGCTCACCACACCACAAGGCCGACGCCGTCCTCCTGAGCGGAGTTGCCTGCGATCCTGTGTGCATGCCGTACCCCTGCCGCTGGACGCCGAACCCATCAGGCCCGCCCCTGCGCCGCCAGGCCACACTGATCACCTGCCGACACCGGCGTGTGTCAAGGAGGGCCCACCACGTGCATGCGCAAGCACCAAGCCCGAGGGCCGTGACCTTGGCAGCCTCCTCAGACCATCACGGGCTCCACGACAGAGGCTCGCTTTAGTCCTTTCTCGTTGACTTACTTTACTGCCGCCTCCGGCCTACACCACGGTCAAGTAGGTCACACATTTGGAACTGAGTCTTGATTACACCATGGCAGTGAACATTATTTAAGGCAGAGTTCATGTCACTATACTCCCTTTGATGTGGCGCCACCAAGTCTGTGCATAGCATTACAACCACACGTGTCTGTTGGCCTTCGCGGACTATTGCCCTCGGCTTACGCTGCACACGAGTAGGTCACAGAACTGGATCTGAACATCGATTGTTCAACGGCAGATTACATATCTACGCATGCAAGGAGAGGGATCAGAGGATGACGCATTGCAGCCCGGAGGGAATAGGATCATCGTCACGGAGGTGATCGAACACTACCGACAACTGCCCTGTTGCCACTAACTCTGTGCATCACGAGCCAACGACAGCTGGTTGTGGGCCCTTGCTGACCGCTGCCCCCGGCCTAAACTGCGGTGGAATAGGTCACACACACCATCGAATTCAGCCTTGGTATGTTTATGGAAGACTTCATGTCATTGTACAGGCCTCATCGCAAACTGCATCCCCTTTCAGCCCCGGTGCCAAGATGTCTATTCCCCCGAGACCCATGGTCACTTTCTGGTTGAACTATGGGGGCTTGTCGTCGCCATCATGGCGGTGATACTGACTTTGTGGCGAAAACGAGGCTGTGGCATTCCAGCCCACCATTTGCTGCTTCCGGATAACATCAGACTTTTCGCCTCATGCCCTGGAGGACACCTTCCACTGTCCTCCGCAACATAAACCTCGGACATTGATGAGGACCCGCTCAGGTCGCATGGCCCATCTGACTGCACCGCAAGTCACCATCCCGTGGCAGGGTGCCTGTGCCGGCCGCTGTGCATCCTGGGCCACTAACTGTGCAGCTTACGTCAGGGCCCCTTTCTGACTGAATATTGGATGACCTCTGTGACGGTGGTCCTGGGGTCATCAACGCCATGTGCATGTGGCCCTGCGCAGTCCGCTGCTTCTGGCCTCAACTGCGGACCACCAGGACTCACACATCAAATCGAGTCCTGAGCGGCCCGGATGTCGCATCACCGCAGGAGGCACACGCCACTCTCTGCCCGCACAACCTCCAACCACCATCTGCCAGAGTCGAAACGGTGGTCCTGAAAAACCTACGGAGTTGATAAACACCTGTTGTGGATGCCATCATCAGGCTGATACCCTGCTCAGAACTCAAGGTGTCACATACTCAGTGCCCCGTAAGCCATCGTCTGTTACTGATTGTGTTTTGTGCTGTGGAGAGGCAGTGCAGCAATCTCATCTCAAGCAGTGTGGGAGACCTGGGATGTTGTTGAGGAAGCTGATGCAGGTCTCACACGCCACACTGCATCTGCATCAGGAATATCTCGAAGGGACACAATCCGAGGGCCCGATTCACAGAACAAACTTAAGACAAAATCCTAAACTTAGTACCATTTTGGTATTCACAGAATGCACTTACTACTTCTGGTATTCACAGAATGAACTTACTACTTTTGCGATTCACAGAATAAACGTACTACTTTTGCTATTCACAGAATGGATTTACGACTCCTAACTTTACGTCCGCACTCGGGCCGGAAATTCCGGCCTGGAGGCGGAGCTTCCGGCCCGGAGGCGCGGCTTCCGGGCCGGAGGCGGAGCTTCCGGGCCGGAGGCGGAGCTTCCGGGCCGGAGGCGGAGCTTCCGGCCAGTGGCGGAGATTTAGCCATGGCCAAAATCTCCACCTCTGGGCCGGAAGCTCCGCCTCCGGGCCGGAAGACCCGCCTCCGGGCCGGAAGCTCCACCTCCGGGCCGGAAGCTCCACCTCCGGGCCGGAATTTCCGGCCCGAGTGCGGACGTAAAGTTAGGAGTCGTAAATCCATTCTGTGAATCGCAAAAGTAGTACGTTCATTCTGTGAATACCAGAAGTAGTAAGTGCATTCTGTGAATACCAAAATGGTACTAAGTTTAGGATTTTGTCTTAAGTTTGTTCTGTGAATCGGGCCCCGAGACTTTTTCTTCACATAAGCGCGCTCATCTCTAGTGCCCCAACCACAGTGCACTGAAACTCACGGACACTTCTGTTTGCATGTTGTGTGTCCTCTGGACTTTCTCCGTCTCCCTCCATGTTGCTCAGCAGTTGACTCTGTTATGTAGGTGTTTTCAGTTTCCATAGCACTGGTGTCCACTGTTCAAGTGGTTGCCAGCACCAAGCACTCCGTGCGGGCTGGCTTACACTCACCCCACACACATCCAGCGCCTGCCAATAAAGGGGCCAGGCGCATGTGCCCGTAACCAGTTCAACATTAAATCTGCGGGTGTCCCTGTGGTCGTGTTGTTTGCATGAGGGCCATGGGCCCTACAACATTACATTGTGCTGTGTACAGCGGATGCAGACATGTCACCGCAGGCAGCGCGTTGGAGCTTGGCCATGTAGTTTTGTCGTCATCCACTCAATTCGTAAGGGGAGTGGGCTGGGCCGTCGTAGGCAGAGCCGACGTGGGTGTGTGACTGCAATTTGCGTGCCCCTGGGTGTGGTTCTGTACTGTGAATGTGCATCTGCATGTGTCTCTATGGCTGTGTAGATCCCTGAAGTGTAGTTCACATTCATTCGGTTCGGACCCCAACCACGCCTGTTCGGCCACCTCTTTTTGACGTCCTGACACATAGCAACGGGTGCCATGTGTGGGTGGGTGAAGTGTCATGAGCCAGCTGTGCTTGTGGGTGCTTCCTGCTGTGTGGTCTGTTGTAGGCTCTGTGTCCTCCTCTGAGTAGCTTGTCTGCCCGGGTCCTGGTGGTGGGTTGCGTGGGATGTCCATGGGCTGTTGTAGGGTGTCGGTGTCGAAGGTGTGGTGGTCCTCTTCGGCATTACAGATTTGTTGTCTTCTGTGCTCTGCTGGAGGTGTTGTGTGCCCCTCTGCAATGTGAAGGGGAGATGCATGTTGACATTGTGTTGACATGTATTTTTGCGCATTGTTCTGGTCTTCATGCAGACTGTATGACAATTTACATTGTGACTATTTGGGAGGTGCTGGATCCTGCTGCGGGACAGTGTACATTTGGACTACATGACGGATGTGAGGTTGTACGCGTACATTTCCGTTTCACAGTTTCCTGCTCTGTCAAATGTAGTAGGCATGTTTCTGTGCATGTGCGGAGCCAGTTATGTCCTTTGCTATGCGCATTGTTCCCACGTTGTCATCAATGTGGGTGTACTGTTCTTGCTATGTGTGTGTGCTGCAGTGTGCCAAGGGGATGAGGGACATGATCCTTGGTGATTGTGGGTGTGCAGTGTGCTACGCCTCGTTGTGCATGTGTGCCATTGTGCCCATCTCCCCCCATCCCCCCAGTCCCTGTTGATGTTGTGTCAGGTCCTCTCTAGCTGTGTCCATACTCCCTACTCCTTGCACCGTCTCCACACTGATGACTGTGGCCTCCTCCGGCTCCTCCTTTGTTGCTGGACTGCCACCTTCTGTCGCCGTTGCTGCCTTCCTGTTGGCAGCGGGTTTGTACCTGGTTTCAGTTGTCACGTCATGCCGGCGCCTCTTGGCCTCGTCGATTGGCCTCCTCGGCACTCCGACTGCATTCCGGGTGGTCTGCTTGTGGGTCAGTTGCTGGTAATGTTCTGTCACCTCTGTGACGCTGGTCTTGTTTTCCTGCGGTCTGCACCCCGTCTTCCTCTCCTTCTTCTCCTTGCCCTTCCCCGACCCCGTTGTTCCTTGCTGGTGGTCTGTGGGGGTTGTGGGGTTCACGTTGGCCTCTGCTCTGGGTCAGTTTGCATCCATGTTGCTACGTGCTTTGGCTTGTTTCTGGTGTGCTGTTTCTGTATTTCTTGTGGTGCATTTGATACGTGGTATTTGCAGGCCTGTGGCTGGTTTTCGCAAGTTTTTGAACCGTGTTGGCCTCGTCGCATGTTTTTTTGCATTTGCGTTTTGCATTTTTGCGGCGTGGCGTTGGATTTTGCGCTGCCAGTTGACGCATTATCTGGTGACTATCGCATGCTACTGCAGCGTTGTGAATACTTGGTTGGCACGGCGTAATTTTCCCACGTTGGGCTGCAATGTTAGAAGTTGCGTTAGGCTACTCTTGCGGTAGTTATCACATGTTCTTGTGAATATACCCCCCTGTGTTTTAAATGATTCAACCCCCTTTATTTTGAAATAAGTAATACTTCTTGTAGAAGGCTTCTCATGATGCCATGATCCACCATGGCATAAGGAGCACCACATTCTTATGCGATCAGGGTATAATTTGATCATACACTTTGTCAATCTCAGCTCCAATCTGCAAAATTGTATTGAGATACATTTTCCTAGATATAAAACAATTTTTCACATTTATTCATTTTCATAGGCAGACGTTTTTTGTCTGTTAAGACACCCATTCTGTGTACCATGTGTGGGATACTGTTCACAATTTTTACAAGAATGTTTCTTGCTATAACAGTAAATTCTGCTGCAAGGTTTTCCCTTTCAGAGAGAATTTATCAGGTAACCATATTTCCTCTACATGTTCTGTCTCATTATAAATGAATAACAGGTCAACTTCTTCCAGGTATCTCCCACTTTCTGTGCTTTATTCCAAGTATCACGGATGGTGGGGACATCTCCTATTTTCTATATTTGATTCTTGACCTAATTCAGGGTATATTTGTACTGCTATTTTGGGGAATAACCTGCATAATCAGTGACACACTGTTACGTCTATTAATTAAGCAGTTAGTAATCTTCTATTTTGGATTAAATATCCCACATATTATAAAGAGGATTAATCATAAAAGATTTGTATTGTTAAATTTCTTTTTACATTTTCTTCTTTGATTAGCATCACACACCTTGAAAAGCATACACATAGCCAATATATGTGTACCACCCATTCCAAGTAGAGGTGGCACCTTTATTAAGGGAAGGTTCTCCTCCTGCTGATGTTCTCTTCCTGTTGTGGCCTCATAATACTCATCTTGAGGTTGGTGTGTGTTTTTTTGGTTTCATTGCTCTTAATGCTTGAGCCACTGACAGGCTGAAAATTGGCCTCAACGCAACAACTTGGCTGAGGGAGGTTTAGGTGACAACTAAGTCAGAACTATTATTTTTCTCGCATATAAGTGAAAGTGCTGCCTCCAAATTAGAATATTCTGGGTTTTGAAGCTGCCATGACAGCCTCTAAGTTCAAATCTGAGATATTTGGCTGGTGAGTGATCGCTTATCCTGGACGTGAATTGGTCTCGATTTCAAATGTGAAATGTAAAGAGTACCTTCCACTTTGACTTGTAAAAATGTAGGTAATTAATTTATTCCAAAAGCTAGTTGGACAATGTGGCAGGCTTCTTGTTTTACTGTCTTATACTTTGTTGGAGTAATGTTTCAGCAGTCATAGGAGTAGGGCATTAAAGTAGCCTGATTTAGGTAATATATTGGCTTCTATGAAGGACACATAACAGAATATAGACAACAAAAATATTTGAATACAAAAATATCAGAACAAACATTAAGAACACTGATATTGACTTTCTATACACTGATCAGAAGATATAATAATATCAACTACAAAAATATATAGGAAAAAGTAAGTAAACATAATATCACCAATAAAAATAAAGAAATCAACAATTTTTAGTAGACGCTTTAACAAAAGAAAGACCATCTAAACAACAATATCAAAAATAATATCAACATAAATATCAGTAATAAATACTGTTGGAAGTGGGGGTCCTTATCCCTCACCGCCGCCACCCAATGCTGGAGGCAGGAGTCCCTGTCCCACACCGCTTTTGCCAGGTGCGAAATCCGGACCTTAGTTTCGGTGTTAGGCTCTGTAAGGACACCGTCTGAGATAGCCCTGCTCACCCCCTCAGTAGCTTGGCATGAGCAGCCAGACTTATCTCCAAGGCAAGAGTGTACAGTACGTGCAACCACACTCACAGCAGCCCAATGATGTCACCACAAATAGACTGCACACGAGTTTTATAAAACGAGTATAATCTTTATATAAGAAGATATACGATATGACCACACAATACAAAACCAACATATAATAATGGGTAGTCTCCCTTCTGGTGGATTGGTAGGTTCTAATCCCAACCACCGCTTCTAACCAACAGTTAAGCTTACTTCTAACCGTTTCCAAAAGTTTAGGCAAGTCGTATTGCTAGAATCACACTTTGCAAAAGAAAAGAAATACTGCAATGCGTAACGATATATTCCTGTACTGTGCAATAGAGAAACAATGCCATACGTAGCACCACAATCATGTACTTTGCAATAGATGGAATAATACAATGCGTCACGCTACAATCATGTACTGTGCGATGAAGAAATAATGCAATGCGCCAGGTTACAATCATGTACTCTGCAAGGGAAAAATAACACAGTGCGTAGCACACCAAGCATGTAGTTCGTCAGGCACAAATAAGCGTCATACAACAGTTCGAAAGTCCATTAGCAGCAATAATGCAAAGTAAAATACGACAGTTCAGGTGCTCCGTTAACAGTGCCCCCAATGTGGATCAATGATGAAACAAAAGTACCACTTCTCACATGGCCCCAGTACTGCCCCTCCTTGGGCCAGCACGGGCCTAGATCTGAGCCGAAGCAACAGGCTTGCGCAGCTGACAGAAGCGAGAGGCCGAGAGAGTGTCCCTCCGGGCTCGCACCCCACCCCAGGTGGTGATCCACGTTACCTGTGGGGGCGAGACCCCACTCTCCTCTCCTCCTTCAGCGACTTGGGCCTTGATTCAGAACTCCGTCAATGGGCACGGCGAGCTCGGGCCGGCGGCTCAGCTCCTCCGGGGCTGCCGGTCCGGACCGCTGCTGTTTCACTCGAAGGGCCCAATGACCTGGCCCTCCTTCCAGCGGTCTCAGTGGGCACTGAGACCCGCCCTCAGCACTGTGGAGACCTCTTCGAATTCGGTGCACACACTACCCAGGCACTCCTCACCAGCGCCTCTTGTTGCACCTCAACATGCACTCTGCGCATCCGAGACACGCCTCTTCTCTGGTTCACACGATGACCAGGCGCTCTTCACCAATGCCTCGGCTTGCACCTTGACAGGCACCCTGCGCGTCCGAGTCTCACCTCTTCTCCCGGTGCACACGATGACCAGGCGCTCCTCACCAGTGCCCTGGCTGCACCATGACACGCACCCTGTGCGTCCGAGACTCACTTCTTGGTTCGGTGCACACAATGACCAGGTGCTCCTCACCAATGCCCTGGCTTGCACCACGACATACACCCCGCACATCCGAGACTCAGCTTACTCCTGCGTGCCCATGATCACAAGGCACAACTTCTGAGGGTCTCAAGCTGCAAAAGCATGCGCACACCGCATTGCTAAGGACTTCTCTGGAAACTTTTATGTTCCTGTATTTCCAAACAGGGAGCCAGCTCACCTCGGGCCCTTGGGGTTCATGACAAAGCACAAAGCACAGTCTCCGTCAAGCAGGGGGACCCAGCACCTCCAAGCACAGTCCCAACAGCATCTCCCTTGGATGGAACAGCAAACTGCAGACCAGCCTGATATCACGAAGCAAGGATTGGATTTTCCACAGCAGTCTCTTCAGTTGCTCCTTCTTTAGCAGATGTTCTTGACCACGAAATGGGTCCAAGCCTTTTCAGTCTCAATCCACTTCTATTTCATTCCAACGTACAGGGGTTTCAGCTCTCATAGTTATACCCCTTAATGTCTTTGAAGTTTGTTGTGCTCAGGGGTCCCTGACCCCTTCCTAAATCAGTTCTGGGTGTCTCCCTCCCAGTGTCACCTTTCTCCCTTTGATACTGGGGGTCTGGATCCTTAATCACTCAGAAGGAGATCGGTCAATTGGTTTATTGCACCAGCCCAGGCCTTTTCATCTCCCGGGCTTCTCTTCCCCCTACTCTCCAGATGCAGGGCAGCCTGGTGCCAACTCAACCCCTCCCTGGGTCAAGACCTCTGCCAGTTCCTCTCACCTTCCAGATCCAGACAGTCAATCCACATTTAACAGAGACACACAGAAATTCTTAAAACACAAAACTCAGCTAATTTCTAAAAGACTGGTTTCTGAACACAGTGACAAAACCACTTTCACATCAAGATGTGTTATGACACTGCGAATTCATACATACTAAACTTCACCTCTCCATTTTAAACTTATAGGAAACTAGGCTTTCAAACACAACACCCAGCCTCCCCCATTCTGTCCTATGGGCAGGATGGCGTTTCAGCAGTGAAAAACTAAATGGAGTGTTTTTCACTGTCAGGACATAAAACACATCCGGGACCTACCACAGGGATGCCCAATGTGCATGCAAAAGGGAAAATCAGGCCTGACAAGTGGTTGCACTTGTCAGGACAACATGCTAATTTAGCAAACTGTGCCCAGGCCCTACACTGCAGGCCTGAGTTCCCTTCTCCGTGTGCCTTTGCATTACTAGCCCTGGCACACACAGTGCACATCACTAGGGACTTTACTAGTAAGGCAAGCACACCAATCATGGCCAACCAATTACCATTACACTTTACATAGGAAACACTTGGACTTTGACACTGATCAGCAGTGGCAAAGTACCTAAAGCATCTAAAAGCAAAGGAGTCAGAGGCAAAAAGTCTGGGGTAATCACGCCAAGATATGCTAGGTTTAACACGTGTCCCCTCCAGCTGAAAAGTAGGGGGAACTACCCACTCCCATGGGAGTTCTCATCACTAAGGCAGAAAAATCTGAACAGACCATCAGCATTGGCGTGTTCTGGTCCCGAACGGTGTTCCACCATGAAGTCCATCCCCTGTAGGGAGATGGACCACCTCAACAGCTTTGGGCTCTCACCCCTCATCTGCATCAACCATCTGAGGGGCCTGTGGTCGGTCTGAACCAAGAAGTGGGTCCCAAACAAGTAGGGCCTCAGCTTCTTCAGCGTCCAGACCAAAGCAAAAGCTTACCTTTCAATTGCACTCCACCTCTGTTCCCTGGGAAGTAGCATTCTGCTAATGAAAGCTACGGGTTGGTCCCAGCCCTTGTTGTTCAATTGTGAGAGCACTGCTCCCACCCCATCCTCTGAAGCATCTGTCTGCACTATAAACTCCCTGGAGAAATCTGGCACCCGTAACACGGGTGTGGTGCACATGGTAGTCTTCAGGGCATCAAAGGTGGTCTGGCAAGCATTGGTCCAGACCACCTTCTTGAGCTGTTTCTTGGACATTAGTTCCCTCAAGGGGCAGCGAGGATTCCATGCCCCTTCACGAACCGTCTGTAATACCCAGTGAGTCCTAGAAAGGCCCTCACTCCTGCCTGGGTCTTGGGGGGTTCCCAAGCCAGGATGGTATCAATCTTTGCCTTTAGAGGCGCCACCTGGCCGCTCCCCACCAGGTGTCCCAAGTACACCACCAACCCCTGCTCTATCTGGCACTTACTTGCCTTGATAGTTAGGCCCGCCCTCTGCATGGCCTTCAGCACTTCACAGAGGTGTTGCAGATGTTCCTCCCAACTGGAGCTGAACACTGCAATGTCATCCAGGTAAGCGGCGCTGAACTCCTCCAGCCCACTGAGCACCTGGTTAACCAGCTTCTGAAGGTGGCAGGGGCGTTCTTCAACCCAAAGGGCATAACCCTTTGCCCCTCTGGCTTGGAGAACACTGACCTCTCCTTGGCCCCCTCGGTCAAGGCAATCTGCCAGGACCCTGATGTCAAATCAAATGTACTGAGGTACCGGGCAGCTCCCAGCCGATCCACGAACTCATCAGCTCTGGGGATGGGGTGCGCGTCAGTCTTACTGACCGCATTGAGCCCACGGTTATCCACACAGAACCGAAGTTTGGGAGGGGCACCTGGCGCAGCAGCTTTTGGCACAAGGACCACTGGGCTGGCCTGCTGGATTGCGCAAACACCCCTAGTGTCAGTATCTTGGAAACTTTGTCCTAGTTGCTGGCTCTGACCTTATCAGCTACCCTGTAAAAGGTTTGTTTTACAGGCAGACTGTCTCCAATGTCCACATCATGGACGCACCAATGATGTGGGTCAGGGTCAGGGTAGGCGAGAGGTACACCCCATCCACTGACCCATCCTTCTTCTTGGCTGACAGAAGGTCAGGAAGAGGTTCACTCTCCTCTTCCGCCCCGTCATCTGTAGCCAAGATCATGGTCACCTCAGACCTCTCACATTGTGGTTTGAGGCGGTTCAAATGGAGAGCCTTCAAAGGATTCCTAGGAGACTGTAAGTCCACCAGGTAGGTCACTTCACTCCTGCGCTCCACCACCTCATAAGGCCCAGTCCACTTGTCCTGGTGCGCACACGGCTCCACTGGCACCATCACCCACACTTTCTGACCAGGTTGAAACTCGACCAGAGTGGCATTCTGGTCGTACCACCGTGTCATATCCTCCTGGCTGGCTTCCAGGTTCGCCTGAGTGAGCTGCCTGAGATGCCTAGTTTGGTTCCTGAAGGCCAGAATGTAGCTGTATACATCCTGGGGGGTTTACTAGGAGCCTTCTCCCAGCCCTCCTTCACCACACCCCAGGGTCCTCTGACTGAGTACCCATACAGGAGCTGAAAGAGACTGAACCCCAATGACTTCTGTGGCACCTCCCTATAGGCAAACAGCAGGCATGGCAAGAGGACATCCCACTTACGCCTCATGGGTTCCTCCAGACCCATAATCATGCCCTTCAAGGTCCAGTTAAACCTCTCAACCAGACCATTACCCTGGGTGTGGTAAGGTGTGGTGAACTTATAAGTTACACCGCACTCCTTCCACAGAGATTTCATATGCCTCGAAATGAAATTAGTACCCCTGTCGGACACCACCTCTCTGGGGAACCCCACACGGGAGAAAATCCACATCAGTGCACGGCCCACCAAGGGGGCTGTCACCGTCCGGAGAGGGATGGCTTCCGGGTACCGGGTGGCATGGTTCACCAATACCAGGATAAACCTGTTGCCCATGGCCGTCTTGGGAAGCAGAGGCCCCACAATGTCAATGCCCACCATCTCAAAGGGTGTGCTGACCACAGGGAAACGTTGGAGGGGAGCCTTTCGCTTCCTCCACTCTTACCACTCGCCTGACAAGTCTGATAGGACCTGCAATGAGTATCAGAACTCTTGCACATCTGGGGCCAGTAGAAGTGGGTGACAAGCCGCTCAAAGGTCTTGTCCTGCCCCAAATGTCCCGCCAAAGGTACATAGTTTCTTGGAGGTCCTGAACTTCTGCCGGTATTGTTCAGGATGAGCCCATACCAAAGGCATAAAGCCTTCCTCATATTAGCGTAGGTCAGGGTTCCCGCCCTCTCTAAAGGTGATAGAACGTCCCTCCCCGAAGCCTCAAAGTATTTCCATAGGCCCGCCCCCCAATGCTTTTCAGGCCCCTTATTCATCCTCAGTGCAATCTCATATGCCGTGAACCTCGCATAAATGTCATCACCACACTGGTAATCTCGCACTACATCCTTGGGAATGTACACCTTCCCTCCTGGCACTGGTGGTGCACTGCCACCATTTGAACTGGGCTCTGCTTGTCTACCCTTAATGTCCAGTTCCCTCATGCTTAACTCATGAGCGAAGAGAATCCGTTTCTCTTCCAACGCGACAGCGTTCCTGCTCTCCTCTGCTTGAGTTTTAAGTTTTAGCACCTCCAACTCATGCAGCCTGACCCTTTAGTTTTCCTCCAACTCCTCTGGTGAACAACTCCTCCCTGAATGGCTACTACCAGCCCCTGCAGCTGGTCCCTCCACTGGCAAATCCTGTGGACCAAATTCATTCCCTGGGTCATCCTCATCCACCTCAACATCACCCGTCCCCTTGTCCTGAGCCTCTTTGGCTTCCCACCAGGCCCTCAAGGCGACTTGCAGCTCCTCCTTCTTGGTGCTACTCCTCATAGGACATCCCAAAGCTCTGCAGAATTTCCTCAACTGATCAACCTTGTAGGTAAACAGTGCCTCAATGTCAAACTCTAATTCTGCAGCCTCAGCCTCACCGGCTATCTGGCTCTCCCCCTGAGACATGATGTTGTTATGTAAAAAACATCAATTACTGTGAGTGATTTTGCACATACGCATTTAATTTATATTAGGATCGAATCCAACCACTCTGCTGCCAAATTTTGAAAGTGGGGGTCCTTATCCCTCACCGCCACCACCAAATGCTGGAGGCGGGAGTCCCTGTCCCACACCGCTGTTGCCAGGTGCAAAATCTGGACCCCTCATTTCAATGTTAGGCTAAGTAAGGACACCGTCTGAGATAGCCCTGCTCACCCCCTTTGTAGCTTGGCACGAGCAGCCAGGCTTATCTCCAAGGCACGAGTGTACAGTATGTGCAACCACACTCACAGCAACCCAATGATGTCACCACATATAGACTCCACACGAGTTTTTATAAAACGAGTATAATCTTTATGTAAGAAGATATATGATATGACCACCCAATACAAAATCAACATATAATAATGGGTAGTATTCCTTCCGGTGGATTGGTAGGTTCTAATCCCAACCACCAATTCTAACCAACAGTTAAGCTTACTTCTAACCGTTTCCAAAAGGTTAGGCAAGTCTTATTGCTATAATCACAAATGTTGCAAAATAAATAAAATACTGCAATGCGTAACGATATATTCCTGTGCTGTGCAATATAGAAACAATGCCACACGTAGCGCCACAGTCATGTACTTTGAAATAGAAGGAATAATGCTATGCGGATCACTACCAGCATGCCCTGTGCCGGGAAGAAACAAAGCAATGCGTCACGCTACAACTGTGTACTGTACAATGAAGAAATAATGCAATGCGCCGCGTTATAATTATGTACTGTGCGATGAAGAAAGAATGCAATGCGCCACGTTACAATCATGTACTCTGCAAGTGAAAAATAACACAGTGCGTAGCGCACCAAGCATGTAGTTTGTCAGGCACAAATAAGGTCAGGCGTCATATGACAGTTCGATAGTTAGTTAGCAGCAATAATGCAAAGTGTAAGACGACAGTTCAGGCACTCCATTAACAGTGCCCCCAATATGGATCAATGATGACACAAAAGTACCGCTTCTCACTCCGGCCCCAGTACTGCCCCTCCTTGGGCCAGCACGGGCCTAGATCCGAGCCGAAGCAACAGGCTCGCGCAGCTGACAGAAGCAAGAGGCCGAGAGAGTGTCCCTCCAGGCCCGCACCCCACCCCAGGTGGTGATCCATGTTACCTGGGGGGGCCCGACCCCACTCTACTCTCCTCCTTTAGCGACTTGGGCCTTGATCCAGAACTCCGTCAATGGGCACGGCGAGCTCGGGCCGGTGGCTCAGCTCCTCCGGGGCTGCCGGTCCGGGCCTCTGCTGTTTCACTCCGAGGGCGCAATGACCTGGCCCTCCTTCCGGCGGTCTCAGTGGACACCAAGACCCGCCCTCAGCACTGTGGAGACTACTTCGAATTTGGTGCACACACTACCCAGGCACTCCTCACCAGCGCCTCTGGTTGCACCTCGACATGCACTCTGCGCGTCTGAGACTCGCCCTGTTCTCTGGTGCGCACGATGACCAGGCGCTCTTCACCAACGCTTCAGCTTGCACCTCAACATGCACCCTGCGCATCTGAGTCTCACCTCTTCTCCCAGTGCACGCAACAACCAGGTGCTCTTCACCAATGCCTTGGCTGCACCACGACACGCACTCTGCGCGTCCGAGTCTCACGTCTTCTCCTGTTAAATGGTAGCGGCAGTTTCAGTCGATAACCTTTCAAGTATTTGCCCGGCGGTAATCGCCTCTTATACCACTCGATAATTTACCAATGAAAGAGGCAGGCGCCGGAGACTGGAAGGCAGGAAACAAAGTTTTATTCCGTCGGAGCAGAACACATCAGATCAGACAGCAAGGTATCGTCACGAGGTGCTCTAACTGCATCTCTGAGACCTGGTCTCTTATACACTGGTTTATTGCTTTATTACACATAGTACATTCTTGAGATTCCCTTGATGCCTGAAAGAACATCCCCTGAAGCCCCGGCTCAGATCCGATCCCACACATAGATACAGTAGAAGTTCCCACCCTACCCGCAGTGGGAGATGGCTATCGCGCAGCAGGGAATTCCGCTAATTCCCGGGGGTGTGTGCAACTGGCCGGGTCTCAGGGGGTAGAGGCTTTGATCTACTGTAATCCCTTTGATGTGGGGTGTTTCCCTTACAGTAGGGGCAGTAAACTGCATCCGCAGGGCTAGGTGATGGCCTGGGACCAGTTCAGACAATGGGGCGCTGAGGAAGGGGGGGTTATCAAAGGAGAGGCATGACCATGTATGGGTTGTCGGTTGGAAGTGGTTCCGTAGCAGGGTCGCGCAGAAGGAGAGGGTTTATGGCCTGTATGAGAGAGCGGGGGTGGCCGGCGCGCGGGGGATGCTTGCAGCGCCAGTGGAAAGCGCTGGCGGTCGAGAGTGAGCGGGGAGAGAGTGGGGTGCCTAAAATGGCGGCTGTGCATTCGCTGCGCGTGGTGCTGGGGAGGGGCAAGATGGCGCAGATAATGTTCAGTTTGCAGGCTAAATTTCCACAGTCCTCCCTTTTAACATATCTCGCCAGCTTGTCCGGCCAATATTCACCTTTGTTAGCCTTTCAGTTACAGCATCGTCAATGTTCGTCACACATTTAAAAAATACAGAGTCGTTAGGGTAGGCTAGAGTAATCTGACACATTTGTACATTGTCTCATACAGTTTGATAAAGTAGGCGAGGAGGAAGTGCATTCAAAGTTGCAGTATAGTCGTGTACATGGCTGGTGTTACTATACAAAGTTACATTTTCTTAACTTCTCAGTGTACAGTCGGAAGTGATCGATGCAACATCATGAAAACTTGATAAGAAGATAGTTAATATAATAAGGTGGTTGGGAGAGTATTTTTAACTTTGACATGTGTTCTTCTTTCCAGTGTCCTTGTTTTATAAAGAGCTATCACTGGTAAGCTCTCATTGTTGTTCTTCTTTCGTTGGCACTGTTGAGCACCGGCGGTGGAACTAAGGTCCAGCTCAAATCCGATTTCTTCACGTGGCAGGGTGTGACCACTCACTGTTCTTTGATCACAGTCCTGTTCCTTAACACAGTTCACCACAGGTACTTTTGAGACAGGGTGCCGGCCTTTTGTTCTTCGGTAGTAGGTCAAAGTCATAGTCCAAATGAAAGAGGAAGAGAGAATGGGGTGGCATGGGATCGGATCAAAAATGCGGACCAAGGAGAGCAGAATCTTTTCAGCACTGGGCCCATCAATCGGGCCCGACGGGTTGAGACTTCAGGCACGCTGGTCAGTGAGCAGGGGCCTCGATGTAGCCCTTCGCGCTCATCGTTCTGATAACGGTGTCTCGTCTCACACCCTTGTTGCTTCGTCGCTTCCCCCTTGGTTGATGTCATAGATGTTTTATGATCCGCAGCCAGACTGTGCATCACGTCCGACCCCTCTCTTCCGATGGCTGCAGGTTATCCTTGAATAGGTTATAAGAAACGAAAGTCTTAGAGATCTTGGCAGGGAAGACATTTACATACTTCATTTCTCTCTCCCAACCACTGAGTAGTTGCGGAAATGCTCTTATCTGTTACTACATGATTGGTGCCTATTAACTCTGATGTTAATGTGCGTGTTACTAATCTATTAATTACTGCTGTGGTGCAGGGTTCTGTGGGTGTCCCTGTCCATCGTCTGGCCTTCTAGGTGTCGGTTTCTGCGCCTTATAATACAAGGTTTGGTAGTACCCGTAAGTGCGAGGTGCTACTGTCATGCGTTCATGAGTATCCTTTTCATACAGTAGGTGACCCTTTATCAGTTTAAAACAGGGCCATCAGTTGTTTCGTTCGGGATACTTTGAGACGGCTTAGTATAGGGCTGGAGTTATCTCTGGGAGAACAGGGTGCTTTAGACATTCTATTTCGGGCTAATTGGTCAGGGGTAATTCTGGGTGGTGGAGATGGTGTCCTTTAAGAACAAAAACCACTGACATATAGTCCCCGTGTTGAGGGTCAGATTGGGAGACATCAGTCGTCTTACCTGTCCTTTCCTTCTCAGCCGATTAGGCTTAACGTTCGCAGAAAGGAGAGGTAGTAATCGTGGTAAAGTATGGTCGTTTTTGTTTCTGTCAATTTTGTTCGAACACCACCGTGTTTGGGCCAATTATACACTTACCAAAGAGGTGTATGTCGTTAATTTATTCAAGAAGAAAGAGGACAAGAAAGAGCCTTTTGCGAGGGAGGGGGAGAGAGAGTGAGAGAGAGAGTGAGAGAGAGAGAGTGAGAGAGAGAGAGAGAGAGAGAGAGAGAGAGAGAGAGAGAGAGAGAGAGAGAGAGAGAGACGTGTGCATCAAGTAGGCTATTCTGGCGTACATACGACACAAAACGAGAGAGAGAGAGATGGGTAAGATAATAGGCCACTTGGTGCACACACAACATGGAGTAGCATGGGTCTGTTCCATGTAAGAAAACACAAGCGGGGAAAAGACATAAATTCGGTGATCACGTACACACAAATGTCGGATAGGGGGTGACAGTACATGCATCAAGATGGAGACTCAGGGCTGCGTTGAGCACGGGGACCTCTCCTTTCCTGTCCCCTATTCCCTACGCATGTGGTGTACCTTTAGCACTTTGTAGTTTATCTTAGGGGGTGTCTGACCCCTTTATTCTCCTCCCTTTGATCGGTGGACAAGCACTCCAATCATACAGTGACGCTCTCTTCAAGTGATCCAAACATGAAATGCATACACATTCATAGCGTATAATCGTAGCACACACGCACAATCATATCATACGGTTTTTCATGTTCCCAATGATGGTCTGTAATTTTACGCACTATCTCACAACGTTTGTCTATGTTTTCCCTGATATTGAACTCGGTGCGGTCCAGGTCCACTCCACTCTTCAGTCGGAACTTCGTCGTGACCTATAGAGGGGAAATAAGAGGGGAGGGGAGGTGCAGTATTCAAAATACCCCAGCGCGCGCAGACACGAAAGGTTCTACCTACCATGTACCAAGCTAGCCGCAGGGTTGGGTAATACCACGGACCCATTATTCTTTAGTTTGAGGCAAAGATGCTCTAGTTCATTCATCTCCTAAATTCGCGTTCCCTGGTCGTGCATGTATTTCTCAATTGGTCGTGTATTATGGTGCAGGATACCATACCTTGCATGCGACATATACCTTAAGTTATAGTTCATTATTGATTTGACAATTCTTGGAAAAAGGGCAGGCGTGATGGGTACAAATTCCGTTAAACAAAAAGATTTTTAGGCAAATTGTGTCTGTATTATCTGTATGCTTTCGCTTAGGAGTAACAATCATTTATTCAAAAGAAAAACCTTCAACAACCTAGATGATTAGTCATGACACTGAGTTCGTAATTCCTTTTTAAGAAGCCCTTTATTTAAAACAATGTCAGTATGGAAATACGGGCCTACAGCCGCCATAGACCGGCCACGGTGTGAGAGGCGTCGAGCAACATGAGCAACACTGGATTAACATAAAAATCGGTTCCCCCCTCTCCCCCACCGCCATGTGTGAAAGCATCGCATACATGTATATATATCTCTTTTTAACACGAATGTCACGTGACTGGAACGCCACAAGGAGTTGTAGGCCACTCCTACATCAGCGCCATCTTAGGGCGGGGTCGGGCCAGTGCACAGTCTAAGTCTTTCCATGAATTAGCAGTTGAACCAGAATCCCTTTCGGTAGTTCGAGAACTTTCGTTAGCGTCAACTTTGCGTCACTGCAACCTTGTAGCAATGCCACGGTTTGTTCTTAGGGCGGGGCAGCAGGCGGGTTCTTCCGCCGACGCTTTACTGTCTCACTGTATCAAGCGGAGGCAAGGTGGCTGCCGCCCGGGGGCAAAAAGAGCAATGGTGGTGGTTTTGTCCTTACCGGAAGTCCGCAGGAGTCGAACGTCAAATGACTCCAACCAATTCTGCAAGGCTGAGGGGAGCGTTCTGTCAAGGGTGGGGCCCATGCCCTAGCAAACAAGCTTTCGAGTCCAGAATTGTCTCACGGTGGGCCAGGCCTGGAACCGGAGGGGTCGACCGCCGGAGTTCAAGGGCAGCAGTAGCAGCAGCTCTTCGGTACAGTCACCGGAGAGGAGCCAGCAGCAGTAACAGCAGCAGTTCGGGTGGTGCTGCCACCGGGGTGATTCCAGTAGCAGTGACGACAGCAGTTTGGATGGTATCACCACCGGGGTGGGTCCCCGATTACCTTGCTGCGGGGGCCCACTCCTCACGTCGGGCGCTAGCGGCAGTCCTGGTGAACCCGGTGCTTGGGTGGTTGCCTGGCGGCCGCGTGCAGGGGTGCCGGCTCAGCCGAACGGCGAATGAAGTGGCAGGGCGCAACTCAGCTGGCCGACGTGTGAAAGGTGTGGTTTGGGGTGCCCTCATCTGCTGGCGAGCCTCCACCTGGGGAGGTGGGGGAGGTCCGTCCGCGTCGCCTCCCCCCGCCAGGGCACCCTCCATTATTGAAGGAAGAAGCAAATGGGAAGATCCGCACGGCGTGCCAGGGTGAAATTCAGCAGGCCGATGAAAAAGATGGCTGGGTGCAGCTTAGCTGGCCGGCGAATTAAAGACGGTTGGGTGCAGCCTAGCTGGCCGGCGAGTCAAAGACGGTTGGGTGCAGCTTAGCTGGCCGGCGAGTCAAAGGCGGTTGGGGTGCCTGGCAAGCCTCCACCTGGGGAGGTGGGGGAGGTCCGTCCGCGTCGCCTCCCCCCGCCAGGGCAGCAGCCATAATTGAAGAAAGAAGAAAGAAAACGGGAAGGTCCGCACAGCGTGGCGGGCTCCGCCTTGGTGTTGCCAGAACTTCGGCGCTTCGTATAGCCTCCGGCCTATTCGCACAATCGCTCGCCACTGATGTCAATGGATTTTTGCATGGCTTTTATAGCCCAAAGTCAACTAAGAGGGACCGCCCAAAACAGGCCAATGTTGCAATTTCGAGGAAGGAGAGGCGAGGACGGTGTCACGTGGACGTTAAGACTTTGGGATGGAGGTTGCAGCAGACTGTCATGTAAATAGTTGTTTTAAAACGTGTTTTAACCTGTTTACCCTGTTGGTGTGTTTGTTATATCCTATAAGTTATTAAAATGTTATAACTACATTACTTCGTTGGAATGTTTGTACATATTTGTAGTCTGATGACGAGCACAAGGAGGTGACTGTGCAATCGGAAAAATAACATAGCCCAATTGTGCGCGATCTAGCCCTAGTTCGGTGACGTCGATGGTGGGTGTCAGCAGGCTTCCGTTTGTGCGGGATTTTGTCATGCTTATTGGGCGGGGTGGGCAGTAGGGCAGACATGTTTAGGTAGCGAGAGTAATGGAGTCGGGCTACCTCGTGGTCGTCTCGACCGTGAGCTTGACTCCTTCCCTTGGTTTCATATGTCCCACAAAGGGCTAACTCCTAGCGTTATTTTAGTTTTTGTAAGGTCAAAAAGGATCCTACCAGTGCCTTTACTATCTTGTCGATTCCTGTTCGTTCATCCTTAGTTAATCGATTCATTCTGGTGGACTCTTTCTTTCCCCTCTCATGGTCATCTAGCGTTGTAGTCGACATTGGGTTCAGTACAAGAGGCTCAGCCGGCGCGGAGGCCGTGAGGGCCGAGGCCCTTGTACTGCTTTCGCTCGTTTTCGGGGGTTGTGGGTGTTGTACTATTGATTGGGAGGGTGCATACGGAGGGGGCATGTAAATGATCGGGGGACCTAACAGTAATTCGTCATTCGTTCGCTGCTTGGAGGACAACTCAGGGTAGAGCAAAGAAGGGGTCCTAACAGCGTACTGGCCTGTGGTTTCGGGTTCCTGTCTTAGTTTAGTTTCCCTTCTCTCTTTTATGTCTTCTTCTAACTTTTTAGCGGCAAGGTGAGCTGCCTTTCGTAATTCCTTTTCTGCTTTTACTTCTTCCCTCTTTTTCCGTTGCGTTGCTTCTTTGCGCCACATGCCGATACTGTCGAGCATAGTAGGCGTCGTCTTATTGCTACGCAGAGCTATTTCTAGCGCTTCTATCTTATGGTCGTCGAAGGATCCCATCAGTGGCCACTGACTTTCGGGGTCCTTCTTGGTATATTTATGCCACAGCTTGCTATAAGCTACGGCGACTAGTCCATATTTAGTGAACATGTCCTTATTAGGGGTGCCTTCCAGTGGAGCCGGATGGTTCACCTCTAATAAGCGGTCCGGGCAGAACCAACTACCAATCAGTGGGGAGAAGATAGGCATGACGGGTTTCAACGGGGACAAAAGTCAGCACTACCTATCTTTTCACTGCTTGCAAAGACTAGACAGAATATCTCTATTCTTCGTTATTTGTAAGCAGAGAATACCTCCAAAGAACCAATATCGAACAACTAGTGTTCGGACAATCAATCAATCAATCAATGGGGAGATAAAGATAGGCACGACGGGTTTCAACGGGGACAAAAGTCTGCGTTACCTACCCTTCACTATTTGCAAAGACTAGACAGAATATTCCTATTCTACGTTATTTGCAAACAGAGAATATCTCAAAAGCACTATTCTTCAAAACAATCAATGTTCGGACAATCAATCAATGGGGAGATAAAGATAGGCACGACGGGTTTCAACGGGGACAAAAGTCTGCGTTACCTACCCTTCACTATCTGCAAAGGGAGAGAGAGAGAGTATTTCTACTCCTCCCCGTTTGTAGACAGCGAATATCTCAAAGAGAACAATCAATGAGCACAATCAATGAGCAATACTAGTATTCAAACAATCAATCAATTATTTCGCACTTTTGTCGTATTTCACGACCTTACCCGGACCGCGTGGACAGTTTCTCGTCTTCCGCCTCCAGCGCCCGATCGTCCTCTATTCTCCGTATTTGCCGCGGCACTCCTGATGGTTCCCAGTCAGGACCGTAGATCACTCGAGAGAGGTCTGCTCGGAACCAGTGAAGTTCGGATGATCGGCTGCCAGACGAGGGTCTATTGGGCAGGAGCTCTCCCGATCGTTGCAGTCGTTCACTCTGTCGTCGGGACCTCTCCCACTGGATCCACGTGTCGCTGATGGGCCCCACGTTTGGGACGCCAATTGTTAAATGGTAGCGGCAGTTTCAGTCGATAACCTTTCAAGTATTTGCCCGGCGGTAATCGCCTCTTATACCACTCGATAATTTACCAATGAAAGAGGCAGGCGCCGGAGACTGGAAGGCAGGAAACAAAGTTTTATTCCGTCGGAGCAGAACACATCAGATCAGACAGCAAGGTATCGTCACGAGGTGCTCTAACTGCATCTCTGAGACCTGGTCTCTTATACACTGGTTTATTGCTTTATTACACATAGTACATTCTTGAGATTCCCTTGATGCCTGAAAGAACATCCCCTGAAGCCCCGGCTCAGATCTGATCCCACACATAGATACAGTAGAAGTTCCCACCCTACCCGCAGTGGGAGATGGCTATCGCGCAGCAGGGAATTCCGCTAATTCCCGGGGGTGTGTGCAACTGGCCGGGTCTCAGGGGGTAGAAGCTTTGATCTACTGTAATCCCTTTGATGTGGGGTGTTTCCCTTACAGTAGGGGCAGTAAACTGCATCCGCAGGGCTAGGTGATGGCCTGGGACCAGTTCAGACAATGGGGCGCTGAGGAAGGGGGGGTTATCAAAGGAGAGGCATGACCATGTATGGGTTGTCGGTTGGAAGTGGTTCCGTAGCAGGGTCGCGCAGAAGGAGAGGGTTTATGGCCTGTATGAGAGAGCGGGGGTGGCCGGCGCGCGGGGGATGCTTGCAGCGCCAGTGGAAAGCGCTGGCGGTCGAGAGTGAGCGGGGAGAGAGTGGGGTGCCTAAAATGGCGGCTGTGCATTCGCTGCGCGTGGTGCTGGGGAGGGGCAAGATGGCGCAGATAATGTTCAGTTTGCAGGCTAAATTTCCACACTCCCGGTGCACACGATGACCAGGCACTCTTCACCAATGCCTTGGCTGCACCAAGACACGCACTCTGCGTGTCCGAGTCTCACCTCTTCTCCCGGTGCACACAACGACCAGGCGCTCCTCACCAACGCCCTGGCTTGCACCATGACACACACTCTGCGCGTCCAAGTCTCACCTCGTCTCCCTGTGCACACAACAACCAGGCGTTCCACACCAACGCCTTGGCTTGCACCACAACACGCAGCCTGCGTGTCCAAGACTCAACTTACTCCTGTGTGCCCTCGATCACATGGTTCAACTTCTGAGGGTCACATACACAAAAAAAGAGCCAACGATGACGGACCAGGGTTAAGCACTTAAGTTCCTAGATGTACATATATTAACTTTTGGTGCAAATACTTCCAGCATCTGCCGTTGTTAGATGCTAAATAATCCAAGGAATTTCGCACAAAGGAAGGTGCACTTTGTAATAATAAGTCCAAGTGAGCAAATATATTCCAAAATTCTTCTTTTATTCATAAGATCATTTAAGAAACGGCAAACAGCCAACGCGTTTCGTTCCTTTTGCCACAGGAACTTCTTCAGGGCTGTAACCAATTATAAAAAACATTTACATAAGACACCACTTGACACATTATGTAAAATACATACAGATAACTATAAATTAAAAAACAAACACCGATATATAAAATACGAACAACCCACATAACTTCCATAAATATAAACAACAAGACAAATATTTCTTATCACATATCTCTACAAACAAACAAACAGGGGGAGAATTACAATTTGTGACAACATCATATTATACATATCCGTGTATTTTGCTGACATAAAACGAAAAACAGGGAAAACACAATTCATGTCACCACTAGATTTTTATCCATGGAAATTGATCACATCCAGTTTGGAAATGTTTAGAGTCAAATCACAAATAAAAGGAAACAAACAAAGAACAAAAGCGAGAAAGGAGAAAAGCCAAAGAATAATGAGAAGCATCAACATGTGAGCACAAATACTTAGCTATAAAGACAAGTAAACAAAGAGTATAATGTGTATAGATAAAAGATTCAAGGATAATCCAAAAGTCACCCAGACCGTAAAGAGCATAACGGATATGAAGTACCCAGAAAATAGTTCCAAAAAAGGCCTCACCTAGGAATCAATCAAAGTTGCGGAATAATGTAATCCCAATAGGATGGAAAGTGTGTATATTACAGATTACGTGCATACAAAACACACCGACATCTGAATCTATTAAAAGAGCAAAAAGTAAACACGGAGAGTATGTATTAGATTAGGTCATCTTGTGTCCATTGAGGTATTTTTAAAATAAATATCCTGAAACAGAATGTTCCGAAAGAGAGCGGAACATCTTTATACTAAAAAAAACATAAATGACTATGTTGAGTATATATATTGCCCGATATCTGCTCACCTTTATATAGCGGTATGCATAAATTCTTCAATAGAACAAAAAACGAAGCAGATCGCATAAGTTTTAGGTCAAAACGCAAAGTACAAAGGGTTAAAAAATCTAAGGACCAAAGAGAAAAAAGTTATAATAAAAATTATCTTATTCAAAAATGAAGGAAAATGACACTTGAGTAGTATAAATTCAATCCAAACCCAGAGTTGGCTCACCTTGACTAGTTGAGGTGTGGGTAAAGCCTCTAGAGTATCGATGCCAAAGTTGAGAGTATAATCCCTGACAAAACGGCAAAGAGCTTTAAGATATAATGATCTAAGTAATTAAAGAAAGACAGACAGATTTCAAAAATTACCCTCTGACTGGTAAGAATGCTCAGAGGCATGCTAGAACAAACAGGGAACAACACACTCCCGTCAGTAACACATTCATAGTGGAAGTCAAAAACCTCCCACAGCGAGGCCCTACAGTGTGAGCATCACCCAGAGAATAACATCAAGTCTATCGTGAACCTCAGAATACTCCCGTCCACATATAACGCATAATCTTGCGAATATAATTCCTGACATAACGGCATAAAACTTCAAGATTTAATAGTATAAGGGATAAAAAACGGGTGAACAGATAACCATGATTACCCTCTGACTTATTCTGAAAGCGTTCAAACGAATGCTAGAAAAAACGAGGCACAACACATATCCGTCAAAAACATAATAATAATGCCGGTAATAGCCCTTCCATAATGAAGCCCTGTGATATAAGCCAGGGAGCACAATCCAGCTTATCGTGAAAGTCGAACAATCCCATACACATATAACGCATAATCTTGCGCTTACAACAGATCCCACAGTTTCTTACCAAAGTGATCCGGACGCGACAAACGACATAGTAACCGGCATCAAATCATCTCTGAAACTCGCGCCACTATTTAAAGCCATAGCTCAAGCGTAAGTGGCGACGTAACGTCCAATACGTGACAAGGAAGTATAATGGAAAGCGACTACAGAATAATCACGGGCGTGAATGTTTGTAAAAAGGGCGGCCATCTTATAGTACATTGGTCGTATATATCTTCTAAGGTGTATTAGAGGAAACAGGAGTAACATACCCAACAGTAAATATAAATTAAGAATTATGTAGTGGAATAAATGGGCCCCATAATAGAACAATTGGGCCTCAAAAGATATGAATAAAGAGAGGTTCTAAAATTCAAACCTCCAAGACTCTATCATCGCGTGCTCATATAAACGACAAAGGACGGCCATCTTACATCGCTGTGGTCGTTTTTGAATAAACAAAAATGCGCATCCTAAAACGTTGTAGTCGTTTTGAAACAAAAGAAAGAGAAATAACTAAAAAATAATAGCAAATACATAACAAAAAAAGGCGACTCAACTCCCAGAGGAAAAAAATAAGAAGTAAAAAGTAAAAAGACATAAATTCAAAGGATAAGAAAGACAAAAATTTTAAAATAGCCCTGGCCATAATTAAACAGATACAGTTCTTTGAGTTGAATAGAGCTATACATTGTCCACACCACCACAAAAGTTTCACATACGTATATAACAAAATTGCAACAAAATTAACACATCTCAAACTTCATGTATAGGGATCGTATCATACAGCACCACGAAAAGACTGCAATGGTCATAGATTTAAGAATGCATCTCAATTCGGTTACCCAAAACATTAAGATGGATGGTTAATTATAGTTGACAAAGAGCATGAAGTGTGTCCAAGATAGAAGATCTGTTCCAAAAGCACATTTTGCAAGATTCTCATATTATACATATATCTAAGAGAGTCATATGGATGTGGCAATGAATATATTGTTATTAGATGCCATCCAAAAAAAAAAGAGAGTGTCTATTGGTAGTACTGTTTACCCAAGGAAATAATAAAGTTCCTTATCTGTATTATGACCCATCTGTGTAGCCCTCAATCTACAAATCCATTTTGCCTCTTTTTGCCTGACTAGAAGTTCCCTATCACCTCCTTTATTGCCAATGGGTACATAGTCAATTTCATGGAACCAAAAAGAGTTATCTCCAGGATGTGTTGTCCTATAGTGTTGACTCAGGGGGTATCTGCTATCTCTATTGAGTATGGCCCTACAGGGGCTCCTGTATCCGAATCTTTAATGGGTGAACTGTACTCCCCACATATATGATATCACATTTACATCCTATCACGTAGATGACATATGTGGTGTTGCAATTGATGAAGTGTATTATGTTGTGCACATGAGGGATATTATAGGCAAAGTTCGAGATTTTATTTTTGCCATAGGGGCACACATTACACATCCCACAAGTGTAAAAACCCTTAGGTTTGAAAGGCAACCATGTATCATTATTATTGATAACATAACTGGGGCATAAAACATTGCGCAGTGATTTTCCTCTTCTATATGTCATGGAGGGTGAGGTAGTGAGACAGCTCTTTAACCCTGGTACTTCCTTCAAAATACCCCAATTCTTATTCAAGATATTGAAAATCTTACTGCTACTTGTGTTATATTGGGTAATAAACCTAACTGATTTTTCCATTGACTCATCTTTTTTAAGGTTTCTCACAGAGGGTGTCCTCTCTATTGAGACATTGTGCTTTCACAATGGCTCTATCAAGGACCTCCCTATCATACCCTCTCTGTAAGAATCTCTTTCTGGATTCTGAGATATTGTAGAGGTATGCATCCTGTTCACTACAATTTCTTCTTATCCTCTTCATTTCCCCATATGGGATATTATTGACAACCAACCGAGCATGTGCAATGTCAGCATGTAAAATCCCATTACAGGCCGTATCTTTCCTATGAAGAGTTGTTGCAGGGATTCTGCTCATGCACAGAACTATGCGCAGGAAACCAGGACCTCAGTGAATTGCGGTGTACCAAAAACTCACCTCAGTACCCAGAACCCCAATCCGACTAGCATCAGTGTCCCATTTGTTATCCGTATCCCCCCGGAGATCCCAATGGATAGACAACCCAGAACAAGCGACTTAGAGTACTCTGAGGAATGGTGGGAATCAGAAATACCTGTTTGTTATTATTCTCATATCAGTCCACAACAAGAGTAATCAGAGACACAGTAAAGTTTAACATTTTTGTTTTGTAAACTTCGTGTCCTAAGATGCAGTACTTTGGCTAACATAAGCAGACAAATGATTAAAATTAAAACCATCAGCATTGTTACAATACCATAGAAAATGAAGGGAGAAATCATATTACAAATAACAGTGGAATACAACCACCCTCCCTTCGCTAGTAAGCTAGTATTATTATACTAATAGAAGGTCTCTAGGTTTGAATGGGGAACCCCATACCGTAAAGATCAGCTTAGGTGAATCACATCACAGGATCAGCTTTGCTCTGCGCCTGGAAAAGTTCTTCTCCAGAATGTGTGTCTAATGCATGCAAACTGCAATATTAAAGGCTCTCGACTTTCAGACATTTGCAGCTGTGTGCGTGTTATGGTTAGAGCGTGGGCCGATCAACCTGAACTCAAAAACATACATTGTTTGGTGGCTCAGACTGTTTCTGCATACAATGTTCAGACCAAGTTCGCACTGCACGTCTAGGGATGTGAACAACAGACAGTTCTCATGTGAAGAAAAGGCAAGTAAGCAGTTTTCAAATAATACCAGGTACCTACAGTGTCGTGTGCAGAAAGCAGCAAACACGGCAAGATGGCATTTCTAACATCGAAGGCGCTTATGCTAACATAGCAATGTATCTATCTAAAACGCTGCCTCCACTACACCCTCCCTTGATCGGACCACGAACTATTAGGGATACAATTAAAAGAATGCAGAGTTCAAGTTCGACAGAGCGGAACCAAGTGCATGTATTGGAAATCCAAATAAAGGGGAGTGAAAGTTCGAAAAGAAAAAAAATCACAGAAAAAAAATGAAGGGCAAAAAAAGGAAATGGAAAATCGTAACGTCTTGCATAGGCTCAGCGAGCCCAAATGTCGAATCAAAAAAAATAACAAATAAATGTGTGTGGGTCGTACAAGGAAAGTTGGACGACATCCAAGTTAATCCATCAACGTGTAAGCACAGTAAGTAGCGACAGCTTCCAAGAGGAAGTCATTGGAATGTTCTGTAAATGTTTCCGCCATCCAGTCTAACAAGGTAAACGAACATACATGGTCCTCGACAACTGGGGCCTCTAGCACAATCAGAGGACAACTGGCGTGTTCTTCAAGATAACTTTTTGCCAAGAAGTCACACGCTGCTGTACCGACGTCCCAATTCCCTAGGACTCCATGTGCCGCTCCACAGGCCATGATCCTGACACCAGAACAGTCCAACTCATGTGCCACTAAGGGACTCATCAGTCGATCATAATCGGGGGCAGGAGACACCGAGTTTGACAAGCACAAATCCAGAGCCCATTCGAACGGACAATCTAGGCAATGAAAAACAGGTTGTACGCAAGTAAAATAGGAAAACCGGAAGGACAATCCATAGGCTATGCTCAGGGTTGCCAGTGGTAATGTTCCATAATATTCAAGCATCCGGTTACGAAGATGGAGCAGCCTGGATAGGCTGTCGTGTGACACAATTTGTACAGCCATTGCGCAGTAAGCAGACCAACAACAGCACACCAGCCGTGAGGGCGAGAATCAATGGGAGCCCGCCAAAGACGCTGGAAAAAATAGAATGAAAAAATGCCGGTATCACACCAAAAGTAGTTTGGAAGGAGGTCACGAGGCCGTAGCCCACAATTTTGAAAAAAGGCGCCAAGCCAGTTGTGGACGAAGCATTGAATATAGTTTGAATCAGGGCACCGAAATGAAGTGGGAGATCAGTATTTAAAAGTGCATGCACCTCTGTGCGGGTGTTCGCTACGTGAAGGACAAATGTTTCACGGGAAGAAGTCAGAGCGACTTCTTTTTGAGACAATAGAGCCCTTATTCTGCTCATCTTGTTGAACTCTGCTTTCAAGGTTGGAATGGAAGGCCAGATGGATACATGCAGACGCCCATGCGGGGGTGGAAAAAGGACATTTTTACAGCAGACTACTCTCTGTGATACAGTCACAATGTAGGGTATCCCCACTAGCATCCCGCAGAAAGCCTCGTTATTTAAAAGCAAATAACTACCATTAGCCAGCAATGTGAAATAGGGTGTAATAGCTGGCACCGGAATACCTTTCAGGACGCATGCCAAGTTAGGTGCTAGCACATTGCACACGCCATGCAATTGGATGTGCCTACAGACTACAGAATGATCAGGTGTGGAAGTGCATTCCTCACCCTTCAAATAAACTTCTTTACCTTCTCTCATGCACCTGTATGTAAATGGGAGTGACCAAACCTCATGCAGGAAAGCAGTACCCAACAGTTCATATCTGCCCAGGGCATAATGTTTCATGCACAAACTGAATTTAAACAAAGGAAATGGTAATGTGATTAATCCGTGTAAAAGCCACACAGCGGAGTTCAATTCGGCCACAGAGAAAGGCAAAGGTTCTAACTTCTCAATATGCACTAATGAATATGTTGCATCTTTCATGGACATGAATTGTTGTTTCGCAGTTAGATTAAAGGGAAGGAATAAAGATGAAGTATTCATGTAGTCCCAGGGGACTTCCCCGCCTTTAACGTTTGCAAAGTCCATGCAAACTGCATTATAGAACGTAATTGATTTTGACCATGATACAAAACAGACATATCATCCTGCACAATATCAACAACAGACGAAACAATATTATCTAATGTGTAAATTCTGGAAGAAATGGTGTTAATGCTATTATCGATAACAGCCAGAACTTTTTCCAAATTGGCCTGGTCAATGGCTCCCAATCTGGAAGCCGCTTCAATTTGAGATAATTTCCAAACTTCGTTATAAACAGCATACACCCACCTTTTGGACCTGCCACCTACAGGACCCTTAACAAAATCATTCAAATCTATTTTGTCATTTAATTTAGATAAATGAAGTTTAACAGATGCCAAGGTGGAATGTTGCTGTTGTGTCCAAATAATTATTCCAAGGGCCACACCTACCACTGGCCCGCAATATTAAGTCAAATAAGGAGCAGTTGGCAACGTGGAAGGTTCAAGCGTTTATTGGCCACCACAGAACTCTATATAGAGGAGCCTCGTCGATCCTCACCCGTCAGGTGCGCCGAGGAAGACTGCTGGCTCCTTGACAGTAACACACTTTTATACATTATCAGTTCAGCATGCAAAACCTTATATGTGGAAAAGTACCAGTTAGTCCTGGCTCTCCTAATGAGCTCATGCCTATATCCAGTTTCGGTTACACATACAAAGGGTTACTATCTTTACAGAGAAGGTCGAAGGGGTGACTCCCTTCTCGTCCCAGGTCTAGAGGAATTCGCTTGATACTCCCTTCTAGCAGATGTGACCTTGCTTCTCAGCAATTCAGCCCGTCTCCTAACAAATGTATGAATAGGGGAAGCAGATGGTGGGCGGAAGAGATCATGTGATTCCTAAACGAGAGAGCCACAATCCAAGATGGAGGCTGTTCGGTTCTCGGCCCTTTCTGTCATACTAAGCATAACGGGAATTTCGAACCCTTGAATACACCATAACTAATCATACTATCATTAGATATACTGCGCTAATCATACCATATCAACTTGAACACCTCATTGCAGCCAAGATTGGCATAACTTCCCTACAGAGTAGGTAGTAACAGAATGAGAAGACTCAAAGCGGGGGTCTACGCGAACCTGCGTATACCCAGGTTGTACACCCAGAAAACAATGTTGACAGGAATCTGAGCTTGTCTGCCAAGTTAACCATCCTTCAAAATGTAATTCGGAAATATTAAAGGATGTATTAGTAATGTATGTCTGCAACGCATCAAGTGACAGATCTGTATGATTATCCCAATTTGGATAAGCACCCAGATCTGGAATAGAGGGGGAATTCAGCTTTTTAGAAGTAGCCAATCCAAAGCAGGTGGTCTGAAAAATAGTAGAATTCAAAAATAACATGTGGTTTGGGATAAGGCAAGCACGATGCAGAGCCTCAGTCTCTTGCACCTGCCCTTTCTTGGAACCCCAAACAGATTTAAGATCAACAGTAGCTTTCCACAGGTCATACCCCTCGATAGCCAATTCAGCCATAAAGGGCTTGGAATACAACAATTTAGTGTGTTTGTCAGCCTAACCTTCGAGGAAGCTTCTGCTGCCACTTTAAAATAAAATAAAAGGCGGCAGGTTTTGAAACACTGAAATCAGTCAAATAAGCAAATTTGTTCACCAATGTGTTGGAGCTGCCTTGCATTGGCGTCGGACAATGTTCCTATTGTGTATAATTTACAAAATTCCGAAACGTATTGGCTTTATGTAGGAAATGATTGCCATAATGTTGATAGCAAAACAGTTCCCCATAATTAGCAGTGTCCAAATACAAATCTTCAGCATCAAAGGCAGCATAATATTTCAAATCAGAAAACAGTGCCTCTATGGCCTGAACGTCCCAATCATCAGAACGGATGTTTTGTTTCACAACATCACCCATAGAAACACGAAGAACATTCGGAACATTAATAACCTCAGTGGGTCCATGAATTTGAAATTTAACAGCATCCCACACAATCCCATCTAACACAGGCCAGGCAGTAATATTCACAAAAGTCTGGTCCCTCTTCATAATGTGTGATGAGGAATGGGGGGCCAAAGTTTCATCAATTAGTCTAATTGTAGATCTTTCCTTTAGGTAGTGTCCATTCACGAGACGAAAAAATACCACCACAAATCCAATGGACATAAACAAAAAGATACATATGAGCACCAGCCAAATGTAAGTCCAAGGGGGAATCAAAAAAATGTCTTTTAAACCAAACAGCAAAAATAGAAACTTCTGATGGAGCTCTGGAAATCATAGAGTTAGTGTCAAAGGAGAAACGTGACTGGTTAACTGTGGTAGATTGTAAAACAGGCAATGACACTTCTGTGGGATAAGCATACTCAGTATCTTCAGGCGGACCACCAGCCGGTGGTGGCAACAAAGGATCAGCAACTGTATGCATCTCGATGGCAATATTGGGCATGGTGGTAGAAGCCGGAGCCAAAACAGAATTTCTCAGCATCGCAGGGCAAGAAACTGCTGGAGTCATACTGAGAGGAATTGGCCACTCGCTGTGGTTTGACATTGTCAATGGAGATGTACCTGTTATCCTTGCGACCAGGAAGTGGAGGTAAAATGACTGTTCTTCTCTCTCTTAATACCTCCACAGCGCTTATCTGACTCCGGACCGCCTATATCGTGCGGGCCTCCGCGTGGATGCCTCCTGTGCCCGCTGTGGGGTGGCTCCGGCGGACTTTTTCCATATGGTGTGGTCTTGTTCCCGCCTGGAAGACTACTGGGCAGCGATTGAAGCCGATCTAGCGGAGGTCCTGGGATGGGAGGTCCCCCATGAGCCTAGAATGGCCCTGCTGGGCATCACGGACGGGATGGATGGGTCCCGTAACGACAAGTACTTCCTCACTACTGCCCTAATGGTGGCTAAGAGGGATATAGCAGCCGCGTGGTCACAGCCAGACCCGCCCAGAAGGGCTACCTGGAGTAGAGGGGTGGATTGGTGTGCGGCCCAAGAGCGGTCGTTATACACTGCCCGGGGCTGCCCCAAAAAAGTCCGCAAAATATGGGGTGAATGGCTGTTGGGCCTGCTTTGAGGGGTGGGGGCGCAGAGGGTGGGGACGGGGGTTGGGGGAGGAAGGGGGGGTTTTTACATTCGTTTGTCGATGCTTCCCTGATTGAAGTTACTGATGCCATGTTCAATGCACTGTTGTATATCATTCTTGATATTGTCCTTTATGCCGCAAAACACAATAAATTTGTTTATCAAAAAAAAAAATGACTGTTCTTGTACCCTGCACGCCAAGCACTGGAACCGGTGCACGATAAGAGGGGCCAAACTCCTTCTTGTTCTCCACCTTCTCACGGACCAGGTCTCCAACTCGAGGTAGCCAGCCGACTACCGGAATCTGAAGCGCAGCATCAGATGTCGAGGGCAAGTGTTCTTTTGCGAGACTGTCTCTTGCCTCTTGTAGATTCTGTAATACAGCACAGTGATCATCTACGTCAAAGGGTGCGGCTGACGCCGCCATGTCTAGACCATCAAGGTCCAGGACAAACTTTTTTATGCCAAAGAGCATCATGTATGGGGTCCGCCCACCCAGAGACCTTCTAGGGAGATTATTAAGTGCACATTGAACGTTATACAGATGGGCTAACCAGTTCCGGCCAGTGCCTAAAACCCTGGCTGTCAAGGGTTGCTTTAAGTCACGGTTCATTCGCTCCACTACACTATTACCCTCAGGTCGGTATGGAGATGAAAATTTGACTTGGACCCCTAAGGATTTCATGGCTTCTTTGTACGCCTTAGAGGCGAACGCGGGGCCTTGATCAGAATGAAAGGTACCACACGCAAAAATTCCCACAAAGACACGCAAATCCCTTATGACAGTACGAGCATTAGAACTCCTTTGAGGCCATACCCAAACAAAACGTGTGCACGAATCCACTGCAACTAAGATGTACTATATATCTAGCTTCGCGGTGCATGGGATATTGGGGCTGCGGCTGGGGCAAGGACCGTAAAGGAATCTTATGGCTTGGAGACAATTTATCCCACCCAACCTGAGTACGGTACAACGCCGGAGCAAGCACCTGGGCCCACTCTTCGGCAAACCTTTCAGCGTGTTCCTTTGGCACTGTGTGCGCAAAGGACAGGAGGATTACCTCCTCCCCTCTAGGAGCATCCAAAATGAAAGCCGGGGGCCAGTCTGCCTCTGCTAACAGAATATCATAGGAAGAGGTCAGATTAACCCAATAAATCCCTTGTATTGTACGTTGTATGTCACCTTCAATTAAAAGGACTATGTCAGCAGTTTCTACAGTAATGAACGTGTCAGTTGCTGTCGCCTCCAGATATGGACGCAGTGCTTGTCGCACTACTGTAACCTCCGCTGCGCTGTCGAGCAGCATTAGTGCCCATGTCAGGTTCCGAAGCTGCGTTCTCACTATCTGTGGCATTACTTGCTGTTAGTGCAGCAACTTTCTTCTTCTGAAACGGGGGACGTTGACGTGCAAACTCGTCCTGCTTGCCTTTACCGTCAGACTGACGGGGTTGCTCACGTCCTTGTTGGGCACCCCGACCTTTGCCACGTTCTCCGCCACCGGACTGTGAGATCGATGTTTCCTGTGAAGAACGAGGAGAACGTTGTTCAGTAACCTGAAATCTATCAGGTGACCTAATACTAGTGCAATCGCGCAAATCGTATGTGCGTTCACCAGTAGCCTATACTGGAGACGCCGGACGAGACCCCTGTTTCTGCTGCTGCTTCCATTGTTTCTTTGTTTGCCAATTTTGTTTAGGAAAAGTTGGACGATCGTCTTTGACAGACGAACTCACTTTAGTTTGCTGTATTAAGTCTGGAATGACAATAGTTGTCTTAATCCCTAAACTACTGCGGCCAATAGTTCTATAAGCTTCCGCAGTAATTTTAGGCAACTCTCTGGGCTTATCGAGCTCATCAACGCGGGCTAAGCCATTAGTCACCTGAAATTGTACCGCATCTCCCTTGAGATTACCAAGGACGAGAGTGGCAACTACGTCGAACACACCGACAAGCCGCATTCCTAACTCAACCGCCGCCTCCGGACTGTGTTGATCTTGAACACGTTTGATGACGGAGGAAAGCACAGCCATTAATGGGGTGCCGAAGCACTTCGAGTAGACCGCTGCAAAAACCTTACCCCAGTTGTCACAATCGGACACCTCTGGGACTAAGTCTTTCTGCAAACTAATGGTGAGGATCCTGTGTTTCTCCACAGGAGTAAAGTGCGGAAATACTGCTTCTAGCTGGTCAAATTTCTCAGCAAGCCAATAAGGCAAATCGTCCTTATTCTGGGGGCGCTTGCCCATTACCGAATTAACCATGACGGGACTAATAACAACCCCTGTCTGGCCAGCTGTCTGGCCGGCAACAGCAGGTGCCCCCACCTGCACGTTGCGTGAAACGTATTGCACTAAAGCCCTATATACAGTAATCAGGGCTGTATGGAGGACACATAACTCATCCACCGCGACATTCAAATAACGAGGATGAGGTGTAAATCAGGCCAGCACCGGCCAAGTGGCCCACGGAGTTGACAAAGGGCCCATTCTAACCGGTGTAACCGCATGGGGAAGGGCACCATTATACCAAATGCGATGCTGCCAAGCTGAAATAGGAATTTCTTGCGTCCTATATGGCGTGTAGTTTGCTGGGAGCCACGTGGGAGTATAAGAGTGAAACGTATCATCATCATCTGCATTCACCGCCGGCATAGTCACCCAAGAGTAAAACAACTCGTAGGGATATGATGCATCGGCACTCACCACAAAAATAACAGCCATCCCATCGTCCGGCACCCCAAACTGCGTCAAATGACGTTGCAGAGGTGTCCTGCTATGCGCTGCAATATCGACCGCCATAAGGACACAGAGAAGAACAACAATGGATATTACAGTAGCACAAGGGTTCAGAAATATAAAAACCTTTTTAATTAACAAGCTTGAGGGAACCTATCGTACAAACAGGTAGGTTAAAACCGTCACTCCCGCTATCCGGAAACAAGAGTGAGGGTGTCGTGGAGAAATATAAGCACTACTAAGGCGTTTCAAATCAGAAGACCAAAGATTAGGTGCGCCATGTTGCAGGGATTCTGCTCATGCACAGAACTATGCACAGGAAACCAGGACCTCAGTGAATTGTGGTGTACCAAAAACTCACCTCAGTACCCAGAACCCCAATCCGACTAGCATCAGTGTCCCATTCGTTATCCGTATCCTCTCGGAGCTCCCAATGTATAGACAACCCAGAACAAGCGACTTAGAGTACTCTCAGGAATGGTGGGAATCAGAAATACATGTTCGTTACTATTATCATATCAGTCAACAACAAGAGTAATCAGAGACACGGTAACGTTTAAAATGTTTATTTTATGAACTTTGTGTCCTAAGATGCAGTACTTTGGCTAACATAAGCAGACAAATGATTAAAATTAAAAACATCAGCATTGTTACAATACCATAGAAAATGAAGGGAGAAATCATATTACAAATGACAGTGGAATACAACCACCCTCCCTTCGCTAGTAAGCTAGTATTATTATACTAATAGAAGGTCTCTAGGTTTGAATGGGGAACCCCATACCGTAAAAATCAGCTTAGGTGAATCACATCACAGGATCAGCTTTGCTCTGCGCCTGGAAAAGTTCTTCTCCAGAATGTGTGTCTAATGCATGCAAGCTGCAATATTAAAGGCTTTTGACTTTCAGACATTTGCAGCTGTGTGCGTGTTATGGCTAGAGCGTGGGCCGATCAACCTGAACTCAAAAACATACATTGTTTGGTGGCTCAGACTGTTTCTGCACACAATGTTCAGACCAAGGTCGCAGTGCACGTCTAGGGATGTGAACAACAAACAGTTCTCATGTGGAGAAAAGGCAAGCAAGCAGTTTTCAAATATTAACATGTACCTGCAGTGTCGTGTGCAGAAAGCAGCAAACGCGGCAAGATGGTGTTTCTAACATCAAAGACACTTATGCTACCATAGCAATGTATCTATCTAAAACGCTGCCTCCACTACAGAGTACTATGTATTCTGCCATCCTTAACATAGAACCTTATGTCCAAAAAATTAATTTTTTCTCTATTGAAAGCCATAGTGAATTTCACATTATGCTGGTTATTATTGAGGTATATAAAATACTCTTGATGTTGTTCCAAAGACCCTGACCAAAGACAAATAATGTTGTCACTGTACCTCCCCCAGAACACGAGAAATCAGTCCAGGGGGAGGCACGTCTGCCCCAGGCATGCTCCCTCTCAAACCACTCCATAAACTGACAAGCGTAAGAGGGAGCAAACCTGGAGCCCATTGCAGTACCATGTATTTGTTGAAATCAACACTTGTCAAAGAGAAAATAGTTGCTACAGAGAATAATGTCAATCATTTCCATGATCATCTCATTAAAAACATACTGGTCAGCACTTTCCTTATCAAGGAAAGACTGTACTGCCATGATTCCAAGTTCTTTACGGATACACGTATATAGACTTTCTACATCAAAGGTGACGAATAGCAGTTCATCCGACCATTCGTAGTCTTTGAACTTTACTAGGATGTACTTGCTGTCCCGAATATACGACGGAAGATTAACAACATATTTTTGAAGTCTCAAGTCAACAAACTCAGAGAGTTTTTCGGTGGGTTAGCCCACCCCCGAGATGATAGGGCGACCAGGAGGAAACAGGTCTGGCTTGTGAATTTTTGGCAAGATATAAATGCACAGGAAATTCGGACACTCTACCCTAAGATATCTAAATTCATTTTCCGTAAGGAGTGCAGTGTCCTTCCATTCACATAATTTCATTTTAATCACGGCGGTTAAATTGCGGATCGGATTCCCCACAATCCTGCGATAGCAAGATTCATTACTGAGTAGGCGATTTATCTCACCCATATAGTCACAATGATTCATAATCACAACATTATTGCCCTTATCTGCCTCCCTTATGATGATACTCTCGTCAAGCTCGAGCCTATTTAGGGCTTTTCTTTCCTGAGCTGTAATGTTGTGACTAACAAACGGAGTGATTCTCTGGGCGGTCTCCATTTTGTATAAGTCCTCACTGACTTTTTCATAGAAGAAGTCAATAGTTCAGTGGTAGTTCATGGCCGGTATAAACTTAGATCTAGGTTTCAAACTATTATTCATCATATAATTCTGTGGAATATCCAACTCATTCATTAGGGATCTCATGCCATGTTCCTCATCATCATCCAATGTCATCAAACTGTGTATATTTCGTATATCCGCAATTGTATGTGCCATATGTTGAGGGATAGGAGGTTGCTCAGTGTTCTGTGGATATGATTGTGAAAAATGATCTTTCAGTTTAAGAACTCTAACAAATTTAAACAGGTCTATATGTGCATCAATCATATCACCACTTTGGGTAGGGCAAAAATTCAAACCCCTACGCAGCACCGCCATTTCATCCTTGTCAAAGGTTTTATTAGATAATTAACAATTTTCAGATCATTTTCATTCAATGTGACATTTGACCACAATGGGTTATGAACAACAGTGTCATTCATTTCTTGGACTGTACTGCCATGTTCCCCCTTCCTTTTGAACCTCCCTTTGCCCCTCCTACCTCCCCGCCGGGCTTTGGTTGGTCTCTTTTCTGTTGTAACCTGCTGCTGATCCATAGTTTTGCGAGCTCCTTCTGAAACAAAGAAGCCCCTTCCCCTAAAGGGACCTCACGTGATAAATTGGATGTAGTACTTTCTAAGGAGGAGGAGGAAACACCCCTAATGGAGCGTGTGTCGTCACTCTCTTCCCTTGCCTCCCTAGTCCTTTTCTTGTCTTCCACTCCCTGGACATTGTCAAATATTTTCACAAACGTGTACACCCGTCCATCTCTGTAGTTCCTATCGTCTCTCTTTATTTTCTTCAACTTTTTATCTTTAAGATACAATTGGTGATCCTCCATGACTTTCCTCAGAATGGCAAAATTCTTATCAATGAGATCCTTTTGTTCTAACTCATTGATCTCTTTCTCAAGAGCCACTATCTCATCTTGAAGTTTTTCACCTTTCTCCTTGGCATGTTTAATTAATATCTGCATCATAATTACTGACGCACTTTCAAGATTTCCTTCCCATTCTTTTAAAAGATCCATACTAAGGTCCTTAAAAGTAGGGAAAATAAGTATTCTTAGTCCTCTTGGAACTTTCTTATTTTCCAAGTACTGTTGGAGCGTCACCTCGTCCCACCACCGGGAAAGTTCCTGTTTCTTTAAGCGCTCTAATCTAAGGAATAGTGTTTAAAGACTTGTGTTAGTCACAGTACCTTGTTGTGTAGGTTGTCTTGAATTATCAGTACCAAAGAGGTTGAGGGCCATTTCCTCCCTCCCATCTTGGAATCTCTGCATTGTAATAGCTCAATCAGAAAAGCGCAGAACTGACCACAATCCTAAGATTCACATACACCAAAAAAGAGCCAACGACGGACCGGGGTGAAGCACTTAAGTTCCTAGATATACATATATTAACTTTTGGTGCAACTACTTCCAGCATCTGCCATTGTTAGATGCTAAATAATCCAAGGAATTTTGCACAAAGGAAGGTGCACTCAGTATTAATAAGTCGAAGTGAGCAAATATATTCCAAAATTCTTCTTTTATTCATAAGATCATTTAAGAAACGTCAAACAGCCAACGCGTTTCGTTCCTTTTGCCACATGAACTTCTTCAGGGCTGTAACCAATTATAAAAAACATTTATATAAGACACCACTTGGCACATTACGTAAAATACATACATATAACCATAAATTAAAAAACAAACACTTATATACAAAATACGAACAACCCACATCACTTCCATAAATATAAACAACAAGACAAATATTTTTTATCACATATCTCTATAAACAAACAAACAGGGCTTCATTATGGGAAGGCTATGACTGGAATTATTATTGTGTTTTTGACAGATATGTGTTGTGCCTCGTTTTTTCTAGCGTTCGTTTGAACGCTTTCAGAATCAGTCAGAGGGTAATCATGGTTATCTGTCCACCTGTTTTTTGTCCCTTAGACTGATATATCTTGAAGTTTTATGCCGTTATGTCAGGAATTATATTTGCAAGATTATGCGTTATATGTGGACGGGAGTATTCTGAGGTTCACGATAGACTTGATGTTATTCTCTGGGTGATGCTCACACTGTAGGGCCTCGCTGTGGGAGGTTTTTGACTCCCACTATGGGTGTGTTACTGACGGGAGTGTGTTGTGCCCTGTTTGTTCTAGCATGCCTCTGAGCATTCTTACAACAAGTCAGAGGGTAATTTTTGTAATCTGTCTGTCTTTCTTTTATTACTTAGATCATTATATCTTAAAGCTCTTTGCCGTTTTGTCACGGATTATACTCTCAAATTTGGCATCGATACTTTAGAGGCTTTACCTATACCTCAACTAGTCAAGGTGAGCCAACTCTGGGTTTGGATGGAACGTATACTACTCAAGTGTCATTTTCCTTCGTTTTTGAATAAGACAATCATTTTTATTATAACTTTTTTCTCTTTGGTCCTTAGATTTTTTAGCCCTTTGTACTCTGCATTTTGACCGAAAATGTATGCAATCTGCTTCGTTTTTCGTTCTATTGAAGAATTTATGCATACCGCTATATAAAGGTGAGCAGATATCGGGCAATATATATACTCAACATAGTCATCTATGTTTTTTTGAGTATAAAGATGTTCCGCTCTCTTTAGGAACATTCTGTTTCAGGATATTTATTTTAAAAATACCTCTTCCATGGCAATGGACACAAGGCGACCTAATCTAATACATACTCTCCATGTTGACTTTTTGCTCTTTTAATAGATTCAGATGTCTGTGTGTTTTGTATGCACGTAATCTGTAATATACACACTTTCCATCCTATTGGGATTCCATTATTCCGCAACTTTGATTGATTCCTAGGAGAGACCTTTTTTGGAACTATTTTCTGGGTACTTCATATCCGTTATGCTCTTTACGGTCTGGGTGTCTTTTGGCTAATCCTTAAATCTTTTATCTATACACATTATACTCTTTGTTTACTTATCTTTATAGCTAAGTATTTGTGCTCACATGTTGATGCTTCTCATTATTCTTTGGCCGTTCTCCTTTCTCGTTTTTGTTCTTTGTTTGTTTCCTTTTTTTTGTGATTTGACTCTAAACATTTCCAAACTGGATGGGCCCGATTCACAGAACTAACTGAAGACAAAATCCTAAATTTACTACCATTTTGGTATTCATAGAAGGCACTTACTCATTGATGAGTAAGTGCCTTCTGTGAAACCAAAATGAGCAAGTGCCTTTTGTGAATACCAAAATGAGTAAGTGCCTTCAGTGAATATCAAAATGAGTAAGTGCCTTCTGTGAATACCAAAATGGTAGTAAGTTTAGGATTTTGTTTTAAGTTAGTTCTGTGAATCGGGCCCAATGTTATCAGTTTCCATGAATAAAAATCTAGTGGTGACATGAATTGTGTGTTCCCTGTTTTGCGTTTTATGTCAGCAAAATACATGGATATGTATAATATGATGTTGTCTCAAATTGTAATTCTCCCCCTGTTGTTTGTTTATAGAGATATGTGATAAGAAATATTTGTCTTGTTGTTTATATTTATGGAAGTGCTGTGGGTTGTTCGTATTTTATATATATGTGTTTGTTTTTTAACTTATGGTTATATGTATGTATTTTACGTAATGGGTCAAGTGGTGTCTTATATAAATGTTTTTTATAATTGGTTACAGCCCTGAAGAAGTTCCTGTGGCAAAAGGAACGAAACGTGTTGGCTGTTTGCCGTTTCTTAAATGATCTTCTGAATAAAAGAAGTATTTTGGAATATATTTGCTCACTTGGACTTATTATTACTGAGTGCACCTTCCTGCGAAACAACTTCTGAGGTTCTCAATCTGCAAAAGCACACGCACACCGCGTTTCTTGGGACTTCTCTGGAAACTTTTGTTCCTGTGTTTTCCAAACAGGGAGCCAGCTCACCTTGGGCACTTGGAGTTCAAGACAAAGAACAAAGCATAGTCTTCATCAAGAAGGGGGACCCAGCGCCCCCAAGCACAGTCCCAACAGCCTCTCCCTAGGTTAGAACAGCAAACTGCAGACCACTCCCAGATCACGTAGCAAGGATTGGTCTTTCCACAGCAGTCTCTTCAGTTGCTCCTTCTTTAACAGAGGTTCCTCTTGACCACAAAATGGGTCCAAGCCTTTTCAGTCTCAATCCATTTCTATTTCATTCCAACATTCAGGGGTTTCAGCTCTCATAGTTATACCCCTTAATGTTTTTGAAGTTTGTTGTGCTCAGGGGTCCCTGACCCCTCCCTAAATCAATTCTGGGTGTCTCCCTCCTAGTGTCCCTTTGATACTGGGGGTCTGGATCCTTAATCACTCAGCATGAGATGGGTCAATTGGTTTATAGCACCAGCCCAGGCCTTTTGACCTCCTGGGCTTCTCCTCCCCCTACTCTCCAGATGCAGGGCAGCCTGGTGCCATCTCAACCCCTCCCTGGGTCAAGACCTCTGCCAGCTCCTCTCACCTTTCAGATCCAGGCAGTCAATCCACATTCAACAGAGACACACAGAAATGCGTAAAGCACAAAACTCAGCCACTTTCTAAAAGAGTGGTTTCTGAACACAGTGACAAAACCACTTTCACATCAAGATGTGTTATGACACTATGAGTTCATACATACTAAACTTTACCTCTCCATTTTAAACTTATAGGAAACTAGGCTAACAAACACAACACCCAGCCTACCCCATTCTGTCCTATGGGCAGGATGGCCTTTCAGCAGTGAAAAACGAAATGGAGTGTTTTTCACTGTCAGGACATAACACACACCTTAGTATATGTCCTGCCTTTTACTTACACAGCACTCTGCCCAGGGGGGCACCCGGTATCTACCACAGGGGTGCCCAATGTGTATGCAAAATGGAAAGTCAGGCCTGACAAGTGGTTGCACTTGTCAGGAGAACATGCTAATTTAGCAAACTGCGCGCAGGCCCTACACTGCAGGCCTGTGTTCCCTTCTCCATGCGCCTTTGCTTTACTAGCCCTGGCACACACAGGGCACATCACTAGGGACTTTACTAGTAAGGCAAGCATACCAATCATGGCCTACCAATTACCATTACACTTTACATAGGGGCCACTTGAACTTTGACACTGACCAGGAGTGGCAAAGTACCCAAAGCATCTAAAAGCAAAGGAGTCAGAGGCAAAAAGTCAGGGGTAATCACACCAAGATATGCTAGGTCTAACATGCGTCCCCTCCAGCTGAAGAGGGGTGGACTACCCAATCTCATGGGAGTTTTCATCACTAAGGCGAACAAATTCTGAACAGACCATCAGCATTGGCGTGTTCTGTTCCCGGACGGTGTTCCACCGTGAAGTCCATCCCCTGTAGGGAGATGGACCACCTCAACAGCTTTGGGCTCTCATCCCTCATCTGCATCAACCATCTGAGGGGCCTGTGGTCAGTCTGAACCAAGAAGTGGGTCCCAAACAAGTAGGGCCTCAGCTTCTTCAGCGCCCAGACCACAGAAAACGCTTAACTTTCAATTGCACTCCACCTCTGTTCCCTGGGAAGTAGTATTCTGCTAATGAAAGCTACGGGTTGGTCCCAGGTCTCGTTGTTCAATTGTGAGAGCACTGCTCCCACTCCATTGTTTGAAGTATCTGTCTGCACTATAAACTACCTGGAGAAATCTGGCACCCGTAACACGGGTGTGGTGCACATGGCAGTCTTCAGGGCATCAAAGGCGGTCTGGCAAGCATTGGTCCAGACCACGTTCTTGGGCTGTTTCTTGGATGTCAGTTCCGTCAAGGGGGCAACGAGGATGCCATATCCCTCCACGAACCGTCTGTAATACCCAGTGAGTCCTAGAAAGGCCCTCACTCCTGCCTGGGTCTTGGGGGGTTCCCAAGCCAGGATGGTATCAATCTTTGCCTTTAGTGGCACCACCTGGCCGCTCCCCACCAAGTGTCCCAAGTACACCACCAACCCCTACCCTATCTGGCACTTACTTGCCTTGATAGTTAGGCCCGCCCTCTGCAGGGCCTTCAGCACTTCGCAGAGGTGTTGCAGATGTTCCTCACAACTGGAGCAGAACACCGCAATGTCATCCAGGTAAGCGGCGCTGAACTCCTCCAGCCCACTGAGCACCTGGTTAACCATCCTCTGGAAGGTGGCAGGGGCGTTCTTCAACCCAAAGGGCATAACCCTGAACTGGTAGTGCCCCTCTGGCTTGGAGATCACTGACCTCTCCTTGGACCCCTCGGTCAAGGCAATCAGCCAGTACCTCGATGTCAAATCAAATGTACTGAGGTACCGGGCAGCTCCCAGCCGATCCACAAGCTCATCAGCTCTGGGGATGGGGTTTAAGAGAAATCTGGCCAACCAGAAGCCCAGGAAGATCTTGGTCAATTTTTTGACATATACTGTTAAAGAGGAAATTTTGTTCTCAGCTCTCAGAGAAGGTATTATAACATCTGAATCATGCTCCAATCCATTCTCCTTCTCTATTAGATCAGATGTATCCCACATTAGACCCAGGTGCTACAGACTATTGAGGGGAAAATCCTTCAGTTAGAGCTGGAGAGAGATGGGCTTAAACAAGGGAGCCCTGAAAAGTTGGCACAAGTACAGAGGGATTTGGAAGGTGCTCGGCAGGAGTATAGGGGAGCCTGGATCAGAAGTGCAGAGCCCAATGGTTATCTAAAAAACATGCAGAACTTTGAGTATGGTGAAAAGGCAGGTGTTCTGTTAGCATGGAAGGCAGGAGTGGATCGATCAAAGAATAATATCAATGAACTGATTATAAATGAAAACGGAAAGAAGTCAAGTAGTATTGAGGATATGCAAACCTGCCTCCTCTCCCTATTTTCTGAAGCTTTATAAAGAAGAAACGGTGCCCTGCTCCAAAGTCCTACAAACTTTTCTGAGAGGCAAATCTTTGCCGACATTTACGGTCGATAGTCGAGAATCCTTAGATGCCCCAATTACAGAGATAGAGATTAAAGATCAGATAAATAAATGTAAAAATAATAAAGCTGTGGCCACAGACGCGCTCCCAAGTGAGGTCTATAGACTCCTTTTGGATGAGTTGGTTCCGATATTGGGTGTATTATTTAATTCAGTATACAGCTCGATAGGACAGGTACCTCTGTCCTGGAAAGAAGCAACCATAGTCCTCATTCTGAAACCTGGGAAGGACCCCCTTAAGGCGTACTCCTACCGACCGATCTCCCTGCTGAATGCTGATTATAAGATCTTTATGGGTATTCTGGCAGGAAGACTGGTCAAGTTGGTCCCCAATTTGATTAACGTAGACCAAAAAGGGTTTATACCCGGGAGATATATGCAGGAGCAGACGCAACAGCTAATAGATTGCATTGATTTGGCTATGGCTAGATCGGATCCCTTGGCCGTGGTAGCCTTTGACGCGGCCAAGGCCTTCGACAGAGTGTGTTGGGCATACCTCTGGGAAGTTCTTAGGTCAATGGGTTTTGGCCCAATTTTTAATCAGACTATGATAAATTGTTATCAGGGAGCATCTGCAAAGATCTTGTTAAATGGCTTGGTGACCTCCAGCTTTAACATCCAAAGAGGAACAAGACAGGGATGTCCCATCTCTCCCCTGTTGTTTGATATCCATATCGAGCCATTTGCACAAGCAATAAGACTAGACAACTTAATTTCCTCCTTTAAATCGCAGCACTATAGTAGCAAGTTGGCCCTTTACGCAGACGACTTGCTGTTATATACCAGTAACCCAGGAACAGTCATACCAAGGGTTGAAGCATTGTTGGAGGAATTTGGCTCCCTCTCTGGTTATCTGGCCAACACTTCGACAACTGAGGTAATGTGCTGGAATATTGACTGGGAGACCCATACGAGTAAAGAGCTAAAGTATCTGGGCATTAATGCTGTTAAGGATTTGGATAAAATCTCCCAGATTAACTTAAACAGGACCAGTAAAGAGATAGATCGTCTATTCGCCAGACGGAATAACCTCCCATTGACAATCTTTGGTAGGGTTAACTTGGTGAAGATGGTCATCCTGCCAAGTTGACTTACCTGTTTAATACGATCCCTTCAGCTTTCCCGAGTAAGGACATCAGTCAAATCCAAAGTAAGATCAGAAGCTTTATCTGGGCAGACTGTCCTGGAAAAAGCTGAGACGCAGGCTTACCAGGGGAGGGCTGGCTCTCCCAGATATCAGCTGGAATTCTATTGCCTTTCAGTCTAAAAAATTCGGATGTTACTTGTAAAACCGGAAGAGTCATCATGGGGGAGGCTATTGGGCGAGATGGTCATGATGGAGGGGGGATGTGGAGAAGAAGGCTTTCTGTATAAGTTTGGGGCACCAAGTTTCTTTAAACGGGTGCGTCGGAAGGTTCTTAGGGCTGCCTTGGATATCTGGTTTAAGGTCAGACGTAGATGGGGGATTGGGTATTACTCAGATTTTACACCCATTTGGGAATCCCCGGGGACCCCGCTCTGTTTGAAGGACAGTCTTGCAATCCCTATAAAAAGGGCGGGTATCACCATCTAGTCAGAGCTTGTCTCTGAAGAGGGACCTCATCCATGGGAGGTATTAAGGGCTAAGGTCGGGTGTAGTTTTTCCAGGTTTAAATACCTGCAACTTGCCTCTTGGTTTACAGCGGAAAAGGGAGACATAAGAGGAGATTGGGAAATGGAGCAGTTCTTGCAAACGTCACATTGTAAAAAGAAAGAAATTTCAATTTGGTATAGGAAGCTCATGGAAGCTGATGACATGGAAATCCCCCCACAACATGAGGTTTGGAATCAGTCTCCTTTTGAGTCTAACATTGCAGACTTTTATGAACCCTCCTTGAAACTTCTGTATAAACATGTTAAACTGGCCAGCTTAAAGAAGAACCAGTTCTTTGTGATCAACAGACTTTACTACACACCTGCTAAAATTGCAAAGTTTGCACCTCTTTCTTCCCCCAAATGTCCAAGATGCAATCTTCTTAACGCCAATGATATACATATATTTTATGAATGTCCTGAACCTAGAGTTTATTGGAAGGAAGTGGGGGATATACTATGTGGCATCTTTAAAGCCAATATAGTGGTGAATATTTCTCTGGTAATATTTGGGGATGATGGTGTGTCCAGGAGAAATCTATTGCACCTACATAGAGGGTTGTTGTTATACCTGGTACTATTAGCCCAGAGAGAGATCTGTATGAAGTGGAAAGAGCCACGACCTCCGAGGAGTGAGGATTGGCTTCAAGCTGCGTTCGCTATGGCTGTTTGGATCAGGGAGAAATGAGGGAAAGTGAAGTGAACATCTGGCAGGCGCTAGTGATTTGGGGCCTGGATTTGAGATTGATATAACTCCCTCTGGTACGTCCCGGTCCAATGATTACACCAAGCCAACATCAAAGGGGCTGGTCTGGTTTGACCTAAGTAAATGCAGTAACCATAGGGCGCACAGTTTGGTATGACGGCGTCATGTACAATCTGCAGATGCTTATTGGTGAGATGAGGCCAAAAAAACAAAAAATGACACTGTGAGTTCACCGCTCCATTTTAAACTTATAGGAAACTAGGCTAACAAACACAACACCCAGCCTCCCCCATTCTGTCCTATGGGCAGGATGGCTTTTCAGCAGTGAAAAACGAAATGGAGTGTTGTTCACTCTCAGGACATAACACACACCACACACCTTAGTATATGTCCTGCCTTTTACTTACACTGCACCCTGCCCAGGGGGTACCCGGGACCTACCACAGGGGTGCCCAATGTGTAAGCAAAAGGGAAAGTCATTCCTGACAAGTGGTTGCACTTGTCAGGACAACAAGCTAACTTAGCAAACTGCGCGCAGGCCCTGCACTGCAGGTCTGAGTTTCCTTCTCCGCGCACCTTTGCATTACTAGCCCTGGCTCACACAGTCAACATCACTAGGGACTTTGCTAGTAAGGAAAGCATACCAATGATGGGCAACCAATTACCATTACACTTTACATTGGGAAAACTTGTACTTTGACACTGGTCAGCAGTGGCAAAGTACCCAAAGCATCTAAAAGCAAAGGAGGCAAAGGCAAAAAGTCAGGGGTATTCACGCCAATATATGCTAGGTCTAACAAATACACAAACATATGTACATATAAACCAGAAAATTATATAAGAATATACAAAAACAAGCCTATCAGTGCCTGTTCAGGCCAGGACCACGCCCATCCCCAGGAACTCTGGTCCAATCACAAATCAGCGATACTCCGCAACACGCCATGAGTCTCTATAACCCTGCCATTATTCCCCCAACTACTGCTGTGCCTCACACCACGGTAGGGGCTTTCACCTGTGATGTAGCGGAAACCTCATTTTATTTGTAGGAGTGCATTATAGTCACACGTGTAGAGCTCACGGCATATAATCCTTTGAAGTATTAACATAAAGTGTTAGAATTCGAAATGTAATCACATAAAACATGAAGTGTTTTGGCCATTTAAAAGTAACATGGAGGATGAATGTAGAAAGTGGATTTAACTAGTAGAAAACATTAACATGAATAATTTGTGTTGTGTAACTGACCACCATTCATTTATTAACCCCTTCGCTGCCAGGCCTTTTCCCCTCCTGTGCCACGCCCTTTTTTGACTATTTGGGGTAGTGCGCGCTGAGGCCCCTGTAACTTTTTGACCACATAAGGTATCCACGCCAAATTTGCGTCCTCTTCTTCCAACATCATGGGGATTCTGAGGGTACTCAGGGTTTGTGGATTCCCCTGGAGGGGTCACAGAAATGAGGCAAAATACAGCAAAATTTAGGTTTTTGGGGGGAAAATTGGAAAAACAGGCTACAAATGAAAGCATCTGGGTTTTCCCCTGCAAGTGTTATCAAAAAGGGTTTGTGGGGCTGAAATCACCATTTTTCCAGCTTTTAGGGGATACCAGACTTTTGTCAGAAACCCAACATTTTTTACACAGTTTTGGCATTTTTCTGAGACATAGCCTATTTTTGCTATTTTTTGTGCTTTTGACCTCCTTCCAGTTAATGGTAGAAATGGGTACAAAAGCAATAATGGATCCTGGAAAGCTATACATTTTAGAGAAGTAGACCAAATTCTGAATTCAGCAAAGGGGTCATTTGTGTAGATCCATCAAGGTTTCTTTATAGAAACTAACAGTTAAATATAGGATAAATTGAAAATTTGTTGAAAAAAAGCGCCTTTTGAGTCAACGTTTTCACCTGTAATTTCTTCTAATTATGACAGCTCTTTGAAAGCAATATACCGTTACATCCGCTGGACATTACTGGTTTTGGGGATATATAGGACTTGTAGGTTCACCAAGAACCCGACGAACCCAGAGCCAAAAACTGAGCAGCAACTTGCAATGCTTTTTTATTATGTCCCGGGTATATAGCAATTATTGTGTAAAAATGTGTACATAGAAAAATCGGTATGAAAGACACCTATGTATTTCTGAAATGGGAACAAAATATAGAGTTTAGAAACAGTAGATATTTGCACATTTCCGAATTTGGGAATACTCATACTAGCATGAGAATTATCAGTCATTTTTTAGAATGACTTATTTTTTACACAATGTCTTTCATTTGGAAGGCAGAAATGCATCGAAAGTCAATAGGTAATAACAGTTCCTTTACAAATCTGAATTACCCTAAGTCTCCCGATAAAAATGGTACCTCACTTGTAGGGGTAGGCATAGTGCCCACGACAGGAAATGGCTCAAAACCCAACGTGAACACACCACATTTTCACAATGCAAAATTACCCTTTTTTAGCAAAGTGCCTAGCTGTAGTTTTTTAACCCTAGCTTTGCCGGCACGTAGGGAAACCTAGCAAACCTACAATTTTTTGAAAACTAGACATCCAGGGGAATCCAGGATGGGGTGACTTGACTGCCTTCCGCCAGGTTCTGTTACCCAGAATCCCTTGCAAACCTAAAAAATTGCCCAAAAAAACACTTTTTCCACACATTTCTCTGGTGGAAAGTTCTGGAATCTGCATGGATCCACAAATTTCCACCCACCCAGCGTTCCCCAAAGTCTTCCGAGAAAAATGGTACCTCACTTGTGTGGGCCAGCCTAGTGCCCGCGACAGGAAACGGTGCAAAACGCAACGTGGACACACCTCAATTTCGCTGTGAAAAATGACCCTTTTTTGGCAAAGTGCCTAGCTGTAGTTTTTGAACCATAGCTCTGCCGGCACCTAGGGAAACCTAGCATACCTATACATTTTTGAAAACTAGACACCCAGAGGAATCCAGGATGGGGTGACTTGACTGCCTCCCACCAGGTTCTGTTACCCAGAATCCCTTGCAAACCTAAAAAATTGCCAAAAAAACGCATTTTCCCCACATTTCTCTGGTGGAAAGTTCTGGAATCTGCGTGGATCCACAAATTTCCACCCACCCCGTGTTTCCCAAAGTCTTCCAATAAAAATGGAACCTCACTTGTGTGGGTCGGCCTAGTGCCCGCGACAGGAAACGGCGCAAAACGCATCGTGAACACACCTCAATTTAGCAGTGAAAAATGAACCTTTTTTGGCAAAGTGCCTAGCTGTAGTTTTTTAACCCTAGCTCTGCCGGCACCTAGGGAAACCTACCAAACCCACACATTTCTGAAAACAAGACACCCGGGGGATTCCAGGGAGGTATGGCTTGCGTGGATCCCCCAACGTGTCCTTACCCAGAATGCCCTGCAAACCTCAAATTTAGCTGAAAAAAAACACATTTTTCACACATTTTTGTGTGTGAAAGTTGTGGCATCACCAAGCTGATACAAATTTCCTACCACCCAGCGTTCCCCCGGGTCTCCGGATAAAAATGGTGCCTCACTTGTGTGGGAGGCCCAAGTACCCGCGACAGGCAAGTGCCCAAAACGTATTGAGGCGACATGATAATTGCCTACCTCAAAACGACCTGGTTTTGCAAGGGGGGTCACCTGGGTTTTCGGCCCGGTGCTCGGTGGCCCCCTAGGGGAACCTACCAAACCCACACATTTCTGAAAACTAGACACCCGGGGGATTCCAGGGAGGTATGGTTTGCGTGGATCCCCCAACGTGTCCTTACCCAGAATGCCCTGCAAACCTCAAATTTAGCTGAAAAAATCACCTTTTTCACACATTTTTGTATGGGAAAGTTGTGGCATCACCGGGCTGACACAAATTTCCTACCACCCAGCGTTCCCCCGGGTCTCCCGATAAAAACGGTGCCTCACTCGTGTGGGAGGCCCAACTACCCGTGACAGGCAAGGGCCCAAAACATATTGAGGCGACATGAAAATTACCTACCTAAAAACGACCTGGTTTTGCAAGGGGGGTCACCTGGGTTTTTGGCCCGGTGCTCGGCGGCCACCTAGGGGAACCTACCAAAACCACACATTTCTGAAAACTAGACACCCGGGGGATTCCAGGGAGGTATGGCTTGCATGGATCCCCCAACGTTTCCTTACCCAGAATGCCCTGCAAACCTCACATTTAGCTGAAAAATTCACCTTTTTCACACATTTTTGTGTGGGAAAGTTGTGGCATCCCCGGGCTGACACAAATTTCCTACCACCCAGCATTCCCCCGGGTCTCCCGATAAAAACTGTGCCTCACTCGTGTGGGAGGCCCAAGTACCCGCGACAGGCAAGGGCCCACAACGTAGTGAGGCGACATGAAAAGTGCCTACCTCAAAACGACCTGGTTTTGCAAGGGGGGTCACCTGGGTTTTTGGCCCGGTGCTCGGCGGCCACCTAGGGGAACCTACCAAACCCACACATTTCTGAAAACTAGACACCCGGGGGATTCCAGGGAGGTATGGCTTGCGTGGATCCCCCAACGTTTCCTTACCCAGAATGCCCTGCAAACCTCAAATTTAGCTAAAAAATGCACCTTTTTCACACATTTTTGTGTGGGAAAGTTGTGGCATCACCGGGCTGTCACAAATTTCCTACCACCCAGCGTTCCCCCGGGTCTTCCGATAAAAAAGGTCCCTCACTCTGAGATAGTCCCCTGAGTATGTAGAAAGTGAAACTGAAATGAGCCTCTTGGCTCATTTCAGTTTCACTTTCACTGTAATGACGTCGGCGCGACGTGCGCGCCTATTGTCATTACAGTGAAAGGGGGGGGGGAGCCTCGGGAGCTGGGGAAGCTCTTCCCCAGCTCCCGAGGCTATTTTGGCAGAAAGGGAATCCCTCTGGTGCCCGCACCAGAGGGATTCCCCAGGGAATGCCTCATGACGTGCTGGACACGTCATGGGCACAGCGCGACTGTGCTCCATGACTTGTCCAGCACGTCATGGGCACACAAGGGGTTAAATGTGCTTATTAATGTGTCTTTTTACATGCAGGTAAATGCAGTCATTGGATGTGAATTAATAAAGCTTCTTAGTTAGAATAAAGACTTTGGTTTACTAGTCAGGCAAGGAGTGAAAAAGTTACATCATTCGGTCTGGATTAATAAGGGAAGGCCGTTGTCCTTCGCACAGGAGAAGGCTTGGGAACCAGGGACAGAAATGGGGAGAAGAAGAACATTGCAATCCCATGGAAAATTACCTTTAGGATGATGTCCAGAGCGGATGGCGTGATCCGAAAGGACTCTTAGGAACGATACGTGTAATAATGGATGTTAAAAGTAAGGAAAGTGCCTTCAGAGAGAGAGCATCTTAGAACGGGCTTTGTCTTAATAACTCTATGCTAATAGACCCATCAATGGTGGAGAGACTTCTTAGGAAGACTCCACATGCTGACACATTTTATCTCTTGTCCCAGAAGATGCAAAGATAGGGTTGTCATTTTAACGTTAGTGTAGGGAAAGAGTAATGCTTTATATTCACCAACTCTCAATGCAGAGCAATTTGGACTCATGCTATCTGATCCTCTGTATCCTATTTCTTGAGTCAATCGTTTTGTGTATGTTGCATCGCCTCAACTTGATTCGCAGATTTGGCTTTATGCTTAACTTACCTTACGTAGGTGTCTGTGGTTACTATGTGTCCAGAGAAATTCCAGTTGAATTGATAGGCATTATTAACGACTTTCTCCCCTCTACCCTTGCATGCTGCTAAAAAGAACCATCGGGATGTGATTCTAGAATTGGTCCAGAATTTATGGGCACGGCCCTTTCACCTGCACCCACTACTGGTTCTCGAGCAGTCACCCACCCACACACCCCCACGGACATACTAACAATGCTCTCAAGATCCCCTTCCAACACACGTGCCACACAAGCACCAACAATGCCTACACCCTAAGCTTACACCAAATGCCACAACGAACCTGCATGTCAACACACTCGCACGCATGCTTCTCAACACATGATCACTCAGCAAACACACATATGAAATATGGGACCTTCTGAGCAGCAATGCCCCCAACATCCTCTTTATCTCAGAGACCACAGAGGCTCAACACCTCATTGGCTCCCAACATCACCATGACAATTCCAGCGGGCGACAAAATCATTCGAAAGGACCTCCTTCACAAGAAGGAAGGAGGACTCGCTATCCTCTACAAGGAATCCATCGAATGAATGAACAATCTCAGCAGAAAACAACACCCCATTCATAAAAACACCTGGTCTTCCAGCTGCAAATCTCCGAATACTTCACCCTGAATGGAACCCTCGCCTACTGACCACCCGGACCATGAGCCACTTTTACCAACCTCATCACTGACTTCATTGCTCTGCTAACCATCGACTCCAGGGCCTACATTCTCCTCAGTGACCTCAAATTTAATCTAGAAGACATAAAACAACACTTGCTCCACAGCACTATTTGAATGCTTAAGCCAGATCGGACTCACTCTGCTCATAACATAACCAACACACACCCCAGGACACACACTGGACATCATCTTCACCCCAAGCGGCAGCATCAAATACAGCTCCACCACACTGCTCACATGGACCAACCACTCCATCATCCACTTCCAAATCAACACACCTCAAGTCAACACCCCTACCAGGTTCAGCATTCCAAGCCACAGATCCAGCAAAATCACAGAAGCAGCCTAGCTCAGCGACCTCAGCACGGATCAAACTAGCTACACAGACAACCTCAACCAGGACATCAACAACTTCAACAACTTGCTCAAGAACTACGTGGACTCCCTCACACCCATCAGACCAACCAAGCATACTAGATCAAACAAGCAGGCCAGCTGGTACACAGATGACCTCTGAGACACCAAACGACACTGTAAACAGCTAGAAAGGAAATTGAGAGCCATCCACTAGTGGGCTGCATCGAAGGAAGTTCCAACAGTTGCATGATCTTCTTGATCGTTCGGTATTTCACCTCACTGTCAGCCACTGTCAACAACATCACTGCCTCCCAACAACTCAGTGACAACCTATACAACTTGCTCCACAGCAAACATCTACAGCAACTTTGCACACAAACCCAACCCCAGAGAACTCATTGCTACCCTACCCACCACCAGCCAAGACGGCCACCTGACCAAATGGAGAGCTCTCACCAGGAATGACATAGTGGTAGTCATGTGGACCATCCACTCTGGGGCCCCAATGAACTCATGCCACCACCACATGCCACATCTACAGCATGGGAGCATCAGCCATCAGCACCGCCCTGACCCACATCATCAGCACCTCTATAACGTCCGTCAGTTTTCAGGAGGAATGGAATCTAGTAGAAATGAATGCCTTCCTCAAGAAGCAGTCAGCCAACCTGAATCAACTAAGCAATTTTCGATCCATCTCCCTGCTCCCCTATCCAGCCAAAGTGATTGAGAAGGCCATCAACAAGCAACTCAAAACCCATCTCTAACATCACTATCTTCCAGACAGCACTCAATAAGGATTTAAAAAGAACCACATCCCTGAAACAGCACTCATTACGGCCACCGACCACATTCAAATCATTCTCAACTGGGGAGAAACAGCAGCCCTCACCCTGCTTGATTTCTTTGTGGCCTTCGACTCCCATAACATCTTCAGCAGAAGACGCCACGAGATTGGCATACAAATCTCAAATGGATCTGTTCCTTTGTCACAGAAGGAACCCAAAGGGTCAGGCTGCCAGCCTTTCCATTAGAGACCAAGAAACTGGTGTGCAGAGTCCCACAGGGATCGTCCCTCAGCCCCACCCGTTTCAACATATACATAGCACTGCTTGCCAACATCATCTGATTACAAGGCATCACCACCATCTCCTATGCTGATGACTCTCAACTCACCCTCTCCCTGATGGACAAGACAACCACCACCAGAACCAGCTTCACCAACTGCATCACCACAGTAGCAAACTTGGTCTTCTGCAACAAGACCTCCGCATGGGAATCCACCTGGTGGACATTGGATCTAGGACCACACCCACAGACCATGCAAGAAATATAGGGATCATCCTATACAACAAGCTCAAGTAAACGCAGTGTACATCTTCTGCTACAATATGCTGTGAAAGATCTTCAAAAGTTTGCCTCAACACACCAGACGGACCATCACGCAAGCACTCATCACCAGCAGGCTTGTCTACAGCAACATTCTCTATACCTGAATCTCCAAAAAACTCCTACAAAGAGTCAAGACCATCTAGAACACAGCTGCAAGACTCATGCGTGACCTGCCACACCCACATCACATTGCACCTCAGGAAACCTCACTGGCTCCCCGCTCACTAGCGCAGGCAATTGAAACTTCTAATGTACACATACAAAGCCCTACACACAGGACCTGAATACCTGAACAGCTGCATACACTTTCACCAACCCACTAAACACCGACACTCTGCTTCACTCTGACTTACATACATTCCCTGCATCTGCAAAAGCAAAACTGAAGATTGCTCAGTGTCCTACATCGCACCAAAGACATCGAACAACCTCCCTCAACACATCAGAGCATACTCCTGACTGCTGAAAATCTGTCTCTTATTATACTTGGGAACCACAAACCTACACACTTACCCAAGCGCCTGGAAACCCTCTTGAGGGATTAGTGCAATATACAGATCAACATAACATGGCATAACATAACATAGCATACAAATATATATTTAAAGGAACCCCAAACAATCGGAATAAGCATCTTTCATAAAAGAAATATAAAAACTAAACAGCGTTATAATGTAACCAATATAATTTGAAAAGAAAACCAATTAGCAAATAGGAACAATTTCCTAATGAAGAAAGAGTGTATATAAAGAATCAAAATTTGTAACAAACTGCTGCACTTGAAGTCACCAGAGCAGGGGAGTGATACTGCTCAAGAAAAAACTCAACCGAAAAAGACTGCACCAAGCTGAAGAGAAAAACACTTCGTACCGTCCGGTAAGTGTCTAAATATGTATATAACCTAAAAGTAAAGCAATAAAATGTTTATGCTTCTACAAATACTAAGCTCCTTAAATAATTATTTGCAACTTTATATACACAAAAAAAAGAAAAAGTTTGAAAATCAACATACAATAATAGTAACAGAAAAGACAGCAACAAAAAAGTATATTTTACAAAGTGTGCAATAAATATATTTAAAACATTTTTTAAAAAGGATGAAAATGGAGTATAAGTTGACCGGTACTGGCTGCTATGGGGCAGTAGTGGTGGGCGGGGAGGGAAGGGGGGGGAATTAAGAAAAAAGAAAAATGTACTTATCTGCTAGCTGCCGCTTCTCCTCCGTCCTCTTCGGTCTCGCAGGAAGCAGACTCCCCCATCCAATTACGACGCTGTTGTCACCAGCATGATAGCAGCGTCGTGATTGGTCTGAGTGCTGTGGTTTGGCGCTCAGACAGGCAGTGGAAGCCTGTGCATGTTCTACACTCAGGCTGTGCATTACAGACTGGTGGAGAACGTGCTCAGTGTGCATGACTGTTTGGCCGGCCCAAGACGGCCGGCCAAACTGTCATGCACACTTAGAAAGTGCTCACCACTCATCCCCCTGCTCTGTGGGCAGCCCGCCAGCACCTTCAGAGCCTTCTGAAAAATAAAATGATAATATCATGGTGTTATTAACATTTTATTTTTCTGTGGGGTGACGCTACTTATTATTATTATTATTATTATTATTTTTATTATTATTATTAATTAATTCTTGATATAGCGCATGGCTACCCTTAGGCATCCCAGCGCTGGTTGCGGTCAATCACATTTCCTTTTTCCTGTACTCCAATTTTTGGAAGAGCCACGTCTTAAGTTGTTTCCTGAACGAGAGGTGGTTGGTTGTGGATCTAAGCTGTAGAGGGAGTGAGTTCCACAGGATAGAGGTATTGTAAGAGAACCTGCGTCCCCCCCGATCGTGCCCTTCGAATCTTTGGTACCTTGGCTAGAAACAGACTGACAGGTCTTAGATTTCGTAGAGGGCGGTGAAAGGAGAAGAGAGTGGAATAGATTTTTGGGCCTGTTTTCCAGAGGGTCTTGTGTATGATACAGAGTGCTTTAAACATTATTCACTCTGAGATGGGGAGCCAGTGCAGATTCCTTATTGCTGGTTTGTCTGATTGTTTTCTGGGGATGTTGTGTAATAGTCTGGCTGCGCAGTTCTGTACTACCTGAAGTTTACTAATTACGGAGTTTGGGGTGCCCAGGTAAAGTGTGTTGCAGTAGTCCAGCCGAGGGAGTATAAGTGCTTGGACCATAGTTCTGCGTGCGGTATCTGGGAGAAGAGGTAGTATTTTCCTCAGTTGTCTTAGGATGCCAATACAGGTAGCTGCTACTTGTACCGCTTGATGATCAAGTTTAAGTGACTTGTCCAGCCAGATTCCTAGGCTCTTTATACTATCCTTGGGTTTGGGGGTAGGTCCCAGGCAGCCTGGCCATTTTAGATCTAAGAGGCCACTTGCTGTGTTACCGAGGATCATTAGTTCGGTCTTGTCCCCGTTGAGCTTTAGATATGACTTGTCCATCCAGATGGCCACCTTTGTCAGACAAGCTTCAAGGTCGATTTTGCTACCATCTGGGTGGTTGAGGGCTACCACCAGTTGGGTGTCATCGGCGTATGTAACTATCTTGGCTCCATTTGGGAGGACCAGATCGGCAAGCGGTCTCAAGTACACATTGAACAATGTGGGGCTCAATGAGGACCCCTGTGGAACCCCACAGGTGAGGGGGATCTTCCTTGAGGGGTGGTAACCTTCAAAAACTTGGAACGTTCTGTCTGTTAGAAAGGACTTGATCCAGTTGAGTGCTTTGCCCGTCACTCCTACCTCATTGAGTCTGTCTAGTAAAGTGCCATGATTTACCATGTCGACTGCGGCACTCAGGTCGAGTAGGATGAGTGCCACATTACCCCCAGAGTCGAGGACTGTTACCAGTGCTGTCTCTATATTGTGGTTGGGACGGAACCCTGTCTGGGAGGAGTGTAGAATCTTGTGGACTTCCAGGTAGTTGGTGAGGGAAGTGGTGACATGTTTTTCTTTGATTTAGGTTAGGCTTTTTTTACGAGCGCTTTGACCATGGCGTGTTTCCAGCTCGGTGGTACTATTGCGGTGTTTAGGGATGCGTTGAGGAGTTCCAAGAGTGAAGGGAGTATTGTCTCCTTTACCTTGTGTAGCAGGTGCGCTGGGGCTGGGTCACATGGGGAGTCTGATTTGACTTTCGTGAAAAGTGTGGACAGGATGGTCATGTCCAGATTTGGGAGGTCGCTCAGTAAGTTTGCCCCCTCTGTCCAACTTTCCCCTATAGTACTAGGATTGTCCGTCCTCTGCGGTGTGGGGAATGCATTGTATATATTGAGAATTTTAGTGCTAAAAAACTCTGATAATTCCCTGCATCGTTGGGGGGCTGATTCTGAGGGCCTCTCTGGCAGGGGCAGTTAGAAATTTTTTTTGCAATTCTGGCAATTTCCCTGGGTGCGTTGGCTGCCTGGTTGATTTTTTCTTCGTAGTATTGAGCTTGGGCTCGCTTAATTGCTGTGTGATATGATTTTATGGCCTCCTTATATTTGGGTTAGCAGAGAAGCCGCAGATGAAGTTGACGATAAATAAAAAAATAAAACATCATATATTGTTTACTCTCCTGGAAAACTGAAAATGAAGAGAAAGAAAAAACTATCCATTCATTAAATTTGACAAACAACACATCCCAAAAAGTTGAAAAACAAAAGCTTACTATATTTTATGAAATACTCAAATAAATCTAATAACATTAATAAATATGATTTTAATTCATAGCTCCCAAAGGGTCCCAGACTGCTACATATGTGACATCCTGATAAAGTAAAGCCCCCTTCAAGTTCCATGGGCTATTCGTTGAGCTATACTTTGGTAATGAAAATAGCACTATTGACAAATGTTCTGAATACTACTCCAATGAATGTTGTGGCAGAGCTACAACAGTAGATGATAGAGAGGAAAATGTCAAAGAACACAAAACTCATTAAAATATTACTGTGGTGAAAGTGAGAAATTGAATACAAGGCTTAAGGGAAGCCAATACCAGCTTATTTATTTCTATAGCAGCTATACTAAAAGGATTTTAAATCATGCACCCCCACTACTCATCAAATGAATACATTTATAGACAGTATCACGGTAAGGTTCTTTTAATATATGCCCTACTCCCTAACAAACAAGCAGAAAAGCATTATGAACTTCTAATAGAAGTCACACAAATAATAATAATAGATTTTGAGCAAGCCACGATAAACCTAATCCTTAAAATATACTCTCACACATCTATAGAAGGGTGTTGTACCATGTTAACCAATAAATATGGAGTGACCTACAACAGTCAGTGCTAAGTATTGACTGCTTTACAAATGCACAATTTGCATTTGATTTTTTTTTTTTATTAACTGTCCAAGCATATGTTTCAACTACTGATGTAACAGAACACAATGATTTACTCATAGAAATGGCTTTTAAACAGACAAATGAACAAACACTATCACCACTACTTGACTACTTCGAATGCCATTGGGTTGGATATCTGCACCAATAATACATAGGTGGCAACCACACCGATGCAGGGCTCTGTCCAACCTGATCATTTGGCCAAATAAAACCCTGATTACCCGCACACAGGTTTAGCTGCAAACCACACGAGACACCTGGGAGGGTGAATTTGACAGGGCCCTTCATGCTAGGGAATGGGCTAGGGCTCTAGGATTCGAGTAGATAGTTTATTGTAATGCTAGGTTGAAGCTCATACAATTTTACATACTACATAGGACTTCCCCTTGTCTGCATGCAGCAGCAGAATATTCCTCGGGACCTCAGATGCACCGCTATAGCAGCTGACTTTAAAATCATGTTTTGGGAGTTACCTTGAGATATACCAAGCTTCTTGAGATAGATTCCTGGGAGGTGGTTGTGCTAGGTATTAATAGGTGACCAAAGAAACAAAAGGTGGCTTCCCGTTTTCTTAACCTGGCATTATCGCTTGCAAACAAATGCTCACCCTACATTGGAAGAGCACCCACCCTCCTTTCGGTGAATCATGGTGCTGATCCCACAAACTATGGGCAGAGTGTGGTCCATGACAGAGAGGAAGCTAGAAGCCTACATCGATAGCTGCTGACTGGGATACACTGGTGTCCATGCTGACCGATGCACCAGACAACAGCAACTCCTGATCCTGAACATCTCTCCTCCAGTGTGCAACTGCATTCTCCCCACCATAAAATCAGCTATTCATCTGCCGTTCACCACGCCACAATACCCCTTGATGGGCAGCCCACCACGTATCCCATTGCTTGGTTGCCCTACCACACCTTAGGATTGAGCCTCTCACCCTCAAAGCATTACTCTTCAGCTGACCCTTTCATTCTTTCACTGCTTCCACTATATTGTTTTAAAAATTTGACACACTGAGTCATCACACTTTGAAGACTCACAACGTCCACCTAACATTGAGATTTTGGCCTATAGCTGCAAACTTATCCCCCCAATTGTGGAAGTTTCCTCCTGTCCAGTTAATTTGCTAACCCCTTTCCATGCCGATACAAGCTGCTATTTCCATTGATTATACAAAATGTACATATGAACCTACCATACGTTACCAGTGCGACTGTTGTTTTATGTTTTGCTGCAAATCAGTTATACAAAATGCCAGTAAAAATTATTTAAAAAATAAATAGGTGTCAACCCAAGTTTTAAATACTATGATGGAATGTTTACAATAGTACACTGTCACAAGAAGCCACAACAAATATTCCAGTGGAAGGGCAGCACCATTCCTTCCAAGGAACACTTGGATAGAGCCACCCTAAACTGCATGCATTTATAGAAAGTCTAAAAATAAAACAAGGCTACCAAAAACTCAAGGTAACCTAATGCCTTACACAATTAAACAAATCAAAACAAATGAGACAGATGCACAACATACTAGCTAGCAAAGTGATGTTATTACCTAACAATCACGGAATGCAGTATTGTGAATCAATAGCAAACACAGTAGTTGAACAAAAAACAAAAAAGCCAATAAAATACTCTAACAATACAAAAACCATATCTCAAGATTCAACATCCAAACTTATTTGATAAATCATTAAAAAACATTACAATATTTTTATTCTTATAAATGAAAACAATTAAAAAAAGAGTATAAAATAAATCAACAAAATTGTAATGTATACAAAAATAATTACATCTACAAAACACTCCAAAACATGTTCAACAAATAAATGCATAATATAATAATATCAATAAACATGAAACAAAACTACATTCACTACAAAATACACCATTCAATTTAACAATTCACAAATTTAGAAAAATACAGAAACCATTATATTAAAATGCATACTCATAACTATAAGAAATATCAAACCACACATTTCCCTCCCTATATGTCCACAATCATGATTCTCTAGTCTGATTGATTTATTTATTTGTTGATTAATTAAAACCATTACAAAAAAGGACAAAACTAAATCCAAACCACACACTTTACCTAGTTGAACATTCCTGGACACAATGCATAAAATTAACCACAATCAATTCACTTTTTCCAGTTCGGGATAATCCAAAATTATTAATTCAATTTTTAAAATAGTTTACAGGACTTGACAATTTTCAGGGATAAAGTGCACGTGTGCCATTTGGTAAAAATAAACATTATAAATGGAACATCATCTAAGAATAGTACTCTAAAAACAGACAATTAATACATTATCTTAAAATAGTACTATGAAAGCAAACTATTAAAAAGTGCCATAAAATTAATTCATCATCATTAAAAGCAACAACATCAATAATTCACAGTCTTAACAAATTTAACATTTACTTTGGGTGTCAACCTCACATAACTTCTTTTCAACTATAAACATAAATTTTACAAATTGGTGAATTAAATAAACATTGACACCACTTAGGCAAAATATTAATGCCGATCTACAAGTCCTAAGTCCCATTTTTTTAAAAATAGGTTTTAAAATTATTTTCCGTTCCTTCATCATTTTTGGGCACAGTGTTACCATATGCATAAAGGTTTCCTCATACTGCCCACAAAGCCGACAACTATTCGATGCCCATTTGGACTCCCATTTAGGGATTCCATCTTTGGTTGGATAAATTCCAAACCTTAATAACATAAATTTCTTCTTAATTAAGGGTTTTTGGTGATAAAAAAGTAATTAAGGTTGAGCCATCATTTTGTCGAAGCAATTGGCAATAGACCAAAAGTTTTTTTTTTCTCAACTCATATTTATCCAACAATTCTGACAGCAAGGCGACGGTTGAATTAATTATTTTTTTATAATCCATTTTACTCCTTGTTTCGTCTTCCAATTTGGGACAATCAAATTTTAGGAGACACTCAGCCAAATAATCCTGCCAGCTTCTAGAGTATTCACTGGACGAAATCTCTCTCCAACACATATTGGCCAGCGTGCCCTCCTTGGCTCGAGATAATGCCAATAGTGTTTTTACAAATGATGCTTTACGCACAAGGAGCTGATTCCGTAAGCCAAATTCCAGTCTTAAATTGGCACAGGAAATCTGCCTAGGAATCCTAAAGACTGATTTATATGTCCTTGCAACTATGGCCTCCAATACTTTCACATCTTTACCCTTAAAAATAATAGACCCATAGTTCAGGGAGGGGATAAGTTTTGCTTTCATGACTTTAAGTAGATGATCATAATTGGGGCATACTAATTTATCTCTTAATTTTCGAAATGCGAAGGCAAGTGAAGAACCTTTAGCCTCTAAGTTATTGAAGTGCTGTCTGAATGATAGCCGATCATCAAATGTAATTCCTAAATATTTATACGTTTTTACACAGTCCACAGACAAACCATTGAAACACAAATCCTTTACCCCAAGATTGCCTTTTCCTATTATCATTATTTTAGGTTTTTTTTTAAATTAATTGTTAACCCATTTTGGGTTACATATATATTAAAAGAATGTATTAATCTTTTTAGTCCTATCATAGTTTGGCTAAGTAAAATAGTATCATCAGCATACTGTAAGTATTTAATTTCTTTACCCATTACAGAAGGGGAATGTGAGTTTACGTCATTAAAATGGGTTGGGAGATCAGACATAAATAAATTAAAAAGACAAGGAGCGAGCACACATCCTTGTTTTAAGCCAAGATTTGTTTCGAGGCGGCTGGTAGTATGTCTACCATTGCCGATTTTGACCTGTACCCAAGTATTTGAGTACAATAATTTAATCATTTTTAAAAGAGTTTCTGATATACCCCAATTCATTAACTTTCTCCAAAGAATATTTCTGGGTACAGAGTCAAATGCGGCTTTTAAGTCAATAAAACAAATATACAATTGTTGTTTCCTACAAATGGCTCTTTCTCCTAATAAAGACAATAAAATCAAATTGGTAAGAGTCGATTCTCCCTTCCTAAATCCTGTCTGAAAGATTGGAATCAATTCTTCTCTTTCCGCCCAAGACTCCAACTCCTCTAACAGACAACTTGCAAATATTTTAGCATCTACGTCTGTGAGGGTAATTAAACGATAATTTGCAGGATTCTCCTGGGGCCCACTTTTGTAAATCGGTTGCATTATACTTCCCCTCCATGAATCCGGAATACAGCCTGTCTTACGAATTTCATTGAAGAGGACCGTTAATAACTCTGGCCAATACTCAGTTTTGACTTTAAAAATAGCATTCGGCATTCCATTAGGGCCAGGTGCTCCATTTGATCTAATTTTAAGTAAAACTTTTTTAACTTTGTCTACCGACCATAACTTAATATTAGTAGAGCCCGGTGTATTCCTTACACCAAGAGGGTCACACCCTTCACCTCGTTCCAATATACATTTGGGATCAAGACATTCAGACTCCTCTATCAGATGGCTTTGAGGAATTCATTTATTATTAAAATAATGTATCCAACTTAATTCATCTATATTGGCACTTGTATTTCTAAAATTTCCATTTTCCAAATTATTAATTATACTCCAAAACATTCTTGGATCCTTAGATTTACATGCGAAATGGAGTTTAGCCCAGGTCTCTTCATAATACAAATGTTTAGCCCTCCAAATTTCGTTCTTATAACCCCTCTTTAATTTTCTGATTTTGAGCGATGTTAAAAAGTAGAATGAACCCTTTGCTTTTCTGTACACTGAACTTATTGATTTGTTAAGAGACTGTTTCAGAAATAATAAGCGATGGGTAAACCAACCTGGTTTCCTAGGATTCAAAATTCCACCCCCAAATGGTCCCCTATTGGGGAATTTATTCAATAGAGATTCACATATGGTGGGCCAAAGAGCAATCATCGAGGTTCCGTCAGAGTATTCTACCCACACATCAAGGATTAGGAGAGTGAGAAAGTCAATAATATCTTTCTCTGTTTTCTCATTCCATATTAACCTTTTTAAATTTAAAGCGACCGGGCCGTTCTCAATATTTTAGTCTCTGGTAAATACTCGAAGGGTAAATTAATCTTAATAACTTGTGGATTATGGTCACTCTCAATCCTTGGCACAACCTCATAACTTTGAACTCGTTCTGCGAGTTTATCTGACAATATCGTATAGTCAATTATAGAAAGACAGTCAGCTTTATTAAATGTTGGAAAATGCTCCCTATCATATAACATCGTTAGATTGTATTTAATAAATTCACACTTAGACCATTGGGATAAAAGATCTGAGTGAGTTTCCCGCTTTTTATACGATAAAAGATGAGTATTAAAATCTCCCGTGATGATCATCTGTGCATCCCTATGATCATAATATAGCACTTTCACCATCTCCCATAACTCAATAAGTTGAAGTGGTCGCACCTTTTTTTTCGAACTTAAATAAACATTTAAAATGATCGACGATTGACTGGCTATTAATTTAACACATTGAATCCATTTGACTTGAAGGTCTATTTCATAGTGTTCAACATTAAGATTTAAAGCAACATATATTGAGAGTCCCCCACTTGGTCGACCATATGCAGCTTCCCTGCTCAAATATTCGTAGTAGCCGATCAGCGGCGTGCTGGCCAAATTCCACGTTTCTTGCAGAAATAACATATCAAACATATTTAAAAAACTTACAGCATTTACATCTTCTACAAGTGTATTAAAACCAATTATATTCCAAGAGCAAATTCTGACTGATGTTGGAGCATTAAACGAAGTACCCCAACATCAATCAGTCTCTGATGAATTTTTTCCAGATAGAATAGCCGGGAGCCAACTCCAATCATCAGCTGCCGCATGAACCCCTTTTGATTCCTCACACACTCGTGACCCTGGCTGACAGCTTTTGATTTTATTGCCACCTAGCCTATTTAGGGCTGATGATGGTCCTGAGGCGCCTTTCAATACTCTAAATTGGTTAACAATGGTTTGTTTTGGAGCATCATTCTTCACTATGGGTATTAGTGGGGTAGGGTATTGCAGACCGTGTAGTCTCCATACCTTAATCCCCCAACTTTCAAATTTGTTAGAATTCGCTAATATTTTCTTTACAATATCATCATTTAGCCAAGTCGTGATGGTTGTCTCCCTATTACCACCATCTATCTTAAACTCTACAGAATCTAGGTCTTCGGTTGCTACATCCTTAAGATCAGGAGTTGCTTTTAGTAATTTCAGAATGTTCCCTCTATTCAAAATATCATGTGAACCGCGAGTCGAGTATTGGGGGCAGAACACCACTTTTCGATTTTCAACTTGCAGTGATTCAATATTACTCCCAAGCTTTGGACCGGATTGATCAATATTACTCCTAAACCCTAAATCCGATCTAACCATTTTCCCAGCAGTCACCAACAGGGGATTATCCGGTTGATTTAAATGATCAGGCTGCCCTGGCTTAGATTGAACCAGCATACGGGGACCCTCAACCTGTTCATTCTTGTTAGGATGCATAGGAGGGGGATTTACTAATTTTACAAGAGACAGCTTCTGGTCCTGTACACAGGGCTGAATTCTCTGATTAATCTGGTCCCTGTGCGTAAGGGAAAGGTTTACAATTGTTTCAATGGCCATATGTTGCTCACTTTTTGAGACTTCTCCTTCGTTTATGGACCGAACGGGCCCTATTTGAATAGGTGCGTATAATATTGTTAGACCCTATTAATTCTTGAACTGGGATAATCTCATTCTGGAAAAAGTTTTCAGTACCCTGATAAAAGAGTGGATCTTGCATAGGCTTATCTTGACCTACCTGGTTCTCTCGGATTGACAATATCTGGGTTTTAGTCCCCTCATTTAGAATAGACCCTTCCTTTGATCCTTCACTTCCAGCTTTACTACATGGCTTAACCTTTTTATTGGCTTGAAGTGCAGTCGAAGAAGTAAAAATTGGAAAGAGAGCTATAGGACCAGAATTCAATTTTAATGGGCCGCTGTTGTTTGCAACCCCATTAGCTATTTTTTTATCCCGGGCTGCCTTATTATGTGTTTTTCTCAATCTTTTCCGCGCCCTTTTTGATAATACTTCAGGTGCTCCTGTTACTTCGGTGACCGTAGTTACTACTGAAATACTCTTATTTGACTCCAAATTTATCTTAAAATTAGGGGAGTGTAATGCCTCTAAGGGTTTCTCACTATTACCTACTGCAGGTCCGAGGGCCCCACTTGCCTTCCGCGGGCGAGAAAGTTTTAGGACCAAACGATTTTTTTTTTTTATGGCTCCAGTATTTCTTATATCATCTCCCGTCCCAACTTCCCTACCGGATAATAATTTTGCTTCGTGGACCATAGAACTAAGAATTGATGGCAGATCAGAGATTTTATCAATCAATTGAGCACACGTGCAGGATATTAACTGATTTTCTTTATCAGCTTGAACCTTAGAAATCAGTTTAGTTAGTTGAAAAAGCTTTTAGTCAATTCATTCAACGTGAGTTGCTAAAGTGTTTAAAATATCTACCTGAATATCTACCTTATCAGAGTGGAAATTAAGGGCTTTTGTTATAGAATCCATAGTATTAAGCATACAATCCCATACTCCACGCTCAGAATTACTAACATTATTTTCCAAGGTATCTGATTTGACCTGAAAATTTCCATGAAACTTGGTTAGAAAAGATAAATCTGCGAAGTTAAAAGACTTACATTTCTCATTAATATCCACCTTAACCTCATTACTCCTACTATCCACACCTGGAATCAATACAGACTTATTAATACAAAAACTATATTCCAAAATGATACTGGATTTATCCAAATTAATAGGACGAGCCTCCCCGTTTAAGGAAAGATGTTCAATCGGGCTTAATACTAAATCATCTCCGTCACCCTTATTAAGTGGCTTAAACACGTTATAATCGGCCTCTATGGACACATCACTGACGTTATGATTCGAACCCGAAGAGATTTTAATTACCAAGCCTGCAACAGTTCCACTTTCTGTAGATCTTTTGTTCGACTCTTCCGTACCTAAATTTTGTTGGTTCTCCATCACAAATAGATCAATAGGCTGTTCGAATAGCTGATCCACCATATTATCACGGTGAATTTGTGCTTGTGCTTGCAGCCTTCCAGTAGACATTGGTGAATTTTTCGACAGGATAAGCACTGGGTCTTGAAAGTCTTTAACCGGCATTGGAAGCTTTTCCATAGGGCTGCTCATTTCCAATGCCTTAAATTGGCCCGAAATAGCTTTAGAATCTTTCAATGAGGATGAATGACCAACAATTAGGTTCGAAACCAAGAAATCCGACTCATCCCGGGTCCTTGGTGGAGAAGGGGCAAATTTGGGCTCAAAATCTTCACCCAGTTGAGCACTATTTAAACACGGTGACGATACAAGGGAAGTAAATGAAGATGATCTGCAATCGACACCGGTGTTGCCATTATCCTTCTTATTTTGAATTCGATCTTGCTTTTGAGTATGGTACTTAAAGAAGTAACTCTTAATTGACGGTTGGACATCAATATTGGCAATCTTCTGAATCTTCCCTAAAACTACGGGGGATAAAGGTGGTACACTCAGGTCAGCTGATTCAATCAAGCAGACCCTTGATGTATTAGCCCCCTCATTTTTTTCATCTGACTTTGACTGTGTCCCCACTTTGGTTAATGCATCAAGATTCTGGCGCTGTTTTAACTTCGGCAGAGCACCACGTTGGCGACCTGATCTCAACGTTAACAAGCACCTTGGTGTGACTTCAACAAGTTTCAATGACGTAATAGGAGATGATTAAGTTATGATTAAACTATACCAAAAACATCTAGGGGATCCTCACACCTCCCAAACAGGACCCGTTGTTCCTTTGTTGATCTTTGTTATTCTTTTTGGCCCCGTCAACATATACTTTGGGGGACTCCCTTAACCACCACTTTTACTTTTACTTTTATCACCACTACAGCTTACCTCCCAGGCCTCCCGTGTCTGACCGCCCCAAGTCCTGCCGAGCCCCGAGCTCCAAAGACACCGCAGCCGCCCAGGCCTTCAGACCTTCAACCGCAAAGGCAGAACAGCGGGGGAGACACGGCAATGGCAACGACAATGCGACGGCAACAGTCAAGCACAGGTCCAGCACAGGTCCAGCGGCAGCAGCACCCGCCAGGGAGAGGCCGGGAAACACCGCAGCAACGAAGGTGGCAATGGTAATGGCAGCCGCGGGAGGGCGGACCGCCAATCCTCACGGTGGTGGCGGCGGCAACACAGCAACACGACAACACAGCAACACAGGTACACAGCAACACAGGATCTCCCGGCCCCCAGGTAAGGCTGCCAGGTCAGACGTGCACAGCCACTGGCCTCCGGGGAAGGCACTCGCGGCTCCGGCCGCCAAAAAAGAGTATACGCGGCTCCGGCCGCTGAAGGTATCGTTTGCGGCTCTGGCCGTGAAAGAGAGTGCTCTGCCCCCGGCTCCGGCTGCGGCAGCTTCAACCACGTGACCAAACGAATCTCGTTCTCAGTGAGGGCCCTAGTCCTAGTCCTCAATCAACAATCTAATATCCAAGCTCAATAACAAAAATTCAAGAAAAAATGCTAAGTAGAACATAGGCTCAGAAAATGCAACAATAATTTATTCAAAAATATTAAATATAATGGGGGGCGTGGCTTGGCCAGCGAAGATGGCGGTCGTGTCTTGATCGCGCTCCGTCCAGCCCCGCATCATCCTGTATACTGATCCTGCCTATCCGACTTCGTGTCGGCATTAACACAGACCGAACGCCACCGGAAAGCTGGACATCCCCCGGGCGAGTCACGACGCGGTGGAAGGCGCAGCGGCAAAGATAAGATCGCCGAGGGCGGCCGCGGCCTGTGAGGGAGGCGCCTTGCACAAAGCCGGGGAGTCTCCTGACTTGACTGGGCGGAGGCGTGGCCCAGGCAGCGTAGTGGCTGGAGGGCTGGCTGCGAGACCATCAACAACCCCCGCAACTATCTGGTGGAGTGGAGCCCAAGTGAGAAAGCCGAGAACTCCGCATATTGAGCAGGGTTGCAGCGAGCGTCGGTGGCCGAATCGGGCCACGGAGGTAGGAGATTGCGGCAGTAGTTGCTGCGGTGAGCCGGCGGCCATATTGTGTGGCCCGGGGGCGGCCGCATGGACATCTGAGGGTGAGAGGGGGCGGTTGTGATGCCTGGGACCCACACGCTGACAATTGTGGGGTTTGTTGTGGCTGCTGGTCCCCCATATCAACCGATCTCCTGCATACCATACAGGCGGCGATAATCGGCGGCTGTGTCGGGCCGAGTGGGGGAGGGGCGGTGCCCCGGAGTGGAGGAGCAATGGAGGGCCCGCTTGGATAAGAATAAGGCCCCTGGAGCTTGTTGGAAGGGACAGAGCGGTATCTGAAGCCTGTCCAGGGGCTGAGTTCGGCTCCGGCGCCGTCCCCCTGGTGAGGCTTTAGCCGGCGGACGGCTGCTGGATTTGAACATTGCTAGTGGTACGGACCGCCATTTTGGGCCGCTGCTGCGGCGTCGGAGGTGAGCCCGCTGGTCCCAGACTCGAGTGAGACTCACAGTGGTGCCAGGGAAGTTTCAGGTTCCTGGAGTGGACGTGGGGCTAGTGAGCACACGCAGGTGGGGGACGACTAGATACGCTCCACATGCTGCCCCCTCGCTCCCCCCTCCCCCCAGTTTTCCACTCGATAGGGGCTGGTGCAGGTTGGGGGTTCGGCGGTCGTGTCGGGCCGCAAGGGGGGGTGAAAGACCTTCCGGGGGCTGAGCCGCGCGGCGGCGAACTCGGACCGCGCTTTCCCGCTGGTGTGCATCGCATCTGACGCCCTCGGGTGCCTGTGTGGAGTACCCTGTTGGTAAACATGACGCGAGATAAGGGCGGTGGGGGCCAGACCAAACAGGGCCCAATAGGCATATTCACTGGTGCAGGAGCGGCGGCTGGGACATCAGGACAGCAGGGGCTGGCGCCAGATAATGCAACACTCCTGGCGGCTATTACCCAGTCCAGGTATATGCTTGACGCCAAAATTGGTGCAGTCGGCTCGGATGACATGCTGCTGTGACAAGATCTGCGTAATGCAGTAGCGCGCATTACGGAGGCCGAAACCCGCATCTCCGGAGTCGAAGATGATGTCACTACCCTGAAGAAGAAGGTTGCTGCCTTGGAAACAATCCAGAAGGGACTGGCAATGCGGGTGGAGGATGCCGAAGGGTGTGCCCGGCGCAACAACCTCCGCTTTGTTGGATTCCCGGAGGGCTGCAAGGGGGACAACGTGGAGCGTTTCCTGACACAGAGGCTGGAGGGATGGCTACCCCCAGATGTACTTTCCCACTGCTTTGTGGTGGAACGGGCACACAGGGCACTTATGCAGAAGCCCCCGCAAGGGGCTCGCCCGCGACCAACCATAGCAAAACTCCTAAACTACTTGGACCGTGACACTATCTTGAAGCAGGCCCAAGCCAAGGAACCCCTTATCTATAACAATGCACGCATCCTTATATTCCCGGATTACACACGACTGGTGCAGCAGCAGCGACAATCGTTTCTTGCGGCGAAGGCCTGCCTCCGAGACCTCAAGCTCCGGTATGCCCTGTTATTTCCTGCCCACCTGAGAGTGGTGTACCGCTCCCGTACGCACTTCTTTGATACCCCGGAGGAGTTTTTCAAATGGACAGACAAGACAGTGCGAGTCCATACACCACCTGGTAGGGAATCGGATTCGTCGTGGGGCTTTGGACAAGATCAAACGTGGGGCCATACTTCAACAAGCCAGGCGGGCGGGGGCCGATGTGCTCCTGCTACAGGAAACACACTTAATGGGCACTAAGGCCCTGTGTCTGCCGAGATACGGGTTCCAACACATTTTTCACTCTGGCTTCACGAGGGGTTCGCGGGGAGTGGCAATATTGATTCACCGCAGGGTCCCATATACACATGAGAAACACTGGTCAGACACACAGGGGCGATACATTTTTATTCGGGGCAAAGTTGGGGATGACACTCTGACATTGGGTAACGTCTATGCTCCCCCGTCATTGCAATGGAATTTAGTGAAGCGGATTATGAACATCTGGGCGGACATGCCAGAGGCGCTCTCAGTTGTGGGCGGGGATTGGAATGACGTCATGGAACGGGGTTGGGATAGATGGAGGAGTGGGGGCGTAGTAGAGAATGGTCCTCCCACGAAATTCCACTCCCTAGTGATGGGATTTGATTGGGTAGATGGCTGGATGTACATTCATGGACCTCGTCGAGAATACACTTATCTCTCTGCAATACATTATTCATTCTCGAGACTCAACTACCTTTTCGTCCCCAGGGTGATAGTGCACAGGGTGGCGTCGGCTGATATTCTGCCCAGGGGCTTGTCAGATCATTCACCGGTGGCCCTTACGCTTCAGATAGGTCAAGGACGGCAACCGCTTAGATGGCGCATGTCTGTGTGGCATTTGCAGAAAGAGGACTACAGGGAGCATCTGACCGACGCTATTGATCACTATCTGACAGTTAATGTGGAGTCCGTTTCCTCTGCTGCGATACTGTGGGAGGCACTAAAACCCACGCTGAGAGGGGTGGATATTTCCTGGTGTGTGGCGGCGAGTAGTGAGCACAAGAAGGAACTGTTGCGTGTAGAAGCAGAAGTGGAGGCGCTGAAAAGTAGGAGCGGGAAGCGGAGGACAGCCCAGTCAGATGGCAATTAATATTGGCACAGCAAAACTATGCAGCTCTGCTAATGGACAAAGCTCGCCAAGTCTGGCTGGCGATGCGTAGCAGGGTGTATCAATGGGGGGACAAATCCAGCAAGATGTTACATCGACTATGCCAGGGTGCCTTTCATTCCCAGGCCCTACCGAGAGTCCTAGGCACGGCGGGGGCACCGCTTATCGAGCCCTCAGCTATCGCAGAAAGCTTTGCTATATACTATGAGGACCTCTACGCACCAAAAGAATGCCTTACAGCCGCCGTCATAGCTAAATTTATAAATGACTTACCGCCCAAGGCCATTTCAGATGAGGTGCGGGACCGACTAGACCGACCGCTGATGGATGAGGAGTTTGGCATTGCACTGGGGGAACTGAATCCCGGGAAGGCTCCAGGACCGAACGGATTCCCCAGTGAGTTTAAAAAATATATATTTTATACAGCTGGCCCCACACTTTAGACCGGTGGTGGAGGAGGCACGGGAGCGTAGCTCGCTGCCCCCGGACTGGAGGCACTCGGAGGTGGTGGTGTTCCTTAAACCTGGCAGGCCTCCGGAGCAGAATGCGTCGTACCGTCCCATCTCCCTCCTGAACGTGGAGGCGAAGGTCTTGGCCAAGGCGTTGGCCAACCGGCTTCTACCACACATTTCCACTCTGGTGCACTCCGACCAGGATGGGTTCACGCCCCAGAGGGCGACCCGACATAATATCAGGCGTGCACATGTGGCGGTGGCGTCCAGCGGGCAGTTGGGGGAACCGGCGGTGCTCTTGTTGGCCGACTTGGACAGGGCATTCGATTCCCTGAGCTGGGTGTATCTCTTCGCCTAGCTGCGGAGACTCAACTTCGGCCTGAGATTTCTCTCCTACCTAATGCTACTATACACAGACCTGACAGCATCGGTGCGGGTGGCGGGAGCGCTCTCCAGGCCCTTTTCTATTCAGCAGGGAACGCGGCAGGGCTGCCCCCCTTCCCCGTACCTATTTGCACTCGCCATGGAGCCGCTGGCAGCCTGGGTGCGCATTGATGCTTAGATTCAGGGATTTGAGTGGGTGCCGGGCCTATCAGATAGAATAGCACTATAAGCGGACGACGTCCTTTTCTTTCTCACGGATGTAGACAAGACGGGCCGCGGCTTATGCATATCCTACAGATCTTTGGGGAAACCTCGGGACTGTATATGAACCCACGTAAATCTACGCTATGGGCCTTGGGCGGTCGAATGAGAGTGGGAGCATGGGCAACCTCGGTTCAACTAGCGGTAGGGGGGTTGAAATATCTGGGTGTCTTCCTGTCCAATGTGCCAGCAGTGTCTTGGGAACGCAACCTGGCCCCGGTGTGGGAACGTACCCTGGAAGATCTTAAGGCATGGTCCCGTATGCCCCTATCCCTATATGGAAGGTCGTCGATTTTTAAGATGGTGGCCCTTCCCGGCTCCTCTACCAATTGCAGAACCATCCATACCAGATCCCACCCCGATGGTTTAAGCAAGTGAATGCAGCGCTGGGTCGGTTTCTGTGGGATGGGGGAAAGGTGAGGGTGGCCTTGCGCACATGCTTCCTGTCTACCTACTGTGGGGGACTTGCGTCCTCAGATGTCCTCTCGTACTATCAAGCTTCACACTTACTAATCCTCAATGATTGGTGGTATGGTGACAGGGGAGACCCGGCATATGCAGTTGAGCGGCAGCTTATGGGACGCCATTCCTTACATACAATACTATACTCAGCACCGCTCCAGAGGTCGTTGCCATCGGTAATGCGGTGGTGTTTCTGATCTGGAGACAGGCTCTGTGCCGTATGGGGTGGTGGAACACTTTGACCCGTGAGACCCCCCTTTGGGACAACGGGCGTTTACCTCAACTGGCAGCACTGCAGGGCTTCCATGGATGGGACGCAATAGGCATCTCAGTTCTGGGGGATGTTATGAGGGACTTGACACTTAAATCCTTCCAGGAACTACAGGAGGAGTATGCGATGCCGCGCTCCCAGTTTTACCGCTACCTACAATTTAGGCACGCCCTATTCCCTAGCTTGGAGGGCCTGGAGTCCCTACCCGACTTTAGCCCCATAGAGGCGAAGGTCTTCATGGGGTACCTCCCGGATCGCAAGATCTCCCGAATATATCAGTCACTGGTCATTCACTGCTACCCCAACCTACGTAGGCTTAGGAGTGCTTGGGAGGAAGACATGGGTGCATTGGAGGAGGAGGACTGGGCTGATGCCATAGCGGCCCCGCGGGGGGGCGGCGATAGCAATGCACCTACTGCTAGTGCAGTTCAAGTACCTACACAGGGTGTATTTCACCAGAGTGCGTCTGTGGAGGGCGGGAATTATCGACTCTCCCAAGTGCCTTCGTTGTCATCGGGAGGACGGTACACTTATACACACGGTCTGGAGCTGCCTATCATTAAATAGCTTTTAGAGAGTGATATACTCCTGCCTCTCTCAGGTATTGGGATGGGAGCTCTCCCGCACGCCGCAATTGGCCCTGTTACATGTAATGGAGGGAGTGGGGGGTAATATATTTATAAACTCCAACTCTTACAACTGGGCCTCACATTAGCAAAAAGGAATATTGCCAGAGCCTGGAAGGCATCTAGGGCCCCATCAGTGGCTGCATGGAAAAATGAGCTAGATTTTTGTATGTGGTTAGAACAACCCGTTTTTCTTGCCAGGGGGTGTCCGTGCAAACACTTTAAGATATGGAAGCGGTGGGCAGACTACCGGGGTCTAATATTGGACCCGCCACAGGAAGTAGAGGCACGCTTGCCGTACTAATTCTCATGCACTTTCTTGGACGGTGGTGGCAGGGGTGGAACGGCTTGGAGGGACCAGTATCCCCGGTTGTGATGTTATGTGATGGACAGGTTTATGTGGCATCGGCGCAATCTGGGGGGGGAGTTGAGGGGGATTTGTTATAATGTGGTTCGCTAATACCTGCAAATGTCAAAGTCCTTATCAATGTATGTTTGATGTGCGCAGATGCCTCTGGAGTGCAGATCCCTGCAATATATGTGAAACTAGACAAATAAAATTTGTTTTAAAAAAAATTATATTAAATATAAAAAAGCCATATCAAATCCATTGACTCCCAACAAAACTCAAGACCCTAGCTTCTGTGAACCTAGGTTGTCATACAATTATTGTCCAGCCCTCAGACTGCTGCATTTGCATTGGCCCCACCGCACCAACTGAGCCGAATGACCCGTCACCCATAATTATAGTACCATTCGTACCAACAAACCACTTCACCTGAGAAAATCAGCTGTTATCCTATTCATCCCACCAGGCTTACCCTCAGTGTTCAACCAACTAGTTCAGTGTACTGCTTTGAGCCAGTCTATTGCAGAGGAGGGAGGGAGATGGATCCATTCAGCTCAAGGCTTAGTTTAACATAGCCCCCCAAGATGCCCTTTACAACGTTCTCCACATCCTCCCAGAATCCTTTAATCCCGGGACAGGTGAAGAATAAATGCTCTTCATCAGGTTTGAAAAGGCCACACCTTCTACATCTGGGGGTCAAATCCTGTACAAACGTTGCAATATTTTAGGGGTCCAGGATAGACTGTTAATAGTAAAGAAGTGATTTCGCTTCAGATTAGTTGGCTTGACAACAGAATACAACAACTTCAAAAATGTTTGACACATGAATTGTAACTCAGTCCCCTGTATAATTCCTTCCCATACTGACTGTGGCGCCGCAATTTTTCTATCCTCAGCATCCAAAAACGTCCAGTACCAGACAGCAACCTCCATACTTTTAATAGATGGGCATGTCAAGTGTAATTAACCTAATATCATGTGATAAATGATGGGACCCTCCTTTTGGGGAAGCTAGGGCCCAGATTTAATAACATTTGATGCAGAGCAACACAGCAAGACAACTTTCTGCGCTGCACTGTGTCAAACGGAGAGACTAGAAATGCACCATATTTACTAATATACAGTGTATTACTGCTCTCTCTCTGTGCTGGGGTCCTATGGCCAGCCTAGTGCCAACTCAGACACCCTTGTGCCTGGCTGCAAGGTTGCCTGCATTACAGGTAGGATTGTTTTTGTGCAGGAAGCAACACCTTTCTGCACAAGCACAATCCTCAGAGGCATTTTCCTCTTGTACTTATTCCGCAGAATGCAGAATGCAGCACACGTAGAAAGAGGACATAATGGGTAGAAATAAATATATTTCTCCTTGTTATGCCTCTGTTGGGAATTCATAGCCTTTTGAAGGTTTCCCAGGTTTAACTCTTCTTGGTAAATCTAGGAATGTGCCAAAATCTGGGGGTTCATACTTGGGAACACCTACATTCCACCCATGGAAAGCTTTACCAATGCAGACTAATGCAAGGCAGTGACTTTTGCTGCTTTGTGTTACTCTGGATATACTAACACCTGCAGAACCACGCAAGGTGGCTTTGCGTAGCTTAGTAAATCTCACTGCAGCCCTTGCGTTGCCTTGCGCCACCGTGAATGATGTAATGGCAGTGAAAGGGTTTCATAAACCTGGGCCACAGTCTTTAACACAGCTGCCCAGACCAGATTACTGAATCTGTGCCACAACAGCTTGAGTTATTAGTCCACCTGGTCCCTTGACTTACAGGGGCCGCATACCCTGTCTGAAAATAAAATGTACACCCACTCATGCAGTGGGTCTGCATTTATATGTGGATATGCTGTAATTTCCCTGTGAGTGGGCTCTGGGCCACCTAGGAGGCCCTAGCTTGCAGAAGAATGTCTGCCACCTAGGAGTGGTGTACATTTTGCAAATTCTCACCTGTAGGATTGGGGATGAAGAGTCATATGGATACTCCAAGGAATCTCCCACAGAAGGTGCAGCCACACACTTCATGCTGTGTGCCAGGATACCTAAAACCCAAAGAAATATTGGCTGGGGTTGCACATGCATCGGTTTAAAATGGCTCTGTGGTCAGTACCTAGCAGGTGCACCATGCACTCAACCCTTGACAGGGCTGTACTTTATAGTCTACAGTTCTCCATCTCACCAACACCCCCAAAGTTTCTGTCTGCTGGATCTTCTGTACCAGGGGTGATCACAGGCTAATCCATAAGAGACCACATTTTTAGGTCTGGCATTGGCCAATAGCCAAGACCTTTTGATTTTATTGCAATTATATGTATTATACTTACAGGGGCTTTCAGACAGCCCTCACCATCCATTGTGTAATTCATATTTCACTTCTGTTCACTCCACTACAACCTACAGTATGGATAATAGGACAATCCACTTCCTCCATTGGTTATGTCTAGTGCGAGTGACAGCATTTTCCTTTGCACAGCCATTCCAATAAACACTCCACTTTAGTGGCAGTGCCAACGTGTGATATAATTTCACATATAATTGTTTTTTTAATTACTTGAGCGTGAGGTTGCTGTTCAGGGTGAATTCAATTGGCGCACCTAACGTTTGGTCTTTTGATTTGAGACGCCTTAGTAGTGCTTATATTAGTCCACGAGACCCTCACTCTTGTTTCCGGATAGCGGGAGTGACGGTTTTGACCTACCTGTTTGTACGATAGGTTCCCTCAAGCTTGTTAATGAAAAAGGTTTTTTTCTATTTTTGAACCCTTGTGCTACTGTAATATCCATTGTTGTTCTTCTCTGTGTCCTTATGGCGGTCGATATTGCAGCGCATGGCCGAACGTGCGGCGTCATTTGACGCAGTTTGGGGTGCCGGATGATGGGATGGCCGTTATTTTTGTGGTGAGTGCCGATGCGTCATACCCTTAGTAGTTGTTTTACTCTTGGGTGACTATGCCGGCGGTAAATGCGGACGTTGATACGTTTCACTCATATACTCCCACGCGGCTCCCAGCAAACTATACGCCATATAGGACGCAGGAAATTCCTATTTCTGCTTGGCAGCATCGTATTTGGTTTAATGGCGCCCTTTCCCCATCCCGTTACACCGGTTAGAATGGGCCCTTTGTCACTTCCAGGGGCCTCTTGGCCGGTGTTGGCCGGATTTACGCCTCATCCTCGGTATTTGAATGTTGCGGTGGATGAGTTGCGTGTACCCCATACAGCTCTGATTACTGTGTATAGGGCTTTGGTGCAATACGTCTCGCGCAACGTGCAGGTGGGGGCACCTGCGGTTGCGGGTCAGCCAGCTGGCCATGCCGGGGTTGTTATTAGTCCCGTCATGGTTGATTCGGTAATGGGCAAGCGCCCCCAGAATAAGGACGATTTGCCTTATTGGCTTCCTGAGAAATTTTACCAGCTGGATGCAGAATTTCCGCACTCTACTCCTGTGGAAAAACACAGGATCCTCACCATTAGTTTGCAGAAGGATTTAGTCCCAGAGGTGTCCGATTGTGACAACTGGGGTAAGGTTTTTGCAGCGGTCTACTCGAAGTGCTTCGGCACCCCATCTATGGCTGTGCTTCCCTCCGTCATCAAACATGTTCAAGATCAACACGGTCCGGAGGCGGCAGTCGAGTTAGGAATGCGGCTTGTCAGTGTGTTCGACGTAGTTGCCACTCTCGTCCTTGGTAATCTCAAGGGAGATGCGGTACAATTTCAAGTGGCTAATGGCTTAGCCCGCGGCGATGAGCTTGACAAGCCCCGAGAGTTGCCTAAAATTATTGCGGAAGCATATAGAACTATTGGCCGCAGTAGTTTAGGGATTAAGCCAAGTATTGTCATTCCAGACTTAATACAACAGACTAAGGTGAGTTCGTCTGTCAAAGACGATCGTCCAACTTTTCCTAAACAAAATTGGCGAACAAAGAAACAGAGAAAGCAGCAACGGAAACAAGGATCTCGTCCTGCGTCTCCGGTACAGGCGAGTGCGAGGGATATTGGGGCTGCGGCTGGGGCATGGACCATAAAGGAATCTCATGGCTTGGAGACAATCTATCCCACCCAACCTGAGTACGGTACAATGCCGGAGCAAGCACCTGAGCCCACTCTTCGGCAAACCTTTCAGTGTGTTCCTTTGGCACTGTGTGCGCAAAGGACGGGAGTATTACCTCCTCCCCTCTAGGAGCATCCAAAATTGGCGAACAAATATCACAGGAAGAGGTCAGATTATCCCAAAAAATCCCTTGTATTGTATGTTGTATGTCACCTTCAATTAAAAGGACTATGTCAAATAGCCTATCAGGGGGAGCCATTCTAGTATCAGCAGTTTCTACAGTAATGAACGTGTCAGTTGCTGTCACCTCCAGATATGGACGCAGTGCTTGCCGCACTACTGTAACCTCCGCTGCGCTGTCGAGCAGCGTTAGTACCCATTTCAGGTTCCGAAGCTGCGTTCTCACTATCTGTGGCATACCTTGCTGTTAGTGCAGCAACTTTCTTCTTCTGAAACGGGGGACGTTGATGTGCAAATTTGTCCTGCTTGCCTTTACCGTCAGGCTGACGGGGTTGCTCACGTCCTTGTTGGGCACCCCGACCTTTGCCACGTTCTCCGCCTCCGGACTGTGAGACCGATGTTTCCTGTGAAGAACGAGGAGAACGTTGTTCAGTAACCTGAAATCTATCAGGTGACCTAATGTTAGTGCGATCGCGCAAATCGTATGTGCGTTCACCACAGTGCTGAAAGTTGGGGTTCAAAGCTGTCAAGGTTCATGTCATTGGCCAGGTTTGTACTATATCTTGTTCACTGTTCTTGACAAATAATAAGAATTCTTCATTGGTTAAGTTGAGCTTCAGGTAGGCGCTGGACATCCAGATCTGGATGATGGGCAAGCAGTTTTGAGGAGTTCTGATCAGAAGCAGAAGAGACTTTCAGTAGAGTTGTATGTCATCAGCATATTGATGAAACGTTCTGCTGTTATCTGTGAGTAGATCACCAAGTTGATCCATCTAAAGGTTGTAGGTGACAGGAGACAATATGGAGACCTGGGGACTCCACCAGTGATAGGGATCTTTTGTGACCTGAGGTTGCCCAAGTGAACAAAATGGTGTTGGTTGGAAAGTTATGAGGAAAACCAGTGTAGGACATTGCCAGTGAATCACAGTCAAGATTCCAGGGTGTGTAGGAGGGTGGGATGGTCGACTCTTAAAATCAGCTGAGTGGTCCAGCAATATTAGGAGGCAGGCGTCTTCTTTATCTATGATCAAGAGGGCATTGTCTACTATGTGTAAGGTTGTGGTCTATGTGCTGCAGAATTCTGAATTCAGACTGGCGAGCACTGATGTAATCTTGGGGTTGAACATATGCTGCTTTTTCAATGATCTTGCCGATGAATGAAGGGTGAATTATGGGCCAATAGTTGGCAAGGCGATCAGTGTTTATTGTAGGTTTGTTTAGGAGTGGGAGGATCTGGCAACTGTTGAGAGCTTCTGGAAAGATGCCTTGAGTGAGGCAGGCATCTGCAATAGTCAGTAGAGGTAAGATAGAATCCCCAGAGATAGCTATGATTAAGGATGATAGTAAGACAACATCTTCATAAGTGGCTTTAAGGAGTTGAGCATTTCAACAAGATAGATAGGGCTTTGAAGGTTGATCATTATGGGATTCTACAGGACGTTATAGGAGTAAGAAATGAAGCAGGCTTGGAGTCCTCAATGTGCTGTTGGATCGTCTGTATTTTCCCATTGAAGAAGAAGTTGATGCCATTGAACGTTTCTGTGGAGTGAGGAATGGGTGGCTCCAGCAGGCGGTTGATACAGTGCCTGATTGTCTTAAACAGCGTTCTGCTTCTCTTGTTGGTTTCATTGATGGTGTTGGTATACTTCGACTCGGCTGATTAGATGAGCTGTCTGAGCATTGAGCAGACAGACTTCATTATCAGTACAGTGCAGTATTAATTTCATTAATGAAAGAGGGTTTGGATTCCACAAATTATCCCTGTAATGTCTGATAGCAATGATTGTTAACTGAAACACATCTCACTCTAATATTGCTCAGTGGGTTGTGGGGTGGTTACAGTCCAACTGACTTGCGGTCTCAGGTTGGCACGTTGACATTACCTTAGTGCTAGGGTGTCTAGAAAGCTAAATTTTAGGCCATGTTCTATAAGGATCTAGCATATGTATTAGTTAGAATGTGTGCTGCAACAAGCAACATTCTGATGTTGTGTTCTTCTCCCTTTACCTGTCTACCCACAGCAGTGTACTGGTGCAATCTGCCGTGGTTATCCCTGTTAGAATGTAACTCTCTTGTCAATGTGCCCTTTTTTTTAAGGGGATCCCTTGATCATGACCATATAACTTTGCAGAAGATTCTTGTAAGGCTATTTTCTCACTTAATATGGGAAGGTGAGAGGATGTGGCCTTACAGCTAGAGTGGTCGACCTCGAAGCTGCGGAACCGGATTAAAGTCTTGGCAGGGATGCTTAAAATCTTGTGATTCTGGGCAAATCACGTAATCTCCCCGAGCCTAACAAAACAAATGCATCCGTCTGTAATGCAACTGGTGCTCATGTAAAGCGCCTTGAGGTCGTGTTCATGCTATTAAAAAAAATGTGGCTCGTCTCCAGTGGCATGAGAAGTATTTGATGTGTTGAAGACGGCTTTTAATGTGGCTCCAGAATTATATCACAAAATGTTGATGTGCAGTATACAGCAGTGATAGACACTTCAGTCTTACCATAGGAGGTATTCTAATTGAAGTTCAAATTGCAGTAGGATTATTGCTTGTCAATACACATCTCTCTCATAAATTAAAGATCTCAAAAGCCAATTTCATAATTTATGAAAAAGAGATGATGGTGAGTCTTGATACCTTTGTTATCTTGACTACACTGTTAAAAGAGCAGAAAACTATAATTGTGCTGTCAGATCGTAGATATTTAGATTTTTTTTAAGGCAGCTAGATACATCATCAAAAGACAGTCCTTTGAGCATTCATCCTTGCAGAGTTTGACTTCATCATTTATTTTAAACCAAGTCATCAAAAGACCAATCTGGATGCATGACATGATTGACTAAGTAGGCAAGTGTAATGTTCAGAGAATGTTTCAACATTTTTGGTAGCTGCAAAAACTAATGTGGAAGTGTACCTAAATCATATTTGGAACTAGGTAAACTACCAACATTTTTCTAAAAGAGCACACTTTTCAAATGGAGCTTTTTGGATTGTTGTATCAACAAGGGGGCACTGGATCGCTGAACCTTCAGTACAATAGTTACTTATGCATGGCTAAATGATTAGCTGGTATCAGGACATCATGGCTTCATGAAAACTCAGGTGTGAAGAGTAAAAATAGACAAGGAACAATATATTTGTGACTGTGAAATGTATAGAAAGTGAATATCTAATAAACAAATACCTACATGATTACTACTTTTGCTTCCTGGAACACCTAGCCCATGCCAGACCCTTTATATAAATTCTATTACAGTTTTGTCTCAGTTTCAGGGATTTACAGTGACATGCAACTCAGTGAATTACTGAGAAACATCAAAGTTGCCACATGTTGGGTATTGTCTGCTTTGATATTGTTTTCTAGTGGCTTTGCGAATTATATATTTTGTCTTCATGGTAACCCTTTGGTTATCATACCAGACATGGGGGCATATGTATGAAGCCTAATTTCCGTTCGCAAATGGGCCGATTCTCAGAATCGGCCTGCTTGCAAACGTGAAAAAGCCTTTTGGGATGTATCAACCCAAAAGGCCCTCGCAATATAGGGAATCGCAAAATTTGCGATTCCTTATTTTGTGAATGCATTTAAGGAATCGCAAATTGCAATTCGTTAAATGCAATGCAGGATGCACCCAAGTTGTACGATTTTGCCCTAAGAAATCGCAAATTACCACCAACTTTAAGTAGGTGGTAATTTGCGATTTCTTTGAAAATGCACTTTTTGCATTTTTCAAAGTGGCATGTGGCGCACATACATGACCTTGGGCATGTATGTGCGCCACATGTGCACACATACATATTTCAGGGGTGCAACAGGGTGTCCTTTTGACACCCATGCACCCTTAAAATTGCATTCGCAATTTGCAAGTACCTAATGGGTACTCGCAAATTGCGAATGTCTTCCCATTCATTCCTATGGGCCTCTAGGCCCATAGGAATGTATGGGAAGGTATTCCTTAATTGCGAATCGCAATTTGCGATTCGTAATTAAGGAATATTAAGGAATCTCACTTATTATTGCGATTCCTACATACATTGCATTTTGCGAGTTCTATATAGCGATTCGCTAAAAATCGCTATTAAGGACTCGCAAAATTGTTTGTTCATACATATGCCCCATGGATCTTAGTTTTGATTGTTTTTTCTTATGCTCCATTAATATTTAGCTAAATGTTCATTTGTATATCTGAACCCGCCACCATTCCAAAAATTATATCCTTTCCATCAAAAGATTTAGCTTTGCACATAATTCTTTGCCTTTGGCCAAGGAGTTGTATTTGCTCTTTGGACGTATAGGTTATCATTAATGAACTTTGGTTGTTGAAATGCTCTTGTTAGGAAGGTGTGGTGAAACTGCCTATTATGGCAGATGCACACCCGTGAGGCCCGAATATCATCACCAATTTCATCACACAAAATAACACAATGAGTAAGTAATGAATACAGAGCCTTAAAGACACAAGGAAATATAACAGGTTCCCACTTAAGAAAAAGAAAATTACCTTTAACAATGCAGATGACAGTCCACACCAGCTGAGGCCTATATCAAGCACTAAGATCGTGGAGTAGTCATACAAGGAAAAAAGGCTCTAGCCAAACACACCAGAATGTGTGGGATCATAGACAGGGCCAGCAGCGAATTATCAGAGACCAACCCAACCAAGGATGTTGGCTGGGGAACTGCCCACTGCAGGCAGAGGAAGTCCAGCTTAAATGAGGGACCATGCGTCTGCCTGAGGCCTAGCGTGGAGCCATAGGTCTGCGGGGGTGGTAGACAAGGAGAAATCATGGAACAAGGTGAGACGGAGACAAGAATGAAGGAGCCATCTACCCTCAGAACATGAACAAACATACTGTGAGGCAAGGTTAGTGGTGGAATGCATGATGGGAGGAGAAATGAAACAAGCATTGGCATAGCCAATAGGTCTCACCTTTGGGACCTTATGTGTTTAGCCAGAACTTTTGGCTATGTTGTAGAGCATTGTGGCTGCTGTGCATCATGTTGAAAAGTTATTATAAAAAGTGTTAAGCATTTTTGTTACCTTTATACAAACCAAAACAACATTATATACAACTGAACAACCTGATTAAAAAAAGATTTGACATAAATGATGTCTTCTAGTTTTTTTATACTTGCACTGCTGGCAACTTCTTCCTGCCTGTTCTCATGCTTGTTTGTTATAAAAAAAATTGTTATGGGGAGCGGGACATAAATAACGGGGGAGTGGAGGTTGGATAGTAGTAATTTAATTAGAACATGAGCAGCGGACGGACACTAGGGGAGAATCAACAGATGCCAGATTCCTAGGGCAGACTGACGTGATGCTTAGGTAATGTTTAGGTGATGCTTAGGTGATGCTTAGGTGGTGCGCTGATGCAAAATGGTGGTGGTGAGTAAGGTTTGGTGCTCAGATGGTGCCACTATATGGTGTGGATTGGAGGTACGTTGTGGATTGTGGAGTTGTGGGGTTGAAATATGTTGTTTGGTGTGTAATTATGTGTTGAATATTGGAAATGTGTGTAGTTGAATTGTGTGGCCTGGAACTGTAGTGTTGAGTGAAATTATGCTTAGTGAAATTGTGTCATGGTGTGGAGTGCATTTATGTTGATTGGTGGTATGTGGCATAGAGTGCATTTATGTGGAGTGTATCTATGTTGCATTGAGTAGAGTGTAATTATGTGGCGTGTAACTATGTCGCACTGAGTGGTATTTTGTGCAGAGTATTTATGTTGCATTGAGTAGAGTGTAATTATGTGGTGTGTAATTATGTGGCACAGTGGTATTATGTGGAGTATATTTATGTTGCATTGAATAGAGTGTAATTATGTGACGTGTAATTATGTGGCACTGAGTGGTATATGGGGTGCATTTATGTTGCATTGAGTACTTGGAAACTGACTTATTGTGTTGCTGGAGCCTTTAGAGTCTGTAGGAGCTCAGGAGCAGCAGACCGGTCAGTTGAGATGTGGTTCCTGCGGTTGCAGGGGAGTGACTCCTTCACTCCAAGGGACAAATATTCAGTTGTCCTTGATACTCTACAGGTCCTGCACAGAGCCTGTATGGTGCACAGGCACATACAATGCTTGAGTCTGAGAGGGAGACGAAGTCAGCCCCAAACAAAGTCCAGCAAAGTCCAGAATATCCAGATGGTCGAAATTCAGTGGTTTCTGGTTCAGAATCTTGTCCACGTCGAATCTAGGGTCCTACAGCCAGGTAAGCCCTTTTGTACACATGGGAGAGGGTTGGACAGATCCGGGGGACCCTCCCAGGGGAAGGTCTAGACAGTGGGGAGGTTACTCCCATTTCCTTTGTCCAGTTTCACGCCAGAGCAGGAGACAACGGCTCCCAGGACTGGTTTGACCTGGAATATGCACAGGGACACCAAATGTGCCCCTAATGCAGACTTTCGGTCGCTGGCAAGTGCACCCACCCAGGCCTTATACACTAAATCCTGTCTGGGTGGTGGTCACACCTCCCTGTGACAGGATGCCTATTTTTCTGCCTTCCCCTGCTCGAGCTTGGCTCAGCAGCAGGAGGGCAGAAATGTGTCTCTGGTCGGCAGCAACAATTTTGGGCTGCCCAGGACTAGAAAGCTGGTACCGGGAACACCAGGGACCACACGAAGCTCATTTATGAGGGGTGGAATCATACCTCCCACACCGGTTACCGGTGTGGGGGTATGTTTCCACAATGATTAACACCAAACACGATAGGGTGACTTTCAGCCATTTTTAGGTCTCGACCTTGCTATCGCGTAAGCGATCGCAAAGCGAGACTATTGTAAAGGGGCTTTTCAAAGTGCTCCCAAAAGCGGATTGCATGGCTAGCACGCGCACAATCACGCGCATCGTGCCGCCATGCACTCCGCTTTTGGGAGCACTTCAAAGGGTCCGCTCCCCCGCCCCCAAGCGCGCGCGCGCCACGCTCCGCTTGTCTTGTTTTTTTTGCAATCTGTGTTTCTCTTAAAAAAAAAAATACACTGAATTTCCGATCCCTTCGCCTCATCTCGTGGTGTGTGATGCTGCACACCCCTGCATTTGTTTTTAAACACCCCTCCCCGTGATCAGATCATCACTGCTGCATGATTATTTTCTTCAGAGGGCCTCTCGGCCACCACCTCTCTGCCCGTTGTACTGTTAACAGTCCGCATCCACTGCGCCTCGGTGCAGACATGAAGGAGCGGAGGACCCCATCGTCACCAGCTCCCGCATCTTTTCTTGAGCCGACCCCGCCTCCTCCACATGAAACCATTCATCACGTGCGCCCATATTGCTCTGTGTCATAATCTTTGGAGCTGCAGAGCTTTAAGCTAGCTTTGAAAAGTGCAGTTTTTTTCTGCAACCTGTTCGCATTGCGCTTCACCAATTTTGTGTGAGAACAGGCGCTTCACCTCTCCCATAGACCGGCCTTGAGTTTGCGTTTTTTTTTCACTGAAACAAAGCCAGACTTAATAGCGCACTCCCCCAGATAATAGGCAATTTGGTAGCCTTCCGTATTGCAAGCGTGCTGGTGAGCGCTTCTGCTGCCATTTGTCTGTCAGGCGCCTCCCTGCTGCTCTAACTTGCCCACCCCTACCAGGACTAATGCGACGTGCGAGTGCCAGCGCACCTCTTCCACAGCCGCCCGGGGGTCCCTGAAAGATAGTAGCACGTGGGAAACCTTAGCAGGATGAACAGGCAGAGCACCGAGGTCTTCCATAGCCCGCTGAAAATGACGAAAGGGGAGACCACCAGCACCGCGGTCTCCGGGTTCGTGTTTAGGTCCTTCGCGTTCCAGCATTTCAACTCCAGAAGCGACACAGTAAGTAACAAAGTGATGCTGTTGAGTAGGTTTGTGCATAAACTCCTTAACACTATGTGTGTGGTGGCACCGCATGTTGCGTACCCTCACCCAGAGGAAGCCCATTTTTCATTTACACTTCACGCACTTTGTACTGTCCGGCTGTCTTCCGTGTTGTGAGTTTGCTTCTGTCTAATATAAACCACCTGCAACGCTTTTTTAATTAATGCAAATTGTGCATTTACATTCTATCTAACATCCCTAGTGCTGTCGGAGTCGTTATCTTTAGTGCCCCGCTGGCAACGTTAAAATTCCTCACCCAGCAAGCTCAGGAGGCTCTTATATAATCATCGGTATTTAGCATTTAATAAACTCTTAATAAAATGCCTGCTTAAAAGGATTTAATATCCAGCAGTGTAATTGCTTCTACAGATGGACAGTTCAGTGCGGCGTTATCACTGGTAGTTATTAAACTTTACCCAGCGCCTCGAGGTACCAGGCAGCGCATAGAGGCACCTTCTTGTCCGTGTCCGCTTTGGCTAGAAAGTGTCATGTCCGCATGGAGGTGGTGCCAGTGATTGGCAGTCTTTAGAAGACTAAGGATGCATCTGTGAATAATAGTCCTTTTATATAACTCCACTGCCAGTGTTGGGCAGTGCAAAGCGCCCTGTGATTAATTTCTGCCGGTGGTTAAATGGGTGGGCACTCAGTCTTACTTTTGGAGAACGGGTCTTATAGTTCATGATCGGATTTTGACCCCAAGCTAGAGTGAGAAGGGGAAGACAGGATGAGGAATACAATAAAGGAAACCGTGAAGAAGGAAGAAAGCAGGGATGAAAACGAAGGTTCAAGAGAGAACAAGCATTTGCAATGCAATAGGTCTCGCATTTACGCGAGTTTGAGCTATTCACATTGCAAATAACAATGCCTTTTATTTGTGTTTTCGTTTTTAAAACATAAATAAAAGGCATCTTCATTTACAATGCCAATAGCTTAAACTCGCGTAAATGCGAGACCTATTGCATTGCAAATGCTTGTTAAGTTGGTCATCACGCAGTCGCATGATGCCACTATATATGTCGTAAACGGCTGCAGCACTAACAACCCGGGAGAATAGACTCCGTAGGCTGCAGGGGTGTCCTGCTCATGCAGTGGCACCCTCTCACTTAGAACCAAGCACACTGCCTTCAGGATTGTCAAGGCCTGCTATAGGGGTGACTTATAGGTTTTAAGTGTAGTGACCCTTAGATATAGTAAACCTATATCTTAAGTAAGCGGTGCATGAACCAGCTTACACAGGCTGCAATGGCAGGCCTGTAGGTTCCATTTTGCATGGCCTCTCATGGGTGGCATAATACATACTTCAGCCCATGGGAGTCCTCTGGGATACCTATCCCTGGGTACATGGGTACCATATACAAGGGGCTGACAAGAGTACCCCAGTATCCAATCTGGAGTGTACCTAACTACATGACATAACAGTTTAGGGAGAAAGCAGATAGACTGGGGCCCTGTTTAGCAGGATCCCAGTCAGACTAGTCAAAAACAGTATCACATGAAGCAAAAAGAGGGGGTAACCAGAAGAAGCAGATCCTACTTTCCTACAATGCACCTCTCATATGTGGCTTGAGAGGAATAGACAGCACAAAAGATTAAAAGATTGAGATTATGAAGCTATGTTTTAAAAGATGCTGCTAAATGTTCTGACATTTGGAAAGACAACATTAATAATAATAATAATAGTAGTGATGGCCAGGAGTGAAAGAAATCGAACCCCAACACTACCTTAAAATATTGGACAAGAGGACTAAATAGTAGGGGAAAAGATCATGCTGATGAGACATAACAAAACTGAGGGGTCAGCTAAACATGATATTGGTAAAAAACTTCTGGCACTATGCTATGAATATGGCCATTAAGCACGAAATGTTACTAACAAGAGAATTACAGACCAGACTGTCAAGGTCGATTTTAGCAATAGATGAAAAGACAAGATATTCTTTATTTTTATTTTTTTTATTTCAGAGAGGTATTATACGTATATTTACATCCATGACTTATTCATTCGTTATACAATATCAATTACTATCATTGCCATCAAAATTAATACTTATTGCAAATATAGGTTCAGAAAATGACAGTTTCCAGAATATATATAAATTCATTATACACCGATAACTCATAATCCGAATGCCTTTAGAATAAAGAGAAAAACAAATAACAGATCAAACATTGATACAAAATTCTTTATAGCAGCAACCAAAGGAAATGATGGACGGAGTGTTGAACATTGCAAGCACTCACCCCCAGTCAACTGATCTGGGTTTAATCCATCACCGTTCTTTAGCCCACTCTGCCACCCCAGTCCAGACATGGCCATTTGCAAATCAGTCTGACCCTGTGCCTCATGGGAACAGTCCAGCCCAAACTGCCAAGCCATGTCTTACCTGGACCGGAAACAAGCTTCCTAGGACCGGTTTCTGGCATTTCAGCCGTCTTCAGCCAGGCTTGCTTGAATCCAGTGGCAAAGTGAGCAAGGGACTCACGTCTGAGCATACCCTGCCAACTTATGGCCAACAAAGCAACAACCAAAGGAAATGATGGACGGAGTGTTGAACATTGCAAGCACTCACCCCCAGTCAACTGATCTGGGTTTAATCCATCACCGTTCTTTAGCCCACTCTGCCACCCCAGTTCAGACATGGCCATATGCAAATCAGTCTGACCCTGTGCCTCATGGGAACAGTCCAGCCCGAACTGCCAAGCCATGTCTTCCCTGGACCGGAAACAAGCTTCCTAGGACCGGTTTCTGGCATTTCAGCCGTCTTCAGCCAGGCTTGCTTGAATCCAGTGGCAAAGTGAGCAAGGGACTCACGTCTGAGCATACCCTGCCAACTTATGGCGAACAAAGCAACAACCAAAGGAAATGATGGACGGAGTGTTGAACATTGCAAGCACTCACCCCCAGTCAACTGATCTGGGTTTAATCCATCACTGTTCTTTAGCCCACTGTTCCCATGAGGCACAGGGTCAGACTGATTTGCATATGGCCATGTCTGAACTGGGGTGGCAGAGTGGGCTAAAGAACGGTGATGGATTAAACCCAGATCAGTTGAATGGGGGTGAGTGCTTGCAATGTTCAACACTCCATCCATCATTTTCTTTGGTTTTTGCTTTGTTCGCCATAAGTTGGCAGGGTATGCTCAGCCGTGAGTCCCTTGCTCACTTTGCCACTGGATTCAAGCAAGCCTGGCTGAAGACGGCTGAAATGCCAGAAACCGGTCTAGGAAGCTTGTTTCCGGTCCAGGGAAGACATGCCTTGGCAGTTCAGGCTGGACTGTTCCCATGAGGCACAGGGTCAGACTGATTTGCATATGGCCATGTCTGAACTGGGGTGGCAGAGTGGGCTAAAGAACGGTGATGGATTAAACCCAGATCAGTTGACTGGGGGTGAGTGCTTGCAATGTTCAACACTCCGTCCATCATTTTTTTTGGTTTTTGCTTTGTTCGCCATAAGTTGGCAGGGTATGCTCAGACGTGAGTCCCTTGCTCACTTTGCCACTGGATTCAAGCAAGCCTGGCTGAAGACGGCTGAAATGCCAGAAACCGGTCTAGGAAGCTTGTTTCCGGTCCAGGGAAGACATGGCTTGGCAGTTCAGGCTGGACTGTTCCCATGAGGCACAGGGTCAGACTGATTTGCATATGGCCATGTCTGAACTGGGGTGGCAGAGTGGGCTAAAGAACTGTGATGGATTAAACCTAGATCAGTTGACTGGGGGTGAGTGCTTGCAATGTTCAACACTCCGTCCATCATTTTCTTTGGTTTTTGCTTTGTTCGCCATAAGTTGGCAGGGTATGCTCAGACGTGAGTCCCTTGCTCACTTTGCCACTGGATTCAAGCAAGCCTGGCTGAAGACGGCTGAAATGCCAGAAACCGGTCTAGGAAGCTTGTTTCGGGTCCAGGGAAGACATGGCTTGGCAGTTCAGGCTGGACTGTTCCCATGAGGCACAGGGTCAGACTGATTTGCATATGGCCATGTCTGAACTGGGGTGGTAGAGTGGGCTAAAGAACGGTGATGGATTAAACCCAGATCAGTTGACTGGGGGTGAGTGCTTGCAATGTTCAACACTCCGTCCATCATTTTCTTTGGTTTTTGCTTTGTTCGCCATAAGTTGGCAGGGTATGCTCAGACGTGAGTCCCTTGCTCACTTTGCCACTGGATTCAAGCAAGCCTGGCTGAAGACGGCTGAAATGACAGAAACCGGTCTAGGAAGCTTGTTTCCGGTCCAGGGAAGACATGGCTTGGCAGTTCAGGCTGGACTGTTCCCATGAGGCACAGGGTCAGACTGATTTACATATGGCCATGTCTGAACTGGGGTGGCAGAGTGGGCTAAAGAACGGTGATGGATTAAACCTAGATCAGTTGACTGGGGGTGAGTGCTTGCAATGTTCAATACTCCGTCCATCATTTTCTTTGGTTTTTGCTTTGTTCGCCATAAGTTGGCAGGGTATGCTCAGACGTGAGTCCCTTGCTCACTTTGCCACTGGATTTAAGCAAGCCTGGCTGAAGACGGCTGAAATGCCAGAAACCGGTCTAGGAAGCTTGTTTCCGGTCCAGGGAAGACATGGCTTGGCAGTTCAGGCTGGACTGTTCCCATGAGGCACAGGATCAGACTGATTTGCATATGGCCATGTCTGAACTGGGGTGGCAGAGTGGGCTAAAGAACGGTGATGGATTAAACCCAGATCAGTTGACTGGGGGTGAGTGCTTGCAATGTTCAACACTCCGTCCATCATTTTCTTTGGTTTTTGCTTTGTTCGCCATAAGTTGGCAGGGTATGCTCAGACGTGAGTCCCTTGCTCACTTTGCCACTGGATTCAAGCAAGCCTGGCTGAAGACGGCTGAAATGCCAGAAACCGGTCTAGGAAGCTTGTTTCCGGTCCAGGGAAGACATGGCTTGGCAGTTCAGGCTGGACTGTTCCCATGAGGCACAGGGTCAGACTGATTTGCATATGGCCATGTCTGAACTGGGTTGGCAGAGTGGGCTAAAGAACGGTGATGGATTAAACCCAGATCAGTTGAATGGGGGTGAGTGCTTGCAATGTTCAACACTCCGTCCATCATTTTCTTTGGTTTTTGCTTTGTTCGCCATAAGTTGGCAGGGTATGCTCAGACGTGAGTCCCTTGCTCACTTTGCCACTGGATTCAAGCAAGCCTGGCTGAAGACGGCTGAAATGCCAGAAACCGGTCTAGGAAGCTTGTTTCCGGTCCAGGGAAGACATGGCTTGGCAGTTCAGGCTGGACTGTTCCCATGAGGCACAGGGTCAGACTGATTTGCATATGGCCATGTCTGAACTGGGTTGGCAGAGTGGGCTAAAGAACGGTGATGGATTAAACCCAGATCAGTTGAATGGGGGTGAGTGCTTGCAATGTTCAACACTCCGTCCATCATTTTCTTTGGTTTTTGCTTTGTTCGCCATAAGTTGGCAGGGTATGCTCAGACGTGAGTCCCTTGCTCACTTTGCCACTGGATTCAAGCAAGCCTGGCTGAAGACGGCTGAAATGCCAGAAACCGGTCTAGGAAGCTTGTTTCCGGTCCAGGGAAGACATGGCTTGGCAGTTCAGGCTGGACTGTTCCCATGAGGCACAGGGTCAGACTGTTTTGCATATGGCCATGTCTGAACTGGGGTGGCAGAGTGGGCTAAAGAACGGTCATGGATTAACCCCAGATCAGTTGACTGGGGGTGAGTGCTTGCAATGTTCAACACTCCGTCCATCATTTTCTTTGGTTTTTGCTTTGTTCGCCATAAGTTGGCAGGGTATGCTCAGATGTGAGTCCCTTGCTCACTTTGCCACTGGATTCAAGCAAGCCTGGCTGAAGACGGCTGAAATGCCAGAAACCGGTCTAGGAAGCTTGTTTCCGGTCCAGGGAAGACATGGCTTGGCAGTTCAGGCTGGACTGTTCCCATGAGGCACAGGGTCAGACTGATTTGCATATGGCCATGTCTGAACTGGGGTGGCAGAGTGGGCTAAAGAACGGTGATGGATTAAACCCAGATCAGTTGAATGGGGTTGAGTGCTTGCAATGTTCAACACTCCATCCATCATTTTCTTTCGTTTTTACAAAATTCATTATAGCCATGATCTGTACACATTACCCTACCCTAGACAACCAATTTGTTATTGGAGACCAGAGTTTCATACCCCAATTTTTTGGCCTGATGACCCTTATATTCATATTGAGCCTGTTCCAGTTTATATATGGCGATTAAGCGGGCCAGGCACTCATGGAACCTAGGGGGCTCTGGATCCTTCCATCTAGTTGCAATAAGTAGCCTGATAACATTAACTGAGATAAATTAAATACTGGTCTGGCCTTGATTCAACCCTACACTGTTATCATACCCCACCATCATAAGCAAGGGGGTTAGGACCACAATTTTGCCCAAGATCTTCTGCCAAGATTTTGACAATTCTATCTTTAGCAGGTCTAACTTTGGACAACCGTAAAACATATGTATCTACTGTGCTGGTCCTATCCCACACCTAGGGCATTTTTTTCATCCTCCCTTTTTCCCCAATTGAATAATTTAGAAGGGGTAAAATATAGATTATAGATCGTTTTGTAATGTTGCACCTTTAGATTTGCTGATAAAAGCATTTTCTTTGCCAGCAGCAGTGACATGTCTATATCTAAATCTTCATTCTCTAATCTACTGGTCCATTTCGTTTCTGTTTTCTCAATATCATCCGGGACTTCCTCCATCATAATACCATATAGGTGTTTTATTTTACAGACAGATCTCCCCATGGTCTCGAACAGTGAGATTTTGGCACTTGAAATCACCTACCTCCGTTTACCAAAGAATCCCTTAATTTGTAAGTATTTAAAATAGTGCCTATCAGAGATTCCATTTTCTCTCTGCAGCTCGGGAAAGAGATATAGTTGATCTTTTGGTTGGATACTTCCACTATCCTTAGACCGAGTTGTTCTCATTGTTTCCCAATAGCATGGTAGAACACTGGGGGACATAAGGATGATCGCCAAATAAGTGTATACCTTGTAAATTTCTCTATGCTCACGTGTTTTTGAATTTTGCCCCATATTTTCCAGGCGTTTCTGATGATTTTGAATCGTACCTTTTTGTAGTAGCTAGGTTCCAACTGGCAGAGCAACACCGCTCTTGCCCCTTCCCCAAGTGCCAGCTCATAAATTGTTGGGAGACCCTCAGCCCCTGCAACTCTATCTCTACCATCGTTTTCAAAGAAGAGTATATTCATATATTGAATTAGTGCTGCCCAGTGATAAAAGGTAAGATTAGGAGCAACCCAGCCGCCCCGTATTTGCGGCAGCGTAAGAAATTTCAGGGATCTCCTAACCTTACCATATTGTCAAATAAAATTACTAAATATGGAATCTAATGTTTTAATTATTGACCCTTCGATTTCTACTGGGAGTGTCCTAAATAGATACAATATCTTGGGGAGCATTACCATTTTGTGACCATTAATTCTTCCTATGATGGTCAGGTGCAATGAGTTCATCGGCCTGAGGTCCATGGGTATTTTATTGATCATTGGATCAAAATTAATTTGTGCGATCTGATCTATATCCGAACTAATCCTGACCCCAAGGTAGGTGGCCATAGGTACTCGCCAACTATCCTGAAAGATAATATTTTCAGTGCAAATTATTTGAGTCTTAGACTTATTCAGTAAATACCCGACTCCTTTCCGAATATGATAGCCATGGCTTCTATTTCCTTAATTGCCTTCTCTGGATTAGATGTTAATACCGCCACATCATCTGCGTAGGCTAGTACTTTAGTATCGTTCCCTTGACTTACCGCCAGGATAATGGCCTGATTTTCAATAATCTGTTTGATGAACAGATCGATGTATAGGGCAAATAAGATTGGGGAGCATGGACACCCCTGCCTTGTTCCCCTTGCCACTCTTATTATATCAGATTCTTTGCCCATCAGCTGGAGCTTCGCATGTGATGCCCTATACATTGCTTTAATTGCAGAGATGACCTCAGGGCCCAATCCCTTGGCTCCCAAAACTCCCCATAAGTACTTCCATGCCACCCGATCGAATGCTTTTTCAGCATCCAGGAGGATCATTGCCAGATTCCCGCTGTTTTCCTTGGCGATATCAAATAGAGCCACGGTTTGCCTAACATGATCTGTAGTGTCTCTGCCAGGTACAAAGCGTGTTGCCAAGGCGATATGAGACTGGCTATGACCCCCAAAGGCGATTTGCCAAAATCTTTGAATACATTTTTGCATCCGCATTGATTAGAGAAATAGGCCTATATGAAGTAGGCTTGTCAGGTGGCTTATCTTTCTTTGGGAAGATAGCAATATTGGTACCCCTCCAAGAATCTGGCGGGTTTCCAGAATATTGTACCCCCAAAAACAGATCCAAAAGCAGGGGGGCTAGCTCTGCTTAAAATTTTTTATAGAATTCTGATGGAAACTTATCGGGCCTGCTGCCTTACCCGAGGCCAGCTGCTGTATTGCGATTTGTACCTCGTCCAATGCCAGTTCAGATTCCAACCTGTCCCTCTCGTCCCTCCAACCTCCTGCACTCCTCATTTACCCTCACTGATAGGCTACCCTGAGGGCCCTGTACCTCCTCCATATAAAGGTCTTGATAGAATGTATGGAATACAGTAACTATATCCACCGGGTCTGTATATGAGACCCCTCCACTATGTTGACTATTCATCGATTTCTGTCTCGTCCTTAGAGCGAGAAGTCTCCCAACTGTTTCCCCATGCTCATACCACTCCGCCCTATAGGTCTGATACCCTGCTGCTGCCGTTTGGGAGTAGTACGAGCCTATCTCTGCTTTGGTCTCGGTAATATCTAACTGGGTTGTGGCCACATCCACCCGCCGCATCATCTTACCCAGATGTTCTCTTTCTAAATCCCGGAGCTTGGCTCGCAATTGCTTACTCTTCAGCTCTTGTTGCTGTTTTTTATTTGAGACGAAGCTGACCATCTCCCCCTTAGTCCTGCTTTGAACGCATCCCATACAGTATTGCGCAATGCGCTATATCTATTCATATTAAAGAAATCTATTATCCACTTATTAAAATAGCTAACAAATTCCTGATCCACCAACAACTTCCGACCGAACGTCCATTGATATTGCTGCATTTGTATTTGCTGCATTTTTACCACTAAGGTCAAGGGATTATGGTCGGACATTAATTTCGGTAATATGTCTATCCCAGCCCCACCCAGAACCTGCTTTGAAATAAAGAAGTAATCCAACCTAACATATTTTCTATGTGGGTGAGAAAAATACGTGTATCCAGGGTCGGAAGGAAGCTTAGAGTTCCATACATCCGTTAACTCATGACTTTTGATTAATGATACCAAGGCTCTGTATACTTTAGGCTTCCGTCCTTGATACCTACTGGACACCGAACTGCCAAATCCTAAATGAATATTAAAATCCCCACACATAATCAAGGGGGTAGGCCAGGATGCCATCTCCAATTCCAAATCTTCTAGTATCTTTAGCTCATCCTGGTTTGAGCCATAAACTGTTCCTATTGTTATTCCCAACTCTAGTTCTACCAGGGCCCATCTACCTCCAGCGTCACCCAGTCTCCGTTTGGCTAATCCTATTTTATTCTTATCTAAAATGGCCACCCCTCTAATGTTGGAAGTTTGAGAGGAACAGGCCATTAGGGAGTACCCCTTTATCATAATTAACCCCCTCTTATCCCATGGTATGTGTGTCTCTTGGAGACAGATGATATCCGTGTTGATAGATTTTATCATCCCCATAGTCCTGGTCCGCTTATTCCTATCCCCTAAGCCCCCTATGTTAACAGAACAGATAGTAATCTTACCCATTTGGTCTAGATGAGTGATCCTTCTTAGTTTCCATACCAAACCTTTTCCCCCTCCGACCCTAGAGGAAACAATTTATTCCAGTTTCTGGCATTATTCTTAATAATTTACAATCTTGCTTGAAAATCTTGCTAATTACCTATCTGAGTTTTTTCGCCCCATTTTTCCCCCACCACCTGGAAAGAACCCTTACCCTTTGACCCCCATACCTCCCCTCTCCCCTACCTCCCCTAACCCCTCCCTTCCCCCGTGTACTCCTACCCTCCCTCCCTCCCTCCCTCCCATCTTCGGGAAGTATCCAGACCGCACATCGGTCTGTTGGAACATGGAAAGCGGATTGACAACACCGTGAATTGTCATGCATACTATATTACAGCTATAGGGAGAGACAAAAAAGAGAAAATAGAAAAGGAAATCCTTCTCCCAATCAGCTATGGATAAGGGTACCAGGATATCAAAAAATGTGTCCTAACCTTTCCTGACCTCCGTTATTCTGAATTTATCCCAGCCCATTAGGATGCTCAGACTTCAGCCCTGCCAAGAACTCTTTGGCTTTTATTTCTGATGTAAAAAACCTTGTTGAACCTTGCCAAACTACTTTCAGGGAGGCTGGATTATTCAGAAAATCATTAGCACCCTTATCCTGAAAGGGTTTTATTAGCTGGCGAAGTCACCACCTTCTCTTTACGGTGACGTGATGAAAGTCCGGTCTGATGAAAAAAAAGACATTGCCTACATTTCTCCTAGTCTCGGGCCTGGCTTTTTCAAAAACTGCCTGCCTCATAAGGAAAACAAAAACAATGGTTCTGTCGGGAGTCACGTAACCTGAGTTTCTATTGCACTTAATACACACAAGCACATACCATTAACAGGAAAAAAGGTTCAGCGGAAGAATTCCGATTTACTCTTTAGATTAATCAAACAAAATATATGGCTGACCAAACACAGTAAGGTACGTGGACTGTGAAGCAATTAGTGACTTATCGTGTTGAGTGACAAGGTGCTGTACAAAAGATAACATATATAACACATATTTACACAAAAGGACTGAATTTTACACAAGTGTCCCAAATTAAGTACATAAACCACAGCGGGATATAGTATTTCCATATTCTAGTTGTGGAATTGCGTGGACAAGTTGGACTAAGAACGTCGACGTTTCGACCCTAAGATGTAGTGCAGATTCGTAAGCATCTATAGCGTATAGAGTATTTTAACTTTGTGAATCCAGCCAGTCGAATGAAGGAGTAGGGCTCCGCCGTAGCGATCACCAAGGATTGGGAAATCCAGCGCGAGATGTCCTCGTCCGTCTACAGCTTGCAAAGGATGTCATTCTTTGCAAGCTGTGAAGTTAAAATACTCGCCGTAGAATAGACGACTTTTGAAATGAATGGATGGTGTCGGCCGACACCTCCACAAGTATAACGCAAGGAAGCCAATCACTACACTTCTTTGATACCAGGCTGTCAGATCCCCTCCTGTCCTGATGAAGACCCGCTATAGATGCTTACGAATCTGCACTACATCTTAGGGTCGAAATTTCGACGTTCTTAGTCCAACTTGTCCACGTAATTCCACAACTAGAATAAGAAAATACTATAGCCCGCTGTGGTTTATGTACTTAATTTTGGACACTTGTGTAAAATTCCGCCCTTTTGTGTAAATATGTGTTATATATGTTATCTTTTGTACAGCACCTTGTTACTCAACACGATAAGTCACTAATTGCTTCACAGTCCACGTACCTTACTGTGTTTGGACAGCCATATATTTTGTTTGATTAATCTAAAGAGTAAGTGTAAGAGTGTGCTTGTGTGTTCCCTTCATTCAATGATTAATGTAATATCTGTGAAATGTATTAAGTGCAATAGAAACTCAGGTTACGTGACTCCCGACAGAACCATTGGTTTTGTTTTGCAATCATACCCAGGTTCTGAGGGTTACTGGGTTACCCCATTATCTTTAATGCCTCAAAAGAAAGTTCCCGAAAAAAACCAAGACGGCCCTTGGCTTATCCCCTTCCCTGACAGAATGTCTCAGCGTGTCCTGTTCACTCGTTGGACCTCTTGCTGCCAATTCCAGTCCGAGAGTTCCGGGAATGCTTGCCGAAAGAGATCCAACACATAGGTCTGAATGTCCGTTCCCTCCTTCCCTTCAGGGATTCCCAGGACCCTCAGATTATTACGCCGCTGGCGATTCTCGCTGTCCTCCAATTTCCATTGAATATCCGTAATCCGTTTCTCTTGTTCTTTAGATTGTGTAAGTTATTCAGTCACCTTCGTCTCGACATTGCTGACTCTGGTTACGAGCTCTGTAAGGCTCTCCCCTATAGTGTTACAGGTCTTTGTCAGTTTTCTTACTGTGCCCTGTACTTTCATTGCAGCACTCTGGGCTTTGCGGGCGTCCGCCCGTGTCTCCTCCCGGTGCTGCATGATCATTTGAAGTACAGTTGCTAATGTTGGGGGATGCAAGCCAGGAACGCCCTGCGATGCTGTAATTTGGGCGGTGTTTATCGAATCAGTTAATGAGTAGTTCCATTTCAGACTAGCTGCCCTTCGTAAATGATGCCCACTTTTCTTGCCCCCGATCTGTCTAGCTGATATGAAGAGGGAATCCCCAGCCTCATCTGGGTCACTGTCATTTTCACTAGACACAATTGAGGATCCTGAGCCATCAGCCGACCATTCAGGGCCGTCAGATATGGGGGAAAAACAGTCATTGGGATCTATCTCAGCCTCAGTATTTATATGTGATATGTCTTGATCCTGAGGTTGAGAGTGAAGCTGATCTGTAAGGTACGCTTGCTGGGCTGCCTTTATTGTTGGGGGCCCATTAACCATTGTATACCCTCCTGGCTCCCCTCCCCCTATCTTCTGTGCTCCCTCATTCTCATCATCCTGGTTTGAAGAGGGCATGCTATGCCCCATATGCCCGTTGATTGAGACACATTGCTTTAGAATTAGTAAGACTCAGTACATCTCCTTTTTTTTAACAGTACTTACACTCTGGCTCCCTGAGTGTAGTTATTTTGCCGAGCTTTTACGGAAATTGGCCTCTCCAGCAGCCACTAGACTATTCCCTCGTCCGGATCTTTGGGAGAGAGCTGCCACCTCTGCCTCTACTGCAGCTGCAGCTACAGTCTGCTTTCCACTGGGAGAGCACAGTATTTCCAACACTGAGCTCCCCGATAGGTGTCATCCGGATGAGATCCCGCCCCTTCCCTTTTCTGTAGCCGGCTCCTTCTTCGGTGCTGGCATCGCTGCTAGAGGCATTCGCTTGCCGCCCCTTAGCACCAGCTGGATCCACCGTCGGGGGTATGGCAGATTTCCCCTTTGCAGCGTTGGCGGCCTTGGGAGCCATTCGGGCAGCCACTTTCTCCTGGAAGCACCGGTAGCCTATGGAGGCGAGGATCAGCTCCTCCAGGCAGTCAGATACCGCCCGGCACTCCTGCAGCAGCTCGTCCCCTGGACAGCCTTCAAATCCCAATTGGATGTCAGCAATGGTGCAGAGGGTCCCAGTGTCAAAAAGCATTGGGTTTCTGCTGCTATATACAGATTTGCTCTTTAATTGTCTCCCCGTCCTATCAGGTACATTTTTCACGGTGCTGATTTGGCAAGTCAGCAACAACGGCCTCAGGCGGCCGCCATCTGGCTTCCTCATCCATTGGCTTTCATGTGTCCTTGATGGTTTGCCCATATTTGGATTAAAAAGACAAGATATTCAAGGAATTATACTCAAAACTATATAAACAAGACCCAGTTCTACTAGATCATGGGGACATTTTCCTGTCCGAAGTAGGCCTCCCTAAAATAACGACTGAACAAAGAGAAGCTCAAAAATCCCCAACAAGGAAGGGCCTGGAGCCAGACAGCTTTACCGGGGAATTTTCTTAAGCCTTTGGAGGCCATTTCTTTCAGCTGCTCTAAGAAAAAGCAAGTAAAGACATAGTGCCTAAAACAATAGATCGAGTGAGGACATGATCCCAAAAAAGGGGAAAGATGTTGCCCTCTGTTTCTTATACAGACCTATTGCCTTGTTCAATACAGACCATAAGCTATATGTGAAAAAAACTGGCAACAAGTTTGTCAGAGATTCTCCTGGATATTTTACACAATGATTAGTCAGAATTTATTTGAGAACACCAAACATTTGACAATTTTAGAAAGACTGGTTTCCTTGCAAATAAAGCTAAGAAGAAGAGAATTCCTCTGCCCTATTGGTGCTGGCCTTTGAGAAGGCATTTGACAGGGTTAGTTGGGAATTCGTGAGCTTAATAATGACCAAATTTGGCAAAGGAAGACTAGTTACCCATGAGGACGGCTCCTTATAAAAACCTAACAGACAAAATTATGGTGAACAAGATCCTTTCCAAGAAAATAGAACTCTCAGGAGGGACTAAACAGTGGTGCCTGATGTCACCGCTGCTTTTTGCAATAGCCATCGAAACGCTGGCACAAACCATACACAGACATGACGGCATAGGAGGCTTGGATGCTGGAGGGACAACTCATAAGATTTCATTATTTGCAGTTGATATACCACTAACCCTAACAGACCGATTGACCTCTATTCCATCATTAATATTAGTACTGGAGGTATATGGAATGGTAGCTGGATATAAGGTGAAGACAGATACATTTGAGGTGATCGTGATACGAGTAAGTAAGAAAAACACACCATTTAGATCAAAAACACACCCCCTAAAATATATCAGAATACTCCTCACTGAGATACTCATTTAGAGATTGCCAAACTGGCTAATCTATTACAAATGTAATATATATCTTATTACAAGTGCATTATATCCTATGGCACTTGTAATGAAGTGGATGGAATATCTGTTGCATCAGTGACATAGAACCGATCAGCCAAACTCTAAATCAGGCCATACGACTATAGATACACTCTTTAAGGCTAATATTCTCTCCCCATCCCCCAATAGAGAAATTTAAAGGAGACCTTCGAAAGTGGTCGACCCAATATGTTTCATCAATAGAGTAGATCAATATGGTTAGATTGATAGTGATCTCTAAACACATGTATGCCTTTTAAGCCATGACAATCCCAAAAGACACAGCAATCTTTATACAATCTACTCAGCACTAGAAACCAACATGGGTCACCAGGAAAATATCAAAGCAGGAAACTCAAAAGGGGGGACTAGGTTGCTCATATATTAAAACATCTTAACAAAGTAGTGCATCGCAGCTTAGAAAAAAAAGTTAACGTATACAGAGTTATTCCAACAAACATTGGGCCATATTCTCAAGGAGCTATCGCCGAGTTAACGGCACTTTAGCGCAGCCAAACTCACGATAAACCATCACCCCATTCACAAGCTGGTGTCAACAGTCCATAGCACCAGTTTACCTGCGATAGTAGCCGCAAAAAACATCGCCACAGATGCCCGGCAACTATCGCTAATGAGATGCAGAGTAGGCGTTCCCGTGCAAAAAGCCACGACAACACCAGTCCACAACATTCTCAACGACCAGCCACATCCACGATAAGAGCACAAAACATGCGATAAGGCACGTTAGCAGCAGAAAACTAACACCTGCTCTGACCTGGTGCAAAGTCGGACAGCAGCCTGCAACAGAAAACGGAGCCCAGCCCAGAGACACACCTGAAGAACAACAGATGCTATGGAGCCACTGAGCATGCGTGCTGGACACCCAAGAGGCCAACATCACCCACAGCCACCACACCCAGGACTACAACCACCCCCCCCCCCCCCCCCGGAACCCCTCCCGGACCACCACTGAGGCAGCACGGACAAAGACAGTGGACCCACAGGAACCGCACCAGCCTCACAGACTCAACACCAGAGGATGTCATTGCCCACCACAGCCTCCAAAGGACAACCATCCTACGCATCCTGACCCTCATCGCCCAACAGGCCGACGGCACCAACACAGCGGACAACCAACATCCCACCCCACACAAAGCTGCTGGCTGTGCCGCACCTGTTGGCTTCTGGTACCCCCAACCAACAACCGCCAGAGTCCGCGGAGTCACAGCCAGCCACATCCAAGCCCCCCCAACTGTCTTGGATGCCATCATCAGCTTGGTACCACACTACCTATCCTTCCCCCACACTGCGCAGGAACAGCTGTAGACCAAGCAAGGCATCAAAGCCATAGCTAGATTCCCTCACGTGTCAGGGGCAATTGAATGCACACATGTCCTACTTGTGCCCCCTGGTGACTCTGCACACAATAACCGCAATCCAAAGCACACGCATACCATCACTGTGCAGGCAATAGTGGACCACCTGGGAATCTCCACCAACCTCGACGCCAACAACCCATTCCGAGTGCATGAGTCCTAAATCTTCTGACAGCCCATCATCTCCCGGCACTTCCTGGCTGGCACAGACGTAAATGCGCTGCTCGATTGCAAGCACCAAATGAACACACCACACACCTCAACTCCACAACCAAGCAACTCACAACACTGGGAATGCACACGTCACAAACTCACATACAACATGCCAAACAACATGCTCACCCACCAGACACGACAGCACAACTCACTCTGGCAAACTGGGCCAGTCGTGCACATAAGCCATCAACGGCATGGCACCTCAGCCACACGATAGCAGATTGTGGGAAGAGGTGGGGACCAGGCATGTGCGAAGGAGGTAACTGACCGATGAATGACAATGTACACAATGCCAAGTGTGGCGTTGAAGTGATGGCCAGACTCCAGTATGCAGATCACACACAAATCCATGTCGACATACACTGCTGGTGTATGGAGTGCAGGGGACAGTGGACACAACCATGTCACCACAGCCAGTGGGGAAGATCCCGGAAATGTAGCTTGTTATGTTCCCCCTGTAAGCGTGAGCGGAGTGGGCTGGCCCTGCGTACACCGGGCACGCATAGGGATGTGAATAAAAATCACGTAGCTCTAGGCATGGTCCTCTTCCGGAATGCCCAACGACTCTGCCAGGGCGGCACCCATCAACCCGCCACGAGGCCGATGCCCTCGTCATGAGCGGTGTTGTCTGCGTTCCTGGGGGCCTGCTGCACCCCGGGCCACAGGGCCCCGTACCAGTCCTGCCAGGCCCTGCGCACCCAGGCCTCAATGCACACCTGCCGACACCGGCGTGTGTCGATGAGGGGCCACCACGTGCCGGTGCAAGCTTCAAGCCAGAGACCCGCGAACCTGGCAGCCTCCTCAGACCATCACGGCCTCCTCGACACCGGCCCGCTGTACTCCCTTCTCGTTGAGATACTCCACCTGCATGCACAGCGGAAAAGTAGGTCACATATTTGGAACTGAGTCTTGATTACACTATGGCCGAGAACATCAAGAAAGGCAGATTTATCTCACTACACTCCCTTCGATGCGGTGGCACCAAGTCTGTGCCTGGCATCCCAACCACACGTGTCTGTGGGCCCTTGATGACTACGCCGTCAGCCTACACTGCGGTCCAGCAGGCCTCACGCCAATCCAATCCAGTCTGTACAAGGTAGGACACGTCATCGTCGCTGACTGAACACCCGCTCGGCTCTGGTGCTTTTGCCTCCGTCAACCACAAGTCTTCCCCAAATGTCATGTCAACGTAGTGTGTTGGAGTTCCAGGAGGAGCTCGCTGAACCGCGCTGACTGCTGCCTCAGGCCTCCACTGCGGTCGAGTAGTCACACACTATTCTAATTCAGTCTTGATTTATTTATGGCTGACTTGATTTCACTGTACAGGCCTCAACGCAGACTGCATCCCCTTTCAGCCCCGGTGCCACTAAGTCTGTTCCCCGAGACCCATGGACACTTTCTGGTTGAACTTTGGTGGCGACTGAGTACATGGACTTGAGGTTGTCGTCGCCACCATGTCGGTGATACTGACTTTGTGGCAAAAACAATGCTGTGGCATTCCACTCCTCTATTTGCTGCTTCCGGACAGCTTCCACCCTCTGCATCATGCCCTGGAGGACACCTTCCACTGTCCCCCGCAAGCCTCTGCCACATCCATCTTGGACATTGCCGAAAACCCACTCAGCACTTCATGTGCCCCTCTCTCACTGCACCACAAGTCACCGTCCCATGGCGGTGTGCCTGTGCCGGCCGCAGTGCATCCAGTGGCACTAACTCGGTGCTGGTCAGGTCATGGACCTCTTCTTCTGAGATGTTGGATGGCCTCTTTGATGGTGGTCTTGGGGGCATCAACGCCATGTGTCTGTGGGCCTGCGCTGTCCGCTGCCCCCAGCCTCAAATGCGGCCCACCAGGGCTCACACATCAAACCGAGTCCTGACCGACCCGGACGTCACATCACCGCAGGAGGCACACACCACCACCGCCAGGACCAACTCCAACCGCCAACTGCCAGTGTCCAAACGGCTGTACTGGCAGACTGACAGAGTTGTCCGCACCTGTCATGGATGCCATCTTCTGCCTGATCCCCTGCTCAGCACTCCAGCCAGGTACCACTAGCTCTGTGCATCGTCCATTACTGTCTTGGTTATGTGCTGTGGAGAGCTCACGTAGCAATATCACCTCAGGCAGTGTGGAAGACCTGGGACGGTGATGAGGAAGATGATGCAGGTGTGACACCCCCCCCCCCCCCCGACTGCAGCTGCATCAGGAAAGTCCGGAAGGGACACAATCACAGACATTTTCTTCACATGAGCATGCTCAGCTCTGGGGCCCCAACCGCAGCACACTGCAACTCACAGACACTTCTGTTTGTATGTTGGGTGACCTCTGTACTTTCTCTGGCTCCCTCCATGTTGCTCATGTAGGTGTTATCTGTTTCCATTGCACTGGTGTCCACTGTTCAAGTTGTTGCCAGCACCAAGCACTCTGTGCAGGCCGCCTTACCCACCCCACACACATCCAGCACGTGTCACTGTACATGTTGCCCTGTCAATAAAGGGGCCGGGCGCACATGCCCTTAGCCAGTTCAACATGATATCTGCGTGTGTCCCCGATGTCTTGTTGTATGCATAAGGGCCCTGGGACATTACATTGTGCGGTGTACAGCGGATGCAGACATGTCACCACAGGCAGCGGGTTAGAGCTTGGACATGTAGCTTTGTCATCACTCACACAATTGGTAAGGGCAGCGGACTGTGCCGTCGTATGCAGAGCCAATGTGGGTGTGTGACTGATATGTGTGTGCCCCTGGGTGTGGTTCTGTACTGGAAATGTGCATCTGCATGTGTCTCTGTGGCAGTGTGGGTCTCATTTGTGGGGTGTACCTGAAGGGTAATAGACACCCACATATGTGCTCTAGTTCGCCTTCCATGGGTTCGGAACACACCCGCACCTTCATGCTGTGTGGTCTGTTTCAGGGGCTGGGTTCTCCTCTAATTAGCCTGGCTGCCCTGGTTCTGGTGGTGGGTTTTGTGGGATATCCATGGGCTGTTGTAGTGCATCGGTGTCGAAGGTGTGGTGGTCCTCTCTGGCATCACTGATGTGTGGTCTCCTGTGCTCTGCTGGAGGTGTTGTGTGGCCCTCTGCAATATGAAGGGGAGATGCATGTTGACATTGTGGTGTCATGTGTGTTGGCGCATTGTTCTTGTTCACATGCCGACTGGGTAACAGTGTACATTGTGACTGTTTTGGAGGTTCAGGATTTAGATGCGGAACAGTGTACATTTCGACTACATGACGGATGTGAGGTTGTACCCGTGCGTATGCATCTCACAGTTCCCTGCTCTGTCCAATGTGATTGGCCTGTTTCTGCGCATGAGCGGACCCAGTTGTGTCCCCTGTTCTGCAGTGTCGGTGTTGCACTTAGTGCCACATCGTCATGGGATGTGCTGTGGTTGCTATGTGTGTGTGCTGCAGTGTGCCATGGGGATGAGGGACATGACAGGGTCATTGTGAGTGTGCACTGTGCTATACTTGTGCATGTGTGCCATTGTGCCCATCTTCCCCCGTCTCCCCAGTCCCTGGTCTTTACTCACCCTGTTGATGTTGTGTCAGGTCCTCCCGAGCTGTGTCCACACTCCCGACTCCTTGCACCATCTCCGCACTGTTGACTGTGGCCTCGTTTCCTCCAGCTCCTCCTGTGGTGCTGGACTCCAACCTTCTGTCGCCATTGCTGCCTTCCTGTTGGCGGCGTCTTTGTGCCTGGTTCAGATTTTCACGTCATGCGCCTCTTTGCCTCCTCCATTGGCCTCCTCGACACTCCGGCTGCATTCAAGGTAGTCTGATTGTGGGTCAGTTGCTGGTCGTGTTCTGTCACCTCCATGACGCTGGTCTTGTCTTCCTGCGGACTGCACCCCGTCTTCCTCTCCCTCTTCTCCCTGGCCTTCACCGACCCGTTGTACCTTGCTGGTGGTCCGTGGGGCTTGGGTTCACATTGGCCTCTGCGCTCGGTCAGGGTGCATCCATGTTGCTGCGCACTTTGGATTGTTTATGGTGTGTTTTTCTTGTTCTGCTTTTATAGTGCATTTTCCCGCCAGACGCATGGGATTTGCAGGCCTGCCGCTGCTTTTCGCAGCGTTTTGTATCACGAATGGCCTCATCGCAGCTTTTTTTGCGTTCATGTTTCACATTTTTGAGGTGCGGCGTTGATTTTAATGCGGCCATTTGATGCGCTATCTGGTGACTATCACACGGTACCGCCGTGTTGTGAATACTTGGTTAACACGGCGTAAGTTTCCTGTGATGAACTGCAATGTTGGAGGTTGCGTTAAGTAACTTTTGCAATGGTAATCACACGTTCTTGAGAATCTGCCCCATTGTGTACATATGGACATGGCAGTAGCAGAGAGAACACTGTGGGACACCTTATGGCTACCTAAGGTGATGAGACCCCAGACTATACTGCAGTTGTTAGAATCCGGGTTCTCTGGTTGGCACAGGTAGGTACTTGTGACATGCAGGGCACCTTTCCTCTAGTCAGGGTAAGGGGTTACACTACTAAAACAACCCCTGCTCACCATCTAGGTAGCTTGGCGCGAGCAGACAAGGCTTATCTCAGAGCGTTATAGGTTAAGCATTTTTGAACACATACAGTAACCAAGTGACAACACTACAAATGGACACCACACAGGTTTTTATATTAAAAATAAGGATTCTTTATATAGAGTTACCACAAGACCATTAAACGACAAAAATACACAATACGGTTACTTTAGTTGGTAGAAGTTTGCTTAGTTCTCTTAAGTTCTTAAATGCGACACTTTAAGTCAATGTACCTTAGATGCGACACGCAGGGCAACGAAAGTGTTGCAACGATGCTGATGCGATGAAGTTCTTGGTGCAAAAGAAATAAAGACGGGATCTTCCAGATGCGTTACGCTTCTCCGATGTTGCGAGAAGACTCGACTCGATGCGTCAGCTACAGCGGTGTCACCCTTGACAAGATGCGACGGCAGTGGCCTTGGCAGCGGCACTCTTCTCCGACATATGCGAGACGCTTCCACTCGATGCAATGCTGCAGCGGCGACACCCCTTTGCGTGATGCGACGACAGCAGCTCCGACGGCGGCATGCTTCTCCGTGGATGCGAGGCGCTTTTCTTGATGCGGTGCAATGCGACAACTACGATGGCTGCGATGGCGACACGCTTCTTCCTCGATGCGAGACTCTTCTCTTGAGGCGGTGCAATGTGTCAGCTACTATGGCTGCGATGGCGACACGCTTCTTCGGCGTTGCGGGACACTTCCGGATTGATGCGAGACGCTTCCGCTCGATGCGATGCTGCAGCGGCGACACTCTCTGCGAGATGCAACGGCAACAGCTCCGACGGCGGCACGCTTCTCCTCCTTGCGTCGCGCTCCCAGCTCCTTGCGACACGCAGTCCCTCAGAAGGCCCAACAACAGCAGCAGGCACTTCCAAAAGACTCTGGGGAGCTGGGGGTGAAGTCCACTGGTCCTGGGACTCCGTTCAGGGGGCAAGCTCAGCACAAGCCCTTGGAGATCTTTTAAGCACAAGTTGAAATAAAGTCTTTGTAGTCTTTCTCCTCTCCTTCCAGCAGCAAGGCAACCACTGCAGGCCAATCCCCCAGGTCAGGAACAGTACTCCTCCTTACAGCTTTCACAGTTCCTTCTCCTCAGGCAGAGGTTCTTCTTGTCAAGCAGGATCTAATTTCTTGGGAGCAGGGTCCCAATACTTATACCCCTAATTCCTTTTTTCCTCTGGGGTAGAGGAGCCTTTGCCCAGTCCAAACCAGTTCTTGAGCACTCTGTTGACATGACTCTGCCTTTCTATTCAGGGTGCAGGGCAGAGACATCAACCGCTCCACAAGAGGTGGAGCCAGCATTGTGGTGGCAGAGCACAGCCCTATTCAGAGTCCAGGTGTACTCCTCCCACCCATCTGGCTCTCAATCTCCCTATTCACCACCAGGCTACCCAGCCCTGCCCCTCTGGGTTTCCCCAGCCCTGTCACTCACACAAACCAGACAAACAGATACACATCATAGCAGAGGCGGGCTGAAATGGTCAGGCAAGCAAATACCAACTTTCTAAAAGTGGTATTTGCAAACACAGAATATTAAAATAAACTTTACTAAAAGATGTATTTTATTATTCTGAGTTCAGGCATACTAAACTCAAATTTCTACCATGTTCCCTGGGTCTGTTAGGATCATAGAATGTAACAATTCTAACAGCCCATTCTGGCCTATGGAGAACAGGTAGCCTTACAATAGTGAAAAACGAAAATGGCTGTAATTCACTATTAGGACATGCCACACACATCAGGGCTTGTTCTACCTTATGCTTACAATGCACCCTGCCCTTGAGCCTACCATAGGGGTGACTAATATGAAGTTAAGGGAAGGTTTAGGGACTGGGAAGTGGGTGCACTTGCCCAGTCAGCATGACAGTATCAGACTGCATGCAGGTTCTGCAATGGCAGACCGTAGACACATTTTACTAGGCCGCTTCTGTGGGCGGCACAACCAGTGCTGCAAGCCCACCAACAGCATTTGTATTTACAAGCCCTGGGCACTCCTGGTGCACTTTACTGGGGTCTGACAGTAAACCAAATAAGCCAATCATGGGATCCAACCAACATATACATTTTAAATAGGGAGCACTTGCACTGTGGCACTGGTTGGCAGTGGCACAGTCCTCTGAGCAGCTAACACCAGCAAAAAACATGAGGCACAGCGACAAAAAGTGGAAGGGAGACTCACGCCAAGGTGCCAGGTCTAACACGTGTCCCCTCCAGCTGAAAAGTGGGGAGAACTACCCTACCCCAGGGAGTTCCTCATCACTAAGGCGGAAAAATCTGGACAGACCGTCAGCATTGGTGTGATCTGTACCAGGGCGATGTTCCACCGTGAAATCCATACCCTGTAGGGAAATGGACCACCTCAGCAGCTTTGGATTCTCACCCCTCATATGCATCAACCATCTGAGGGGCCTGTGGTCTGTCTGAACCCGGAAGTGAGACCCAAACAGGTAGGGTCTTAGCTTCTTCAGCGCCCAGACCACAGCAAATGCCTCACGCTCAATAGCACTCCATCTCTGTTCCCGTGGTAGTAACCTCCTGCTAATAAAGGCTATCAATCAATCAATCAATCATAGGCATTTGTATAGCGCACTGCTCACCTGGAGGGTCTCAAGGCGCTGGGGGGGGGCGGGGGACGCTACTGCTCGAACAGCCAGGTCTTGAGTTGCTTCCTGAAGGCGAGATGGTCTTGCGTTGTCCGGAGGTGGATGGGGAGGGAGTTCCATGTCTTGGCTGCCAGGTAGGAGAAGGATCTTCCTGCGGCGGTGGCTCTGCGGATGCGGGGGACGGTGGCGAGAGCGAGGCTGGCGGAGCGGAGCTGGCGGGTGGGCTTGTGGAAGGTCAGGCGGCTGTTGAGGAACTTGGGGCCCAGGTCGTGGAGGGCCTTGTGTGTGTGGGTGAGGAGTCGGAACGTGATTCTTTTGTTGACGGGGAGCCAGTGCAGGTCTCTCAGGTGTCCGGAGATGTGGCTGTGTCGGGGGATGTCCAGGATGAGTCGAGCTGAGGCGTTCTGGATCCGTTGGTTTTTCTTCTGGAGTTTGGCGGCGGTGCCGGCGTAGAGGGCGTTCCCGTAGTCCAGCCGACTGGTGACGAGGGCCTGGGTAACCGTCTTCCTGGTCTCGGTGGGGATCCACCGGAAGATCTTTCGAAGCATGCGCAGGGTGTTGAAGCATGAAGTCGAGACGGCGTTGACTTGTCTGGTTATCGAGAGGGAGGAGTCCAGGATGAAGCCTAGGTTGCGTGCGTGGTCCATTGGCTTGGGGGTGGCTCCCAGGGCGGGGGGCCACCAGGAGTCGTCCCAGGCGGAGGGTGATGATCCCAGGATGAGGACCTCCGTCTTGTCTGAGTTCAGTTTCAGGCGGCTGTTCTTCATCCATTCGGTGACGTCTTTCATCCCTTCGTGTAGGCTGGCTCTGGCGGCGTCCGGGTCGCTGGTGAGGGAGAGGATCAGCTGGGTGTCGTCAGCGTAGGTGATGATCTTGAGGTTGTGTTGACGTGCGATGGTTGTGAGGGGGCTCATGTAGACGTTGAAGAGGGTGGGCCTGAGCGATGACCCTTGTGGAACGCCGCAGATGACTTCGGTGGCCGCTGACCGGAACGGGGGGAGGCGGACTCTCTGGGTTCTTCCGGCGAGGAATGAGGTGATCCACTCCAGGGCCTTCTCCTGGATGCCGGTGTTGTTCAGGCACTGTACCAGGGTGCGGTGGCAGACAGTGTCGAACGCTGCGGAGAGGTCCAGGAGGATGAGGGCCGCAGTTTCCCCATTGTCCATTAGGGATCTGATGTCGTCTGTGGTTGCGATGAGGGCGGCTCCGTGCTGTGGTTGGCTCGGAAGCCAGATTGCGAGTGGTCGAGGGATCCGTTGGTCTCGAGGAAGGCGGCTAGCTGTCTGTTAACGGTCTTCTCGATGACTTTGGCAGAAAACGGGAGGAGCGAGATGGGGCGGTAGTTCTTGAGGTCGGAGGGGTCTGCAGTTGGTTTCTTCAGCAGGGCACTGATCTCGGCGTGTTTCCAGCACTCCGGGAAGGTGGCGGTGTTGAAGGAGGCGTTGATGATGTCGCGGAGGTGGGGTGCGATGATGTGGTCGGCCGTGTTGAAGATGTGGTGTGGGCAGGGGTCCGTAGGGGATCCGGAGTGGATGGTGTTCATTGTGCGTGTTGTGACTTCGGTGCTGACTGGGGTCCAGGTGCGGAGGGTGGCGGTGGGGGGCATCGGTTCGGTGGTGGGGTTCGTGGTTGGTGGGCCGAAGCTGTTGTGAATGTTGGCGATCTTGTCGTGGAAGAAGGCTGCGAGGGAGTCGCAGAGGTCTTGCGAGGGAGTGATGTCATTGTTTCCGGCGTCGGGGTTGGAGAGCTCTTTGACGATGCTGAAGAGTTCCTTGCTGTTGTGGGTGTTGTTGTCCAGTCGTTCCTTGAAGGCTGTCTTCTTTGTGGCGCGGATCAGTTGGTGGTGTTTGCGGGTGGCGTGTTTGAGGGCTGTCATGTTGTCTGTGGTCTGGTTGGTGCGCCAGGTGTTCTCCAGGGAGCGGCAGTTCTTCTTGGAGGTGATGAGCTCGTAGGTGAACCAGGAGGCTTTCTTGCTGCCGCGTCTGCTGGGGGGGTTCTTCTTCAGTGGTGCGAGGGCATCTGCGCAGTTGGTGATCCACTGTGTGAGGTTGTTGGCGGCTTTGTTGGGGTCCGTTGGGCTGGTGGGGGGGTTCTGGCTGAGGAAGGTGGTGAGCTGGTCGCCGGTGATCTTGTTCCAGCTCCTGCGGGGGGCTTGTTGAAGGTGGTTGTGGGTCGTCGTTTTACTGAAGCTGAAGTGGACGCAGCTGTGGTCAGTCCACTGGAGATTGGTGGAGTGGCTGAAGGTGACGTATTTGCTGGATGAGAAGACTGGGTCAAGCGTGTGGCCGGCGTAGTGGGTGGGGGTGGTTACCAGTTGCTTGAGTCCGAGGTTGGCCAGGTTGTCCAGCAGGGCAGTGGTGTTGCGGTCCTTGTAGTCCTCCAGGTGGAAGTTGAGGTCCCCCAGGAGGATGTAGTCGGTGGAATTGATGGCGTGCGGGCTGACGAAGTCTGTGATGTCTTCGCTGAACTGTATGCGTGGTCCCGGTGGTCTGTAGACGAGGGTGCCTCTGAGCGTGGTCTTGGGGTCGGTGTGTATCTGGAAGTGGAGGTGTTCGGCGGAGATGAAGGTGTCATCGGCTACAGGTTGATCTAGGCCCTCTTCATTAATCTGTGAAAGAACAGCCCCCACACCATGCTCTGAAGCATCTGTCTGAATGATAAACTCTTTGGAGAAGTTGGGAGCCAAGAGCACGGGCGCCGTGCACATAGCAGCTTTCAGGGCCTCAAAAGATTTCTGACAGGTGTCAGTCTAAATCACCTTCCTGGGCTGCTTCCTTGAAGTCAGCGCTGTCAAGGGGGCAACAATGTTACCATACCCCTTGACAAACCTCCTGTAGTACCCGGTGAGACCTAGGAAGGCTCTCACCTCTGTCTGGGTTTTGGGCGACTCCCAATTCAGGATGGTTTCTATCTTGGGTTGAAGGGGTGCCACCTGGCCACTCCCAACTTGGTGCCCCAAGTGCACCACTGAACCCTGCCCGATCTGGCACTTACTCGCCTTGATCGTGAGGCCTGCCCTCCGCAGCGCCATCAACACTTCCCAGAGGTGACGCAGGTGTTCCTCCCATGGGGAGCTGAACACTGCGATGTCATCCAGGTAGGTTGCACTGAACGAATCCAGCCCAACCAACACCTGGTTGACCAACCTCTGGAAGGTGGCAGGGGCATTTTTCATCCCAAAGGGCATAACCCGGAACTGGTAATGCCCATCAGGGGTGGAAAATGCTGACCTCTCTTTGGCCCCATCGGTCAAGGCGATCTGCCAGTACCCAGACGTTAAATCAAACGTGCTGAGGTAGTTGGCAGCCCCTAGTCGATCTATGAGCTCATCAGCTCTGGGGATGGGGTGTGCGTCAGTCCTGGTGACCGAATTGAGTCCTCTGTAGTCCACACAGAACCGGAGTTCGGGGGTGGCTCCCGGCGCTGCAGCCTTTGGGACCAAGACCACTGGGCTGGCCCAAGGACTGCTGGAAGACTCAATTACCCCGAGTGCAAACATCTTGGAGACCTCCTCCTTGATGCAGGCCCTCACCCTGTCAGTCCCCCTGTAGGCCTTGTGCCTCACAGGTGTCCTATCCCCAGTGTCCACATCATGGACGCACCAATCAGTGACACCGGGAACCAGGGAAAACAGATCAGGCTAAAGTCAAAATAGTGTTTACTGCACAATAGCAAGCAGCACAGCAAAAGATCAAAGATACTTGCCTTTTCAACTGACCAGGGCTCTTGCTAGAAATTGGTCAGTTACAGCCTAGAGATAAAATTAATAGAAAAATGAGACCAGGGCATGTATGTTTTTTCTCAATGCAAGTGAATGAATCTTAGTCATTGCCAGAAACTCGTTGCTCTCAGCGAATACGTATATAACGAGTACGTCCCAGGATTTTCTCCCCAAGAACGTGCTGAACATCCTTGAGGAGAAGATATCATTCATATGTATAGTACTAAAGTTATTATTCTCCTAAAATCCAGCTTCCACTTGCCAAGTGTGAAATCGAGATTGCGCTGCTAGAAAATGTGCCTTCTAGAGCCCTGAATAATAACAGATATATACAGTGCGACAAGAAGCTTTAAAACACATATAAAACAACATTTCAGTTTGGTTAACATTGTTGATGCACTCTGAGTTATGAATGTGATTACTAACACTATATTAAGATACACTATTACTATATTACATAGGAGCATATGAACATGACACAGGTAAGATTTATGATTTCCCAGCAACCCTTTTTTCAGGGAAGAAACATTTCACCCTACAGCAGTTTGATAGAGTAGTCTCCCCATTTCTTTATTGCTATCATTGTTATGACTTTCCTCTTCATCCTGGGATGTAGCAAATGTAAGGGTATTGCAGTGCCCTTATTTTTGTAAGAGTGTTGATGACATACAATTTTAACCTAATAGCATGTAAATAACAACCACAATTAGAACACCTCGATAATGGATTCTCATATCTTTAAACCTTGGGGGGCGGAGCTAGCCATCAATTGTGTGTCTTTTGCTTTCTCGCCCTAAGTGGGCCGGGTATGCCCAGATGTGGGTCCCGGGCTCACTGTGCCACTGGAATCAATCTATACTAGCTGAAGAGCGGTGAAACCCCGAAACCGGTCCTAGGATGCTTGTTTCCGGTCCAGGGAGGACGTGGCTTGGCAGTTCAGGCTGGACTCTTCCCATGAGGCACAGGGTCAAGACTGATTTGCATATGGCCAGGTCTAAACTGGGGTGGCATGGTGAGCAAACGAATGATGGATTTAACCCAGATCTCTCGACTGGGGGTGGATGTTTTGATTTGTTCTGCATTCCGTCCATCAATTGTGTGTCTTTTTCTATTCTGTGTTCTGGCTGGCTTTTTAAGCAGATATGTTGTGACAGTCTTTTTTAAGATTTTGGAACACTTTTTCCTGGAGAGACAGTCAGCCACAATTGTACAAAATGGAAAATAGCCCTACAAACATGAACAGAAGTCATCCTGGACCATCATCAGTTGGTTTGACTTTTTGTTAACATCGAAGATCTTTTGTTATTGAATTAATAGAGTAGAAGCTTAACCTGGTGGTATATTTTGCCTTAAAAGAAAGTAATCAAAAACAAGAATAGCCATGACAATGTTGAAAGCAATCCTCGGAGATCTACAGTTAAAAACCCTGGCTATTTTAATCCACAAGACTGGGAACTCTAAATGTCATTAGTCTGATGGTAGAGTGCACAATGTGGAATATTTCAAGCAAGGTGTTATTCGTGGACATTATTTTGTTATGTCAGTAGTGTGCTTTGGGATGGTTTATGGTGGAATAATGCTTAAGGGATATTTCTCTCATACATTATTTAATTTGTTTCTTTGTTTCTTAATTTGTTTCTCCATTTGGCTCTATTTGGCTTCTAATGGCCAACTATTTCTTTGAGTACCTTCAAGTTTCTTGTGTACTAGGGAGCACTGTGCATGTGTATTCAGGATCTTATAACTGGTGTCAATGTATTCACTGTAGAGATACAAACAGAATCAAAAGTAGCAATCACATTGTTACAGTGGGCTAAAGTTGAACGGAAGCAGGAGTTTCATTTGGGTTCTTAGGGCAACAGTACAAACATTTGTATTCCCCTTTTCATGCTACCTTGAGATGGATCAAGCATAAAACGTTAGACATGTGGCCATTAGAATACTGAATGTATTTTTCAATAATCAAAAAGGAAGAAGAAGGATTCATAGAAATGTTGATAAGTCAGTTATTTTTTTCCTACTCGAAGCTCTTGAGTATGTCCTTTGTTATCTGTAGGTCATGTAATTTCCCAAATATGATGCAATTGAGCACCTGAGTGCATCCATGTGTAGGGAGAGGTCATCAGATGCGTTTATCTTTTTTATGAACTAGCCAAACTGTCTGACAGAGAAGAGTAAGTGTATCGTAATCTGGAAACCAGTAGATCATAAAGTCCTTTAATCTTTTTTACAAGTTAAATGTAGATTAATCTCCATATATTAGCACAGACAATGATTTACATTCTACTTTCCGTGAATAAAAATACTGTGCATGTAAAAGATTGGTGTATAATTTATGTGTACCCAACTATATGTATAAAAACCTAATATTTAATAAAATATGAATAAAGTTGAGGCTCATGTGCCTAAATGATAAACAACCTTTCGTGGATATTAATTATTGCTTTTTAAAGTACTATAATTCTATGCCACTAAATATGAAAGTATGAATAAACTATTCAATTCACATAAACCAATGTTCTGTTCAATGAACAATCTCAGGAATTCAGTTCAGGTGCAAATATGTTTTCTGCAGACTTTAGCTTTTCCTGTAATTATAGCTATATTCATTTGGCCTTTCTAGGTTTCAAACGTTGCTGTAACTACAAAAGTGTTTCTATTTACAAAATGCACTAGAACATGTTGTCTTTAACTGTCTACTCCAGCCCTTTCAATCTGTGAGACAAAACTGCCATTCTTTTGTCCATGTCCTTCACCTTCGTGCAGATGTAATGGATCTCTGTGCCCAGATATGCCTGCCCTTGATGTGTTTATTGTGCAGTTTTCTGGATTAGCTGGAATAGAGTATTCATGTCCATATTTATGGGGAGTTTCATCATTTCCCATGCTGACTGCGTCATCGCTTTCACAAAATTCATCTTCTTTGACTTCTTTCTCCTCCACCCCCTCCTGACCAGACTCATTCACCAAGCACCCTGTTCTCCATTTATTGATGAAATCAGTCTTTCTGAATTGCTGATCCAGTATCTCAAACAGTTTCACTTACTCAGAATGTTGCAAATGTTCCAGTACTGCATATCTCTTCTAATATATTGGAATAGCGCTAAGCAGCTCTCCCGACATGGAAGCCTGTCTCTCTTTATCCACCTCTCATTTTCTGTTCCTATCTCCATTTTGTGTTTTCCTTTCTGTTGGCACATGAGGTGGCTCACTCTAAGTATCGCCATTGCAGCCAGTGTCACTTCTCCTGCCTTCTGCCTGCTTGTTCAGTTTCAACGCGGTATTTGTGCATGGGTCAGTATTGTTTTGGGCTTCTGTTTCATTCATCAACACTGAGTATGCGCTCTGGCATGGCTTACTTCTCACAACTTCCTGCTCTGAGCTGGTTTCTTAGTAAGGCCACCTCTAGGTCAGTTGTGGCACAATCACTCGTCTTTTCTTGAGGTTGGGACAGTAAGGGGCTTACTTACAAGCCCCTAGTGCCGCCAGTACGTCACGTTTCCCCCACATTAAAAGTGACGCACTGGCGGCGCAGGGGGTTGTAAATAAGCCCCTAAATTTATCTGGGAGTGTGTGGAGCAGAGTGTGATTGCGAACATGTCCATTTACTCAAGGGCAGAGAGCCACCCACTGAACTGGGATCATGCGGGATAGGCAACCTCTCCCCAAAGATGATTTTCCCATTAAGCCAATGGTATTCTTCCCCAATTCCCAGTTCATCCTCCACATGTGGTAATATGTCCCCAAAACCCTCTGCCAATTGGTAGTTTGTTGATAAGACTGGTGATTAGAAAGTAGCAGATTTGCGCCTTATGCTGTTTTACTTTGCGAGTTATATAGCTGCTTCAGACCTTTTTTAAGGTCTCTACCAATGATCATCTTAATTATAACGGATTTATTTTTACAGTGCTTTTATTGTTAACCTTTGTCAAGGGGGTCTTATTAAAAGTGTTCCCTCTGTTCGCTGCAAGCTTTAGCCAAACTTTGTTGTGGTTTCTATCCTGCACGCAGTCTAATCACAATACCAATACTATGTTGCTGCAAAGCACTTGTGCTTAGCCTCGGTGATAGCATTGCTGGTCCGGTGCTGACTCTACCCACTGTGGCTGCGTAGCTTCTGAAGGCCCCACACTCTGCTCAGCTCCCAGCTTCGGGCAGTCCGAATCTCCTGCCTGCATTTCTGATGATGAAGACGGGGCCAGTCTCCATGTCAACAGTATCCTGACAATGAAGCGAAGCAAGAATTTGTTTGCTGCTGTTATTTTGTTACAGTACTCTCCTGGTGTTTTCTGAAAATTAGCTCTTTATCATTGATACAGTTATGAAGTTTCTCGTCTTTCTATACAGCAAAGCCACGTAACGTGTCTTTGGTGCTGCAGTGTTAATGGCACGTCCTGCTGTTCTTGTACCAAGTCAACCAGCATTGATACCTTACAGGGGATCCATGTCTAAACAATAAAAGCTCAAAAGATCAAAGCTGACAAGGAATAGAAGAGTTGTCCTTTTTGCTAGCCTAGTTTCTTTGTAGAAGGGTTCTGTTTCAGCATTCAGCTAACAGGAGTGCTTCCAGTGCTCTAGCCGCACGCTGCCTCACTCCAAGTTCAATTTTTCACATCTTCTGCTCACATAATGACCACCACGAAGAAACATGTTTGGCAATTAATAGACTTATAAGCAAAAATGAGGACTTAGACAACAGAACCCGCTGCTGCAATTTGAGAGTGGTAGTAGTTGCAGAAGGGTCAGAAAGTGCCACTACACTAATGCACATAGGACTAAATGAAGTGGTACTTAAGAATAAAGTCAAACAAGGGTAGAGCTAATATAGTACCCTTTCAGATGAAGCCTAAGCATACTGCACCACATGCTGTTCTTATTTGCTTTCGGACTACTTATTGAAGGAACAAAATTTAGGGTTAGCTAGAAGTGAATGGTCTTTTACAGCCAAGGCAGGGTTTACATATAGGTGCCGATTCCAATCCTGTAAAACCCGGGTACGAATGGTCATACGGAGCGTATTCTCCATATGATTCGTACCCGGGAAATCCACCGTACAAACCAGCAAGTACGATTTGTACAGAAATACCATTTCCGTACGATTCGTACAAAACACTGTACGGCTAAAAAATACCTACTATTCTGATCCTGGACAGCGCGTACGCGACGTCCGTACGGAGTCAGGCAGCGTTTTATGGACCAGCAAGTACGATCCGTCCCTACGGCACTCCGTACGGCTCTTTTTTTACGGGAGCCAAAAACAGCCGTAAAAGCTGATTCACCAGGGGTACGAGTCGTACATACGGGGGGTGGGGGTACGATGCGTACATATGGGTGGTGGGGGTACGGTGGGTACATACGGGGGTGGGGGTACGGTGCGTACATACGGGGAGTGGGGGTACGGTGCGTACATACGGGGGTGGTGGTACGGTGGGTACATACGGGGGTGGGGGTACGGTGCGTGCATACGGGGGTGGGGGTACGGTGCGTACATACAGGGGGTGATGGGGGTACGGTGCGTACATACGGGGGTGGGGGTACTGTGCGTACATACGGGGGTGGTGGGGGTACAGTGCGTACATACGGTGGGGGGTGGTGGGGGTACAGTGCGTAAATACGGGGGTACGGTGCGTAAATACGGGGGGTGTGAGGGGGCCTGTACGACTCGTACCCCAGGAACAACTTTTCCCGGGCTACGAGTCGTACAAACTTCGCCTCGTAGCGGGTAGAGTCATTCCCCGTGTACGGGCCGTTTTCAGTACGATTCGTAAATCGGATAGGTGGTCCGTATAGTACTTGCACGCTCGGATTGTCATTTTACGATTTGTACGGAGCGGGCTGATCCGTACGTACTTTTTCCCGTACGAATCGTACTTCACGGGTCGGACGTGACTTGTACGATTCGTACGGAAAAAAATACGGATTCGAGTCGTACGGAAATATTTTTTTACGGATCGGAATCGGCACCTTAGTATTTATCCTAACATGGCATATGCAACAGCACAGAGAGCTCACCAGATGAGAGCCTTAATCCCTGAGATAAAAGCCACGTGTATAGAGGCGCAGATAGTCCAATTTAGGAATACTCTGGAAGGAGGAATTTAATTTGTTCCACTACATAAAGGTTGGTCAAACATTTGTTTCAAAAATAAAAAAGATCAATAAAAGATTTTGTGATGAAATAGTATCAAGATTTGTGAATAATAAAGGCTTTGATGGAGTATTCCTCAGCCCATCTTTAATGCAGACTGGATGCATGCTATCACATCCAAAATAGGGTGGGAGTTGGCTATCCCCCTCTCCCACTGGGGGACAGTCATTAATGGGGATACTGGAAGTGATGGAGAGATGTATGTGGGGAGGAGGGGAGGGCAACACTCGGTATGTAGGGAGAGTGGGAGTCAGGGGTCAACAAAAAAAGGGAAATATAGTAGAAAAGGTATGATAAAGCAACTAAAGATGACAGCTGCAAAGACCACATAAATATGGATATAAATGGATATAAATAAATAGGCAATTACTTATGTAAGCTGGTAAACTTATGGTAAAAAATAACAGATATGAGCTCACTTAAAATTCTTAGCTGCAGTGTTAATGGCTTAAACTCTCCCTCTTAAACAGTATTCATTAGACATGAGCTAGTTAAGTACAATTGCTTGTTAATTTGCATACAGGAAACACATTTCCATTTTGTAGATGGAACTCTTTATTAGTAAATGGGACAAAGTATAATATCTTGCTCTACACAGGACGGCAAACAGAGAGGGGTATTAATCAGTGCTTCTACGCACCACAAAGATCAGCTCATGGTGACTGAAACAATGGATGATGCCACCGGATGATGGGTCATTGTATTGATATACATTGGGGATCTACAATTTAGTACATGTATTGTATGTGGACTCAATACAGATAACCCTTTAATTTTTTAGTTATACAGATGTCGATGTGGGCAGCATCATGATTAATATGTGGGGATTTAAATTATCCTGTAGACCATTTTAGAGATGTCACCAATCCAACAAGAAAGGAAAGGTTGCTGAAGGCCAGGCTGTCACTGAAGAATCTAGTCAGAATTTTGGGCCTCTCAGATCTCTGGCATCAATCAAACTTAAATCCGGATAGATTTGAGAGTGGCTTCACATACTACTCCCATCCTCAAGGCTAATGTCAAGGTTAGATTATATTCTTGCGTCCAGTGCAACAATAAGGGGTTATAATATGCAGAAGATTTCTTATTCCACTAATTATGTTTCTAGTAACTTAGGGTCTGACTATGATGGTGGAAGGTCCACCACCGCCAGCCATGTGGTGGCGGGCCCTCCGCCATCGTACATAAATTTTCCCCCGCCATAGTTCAATGGCGGGGGGAATCATTCCAGTACTGTGGCGGTTGTAAATACTGCCCAATACCGTTCAGCCATAGGCAATCCTTTCGATTGCCTGGTGGAGCAATCAGCATGTGTAAAATGGTGGCGTGCCTAGCAGGCACCGTCCGCCATATTATGATGCTGGCCGCAGCCAGCCTTTCCTTGGTGGGTAAACCGCCATTGAAAGGCTTTGGGAGAATGCATTCGGGGGCCAGTTGCGGGCCCCTCTTCTCTTTGGGGGAGGTGGGTGTGCACTAGGGGTACCCATGGCACCCCCCTACATTTCTTGCACTAAGTGGCAGGCACCGCATGGTGCCTGCCACGTAGTTCAGGGAAACGCACTACATGCATTTTCACATTGCGGCGGGTGCTGCAGCCAGCAGCACCCACCGCAATGATAAAGATGCAAGATGCGATCTCCACGGTGGTGGTCACATTGTGATTCTATGTGAGGGCCGCCGCCATACTGGTGGGCGGTCCCAAGCAGGGGGACACAAGTCCCGCCGCCATCTTAATGACCCCGTAAGTCACCAACTAAATATAACAGATGGAGCTTCTCAAGGAAATTGCTACAGCAGGAGGGATTTAAATCTGTGTACAGCAATACATTCTCCAACACAGATTGTGGTCTGGGATACCATGAAAGCAGTGCTCAGGGAGGCTATCACTCTCTATACTAATTGAAAAAATAGCTCTAACAGCAAGACTTGTAGGATAGAAAGGCAAAGCACCCAATTAGACGATAGGCAGGCTATAGCGATTAAAGTTCAAGCATCCAATTGCAGAAGTATATATTTGGGACGGGATCAAGCCAAAGCACAAATTAATAGAATTCTCGCACAAAAGAATGCACAGCTGTATCTACACAATAGTAGCTCACCAAATGAGAATAGTATATCGGGGGGCCGTACACTAGCTTATAAGTCAAAGGAACAACAAAGTAGACCGTCATAAAAAAGATTACGGCTAATAAAGGTACAATGGCAACCAATGCAGATGCTCGTTAGACAATTTTATCAGTAGCTATTTACACAAAAGCGAGCATCCATATCCCAAGATAGTAATCAAACCATACTTGCACAACTCTCACCCATAGACTCACAGTCTTTAGATATTAATGAGGATGAGGTGAGATATGTAGTATAAAACCTAGCAAATGGGAATGCGTCTAGTGAGGATGCCACACCTTCAGAAGTTTATCAGTTATTCTTAGACGTAATCCTGCCCTTATTTTTGGTTGTAGTAACCGGGACATATAATGGTATTTCAATCCCAGCTACTTAGGACCGTACACTAAGAAAAACCTGCTGAGAACAGAGGATCATATCAATCTATCTCCTCGATCAATGTGAATGCTTAAATATACGCCAAAATGTTAGCTAGATGATTCTCTGCTGTAATACCAAAGCTGGTTTCAGATGGACAACATGGGTTTATACCTGTGAGGGACACTACCAGCCATATAAAATATGTTTATAACCATGTTTGATGCCATGGATAGATTAAGGGAGAGGGCCGGTATGATCCTCCTTGATTCTGAGAAAGCATTTTGCAGGGTGGACTGGGCATACATATTTATGTACTATTTTATAAGAATTTTGGCCTAAGATTTGCGCAATTGACACAAACATGATATTTGATCTCTAAGGCTGGGAGAGTCTCAATGGAGAAAGAATCCACAACCACAAAACTTATGAGAGGGTTGCAACAGGGATGCCCATTGTCTCCATTTCTTTTTGCTTTGTATCTGGAGCCATATTTAAGGAGCTTAAAAGTGGAATTTCGCATATCTCCAGCTAACTTAAGTGATCACCAATTAAAGAGAGACACATATGTAGATGAAGTTGCAATTTTTTCTAGTGACTTGGAAACATCTACTCTAGCTATCGAGAAATAGCCGTGGAGTATAGGAGCCTGTCAAGTTATAAGCTAAATAGCACCAAAATAGAGGTCCAAATAAAGTATAATTCCAAACAGGCTATGTAAAATCCAAAGTTGTAAAATATTTGGTAGTGTATATTTCTACTACTATCTGTGATATTTCATTTAAACTCTTACTCAGGGCACAATTCCTAAAGAAAAGAAGTGGGGGGACTCTACAAGTTACGTAGTATCACAGGAAGTGTCGTCATGGTGCGTGACATCACAGCGTGTGACATCACAGGAAGTGACATCACATTGGCAGCAGGTCTATCATTTGCACGTATTTACAATTGACAATTAACAATTGAAGCTGCTCAGTACTTACACCTGTGCCTTAAGGTCCCTGTCTGGAGGAATTAACAGCCCAAATGTGGATGAAGTTTGGTGTACAACTACATTAGTCAAGCAACTTAGGTGCTGCAAGTGAGGCATCCTAAAACATGGCACCATAAACAAAAGCAGTTTATGTGTTGTAAAAACAAAACAAAGAAAACCACATGCTAGAAACCACAATTGTGATTATCAAAACTATAAAATGTATTATGCTACCTAGAACACCACATTTAAAAATACTGACAAGTGTAATACAATGACCATGATAAAAAAAAAATGCAAGGTGCACACTGTACGGTTTCAACCCAATACTCTGTATCCCCTCCCCTACCGGTTCCAGAGTTTGCCCCACTGCTCCCCACCACAGTTTTCCTACTACCGGCCCCCACTTGTCCCAGAGATAGTTCAACACCCTATTGGGTCCAGAAAGTTGCTGGTCCCTTTCACGCTCTCTCACTGGTCTCTTAAGTTGGCCCAATTGTCCCAAACAGCTCCTGCATTGGTGGTACATATGATGGCACAATTGCCCCCTCAAAACATTCAGTGGCCCCAAATGTGCCACACTGACCTCATCCCCTTGCTCACTGGTCCCAAATCTGGTTGCCCCATCATTTACTGGCCCCAAAGTTGGCCAATTGCACCCAGTCATTGAGTGGTCCCAAATTTCGCCTGGTTGCCCCAAGTCCACTTACCCATTAGTCCCAAAGCAGGTGTAAGTGCCCATGTGCCACTTGCTCGCAGGGTTGGCCTGGCTGCCGGAAGCCCTATCTGATCCTAGATATAGTAGTTCCATTGCCCCTAACCCTCCCACCCCCCACGGAATGGTTCCCCAGAAGTTTGCCCCATTGCCCCCTTCAATGTCATCATATTCCCTGGTCCGAACATTCGTCTCGCCCATCATTTCCTTGCTTCCTCCAACCCCCTCCTTACTCACTGGTCCCAAAATTGGTCCCATTACTCTCCCATCCCACTTACTCATCCCACTGGTCCCAAGGCTGGGCCCATTCCCACCACTCTACTTATGCACGGCCCCCATTGCGCCATGGCTACTCGCCAAAAAAAGTACTTCAACGCCTCGTCAGGGGTAGTAAGCGCTAAATAAAGGCAATTACAATACAATCATTTACACACTGATCCCAACGGCGGCTAAACTGCCCCTCGCCCCCTTTTAACTGTTACTAGCCCCCAAAGATGGCCCATTGCCGCACCCCACTATGAACCAAACCTTCTCTACCCCACTCCCTCATTAACCAACTGTTCCCAGGGTCCACTTCCATTTGCTCACTAGCCCTTGCTGGTGGCAGGTGCCTCTGTGCCCCTCCTTCCACCCACGGACAAATGGTGGCCTCTGCAGCCTCTGGTCCCCTGGGAGCGCCTTTCCCTGTTTGCCTTTCTCACAGGGCTCCCCCTGGGATCCTGGGACTCTGCATTCACCCAGTGACAGGCCTAGGGGCAGTAAATCCTAGAAGGCAGGACTGTCCGGGCTGATGTCAGTCCTCGCGCCCGATGCCGAGGGCGAGGACAACTTCAAGGCAAAGCACCCGAAGCATGCGTCCCGTTGCTGGACTAGCGTCCGTAGATGTGGGTGTAATGGCTGGCCGCAGGCCTGCAGTCTCAGCAGAGAGGCTAATGATTGCAGGGGCAGAGCGCCTGCAAAACACCCTTTGAGTGACTGGCTCTCCCACCAACTAAATCTCTTGCTTGGTCCAGCTCGGTGATTCCCTCTGTCAGACACACACTGGAACTCCATCACCTTTTCATTCACATGGTTACTCAGTCGTCCCCCTTATACTCCTACTCACATAATATTTTCTGCTTAGAGTCACTCACCCCCTCCACTACTGCCGCTCTCTGTTAGTCACTGTATACGTCTCTTCACCTTTCCCTCCATCCTCTTCACTACACTCACCAAGAATCAGCCCAAAACATGTCCTGAGGCGCATTGGGAGAGCGGAAGTACAGTGGTGAGAGTGAGTTCAGAAGGGAATTGAGAGAGGCAAAGGTGAGGGAGGTGGGGCTGGTGAGTGAAAAGCAGGGATATGAAGAGACATCTAGACGGGAGTGGAGATGGATGATGGCTGGCAGTCCGAGAAATTTCCAGATTCAGCTGTAATCACCTGGAAATGCTTAGTTAGTGCGCTCTTATCACGCTTTTGATGAGCAGGGTGGACGGTGTTTTGATTAGCATGGGAGGACGGCGTCCACCCTGTAAAAATGGTGGGGGGGTGCCGTCCACCTGCGTGTACCCCCGACTCGTTCCCTGCTAATACTTACTCCTCAAAAACACCAAATAGTTAACTAAAAGATGGGACCGTCTACCTATAACATTAATTGGTAGATTCAATCCTATTAAAATGACTATACTCCCTAACTTTTTATACTTGTTTCTCTCTGACCCGGTATATGTTCCAATAACCTTTTTAGTCAGTTAGATGAAGCCATATCAAGCTTTATTGGTGTGCTGCCAACTTTCTCACAAATTCATGGGAAGAGGGTGGGTGGTTATTACTGGGCATCTATAGGCATGAGACTCTCAAACCTGCTCTATACTTCAGTAAATAATAATAGCCATGTTACTAAATATTCAATATTCTCAGGTATCAATACCGGGAAATGTGTGTTTTGACACTTTGATCCAAACTATACAACAAGGTAAAATTAAGGTAATCGGGAATGCCAGACCTATCAGGAGACAATGGGTTAAAATACTAAATATCACTTTAATAAACCAATAAGCTCCAATCGGAGTGAAAAAAGAACTGTCGGAAATTTTCTATGATGGAATGGCACAGAAATGAGCTGAAAGAGGGGTCACACAGCTAGACCATCTTTATACACATCAACATACTTGCACATATGATGAACTCAATCAAGAGGTCCAACTTCCTAAAGAGTGGTTCTTTAAATAGTTACAAATGAAGGACTATTTATTGAAAGCTAAGATACCAGTTGATAAAACTGAGTTCATGGAAATTTTAAGGGATTCAAATGCCATCACCGCTAAAAATGTATATACTCTGTGGAATAAACAATTATCTCAACTGTAATAATCAATGAGCTGTCCATTGAAATAATATTGCACAGTTTTAACTGAGGTCTCAAATACTTACATGCTGCTGATTAATTAATGCAGTACTGTAAAACAATCCACCAGCTATATTTTACACCCAATAGATTGCATTCATTGACAAAAACAAATCCAGGGGCCCTATGGTGCCTTTGGAAGCAACAGATGAGGTCCACATGTTTGCCATGTACCCTATGCTTGGGGATCTGTGGTGGTCAGTGGTTTATAACCTATCAGCAATTATTCAGAAGAGATCAATCTAAGAATGTCCTTTAATGTTTTAAGAATAGATTTGGAAGTGTGTATACTGCATACGTGTATAGGACTCTGTTTGGTGGCAACTATGGTAGCAAAATTCCACCGTAATAGTCGAGACCCACCAGATTATGCACAGCGGTGGCAGTGTATGTGCTTTATATATGAAATTCAATTGCTATTTATAAACTGAATGGCAGAGCTGGAAGGAAACTAGGATTGGAAATATGGGGCAAGTTTCATTGACTTAATGATATATATAAATTTGGCTATAATGGATACATTTATTAGACTTTTTTATTAACAAATTCAATGGATATCATGAATTACTTCACATATATAAGATTGTAGTAGCTGTTCTGTGTAAAATTGACTTTGTAAATAATATTAACAAAAATATACTCAAATATTTATGACATTGGGTTCTGTTTTAAGTCAAAGGCCTTAATTGCAATGTGGGCCTGTTTAAGGGAACACATTGAACAACTCTAATTAGGGATTGCATTTGAGGGAAAGCATGTGCATTTCATTCAGTATTTCCATCTGATAATAGTGTTTAATACACAAATCGCATAGTTGTTCCTAAACTGAGATATTCAAAAAGGAATTTTGTGCTATTTGACCTAACTTTTTGTGAGGCGTACCTGGTGAAATGCAAGAAGGTGAACACACATGAGATACAATTTGATCACAATGTGTATTCCTAATGCAGTGTAAATAAGAGTTTGCACCCAAAACTGGACCAGTGGCCCATTTGCAATCTAGGATTAAATGTTTTAATGTTGTGACTGAACATGAAAATGTCATAATCAATCTTGGCAAATATTTTGGAGAATTAGGCTGATTGACTTCACTGTACAGTAAAAGGGTGTATGTCCTCCTCTAAAAATACTTAAGGTTTGAATCAAATACATTAAAATACAGGAATCAGTACTTTCCGTTCTGTACCTCTTTACTTGGGTTGCCAAGCCTATAATCAGCTTCTGAACTCTGTTCACTTTGTGTCATTAGCTAATAATTCTTGACAGACTCTCAGATGACATGATTATCAGCTGCTGTAGAGAATTTGTTATCCATCAACATCTGATGAAACTTTATCTCTCCGATTTGTCTGACAGAAAAATCTCTTTTGGAATGTGCAATGCTTTTCATTTGCATCTGTCACTAACTCCAGTAAATGTTCTCTCTCTCACAGGTTCTCCTCGAAAAGTCATTTAAAGCAATGCTGCTTAAGCTTCTTGAATTGCATCCTCTGCCATTTGAGACCTGATCATAAGAATCTAAGTTAGTCTCATTGGAAATCATTGCTAAAACACAGTCTTTTAAAAGCCAATGAGAAATACACGTTTTAAATGTGTCTATCTCATAAATTGCAGCAACGTGCACTCAATAGACATACCCTGTTGTTTAGCTTGTCAAAGAAACTCTCAAAATATATATTAGAACAGCACAATAAATACTTTGTGAAACCATATTTTCACTTGTATGAACTATACCAGTAATACTTTAGCATATATATGCCCATAGAAAATTCATACAGTCTGTAAATGATTAATGTACTTGTACTACAGGCCCACCCCAAACTTTTTGCCTTTACCCTCCACTTTGTTGCTCAATTCGTTTTTGTTGACCTTTGAATACTGTGCACTTTATCACTGCTAAACAGTGCTAAAGTGTTTGTGTTCTCTCCCTAAAACATGTTGAATTGACTTATACCTAATTGGCACATTTAGTTTACTTGTACGTCTCCGGAAAAGTGGCACTACATGTGCACAGGATCTTTAAATTAAATGCTACTAATGGGCTTGCAGCACTGGTTGTGCCACCCACTTAAATAGTTCTTTAAGCATGTCTCAGGCTTGCCATTGCAGAGCCTGTGTGTGCAGTTTTAATATGCCATTTCAACTTGGCAAAGTAAACCTTTTTCCAGGCGCAAACATTCCTTTTTAATACATATACGTCATGCCTAGGGTAGGCCCTGGACAGCCCAGAGGGCAGAGTATGTAGAAAGTTGGGCATGTACTTTTAAGTTTTACATGTCCTGGTGGCAAAAAAACAAATTCCTTTTGCACTGCCAGACCTACCTCTCCCCAGGCTAACATTGAAGTTGCCTTATTACATTTCATTTTTTAAGTGTAATTTCCAGATAGGACCAGGTGTGCGCTACATGTTTGGTGTTTTTGGAATTGTAAAGAGAATGCCTACCTTATGGTGAAGACGGATTTTTTATTACAATTTTGAAAATGCCACTTTTTGTACTACTTTAAGAAAGTTGGCATTTTCCTACCTTACCTATTGAGTGCCTGCAGCCTGTACCTAGATCACATGACTTGGTGTCGCTGACAGTTGAGCTTTGTGTATTCCTCCTAGACAGGCACACACAATAGAGAGCTTAGGTGTGTCTGGATGGGCCATCTCTGGCAGAATGGGAGGGAAGAGCTAGGCACAGCCCCACTTACACATGAATAGGCTGTGTCTTGCCACCACACAAAGGGCAGCATACCCTCTGTAGTTGGTCTGGAGCCATGACAGAAGAAGCAGAATGCCTGCTACCCCACTTCAAAGGCATAACTGGGTGTAAATGTTGGACCTCAGACACCAACTCTTCAGTACACCTCTAGACCTGTGGATAGTCTGCCAGTAAGAAGGACTGATGTGCTGCTGAAAGGACTGCCACTCTGCTGGACTGCTGCTCTGAAGCAACTGTTGCCATGCTGTTCTGACCTGCCGCCTGCTACCCTCTTGCCTGAAGAGGTAGAACTGGACATGCAACTTCATTTTGAACCCAGGACCCCGAAATGACTCCAAGGGCTAGTCTGCTGGCCTCCTGATCTGAGCTCCTAGCCCCCCTGCAGCAAGTTCCTTACCCTCAAGTGGTGCCTCTGAGGTCCTGGACCCTTGGAGTGGCTCAAGGGTGCTGGAATAAAGCTAATGGGCCCTTCGTGACTGCGATCGGACCCATTCACACCAAGACCTCGCCGCTCGCACCGCAAATCAGTGCAAAGCTCTGTCAGCCCCACTCTTCACACTGCAGCATCAACCACTCAGGGGGTGCCCCCCCACCCCAAAGCTCCAGCAACGCAAATCCATGACATCGGACAGCTCCTCGCGCATCTCAGACGGCCTCCCGTGATGCTCAACATGCTCCCCACGGTCCTTTTCAATGTGAACAGGACGCTTGGTACGAACTTGAGAAGGTAAAACTTCAGTGGATCTAACCTGGCGACTGTATCCAACCCACGTTCCATCACGGTCATCCTGAAAGTGAGATTTTGACCTGGTCCAACATGACCAGATATCCTCGGTTGGCGCTTTATGCTTTCAGACGGTATGTTAACCTAAAATCTTAAAAAATTCATATCTTCAGTTCTACTGAGTGTATGTTTGTTGTTTTGGTCTTGTTTTATTTACTACATCCTGTTCTATGATTCTAAACTGGTGTAGGATCTTTTTGTGGTGTGCTGTCACTGTCTTACTATTTCAAGTGTTGCACAAAAAACTTCACACACTGCCTCTAAGTTAAGCCTCACTACTCTGTACCAAGCTACCAGAGGGCTGAGCACAGGTTACTTTGGGGTTTCCTTGTGCCTTACCCTGACTAGGATTGTGATTGCTGCTTGACCTGGGCTCACACCCAAGTCAACCAGTTTATGAATTTCTCACACTACTCTTTCGCTGTGTTAGAATTTTTTGTGCCACGTATGGTCTAGAGGGTCATGCCGGGGACTGAGCTTCTAAATAAGATCGACATTTAGTAACAGTGGTTCAAGAAATATACCCTTAGACGCTTGGGAAGAATTTTGGAAAATGTCTTTGAAAGGAGGCTGTCATGACACCTCGGGTTATACTTGAAGAGGTACACCTGCTCATCAAAGTATGTTTTCTTTTAGAGTCTTACTAGGTCAGAGTTGGGTGGGAGCACTAAGTGAAAAGACATGTGGATGCTTGGAATGTTTTGCAGTGTGGATTTGTGACATCAAATGCATCTTTTGATCAAAGTATGGTTTTCTGATACAGTTACCCTGACTTTTGCTAGGTCATAGTAGATGGATGCATAAAGCAGAGAGACGTAGCTACTTGGAGTGGACTACAGAGTGGGTCTATGAGTGTTTGAGCAATGGAGAGTTGGAGCCCTCACAAAAAGCATGTGGGTCCTTAAGATTACAAGTGGATTTGGCAATCAAAGAAGCTCTACATGCTTTGTGTAGTATTCCAATATGGCAGTTAGCCCAATGTACAATTAAGAGACACAAATCCAAGAGGATAGATCAAACTTCCCATAGGAGCGAAGGGTGGGCAGAATGATGGCAGCCCTGACACATTACAAAAGGACGACTGTAAAACACTATTGTTGTAACAACCTCTTTTGTAGAGAGTAAGAGCTTGACAGTGCTGCAGCCACTTTACTTAATGTTTCATTCCTTATTCAACTGATTTTTCATTGCCTTTGACAAATTTCAGTCACTCAGAACATTGCATAAATAATGCAGACCTCCAGCAACCATGTGAATTGTGTGTCATGCTTATTTTGTTTGCACTTCTTTTCAAAGGATTATTTTTCCAAGGCATGTCTTTTGCTCTTCTGAGCTTTGTGAATGTTGAAATAAAGATAATACTGTAAATAATGGGCCCGTTCTAAAAAGTGTCTATAACTTAAGACTCATTTAACCCCTCCAATGTTTTATTTTATTTTGAATCACCCGAATGTGCGTCTCACTAATTGAGTCTCAGTCACTGTAAGCCTATTGAATTAAGGTCTGGTGTTGTGCAGCTGGGGTAAGAGGTTCTTTACTACATGTGAGTGAAGAAGACTACTGTCTAACTCAGCCAGGTATCCCAACACAGGTAGCCTGTCGCGACTAGGACCGTTGTTATTCCAGTCAGTACTGTTACTGCTGCTGGAAGAGACACACCTGTTTCCTGTGAGTGGAAATAAAGAAGTTTACTTTATCACATTCTTGCCTGGATTTATACTACAACCGTGAATAAAATGGTTATGGTCTGTGCAGGCCTTATAATTCAACTGGGCATCCAAAAACAAAAAGGCCCATTTCATTTCAAGTTGTGTGTGTCTCTAGTGCTTTACTGTAAGTTTGTGGTGCTTTACTACACTCCAAATATTAATTGTGGATTGGCTCAAAATAATGAAAAGATCCACATCACTTTCCTAATGTTAGACAGTACCTGAGTGCAAATAATATATTTATTTGGTCTTATGTATGCTCCTTCAGATGCTTTGGTTTTTGAAGTATTTTCGTGAGTCAGCCCTTAATAAGATTCCGGCTTTGAGCTACTCTGCTAGACAAAGGTAATTATTCAGCTGGCTAGCAGGTAGATCAAAGTCACTCCTCAGCAATAGGCCCATTTGGAGCATCAATTAGCCTCCTAACAGAAGAAGATGATGTGGAGGACATCTACATAAAGTGATTAACTGACACTCCACTGACAAGCCTGGGCATGCTTTCCCCAGATGGACATGGGGGAAACAGCCAGACCTCTGGGACCAGTCATGCCAGGGGCTACCTTTGCAATCTTGGAGGGAGAAACTGGTTTTGCAGTATCAGTTAGGGGCAGAGCCAAGGCCAGGAAGAGCTCTTGCAGACAACCACTTGATTTCACCAAATATAAAATTACACAACATTCAAAGCAAGGGCTGGAGTGGTGAGTTGGCACCCTTGGATTGGGCACAGACATCTACCTTCTAGAATCTCTACCTCCACTTTTAACCCAAGGCACAATGGAGAGATTTTAAGAGAAAAGAGAACTACAGAGGAAAAAGGTCAGAAAAGCTTGCTGATGAACCACTGCGTGGAGTGGGCTGCAGTTTTGCCAGAGCAGCTAACTCCGGAGCACGGGGCTCACGGTTCAATCACCGGCGACAGCTCAGCTCAGCATCATGTGACTCAGGGCAATAGCTCACTTAATCTCCCCAATGGCCCCCAGTGCCTGGACACCCTTAGTGGTGATAAGTCGTGCTTTACAAATCTGGAATTATTATTTATTATTATTATTGCTTCTATAGACTGTTGGAACCAGTTACTAGTACCAGTTACATTGGCCTCTCCGCTCCATCTCAGAGACAGCTGAGGGTGGACTGGCTGGGTAACAGGTTTCCACTGGGGTTCTGTGTACTAATCCTTTGGTGGGTACCCCTGGGGAACCCCAGACTTTGGCTGGACACACAGTAAGTTGCATGGGGTGAAGGCCTGGGGAATGCAGGCAGGCAGTGCAACCTGTCTTATTGGTTATGGGTTGCTACTGAAGGGAGGCTACAGGCCCCAGAGATTTCCAAGAGCCCAGACAGAAAAAGAGACTCTAGGCTGCTCCTCAGTTCCTGGAATGAGACAACTGAGTCCCAGAGCTGTAATGGAGCGTTGTGAAAACTTGCAAGAAAAAGATACATCAACAAGAAAGCAGCAGAAACTTTGAAAGGCCATGATGCCCTAAAGTTAAGACTGAAGTTATGACTGTCACTCATATGTAGCTCCCTTCTGCATTCCTAGTGGATCCCATGCACTCTGTAGGCTGCTGGTTTCACAATCCATAGACTACAGTTGGCTGTTTCCAAATGATTCTGTAAATCGTTTATTGTTCAGTTAATTAAAATCACAACAATTTATACATAGCAACTTAAAAACAAATGTCCTTATAAAAAACAATTTAATTTGTTATACTCTAAAAGGGTAAATTATTTCTTTTCATAAATTTGCACTTCTTCCTGTGTACTTTAACAAAGCATTTGATAAAATTGGCTAACTTTTAAAACATAATCTCAAGTGTTGCTTCATACAACCATTTTGGATGTTCCTCTTGCTAGGTTATGAGGATTTAGTCAGTCCGCGGCTAGACTAGGATCTTCCCTGCCAGGGCATTTTGATATAACAGTTCCGCAAGAGTAGATACCTCTGGCATTGAGTGGTCTCCTTAGCCTGGTCTCTAATGGTACATCATACAACCCCTTTGCCTGGCCACTAGTCCTAATTTGATTTTTCCTCATGCTTAATTAGGAATTTGATCAAGCGACAGTTGAGCTGTGGTTCTTCCGGGTCAAGGCATTTTAATATTGCAGTTCTGCAGGAGTGGACACCTCTTGTATTGAATGACACCCTCAACAATTTCCGTCGATCCTCGCCTAACGCTGGGCAGATACAGACTAGATGAATAAACTCCTTTGTTGGACCTCCACAGAGACAACATGATTTTGGGCCCTGATATTTCCAACTTGGATGGTCTGCATTTGATGGCAAATTACCAAAACGTATTGCTATAAATTTAGACTTTAGATAGTAGGAAAATGGCTGATCCAAATATGCCGCCGGTTGCAGTTTTACATAGGATTGCAGGACCACCCATGCGTGTGCCCGCCTGCTCAAGATGGCCTTGTCTTCAAGTAATGAATGTTGCTTTGCTCCCTTCTTCAATATTTGCGGAAGGTGGAGTAAGGAAGGTTCTTCTGCCAAAGATCTACCATGTTAGTGAGTTGTAGTGAGGATTGAAGATATACAGAGTAGGCGGACTGCGGATCACCTTGTAACGCGTTCCAAAGTGCATTATTGATTTTATTTTCTCAGTCTCGTCAAATTTTATACCAGGCTCTTATTGTGACATATCTTCTATGAAGCTGTTGCTGTTGTAATCCGAATTCTAATCTAACCTGCGCCGGCGAGTCATTATGCAGAAGTAAAAAAACTTTTTTGTATGCTCGCGTTTGCAGCCTATCCAAAACCCTAGCATCTTTCCCACACTGGACTTCGCTTCCGTATGCAAGGGTAGGTAGAAGTTTTGCCTTCATGATGGATAGTAATGGGGTTAGGGAGGGACCTTTTAGATGTTTCGAGATAGAGCAGAATGCAAATGTAAGTCCATTTCGCTTTTTTTGTATTGCCTCACTTTGTATTCGGAAAGTTAATCGATTATCCAGATATAGCCCTAGATATTTGTAGCTAGTCACTTCTTCAAGGTTTGAATTACCAAATTTAAATGACTTCGATTTTTGGATGGTTCGACTTATAATCATAGCCTTTGTTTTTGCGACGTTTATTTCCAACAAATTCTTCCTGGCAAAGTTCCCTAGCTAATCTATTGCTCTTTGAAGGCCGATCTTTGTATGGCTTGCCAGGACTATGTCGTCAGCATATGCTATATGAGTAATCCGCAGAGTTCCTAAACGAGAAGGATGCAAATTAAGTTTGTCAAGACAAATCTGCCATAAATAGATTAAACAAATGAGGCGCTAGGAGGCACCCTTGCTTGAGTCCCTCCTTCATGTAGATTTTCCGTGAGAGCCTCATCCCATCAGCTATTTTTACCTGCATCCATGTATCCGAGTATAATGCCATAATCGGTTTTAATATTCTATCTGGTAGGCCCCACTGCTTTAGCTTGTTCCATAAAATGTCTCTATTAACTCGATCGAAAGCAGCTCTAAAATCGACAAAGCATAAAAATAAGTTATTTTGCTTTCGTAAGCTTTTTTCTGCCATCAGACCGAGCGATAGTATGTTTGTAGTGGTGCCAGAGCCACGTCGGAAGCCTGACTGGTTAATGGGAATGATATTATTACTATCGGACCAGCTAATTAGATCTGCCAAGATTAATGAGGCATAATACTTTGCTTCGGCATCGATTAGAGCTATTAAATGATAATTGGCTGGGTCATTTTGTTCCCCTCCCTTGAATAATGGATTTATTATTGAGCCTCTCCAGCTGTCTGGCAGGCAATTTAGAGTGGGCACTTCATCGAACAGATAAGACAGTGGTGCAGCCCAAAATTTAGGATCTTGTTTATATATTGCTTGCAGTATACCATTCGGGCCAGGGGCGCAGTTGAGCCTGCCCTTGGCTACAACGTTTGCCAAATGATTCCATCTGGGAGCCTGTATGCTATGGGTTCCCCTAGGGTACGTCGAGTAGTGACATGCTCATCTACACAGTAATCCCCATTAAAGGTGAGGGATCTGTAAAATTATCACCTGGCCACTGGGGAACTTCCTGGGCTGATGCTGTGACTAACGTGAGGAGGTATATCTTCCCTGGGCCCGATAATCCTGCCACCCTAACTCTCCTTGGGCAGAGATAGAATGATCCCAGGAGGGTGTTTACCCAAAGACTTGGGCCCAACTTTATCAAATATTCACGCAACGCAGCAAGCCACCTTGCTGCGTAGTATTGCGTGCAAGGGAGAGGACAGGAATGTGCCTTATTTAACATTATATATGCACTGCCTTGCATTACTCTAGATTATCAAGCCACGCAGGGCCACACAAGTTGGCATTGTGTTGCTTGGTAAATCTCATTTAGGTTTTGTGATGCATTTGCGTCTCCTTGCGTGGCACAAGGGAAGTGCAAATCTTTGATAAATATGAGCCTGGGTGTTTATAGAGTTAGGGCTTTTGTTAAAGGGTTTTGGAGTTCATGGACTTGTGTTGTAAGTTTTAGTGGCTGCTTGATACTCCTTAATGTAAAACAAACTCTCAAACAGTAACCTTTCAATTATTGGATAATTTATTCACATGGTTGAAGTGGAAATTGAAAACACTGCATAACTTTGATGTGGAATGTGGTAATAGCTTAACAGGTTTTTAGTGTGAAGGAGTGAACCAGGAGGCTCTGGGATCACATGAGGGAGATGCATGTGATCCCTAAAAGGGGCAGCCAGCGTCTCTCGTTAGAAGAAAAATGAAGTGCCAGTGGCTACTTTGTAAAGCAAAAGAAACAAAAAAAGTGATCATGCCAGTGGGCACTTTGAAATAGAAACATGTATCAGCAATACCCATAGGCCTGCCTTTAAAGAAATGTTGTATGGTAATGTCAAGCATTACAAGTAATTAGCATGGGAATAGATATGTAGTTGTGTGGAAGCAAAGAACTGTAGAGTAATCTTGGTGTAGGTTATACTGTCTGGTGACAGTTGTTCTGTCAAGCAAGACCTAAAACTTCATGTAGGTTAGTGAATGCCCTACTCCCATTTGTGCTGCTGCCGGAGAAAAATAACATTCTTTTTCAAGCTATCTAAGACATTTTAATTGCATTCCAGTGTCATGTGTGTGCCCCTAAATGTTGAAGCTTATGCATCAGGATAAATAAATAAAATGATCATAGATGTGTAGAGGGTAAGGACTTTTTTGTGTAAGTACACAACTTCTTCCCAATCAAAACATGTATTCCTGACTCCCATGATGTGGGCAGAGCTAAAACACCTCTCTAGTGATGTGCACATATTTGTCTGTTGACAGCCGTACCGTCAAGGCAGACCATAAAAATTTACTGCCCCATTGTGGCCGATTCAAGGGAAGTTGCAGCAGGTGATATAGCATGCAACTGGGGATATGCATTTTGTATATATGTTGTGGCGGTGTCCTAAAAGAGGAAAGGCACAGCCAGTAGAGTTTATGTTACGTTTGGGGGATGGGGCCTACCAAAAGAATGCTAAGCCCTCAAAATGTTGTTGGCTGCCATCTTATGGCTCCCAATCATAGAAATTGAGATACAGAGAAACTTTCTGAGTAAAATCAAGCACTTCTAGACCGTAGGCTTTTGTTAGAAAAATATAGCAGTCGATTGGCTTAAGCACTGGCATTTTCTTTAATTGAGTACCTTACTGATAGATGCAACGTGAAAATGAAGACACTTTATAATTTTGGTGTTAATGGAAAGCGGTTTGAAAGTTTTTAAATGGTGAATTTTCTTGTGGTTGAGGAATTTTCCTTTTATTATTACGGTGACACCTTGAGGCAGCTTTTTAGGGGTTATGGGTTCGGGGTGATGGTGTGCAGCCTGTTAAAGGCATCTCCATCATAAATTGTCCATATACATTTAGGTGACCCGTAAGATTTCTCTGTGGTGTATGCCCCTTGTAGCCTGTGTGGCCCTCTACAAGATTTCACTATTGGTAATTCCACCTGACATTCTGTAAATATTTGTTAATTTGTGATAGTATTTAGTAGTGTGCGTAATAAATTAGTTATCCTTTGCGTAGGAGAAAGCCCTGTATGGAGAGTGATTGATTCAGTGCTGTTTGTTGCATTGTGAGTTCTGAGTCGCTCTGCCAACCGTACCGCATCCTGAGTAAGTCTTGTACTCCTCTGCCTTGCTATCTTGAGAGTCAAGTGCTAAAAAGGGGTGCTTGGCTCCCAGTTTGGACATTGCAGAATGAGGGCCCCTAGGACCTCAGTGGCGAAATACCCCCGTTGTCACATTTGAGACCCAAACCCTCTGATTGCCCGTGGACCTCCTGAAATGGATTTCTATCATAAATGCACTGCAGTGGGTTGCCTTCTTAGTTTGAATTCCTGGAACATGAGTAGTTTAAAATAGCTCGGCTCTTGACTTACTACAGCGGTCTTCAACTCCGCACCTTGTTCTTCTTCAGGTCAGCTGGATCTTTGCCACCATTTTAGAATGGAGCATAAATCAATATCGAATTTCACACTACTTATAATGTTCAGACTATAATGAGAGTTTAGATGAATTTTAAAAGCTTTATTTATCTTTTTAAGTTTAGTGGTTTGAGTTTTAATCTCTTTCTTCAAGTTCAAATTAGTTAAATCAGTTTACAGAAATATTAGGAAAAATAAAAGTTAGCAATCAACAGGTAAAAATTACAGCGTGTTTCATAAAGGAAATTGAATTAAATTCCTAATCTACTCTAATAGATCCTAATCTATCAGAACCCATGAATAGGCCTTTAGAAAAGAGTGAGAATTTTGAAGAGCCTTTAGAAATAGTATTTAAAAATTAGTTGAACCTCAAATGAAGAGTAGTTCTGGAAACCACGTCCAAGGCTTCTCTCAATCAAGAGTAAGTCACAGAAATATCTGTATTCGGAAAAAAGAATTCAGAAAACACCATCACAGTATAAAAAGGCAAAAGGATAGTCACTGAGCAATTAGCCTGGACCAGTCTGATCAGCATAAAGGTCTCAGTTCGTGTCTAAGGAAAGGGTGGTGGAAGAGATTCTGAAGTCTCATAACTAGGAACACATATATTAAACAAAAAAACATATGTATCCTTCATCTTCGGTGCTATGTCATATTCAACCAATGGTGAAAGGATCATCCGATGGACTGTCACATCCTTCTTCATTCCCACAGTAGCATACGATAACAGCTAGCATTATCTTCAAGTGGCATACTAAGGGGAGAGGAGTTGGCCTAACATTAGGGGACTCGACCTCGGACCTGGGGGGGCTGGATTCGAGTCTCCCTAACGACGCTAAACCTCCTGTGATTCTGGACAAATCACGTAATCTCCCGTGCCTAGCAAAAAAATGAATGTGTGTCCTCATGTAACGTAACTGGTGCTATATAAAGCGCTCTGATACCTGATTGGATTGGGGTCAAGTTCGCGCTATATAAAACTCTGCTAAAAAAAAAAAGTTGCAATTTCCTTTATACATTAGTTTTCAAATCGATTTCCCACGAGAACCCTGCTGCTTACTCAATCAGCTATTCAGAACTCCCCTGCATGACAATGAACTAATCTAAAGCAGAAACATTCTAGTTACAACTTCTAGGGTTATGCATCACGGGCTTTATATTTCTCTCCATATACTTAATGTTTTAATATACTGTTGGTTATTCATCATTAGGAACAAGTGACAGCTAAAATCTATCCAAGAACGATAAGAACATGTCGCTTAGGAAGGAAAGAATACATTTATCTGAATCAGCACGTTCTACGAGGGTGACATGTTTTTTTAAGGCTAACGTGAATTTTTTATTTAATACTGCACCCTGCCACATTCGGCTAAAACGAGTATTTAAGAAAGTAAGTTAAAACAAAGGAACTACAGAGAATAGAGAAGGAATGAGACAATAAGAACATCAGAGGGTCCCTGTACTAAAGAATAACGGGGTAAAGTAGCAGGGAATAAGCAATTCAAAATACAACAAGAACAAACCCCTATTGGAAAGATAACCCCTCAAAACCACAGAGTAGAAACAGTAAATTATTATAATATTTTGTTTTTTATTATAAAAATATATAATTGTAGATCAGTTTCTTTTTTTGAATAAATCATTTCATTTTTTGTTCATAAATATTCACACATAGCCAGCTATTCATCAGGCTAGAGTAGACGAAGTAATACAGTTACAAGGACAGAAACATTTAAACAATAACAATCAGTGCAATATGTGTAAGAGGTAATCACATACAAATATGTAGACGATGCAATACAAAAACCTAAAAAACACAGAAATGCGCGACGCGCGTTTCGGAGTCTTCCTTCCTCAGGGCGTTGATGGCATTTCAAAGGCGGAGAAACTTAATACAATATAATGCAATAAACCAACAAATAAATCAGAAATGACTAACATAAATTATCTTTTATGCCTTGTCAATATTATCTTAAATTCTTTCACTTATGGTCTATGAGTCTCTAATTACTTTCTCACCTACTGGCTACTACTTCCTATTTTTCATTTTTGATTTCTATTTCTATTTTTATCTTTTACTCTCTAACTCTCCTTGTATTCTAGCACCTCTGAAGTACTTTGTGCTTATTTTTTCTTGTATTTTACAATGGATAACCTAGCTATCTCTTTCTCCACAGATAATATTGACGAGGCATAAAAGCTAATTTATGTTAGTCATTTCTGATTTATTTGTGGGTTTATTGCATTATATTGTATTAAGTTTCTCCGCCTTTGAAATGCCATCAATGCCCTGAGGAAGGAAGCCTCCGAAACGCGCGTCGGCGCATTTGTGTGTTTTTTAGGTTTTTGTATTGTATCGTCTACATATTTGTATGTGATTACCTCTTACACATATTGCACTGATTGTTATTGTTTAAATGTTTCTGTCCATGTAACCGTATTGCTTCGTCTACTCTAGCCTGATGAATAGCTGGCTATGTGTGAATATTTATGAACAAAAAATGAAATGATTTATTCAAAAAAAGAAACTGATCTACAATTATATATTTTTATAATAAAAAACAAAAGAATATAATAATTTACTGTTTCTACTCTGTGGTTTTGAGGGGTTATCTTTCCAATAGGGGTTTGTTCTTTTTGTATTTTGAATAGAGAAGGAATGAGACCTAGCTTAACTTGACAATGAAATTAAAATAGAAATGGATGCTTCCTCCAAAGAAAATCAGGCTAAACAGGTTACACTTAATTTGCACGTTTAGAGAAAGGCACCGTTTCGTTTTTGTTTCTTTAAGTTAAGCATACCCACGTTAATGTTTTACAAGCTATCCGCATTATTCAAGCTACATTTTCTTGCTTTATCAGAAGCATATTTTCACAATGGTGATCAACAGTTTCGCTGGGCATCACATACTGTTTTCACAGGTATAGTCTTAGAATTCTTTTATGAATTTCATTTTCATGTGTGAAAATCTCCAAACAAGGGAAAATGTATTTACTGTCTTCTTTCTTGTCTTCTTTTCCGCAGACAAACTATTTTCCCATTGAGAATTCACTTCTTCTACCCCGACGTCAATTTTTTCAATTGTTTGTTGCCCACTTCCACCATGGAAACAGATTTACTGCTCCCAGTTAAAGAAAATCTCCAATTGTTTCCAGGATGAAAATGGGCAGAGACCCACAAATTCACAGATTAATGAACAGGCAAAATCTTTCTCAGACATACATGACATGGAAAGTACGTTCCCCACTCATGACAGCGGTCTCATGTAATATTACATCATACTGTAGTAATGTAATGCGTCCCTAAAGAGGTCTATGGGCACCAATTCATGTTTTGTGAATACAAAATGAAATGTAAATTTTCACTCGTTGTTGACGTCATTATCCCAAATTATCTTGACTTGCGAATGAAAGTCACTTTATGAATAGGGGCCGGTATGTTTGCAAACTATCAACGCACTGCTAGACGTTTAGATCATTATAGCATCAGGAAGGAACTAAAAACACTTTTTTCAAAGATAACATTTCCTGTTTGTCTTTCTTGTTCTCATTTCATCAACAAGCATTAACGATGCCTATGTACATTGCTTTTACATACCTCTGCCCTCAATATCATAGATCTTAGTTGGCTTCTTTAAATTTTGTGTTTGGGGACTTGTGTAAGTCCGGTTGTTTTTCATGCTGGTCTTGTCATTTGTTCTGATTACTGTGCCAATCGTTACTGTAATCCAGGTAATGAGTGGCAATAAAATTCCACATATGTATGGGGCCTATAAATATAGCTTATGAATATGTTTATAGTGCCTTTATATATGAGGTGCCCTTTATGTGTTGCATTCTAGTATAAAAGCATTTTGTGATTTTGTATATCAGGAACTTTAATTGTTGTATATTTATATGAAATTAGTATTTATTTTTGGAAACACAACTAAAGACTATAAAATTTGGAAAAGTATAGAGTTGCTTATACTCTTATCGTTCACCTTTACAAATGATAATACATGTGAATATCAGTTGTCATTCACATACCTGGCTCACTTACTTTGCCTCTACCGTTGCAAGTGTGGCTGTCGAGGTATTTTGTGGCACGTTGAACCAGTCCGAGTTCAAATGATATCAGCATACACTGCATGTAGAGCAGCGGCGGCCGGCGCAGGTAAGCGTGGTGGGGTGGTGAGACGGGTGGGACGGGGCAGGGTGGGAGGGGGGAAGTCGATAGACAGCAGAATAGGTAAAATTAAATAAATAAATACCTATTCCATCGTCTGTCGACTTCCCCCTCTACCCCACCCGACTCCACCACTTTCCTGCACTGGCCACGACTGATGCAGAGGAGTATCTCCAATGCAGTTTATGCCTCTGGTGTGGTTGTGCTCCATAGGTCACCCATCATCAAGAGCATGAGTTTCATTTTAACTTTGGACATCTTTATCTTTGGCATCCTGGCGGAGAGGATTCCAACACTTTCTAATGTTTTCGTCAGTGTTGATGCTACACCCTACGACATTTATTTTTTTGGTGATACACCACAAAATGCTGTGATGTTACTGTTGGCTGATATTAGCCACAACAGGATAGTTGCAGGCTGATTTATATCTTGGAGGTATCGATACTCTGTCGCAACAGCAACAGAGTATCCATACCCATAACAATCTGGCCCGCCTGCCCAATTGAAATGTGGGTGAGCCTTTGGTTTCATTACGGTGGAGACTACTCCATCTCTGCTTTGTTTAAACCCCCTCCGACAGCCAGATGGAGTAAGAGACATCTGTGGTTGACTTCTAATTCCACCCACCTAATTTAGATCTGTGGAATCAGAAGTCAGTTTTCACTGCCAGTCACTGCCAGGAAAACCCTTTTACAGATGTGTGCCTCTTCAATATTACAGTCCCTTGAGTGCAATTGCTGTTTCGTGACAGCAGCAGGACTTTCAGGTTGCTGATGGTGAATATCTCCTGAGTGAAAACAGTATCTGAACTCACATATTTAATCACTCATCCGTCTATACTTACCTCCCAGTGAATTAAGTATCTGCTCTAGGGATCTGCCTTTAAACTATGTCACTGATACCTTAACTGTACATATTCTGTGAGAGATGAAACTTTTAGCAATAGGTCTGCCTTGCTGGATCTCTATGGGAAATGGAAGATTGATTTACTTCCTTATGTGAGAGAGGGAAGCTTGCTTTGCTACTGCATTGCTATCACTGTTCTGAGAGGAAGTAAGCCTTGCACTGCTGTTGCCTGATTTGTACCTGTCCTATGATGAGAAATCCTGTGCTGCTGCCGCCCAAGCTGTATATGTCCTCTGAAGGAGGGAAGCTTGAACCATTTTGGACCAAGGTGTACCTGTTCTATGAAAAAGGGGTGTCCCATCTCATGAAAAACACAGAAGATATTTTGAATAAACCCACATAACATACCCAGGCCACTCAGAAGCTTTTGTGGGACAAGGGCTAATTGCAGGGCCATGACCCAGAGACCCTGATTTCAATCTCGGCTTTCCAGATGGCCCAAACAAATGTGTGATCACAGGCAACTACTTTTCTTTGCCATGGCTCCTTTTCAGTGATCATCACAGTTAAGAGCACCTTGAAATAATTCAGTTCATGATGTGCACTGTACAAAAACCTCTCTAGTATATAATTTATTAGACCATAATATTGTTCCATCTATAACAATGAAAACGTCCTTACATAGGAGACCCAACATAATTGATTTGCCTCTCGGGTCACTCGTAAAATTGTCATCAGGGCAGAAGAGGGGAAAGAACATGATACCAATTCATGAATTGAATTCCACAAAGTCTAATCAGGAAACCTGGTTTAAATTCCAACATTGGAGCTTGACCAAACTGTGAGACCATAGACAATAATGTCCTACACTCTTTTCCATGATCCACACATTTGAAAGCACCTTGAACTAATTCAATTTTGAATGTGCACTGAATAAAAATCTCTCTTCTAGATGGTTGAGATCATGTTGTTCCATCTCTAAAAATAACCTAGAAGAAACAAAAGAACTAACTTGCCTCTTTCACAACTTTTGGGTGGTATCATGCAAGTTATTCTTTGGGATAGGTATTGGCTATGGATGCCACTTCTGTTCCAATGGCCAGGCCGAAACTTTATAAAATAAAATACATCATCACTTGAGTCACAGATGCTGGTGCACTTTATGTATTCCACACATTTCATTCCATCAGATTCTATTATCCTCCAAGTAACGAATCAATAAAGAAGAAAATGAGTCACGAAACAATGAATGTCTGTTTTACCAACAGTAAGGGTGATCGTACAGGTTGAGCACCTTTAATATCCCTTCTATTGTATATGACTGCAGCACTCAGGGCTAACAAGAATGGTACTTGGCAGTTGATAAAACAAACCCATGTTGCCCTCCAGTGCTAAGGCATGGGAGAAGTGCTCTAATAGATATGTGTAGTGGATAAGATGCTGACCTTGTAATTTGGAGACATGGGTCCTCAACTCTGCTTTGTTCTCAGTTCTGCATTGGCACTTGACCAAACATTATGTGATTCTGGGCAAATCAGTTTCTTTACCTGTGCTTGAAATTGTATATACTGTGTAAAAAAAATACTGTGTAAAAGAAAAGTGTCAAGGTATGTACTGCATGCCTCAGCGGCGGCGCGACGTGGTGACGCGGAGCAAGCGCCAGGAGGCGCATAAAATCGCAGAGGGACCGGCGGAGCGGGGGGGAGCAGTCTAACCACAAACTTACCTGCGGAGCCACGCCACGCTACGCCATTGCCGCCATTGCCGCCACCGCCAAGGGTCCAACGGTCACCAGCATCTTCCGCGTCGCCGCCCCGGGACTGCAATTCCCAGCAGCCTCAGCGGCGGCGCGACGTGGTGACGCGGAGCAAGCGCCAGGAGGCGCATAAAATCGCAGAGGGACCGGCGGAGCGGGGGGGAGCAGTCTAACCACAAACTTACCTGCGGAGCCACGCTACGCCATTGCCGCCATTGCCGCCACCGCCAAGGGTCCAACGGTCACCAGCATCTTCCGCGTCGCCGCCCCGGGACTGCAATTCCCGGCAGCCTCAGCGGCGGCGCGACGTGGTGACGCGGAGCAAGCGCCAGGAGGCGCATAAAATCGCAGAGGGACCGGCGGAGCGGGGGGGAGCAGTCTAACCACAAACTTACCTGCGGAGCCACGCCACGCTACGCCATTGCCGCCATTGCCGCCACCGCCAAGGGTCCAACGGTCACCAGCATCTTCCGCGTCGCCGCCCCGGGACTGCAATTCCCGGCAGCCTCAGCGGCGGCGCGACGTGGTGACGCGGAGCAAGCGCCAGGAGGCGCATAAAATCGCAGAGGGACCGGCGGAGCGGGGGGGAGCAGTCTAACCACAAACTTACCTGCGGAGCCACGCCACGCTACGCCATTGCCGCCATTGCCGCCATTGCCGCCACCGCCAAGGGTCCAACGGTCACCAGCATCTTCCGCGTCGCCGCCCCGGGACTGCAATTCCCGGCAGCCTCAGCGGCGGCGCGACGTGGTGACGCGGAGCAAGCGCCAGGAGGCGCATAAAATCGCAGAGGGACCGGCGGAGCGGGGGGGAGCAGTCTAACCACAAACTTACCTGCGGAGCCACGCCACGCTACGCCATTGCCGCCATTGCCGCCACCGCCAAGGGTCCAACGGTCACCAGCATCTTCCGCGTCGCCGCCCCGGGACTGCAATTCCCGGCAGCCTCAGCGGCGGCGCGACGTGGTGACGCGGAGCAAGCGCCAGGAGGCGCATAAAATCGCAGAGGGACCGGCGGAGCGGGGGGGAGCAGTCTAACCACAAACTTACCTGCGGAGCCACGCCACGCTACGCCATTGCCACCATTGCCGCCACCGCCAAGGGTCCAACGGTCACCAGCATCTTCCGCGTCGCCGCCCCGGGACTGCAATTCCCGGCAGCCTCAGCGGCGGCGCGACGTGGTGACGCGGAGCAAGCGCCAGGAGGCGCATAAAATCGCAGAGGGACCCGCTTCGCGGGACGCGTGCGGGACGCGCCGGGCTAAGCCCGGGCAAAGGGCGGGCCGTCTGTGGCCGTCAGGGGCCAAAGGAGGCCGGGCCGGGCCATACCCCTTTCTTCCTAAACACAACCAGTCCAGGAGGATGCCCTCTCCAGGACTTTGCAAATCTACTGCCAGGGAAGGGGGCTGCAACGCAGGGACGTTGGACAAGTACTTCAAACCTACCAAAGAAGATGTAGGTAAGGAAAACTCTTTGGAGAAACGCAGGGCCGAGCGGCGGCGCTCCATTGATTCCATGAAGAATACGCCCCTGCCAGAGATCATCCCGTATCCCATTACCCAAGAGGATGGCACGCCCCCACTTAGTCTAAAACCTCTGACCCCTGAGGACTTCCCTCTCTTATTGCGGGACATCCCCACTTCCCCTGAGTTGGCCCCTGGAAAAATTCTAGATATAACCCCTTCTGGGACTTCTACTACCCCTGTTAATTTGGTTACTCAAACCCCACCTCCGCATGCAGCTAAGAAAAGCAAGCCTAAACAAAGAGTTGAGGTAGAGTTGCACAGGCCCCCACCGAGTAAACGCAGTAAAAAGTCAATGGGGGGCAGGGGGAAAGCCAAACCGTCACATCTAGATTTTGGCAAAAAACACACACTTGTACCCCAACCTGGGAGGGATAATAAGATTGTCCCCACTGCTCTTCTCTCAAAGGCCCCTAGTCCCATTAGAGCTACTATTCCAAACGTCCCAGTGGCTGACACACTTAACCCTTTTACAGCTATAGGGAGCCTAGAATCGCTACTGCGTTCTCTGCTGCAGCCCATTAGCGATAGTTTGATAAAAGTAGAGAGCAGGCTCACCTTATTGGAAACATCTCTTACTAATCTGAACACCTTAGTTAGCAAGCAATCCAATAACACGGGACCTTATCCCTCCGCAGGAAACCTTACTAAAAAAGGAATTACGAAGGGCAATAACAAAGTTTCCCCCCAGAGTGCGACTACTGCCCCTCCTTTGCAACCATTAATGGCTGTCTCAGACCAGGCACCGCGCTGCAATGCATCTAATAGGCCCATACAGACAATGCACTCTGCCCCTCAAAGTTCCCATTCGGGGACTATTGACGGCAATCTAGAAGTCGGTGGTATTCCTCCACCCTCCCCGGGTCGGCCGGCTCAAAGTCCACGGAGACCAGACTTGCCACCAGAGGCTAATAATCTAACGGTGGTCCTAGCAGGCGTCCCCCGCTTAAGACTAGGGGAGAACGAAGATTACCAATCACTAAAATACAAGGTCATTAAATGGCTAAATTGGAATCGACCCCTACCGTCTCATTTTAACAATGAGATTATTATGGTAAGAAGGGTCCCCTGGTTAGGTAAAACTAGGAAATCAATAATAGGGGACTGTATCCTGACAAGCTTTAAGGACCCGGGCACTGTGCGGCACATTTGCAAAGGAATAAATAGGTCACTGGATTCTACTATCCAGACCATGCCAGTATCCTTTTTTTTCCCCCCTACCCATATGCACTACATTCCGACACAAGATGAGTGGGTGAGGGTGGAACAGAGACATAGACACAAGGATCATGTACAACGTCCAAGTCTTCAAGTGCAGGACAGGCCCTACTTCCATTTTAATCGCTTTAATTGCCTGAACAGTTTGGATGGGGTTGATTGACTTTCTAGTCACAAGCCAATGGCTTTGGATTGCGGTGTTTGTAGTTCTCCCAAGCTACCTACCTCGACTGCTGTTAAATTGCATGGGCCACTGAACAATCTGGCGGTCTTGGACAATTTATTGGTCCATAATGTTCCCAATGCCTTTGGAACTCCGATCGACCCATCACTGGTGGAGAGTGTCTACAGTAGACCTTTTGATTTACCGGCCCCTACTGTTAGTAGTACGTTAGAACCCCCGATTTCAGTGGAGCCCGGAATTACACTTCTTAATTGTCCTGGACCGGCACCTAACACCCCTGGATTTTTGAGGCTAATCTGTTGGAATATCGCTGGCCTCGCTAACAAACTGGAGGATTCGGACTGGGCAAATTACATCGAGTCGGGGGACATATGTATGTTCCAGGAGACCTGGGCCAGAGAGGAACATGGCCATCAAGGCTACATGTCATTCTCCATTCCAGCGAGATGGGAGGGCAAAGGCCGGCCGTCAGGAGGACTCACGACTTGGGTTGCATCCCATCTGGGTTGTGTGGCAACTCGGATCCCGACCAACTCTGAGGACATCCTTGCAATTTCTCTATTATGGCCCAACCAAGTTAAACTGGTGTTTATTAACATTTATTCCAGGCCAATGGGGAATGTAAAGGAATCGCCGACCATAGATGAACTCTCCAATTTTCTAACTGACCTATCGAGTGACTCATATTATGTTGTGGGAGGGGATTTTAATTCTCACTTTGAGCCACTCCCTGGTCTATTGGATGGGTTATCATCTGATGAAGAAGTTAAATGGGCAGTCCCTATGGTGGAAGCCCCACCTCCAAAGGCGTGGACCCCTTTAGCGGTGCAAATCACAGCCCTCACCCTGAAGTTTGGACTCAGAGCTTGTAATGGGCGAATAAAATCTGACATACCCAGTAAAACCACCTACAACAGGCTGGGAAGAGAGTCCCGCCTGGATTATGTCTTGGCTCAAATAGTGAAGTGGCCGACAATCCAGGACTTCAGGGTGATGGAAAGGTCTGATAGTGACCATAATGCACTTGAGCTCGACCTTGTCCATCCCGGCCCCCAAGCTCCTCTGAATAATGTGGTAGAAAATACCCCTGTACTTCTCCTTGACAACAACCGCAGAAGGATCAGGTGGGAGCACTTGGCCACGAGCAAGAATAAACTCCCTAGGCTCTATGATGGGATAATTCCCATTTTGGAAACTGTAGGTTGCTTGGACGCCGAACCATACAATAAAGACTCCCAGGGTAAATTATTCAAAGCCCATGAGGAACTTATAAAAGCTGCGGCACCCCATCTCACTTGTAGCCCGCGAAAGGCAAAAGGGGGGCGTCCAGGAAAAACACTATGGTACAACCTGGCCTGCAGAAGGGCAAAAACAGAGCTCCTCAAACTAATCAAGGAGGGTCTTGGTGGGGATACTCTAAAACAAAGCAGGCGAGTTTATAAGAAACTCACTGCCCACGCTAAGGCAGAATGGGAGGAAGAACAGTGGGAAAAACTCACTAAGGCACTAGCAACCCAAGACCATCGGTTGTTCTGGAGGATTGTGAATGGGGGGTCGGGGAACTTAAAATCGGCACTAGAGCCCAATATTGCTCCTGGGGTATGGCAGGCTCACTTTCAGACTCTATATAGCCCTGACTCGGAGGAATCCCCTGTTGCTGATGCGGTAGGCCTCCCGGACTATGAAGGGGAGCTGATAACGCTCGGTGAAGTGATTGCTGCCATTTCAGGACTTGCCCCTGGAAAGGCGCCGGGACTGGACGGACTACCAGGGGATATGTTTAAGCAGGAACCTGTTGTATGGGCCCCTTATCTTACCGCCCTCTTCAATGGAGTTATTGGTGGTATGGAGATCCCTAGTACTTGGCTGGGGGCTGAGGTGGTCCCCATCTTTAAAAAGGGCTCACCTCTCCTCCCAGCCAACTATAGACCAATCAGCTTGATAGACGTGACGCAGAAGCTGTTTGGTAGGGTGATGTTGAATAGGCTACAGGACTGGATTGAGGAGGTGGGAGCCCTTAGCCCATACCAGGCGGGATTCAGGAGGGGGGTATCCACAGTGGACCAGGTTTTTAGATTGAATCTGGTCTACTGGCGGGTAGCGAAAATCGAGGGCGGTAGTTTGTACACAATTTTTGTGGACTTACGGGCCGCTTTTGATTTGGTGCCCCGGGGGAAACTTTGGAGCATCTTGGCAGAGATGGGCGTCCCCCCGGACATCCTCTTGATCTTACAGAGATTGCATCACAATAACTATGCCCGAGTGAGGTGTGGGAGGGCGGGGGAACTGACCGACAGATTCCCCGTTGACCGGGGGGTAAGGCAGGGCTGTGTATTGGCACCGACCCTGTTCTGCCTCTTTGTCAACGGGGTAATCGCCCATTTGAATGCCACTGAATACACTGACGCCCCGAAATTGAATGGCAGCAGGGTGCCCGCAATTATGTTTGCGGACGACACCCTGCTGCTATCCAAAACCCCCATGGGTATTCAGAGGATTCTTGACTCCTTCGTGGCCTTCTGTAACGATAGGGGGCTCGAAATTAATGCGGCAAAAACCAAATATATGGTTCTGAACCCGAGGCAAAAACTTCGCCCAAATCCGCAATTGGGAGCTGGACGGCTGGAGAGAGTGACTACCTTTGAATACCTTGGTGTGACTATTAACGAGACCATGACTTGGGGATCCCACCAGAGCAGGGCAAGCCTCAAACTCACGCAGATCACTGGGGGTATTGCTCGTATGATGAATGGTTCATCATATCGTCCATTGGGGGCATTGATCCAGATATATAAAGCCCAGGCTCGGGGAGCAATAATGTATGGGGCGGAAATATGGGGCCACACGTCTTGTAAGAGTCTGTCATTAGTGGAAAACAAGTTTATTAGACAGATAGCCGCACTCCCTCCCAGTACTCCGCTCCTCCCCTTGAGGCTAGATCTGGGCCTACGACCATTAGCTGACGAAATAAGCCTGAGACCTCTAGCACTTTGGCGTAGGCTGTGGAGCAGTATTGATCTCGTAGAATATAGGGCGGAATTGGCTGAACTTTTGAAAGAACCAATGGCGCTCAGTATTCCCTGGGTCAAAAACATCCAAGCCATTTGTGTGGGAATAGGGCTCCCCGACCTATGGAATGACCCGGCGAGAGCCGCACCGAAAATATCCAAAAGGTCCCTGGCTAAGGTTTACCATGAATATAAACTAGACAGGGCTCAAGCTACCTAGGCAGAAGGGTCCCTAGCTTCTGTGTTCATGCAGAGCAAGGATGTCTATAGACTGGAGAGGGTGCTGGATTCCATCTCCCCCGTACTCACCAGGAAGCTGTTCCTCCAATGGAGATACGGCACATTGCCGTTCAGATTTTTCACAAGTACCTGGTCATCGGGTCCCACCCTAAAGCAGTGCCCAGCTTGTGACGCCATGGAAGAAACTGATTTGCACGTGGTTTTCTTCTGCCCTGCCTATAAAATAGCACGAAAATACTGGCTCCTCCCGTTGATAAGGAATATGGGTTGCAGGGAATACGCACCAATGTACAGAATCTTAAAAACTGATCTCTCTGGCCCAATTGTTTTCGCATTAGCAAAATTTTTGACCAATGTTTGGCACACGCGCAACCGGATTTTAAAGGCGTTAGGACCCCTATAAATGTTTTTACCTCTTACCAGAGATTGAATATGTATATTGTACTCTTGATTGTTTTCACTTTGATAACTGCTGTTTAATAACTTTTTATCTTAAATTCTGAATTATTTATGTATTTTATGCTTGTACATATTTTATCTGTGCTTTTATGGTCATCTGACCGAAATAAAGCTATCAAAGTAAGCATGCCATATACACTGTACTGTCATTGTCTTGTGCCATTCATCAATGGACACCTCCACTGAGCTATGGATCCATTCTTCTTTCTATGATCTAACATACTGCTGTGTTTGTCCAGTAGAAATGCTTTGTTTACAAATAAATACAAATACAAATATTGAAGGGCAGGTATATATCACTAGTTGTGAAATAGTCAAGGTACGCTTTTGAGGGACAGATATCTAACAAATGTTATCGATTTGATTCAAAATCTTTATTCGGCACAATCAAATTAGGCCATTAAAATACAGAGAATAAAAGACAACAATAAATAAAAAAGCTATACAAAATACAATATCAGGAACTAAACAATTAAAAATCCCAGCTTTGTCCTCGTACTACAAGTTAGAATAAAATCATTTTCCTAGTTCGAATTGTGTCCCAAATGTAAGAAGCAATATTGAGGCAAAGAAATGCACAGAGATATCGTAAAGCAGCATTATAATCCCTAATATTATTTGCAAAGGAAGAACGGTTTCAAGTAATATTTCCTTAGGCCATCAAAAAAGCTACAGAGTCAAAGAAAGTGTTGAGTGTTCTGCCTCGAAATACCATCACATGGCATGGGACCATTTCCATAGGTCGTTGCTTCATGATGGGGAAGGCGACAAGAAAATGCACTATGCCCAACTGCAGCCTAGTAAAAATTAAGCGGTGTTGCATATTAGTCACCAAAGACAAACATGGTTGGTAACCCTCCTGGAAAGCATTCGACATGTAAAAAACAACAGTAGATTTCTTTGACTCAACAAGGGCTATGCTTTCTAGCACTTAGGAAAGAGACTTTAACCTCATTCTTATGGAAAGGAAGCATACTATGTGGATCATGGGGCACAGGGAGACAAATAATGATTTGATGTAAGAGAGCCAGGGAATATTAAAACCATGGTCTAGTGCTAAACAATACAAGATGATTGATTTTGTAAAACCTGTTTGGGCTTTTGCCCATATGGAATGCCAAAGTAATATAGGCTTCAACTAAAGTAAGTCCTACATGTGGGTTATCCCCATCTCCTTATGTACAATAAAAGATAGTATGGAGGCTAGACTACATGGCAGATGCCTAAGAAAGTTGTTCTCCTCAACCTGGAGAGGAACACATAGCGTATAGCTCCAAGGGCCTCCACCGTACTTGACAGCCGACAATGATCTTGCGTTGTATTTATTGATCATTTCATTAACAGGACGGCTACCAAGTTTATGGGAAAATCTAAAGACTCCCTCACAGACACTGCTCATTTTTGATCTAGCATTTTATACATGTTGGGACCATGATTCATCACTGGAAAAATAGTTCCCAAATAACAAAATGAGTTAACCCTCTCAAATGGAGAGCCCCTATTATAGAAGGTCCTACACATTTCTATATTTCTTGCTTGACATCATAAATGTTTTAGTGTTGTTAATCTTCATTCTTCTGGCGTCCATAAAATCAGCAAATGTGTCCATTAGTCTCTGCAAACAGACGGAGTCCTTGACATCAGCACAACGTTGTTGCATACAACAACACAGGAAACGAACGTCCGTCAACAATTGGCGCGTCAGCCTGCCGAGCCGGAAGGACATCATCAGCCCCATTAATAAAAAGAGAGAACAAGACAAGAAAGGTACCAAGACGCAACCCTGTCTATTTCCCCTCTTCATCTTAAACAATTGGGAACACTTCCCATTGTGGCCATAGTGGACCTTGGCAAACAGATTTTCATACACATTGGCTAAAAAAAGGACAATGTTCTTGAGGGCTCCAAGCAATAGCAATGTAAGCTAAAGAATCGACAAAATCAAAAGTGTTGCTGAGGTCGGCAAAACATAAATAGACAGACCCTGGCACAGCTCTAGTGTAGTTTTCGGGGAGCTGGTCTATATTCGCACACTGCTCGACTGTACCCAACCCCCTCCTGAATCCCTACTGGGCCTCCAAAAGAATGGAATTGTCCCCTGCCCACTGCTCTAATCTCTGTAGGAGATCATTTCCCTTCAGCTTAGCTGAGGATTCCAGGAGAAGATGGGAGAGATAGCACTTTGGGTCAGATCTGTCCCCCTTCTTACAAATAGGCACTATGATTGAATCGGCCCAACTAGAAGGCATAGTACCCTCTGCAGCTGCATTGAATACTTTGGTCACAATTGGGCCCCATAGTTCACCCTTTGCTCTAAAGGCATCAACCTGGACACCATCAGGGATAGGTGCCTTACCCCAGCACTATGTTCCTAAGGCAAGAAGTACCTCATCTAAAGTGACGTCGAGAGACCTTTTAGGGGGTTAGTTAGCACTCTTACCTATGTCCAGAGAGCCATCACCCTTCACAAAAATATGCCTGGAAAGTGATAAACCCACATTTGTTCAGGTACCAATGAGGTGAGTTCAGGTGCGGTGCCATTTTTCAAATAGGTGGTATTAGCCTGACTCCACAACAGAGTTACATCATTGGTCTTGGCTGCCTGGGCCAAGTTTGACCAAGCCACTTTCCTGAGCACTTTTTCCTGGTGGCTAATACCAGGTTATAGTTTCTTTGTTAATTGCTTGATAACAAGGTAGTCCCTAGGGAAACTATGCAAGGCCATCCATAGGAGCTTAGATGCCTGGGTACAAGAATGGCTGAACCATCCATGTCTTTTGGTAGTTCTTAGTCTAGGGCAGGGGTTTTCAAACTGTGGGGCGCGACCCCCAGGGGGGCCGTGGAGTGATGCAAAGGGGGTCGTGCCTTCCCAGTCACACTTCTGCCCAGGCCCAAGGGCTTCAGCCCCCACCCCCACCTCTTCCCCCGCCCTGTGTCACAGCCCGGGCTGCTGCAGTGAAGCTTGAGCTGCTGGGGGCTCAGCTGGGCAGTGTCTGGAGTCTTATCTCCGGCACCCCCTTGTTTTTCACAGGTCTTTAAAGACCATTTGCATTTTTACATGCCTTTGCAAACTGGTTACAGAGGCTTAGGTGTTTTTCCTGGTTCCAGTACTCCCTGGGTCCCCACTCAGCCTATTCCTTTCATTTGCATTTTACATTTACTGCTGTAGTGTGAGAATGCATTTCAAGGAAAGGAATACAAAGTAGGCTTGCCAAAAGAAAAATGCCTGCCGTGTTTTGTTTAAAGAGCCTGCAAAGATCTCCTCTTGGTACTAAATAGACTTAGAAATAAAAAAGTATGTATGCATTCGTTATGTGACTTTTCTGTCTTTGTTCTCTTTAATTATCAGTCATGGATCATTGAGGCAGCCCTAGAACACAATTAAAAGTGCTTTCTATTTATATTTGCTGTTGGAAGTATGCACAGATAAGTGCTGAAAATACCGCTTTAGGTGACTGCTTTTTTTTGTACCGACTGGGCCATCAAAATAATCTGCTGGCAACCCTAACCATAGGACTGGAAGTTTGTTACAGGATCAGCACATTATTTATTTCCTGCACCCTCGATCCCCGATTAATGCCGCAATAGTTTAACTTAGATCTTAAACTCTACGCCGCCGTCAATAACATGCTGAGTTACTTCATGGGTCTGGGAATGCACCCTGCATTCAGACGACTCATTCCTCATTCTCGCCCTTCATTTTCACACTCACCCTGCACCCACAGCGATCACAATGCACTTACACTGATCACCATGCACTCGCACCATTCACCCGCTCACCTTGCACTCACAGTGATCACTCTGCACTCACAATGCACTTGTGCTGCTCACCCTATACCTCAACCTGCAGTCAAACGAGTACACTACTCATCCTGCACTCATGTGACACTTCAATCACCTGTCCCCCTCACTACTCAATATGCAACTCACTCAAACAAGCCCATCAGTAATCATACATTCATTCATCCCATTCTGAACTTGCATCCGCACCCAAATTCATACGCCACCTCACTCACCCTGCAGTTTTATTTATTTATTTATTTATTTAATGTGTTTTTATATAGCGCGGACTTTACCCGAAGGTGTCAGAGCGCTTCACAATAGCAGCAGTAATGATACATACGGAGCAAAAATACAAGTGAGCATGTTACAAAATCAAATGGTACATTACATGAGGCAATAGTGACAATTGTGCAAGTATCAAGGGCAAACAAAATACAAGAGGTAGCAAACGATACGTTACAAACGGAAAAAGTGCCGTGTGCAGGTTACTAGAGCATACAAAGTAAACGTAGAGGTAAAAAGAAAAAAAATTGCAATAAATGGCCGACACTCAGAACACTAAAACAAAAGTTACGTTACATGAGGCAGTGGTGGCCGTAGTGCATGTATCAAAAGCAAACAAAATACAAGAGGTAGCATACGATACGTTACAAAAGGAGAAAGTGACATGTGTGCAAGTTACAAAAGCGATCAAAATACAAGTAAAAGTATAATACTGCAATATATGTCAGTCACTCAAAACACAAAACACACTGAGAAGGCACTTCTATAGGCATGGAGAACAGAATTTCCTATAATGGAAGGACTTCCTTCAGAAAATATAGGGCGTGAATTAAATTTGGAAGTGTCTTTGAAGGAGGAGAGATTTGAGGTCAGTTTTGAAGGCCTGGGAAGAGGTGGTGGTCCGGAGCTGAGGCGGAAGTGAGTTCCAAATTCTCACCGCGTTGCCTGAAAAGGATTGGGCCATCGATCTTTCCTTCTTGAAAGTGGGAGGTTCAAGCAATACATTTTCTGCATTCCGTGATGGTCTGGAGCCACCAGAGAGTTTCAGTTTATCCGCCAGGTAGCGAGGGGAGGATGAGTGCAAGGCTTTGTGGGTGATACAGGCAGTCTTGTAGATAGATCTTGCCTCTATGGGAAGCCAACGGAGGGTGGATAAAATGGGTGTGATGTGGTCGCTTCTTTTGGCCCCATATATGAAGCGAGCTGCTGAATGGAGAACAGACTTCAGGGGGGACAGGTGGGATTTGGGGAGGCCAGTAAGAAGAGAATTGCAGTAGTCCAATCTGGAGAGAACCAGCGATTGGACCAGGGTTTTAAGGTCGTGCTCCGGGAAGAAGCGACGAATCCCCCAAAGAAGGCGCAGTTGGTATCGAGCAGACTTTGCAATGGAATCGATGTGGGAGAGTAGATTGAGTTTTTTGTCGAGTATGACGCCAAGGGATTTTGCGCTCTCGACAATGATGGGTTTATTGTTCAGTAGATTAATCTGATCCATCCATGATTGCACTGGGGGAGGATAGAGTGAGGAGGAGAGGAGGAGGAATTCAGTTTTGGAGGGATTCAGGACCAGTTGATGAGTTAACATCCAGTTTTGAATGGAGTCGAGAGTAGAGCTTAGGAGGGAGAGATCGTGAGTGGAGGCCACCTTGAGGTAGATTTGAGTGTCGTCCGCATATAGATGATAGTGGATCCCGGATTTACTCAGGAGATTTCCCAACGGTTCTAAATAGAGATTGAACAGTGTGGGTGCAAGTATAGAGCCTTGAGGGACACCTTGACCGACCGCTAAAAGAGATGAAAGACTGTTCGCTATTTTGATCATTTGGGATCTATCAGAGAGGAAGGAGGCAAACCATTTGAGCACAGTGCCCTCCATGCCCATTCTCTGTTGCAGAGTGTTAAGGAGAGTATTGTGATTGACAGTGTCAAAGGCTGCAGAAAGGTCAAGAAGAATTAGAAGACAAGACTCCCCTGAATCGAGTATCCGCAGTGCGTCATCAATCACTGGCAGCAGGGCTGTTTCAGTGCTGCAGTTTTGAATGAAGCCGGACTGGAAGTTGTCCAGAAGATCATTGTCCTTGATATGGCGAGAGAGTTGTTTCGCTACACATTTTTCTGTGATTTTCGCAAGAAAGGGTAGGTTAGTGATGGGACTGTAGTTGTTAGGGTCGTTCGCATCAGCGGTGGGTTTTTTAAGCAGAGGGGTGACCTGCCCAGTTTTGAAGGAAACAGGAAGGGAGCCTTGACTGAGGGAGAGCTTGACCAGAGTGGTCCAATAGGAGAGAGAATGGGTATAGAAGTCAATGGCAATGGCACTAGGGATGGGGTCAAGAGAATGTTTTGAGGGCTTTGTATCGAGGATGCATTTAAGGAGGGCATCATCAGAGATGGGGTCAAAGTTTTGCCAAATGGTTAAGGATTTGCGCTCCTCTGTAGGGGTAGGATGAATGACCTGATCTACAAGTGATTTCACCTTTTCATCAAAGAATATAGCAAATTCCGCTGCTTTCTTTGTGGAATCCTTCAATTTGGAGGTTGGGGGAGAGCTGTTTGGGTTCTTGATGAGGTCGAATAGTTTTTTGGGTCTATTTTTGGCTGAGTCAAGGAGGGATTTGAAGTGCAACGCTTTTCCAAGGAAGATGTGCATGTGGTAGATTTTCGGTGGAGGGCGCTTGTCTCCATTGTTTCTCAAGGACTCTTAGGTACTTCCTTTGTTCATAGAGGGATTTGTTGAACCAAGGTGCTGAGGGAGTGGGCCTTTTCTTTTTGCTTTGGAGAGGAGCGACATTATTGATTTCGACTGCAAGGACTGTGAGGCATTGGGAGGTGAGTTCGTTAACATCTAGGTCCGGGTCTAGCCTTGGAAGTGATAGCAAAGCAGAATCACAGAGGGTACTGAGGTCAATGTTTTTAGTGTCACGGAACCAGGAAGTAGCCCTCTTAGGCTGGCCGAGAGTTATAGAGTGTGATAGCTGAAGAGAGAATGGGATGAGGAGGTGGTCAGACCAGTCTACATGAATAGGGGTAGCGATGGTCAGCAAGCCTGCTTTAGAAATGACAAGGTCCAGGGTTGAGCCCTTAGAGTGTGTTGTTTCAGTGCAGTGTTGGATAAGATCGTTTGCAGAGAGGAAGGTGGCCAGTAAGCTCGCATAGGTGTCTTCAGGCGAGCCCCAGTGGACATTGAAGTCACCCACGAAGATCTGATTGTCACTTTGCGAGTATTGGTCACTCCAGTCACTCCTCTTGTCCTACTCTCACTGTTGCATCGCTCACTGTGCACTCACATGGGCACTCTTGTCACCCACACAGTGCAGAGGGTTAATGTGCCTGCTACAAAGAATATGTACCATGCAGATCCCAGAAATGAGTGTGAGTAAACTATGAGTAGTGCTATAAAAAATGAAATGTTTGTCAGAAAGGTGCAATAGAGAGATGTGGTGCATTGTTGGTGAGTGGCAGTGAAGGAATTCATGGAGAAGGAGGAAACGGGGGTGGGGCATCAAAAAAGACTGATGCACCGGGTGCGACCAGCGTTAGGACCAGCCCTGACTGGGAGTGTTAGCCCCCCCTCTGAAGTTCTGGTCTAGTGGCTCCCCTGCTTCTGCCTATTATTATTTACATTTGTAGTGCACTACTGTTACAAAAAGATGTCCTGGGGCTAATAACCATCTACTGCCTGAAGGCAAATGAGAAACACACAGAAGGAGAAGGAGAACCAGCCAAATGGGGTAACCTACAGAGCATAGAGAAAGGTTTTTATATCTTCCTAAAGGAAAATAGATTCTTGGTGGAGCGAAGCAAAGGAGGGTGCACGTTCCATAACTGCGCGGCCTGCACCAAAACAGCGAGACAGACAATTCATGCCTTCTTGAATTAGGGAACAATAAGCAGAGTTGCACCTGCCGAGAGGTGCATCCGGGTCCGACCCGTATGCTTGGTGATGAGAGAGGACAGCAAGGGAGTGAGAGAATTTGATTGAAGAGGTCAGGGATGAGTAGAAATGTGAATTGCCGAAGAGAAGTGTGGACACACAAGAAGTGAGTGTGATCCAAAGGTGAGGGCTTCTGTTAGAACAAAGGGGAGATGTGAAAGAGGAATGGGGGGAATGCAGAGGTGTAAGTTACAAATAGACAAAAATTTGAATGGAGAGACGAGGTGAATGAGAAGTGTTGAGGGGCACGGGAGGTGACAGGGCCAGAGAGGCCATGAGATAAATGTGAGAGACTGTTAGAGATGAGGGCAGTGAAAAGACAAAGTTGCAAGAGGTGATTAAAGGTGAAGTGAGAGGTTGAATGGGGAGAATTCAGAAGTTGTAAAAAGGGGTGAAAGAAAATGGCCTGCAAAGTGGGAGAGGGATCCGGTGTTAGGAAAGGAGAGACGGATGGAACGGAGGGGGTGAGAGGAAAGCTGCATAGGTAAACTGCTTAACTCTGCACAAGACCCCCAGGGTTTTAAGGGACCCCTGCTACTCCCGTCCAGGGTCAGGTGAGCTTCTAATGTGGCAGCACGTATTCCTGCAGAGTGGAAGAGCCTTCACAAAGGTTGACTTGAAATCTTTCTGATGATAATTGCTGTATTTTGGTTATAAATGGGTACTGATTGGGTGAAATCTTTCCTCAGTGTTACTGTGTGTAACAAATGTCAAAATAATGAAGCAATGCTATCCCAAAATACGCGGCGTCACATAACCTCATTTACATTTTCATCCCACGCGATTTAGTCAACAGGTTTAGACATTTTTGTCAGGAGGGGATCCTTACGCCTCAAAATGTTGACAGGGGGGTCTCTGCATCCAAAAGTTTGAAGACCTCTGGTCTAGGGGATCATTTGAGTAGGGCATTAAGGGACCTGCAAATTATTTCAAAAGCATGCAACAACCTGCTTTGGTCCACCACTGTACCCAAACACTAATTTAATTCAGCTGCGCTCATAGTTAGCAACTTCTGTAACATGCAAAGAGGGTCGCCCCCTGCCCATTTGATATGGACACCATTAGGCCTGACTGGGATAACATTAGCAACACAAGGGAAAACTGTAGGGCTCCCTGCATGAAAGAACATAGATAGAGCTAGTGGGATGTGGTCATTCAAAGCGGCTGGAATTAGTCTAAGATTAAGAGCAAGGTCACTTACAGCAGAGGATTTCAAAATATGGTTGATAGTAGTATGTGCTCCTCTACCAATAAAAGAGAGGGTCTGTTCATTACCTCTAACACCCTTAATAGTACTATTCTCCAATAGTAAAAGGTCGTATTTGAAAATTAGAGAATTTAGGGATTTTTCATAGGCGTTGTGTGGGAAATGTGAGATTTCCACACACACTGAATCGGTTAAACTGAACACGCAGCTCTCTGAAAAAGGACATTTTTGTGTGTTAATAATTATTAGCCCAAAAGATGGAACAATTGGAGTGAATTGGGTGCAAAAATGCATCCAAGTCAGCATCAAGGGCAAAGGCGACGTCACTACGGGAAAAGTCAAACACATTGTTATAACAACTGACACTTCTCCAAATCAGATCCACTCCTAAATGATAATGATGCAAACTGATAATAAGGAGAAACAATAACAGTCCTTCTAATAGTAACAGGTAACCAATTATAATTAGGATCTGTAAGCCACCTTTAGCCAGACCTGCCAGGGATGGTGTGGCTGCGGTACAAAGGGAGGAAAACTCTTCTACATAGGTTGGGTCCAAACGCCAAGTTTCCTAAATCATATTACATCTGAAATAGAGGTAATATTATACCTGTCCGGGTTACTTCTGTTACTATGGAGCCCAAAAATGTTCCATGAAGTGAAATGACGAATCCCTTCACAAAGGGTTGTATTAATGTTGTAGTTAAAGCAAGAGGCCTAGATAAAGTAGATGGGGCATTCTTAGGTAGTAAAAGGGGATTAACAGAAACAGGGTGTACAGTCATGAGCTCTAAATCGAGGCATGGGGAGAAGTGGTCTGGGCTTTCAAGTCATTCGCACAGATGGATAAGCTGGATTCCTCAGCAGTATGAAAATCAATCTCCTGCAGATGAATCAGAACCTGGAACCAATTTGATAAGGAGGTGAAAGGTGGGCAATCAGCAGGAGAGTACTGGTTGAGTAATGGATCATTAAAGACTTTAGGGGCTTTGTGCAGGAGGCTAACAAAATAACTGAGAGAAAAATCTGCAATATTTTCAGAATATGGGGTATGAGATGTAAACCTGGCCATGGAATCTCCTGCAAACCTGGGTTTGCCAAGATTAAAGATAACGCAGTTCCCCTTGAAAGTTTTTTAGTTGGACCTATCCTTATTGTCAGCAACATCTGATCAGCTTTGGAATTTTGGAAAACAAACTTAGATTGTAGCCAATGAAGGACTTTCAGGCACATGCATCAAATCAAAAATTTGCGATTTCTTATTTGTGAGAAATAAGGAATCACAAATAAGGAATCGCAAATAGCAATGCAACAAAAATACAGCAAATTCATAGCGAATCGCAGGAAATCGCAATCGCTGTTTGCGATATCGCAAATTGCAAAATCGCTATTAGCGAAATCGCTAATAGCGAAGTCGCACGGTTGATGCATATTGATGACATCACAACCAGGAAGTCAGCAGCCCATGTCTCATTCAGTGCAGAATCATATGGAGAGGAGGGAGCTGACTGCAGGAGCTGAACAGGAGTGAAATAAAACCTTTGAACAACACCTGTCAAAATGGATGCAACCACAGCAGAAGACAGCCAAACAGCCAGGAAGCGGAAAATGAACTTTTCTTAGAAGGAAATAGAGACACTAATTGAGAATGTGGTAATCAGCCATGACAAGCTGTTTGGGAAATTGTCACTGGAAGTACCAGAGCAAGAAAAACGGAAAATATGGATCTGGATTCAAAATAAAGTAAATGCTGTTGGGATCACACACCGCTCCATTGATGAATTTAAAAAAAGATGGTACGACCTGCGCAGTCGTGCAAAAGAACACATCGCCGGGAGGCTGAATGAAGCCAGGAAGACAGGAGGAGGAACACCGACACAGACTGGGAACACACCCATGGAGGACATGGTGTAGTCCACACACCAGCCTGAAGATGTAGTTGGGGTGACACAGCTGGACAACTCTGGAGCGGCCAACACATCTCAAGGTAAGATTCATGCAAGTGACCATTGGTATACATATGAAAGGTATCACATCAGCTCAGTACAGCACAAGTGTTCATAATGCAAATCCAGTCCACATTTTCCAAACACATCAAAGTGCATTATGGAAGATGCAGGCAGGTCAGGCAGGTACTATGGTAAACACAGAAATATAAATAAAACAACTCAAATATAGTGTAACAGCAAATTATTTAATTGCAGGAAAATAATGATTAATGTGACATTACATCACATACAGAAATTAATACTGATTTGCACTGTTTAACATCACAGATGCAGAACGAGAAGAGGCAGAGGACAGTGACTGCATGGACACACCGGAAAATACTGCTGTAGATGAGACGGACACGTCTGTGGTACCTCAACAAGCATCACGTGCCCCTACTACACACAGGGCAACAGTCCCACCACTTGTGATAATGGAAACAGAGGATGAGGCACATGTAACACCAGTGACCAGCCTGGCTCAAGGAACACCCACGCCGACTCCCCAAGCACAGGTCCGGAGTAGCACAGTCCGACGCCGGCGGCAAAGAGCCAGGTCACAAACCACACGGCAGGAGTACCAACCTCCTGATGCGTGGGGTGGCCTGGAGGGCCAGATGCTTCTGGTGGAGCGCCTGCACCAAACATGCGCTTAGTGCAGGCACAAATAGGAAAGATGTCAGGCAACATCGCAGTTCTGACAGATTGCGTGAGGGAACTCACCAGGGTGATGAAGGAGGGACATGTGTCACTGAAGAGACACCATCGCCAGCCGATGCAGCGCATGCACGTATATGCCAAATCAAATAATAGGCTGGCCACCACCACCGCACTGCTGGCACGTAGGTCTGTGACAATGCAGACTGAAATGTCCCATTGGAGTGGGGATGTGGCAAAGGCACTGGGCCAGGTGACGAATGCAGTGGAACTAATGCATGCTGCCACAGTTGGGTCTAATATTGTCACGCCGGAAGAGGGGAGTGAGGAGGCCTCAAGCCTCAGCAGTATATCTATGCCTGTCACCAATGCAAGAAGGCACAACACACGCAGCAGTACAACCTCCGCTGCCAACATGAGGGATGAAGATGCAGCATCCAAAAGGCGTCTGGGTGTGCGTGGGAGGAAGAGATAGACTGGCATGTCCACAGACATTAAGACATGGTGAGGTAACCATTGACTGAGTCAACAGTTGTGACTGACTTTCGATTCATGATATTATTTCCATTTATTTTTGTTCATTATTTGCTATTCCTGTGCTACTGGGCACATGAAATGTGAGCTTCAACACTAAAGTCCATATGATTTAATATAAACAAACTTTGCTTGCAATAGTCGTGTATTGTCTCATCATTACTCACCTCAGAAATAATTTTGTGTTATTTTGTGCGTCTCCTGCGCACTTCTGCTGCGTCTGCCCCATATGCTGCATGTCGGTGTGGCCCTTGCTGGTTGTCGTCATCTGAGTAGCTGTCAGACACCTCAATAGGTATGCCTCCCCTTGTGGCAATATTGTGTAAAATGGCACATGCAGCCACTATCCTGCAGCATTGTTCAGGGTTGTATTGTAATGCTCCACCTGTTTTGTGTAGGCATCTGAAGTGGCTCTTCAACAGCCCAAACGCGCGCTCAATTATGTTCCGGGTGGACATATGCGCAGCATTGTACCTCTGTTCATAGGGGGTTTTAGGATTTAGGTATGGCGTCAAGAAGTAATTCCGCAAGGCATATGCGCTGTCACCTACATGGAAGTAAGCAAAGGGTCAGTGGCGGTGATGCATTGGCATACGTACAATGTCTGTGAGAATTAATAACACATGTTTACCAAGCAGATGTCCCTCTCATAATTCACCTCTGACAAGACGAGTGTGTGTGCCACTCTGGCGGAATATATAGGAATCATGGGCGCTTCCTGGGTATTGAGCCACAATGTCAGTTAATATGTTTTTTGCATTGCATACTACCTGTATATTTAGGGAATTATAACATTTCCTATTCCTATATATGTATTCATTACCTGCAGGGGAACAAATTGCTACATGGGTGCAATAAATGCAACCTAAGACTTGTGGGAAGCGGGCTATCTGAAAAAATTCCTGTTTGGTCTTGGTCAACTGATGTGCGGTTGTGGGGAAGCTTATGTGGTAATTGATCCAGGACATCATGGCATTGAGGAATGCTTTAAAGATACGTGAAAGTGCACTTTGAGACACACCTCCAGCTACTGCTATGACCCCCGAAAACTGCCTGACGCCAGTAGGTGCAGGCTACATAGGACCTGCACATGTGTGTGTATTGCATTGGTCCTACGTGTCTGACGTTGCAGAATTCCATGTAAATCGCAATTAGCGATTTTTCATGCATATTATTGTGAATCTTTATTTGCAATTCGCTAAATTGGGAGACGCAATTACAAAATCGCCAAACAAATTCTCAGATTCTTTTGCAATTCCTTATTTTAGCGAAAACGTGTTTTCACTATATTGTGAATCATGCTTTGCTGCAGGGTAGTTTGCGATCGCAATTGGGATATTTTTGCGATTCGCAAATTTTGCGATTTATTTTTCGGTTGATGCATATGCCTGATTATTCCTTAACTGGACAGGTGATTCAGTTTAGCCAGGGGCTGGGTAGGAACATTAGTCATTACTACCACATGAGGGCAGCAAGCGAAGGGTAACTCGATGGTCACTAAATTGGGAAATTCCCCCTCTTTGCTTTGTGTCCTTATGTCCCCTTAAACTTTGGGAGGATCACTGGAGAAGGATTCTGGTAACCGAATGCTACCAGGGTTCCTTGCCAAGGTGTTATGACCGATCTCTTGGGACTGGCTAGATAACAGGTCCTTCATAGGTACAGCAGCCCTGGTCGAGGTTGACTCCCCGAAAATCTGGAAGACCCTCCCACACTGCAGGACCAAGAGACAACTCGATTTTGGAAGGGTTGAAAGGAGTCATGATGCATAACAGAGGGTCAACTGCCTAAATGGCTATCTTTAGGACATTTCGGGGAAGGGTTGTGATTGGTTGCAAACAGGTCAGTGACCATGTGCGAAAACCAAGGGACAGTAAAGATTGAACCACACAGCAACCTGGGGTAAGGAGAAGCGAGGCCTTGAAATTACGTAGAAGTTCTTTGGTCATTCCCCACTGTTCAAGAATAGGTGAAAGCAAGCTTTCCATCAACCCCATCAAACAATCCAAAAGTTACCCCTGTAGTAAATCCTGCTCCACAAATAGAGATCGATGTCCCAGAAGCAGCAGTGCTGGATTGAGAGTCTAAAGGGGGGATGTGATTTTCTTGTCCCTTGGCATCGTGTGCGTTTAGTAGGACGCGCACAGTTGTGAGCAGAGGTTAAGGACAGACTAATATCCTGTCCAAGATCGTGGAAGAGGCGGTATGTGGAGATGATGAAACTGTCACGGGCAGTGTGCTCTGAACAGGTGCTGAAGCAGGGCCACTTTCGGGCTGGGTCACAATCTCAGTAGGTGGGGTTATCCCAGGAGCTATTGCAATAGCGGCAGATAGGCGACACTCAGAGTGCTCAATTTCCTTGTTGCGAGTACCCACTGCCCTTCTGATATAACCATCCAGGGAAGTAGGGTTTGAGACAGGTTTAGCTGGAATAGGGGCTTTGCGCTTTACCTCCGCAAAGGAGAGGTGAGGCAATAAAAATGGCAGGAAAAAAATAAGAAGCAGCAACAGTGCCTCAAATTCCCCCACCGGGCTCTGATAGGCACTGGCGTAACGAAACTTGAGGGGGCCTCCCTGCAAGGCGCGTGGAGGGGCCCCATGGAGCTCCCTGGAGCTTGGGACCCCCCTGCACCATGGAGGCTGCGGGGGCCTGTGTTACGCCCCTGTGATGGGCACAGACGGGCTCGCTCATGACCTGGTCTTCACTCAGTCACATGTTCGGTTGCTTACCGTGCATGTCTCACGCAGCGGGAATTGGCGCGGTGTTTAATAGCCCCCACCTGGCACTGGACTGCTTCTCTGCAGCTCCTGCCACTTTGTAATGTTCTCCTGGGGCCGCAGCTGCGGCAACAAACAAACTTCCCTGAGCTGCCTGAGATGGCACGATATTTAATAGCACCCACCTGGTGCTGGGCTGCTTCTCTGTGGCTCCTGCCGCTTTACAATGTCTCCCTGGGGCCGTGGCTGCGGCAACAAGCAAAGTTCCCTATGCAGCAAGAGATGGCGTGGTGTTTAATAGCGCCCGCCTGACACTGGACTGCTTCTCTGTGGCTTCTGCCGCTTCGCCATATTCCTCCAGGGCCGTTGCAACAAACAAACTTCCCTGCACAGTGGGAGATGCATCAGTGTTTAATAGCGCCTGCCTGGCGCTGGACTGGTTCTCTGTACCTCCTGCCACTTCGCAAAGTTACCCCTGGGACGCAGCTGCGGCAACAAACAAAAATATATATAATCATATACAATATTTCCTTCAATACAGCATGTGATCAGGATCTCACTTCTTTCACATAGGTAGGAATACTTTCTTAGAAAAATTGATTGGAAAAATAAATACATTAGCTCCAAGCAGTGGTCAAATAACACATGCAGGGGGCGTGGCCAAGATGGCGGGGTGAGCGGACGCTTCCTCCCGTAGCTCCTCCGGCCCGGCCAAGCTAGAGCCTTTTTCTTATGCTTTTCTCCCCCCGCTGAGGCTCAGCGCGGGAGAGGAGCGTGGCGGAACATCAGGGGCACACATCAGTGCTGTTTTGGTCCGGATCGCCCCGGGGGAACCCCCCCAAAAGTTCGACCGAGATCAAGGCACGACGACGGCGAGCCCGAGGGGCGGAGCGCATTGGAGAGCTGTCCGGGCGCCTTGGCTGGGCCTGGTGCTGAAAGTTGCGATCTGGAGGGGATCTGGCCCGCCGTTCGACGGTGACTGAAGGAGCCTTGCGGGTAGGGGCCCGACGGTGTGGAAGGCTTGGGACGGGTGCCCCGGCACTCGGATTGGTGACGGCGACACCTCGCACTGCGGAGGCCCTGACCCCTAGCCGAGGTACAGCGGACTCTCTGATGGGGTTGGACCATCTGGGCCCCTGTGCGTGACAAACGGGGGCCGGTGGTGGAACTTATTTTACTGCGGGGTGCCTCGGGGGCCCCGGTGGTGTCGCCGGGCCTGGTCGTTTTGGCCTGCTCCGCCCGGCCGCCATTTTGTCCCCGAAGGAGCAGTGGTGGCAGCCTTCGCTGGAGTCCTGGCTGCGGGATGCAGGCGACCCCCGCTACTGCTGGGCTGACTACCGGAGGGATGTGCTGTTGGGACCCCTCCGCTGCGGCCCCCTTGGTTGTCTCACACTAGCTCTTGCGGCTGACGGTGACCGGACTGGGCCGCCATTTTGTCACCTGTGACGCAGCGACTTCACTCGTGGGGGATACCCAGGTCGAGTGCTGGCCGGCGGCTGAGCATCCCTGGGGCGCCTGGATCGGTGCCCGACTGCGGAGCTAGCGATGTCTGGAAAAGGAGGCCCGAAGAAAGGGGACCGTACCCTGCCGGACATGCTTGGCAGGGCCCAGCACTTGCGGGACAGGACGCAGCCCTCACCGGGGCCCTCCCGGGCTCCGGCGGATGTGACTGGAGGGGAGCCACCCGTCACGAGGGCCTTTATGGAGGAACTGTTTAGCTCCCTCAGGGAGGACTTCCAGACACTGAAGCGGGAGGTGGCCAGCGAGGTCCGAGAAGTGCGCAGGGAGGTGGAGGGCCTTGGTGAGCGTGTGGAAGCGGTGGAGACGGAGGGCCAACAGCGATCGGAGGAGATAGTCCACCTCCAGCAGAACGTTCTTCGCCTCCGGGAACAGTGTGTGGAGCTCCAGGCCCACTCTGAGGATCTTGAGAACAGATCTCGGAGGAACAACATTCGAGTGCGTGGTGTGCCGACTGCAGACGAGGGGTCCGATCTGGGGGGCTACCTGCGGGCCCTGTTTCGAGAGATCCTGGGGGAAGCTGCGGACTTTCCCATCAGCATTGACAGGGCGCATAGGGTTGGCCGGCAGCGCCAGTCATCGGCACCTCCACCGGACATTCTGGCCTTCCTGCCCGACTTTCCACTAAAGGAGCGCATCATGGCGGAGGCCCGCAGGAAACAGCCCCTGACTTTCCGGGATCGGCCGGTGGCGCTTTACCAGGACCTCTCTGCCATCACTCTGCAAAAGCGCAGGTCCTTTAGGATTGCCACTGACTTTCTGCGCGAGCACGAGACGCCGTACTCTTGGGGTCACACCTTCCGCCTGATTTTTCGGTGGAACGGAGTGTTACACCAGCTACGCTCCTTGCAAGACATTTGTGGGGTTCTGGGGCTCACGGCGGCGGAGGAAGAAGGAGCTACGCCGTCGTGGAGGTCCTCGGAGAGACGGAACCGGCGGAGGTCATCGAGGCGGCGCTCAGCGACCAGTGTGGGGCGCCCGGACTCCCCTACCATCAGAGCGGACATGGCAGACGCCCTGAGGGCGGCGGCCGGGGACTCGACCGGCTCCTCTAGTATGGCCTTGACGGCCTAATACACACTCCGGGGGGAGATGTCTTTAGCTTCTTTACTTGCTTGGCCCGGGGCGGGGGGGTTGGGGGGGAGCGGTTGGAGGTGAGTGGCTGGACGTCCACTTTGCTCTTTCCTACGGACTTGCCCGTTTTGGGGCTTGACTGAGACTATGGGGTGTTTGAGTTTGGGGGTGGCTAGTTGCCAGGGTTGTGTTTTGGGTGGGGGGGGGGGTTGTTTTGGGGTTGAGAAGGTCCCGTCCGATGTTGTCTATGCCCGCTTTGTTCTGGCTTGTCCTGCGCTGCGGCCTTGCGCGCCCCACCCGTTGATTCCCTGCCCATTGCATGGCGCTCCCGACCCCCGCGAGGAATGCTGGGCCTAAAGGTTGTGACCCTTAATTCTCAGGGTCTGAACAACCCGGTGAAGCGCAGAGCGATCCTGTCGTTGCTGGAGGGGACGCAGGCGGACATTTGCCTTTTGCAGGAGACACACTTATTGCCCCGAGATTGCCACAGGATGCGCTCTGCTAGGTTCCCTACCCAGTTCTTTTCCTCGGCAGCGAACAAGACGGCGGGGGTAGCTATTCTCCTAGCGAGCTCCTTTCGGGGGGAGGTGTTGCATAAGTGTGCTGAACAGAAGGGGAGGCTCCTTGCGTATCGCATGCGCCTGGGAGGCATAGCATTTACGGTCGGCTCCGTGTATAGCCCAAACGATCACCAAGAGCGCTTCCTAGATTCCGCGCTGGTGGATGTCACTGCTTCCCCCGACCGCCACGTTATCTTGGGGGGAGACCTCAACATTGTCTTTGACTCTATGATGGACAGATCGGCACAGCGCTTCCCGCAGACGGGGGAACTGTCCCAGGCTGGGAGGGCCCGGATTGCGGAAATGGGTTTGCACGACCTCTGGCGCTCCATGCACCCCACGGATAGGGACTACTCTTACTTCTCGCACGCACACCGCACCTACTCACGGCTGGACTACCTCCTGGTGAGTGGACCGATGCGTGCCGCTGCCACGGCGGCGGACATCGGGGTCCTGACCCTGTCTGACCACTCCCCAGTCACCGGCGTTTTCCAGTGGCCGGCGGCCTCCCCCTCTCGGGGGGTGTGGCGCCTCCGGGACACACTTCTACACAAAAAGTCGGTGGTGCAACGCATCGGGGAGGTCATACAGGACTATCTCACCCACAATAGCAATACTGACACCTCGCAGGCGACACAGTGGGCAGCATTGAAGGCCGTCCTTCGGGGGGAATTCATCTCTATCTCTGCAGCTGAGAATAAGGAGCGGCAACTGAAGAGGGAAGAGCTGACGGCTCAAGTCCGGGAGCTTGGGCAGGTCCACCGCCGTACGGGGGCGCCGAGGGTGTGGAGGCAGCTGAAGGCAGCGAGGAAGCTCTTGTCGGCTCTGGAACTTGACAGGGCGGAGTACGCCGCCCTACGTTTGAAGCATGCCTACTACACCGGGGGGGACAGATGTGGCAAGCTCCTAGCACACCGGCTCCGGGTCGCGCAACAACGCAGCGTTGTGAAAGAATTGGTGGGCGCGGACGGGGGGGTTGTCTCCGGGGACGCGGAGGTAGCGGAGTCTTTCTGCGGCTTCTACGAGGCGCTGTATGCTGAGGAGCTCTCCTTGCCACGGGATGCCGACGGCTATTTGGAGTCGGTGACCCTCCCGGTACTGGATCCGGCTCAGGCTGACCACCTGGAGCGGGACATCCATGTTGAGGAAGTGATTTCCGCTATCGCGCGGCTGAAACATGGAAAGGCCCCGGGCCCGGACGGGTACACGTCGCTCTTTTACAAGACTTTTTGCACGGCCGTGGCCCCTGTCCTTACTCGGCTATTTAACTCTTTCGCCGAACCGGGAGCCATACCTCCGGATCTCCTGAGAGCGACGGTCGCAGTAATCCCGAAACCTGGGAAGGACCGGGCCCTCTGCGGCTCGTACCGACCCATTTCGCTTTTAAATGTCGACCTCAAGTTGTACACGGGGATTCTCGCGTCCAGGCTGAGTCCACACCTCCCCGATCTGGTGGAGGCGGACCAGGCTGGTTTTGTGCCCGGCAGACAGACGGTTGACAACACCAAGAGGGTGACGCATGTTCTGGAGAAGGCCTCAAGGATCTCGGGGGAGCGGATGTTGCTGTCTGTTGATGCGGAGAAGGCCTTCGACAGAGTTCACTGGCCGTATCTTGAGCTGGTCCTCAAGAAACTGGGAATCGGTGATAAGTTCCGCACCATGGTATTTAACTGCTATAAGCATCCTTCAGCGTCGGTGCGGGTCAATGGGTGTAGCTCTGGTGGCTTTGCCATCGAGCGCGGCACGTGGCAGGGCTGCCCTCTTTCGCCGCTCTTATTTGCCCTCTACATGGAGCCGTTTGCTCAGAGGATTCGTAATAATCCGGATGCAGTCGGGGTCCGGATGGGCCAGTACGTTCACACTGTCAGTCTCTACGCGGATGATGTCCTGCTGACTTTGGACGACCCTAGGAGGTCGCTGCCTGCTTGCCTCCGAGAGCTGGACGCCTTTGCGGGGGTGGCCGGCTTCAAAATGAATATGAGCAAGTCGATGGCATTAGACGTGTCCCTGGCTGCGGAAACCAGGAGGGATCTTCAGCGGCTCTTTCCCATGCAGTGGTCCTCGTCCACGGTGCCGTATCTGGGGATTCTGCTGGCGCCCACATTACCGGAGATGGTTACGGCCAATTATGCCTCCCTCAGCAGGAAGATCAAGGACGAGCTTGGCCGTTGGAACAAAGGCCTGCTGTCCTGGCTGGGGCGAATCGCGGCGGTCAAGATGACGGTGTTGCCCCAGATACTATATCTTTTTCGGGCCCTTCCGCTCCAACCCCCGGTGGGCTGGATACGACAAATGCAGGCTGACATCTCCCGCTTTGTCTGGCAGGGCCGTAGGCCACGCATGAAGAGGGTCCTCTCCACGCTTGCTCCGGAAGCGGGGGGTCTCGGCATTCCGGACCTCCGTAAGTACTTTCAGGCGGCGCAGCTTCGCTATCTGGTGGAGTGGAGCAGGTGGGAGTCCGATAAACATTGGCTCTTCCAAGACCAAGCAGTGGCGGGCCGCACCTTACAAGAGGTTCCATTCCTGCGCCGCGCGCACCGCCCCCCCAATCTTTACGCTTCCTTTGTTACGCGGGTCCCCCTGCGTGTGTGGGACGCGGTCTGTGAGGCCCGGGGCCTTACCACCTTCCCTTCGCCGCTCACGCCCATTGCGGGCAACCCGGACTTCTCCCCAGGGATGGAGCCGGGGGTTTTCTCCCACTGGGTGCAAGCGGGCTGCAGGGCACTCTTCCAGATCTATGGCCCGGAAGGAGTGGTTCCTTTTCAGCAGCTCCGCCAGGAGTTCGGCCTGACGGAGCTGGACAGATTGCGCTACATGCAAGTCCGGCATTGGGCCCTCCAGCCCCAGGTGCGTGCCACCGCCGCCCGTCCAATTACACCGTATGAGAGGTGGTTGGCTACGCGGACCTCCGACGCTAAATTGATCACCGATCTGTACAAATACCTACAACCTCCGCCGTTTCACTATTACAACCCGGGGAGGGAGCGTTGGCACAGGGAATTGGGTAGGACACTTAGCCACAAGGAATGGGACAAGATTGCGTATCGGGCGCGGCACTCGGCATATCACACGGGCCTTACGGAGACCTTTACTAAGGTGTCCACATACTGGTACTACACCCCGGAGAGGCTGTATGAAATGCATAAACACACTGACAAGGGGTGCTGGCGGAGCTGCGGGCAGGAAGGTACCCTTACACACATTCTGTGGGATTGCCCAGTGCTGACCGCCTACTGGAGGGAAGTCTTGGACGAGGTGGATAAGCACTTTGAGATAGAGCTGCCGCGACTCCCGGCGTATGTCCTGTTGGGCCTCCCCAATGACCTAATGTATCCACTGAAGTCCCGTAGGGGTAGGCAGATCGCAATCGCGCTGGGGTCTGCGGTTCAGAACATTCTAATCCACTGGCGCACAACCACCGTCCCCTCCATCACCGGTTGGTTGCATAGGCTCTGGCATGTGCTGGGGATGGAGAAGCTGTCGCTGACGGTCGCGGGGGAGATAGACCAATTTGAAGAGCTGTGACAACCCTTTCTAGCGCTGCTGTCCACTGAATTCCGGGAGCTCACCTGCCCGAGGTATCTTAGGCTTCTTAGGCTGACGCCGCCGGTGACCCCGGCGGACTAGCTTACATGTGAGACGGGGACCCCCCGGGGAGGGGGGGGGGGCGCGGGGCTTCCTGGTTAGGATCACTCTGATGCGGGACCATAGGACGGGGGGGGGGAGTGTTGTTGTTTCGTCACTGGGAGGATGGGGGATGGGAAGGGGGGGGATTGTGTTCTGCTGGGCTGTTGATGGGGGGGGGTTTTACTGCTTAGATTTGGGGTGTCGGATGCGCGTGCGGGGATTCCACAGCTTGTATTTCTAGCTCTCATTTACTGTGTTTTTTCCCCTGACCCACCGCGCTACCTATTGCCAACCCTCTGGAGTTGCACCCTTTTTCTTTGACTGTATTCCATGTATCCTGCCCTCCTATCCCCCTCCCCCATGGTTTGTTTTTGTCTCAATAAAAACGTTTTAAACATAAATAACACATGCAGCACTTCATAAAAAAATTAAAATAAATAAATACAAAAATGGCTACATCAATCTATAAATCCTTCTTGAATGGATTGTCATATGTTAAATGTTTGTGAAGCACTGATTCCCTTGCCAAAACCGATACAAGCCTTCAGCCACACAGTTGTGAAAAGGAACTCCATCAATTATGGTCCTTCCCCCTAAGATTTTTCCCAAATGGTTGAAAACATAGATATTCCTCTTGTGTAAACCACCTAGGGCATGATTACTAGTACTACTGGAGCTATATTATATGTGGGACGCCTTTTCCTTCATTGCGCTGGGTGCACCTTTTAAAAGGTGCGCCCAGCGCAATGAAGGAAAGTGCGCCGTATTATTATGAATGTTCTTTTCCCAGGGCAGCCGCGAACGCAGCGCATTCATGTGAAAAATGGAGCGGCTGCTTTGAAGCTGCTCCGTGTTATTGCTCCAGCGCTGAACGCTACAAATCCCCTCGCTACAGACCAGACTACAAATCATTCACTCATTCACTGGTGGGGCCCATAACACCAATCATTCATTCTACTTTCAGATCAATGGTCCTCAAGAGAGGGGAGTTCTTTCCTTTATTCCATGCGCTGGAAGTGGGAGGAAGAGTGCACCAATCACCTGATGAGTAACGACAAGTTTACCTATACCTCCCTACCTCACCAGGATCTCAATACATTCTAACCTAGCAGTTCCTCCCATACTATTGGCCATGGATCAGCTAGTTGCTGGGAATAGCAACACTTATTCTTCTAAACAATATACATTGAAATACTTCAAATAATAACCCGACACAGTTCTTTAAATGCAATAATATGTTTATCTAATTAAAGCATAAGGAAATCAGATAGCATTCAATATTTTAGTTCGCATATTTACCTAATCTGGCTAAATGGCGTCCTCTATGTCAAGTTCAGATCTTTCGTCTCTATGCCCATAAATCAAAGAATCAGTTCGTAAATTAATTGGGCATCAGATCAGTCCATCAGAGTCTCTGGTAAGCAGCTGTCCAGCAGTGTCACCGTCTTCTCCGTCAGCATAACGTCGGGCAATCTGGTAAAGTGATGGTGTGCATAGGAATAATGTCCTACCCTCTCTAGTCTACTTTTATAGTAAACTTTATCAACAAAATGTGTCAATACATGTTTTAGAACAATTCTAATTGGTTAACCAGGATCATTCTTCCTGCTTCTCATACATTAAATGTTGCATTAGATGCAGCTTCTCAATTTGTAAACAAATTAGCAACAGTTTCTAGTCCATTCAGGGCATGTTGATTCCCATGCGGGGTTGTGTTCTTAGTGTCATCAATTATAACAGTTCATAGTTTAAGAAAGTCCTTTGTTTGATGCTTGGCGCTCCTCCCAGGATGTCCTTCACGGGTACAGTCTGCCTGGGGTCAGGACGAGGTTATTGTTACTCATCTTTAAGCGCAGGCGCACTTCACTCAGTGACTTCTGTGTCATGTCGGGGCGTCAAAATAGGGATGGCAGCCATTTTGTGGCCACTCCAGAAAGGTCAACTTAAGCAAAGAGACATAAAACGTAATTATTACATGGAAATGACTATTAAAATGTTATTCCCTCAGTAACCCCTCTATGGGTGTGTATTTATCTAGCAAAAGCAACACGCATTGCAGTTTTATACTCACAATTTAAAGCACGATTCACAAATCACATCACAAAAGCAACAAATAATATGTAAATTCTAAATATCTGACGTTAGTATGCGTACGAAATTTAGTTTACATATCAATCAGGCCATGCAAATGCGATTCCCACGTGTATTTTCTAATTAGTAATGTTGATTAAATAAACACAGCAAACAATTAATACTATTAATATTAATCAATTATTCATGTTAATTCAAAATGATGAAAATGGAGGAGGTATACAATTCTTAGGGAAAACCTCGCTCCAGCAATCCCCCCTTTGGTGATTTTATCACCACAAAACACCCAAATTTAGTACCCTTTTACGGAAACTTAAAATGACTTCTTACTCATAGCTCAAAATTCAGTTTCTTCATATTCATCTCTTTTTACCTTCTCATACATTTTGTCTTTCCACTCATCTAAGGCTATCTCTTCAAAATCATTTTCTGGATCTTTTCCTTTTCTCTTAAATTTATCTCTTTTTATTTTATTATTTCTTTTCTTTTTCCTGCAACACACACACCCTAATCTTATTACTAATACTGCAACTATCACACATGTTAATGGAAACAGAATTTTACCTATAACAGTACTACCTATTTTAGCTAAGACATTTTTAATAGCAGCTATTTTCTTTCCCATTCTTGTCCATACATCTTCAACCTCCAGTGGTACAAGTTCATCGTGCAATTCAGTAATATTTTTAATGTAAACTTTTAGTTCTTTACTTTCGTCTGGAATGTAAGTGCAACAATGTTGAACTTTCAGCATTCCACAGACTCCACCCTCTTTTGCCAAAAGAATGTCAAGGGCAAGTCGAGGATTTTGCATCACCATAGCACGCATGGCAACCATTTCAGTATTAACCAATAAAAATCCATGAGCTGTGCTTGTTGACAAGCGATCCACTACTGTAGATAATCTTCTAATTTTATTTGCATTCAGAGTTATTCCCACTGCCGGTATCAATGCACAAAAGATGTCACCCACAATTTCTGCCCAAGATTCTCTCTTTCTTCGCACTAAATGACTATTTCAACTATTTACACCCTCTTCTCTGTCCATGTGAAAGATTTTTGGAAATACCAGGCCTACATAACATGTGCCATACCAATGGTCTGGCAAACGATAATATGCCCTGTTCCCACAGATAAAATATATTCCAGGAAATACTGGATCTCTTCCACCTTTGAATCCCCATCCACTCATGATTCGGTATGTATCATGGCACTCACTGTTACCTACAAACAAGTTATCATATGCAGTTTGATTCCTTCTTATACAAAGTTTTCCTTTCTGAGGCCTATCTAAAGCTATCGTTGGTGTTGACTCTCCTTTTGTCAGGTGTTTTTCCATTTCTATGTCCCAAGCTGTTTTCTCAACCTTTCCTTCTGTTGCCTTTTTGTGCATCTTATGCCTTCTTTCCTCAACCATATTCAAAAATGTCTTTTCTTCTTTCTGCAAACTGCATGTCAAATTATATTTAAACACAGCTTCTAATGTTAGTTCACTAGTCTCTAGGAAAAATTAACCTAAAACCTTTGCAGGTCTTACCTTATTCAACTTATTATTAGCAGGCACTAATGCAAAAATGTTATCTACATCTGAAAAATAATACTCTAATTTCCCAATCTCATAAAACAAACTAGCTATTACACTACATGTTATTCCATAAGTAGCTGGAAGGTGATGATAAGTCACTCCCTCTGCCACAGAAGCAGGTAACTGCATGCAGACATAGCAGTCCCTTACATCCATAGTCTTTACATATTCATACAATAATTTTGAAAATACATTATTAGAGAAATCGTTAATAGACCTATCTTTATGCAAATTAATGTTTGTTTCTACAGTCGGTATTACCTTTGAAATTTTACCTATGTTAGTTTTGTTTTGACCATTTCCTTCTATTGTATCTATTGTGACTTTAAATGATATTACAAGACCTAGGATGCTCCATAAAAGCATTAATAATCCTGTACAACAGCAACATGTTTTACACCATCTCTTCATGAATGTACATCTAATTTTACTACCATCTGTGTTAGCCATTTTTACTAAAATAGACCGTGTCTTTTGACTTAGCCTCTTCTACTTTGTGACCAGTTTCTACCCCAAAGCTTCTATGCTTCTACTTGGTTCTACTAGTTTTCTACTTCTTCTCTCCACATCAACAGCTTCTTTGATTAATCAGTTTGGCATCTCATCGTCCTTTGCCTCCTTCACCCAATCAGGATACAGAATTTCCTGAATCTCCGCTTCTTCTTCTCCAGTGTCGGACAAGAGAACTCTCAGGATTTCTGATTCTTCTTCTTCTTTAACCACTTTCAGTAAAGCCTCCTCTGGATTTCCTTGACTATCTGCCTCTTGGGATTCTTCAGGCAGGGCCACATACGTCCATTCCGGCGACTTATACTTCTGGTTAGGTTTTCTCGTTCTTCCAGATTCTTTCGTTACAACTGTTTCTTTTTCCTTTGATTTTTCCTGACTCGTGACTTCATTCACCTGTTCAGCTCTTGGTGATTTTACTCGAGACAGTCGATATCTTAGTCTTTTTATTTTGTTCGGCCAAACTTCTGGTTTTACAGTTTTTCTCAATTTACTTTCTTTGACATTCTTTTCATTCTTTTCTTCTCTCCAAACTCTCTTTCTCAGAACTCGACCTTCAGGTATTTCGTTCCCACTCTCTTCTGATTCTGTCCCAACTTGCTTTTCCTTTTCACCAGTTTCTTTATCCACCACTTATTCTGGTTTCCCTACTTCTTTCACTCCTCGGATCTCCGGCACGCAATCTTCCTGCTGACTACTTGCCCCTTCACCTAGCTGGATGTTGCAGTTCCCTACACCTCCTCGTGGGTCTTCCGCAATCTGTCCCTCTCTCTCTGTAACTGTCCCTTCTTCATTCAAATCTATTAGTTCAGGTGGAATTTCTCTCAAGATTTCATCTGGAAACTGTTCTCTTTGACTTTATTTTACTGCTTCTTCTTTGTCTTTTCCTTCTCTCTTTTTAGGTTCTTTATTGGGACCTTTCTTTCTCTGCTCATCTTCAGAATCTGAGCTTTCAGAAATCTGCAGTCTTCTTCTCAGAGAGACACTTCTGGGGACCAGAATCTGCTTTGGTTCGTTTTCCCCCCTTTCAGGATCTTCCCGTGTTTTTGGTTCTTCGTGATCTGATTCAGTACTTGACTCTGATTCGTCATAGTACTCTTTCTCCTTGCAATCCACCGGATTTGGTATTCTCAAGGTATGGCTGGCATGGATCCAGTTTTTCAGTCCAGCACACTTCACAGCTGTCGTCGTGGTCAGAATGACTTGTCTTGGTTTTCCCCACCTGGGAACCAAACAGTTTCTTCTTCTGTGGACCTTTATCCTCACCCAATCTCCTGGGCTTAAATCATGGGCTTGCTTCTTTTCAAGGGTGGTGGCATCCGCTCCAACCTGATGAAACACAGAATAAACTGCGTCAGCCAGGCCTTTACAGTACTCCAACACCATGTCATCAGAAATTGTCATCAGCTTGTTGACTGGTATGTAAGCATGCCTCATCGCGCGTCCCATGATTATTTCATGAGGACTTAGCCCTGTAGTTCTATCTGGGGTTGCACGTATGGTCATCAAAACTAGAGGCAAGACATCAGGCCATTTCATTCCTGTGGCTAAACACATTTTCCCAATTCTGTTCTTGATTGTACCATTCATTTGCTCAACCACACCAGAAGCCTCTGGTCGGTAGGCACAGTGCAGTTTTTGTTGTACATTTAATGCTTCACTGACCAATTTCACAATCTCATTATAGAAATGCCCTCCTCTGTCTGATTCAAGGGTCACTGGGAACCCGAACCTGGGGATGAATTCTCTCAAAAGCAGCTTTGCTACTGTCAATCCATCATATCTCCTTGTCGGGTATGCTTCTACCAACCTGGAGAATAGGCAAACCATGACCAGAACGTACCTCAATCTGTTACATGTTGGCATCTCAATGAAATCTATTTGCATTCTGGTAAAAGCCCTCCTTCTCGGCCTATAGTTCCCAGACTCACCACTGTCTTTCTCCCAGGATTGTACTGCTGACAAATTAAACATCTCTGACATAGGCTCTCTGATATGATTCTGAATTTTGGGTTGTACCAGGTCTGCTTAAATGATCTGATCATGGCATCTCTCCCTATGTGTCCCTGGCCATGATACATCCGTGCCATGGTAGACAACATGCTATCAGGCATGACTGGTCTTCCATCTGGATAGACCCACACATGATCCTTTTCCCTTGGTGCACATCCTGCGTTTACCCACTGCCTTGTTTCCTCATCTCCTGCTTCCTCCTGCAATTGTCTTACTTCTTCCCATGTCCCTACAACGTTAGTAAACATTAAGGAATAGGAAGTCATTTCTTTCTCCTTTGCCCGATTGACTGAATAATGATTTCTGGCACAGTACTGTGCCATATCATTGGCATAACGGTTGCCAACGGTAACATAATCCTCCCCTTGGTTATGAGCAGCACATTTCACCACAGCCAATTGTTTAGGCAGCTGTATCGCCTCAATCAACTTTCCAACCACTTCAGCATTCTTTATAGGAGTTCCACTTGAGGTCAAGAAACCTTTTTGCAGCCATAACTGGCCAAAATCGTGGACAACTCCGAAGCCATACTGGCTGTCAGTTATCACAGTCACTCTCACACCTTTCCCAATTTTGCATGCTCGAGTCAGAGCCACTAACTCTGCTACTTGGGCAGATTTCACTCCTTCCAAATAGGATGCTTCCATTACTGTGGAAACCGTGCACACTGCATATGCTGCACTCAACACTCCTTCTTCTGTTCTCAAACATGACCCATCAACAAACATTACATACTCATTTTCGGCCAAAGGTACATCTTTTATGTCTGGTCGTGGTTTCGTACAATACTCAACCACATCCAAACAATCATGATCTGCTTCATCTCTCACTTCCACATTCTCACCATCAGGTAACAATGTTGCTGGATTCACATTCACACATCTTGCAAGGCTCACAGTCGTTGCACCTAATATGACTTTCTCATACTTAGTCAGCCGACTATGTGTCATATACTGAGTACGACTCCTTGTTAAAAGAATCGCCACATCATGAGGTACAAACACTTTCAAAGGATATCCCATCACGATTCCTTCACTCTGCTCCAAACTTCGACATGTTGCAGCCACTGCTTTCAGACATCCAGGCAAGCCTACAGCTACTGGGTCAAGCATCGATGAGTAATATGCAATCGGTCTCCTCAATCTTCCATGCTTCTGGATTAACACAGAAAGTGCACATCCATTTCTTTCACTGCAATATAACTCAAATTCTTTTTCATAATCAGGCATACCCAATGCTGGGGCTTCACACAATCCATCTTTCAATCGTTTGAATGCTGCCAATTCTTCCTTGTTCAATTCAAAGGGATCTTTTACATCACTCCTTGTTAGCCGTACCAGAGGTTTTGCATTCAGCGAAAAGTTGCTGATCCACTGGCGGCAGTACCCTACCATTCCCAGAAACATTCTCACTTCTCTATGCGTCATAGGGGCTCTCATTCCTTTTATGATTCTGATTCTGTCTATTGTTACTTTCCTCAATCCTTTTTCAATGTTATGTCCCAGATACTGTACTTCCTTCTTACAATACTGCAGTTTGGCTGGGGACACTTTTAATCCTCCATCTGCCAGGTGATTTAGTAAGGCTATAGTGTCTACTTCACAAGCTTCACGAGTTTTCGACGCCACAAGGAGGTCGTCGATATACTGCACTAGTACTGAACTCTCGGGCATTTGCCGACTTTCCAATGACTTTTTCAACAATTGATTAAATATTGAGGGGCTTTCTGTATACCCCTGTGGGATTCGGCACCATGCCAAAATACGGTCTCCAAACCGAAATGCAAAAATTTGCTGACTGTCGTGATGCAATGGAATGGAAAAGAACGCATGGCACAAATCAATTACTGTGTACCATTCTGCATCATGGGGAATCTGATACAAAATCACTGATGGATTTGGCACAATGGGACAGCATGGTACAACGATTTTGTTTACCTTTCTCAGGTCTTGCACTATTCTGAATTTCCTATTTGGCTTTTTCAGGCCCATTATGGGTGAATTACATGGACTACTCAAGATTTCTCTCAGAATTCCTTGTTTGATCATTTTCTCAATTATTGGAGTTACTCCTTCAATTATTTCAGGTGTCAATCTGTACTGAGGAATGTTTGGATAACTAACCCCATCTTTGACAGTAATTTTTACTGGGTCTACGTTTCTCATCAGCCCTACATCTTCTCCAGTAAAATCCCAAACCTCTGCCTTTACAGACAGTTTTAATTCTCTGGGCAGTTCATCTGGATTAAATATTGCATATGTTCCAATAGTTTCACATTCTTTGTTGGCTATGGTCATTTTGTACAATACATCCTCATCTGGTGTTTCAAAAGCTATTCCATCTGGAGTACAAAATATAGTGCAGTTCATCTTGCACAGCAAGTCCCTACCTAGCAAATTCACAGGACTGGTGTCACACACCACAAATCGGTGCATGTCAGAAAATTTCCCTATACTAACCTTTACAGGTTCTGTAAGGAACGTTTTCAACTGTTGGTTAGATACACCAACTACTTGGATTGTTTCATCCGAAAGAGGAAGTTTCTTAACATCTGCTGATCTAACAGTAGATCGAGTAGCGCCAGTGTCCACTAGGAAAATAATGTTATCATCATTAATCTTCCCATCTACAAATGGTCCTGTCTGGTCTACTTCTAGAGTTGCGCCAAGTACGCACTCTTCTTCCTCCCTTCGGCACCGTCAATAATCCATTTCCGAATCACTCTCATCATGTTGCAGCCAATACTGCGAAACAGTGCGAGCACGTGATGGTTTATTTACCTGTTCTTCACTGTAGAATCCCGATTCTTCACTATACTTCTGTGAGTTTCTGTTCTGTGGTAAAGGTGGTTTTGGCACCTGGTTCTGGGAAGTTGCTGCAGTTGACCACCCACCTCTTTCCGCACCTGTGGATTCAACGATCGATTTTCAATATTAGTATTTGGTGGGTTCTTACACTCGAAATTCCAATGCCCTAACTCACCGCAATTGTGACATGGGAATTTCTTTTTGGCTTCCTCTATATTACCTTTCCCTTTCCCTGTACCAAATCGGGGTCTTACTCCTGGATTGTTCGCTTGTTCTACCAATTGAGCTTCCTGTCATTCGGCTACCTTTACCTGTGCCCACATTGCCTTTTCTTTCAGCTTTCGTTGTTTTGCCTCAATCTCATCAATGAAATATTTTGCATGTCTCAAAACTTCATCTATTTTCTTATTTTGCCAATCAACTGTATGCTTCTTTATCATATCACCAATTTCTGGGCGTAAACCATATACAAACCTGTATACGAAATGGCTCAAGTCTTTATCACTCAGGTTCTCATCTCCACTGAACTGTTTAAAAGCCTGAATTAGTCTCTCATAATATGCATGTACTGATTCCTTGCTTTCTTGTTGGGTTCTGTCAATTTTTACCCAATCAGTCTCTTTAGGGGGTACCTTATTTTTCAGAAATGCCATAACCTGCTCATATTTCTTCATTACCTCTGGGTCAGGAGCTCCTGTCTTAGGGTCCCTAGGATACTCTTGAGTGGGCCAATTTATCATCAGCTTGCACTCTGTCCACAAATCTGCTGGTACTATTATATCAAATAGACTATTCAGATCTATCCATAATACCTTTGCCAATTTTACAAATCTGTCTACCTGCCGGTACCACTCAACGGGCTTTTCACGTAGTCGAGGGAAATCATTTGTGAAAGACAAAATGTCCTGCCTTGTCCATGGAACATGGACATACCATCCCCCTGGAATCTCTCTCATGGGGTATTCTGTCGTTACCTTTTCTTTGTCTCTAACGGGAAATGCTGAAACTGTCCTTTCTGTGATATTATCACGTCTTCTACACCACTTGCTTCTCCACCTGTCAACATCTCCCCATTTTCTCAACAAACCAATTATGTCCTTAATTTGACCTATCCTACCTGCGGTATTCATGTTCTCTATATCCTTCTCAGTGAAATCAACTCGATAGGATTTTTGCAGTGCTTTTACTTTGTCAAAATCTATTCCCATCTCATTTGCAATTTCCTCTAATCTTTCATGCAGGTTTTTCGCTCTCCAGGTTGCACTCTTGCAAAGAAACAACAATTCCTCATCCTGGTAATTTTTCAATTTTTCAGTAGGGATGGTTCCTACTATTAATTCTTCCAATACCATTCGTAAATTTGCCACATCTATTGACTGGGATTCTTGATCCTTTTTCTGTAACTCTCTGATCCATTCATTTAACTCATCTACGGAAGGTCCCACTGAATTATTTACATTATTTTGTTCTGGGGCCTTTTGTGGTTCTAATAATGTTTCCATTGTCATTTTGCTCTTTTCAGCGTAAATCTGATTTACAAATGGATTAGTTGAAACATTTGGTTCAAACATATTCATTGTCAGTCCCCACGGATTGTCAATTTGACTCCGTTCAGTATTCTCAATTGTATTTTGGCCTCTGTATGGCATTTTCAAACAATGTTCAGTATCTTTTTGTTTCTCAAATATGGGCATTACTGGACCTATCGTTACTGGAACTGTCACAGCTTCTAGATTCTTGGTCAATTCTCTTATTTTCTCAGTTAATTCTAGGATAGTTTTGGCCAGTTCTACTGAATTCTCATCAGTTACCCTACTTCCTGTCTGTTTTTCTGTCTCTCTTGCAGAGTTACTCTTCCCTAGTTCTGGTGACATGGTCTCTGTTTTAATTATTCGTAACGTTTTTCTCATTGGGGCACTTGGTGTCAATGCCTCTGGTTCTGGTCGATACGGTGGTGGGTTTTTGTAAAACACTTCATCAAGAACATCATCTTCAGATTCATTCACTTCATACCCACTCGAATCCATATTCCGCCTTTTCTCAGTACATTTTCTCCCTTCATTCTCTCCTATCATTCTCACGGGATACATACCATCAGTCATACTTGCATTCCGCCACCTTTTCATCCTGTCTTCATGTGTCTCATGTCCGTATGATCTACCGAACATATATCTGTAACCCCTACCACTTCTCTGTTTTTCACGTTCATGCATTTCGTCTTCCCATTCCATCAATGCCTCAAACTGCGTCGGTCTAGGTCTTGGTTCTAAGTTCATCACCTTGTCTCGGAGGTTTCTCAAGACAGCCAAATTAAAGGAACCATGTTCTGGAAACGCCAAGACTCCATCGTCCTTGATGTATTTTACCCAATTATCTAACCAAATACAAGTATGATACCCATATTTCGCAATCATTGTAGATGCGGGGGTTTTCGGTGGAGGAAGTAACTGTCCTTCCCTAGTCTCAACTACTTTATCTTTCTTGAACCATCTTTTAATTTTCCCTAACCACAATTTCTTCTTTTCCGGTGGTTGGTAAAACATTTTCTCGTTTTCCGTATACCGTTTAGTCCTCTTAGAATGGTACCGCTATTCTGTCCACTCACAGCGCGACTCTTACTAACGCACCAATCAGGAGTGTCTACGTCACTATCACAATCCTCCAGTCTCAGCGTGACTTACACTAACGCACCAATCAGGGAGCGTTTATGTCACTCTGTTTTCTTCCACTCCTAGCGCGGCTTTACACTAACGCCCCAATCCGGAGCGTTTTACGCCTCTAACCCACTATCCAATCCCAGTGCGGTCGTTCTGACGTCAGCAGCCGCTGCGGCAACTCGCTCTGCTCTGCTCTCGTCTTCCCCTCCTTTACAAGACCGCTCCGTGAACTCTTACTGTAACTTTTTACGATTCGATTAGTAACAACACTAAAACATCTCCATTGTCTGCTTCACTAACCAAAGAACTGCAAAGGACCTTTCTCACAGAATTCCGTCTGTCCCGAGAGCAGCGCTTACCTCTGCCCTACTACGAAATCGTTACTTCCGTTGATAAAGTAGCACATCCCTCTACTTCACCCTTCTAGCAAGCATTAGCTAATTGTTTCTCTGGTATTTTAGAAATAACCTAGAGTTTCGCTATCAACCCGAATGCCTTTACATTCACACTCGTTCATACAAGAATATGTAGTACATACGCACAGAATCCTGTCTTACCCGAGAACAGCGAACAGTCTGTCCTACTACAGAATTATATCACTCATTAACAAAGCAGCGCTTCCCTCTACTTTGTCCTTCTAACAAGCTCAGAGAACACCTGCTACCCTTTCAGTGATAAGCGTTATCGGTATGCCAATTGGTTTCCTGGTACTTAAAGACTAAAATTTCACAGGTAACCTTCGCTATCATACACACTTCTCTCACACAGAAAATGTCTCTATTGGCAACACACGACGATGTCACCGAATTGAACCCAGACAATGCGCCGTGTAACTTCACTTGTCACACCTTTTCCCTGTGTACCTACAGGACTACAACAATCCCGTCTTTCCCGAGAGCAGCATCTGCCTCTGCTCTACTACGGAACTGTTAAACTTCCGACTCCCTACATCCCAGAAGCCGTGCAAACAACATATAACTCAACGCAACTCAACATAGAGTGTTAGTACACAAATCAATACCAATCAATAATCAATAAGCTATTTACAAGCAATCGTCGCTAAACCCAAAACAATAGCTAACCATCATTCTGCTACCAAGAAAAACTGCTCCAGCGCTGAACGCTACAAATATCCTCGCTACAGACCAGACCAGACCACAAATCATTCACTCATTCACTGGTGGGGCCCATAACACCAATCATTCATTCTACTTTCAGATCAATGGTCCTCAAGAGAGGGGAGTTCTTTCCTTTATTCCATGCGCTGGAAGTGGGAGGAAGAGTGCACCAATCACCTGATGAGTAACGACAAGTTTACCTATACCTCCCTACCTCACCAGGATCTCAATACATTATAACCTAGCAGTTCCTCCCATACTATTGGCCATGGATCAGCTAGTTGCTGGGAATAGCAACACTTATTCTTCTAAACAATATACATTGAAATGCTTCAAATAATAACCCGACACAGTTCTTTAAATGCAATAATATGTTTATCTAATTAAAGCATAAGGAAATCATATAGCATTCAATATTTTAGTTCGCATATTTACCTAATCTGGCTAAATGGCGTCCTCTATGTCAAGTTCAGATCTTTCGTCTCTATGCCCATAAATCAAAGAATCAGTTCGTAAATTAATTGGGCATCAGATCAGTCCATCAGAGTCTCTGGTAAGCAGCTGTCCAGCAGTGTCACCGTCCTCTCCGTCAGCATAACGTCGGGCAATCTGGTAAAGTGATGGTGTGCATAGGAATAATGTCCTACCCTCTCTAGTCTACTTTTATAGTAAACGTTATCAACAAAATGTTTCAATACATGTTTTAGAACAATTCTAATTGGTTAACCAGGATCATTCTTCCTGCTTCTCATACATTAAGGTGCCGATTCCGATCCGTTAAAAATAATTTGCGTACGACCCGTATCCGTATTTTTTTACGTACGAGTCGTACAAGTACCGTACAAACTGCCAAGTATGATTCGTCCATGAAAAATAACTACGAATAGTGTCAGGAAAAGTCTACGAGAGTGCGTCGGAAAGTATTCACGTCCGAATATCGTCTGGAAAAGTGTACGAGAGTGAGCCGGACATTTTTACGTGAGAATCGTAAAACACAAGTCCGAGCGTGCAAGTACGATCCCGACCGTCCGTCTGACTACACAATCGCACGTAAAATGACCCGTACGGAGCCAACCCAGTAGCACACATGTACACGGGTAAACTTATGCCCGTGTACGAGCCGTACAGCCCCCCCACCCCCAAATATGTCAGCACCGTACACCACCCTGTCCGCACTGTACCCCAGCCCTGCAACTGTACGCGCCATACCCCCCATGTACGCGCCTTACCCCCCCTATCCACACTGCACCCCAGACCCGCACCTGTACGCGCCGTACCCCCATGTACGCGCCTTCCCCCCCTGTAGGCGCATCACCTCCGCATGTACGCGCCGTACCCCAGGGCCACACGTGTACGCACCGTACCCCCACCGCATGTATGCGCCTTACCCCCCCATGTACGCGCCGTACCTCCACATGTACGCGCTGTACCCGAGGGCCGCACCTGTACGCACCGTACCCCCACCGCATGTATGCACCCTCCCCCATGTACGCGCCCTCCCCCCCATGTACGCGCCTTACCCCCCATGTACGCGCCGTACCTCCGCATGTACGCGCCATACCCCAGGGCCACACGTGTACGCACCGCACCCCCACCGCATGTACGCGCCGCACTCCAACACCGTACCCCAGCACCCTCACCCAGCATCGTGTTTGTACGGATTGTACCTACACGAAAAAGACTCTACAGAACCAGGACACTGTAAAACAGCACAAGGAGGGTCAATTCGACTCGCACAACACCACAAAACACGTCTACATGACAAAATACATCTCAATGACTGACCTGGCACATCCAAACAGGCAAACAGAGGCCCCAAATAACAACCACCTCTTATAACACACCCAACAAAATTCAAACACAGCCACACCCAAAAATGGACCAATAAAAAGGGCCCACACACACAACCCATGAGCCTTTGCAACAGACCCACTGCTGCCAGAGAAACAACTCCACTGAGAAACAACTCCACATTATTCATACCTCCACTACACCTTCACTCACACACCTTCCCACAACCTCCTCCACAAACATCCCCCTCTTCACATTCACATTCACACACACCGTCACATTCACACCCACACACCCACAACTATCCACACCCACACCAACACCCCACACCATGCCCACAGGCAAGAATCCAAAGTTCACAACGGCGGAGCTGGACCTCCTTGTCAACGAAGTCATCCGAGTCGAGCCACAGCTGTTTGGAACATTAGTCAGATAGACCAGCATAGCTGAAAAAACTGCCATTTGGCAGAGGATTGTAGATAAGGTGAATGCTGTTGCGCCCATCCGAAGGACCAGGCATGAATGCCAAGCCAGGTGGTACGATCTGCGCAGGGCGGTCAAGAGGAAAATGAACGAAGAGTATGCCCAGAGTAACATCACGGGAGGTGGGCCGCCCCGCAGACCCGTACACTACCATCCCTGGGAGGAAAAGGTGATGGCCCTGCTACCGCCGGTAGGAGTACACGGAGTGGAAGGAGTCGCAGAGCCTGGTGAGTACACAAACAACTTACGTAACATGGGGGCAATGGGGTCCACACCACATATACACCAAATGCATGCAACTTCCCCCAAGCACTCACCGCACACAACCACACTCAAAAACCACGCTCATGCATCTAACGTCTCCATGCACCCTTCACAAATCAAGGCAAGGCCATGTCCAAGGCTACAACAACCACAAACACAAGACTGGATGTCCGGGAGGCTGGGAGGGTGGGCCCCACACAACACATTGTGAAAATGAGATGCAGACACCAATGCCCTCAGCCCATATGGCATAGGTACATACCCATGCACAATGCACAGGGACTGGCAAAGTACTGACAAGGTAGCTGACACTTGACCCTGCTGTATGCAGCACAAGGCCCTCCTGGGACCACTGTACACTCAAACACCAACTCCACAAGCACAGGTATCTATCACAGGAACTCACACTCACTGTCATGCCAGCATGCACCATGAGGGGACAGAGACATCACCTGGGAGACCCAATGACAATTCACACTACACACAACAGCACGCCCGGTCACAACCCCCCCCCCAACACAAGCACACACCCCCGGGGCAGACAACGGATTTACACACTCCCACAATGGACATGTGACACAACAAGACCAATCCAGAGCCAAATAAGCATCAGAGCCAACAATCTACAGGTCAAACACTCAGGAGAACATCCCAATCTGTCCCCCGCAACATACCCATCCCCAAGTGGACATTGAGAGGAATGCTAGGCACATCCAACTACCTGGAGGAACTGTGTCAACTTGAATATGTATGAAACATAGATGTCGCATGAAACACCATTAACATTGTCTCTCTCTCTCACACACAGGGCAACGTCGACGATCTCCCCCCAACACTGGGGGGGGAAGAATCACAGTCCCAGGCTCCGCGTGAAGATGATACCACCGGCAGCGACGACTCTCACCAGTCCGTGGATGACCCCGACCAACCTGGACCCTCTGGTGCCCAAGCCCCTGCTGCACCTGCGACAGGTACATCTGTGCCAACCACCACCCCCATTCCTGCCACATCCCAGGACACACCAGGAGCCCTGCTCGCACTGAACAACAGAGCCAGTCTGACCAGGAGGGACAAGGTTCTCCGGGCACCCAGGAGGAGGCAGGCAACCCTGCAAATGCCATCCCTCAGGGGTCCCGTAGACCCGATGTGCCCACAAGGGCAGGCCAGGCTCAGGTGGGCAGGGGTGGGGGGAGTAGAGGCAGGCGGAGGCGCAAACCTGACCAGCCAGCTCAGGACACCGGTATGTCACACATACGCCACATCCTGGACTCATACCGGCGTGACACCAGAGGCATCAACCAGGTCGTGCCCAGACTCTCCGAGATGCAGAGGACCCTCGATGAGATTAAGAACCTGCAGGTCGAGCATCATGCCAGTCATCAACAACACCAAGGACGGATGGAGGCAAGACTGGCTGAGCTCCTGGCGGTGCACAGGGACATGAGCCAATCACTCCGTCAGATCGCCCAAAGCATCGGCAACCCTCCCTGTGCCACCAGGCGTAGACCAGCACCAGACACAGGGAGGGAGGAGGAGGGGGAGGATTTGTCTGATGGAGCGTTCCCATAATCGTCAAGGCCTGCATCTGAGGGTCCCCGGAGGAAGGTGGGTCGTCCACGGAAAAGACTGTGAGAGTCAGCGGACCATCCACATCTCCCAGGTCACCTGGCCTGGCACCTAGCACTCTGGCGCAACAGCAGCACCTCATCCAATGACATTCTCTGCCACATGGACTTGCTGGTCACTGTGCCCTGGACTCTGATGACTTCCAATGCCAAGGATACCATCTCCCCCTATGAACTTTGGATTCTATTCCCCCGGTAGAGCACCTAATTGCATCTACCAAACCACTTACCCCACCCCAAATAAATATATCACTTTGGACATGAGACGTTCCTGTCATTTTGCATTATTCAACGACATATGTGTGTGGAAATGTCAAACTATGCCTGAGTGTTGAACTAACTCCAGCCATCCATACCCTGGGATCAGAGTCTGGTACAGGACACACATGGGTCACAAGGTATCATTCAATGTAGGCATGGAGCACAACACTCACCTGTGATGGCCTCTGGCTGCTGAGGGGGTGCTTGCTAAACTGTGCGGAGAGACCTATTTGGGAGATCATCATCAAGGCGTAGAGGTCATGGCTCATGTGGAGCTTCCCGGGGAGGGAGTCCCAGGTATGTGTGGCCAGGTGGGAGAGCAATGTCCTGTATGCTGGAGTACGGTGGATATGAAGAACGGTGGCCAGGGCAAGGTTGGATGCACGGAGATGGCCCAACGGGATCTAGGATGACAGACGTACAAGGTTGGTTCGGGTCGGGGTTGTGGACTGCCTCCTGAGTGTGGGTGGGGAGTGTGGAGGTCATCCTGCAGCAGACAGTGATCCATTGCATCTATCTATGGTGGACGGTGAGGTGGCTGGGGCGCAGGGTGTTGAATCTGAGGTGTGCAGATGCACCCTGGAAGTGGACCAGTTTCCTGGGAGTTTGGATGTACTTGCTCCGTAGAGGGCAGGGCAGAATTTTACACGGATGTTGTCATGGACCTGGGGGATGGTCTGTCTTTTCTTGGAGGGGATATATCTGTGGATCATGTGCATAATGCAGAGGGCGTTGCAGCATGAGGTACAGATGGTGTGGACTAGCATGGCATATGTGAGCGAGCCAAACATGATGCACACCATCTTGTGTATGTGGCCACTGGGTGCTTGTGCAGGGCTCTTGCGGGTGGGACACAGGCACTTGACCCAGATGGAAGGGGACAATCCTCAGATGATCACCTCAGTCCTGTACAAGTCCAGCCTCAGGTGGCTCGTGTGCAGCCATTCATCAATGGATCTCATGCATACTTGAATGATGGAACTGCCAATGTCTGTGTCTTTGTTGAGGGTGAGGAGCACCTGGCTGTCAATGGCATACGAGCTGATGATGAGGTGCTGTGCGCATGTGATGGTGGAGAGGGGGGTCCTGGACACTCTGTAGATTGACATGCTGAGAGATGATACCTGTGCCATGTCCCAGACGATGACACCATACTACATGCTGAAGCCTTGAGTCCCACTCCCATGCCCTTGCTGGGCTACAGAGCCTGTGGGGAGTATTAGGGCCGTGACCTGGTTGGTGTGACAGGGCCTGGAAGGCGGGGCAGCACAGTGTAGGCAGTTGGAGTTGCACACTCAGCATGCAAAGGTGTCGTGTGTGTGCCCAGGGTATGTCTGACAGCAGGCGTTAGATGTGCGGATGGACATAGCTCGGAGTGTGGCTGATACATCAGACTGTAGTGTGATGTGGGTTATGCAAGGACAGGATGGTGGTGCAATGTGCACCTTGCATGTGCTGATGGTCCAGCCTTTGGCACCACGTGGCGGCAACAGTGGCATAGACAAGCTGAGGACAGCCAAATGAATGGGTGGAGGGAGGAAGTGAGGAGCATCTTGGATGCGTGTGTGTTGCCAAATCTGGATACTCTGTGGGCCCTTGCTGCAGGGGCCGCAGCAGCAGGCGGCATCTCCTTGCTAAATGACAGAATTTGCACACATAGACTAGGATGTCAGAAGGACAACTGCAACAGGCGCGTGTGTAAAGTAAGGAGTGTCCAGTGTCACATTGCACACCCAGAGACAATGCATGCACAATCACCAATCACCAAAGAAGCATGACACCGGATCAGGAAACTGAAGGCCGACCTGCGCACAGGAGACACACCCTCAGCAGCTGTTGATGGCCCATTGTGTGGACCAACATGCCAAAAAACATACACGACCATGTACTTCATGCCCAATAGGGAGCCTAACCCATGAGCAACTGCATGCATGTTGCTAAACTACACATGGACTCCTATGCATAATCTTCCACAACTATGCCAGATATGACGCATGCAAAGTGGCAAGAGACCTGCATTGACAGAGATGAGGCACCTTGGAGTGTGACGAACACCTTTATTACTCAGCCTCACACTAAGGGAAATGCATCAATTGGAACAGACTCACAGGTCATTTGGCTGACCATGTGTGTCCTACACTGGGCACCCCCTTCAACACACAGATGTGTAAATCCTACTGAGCTGGCACACAAGTGAAGGGGTTGAGCCTAACACCCCTTGCTGCACACGGAGAGTCTACAATTCCCCATTGAGCCTCATATGGGGATGTCCCACACTATGTCCACCATTAGCATCCCGTATGTTCCTGAGGGACGTTATACACACATTGATGCCTTCACCAGAATCCACAAACCATTACAGATGACTGTGAGGAAGGGTGACCATCAATTCATGGGAGCCATGCAACACGTCATGTGGCCCATGGTGAGTCGACATGTATGCATGGTAACACAACATGCACAGGAGCAGCCCCCACATATCACAAACACGTACCACCCACAAAATGCCTTGCTGCACTCCTTACCCCAAATGACTTTTCACCATGTCTGTGCATGTAACTCTGATCCAGCACACGTTGCAATACTCATGAGGAATAGCAGGAGGGCAATGATGACATGAGCAGACGACAGCCGCAAGAAACTGTGGAGGCCAGACACACAACAAGTCAGCGAAGAGCTAGTAATCCTCAGACATGTACATGTACTCTACAGGAATGATGTTGTCACCATGCCCTTAATAAATTTAGTGTCCCAGCTAATATGTGTGGAATGACATCATCACTTGAATGACACATCAGAACTCACCTCCAAGTCACTTAGCACACAGTCAGCTCGACACACACATTGTAACACATGCCACACAAGGCTCAAAGCGTGCACACTCAGACACAGGGACTCACCATCATGAGAAGAAGTTGCGGCTAAGCTGACTCCGGATGTCCTCATCCTCATCCTCACTTGGCCCGTGCCCGAGCCCTTCATCCTCCACGGGTGGAGGATCCTGCTCATCCGTATCAAGGATGAGTGGCACGGCCTTCTCCACTGCCATGTTGTGCAGCGTGCAGCACACAATGAAGATTTTGCAGACCTTCACCGGGGCATATGGGAGGGTGCCGCCGGTCTTGTGGAGGCACCGGAATCTGCTCTTCAGGAGTCCAAACGTCCTCTCAATCACGCGCCTCGTCTGCCCATGGGTGTCGTTGTACCGGTGTTCTGCGGCTGTTCTGGGGTTGCGGAGAGGCGTCATCAGCCATGGCATGTTGGGATAGCCAGAGTCCCCTACGTGGAAACATCATGTGAAGTGGGTCAGGAGATGCCCTAAGATACAAAGATAGCGCTGAACACAGGACTAACAGAGTATACCCACCAACAAGACATGCTCGTTCCGCGTGCAGCTGCAGCATCATTTCTGGCACCCTGCTACGCCTCATGATGTATGCATCGTGTGCGGACCCTGGAAAATGGGAACAGACATGGGAAATCAGCATGTTAGCAAGACACACCACTAGGGCATTAATGGAGTGGTAATGTTTTCTGTTTCTATAGGCTACCTCCTGTGCCTGTGGTGGTACCAAAGCCACATGTGTCCCATCAATGGCCCCAATTACATGAGGCATCCCTCCCAGGGCATAGAACTCACCCTTGACACCTGTCAACTGCTCACGAGTGGGAAAATGAATGAATTCATCCAGGTGCACCAACATGGCTTCTATAACATCATGCAGGACACGGCTGAACATTGTCTGGGACATGCCACCGACATCAGCTATGGTCAACTGAAAGGTGTCGGTGGCAAAAAAATGTAGGGCTGCCATCACCTTCACCTTGGGGGTCAGAGCTGTAGGATACCTGTGTTGTGGTTGGAGGTGTGGTGCAAGCCGGTGGGTCAAGTCCTCTATCAACTCTTGCGAGAAGTGGTATCTGCATATGCAGTCATGTTCACGCATGGTATCCAGGTCTGGCATTCGTCACATTACATGAGTGACAGACATCCACATATCAGCATTTGAAGGATGTCATCTCATACAGACAGCTGGCGGGAGTCTAGACGCACAGGTCACATGTCATCTGGAAATGGACAGATAACACACATTTCCATTAAGGGGTCCATGTCAAAAACTGATGACACAGACATTTAGAGAACGCAGATATTGCCTCATGTCAAGAAGTCATCTTCGAACCATCATGACACATGTAACATGTGAGTCCACATGTGGCATGGTGTGTGTATATGTGTGTCATGCACATATGCACACAGACACATGTTGGATGCTGCAACAGCAGCTGGAGTTGACGGAACACCAACGGAAAGCTCATGGGAACACATGACACACACATGACATAGTCACATCGTGGCACGCAGGGAGTCACATGTCAGGTGTAATTATCCGTGTACCTGGCATCAGGGGACAGTTGCGGGTGTTGCTGACTGTGCCATACCAGTGATGCAGTGCTTGACACGTGTGATGTACATGCACACATTGCACACATGTGCAAAGTGTGAAGGGGAAGTGTGCCACGTAGTGCCCCATCACACATGACATGTGTAAACAGCTCATCACACATCTATTGTGCCACAACATGAGGAGACATGTGCCACATCACTGCCTGACACACCTAGACCCTGCACATGAAGGACTGCACTGACAATGACTTGATGTACAGCCTTGTGCGAGTCTGACACCTCCATTCCTTTCGTGTGCGCCTCCTGTCACCAGTGTAAGCAGTGAAACGCAGTACACATGCTCTGAGGGCATGTGTAGGGCCCATACTCTCACGTGAGTACCTGCCGTACACGCGTGAGTACCTGCCGTATCACTAGGCCCTACGGTACCCCCAACTATAGTGATAGGCATGTACTTACACGTGTACGGCCCGTACATGCGTGTGTACGTGCCGTATCACTCGGACCTACAGTAACACGACTATAGTGATAGGCACGTACTCATGCGTGTACGGGCCGTACATGCGTGAGTACGTGCCGTATCACTAGGCCCTACGGTACCCTCAACTATAGTGATAGGCACGTACTCACGCGTGTACGGCCCGTACACACGTGAGTACGTGCCGTATCACTAGGCCCTACGGTACCCCCAACTATAGTGATAGGCACGTACTAACGCGTGTACGGCCCGTACATGCGTGAGTACGTGCCGTATCACTAGGCCCTATGGTACCCCCAACTATAGCGATAGGCACGTACTCACGCGTGTACAGCCCGTACACGCGTGAGTACGTGCCGTATCACTCGGACCTACGGTACCCCAACTATAGTGATAGGCACGTGGAAACATCATGTGAAGTGGGTCAGGAGATGCCGTAAGATACAAAGATAGCGCTGAACACAGGACTAACAGAGTATACCCACCAACAAGACATGCTCGTTCCGCATGCAGCTGCAGCATCATTTCTGGCACCCTGCTACGCCTCATGATGTATGCATCGTGTGCGGACCCTGGAAAATGGGAACAGACATGGGAAATCAGCATGTTAGCAAGACACACCACTAGGGCATTAATGGAGTGGTAATGTTTTCTGTTTCTATAGGCTACCTCCTGTGCCTGTGGTGGTACCAAAGCCACATGTGTCCCATCAATGGCCCCAATTACATGAGGCATCCCTCCCAGGGCATAGAACTCACCCTTGACACCTGTCAACTGCTCACGAGTGGGAAAATGAATGAATTCATCCAGGTGCACCAACATGGCTTCTATAACATCATGCAGGACACGGCTGAACATTGTCTGGGACATGCCACTGACATCAGCTATGGTCAACTGAAAGGTGCCGGTGGCAAAAAAATGTAGGGCTGCCATCACCTTCACCTTGGGGGTCAGAGCTGTAGGATACCTGTGTTGTGGTTGGAGGTGTGGTGCAAGCCGGTGGGTCAAGTCCTCTATCAACTCTTGCGAGAAGTGGTATCTGCGTATGCAGTCATGTTCACGCATGGCATCCAGGTCTGGCATTCGTCACATTACATGAGTGACAGACATCCACATATCAGCATTTGAAGGATGTCATCTCATACAGACAGCTGGCGGGAGTCTAGACGCACAGGTCACATGTCATCTGGAAATGGACAGATAACACACATTTCCATTAAGGGGTCCATGTCAAAAACTGATGACACAGACATTTAGAGAACGCAGATATTGCCTCATGTCAGGAAGTCATCTTCGAACCATCATGACACATGTAACATGTGAGTCCACATGTGGCATGGTGTGTGTATATGTGTGTCATGCACATATGCACACAGACACATGTTGGATGCTGCAACAGCAGCTGGAGTTGACGGAACACCAACGGAAAGCTCATGGGAACACATGACACACACATGACATAGTCACATCGTGGCACGCAGGGAGTCACATGTCAGGTGTAATTATCCGTGTACCTGGCATCAGGGGACAGTTGCGGGTGTTGCTGACTGTGCCATACCAGTGATGCAGTGCTTGACACGTGTGATGTACATGCACACATTGCACACATGTGCAAAGTGTGAAGGGGAAGTGTGCCACGTAGTGCCCCATCACACATGACATGTGTAAACAGCTCATCACACATCTATTGTGCCACAACATGAGGAGACATGTGCCACATCACTGCCTGACACACCTAGACCCTGCACATGAAGGACTGCACTGACAATGACTTGATGTACAGCCTTGTGCGAGTCTGACACCTCCATTCCTTTCGTGTGCGCCTCCTGTCACCAGTGTAAGCAGTGAAACGCAGTACACACGCTCTGAGGGCATGTGTAGGGCCCATACTCTCACGTGAGTACCTGCCGTACACGCGTGAGTACCTGCCGTATCACTAGGCCCTATGGTACCCCCAACTATAGTGATAGGCATGTACTCACACGTGTACGGCCCGTACATGCGTGTGTACGTGCCGTATCACTCGGACCTACGGTACCCCCAACTATAGTGATAGGCACGTACTCACACGTGTACGGCCCGCACACGTGTGAGTACATGCCGTATCACTAGGCCCTACGGTACCCCCAACTATAGTGATAGGCACGTACTCACGCGTGTACGGCCCGTACACGCGTGAGTACGGCCCGTATCACTGTAGTGATGGTGCCCTAGGGAAACATGTGAAACGCGCCGTACCTGTGTGGGGATTTAAGAATTACAATGGGGACACATGAGGGACAAGTATTAGGGCCTAAATGCATGCTGGTTGTCATGGATACCGAGTTTCAAGTTCAAAATTTTACATCATGTGGTCTGGAAAAAGCAGTTGGCCACATTTTACATTGTTGCGAAGTGGTTGTTGACTTGACATGATGCTGCAAAATCGAAAGATGCAAAGGCTGTCACTGGTGTATGTTTAAAGGGATTGGAGGAAACGTAGGATACAAATGAGTCTGACCAATCACTCTTTACTCCTGTAAATGAAATAGGCCAGCAAGGCAGATATAAGGCAGGCAGAACCCATGAGAGGGCACTTGCCTGCACAACATGTCAGTCGATACCACTGCTGCTGTATTGTCTCCCTCTTGCACCATGTCAAGGACTGTGGAGAGGGCCCAGCCTTTCACCCAGGAGGAGAACGAGGCCCTGATGGATGTGATCCTCCCACGGTACCCCATGCTGTATGGTCGACCAGGGGAGCAGGTGAGTGCTGACTCCACTACCTTTGCCTGTGCACCTTTATTGTGTCTGTCACTTCTGGCATTGTGGCCAGGTGTGACAGACATGCAATGTTGGGTGGAGTGGGTCCCAGGGGGGGGATGGCTTATGTCTCTCATTCAGGGCTTGATGTAGTTCACGTGTGCACTCCTCACTTGCATTGTGCTTACTGTGACATTCACTGCATAGTGCATGGCACATTCTGCCAGCCTAATCCTCTTGGGCATTCTTGTTCTATTGTCCTGCGGTGATTCAGTGGTCACCCCGGTGTGACAGGTGACTGCACCCACAGATGTGTGTGAGAGTTGAGTGGAGCTGTGGTGAGAGTGGTGAGAGTGTCCAAATGATGTGTACGCCCCCTGGACATTGATGTGTGTGAATGTTTCTTGTCATGTGGGTGAGTGTCTATGTGGAGTGTTGCACCACAGCTGCATGGAGGAGGCAACTGCTCAATCCATCTGATGTGTGAAGTAAGCCGTGCTGTGTGTCTGACTTGCTGAGCTAGCCCCACACCCGTGACCCCCCCTGGCAAGTGGCACATGTGCAGAGTGAGGTTTGCATCCGCTGTTGCCAATGGCAGGTGATTGATGTGTGCCTGTGTGTGTCTGTGTACTCTGCTGAGGTTTCGTCAGTGGCCTGGGGCATGTGACTGCTTTGCGGTGCTGTCCATCAGCCTTGTGTTGCTTGGGATGCACAGTGTGTGCCATGATCAGGGATTGTTTCGCACCCCTCATGCCACCTGTGTACTTACTATGCCATGTAGTGCATTGGTGCGTCCCCAGTGGAAAAAGTCCCTATGACTAAGGTGCTATTACTTGCCAGCATACTATGCCCTGTTCAACAAATCTAAGATGTTCAAATGTGTGTCTCTGTGAGATGGTGCAGGTGTAGTGATGTTGTCCCACTTTGTCATCCAGACAGGTATCCCCCTACTACAAGGGGAAGATCTGGAAGGATGCCGTCAAGACCGTGCAATCGGCGGAGGGTCACAGTCGGCGCCTGCCACAAGTGAGGAAGAGATGGCAGGACATCCGGTGCCGGACCCGGTGGATCGCCCGGTTCATGCTGAAGGATTCACCTCCTCGCAAGCTTGGCGGGCGCCGGCGCCTGACCCACCAGATGCGGCGTGTCCTGGCGGTGGTCTTCCCTGACCTGGATAGGCGGATACAGGAGTTACAGCAGCAGGAAGGGGGTAGGTACATGTGTGTTTGTTGTGTGTCGCCAGCTTTTGGAGCTGCTCAGTCGCCTGGATACACTGCCAGGCTATATATGTGCAGTGCATCTCCTGTATCCCAAAGTCAACCTGTGCTGTTCTTCCTCCCTTCCCCTCCTTGACATGTGTTACCTGGTCTGTGTGTTATCACTATTGCACATGGTCATCTAGGCTGCCAGTTTATCAAGGGGCACACTGCTTTCAGCATCATGTGTGGGGGTGGTCTGCCTGTGCCCTGTCCTGTTCAGCCATTTCGGGGTGCATAATTGTTGGCACTGATGCTGAGTCCCAACATAGGAGTGTGAGGGTTCAAATGAACAGACTTGCTGCATGCATTACCAATGTTGTGGCCTCAGACATGATGTGCATGAGTGGGATATATGCATAGTGCCGGGACGGTTGCTCCTGTAACAGTCAGCTCATTCCAGGACCATGGAGCAGTGTGCACACTACAGTCCCCTGACACAGACTGCCCTCCTACTCATGTGTGTCATCCAACACTGTGCACATTCACTGTGGATTCATCATTGCTCTGCCTCTGTGGCATTGTTCCCTGGCCTAGGTAATAGTTTTCACATGTGTGATACATTTGCCCACTGGACAGGGATACACCAGTTTGCTTGTGCATACTCACACTGGGCAGTGCCTGTGTGGCTATTCACAACAATCTGCTGATGTTTGTTTGTGACCAGTATGTTTTGGCAGCCCTACAAGGTGATATCGTGTTAATGAAGCTAGTTTTCAAGCACAGTTATTATAACCCTGAATAAGAAGTTTCACTTCTTGATCGGTATCAGTCACATTGACTCAGGTATGGGTGGGTGTGTGCGGGAGGGGCGTACATGTTCAACCCTGATGTTTCATTGCCAGTTCTGACTTGTGTGTGATGATTCGCAGTACAGAAAGTCATCGTGCAGTGCCCCCGTGATGTTGGCCAGTGCTTAATGTTCGTGCTTCATTGCCTGTGTCAGTTTTTGACAATCATGTATCCTGCTTGTACATTTTTGCCACCTGTGTGTGGTTCAGATGCTACACAGTTTTGACTTTGTGTGCTGACATCTGTGGGTACATTCTGGCTTGCCATGAGGGGGAACCCACAGTCCAGCTAGGCTTTTTTCCTAAACAATTGCAGGCCCATTAGCTTATGCATTGTCCTGGGTGTGGACATGTGTGCCACTCCAGATGACAGTCGGTAGGTCATATGTGTAGCCAACTGTGTGATCATGTGACGGATAGCCATGTGACAAATGACATTATTCAAGTTGTTACTCAGAGAAAAGGTCCATTGGCACTCACTACACCTGTCAACATGTCTCAATGTTTCATATGCTTGACCTTGTTGTACATCTCTCGCCGCCCCCTTCATTCCCATCACCGCCCTCCCACTTGCTCGGGTCCCTTCTGTCCGTGCTAGGCCACACCGTGTCTCCTTCGTGCCAGGCACTGCACCCCCTTCCCCTGTCCCCCCTGCTGCCCTCACTGCCGAGTCTGTGGACATTCAGCGGCAGTTGCAAGTTGGGCAGACATCGATCCTGACTGTCCTCCATGGCCACACCAGACTGCTGACCCAGATGGTGTCGTACATGGAGGGCATGTCATCAGCGATGTCTGACCAACGGATGTTGCTGAGGTCCCTGGACTCGTCACTGACGGCAGTAGCGAGTCACCTGCAGCGCTGCGTCCCCCCCACCCCTGCCCCATCCACAAGTTCCACACCCATGCCTGTCCCAAGCACACCAAGACATCCACACACACGCACCCCACCAGACAGAAGCAGCACACCACCACGTAAGGGCAAGCGCACACCTCCTGACACGCACACTCAGGGGGAAGCAGGCACACCCACTGGGTCTGGGGCACACAGGCAGACACGCAGCCACAGTCCTCGTCCACATGACTCACTCCCCAGTCCCTCCGATGTCACTCCCCTTGGCTCCCCTGCCCCAGATTCGGAGAAGGAGGCCTACTTTGCTGGGCTGTGCCTCAGCCCCACTAGTTCACCTGGACGCAAACGGTCAAGGCACTCCACGGGTAGGGGAGTTAAGTCCCCCAGCCCATCCACCACCTCCCCCAGTAGCGCTGCAACCCATCCCTCCGACCCCCCTCTCCTTGGGGCCTGTTGTTTCTCCGGGTGCAAGGGAGACGCTTGAAGAACTGGCAGAAGTGTGCAGCGCTGAGCTCGCCTCCACCTTTGGTGCTGCCCCACCCCCTGTGGGGGAGTCGTCCGTCCCTGCACCCACCACACCTACCCTTCCCCCTCCTGTCCCTGCGGTGCCTGGTCCTTCCCCACATGATGCCCCCCCCCCCAGTCGATGACACAGTCTTGTGATGTGCAGGCAAGCTAGGGGAGACGCATGGCCATGTGTCCCCCCCCAAGGACTGATGATATGGACTGGCCATTGGCCTTTGTGAATAGTCTCGTTTACACATTATTATTTTCATGCTGAATAAAGCATTTTCTTTTTCGTTTGAAAAGTCTTGCATTTCAGGTATTGATGTTGATGCTGATGCTACAGGAGTTGGGGTTGTGGGCATGTGTTATGTTTAAGGGAAATGTTGTAGTCTGCTGCTCATGGGGTGGAACCTGGTATCTGCGTGCCATCACAAGGTCTCTGCAAAGATTCTTAGTCGTGTATGCTCTTTGTGTTTGGAGACATTGTCCCAAGGAGTGTTCCTTCCTCTGTGGCACCTGGCATCTCCCATGCAGAGAGTTGCACAATTGTTGTGTTGCCCTGTGTCTACATGTCCTTTGTTGGTGATGGATCCCTTCAACTCTGGCCATGCCTGCTCAGCAATGTGTCCGGCTGCATCGTCTGTGCCATCCTTGGTACTCACTGTACTTGTGAATAGAGTATTTTGCCATGCCTTCATGGATAAATTGTCCCTTTTCCACACAATGCATGTGTGTAATTCCAGCCTAGTACGCATATGGTACTTGTTCTGCTGGGTATTTGAACACCTGACTCACAATTGTGGCCATTGTATCTGTGGGAACTCCACCCTATTCCTTCCATGACAGACAACATCTTGGTGGCTAGCCCAGCACCTGAACATTCCTATCAGTCCTGGGATGTGCGTGACAGTGTATGTTCTCTTTGGCTCTCTTAGTTTATTAGGCAGTGACATGACTATACAGTCTTGTGGCATGATCTCAGTGTGTGTATTGTACTGCATCTGCCAGGGGTGGGTATGCATGTGTTATTTGTCCTCACACCCACATGTGGTGTGTCATGCAGTGGGGGAAAGACATCCATCCTCCTGGGAGTGGGACACTGCTGTCAGTGATGTGTTGTTATGGCACTATCATCATTGTCCTAAGTTAGGGATACGTACATTCACCCATGGAGCTGTGGTCATCTGATAATGATGTACACCCCCCATGTCTCTGTCCACTGCTGGGAGTCCTCTGCACCCACCCCCATGTCTCTGTCCACTGCTGGGAGTCCTCTGCACCCACCCCATGTCTCTGTCCACTGCTGGGAGTCCTCTGCACCCACCCCCATGTCTCTGTCCACTGCTGGGAGTCCTCTGCACCCACCCCCATGTCTCTGTCCACTGCTGGGGGTCCTCTGCACCCACCCCCATGTCTCTGTCCACTGCTGCGGGGGGTCCTCTGCACCCAATCCCATGTCTCTGTCCACTGCTGGGGGTCCTCTGCACCCACCCCCATGTCTCTGTCCACTGCTGGGAGTGATGGACACCCACCCCTCACATGTCCCTGTCCACTGCTGGGAGTCCTCTGCACCCACCCCCATGTCCCTGTCCACTGCTGGGAGTCCTCTGCACCCACCCCCATGTCTCTGTCCACTGCTGGGAGTCCTCTGCACCCACCCCCATGTCTCTGTCCACTGCTGGGAGTCCTCTACACCCACCCCCATGTCTCTCTCCCCTGCTGGGAGTCCTCCGCACCCACCCCCATGTCTCTGTCCACTGCTGGGAGTCCTCTGCACCCACCCCCATGTCTCTGTCCACTGCTGGGAGTGATGGACACCCACCCCTCACATGTCCCTGTCCACTGCTGGGAGTCCTCTGCACCCACACCCATGTCCCGGTCCACTGCCGGGAGTCCTCTGCACCCACCCCATGTCTCTGTCCACTGCTGGGAGTCCTCTACACCCACCCCCATGTCTCTGTCCACTGCTGGGAGTCCTCTACACCCACCCCCATGTCTCTCTCCCCTGCTGGGTGTCCTCCACACCCACCCCCATGTCTCTGTCCACTGCTGGGAGTCCTCTGCACCCACCCCCATGTCTCTGTCCACTGCTGGGAGTCCTCTGCACCCACCCCCATGTCTCTGTCCACTGCTGCGGGGGTCCTCTGCACCCAATCCCATGTCTCTGTCCACTGCTGGGGGTCCTCTGCACCCACCCCCATGTCTCTGTCCACTGCTGGGAGTGATGGACACCCACCCCTCACATGTCCCTGTCCACTGCTGGGAGTCCTCTGCACCCACCCCCATGTCCCTGTCCACTGCTGGGAGTCCTCTGCACCCACCCCCATGTCTCTGTCCACTGCTGGGAGTCCTCTGCACCCACACCCATGTCCCGGTCCACTGCCGGGAGTCCTCTGCACCCACCCCATGTCTCTGTCCACTGCTGGGAGTCCTCTACACCCACCCCCATGTCTCTGTCCACTGCTGGGAGTCCTCTACACCCACCCCCATGTCTCTCTCCCCTGCTGGGTGTCCTCCGCACCCACCCCCATATCTCTGTCCACTGCTGGGAGTCCTCTGCACCTACCCCCATGTCTCTGTCCACTGCTGGGAGTGATAGGCACCCACCCTTCATATGTCTGGGCACTGCTGGAAGTCATAGGCACCCACCCCTCATATATCTGGGCACTGCTGGGAGCGATGGGCACCCACCCCTCATATGTCTGGGCACTGCTGGGAGTGATGGGCACCCACCCCTCATATGTCTGGGCACTGCTGGGAGTGATAGGCACCCACCCCTCATATGTCTGGGCACTGCTGGGAGTCCTCTGCACCCACCCCTCATATGTCTGAGCACTGCTGGTAGTCCTCTGCACCCACCCTTCATATGTCTGGGCACTGCTGGGAGTGATAGGCACCAACCCCTCATATGTCTGGGCACTGCTGGGAGTGATAGGCACCCACCCCTCATATGTCTGGGCACTGCTGGGAGTCCTCTGCACCCACCCCTCATATGTCTGGGCACTGCTGGGAGTGATAGGCACCCACCCCTCATAAGTCTGGGCACTGCTGGGAGTCCTCTGCACCCACCCCTCATATGTCTGGGCACTGCTGGGAGTGATAGGCACCCACCCCTCATATGTCTGGGCACTGCTGAGAGTCCTCTGCACCCACCCACCCACCTGCGCCCTTGCTGTGGTACACTGCTGTCCTGGGCATACACCACCCCCAATTTACAGCTGATGTGCTGCACCAAGCATACACCTACATCCGTGGTGTGTGTATGCCTTGTATCCATCATGTAATGGGGCTGTAGGGGTACGCGTGGTACGGCCCGTACCCACGCTCTGGGGGTGTGGGTACGGTCCGTACCACCATTGTAGTGGTGATGTAGGGGTACGCGTGTACGGACCGTACCCACGCTCTGGGAGCATGGGTACGGTCCGTACACGCGTACCCCTACATCACCACTACAATGGTGGTACGGCCCGTACCCACGCTCTGGGGGGCGTGGGTACGGTCTGTACCACCATTGTAGTGATGATGTAGGGGCACGCGTGTACGGACCGTACCCACGCTCTGGGGGCGTGGGTACGGTCCGTACACGTGTACCCCTACATCACCACTACAATGGTGGTACGGCCCGTACCCACGCTCTGGGGGGCGTGGGTACGGTCCGTACCACCATTGTAGTGGTGATGTAGGGTACGCGTGTACGGACCGTACCCACGCTCTGGGGGCGTGGGTACGGTCCGTACACGCGTACCCCTACATCACCACTACAATGGTGGTACGGCCCGTACCCACGCTCTGGGTGGCGTGGGTACGGTCCGTACCACCATTGTAGTGGTGATGTAGGGGTACGCGTGTACGGACCGTACCAACGCTCTGGGGGCGTGGGTACGGTCCGTACACGCGTACCCCTACATCACCACTACAATGGTGGATACGGACCGTACCCACGCTCTGAGGGGCGTGGGTACGTCCCGTACCACCATTGTGGTGGTGACGGGTACGCGTCCACGTCCACTTCCGTTGTGGCGGGACGTGGGATTGGTGGACACGCCCCCCGAAGTGACCAGACCATGGAGGTAATTAATGTGCAGGATGTATTAGTATTTTGTGGGGTGTGGGTTATGTTTCCTGCCCCTTGCACCCCCCCTTTGCCTCTGGGGGTTGTTCTGACCTTCTGAGGCGTCTGCGTCGGTTTCTGAACACGAGGTCGTAGGCTATGAGGGCCGGGATGACGCGTAGGTTGGGGTCCATCGCTGTCCATCACGTACCGGTGCTCCTTGTTCGCGTCGTCCTCAATTTGCCGGCAGTTTTTGGCTCCCGTAAAAAATGCTACGTGCGGAGTGACGTCGGCACGAATCGTACTTGCTGGTCCGTAAAACGCTGCCTGACTCCGTCCGGACGTCGCGTATGCGCCGTCCAGAATCAGATTTGTATGTATTTTTTTGCCGGTCGGTGTTTTTTACGACTCGTACGGAAATGGTATTTCTGTGTGAATCGTACTTGCGAGTTTGTAAGGTGTTTTTCCTGGGTACGAGTCGGACGGAGAAAACGCTCCGTACGACCATTTGTACCCGGGTTTTACCGGATCGGAATCGGCACCTAAATGTTGCATTAGATGCAGCTTCTCAATTTGTAAATAAATTAGCAACAGTTTCTAGTCCATTCAGGGCATGTTGATTCCCATGCAAGGTTGTGTCCTTAGTGTCATCAATTATAACAGTTCATAGTTTAAGAAAGTCCTTTGTTTGATGCTTGGCGCTCCTCCCAGGATGTCCTTCACGGGTACAGTCTGCCTGGGGTCAGGACGAGGTTATTGTTGCTCATCTTTTAGCGCAGGCGCACTTCACTCAGTGACTTCTGTGTCATGTCGGGGCGTCAAAATAGGGATGGCAGCCATTTTGTGACCACTCCAGAAAGGTCAACTTAAGCAAAGAGACATAAAACGTAATTAATACATGGAAATGACTATTAAAATGTTATTCCCTCACTAACCCCTCTATGTGTGTGTATTTATCTAGCAAAAGCAACACGCATTGCAGTTTTATACTCACAATTTAAAGCACGATTCACAAATCACATCACAAAAGCAACATATAATATGTAAATTCTAAATATCTGACGTTAGTATACGTACGAAAATTTGTTTACATATCAATCAGGCCATGCAAATGCGATTCCCACGTGTATTTTCTAATTAGTAATGTTGATTAAATAAACACAGCAAACAATTAATACTATTAATCAATTATTCATGTTAATTCAAAATGATAAAAATGGTGGAGGTATACAATTCTTAGGGAAAACCTCGCTCCAGCATTATCACAGTGCAGGCGGCAATCCTCCTACACTTTGAAGAGGGAATAGAGAACCTCTTACAGCACCCCTGCAAGGAGACGTCTGGGGGGGTCCATGGGACCTCCTTTCCCCTCTCCAGAGGGCTGCCATCATGGGGCGCACTGGAAGTGTGCCACCTTTTAGGTTTAACTTCACACCGCAAAAGGGTTTTTCTGCAGGGATGGCAATCTATTGAAATACTAGTAATGAAGCCCAAATATTGTAAATCTATCAGTTTATGCGGCCTACAGCTGACTGCCAAGAACATTTGCATGTAGACAGGATACTGAAACCTGAACATGATAGGAGCTTATCAGCATTCTTTCGTTTCTCTTCGCCCTGCATGTGCCACTTTTTCAATCATCAATATGCAAAGCATCTCTTTCTCCAGCACCCTCCTTTTCTCATCCATGTCCTTTCAGCAAATGGCTGTCCTTAAACTCTGACCTGCATGGATGTGATACACATTCTCCAGCTGCAGTTAGCTTGCAGTGTTAAATAGATACAGAACTTTGTTATTATTTGAAAAGCCAATTAAATCCTTTAAAAAATTTATTTTTTTCAAGAGCTCCAAATAGAAGTTATATACAAGAAACCAAGAGAAGCAAATCGAATCATTTGCCACATTTCGGTGGCATTTCCACTTGCTTTTCTTAATCGCACACAATTTGCCTTTCATATCTTTCTCAGGGCATCGTGTCCTCTAAGATTCTTTTCAAGACATTCTTCAGTTAGCATTTTATGCGAATCACCTACATTTCCAACAGAGCGCATCATGACTAAAATGCATTAAGCTCACAAATGAGAGTGCCCTCCTGCACGCCGCGTGCGCTTTAAAAACAGAGTTCAGTCTTTTCTAAAATGGCACCAGGCGCCATTTTCTGAAAAACTGGCCTTGTGAAGCCCGCGCAGCTCTTACCAGCTCAATGAATACCTTATATTGTAACCTTCCCCTCTAAAGTCCCTGTGCATCTCAATAAAAGGTATTCACTCTAATGCCTTTAGTGACCTTTGCCCTTCCGGATGCAATCTGAACTGCGCGTGATACCTTCAGTATTTCCTTCGGTCTATTGATAATAGGAGTAATACAGCAAGCACGTGAGAAACCCTGAACTCGCCAACAGGTGAAGTGAGATAAAGAGAGGCTGCCTTCCAATGACTTGATACGATTTACTGTGAACAGGTTTGAGAGACACTGTAAGGCAGATAACTCGGAGAGTTCAGAAGCCAGCGTTTTTGTAATATTAACAATGATAGACACTGCCAAGAAAACCGGCAGTTTCACATGTTTAGCTATGCGATTTCTTGCAAACATTTTGATGTATATATTTGAAAGGATGAGCTTGTTTTTGTTCCTGATCTTAAAGGTAATCTTTGTTAATTCTCCTTCATTGTGTTATTTTATGCACTGCCTGTATGGCACACATTTCTTTGCTTCCTGGTGTTGGTGAGTATCTCACTATGCAGTCTGTTGTAAGCTGGTTGTGAGGATTCCAGATGGTTTGTATATAGTGAGTTGGCTCTTCTGACATTACCCTCGCCCAAGTGGTTCTATAGTCACCAAGGCTGCTAGTCAATAAATTGACTTCATGGCTTTTCCATGCATTAGCAGACACTCCCTGCCCTTTATCTCACTGGTGCAGGCTCCTGTTTCCAACCTTTGTGATCTGTTGTTTTCATCTTTGTCTTTCTGCCTCTTTAACCCGTGTGTGGTTTTCCCGCTCTTACTCGCCATTAATGTCTAATGAGGAAAAATAAATTCCAGTCCCCAAAAAAGAGTTCCGGTGGGCCCCACCGCAACCACCGTCTTAAATTAGGCACTGAATATGTGTGTTACCATTTGTGTGTCTGTGCTTCCCGTTCTCAGTGTGAAAAAGTCATCAGCACAACATGGCTTTACCGATTGTATGAGGGAACCAAGCATGTCATTACCACAAATACCTTTACCAGCCGTCATTACAACGTATGAGTCTTTACCATGCATGCCTTTACCACGCAAGTCTTAAACATGAATATTCCTGTACAATGCATGCTTTTATGCTTTTACACTGATAATTCTCATTGTAAAGCCATGTATGGTAAAGGCATATGCGTGGTAAGGTAAGTATAACCAAATATATATATATATATATACATATATATATATGTACAAGATATCTTAATTATGATGGAAGTATGATTTTGAGCCACCTGTGCGCATGGGAAGTGTCAACAATTAATATACAGTCCGCATTTTCCCCTGAAATGAATATTTTGGAAAACGGAACTGCTGACTTTGAAACACTGAACTAATTACTTTCCCAGTGCAACATGGACATTCGAGTATTCTAGGACTACGAAGTGACGTCGAAGTCTTAGATAAAGATGGCAGCATCCAGGCTCACCTGTGACCAAGGCTCCACAAGAGTTGAAACGCGTTAGGATTTACTTGCTGCCATGCTAATGTATCGTGAATAAAGCGCCTGTTTTCTACAAATTCTGGTTTGTGGCGCTCTTCTTTGATGTTTACAAGGAAGGATTGCTGGATATTAGCGAGGTGCTCGGGTACCCGCGCGCCGAGGCCGCCCTGTTGAGGTCGGGGGCTCAAGGTCGAAGTAATGAGGTGGATTGATGTTTCTAAGAGCCCGACCCGCCTGCAATTTGCAATACAGTGAAAGGCATAAAATGTTCAACAGAGGATAAGTGCAGCAGAGCAAGGGATATGAATGGACACATGTCTGTTCAGGATGGACTTTGAAAAGCAAACGCTGCAAGATATCGTAATAATGATGGAAGCATGATTTTGAGCCGCCTGTGTGCATGGATAGTATCCTTCACAAAAAGGAGCTACAGAGGGAAATGACGCAGGTTGCCCTCCACTCACAACTTTTTTATCACAAAAACCTGCTCTATATTCTTGGGATAAAACATCATGAACATCCCCCACACCTCTTATTGGTGAAAATACTTCAAGTACTAGCTGCACATTGCTGTACTGTCAGGGTGTTCCTATCCCTCTTGAAATCTTTATGTGTCTATTTCCTCCAGGAACTGTACTGTGAGTGTTTCTCACTTCCCACAATTTCTCCCATCCAACCACCAAAAAAGTGTGTCAAAAGTGAGGAGGCACCACACGGAAACACCCTCCAGGGATCTACTGATAGGTTCTCGTCAGTGTGCTCCACTTATCATCATCGGCAGCCTCCACACCATGGAAAATAAATGTGAAAAATTGTGCACAACTCAATTGAAGCAAAATATTTGTGAAAAAACCTGACCCCCTAGTATAAGAGCAATTGAAAACAATTTATCTAACTCTTACACTCTAAAAACGAGCTAAACAATCACTAGCACTATTTCCAACTTTAATTACTGCTGTGTGTTTGCTCACATTAAAAAACAAGACCTACTGTCGTGCTTCATCATTTTCATACAAGAAGCCAACATGTTTCATTGCCTGATAATACTTATCGGCAATTTCTTCAGGGCTAGGTGTCAAGTTTTCGGCAGACTGTAATTCACAGTAGGATACCTGTGGAAAGTAGACACAAACAACACATAACAAAAACACTGATTAACACACATCAAGGTTGCTATACACAAGGCGAAAAAATGATTTGTGTTACTGCTCATTGAACCGAAAGGACAAGAATATTCACCAGGTGGTTGCCCCCTTGTGGCATACCTACAGCCACCTTCTGAGGATATCGTGTACGCGTCCACACACCCCCAGTATCTTTATACCAGTCATTCTTCGTCAAGCTACAAATCAAATACATAAAATATGTGTGTACCCCTTTAAAACGGATCATTCCTCTCCAGCCATTTCAAATATGCAGAGTTTAAAAAAAAACAAATTAAATGTGCATACTTATTGCGTTCAATCAGGGCAGCGCGGCTTAACTCTTTCCAGCACAGCCCCACAGTTAACCCGTTCTAATCCCCTACGCTCACAAGGAAGTATTTAACAGTTCTCCCCCACGCGGTCCGTACCTGTCAAACCCCCGGCTCATACAAAGGGTATTGGTAACTATTTGCAAACACTACCGGCCGCTCAGGATCTGTTAATCAATATGAAACCACGAGTACCGGCATTTTATATACTGCCAAAGATACACAAAGCGCAGCGGCCTCCGCCAGGCCGCCAGATTGTTTCGGGTAATCAGTCCATGTTGGAGCCGTTGTCGCAATGCTCAGATGTTTTTCTGAGGGAATGTGTAGTTACCCAACCTTCTTATCTGCAGGATACAACGGACGTATTGAACATCCTGGAATCCCTTGATTATGACCCTGAACATCAATTCCTGATTACAATTGACATTACGTCGTTGTACACAATCATACCCCAGGAGGCCACGCTGGCGGCATGTGAGTGGTTTTACGACACTCCCCAATCGTTTGTACTCCAGTGTGTCGAAATAGCTTTGACCAGAAACTTTTTCGAGTATAAAGAACAAATGTATCTCCAAGTATCTGGTACTTCAATGGGGGACACTTTTGCCCCCAGTTTGGCCTGCATCTATGTGGGCCAGTTTGAAGACAACTACATTAATCACTCATCTAATCCCTTCCAGAATAACATCTGTCTCTGGAAGAGATTTATAGATGATGTGCTGTGTATCTGGTCTGGCACGGAGAAGAATCTTCAGGTGTTTCTAATTTGGCTGAATGGACTTGATGAATGCCTGAAATTTACATGGAAGATCAGTAGGGATACAGCCACCTATCTTGATCTGGATATCTGTGCAATGGGTAATCGACTGTGTACTAATGTACATCAGAAACCAACAGATAAAAATTCTCTATTGCACTACAAACCGTTCTATCCCGAGCTTTATGGGGCAATTTACCGGTGGGGCAATTCTTGCGTCATCGGAGGAATTGCAGCTCCACGGAGAGGTTTGTCGAGCAGGCAGCAGAACTGGCAGGCAAGCTTGAGAACCGGTCATACCCAAGGAAAATCATGAATAAAGCTACGAAAAGGGCATTAAATACACCCAGAATGGCCTTGCTGGAGAGAAATGTTAAGGAGAAATGGGATTGCCTGCCGGTAGTCACAACATTTGACCCACTATCCACAAGGGTAAGACAGAATCCCAGGAAACATTGATCCTTGTTGAGCACAGAAGGTTTTGATATGCCACCCCCTTGGTTTGCTTTTAAAAGATCTAGAAACCTACGGGATCAATTGGTGCATACTCGACCTAGGCAGGAGATTAAGAAAACAGGACTCCCGCAGGCCACCATCCATGTGGTGGATGTTCTGTATGTGGCCTTACAGGGACAGTGCAGAGAGTACAATTGGTGAATGGGAGAATGTGGTATCTGAACAAATTCACCAATTGTAATACCACCAACGTTATATATCGATTGACATGCCCGTGCGGATTGCACTATATTGGATTGACAACTCGTAAGATCAAAATCAGAATTCAGGAAGACCTCAGTACCATTAAAGCTGGTAAATTGACCACTCGCTTGGTGGGCCATTTTCGTGAACAAAAACATCATTATAGAGACATCAAGTGGGTTGTGTTAGAAAAAGTGTGGGGTGATGCACATAGCATTGAGAATAGACTGATTACAAAGGAAGCCCGTTGGATTTATCAGGAACGGGCGGACCGACAGGGCCTGAATGATGTCATCGAGTGGAATAAGGTTGTAGCACACACTTAGATACAGGAACTGAGTGGCAAGTAAGACTGTAAAAACTATTATAGACTACTACGATGGTGGAGTCAACCGTGTGACGTTAATTGTCATGTAAGGAGAAATTGTGAGTGTGGTAGCAATAAGTAACCATCATATAGGTGCCAGTCCTAAATGAGGTTCTATACATTTTGGCTACAGCCTTTTGAAAAGAAGGAAGAACGTTGTAGAAAAAGCATCAAACATATGATAGAATATTAGATCCTGTTAATTTGCTTGATGGTGATCAAAATTCACAAACTACCAAATATGTGCTTTAAAATACTCGTTTTTCAAAACGATATTCTTTTGTCCCTGGGTTTCTGTCAAATCCTTTATGGTTTGAAAGTCTTTACGTCCACAGTTTAAGTCTCTTTCATAATATCACTGTTGCTATGCAAGTATTTGAGTGGAAAGTAAGAGAGAACACCACTCCAAGATGGCGCTCAAGGTGAAGATCACGTGATCGGCTTTTACTGGAAGCGGAGGGGTGTGTTTACACGCCCGCGTTTGGGTGTTTAAATATGCCAGAAAATACAAGGCGATAGAGCGGGGAGCGAGTGAACCGAACGCTGCTGACTTTGTCCGGTAAGCTGGAGTTTCAAAGAGTAAATGATGGCAACATGAGAGATCCTGAGCGGCCGGTAGTGTTTGCAAATAGTTACCAATACCCTTTGCATGAGCCGGGGGTTTGACAGGTACGGACCGCGTGGGGGAGAACTGTTAAATAATTTCTTGTGAGCGGAGGGGATTAGAACGGGTGAACTGTGGGGCCACGCTGGAAAGAGTTAAGCCGCGCTGCCCTGATTGAACACAATAAGTATGCACATTTAATTTGTTTTTTTTTTAAAACTCTGCATATTTGAAATGGCTGGAGAGGAATGATCCGTTTTAAAGGGGTACACACATATTTTATGTATTTGTTTTGTAGGTTGACGAAGAGCGACTGGTATAAAGATACTGGGGGGGTGTGGTGCGCACACTATATCCTCAGAAGGTGGCTGCAGGTATGCCATAAGGGGGCAACCACCTGGTAAATAAATATTGTTGTCATTTCGGTTCAATGAGCAGTAACACAAATAATTTTCTCGCTTTGTGTAGAGCAACCTTGATGTGTGTCACTCAGTGTTTTTGTTATGTGTTGTTTATGTCTACTTCCCACAGGTATCTAACTGTGATTTACAGCGCGGCTTGGACTGACCCCTAGCCCTGAAGAAATTGCCGATAGGTATTATCATGTTGGCTTCTTGTATGAAAATGATAATGCACGACAGTAGGTCTTGTTTTTAATGTGAGCAAACACACCGCAGTAATTAAAGTTGGAAATAGTGCTAGTGATTGTTTTTAGAGTGTAAAAGCTAGAGAAATTGTTTTCAATTGCTATTATACTAGGGGGTCAGATTTTTTCACAAAATGTTTGCTTCAATTGAGTTGTGCACAATTTTTCACACTTATTTTCCATGGTGTGGAGGCTGCCGATGATGATAAGTGGAGCACACTGACGAGAACCTATCAGTAGCTCCCTGGAGGGTGTTTCTGTGAGGTGCCTCCTCGCTTTTCACACACTTTTTTGGTTGTTGGACGCGAGAAATTGTGGGAAGTGAGAAACACTCACAGTACAGTTCCTGGAGGAAATAGACACATAAAGATTTTAAGGAGGATAGGAAAACCCTGACAGTACAGCAATGTGCAGCTAGTACTTGAAGTATTTTCACCAATAAGAGGTGTGGGGGATGTTCATGATGTTTTATCCCGAGAATATAGTGCATGGGAAGTGTCAACATTTAATATACAGTCTGCATTTTCCCCTGAAATGAATATTTTGGTAAACAGAACTGCTGACTTTGAAACACTGAACTAACTACTTTCCCAGTGCAACATGGACATTCGAGTATTCTAGGACGACGAAGTGATGTCAAAGTCTTAGATAAAGAGGGCAGCATCAAGGTCACGCCCTCAATGATCCACATGGCTCAGCTGTGACCAAGGCTCCACAAGAGTTGAAACGCGTTAGGATTTACTTGCTGCCATGCTGATGTATCGTGAATAAAGCGCCTGTTTTCTACAAAGTCTGGTGTGCTGCGCTCTTCTTTGGTGTTTACAAGGAAGGTCAGCTGGATATTAGCGAGGTGTTCGGGTCCCCGCGAGCCGAGGCCGCCCTGTTGAGGTCAGGGGCTCAAGGTCGGAGTAATGAGGTGGATTGATGTTTCTAAGAGCCCGACCCGCCTGCAATTTGCAATACAGTGAAAGGTATGAAATGTTCAACAGAACGCATTTTCCCCTGAAATGAATATTTTGGAAAACGAAACTGCTGACTTTGAAACACTGAACTAATTACTTTCCCAGTGCAACATGGACATTCGAGTATTCTAGGACTACGAAGTGACGTCAAAGTCTTAGATAAAGATGGCAGCATCAAGGTCACCCTCTCAATGATCCACATGGCTCACCTGACTGTTTTTCTGTGAAATTTCTGATAAGTGTCGATTTTTGCAAACTTCAAATATTCTTTAAAAATTGTGCCAACTCTGAAAACGTAATTTCTTACCTGTTTTAGATAGAGCTCCCAATACTGAGTCTAGGAGCACAGTACTGGATTACAAAAGTAACGAGAACCTACTTTACCTGCAACTTGAATTTTCTCCCATAGGGAATCATTGACTGTTTTCTATGAAATTTCTTCTGTCAACTTTTAAAATAGCAAAATATTGCCTACAAATCACAGCAGTAACTAAGTCAAATTTTATCACTTGTTTCTAAGAACTGTCCCAGGACTGAATCTAGGATCCAGTCCTGGAGTTACAAAAGTAATCCTGAAAGTAATCTATTGCAAATAAATTAAAACTTCCATTGATCTCAATGCATTATTGTGTTTGAAATTGTGTTGCCTATTGCAACAACCTGTAACCAGTATTTACAAAAGTCAATTGCATATTACAAAAGTATTTACCTAAAGTATATTTTAATACCTATTGTTGGTTCTAAAATAAAACAACCATATATTTTTTATATAAACCATTGGCCTAGAGTTCAGTTATTGAGTGTGTGAGGCTATTTGCTGACTAAGTGTGTACAACAAATGCTTTACACTGTCCTCTGATACTGCCTTACTGCTCGACCAAGCTACCACTTTAGAGAGTAAAGTTATATCTAACTTTAGCCTCTGCCAACCTCTGGGGACTGTGGACTCTGTACACACTGTACCTATTTGGGAACAGTATATACAGAGCCACTTTCTCACATTGGTGGATCAGCGGTGGGATACAAACTTGCATTTGTTGGACTACTTAGTTACCATCTGTTCACACGACAGAACGCTTAAAATTGCCTTTAGAATTCTGATTGGTCTTTTCCAAAATACTAAGGGCCATATGTAGGTACCTAAATACCGGTCGGTAACGGCCGAAAATCGGTAAATATCCCGTTACCGACCGGTATTTAGGCAATTGAGATGTAGGTGGCTGGATTTCAGGATTCGGTAATTTACCGAATCGGAATTTTAAGAAATCGGTAAAATACCGATTCGGTAAATTACCGAATCCTGAAATCCTATGTAGGGGGCACTCAAGTGAGTGCATTTTTGGTTTCTGGATTCGTTATTTACCACCAACTACAAGTTGATGGTAAATAATGAATACCTTTCAAGAAGCAATTTTGTGCTTTTTGAAAAGTGCCATGTGGCAGACATACATACCCTTAGGGCATGTATGTGCGCCACATGTGCACACATGCACGATTCAGGGGTGCAACACGGTGTCAATGTGACACCCTGCCACCCATGAATATGCTCCCCCTATTACCGATTCGGTATTTACCGAATCGGTAATAGTGAATGGCTTCCCATTCATTCCCATGGGCCTCCAGGCCCATCGGAATGAATTGGAAGGGATGCATTATTACCGATTCGGTAAATACCGAATCAGTAATACCGAATATTACCGACTCGGTAATAATTACCGAATGTTTACCTACATTCTATTTACCGATTCATAAATACCGAATCGGTAAAATTCGGTATTTATGAATCGGTAAATAGAAATTATCTACATATGGCCCTAAAAGCCTTGTCAGGGCCTTGCTTAAGTCCCATTAGAATTTTAGAAAAATAAAAGTCACTATAGTCAGGGTAGAGGATTAGAACTGTCAGGTTAGAATGACTCAAACAAACCCAGCTATTAGTGAAAATAATAACATGGACCTGGTGGAGGAGCTCGACCTCACACCTTACTTACACTTGTCTTTCAAGGAATTGAGGTCCCTATGCAAACTTACAAATATACCAATGGGCCTGCATCCAACCAAACTGGGGCTCCAGGAGCTCTTGGCTGAGTATGCTAAGGACCACCCATTTGAACATGGTGATGGCCAGTCAGATGAGGAAAGGGAAGAAGAGGAGGTGGATAATGACCCCCCCACACTATTCCCTAGGGAGGAGAGGGCCCCCAAACTGTTCAATCCAAGAATAAGCATCTGGGAACCTAGAGTTCACACAGGTGACTCTGGTACCAGAGAGATCACTGGGGGACCTACCAGTGAAGAGGACAGCCTTTTAGCAAGGCTGGCCAAAAGATTAGAGCTAGAGTCCAGGCTCCTGGCTCTTGAAAAAGAAAGGAGAGAGATGGGTTTAGCACCCATCAATGGTGGCAGCAATAATAAAAACAATGTTCGGGAGGATACTTCTGATCCTAAAATCCCCAAAGGGATTGTCCCTAAATTTGAGGAAGGTGATGACATCACCAAATGGTTCACAGCCTTTGAGAGGGCTTGTGAGATAAGAAGAGTAAAGAAACCTCTCTTGGGGCACTCCTGTGGGAACTGTTCTCTGGTAACTGCAGAGACAGGCTTCTGACCCTCTCTGGGCCAGAGGCAGGATCCTATGACCTCATGAGGAAGACTCTGATTGAGGGATTTGGATTCACTACTGAGGAGTATAGAATTAGATTCAGGGGGCTCACAAAACCCAGACCCAGTCCTGGATTGATTTTGTAGACATCTCAGTAAAGACACTGGATGGTTGGTTAGCTGGACATGGTGAGCAGTATTTTACTGGATTGTACAATTTGTTCATGAAGGAACATATATTAAGTAATTGCACAAATGAAAAGTTGCATCAGCATTTGGTAGACCTAGGTCTAATTTCTCCCCAAGAATTGGGAACGACGGCAGACCACTGGGTCAAGACTAGGGTGACAAGGACAGCCACTGGGGGTGACAAGAAGAAGGTGGTCACAAAACCTCCCCAGGGGAAAGGTGGTGAGAATCCCCAAGATAAAAAGTCTGAGTCTTCCAAAGGGCCCCAAAAACCTGTTCAGGGGGGTGGGACCCAAACTAATCCCTATGTGCCTCAACCCTATAGGGGGAAGAATTTGTATCCCTTAAAGGCCTGGTGTAATAACTGTAAGAGGTCAGGACACCTAACTGTAGATAACTCTTGCCCCCACAACAAAGCCCATAAGGCACCCAGTACAGCTACTCTTGGGGCAGCAAGTATAGAGCTGGGATCAGAAGTGCACCCTGAGAAAATCTGAGAACACACTGAGGCAAGTCTAGTCTCACTGGGGAAAGTGGAGTTTGCCACTGTAGCTGTGTGGCCACCCAACTTAAAGAAATATTTGCAGTACCCCTGGGTGAATGGAACTAGGGTAGAAGCTCTGAGGGATACAGGTGCCAGTTTCACCATGGTGAAAGACACACTGGTTTCCCCTGAGCAATATTTGATTGGGAAGTTGAAATATGGAGGTAGGCAGGCAATCTTCTTGAGGAATTTATTCAACGTTTTATGGCACCCACAGCCAAGCACTCCCGCTGCGTACCAGGATCTCCACCAACTGATTAGCGTTGGTAGAATCCTGGCACGCATCGTTCGCGGCCAGACTGTAGAACTACAATCAAATAAATACGAGCTCTCGCGCTGAAGGCGCGAGAGCATGTAAACATATACAGCACACTACAACTTCTCTCTTTCTAACAAACAAAAGTGAAAAGTTAACTGATAATACAGCAATAACAAATTGGAATTATTAAGACAAAACATAGTCATCAAATCTCACAGGCAATCTTCTTGGACGTGTATCCAAAACAATGGGTGAAGACGATGCATGCCCCGTACTATCATGAGGAACCTCATCAACCAATTGTCCACCCATAGATTCAACAGCTTCCCTTTGAGAACCAAGCAAAGCAAACTTAGATGAAGAATCATGCAACCAAGTTGTCCAATCAGATTGATCAAACTGTTGCTTGGATAATTTCAATAAGGAGGAAACTTGTGAATCAGTAAGTCGGACAAGCGATCTCTTGTTCCACCACTCTTTATAACCAAGGAGTGCTGAACCTTTGTTCACATTAGTAACCTGCACTGGAGAAGAGAATTTAGACAAACCTTTTGCCACTCTTTTTGGATTTTTGATAAGAACCCAATCATTAATTTTTAAATCAACATCATTAAAACTTTTCTTTTGATCATGCACCATTTTCATGTAAGATTGTTTTTCTAGAACTCGTGATGCAAGATTTATATCTTGAGGCGTATTCTTAACTTGTTTATCCTGCAACCAACTAGGGCACAGCGTAGTGTGAACATTCCTACCTCTCAACAGGGAAAAAGGCGGAATACCTGTTGTACAATGTGGTGAAATGTTGTATGACCATAACTTTTCCTCAATAAACTCCTGAACATTTTTTCCTGATCAAAGAGCTACTTGAATAGCATATTTGACCACTCTGTTAGCCCTTTCAACTAACCCAATAGATGATGGTGAGTATAAAGCAACCTTTAAATGAGTGACATCCTTTTCCACTAAAAATCCCCAAAATTTCTGGGATACGAAGTGTGTACCATTGTCACCAACAATAATGGAGGGTGAACCTTCAATAGCAAACACCCTCCTCAAAAATCTAATGGCATTATTCGAACTAGGTGAGTCACAAAACATATGATAAATCCATTTGGAATGATAGTCAATCAACAAAATTAAAAACCTTAAATCAGGAGATAAAAGATCATAAGGACCTGAAAAATCCACAGCAACCTTTTCCCAAGGTTTATTTGGAAATGGGACAGGATGTAGGGGTGTTTTCATAACTTTCCACTTTTTGTCTGATAAGAGGCACTCTGAACATGAGTCAATATAAAACTTGACCTGTGATTCTAAAGATGGCCACCAATAATACAATTTAATGAGTTGAGAGGTTTTTGAAATCCCCAAATGACCCTGATGTGCACACTTAATGATATCCTCCCTTAAACTTGATGGGGGAACAAAGGATTCATGTCTCATAACCATCCCATTGACCAAAGAAAGTTCAGAAGCAACCATGGAAAAGGCTTTTAACTCATTCGACAGCTTTCTATTTTCTGGCCAACCCTTTACAATATATTGCATGACCAGTTTAAGCGTATTATCCTTACTATAAGCTCCCAACCAAATTTGTTCAGCAATGTTAGGACATTCTTTGATTGCATCAAGTGCAGCAACAACACACTCCGTGTCTTCAACAACATCCAAATCAGGAGCCTCATGAAATGCCATGCGTGAAAGACAATCAGCCCTGAAATTTCTTCCGCCAGAAATATGTGTTAGACGGCGACCTCAGAGGAGCCCGGGAAGGGAGTCCTGACTACCCTGAGACCCACCCTCAAGTATCGTAGCCGGGCACTGGCGGGAGACTCCTCAGGAGGAGAAGTCTTGTATCGAGGATCGCACTTCGGGCACCACACGACACAGAAACAACACACCGTGCGTTCTTAGGAACCAATCTTTATCAAGTAGGTTAGCACTGCAAATATGTACAAGGAGAGCACGGGCTCAATGAGTCTCGGAAGGGATAGGGGGTAGCGGGACAGTCTTTGGCACAAAAGTTCAAGGTATGGACGTACCCGGCGCACAGCTCACAATCCTCGAGCTGGGGGGTAGGCTGGTTGTCGTAGGGTCCGGCGGGACCAGTGGAGTCTGTGGAAGCCGCGAGTCACTCAGCGGGCTCAGGTACAAGTTCGGAGGTCTTACCATCTTCAGGGAGCCGCGAGTCACTCAGCAGGGCTCAGGTACAAGTTCGGAGGTCTTACGATCTTCGGGGAGCCGCGAGTCACTCAGCAGGGCTCAGGTACAAGTTCGGAGGTCTTACGATCTTCAGGGAGCCGCGAGTCACTCAGCAGGGCTCAGGTACAAGTTCGGAGGTCTTACGATCTTCAGGGAGCCGCGAGTCACTCAGCAGGGCTCAGGTACAAGTTCGGAGGTCTTACGAACTTCAGGGAGCCGCGAGTCACTCAGCAGGGCTCAGGTAGTTCCAAGTTCCAGGAGCCGCGACCGCGTCAGCAGGCTCTCGTTGTTCCAGCGTCGAATCTGCCGGACAGTCCCAGAGCACCCCTTGTTATAGGCCGACCCCTCTTTGATGTCCGGGGTCTGTGCAGGCAGGGGTCTTGTCACCTGGGGGTCGCTTGTCGGGGATTTCCTGCCATTGTCTTTTGATCCTTTCAGGGCCGGGTCGGGAGGAGTCCCAGACACCCAGCAGGCGTGGAGCCAGCCTTCAGGGAGGCCGGAGGGCCGATCGAAACCCATCGTCCCAGGGGAGTTCAGAGGTGCGATAGAAACTGCTCCTCCCTCTCTCAACCCCTGGAAGCGTGATGTCCTCCAGCCGGAGTGGCGCCTCTAGGCCCGGGTCGCGCTGGGGCCAGGCGGCCATCTTGGTGCATGAAGTGGGCACGCGGGCCCGGGGTGGCCGAAAGGAGAGAGGCCATGGACGAGGGTGTCCGGGTTGAGTGTGTGTGTTCTGGTGGAAAGGCTTGGTGAGGCCGGGGGATTGGGGCCGCCGGCACCAGGTTAGGGGGTGTGGGGACCAGTAGAGCCATGTTACGAGGCCGGGTCCAACACGCGTCCCCCCCAGCTGAAAGCCGGAGAGAACTGCCCATCATCTTGGGGGGTTCTCTTCGCTGAGGCGGAAGAACCGGGAGAGGCCATCGGCGTTGGCGTGGTCCGTCCCAGGACGGTGTTCCACGGTGAAATCCATCCCCTGAAGGGAGATTGACCACCGCAGTAGCTTGGGGTTTTCTCCCCGCATCTGCATAAGCCATCGCAAGGGCCGATGATCGGTTTGGACTTTGAAATGGGTGCCGAACAGGTAAGGGCGTAGTTTCTTGAGTGCCCAGAACACGGCAAAGGCTTCGCGCTCAATGGTACTCCATCGCTGTTCTCTGGGTAACAGCCGCCGACTGAGGAAGGCGACGGGCTGGTCCAGGCCTTGGTCATTCATCTGGGACAGGACGGCCCCAATGCCATGCTCGGAGGCATCGGTCTGGACTACAAACTCCTTGGAGTAGTCGGGAGCCTGGAGGACGGGGGCCGTGCACATGGCCTTCTTTAGGGCATCGAACGCCTCCTGGCAGGCGGGTGTCCACTGAACCTTTTTTGGCTGTTTTTTGGATGTGAGTTCTGTGAGGGGGCCGACAAGGCTGCCATACCCCTTGATGAATCTGCGGTGGTAGCCAGTGAGGCCCAGAAAGGCTTGGACCTCCGTTTGGGTGGTGGGGGGCTCCCAGGCCACGATGGCGTCGATCTTTGGTTGTAGAGGGGCGACCTGGCCACTCCCGACCTGGTGCCCCAGGTAGACTACTGATCCTTGTCCAATTTGGCACTTGCTGGCTTTTACTGTCAGGCCTGCCTGGCGAGGGGCGGTTAGCACTCTCCGGAGGTGCTGGAGGTGCTCACTCCATCCGGAACTGAAAACGGCTATGTCGTCCAGATAGGCCGCACTGAACTGTTCTAGCCCGGCCAGGACTCTATTTACCAGTCGCTGGAAGGTGGCCGGGGCATTTTTCATTCCGAAGGGCACTACGCGGAAGCGGTAATGCCCATCTGGGGTGGAGAAGGCAGACCGCACCTTGGCCCCCTCGGTGAGCGCAATCTGCCAGTATCCGCAGGTGAGGTCGAAGGTGCTGAGGAACCGTGCTGCCCCGAGTCGGTCAATGAGCTCGTCGGCTCGTGGAATGGGGTGGGCATCGGCTCGGGTGACGTCATTGAGCCCCCGGTAGTCCACACAAAACCGGAGCTCGGGGGCGACACCGGGGGCCGCTGCCTTCGGGACCAGGACCACGGGGCTGGCCCAGGGACTGTCAGATGGCTCGATCACCCCCATGGTCAACATCTTTGAGACTTCAGCTTGAATGCAGGACCGGACCCGGTCGGGGACCCGGTTGGCTCGGTGTCTCACCGGCGGGCTGTCCCCGGTGTCCACGTCGTGGACACACCAGTCGGTGACTCGGGGGATCAGGGAGAAGAGGTCGGCAAATTGTCGTAGTAGCTGGCGGCAGTCCTCCTGCTGCTGGGCAGTGAGAGCTGGGGAGAGATTCACTCCCTCCACGGAGCCATCCTGCTCCTTGACACACAGGAGGTCCGGGAGGGGATCGGACTCATCTTCGGCCCCGTCATCGGTGGCCAGCAGGAGGCTGAGTTCTGTCCGCACGAAGTGCGGCTTGAGGCGGTTCACGTGAAGGACCCCGAGGGGATCCCGAGGCGACTGGACGTCCACCAAGTATGTGACTGGGCTCTTCCGCTCAATCACTTTGTAGGGCCCGGTCCACCTGTCCTGGAGGGCGCCTGGCTTCATGGGAGCCATGACCCATACTTGTTGGCCCGGCTGGAACTCGACCAGAGTGGCATTCTGGTCGTACCAGCGCTTCATCTCTTCTTGGCTTGTCTCTAGGTTGGCCTCGGCCAGTGCTCGGAACTTCCTGGTCTGGTTCCGGAGGGTCAGAACGTAGTGGAACACATCTCGTGGGGTGGTCTGGGGTGCCGCCTCCCACCCTTCCTTAACCAAGCTGAGGGGACCTCGGACGGGGTGTCCATAGAGCAACTCAAAGGGGCTGAACCCTAGGGACTTCTGGGGGACCTCTCGGTAAGCGAACAAGAGGCAGGGGAGCAGGACGTCCCACTTACGCCGGAGGGGCTCTTCTAGGCCGGTGATCATCCCTTTCAGAGTCCGGTTAAACCTCTCTACTAGGCCGTTCCCCTGGGGATGGTACGGGGTCGTGAATTTGTAGGACACTCCACATTGTTGCCACAGGGACGTCATGTACCTCGAGATAAAATTAGTGCCGCGATCGCTCACGACCTCACGGGGGAACCCTACCCGGGAAAAGATCCCCATCAGGGCCCGGCCCACTACGGGGGCCGTGACGGTGCGTAGGGGGATCGCCTCAGGGTATCGGGTGGCGTGATCCACCAGGACCAGGATAAAACGGTGACCTTGGGAGGTGGGGGGGTCCAGGGGCCCCACGATGTCGATCCCGACTCGTTCAAAGGGGGTACTGACGACCGGGAAGGGTTGGAGGGGAGCCTTGCGCTTCCCTCCACTCTTCCCGCTAGCTTGGCACGTGGGACAGGACTTGCAGTGGGCTTCTACGGCTGCTCTCATCTTAGGCCAGTAAAAATGGGTCACGAGACGGCTGTAGGTCTTGTCTTGACCCAGGTGGCCGGCAAGGGGGACGTCGTGGGCTAAGCCCAGGAGGAAGTCTCGGAAGCGGAGGGGTACCACCAGCACCCGCCCGGATCCCAGCTCCACCGACTTCTGCTCACTATACAAAATGCTATTTTCCCAATAAATTCGGTGCGTGCCAGTTTAGTCGCCTGCGGCTTGGCCCTCGGCCTGGCGCCGCAGTCCGACCAGGGAAGGACAGGTGGCTTGCTCCCGGCAAAACTCCTCCCGGGTGGGTCCACCCTCGTGGCGCCATTGGGCCAACTCGAGTAGATCTCCTAACTCAGGGACTGGGGCGGTATCAGACAGGGAGGGCTCGTCGCTGGCGACGGGCCCCTCCGATGGGGGGACGGGAGGACCCTCGGGGGTTACTGCTCTGACTTCTTCGGTCGGTGCGTCTTCGACTTCTCCCAGGGGGGTGAGTCGGGCTGACATAGATCGGGTGGTGGCGCACACCCACTCGGGGAGCCCCATCATCCCTAGGTGGGCCTTGCGTTCGACGTGCTTCCAGGGCGAACTCTCCAGGTCGTTCCCTAGGAGGCAGTCGACCGGCTGGGAGGTTCTTACGGCCACCCTCAGTTTACCTATTACTCCACCCCACTCAAACGGCACCAGAGCTACCTGACACATACTCTCTCTATTATCGGCGGAAATGACTGGGCAAAAGACGTTGGGGAGGATCTGCTCCTCGGGGACTAAGTGCCTGAGGACACCGGTGATGCTGGCCCCGGTGTCCCGCAGGGCCTCTATTTGGTGGCCATTGATCTTAACGAGCTGCCCGTATTTCTTCGTGTTGGAGGGCAGGAGGCTACCAGGGACCATCTCCCTATCTCCCAGGGATACTAGGGCCATGGCTGCGGGTTCCCATTCCCCGGCTTCCTCAACCTCCTCCCCCAGAGCTATGTTGGCTATCTGTCTTGCAGGGGTGTTTTGGGTGGTCATGGGGCACTCTGGGTCATTGGCGTAGTGCCCGGGCTTCTGGCAACGGAAACAAGTGACGGTTACCCTGTGTCCCCGTCTCCCGGGGGGCCCGGTTACTGGTGGGGGGGGTGCTGGGAAAGGTGGAGATTGGGTCTTCGGAGGACTAGGCTGGGACTCTCTCTGGCCTCCCTGGTTCCCCCCCCCTCTCTGGCGGGGCGGTCCCTGACTGGCTCGGGGGTATTCTCCTACCATGCCCCGGGTGACCCGGGTGTTGGTCCAGCGGTCTGCTTCCACCGCCAGCTTCCTGGGATCGGTGAGTTTGCTGTCGAGCAGATGCTGGCGTAGTTCCACAAAGCAGTTCGCAGCCAGGTGTTCCCACAATAGGAGGTCGGTGAGCTCCTCAAGAGTGGTGACTTTGCTGCCCTTGACCCACCCGTCGAAGGCCCGACTAAAAAAGTTTACATATTCTACCCAGGTGGTGCCCGGGATTTTCCTGCAGTCCCGGAATCGTTGACGGTACATCTCGGGGGTGAGACCGTACCTTGTGAGTAGAGCCTCTTTCATGTGGCTGTAGGAGGTCTGCAGAGAGAGGGGTAGGTCGAGCAGGGTGTCTCTTCCTTCGCTCAGAAATCGTCCCCACAACCCTGCCCCCCAGTCCTTCTGCGGGACCCTATGGGAGGTCATGGCGACCTCGTAGGCCCTGAACCATTGCTGAATGTCATCGTTTTTATAATATTCCTTGACCACATCTTTGGGGATGTGGACATTCTGCTCCGCTGGGGAGGTCGCCTCTCGGTTTCCCGGGGGCCTCCCTTCCTCACTTCTGGCCTTGAGTTCGATTTCCTTCAAGCTGCGCTCGTGCTCCAGTTGGAGCTTCCTTCCTTCGTGTTCCCGTTGGAGCTTCTTCTCTTCTAGCTCGCCTTGCACGCGCATTTGCTCTACTGCTAGCTTTTTCTCTGCTAACTTTAATTCGCCTTCGATTTTGAGCTTAGCTAACTCGAGTTCGTGATTGCGGCTTCTCTCTCTGTCCGCGAGTTCCTCCGGGGATAGGCCCCCGTCTGGTACGATGTTTCGCACTTGATTGATGCTGCTTTCGCCTTGGGGAGGTTCGGCCTCGTCGGGGCGCTCCCCCGTGTTTTCCGGGCGGGAGGCCCCGGTATCCACCCAGGCTTTCAGTGCTTTCTGCAAATCTTCCTTGGTGTTTAGACCGGTGGTAGCGATTCTAAGTTCTTTGCAGAATTGCTTTAGTTCTTTGTGTGTGTATTCTTCTAGTTGTTCCACCTGGAACACCCTGTTGGCGTTGATTTCTGCGGGGATCCCGGTATTTCCTTCTGCCATCTTTGTTGGTAGTGCGTCCGTCGTTCACAGTACGATCTCTCGGTGATGGGCCCGAATCCCGTCGCTTGCCACCAATGTTAGACGGCGACCTCAGAGGAGCCCGGGAAGGGAGTCCTGACTACCCTGAGACCCACCCTCAAGTATCGTAGCCGGGCACTGGCGGGAGACTCCTCAGGAGGAGAAGTCTCGTATCGAGGATCGTACTTCGGGCACCACACGACACAGAAACAACACACCGTGCGTTCTTAGGAACCAATCTTTATCAAGTAGGTTAGCACTGCAAATATGTACAAGGAGAGCACGGGCTCAATGAGTCTCGGAAGGGATAGGGGGTAGCGGGACAGTCTTTGGCACAAAAGTTCAAGGTATGGACGTACCCGGCGCACAGCTCACAATCCTCGAGCTGGGGGGTAGGCTGGTTGTCGTAGGGTCCGGCGGGACCAGTGGAGTCTGTGGAAGCCGCGAGTCACTCAGCGGGCTCAGGTACAAGTTCGGAGGTCTTACGATCTTCAGGGAGCCGCGAGTCACTCAGCAGGGCTCAGGTACAAGTTCGGAGGTCTTACGATCTTCGGGGAGCCGCGAGTCACTCAGCAGGGCTCAGGTACAAGTTCGGAGGTCTTACGATCTTCAGGGAGCCGCGAGTCACTCAGCAGGGCTCAGGTACAAGTTCGGAGGTCTTACGATCTTCAGGGAGCCGCGAGTCACTCAGCAGGGCTCAGGTACAAGTTCGGAGGTCTTACGATCTTCAAGGAGCCGCGAGTCACTCAGCAGGGCTCAGGTAGTTCCAAGTTCCAGGAGCCGCGACCGCGTCAGCAGGCTCTCGTTGTTCCAGCGTCGAATCTGCCGGACAGTCCCAGAGCACCCCTTGTTATAGGCCGACCCCTCTTTGATGTCCGGGGTCTGTGCAGGCAGGGGTCTTGTCACCTGGGGGTCGCTTGTCGGGGATTTCCTGCCATTGTCTTTTGATCCTTTCAGGGCCGGGTCGGGAGGAGTCCCAGACACCCAGCAGGCGTGGAGCCAGCCTTCAGGGAGGCCGGAGGGCCGATCGAAACCCATCGTCCCAGGGGAGTTCAGAGGTGCGATAGAAACTGCTCCTCCCTCTCTCAACCCCTGGAAGCGTGATGTCCTCCAGCCGGAGTGGCGCCTCTAGGCCCGGGTCGCGCTGGGGCCAGGCGGCCATCTTGGTGCATGAAGTGGGCACGCGGGCCCGGGGTGGCCGAAAGGAGAGAGGCCATGGACGAGGGTGTCCGGGTTGAGTGTGTGTGTTCTGGTGGAAAGGCTTGGTGAGGCCGGGGGATTGGGGCCGCCGGCACCAGGTTAGGGGGTGTGGGGACCAGTAGAGCCATGTTACGAGGCCGGGTCCAACATATGTATGATAGTAAAATGAAATTCTTGCAATTTTGACAAGAACCTAACCAACCTGGCAGAGGTTCTTCCAAATCTATCACCATCAAGTAAATGTGTAAGAGGTTTATGATCAGTGAATAGTTCAAACTCACGTCCCCAAATGTAATTCCTGAACTTCTCTATTGCCCAGACACAAGCAAGTGCTTCGCGATCAATTGTACTATAATGGGTCTCTGAAGGTTTAAGCATTCTAGATGAAAAAGCTATGGTGTGTTCCTTTCCTGCTACCCACTGACCAAGAACTGCACCCAAGCCTGTGAGACTGGCATCCACCATAATGAAACATTTAGAATCATCTTGAAAAGCATGAAGTGCAGGGGCTTCAACAATCAGTTTTTTTGTTTGATCAAATGAAGATGAAACCTCATTGGACCAAAGAAACTCTGAGCCTTTGCGCAATAGGGCGCGTAATGGCTCCACAGTCTGAGCATAACCTTTAACAAAACGGGCATAGTTCTCTGCCAAACCTAAGAATGATCGAAGAGCATCTTTATCTTTGGGAGGAACGGCATGACTGATGGCCTCGACAAGCGAAAACTTTGGCTTTATTCCTTGAGAAGACAACGTGTGACCTAAGTAGTCTAACTGTTGTTTACCAAATTGACACTTCTCAGGTCTGATAGTCATGCCAGCATCATTCAATTTTGTTATAACACAAGTAAGATTTTTTACATGTGTTTCCCAGTCATTGGCAAAAACAAGAATATCATCTTGATAGGCTTGGACCCCTGGGACATCCTGAAATATACTATCCATAATCTTTTGAAAAACGCTGGCCGCAGATGCCAGGCCAAAAGGAAGCCTAAGATATTTATAGACACCAAAGGGTGTGACAAAAGTGGTAAAATCTTGGGAATCATCTGTTAAACGAATTTGGTTATAGGCTGAACGAAGATCGATTAATGAAAAAAAAATTGCACCCCCTAAACTAGCAAGAAGATCATGAATTCTTGGGAGAGGGTGACAATTAATTAAGATGTTTTTATTCAAAGTGCGCAAGTCCGCACATAGCCTAACCTCACCTGATTTTTTTCGGACAATAACGATGGGAGAAACCCATTCTGACGAGTTGCAAGGTGCAATTAGCCCATCATCACATAATTTTTTAAGTGTGGACTTGAGTTCATCCCTAGCACTGAGTGGTAATGTGCGAACCTTATGTACAAAGGGTTGAGCATTTGGTTTTAACTTTATCTGATGTTAAATAGATCTAGAATCTTTTTAATATCATGTGAATGATCTGTGACATCAATACAATCTAATGTGTTCAGTTCATTTTCTGTCCATCCGGCTGGAGAATAACCTTGGGGAGGATCACCACGCATGATGGGATTATCACCACCAGGAACAAGGTACAGACCCATTCTAGCAAGATCCTGCCAACCAACTAAATTGCGTCCCCTAACTGCGACATAGACTTTAGTGTATATTGATCTTTCAAGACACTCCAACCTTGAGATAAAATATCCTAACATCTCTATGTCAAATTCCCCAAACGCTTTTGGATTGATGTCTGTTTTGGTCAAGGTAATGGAATTCTGCCACTTCTCAAAAAACATTACGTCTGATAAAATAGTTATTGGAGAACCTGAATCTGCCATGATTGGAATTTCAATTTTACCAAATAGTGCAACACCTATGGGGCCTTTGACATAATGAGGATTGAAAATTGAGTTGCATTCAATTGAAACAATCATATCATGAAATTGTTTTGTACAATCCTCAAGAGATTCTGCAACTTCTATGCTATTGACTCTGGTAGGTCTCTTGACAGATTTGCAAACACTTTGAAAATGCCCAATTTTTTGGCATGAAACGCATCTTTTCCCTGGCGCAGGACACATGGGATGATTGCCAAGATGTGATCGAGAACCACATCTGAAACATATTGTGTTAACCTTTTTAAAAGGCTGCTTATAAGTTCTGTGAACATTAACAGCATTGACAAAATTCGCAGGGTCATTTGGAATCGACTTGAAGGAGTTAATAGATTGATCTTGTTGAAGAACTTTTGAAGTAACGGTGGACCTTTCAATACTCTTGGCAATATCAATTGTATCTTGTAAGGATGGCTTTCTACAGCTGAGAAGGCGTTCTTGTATTTTTCTTGAAAAACAAACAAAAACGAACTGATCACGTATGTAAATTTCTGGATCCGCCTCAAACTCGCAAGTGGATGCAAGAACACGTAATGCAGCAATGTATTCATCCACTGTTTCATCCTCACGCTGTTTTCTCCTGTGAAAATTATGTCTTTCAAGCATAATTTTGGTTCTTGGTCATAATGTCTTGCTAAGCGAGCTAATGCTTCTTTATAAGAATTCCAATGTTGCTCATCCCCAGCTTCACCAGGTGGTGTGGGAAATTTTGGTAAATTCTCAAAAACATGTTGCGCCGCCAGACCCAGACAACCATAAAGAATAGCAACTTTGCGATCATGAGAAAATGTAACAGCGTCTATAGCCACAATATGATTTTCAAAGGCTTTAACCCACTGACGCCATGGAATTTCAGGTTTTCCAGGTTGTTGTAAAAAAGGTGGAGGTTGCGCAAATTGCTGAGCAGAGGCCATGAAAGAAACTGAATTATCAATAAATTATATTTAAATTATAAATGAGTCAAACATTTAAGTAATAAAATGACTTATTATGCTATGTTAAATAAAACAATTTTAAATTCAAAATAAGCAACTGAGGTGAACAAGTTACTAATATATCAATTTTACAGTAATAATATGCATTGAGGTTAAAGCAGTCCCTTGAAAAATGAACAAAATAGCACTGAACTGAATTTAAACGTGCATATGAAAGGTGTGCCTGTCACCGTGAGAAGTGCAGGCTGAATTGTACTTAAAACAAGAATATGCCTGTCACTGTGTGGTGAAGACGAAGGTTGGATCCTACCTGGGATCAGAAGATTAGCGTTGAATTACCTTTGGACTAAGGTAATTTAAAGTGCCCCAGAGCGTGACTGCTTTCATGTAGAAATAAACAAGCGTTGATCTTCTTGACTCGAGCTTGCTGGCATTGCTAGGATACGTCTGCGTGAAGCGTAATGGACAGAGAGCGTCCGGGCTTGCTTTCCCTCGTTGCTAGGAAACACCGCGTTGTAACCGCGATGTCTCCAATTACGAGGAAATCGCCCAGAATGCTTTTGGCATCAAAACCGAAAGACAGGAAGCAGCTCGTACGAAATGAAACCTCAAGCTGGCAGCAAGAGCATGTGAAAGGAGTGAGGCGGAGTCTCGTGAAAAAGCGTTGCCTTTAAATTTCCTGAAGAACGCTGGTGGGTGCCGGATGCGTTAATCCGTCCTTCTTCCTTGTCGCCAATGAAATATGGAGGTAGGCAGGCAATCTTCTTGAGGAATTTATTCAACGTTTTATGGCACCCACAGCCAAGCGCTCCCGCTGCGTACCAGGATCTCCACCAACTGATTAACGTTGGTAGAATCCTGGCACGCATCGTTCGCGGCCAGACTGTAGAACTACAATCAAATAAATACGAGCTCTCGCGCCTTCAGCGCGAGAGCATGTAAACATATACAGCACACTACAGAAGTCTTACCCAGTCACCAATGCTGACAGTGTCACCACTAGTCATCCCATGGCCATTGTGACATTAGGCTGGGGGGGGGGGGTTACTTGCCTGAAACAGGTAGTGTTCTCTCCAAAGTTGCCAGCTGCATGTCTGCTAGGAAAAGATCTGGAAACGTCAGCCTGGGCTGAGGTTGAGCTAAAGGCCCATGCAGCCATGCTGGGCATCTCTGAATTGGTGTGTGTGCAAAAAAGAGCACAGAGGAAGGGTGAAAAAGTAGGTTGGGATCCTGAAATAATGGCCCAACCAACCAAGTGAAAAGGTAAGAAGACTGGGGAACCAGATTCTGCACAGCAAAACATTCAGGACCCCTCTCCACAGGGAGAGGATTTGGATACCCCTGAGGGAACTGAGTCCATGGAACTTGACCCTTACCAGGTTGAACTCTTGGGCCCAGGGGGACCCTCTAGGGAAGAGCTGTGCCAGGGTCAGCAAGACTGTCCCACTCTTGAAAGCCTGAGGCAGCAAGCTGTTTCAGAAGCAAAGGGAGATGTCAGTGGTACCCACAGAGCTTATTGGGAAGAGGGATTACTGTATGCTGAGGCAAGAAACCCCACTCCTGGAACCACCAGAAGGGTGGTAGTGCCACAGAAGTACAGGGAGTTCCTCCTAACTTTGGCTCATGACATCCCCCTAGCTGGACATCTGGGGCAATCCAAAACTTGGGAAAGGCTAGTTAATCACTTTTACTGGCCCCAGATGCACCAAAAGGTGAAGGAGTTTGTCAGCTCCTGTGTTACCTGTCAAGCCAGTGGCAAGACAGGTGGCCACCCAAAGCCCCCCCTCATCCCACTACCAGTGGTGGGGGTGCCCTTTGAAAGGGTAGGAGTGGACATTGTGGGTCCACTTGAACCTCCCACAGCCTCAGGCAACACATGTATACTAGTAGTAGTGGATCATGCTACTAGATACCCTGAAGCAATTCCACTTAGGACTACTACAACCCCTGCAGTAGCCAAGGCCCTCCTGTGTGTCTTCACCAGGTTAGGGTTTCCTAAGGAGGTGGTTTCAGACAGAGGTTCGAACTTCATGTCTGCTTACCTGACACACATGTGGAAGGATTGTGGAGTGCAGTACAAGTTTACTACACCCTACCATCCACAAAGCAATGGCCTTGTTGAGAGATTCAACAAGACATTGAAAGGCATGATTATGGGTCTCCCTGAGAAACTCAAAAGGAGATGGAATGTCCTGTTACCATGCCTGCTTTTCGCTTACAGGGAAGTACCACAGAAGGGAGTAGGTTTCTCACCCTTTGAACTTCTGTTTGGTCATCCTGTGAGGGGACTACTTTGTCTTGTAAAAGAGGGCTGGGAGAGGCCTCTTCAAGGGCCCAAACAAGACATAGTGGACTATGTGCTTGGCCTAAGGTCCAGAATGGCTGAGTACATGGAGAAAGCATCCAAGAACCTTGAGGCCAGCCAGGAGCTTCAGAAGCACTGGTATGACCAAAAAGCTGCACTGGTTGAATTTCAACCTGGGCAACAGGTGTGGGTTTTGGAGCAAGTGGCACAAAGGGCCCTCCAAGATAGATGGTGTGGCCCTTACCCTATCCTAGAGAGAAAGAGTGAGGTCACCTATTTAGTTGACCTGGGCACTAGCAGGACACCCAAAAGGGTTATCCATGTGAACCGCCTTAAGCTCTACAATGACAGGGCTGACATCACCATGCTGATTGTGACTGATGAGGAACAGGAAGCAGAGAGTGAACCTCTCCCTGACCTCCTCTCCTACAGCCCACAAGATGGGTCAGTAGATGGTGTGGTCTTTTCATACACCCTCTCTGCCCAACAGCAGACTGACTGCAAGCAAGTCTTGCAACAGTATGCTAGCCTCTTTTCCCTGACCCGACAAACTGGTGTACCCATAATGTGGACACTGGTGACAGTGCACCTGTCAAGAACAAAATCTATCGCCAGTCAGACCAAGTCAAGGAAAACATAAAAGCTGAGGTCAGAAAGATGCTGGAGTTAGGGGTCATTAAACCCTCTGAGAGCCCCTGGGCTAGCCCAGTGGTTCTGGTCCCCAAACCTCATCAACGGAGTGGAAAGAGAGAGATGAGGTTCTGTGTGGACTATAGAGGGCTCAACTCTGTCACCAAGACAGATGCTCACCCTATTCCAAGAGCAGATGAGCTGATAGATAAATTAGGGGCAGCCCAATTCCTCAGAGCCTTTGACTTAACTGCAGGGTACTGGCAGATTGGCATGGCCCCAGGAGCAAACGAAAAGACAGCATTCGCCACACCTGATGGGTATTATCAGTTTACTGTGATGCCTTTTGGGTTAAAGAATGCCCCTGCCACCTTCCAGAGGTTGGTGAACCATGTCCTGGCTGGGCTGGAGTCCTTTAGTGCAGCTTATCTTGATGATATTGCTGTCTTTAGCTCCACCTGGCAGGATCACCTGATCCACCTTGGGAAGGCTTTAGAGGCTCTGCAAAATGCAGGTCTCACTATCAAGGCATCCAAATGCCAGATAGGGCAGGGCACTGTGGTGTACTTGGGCCACCTTGTAGGTGGAGGCCAGGTACAACCCTTACAACCCAAGATCCAGGCCATCCTGGACTGGGTAGCTCCAACAACCCAGACCCAAATCAGGGCATTCCTTGGCTTGACTGGGTACTACAGGAGGTTTGTGAAGGGATATGGGTCCATTGTGACCCCCCTCACAGAACTCACCTCCAAGAAGATGCCCAAGAAAGTTAACTGGACAGTTAGTTGCCAAAAGGCTTTTGACACCCTGAAAGAAGCAATGTGCTCAGCACCAATTCTAAAAGCTCCAGATTATGCCAATCAGTTCATAGTGCAGACTGATGCCTCTGAGCTAGGATAGGAGCGGTCCTATCCCAGACCAATGATGAAGGCCAAGACCAACCTGTTGCTTTTATAAGCAGGAGGCTACTCCCCAGAGAGCAGCGTTGGAGCGCCATTGAGAGGGAGGCCTTTGCTGTGGTTTGGTCCCTGAAGAAGTTGAGGCCATACTTGTTTGGTACTCACTTCCTGGTTCAAACTGACCACAGACCTCTCAGATGGCTAATGCAGATGAAAGGGGAAATCCAAAACTACTAAGGTGGTCCATCTCCCTACAGGGAATGGACTTTGAAGTGGAACACAGACCAGGGACTGCCCATGCCAATGGACTTTCCAGGTTCTTCCACTTAGACAATGAAGACTCCATAGGGCAAGGTTAGTCTCATCACCTTTCGTTGGCGGGGGGGGGGGATGTGTGAGAAAATACCATCGTTCTTGCATGGTATGCCCCCACTTTTTGCTGAATTGCTAAATGTACTTTGACTGAGTGTGCCCTGGACTCCTGCAAATCAGGTGCCCAGTGCCTATGTTCCTTCCCTATAAATCCCAAACACAAATTGGCAAACCCTGGCCACATGTCAGCCCCTAGTAAATGGTACCCTAGGTACCCAGGGCCTTGTGACCAGGGAAGGCCTCTAAGGGCTGCAGCACTCATTGTGCCACCCTTAGAGGCCCTGTACCCTAACACACACACACTGCCCTTGCAGGCTGAGTGTCTGGGTACAAGACAAAACAAAGAGTCGTCATGGCACACATCCCTGTGTGCCATGCCCACCACCTACACTGCCCTGGCATACATCAGCCACCTCTCTAGCTGGGTGGCCTATGCCAGTGGTGTGGGCACAGGAGCACGAGCCCTGTGCCCCTACAGTACCCAGGTCCATTCCTGGGCACTGTAAGTGCAGTGCTGCCATTTAAGAGTACATGGTGCTGAGAGCTCGTCAAACACGAACTCCCCAGCACCATAATGGCAACACTGAAGACTGAGAAGTTTGGTATCAAACTTCTCAGCACACTAAACTCGCACTGATGCCAGTGTGGGATTTAATGTACCAAGCACCCCAGAGGGCATCTTAGAGACGCCCCCTGAAACCTAACCTACAATCCACGTCTGGTCTTGGAGGCTGCCTAGACTGCCACACAGCAGACATGTTGCTGGACCCCTGGGTAGGGGAGCCCCCGCTCTCCTGGGCCTGCAACAATGCACATCCTGGGCGAGGTGCTAGATCTCCTACCCCGGGATGGACAGGGGAAAGCTTCAAAGGTATGCCGCCTCTGTGAGCTTCCCCAGGCCACTTGCTGCCCCCACTCTGGTGGGAAGCTTGGCCGGAAACCCCAAATAAGGACAGGGGATGTGCCAGTCTGCCAACCCCACCCCTCAGGTGGGGGAGGCAAGGTGAAGCACATCTCCGGGCGCTCTCCATATTGAAGATGGGAGACCCTGCCCAATCAGAACTAGGCTACTGCCCCCCTCCCACAGGAGAGTGGCAGGATAGGGGGTGTACCCACCCCAGGGCAGGGACCCATTGGTCCCTGCCCTCTACCTACCTGTAACGCCCCTAAATCTAGTATTTAGGGGCACCCTGAACCTTCCTTCCTTAGATTCCAGATTCTGAAAAACAAGGAAGAGCAAGAAGAAAGAAGACCTGCCATGCAGCTGCTAAGAAGAGGAAGACACCAACTGCTTTGGCCCCAGCCCTACCGGCCTGTCGACCCTCAAACCTGCTCCTGCTACAACCCGGCACCTCTTGTGGCCAGCAACCTCACAAACCCTGGAGGACCTGACTACCTTTTGGCTCTAAGCACCTGGTACTTCCATGAGCAGAGGCTCTGCTCAAAACCAGCTTCTTACCCCTGGCATCAGCCCGGAACCGCAAACCCTGCACACTCTGCACCCGCCAAGCCTGGCCTGTGCCGGAGTGAACAAAGACCCCAAGGACGTCCCGCCAGCGACTGTGACCCCGAATCCGGCACCCAAGGACTCACCTCAACGCTCCTGACGACGCCTGCAGCCTCAGAATCAGGTACCCCCCAACAGCGATCAACAGAGGGTAAGATTTCCCGACACCAAAAGGCACCCCTGCACCCGGGCCCTGCGCCCCCTGTGCCCAACTTCTGGGTACCTACCGATCCTCCAACTACCCAACTTATCTCTCGAAATGGTGGTGGCACCTGAAGAATCTTCGTCCCCGAGCTAGCAGCCTTTGATCAACCAGGAGCTTTCCCATTGAAACCCATTGAGCGCCCAAAGGCTCAAAAGCACCCTGCACCCAGCCGCTCGAGTGGCCCTGGCAGTGTAACCTCTGCACCTATCTACTTCCCCATTTTCCCTGAGAAATTGACCAGGAGCCCAGCTCCCACATCCGCGTGGCCTGCTAGTCAGCAGCCACCAACCAAGGCCCCCTTGCCTCCCTTAGGATAACATTGGGCCTAACTCACTCTGCACCCGGCTGCCCCTGTGCCGCTGAGGGTGTAACAACTGTACTTACCTGACCCTGGGAGACCCCTGAGTCTGTGCCCAGAACCTTAACTCTGCCAGTCGAGTACTTACCCAAAAGCCGATAACCCAATTTTCCTCCATATGGTAACATTGACTGGTTTCTTCTGGAATTTCTTCTGTGTGGAGTTTCTAAAACTTAAAATATTCAACCGAGTAACGAAAACGAAAATACTCACCTGCTATTAGGAGAGATCCCAGTGCTGGATCATGGTGCCCAGCACTGACCCTGAAAAATATTCACAACTGTACTTACCAATAACCCAATTTTCTTCCATAGGGAATCATTGACTGTTTTTCTGTGAAATTTCTTCTGTCGATTTTTGCAAACTTCAAATATTCTTTAACCTCTTGCGTGCCCCGCCCTTTCCCCGCCCTGTGCCGGGCTTTCTATTAGCGGGCGGAGTTCATGATGAGATGGTCTCGTCATGGGCACAGTGCAACCGCGGCCCATGACGAGACCATCTCGTCATGGGCACTGAAGGGGTTAAAAATCGTACCAACTGTGAAAACGTAATTACTTACCTGTTTTAGATAGTGGTCCCAGTACCGAGTCTAGGAGCCCAGTACTGGATTACAAAAGTAACAAGAACCTACTTTACCTGCAACTTGAATTTTCTCCCATAGGGAATCATTGACTGTTTTCTATGAAATTTCTTCCAAGTGTCAACTTTTAAAATAGCAAAATATTGCCTAAAAATCACAACAGTAACTAAGTCGACTTTTATCACTTGTTTCTAAGAACTGCCCCAGGACTGAATCTAGGATCCAGTCCTGGAGTTACAAAAGTAATCCTGAAAGTAATCTATTGCAAATAACTTAAAACTTCCATTGAGCTCAATGCGTTATGGTGTTTGAAATTGTGTTGCCTATTGCAACAACCTGTAACCAGTATTTACAAAAGTCAATTGCATATTACAAAAGTATTTACCTAAAACATCTTATTCTGAGAAAGTATATTTTAATACCTATTGTTGGTTCTAAAATAAAACAACCATATATTTTTTATATAAACCATTGGCCTAGAGTTCAGTTATTGAGTGTGTGAGACTATTTGCTGACTTAGTGTGTACAACAAATGTTTTACACTGTCCTCTGATACTGCCTTACTGCTCGACCAAGCTACCACTTTAGAGAGTCAGGTTATATCTAACTTTAGCCTCTGCCAAACCTCTGGGGACTGTAGACTCTGTATACACTGTACCTATTTGGAAACAGTATATACAGAGCCACTTTCTCACAGCACTTTTTTGCATTTTCTTAATCTCTTTTTTTCATGGCATCTTTGCACTTTCTCTGCGACTTCTTTGCACATTTCCCTATATTCTCGTGATTGGGAATACAAATTATACAATCAAAACAACATCGTTAAAATTTTGAACTAGTATTTGTAGTATTTGTATATTAGATGGATTTTAACAGAGACAAAGGAATATACTTTGAGTTGGGTTATTGCGATGTTTTGAGAATTATTGAACATGGGTTATAAAATGCATAGATTTTTTCAAATCTTAGGCAGCATTAGAATTTTGGTCAAATTAAAAATACTCTTACCTCTTGGGAACTATTGAAGTGTTGGCAGCCATCTTGGGACTGGGCTTGGAGCCGAGTCCCACAAAAAAAGTAACAAGAAAAAGAAAAGGGGGCAGAGTAGGAATAGCCTTAATTTTGCAGCAATCACGAGTGGATCCGTGGATTCGCTGCAACATTTTAAAAGAAAGATGGTCAGGCTCCTGCACGTCTTTTGAAAGAATCCCCCAGGTGGACCAAATCCTGGGGACCACCACCTCACCGGCGCTATGTCATACATCTGTGGGGGGGAGACCCAAAATCGGCCCGGGAGGGTGGCCACTTGGCCCCCTTCTCTCTACTTAGAAAAAAAAGGCTGGGCCCTGGGGATGGGGTCCCGAGGCTGAAGTCGGTCCTGGAAAGGGTGCTGCACATCCCCCCTCCCGATTACAGAAAGGACTGGTCTCGGGGATGGGGTCCCCGTGGCCCAAAACGGCACAGGGAAAGGGGGATAAGCGGCCCTCCTCCCCTAAAAACAAAAAAAACAAAAGCAGGATGGCAAGTCGCCAGAGGTTCTGCCCCCTTTCTCCACTACTCTGCAAACACACCTCCTGGTGCAGTGCTGGTTGGGGGATGAAATCCCCATGGATGCTGAGGGTCATTGGTGGCCAGGAACCCCTTCTGTTACCTCAAAGTAAGTCCCAGACAGTGTGACTGCTGAGAGAACTTGGAGGCCACGCCCCATTTCTCCACCACTCTGCAAACGTGCCTCCTGGTGCGCTGCTGGTTAGGGAATTATTCCACTTTACTCCTGAGGGCCTCAAAACTAAAGTGGACTTCTTGCTCCAACCAGTAGTTTATCAGGAGGTACATATGCAAAGAGGTGGCGAAAGGGGGCATGGCCTTTGATGGCCTCTCAGCAATCCAGCTGTGTGGGTTTTACTGGAAGTAACACGACCCTCAAGAGCCAAGGGGACTTCATACCCCAACTACTAGTGTGCCAGGAGGCGCGATTGCAGAATAATGGAGAAAGGGGGCATGGCCACCGTAAACCTCAAAGCGAACCTGCTGTGTGAGACTTACTTGAGGTAACAGGAGTTTCAGGGTGATCTGTCAAGTGGGGGCCGGGAAAAAGGAGGGAGTCAAAAAAGTGTGTTTCTGGGGTAAAAAAAAGTGTGTTTCCTATGGTAATCCCCATGGGAGCTTTGAACACGACTTCAGCCCAAACTGTGCTGGATGGAATTACACCAAATTTGGCAGAAAGGTAGATTTGGTCACGCAGATCACACTTTCACTTATTTGGTGTAAATCTGTTCAGCAGTTGTTGAGAAATGGAAGAAAATCCAAATATGTTTATCCACGAAAAACGGCTACTTCGTGAATAATAATGAGCTTGTGCAGGGAAATACAGAGCTCTTATTGGCTGCCAACACATTCAACCAGGAAGTGTGGGTAGCCATCTTGGAGCTTGGCTTGAGCAGAGACCCACAAGAAAATGAAAAAAAAGAAGCAGGGGCAGGGTAGGAATACGCTGACCCCTATGCCTTAGGGTCCTAGAGGGACTCCGGCAGGCAAAATGCATTGTGTTTTTTAATAAAATTGCCACAAAATTTTGAGAATTCGTGGCAAACATTATAAGGAAAACAAGCGATGACTCCTGTGTTTGTTTTGAATAGAACCCACGGGTAGGCCAAGTCACAGAGGCAATTTGTTTTTAGACCAGAGGGGGCCCCACTCTTGAAGCCCCAGGGACCATCACCTCCCTGGGCCTTTATTTTTAAAAATGAGGGGGGCTTTATAATACCTGAGGACCATCACCTACCCAGGGCTAAACAAACATTGATGGGGGTTGCGCAGACCCCCAAGCCCCAGAGACCACCACCCCCGAGGCTTCCTGCAACAGGGGCAGCCTAGCTACATAAGGCCGTGGAGGATATCGTGTGGTACTAGCAGCGGCAGTGAGGCGCCAGGAAGACCGAAGACATTGAATACTTTATCCTCTCCTGCCCGACCCTTGGATGATCCTGCAATACCGTAAAGGACTCCCTTGTAGGGTAGACACATTGTATATGGCCACAAACCACTCCAACCCACTGGAGCAGACGAACTCTAGTCATCAGTTGTTTCTGTTTTTGTATCCTTTATATAAGTTGTGGGTATCTTTCTATCTTCTTTCGTTTCTCTCTCCTCCACACCAGCCTCCGTGTCCATTATGTACTAATGGCACCAAGACCAGAGTCTTCAAGCACTCCTTTCCCACCCGACTAGAGTGATGCAAGCATAGCAAGTTAGAGAGAGCATGGCACCCTCCAGCCACATGGCGCAATCCATTCGATTATTAAGCCTCAATGTAAGAGGCCTAAATAGCCCAGTAAAGCGCAAGGTGATCTTGTCTCTTTGAGCGATTGGGTTGTGATGTCTGCATGCTCCAGGAGACACATCTCTTAGCCAGGGACACTCGTCGCATGCGCTCCCAATGGTTCCCACAACAGTTTTGGACATCAAGCACGACTAAAAAGAATGGGGTAGCCATCCTTCTCACTCAGAAGTTTCACGGGAAAGTGACCTCATTCATGGAAATCAAAGGCGGAGTACTAGGGATCAGCCTTGAGTTGGGGGTCAATGCAGTTCACAGTTGCCTCCCTATACGCACCAAAATGAAAACCAGGAACACTTCCTCATTAACGCTCTTGAACAAGTCTTAACCTCCCCCAATCGGGCCATAGTGATAGGAGGCGATCTCAATCTAGTCATGGACACAAACCTAGATCGCTCAAGTCAGAGCACAACACAGTCAGTGTCTCTCTTGCCCGCCGGGCTGCAATAGCTAACCAACAGCTCGCTTACTGACATCTGTAGACAAACACACCCCGTTACCGGAGACTACACATTTTACACAGCTGCCCATAAATCCTACGCTCCCAGAGATCATTTCCTCATAACACATGCCCTGAAGGAGGGTGTAGGGGATACAGCCATTGAGCCTGGCTCCCTGTCTGATCATGCTCCAATCATGCTATCGCTGAATCTCAACGCTTTTCAAACCCGCCCATCTCAGTGGCGATTATGAGACGCTGTGTTACAATCCAAACAGACGGTCAAAGCGATACACACGACTATCACAAACTATCTTAGCATTAATGACCGCGAGGAAGCTCGTCTTGATTCGGTATGGGAGGCATTAAAATTAGTAGTACGAGGCAAACTAATAGCGATCTCTGCAGGAGAGAATACGCTGCATGCAGAAAATTGAAAACAAATAGAGGGGGCAGTAGCAGAGCTTGAGTCAATACATAAGTGCACAGATGCTCCCCGAGTGTGGAGGGAACTGGAAAAGCAACGCTTAACTCTAGGACGCCTCGACCTGTACCGTGCACAATACGCCCTGCTGTGCCTTCAGCACAAATTCTTTATTAGCGGTAAATGCTCAAGCCGTATGCTAGGCTACAAAGAAACCTCTGGATTGGTTCCAGCAACCTGGACCCCCTCGGGACAGAGGCATGCTCAGATCCTGAGATTGCAGAGGTCTTCCAAGCCTTCTACAGCAGGCTAAATGCGGGGGAGGATTCTCCCTCCGGCAACATAGACTCATATATTCAGGAACCATGGCTAGCACAGCTTTCATCTGAGATAATTTCCCAGATGGATTGCCTGATCCAAGCAGACGAAAGGAGATCTGCAATTTCGTGCCTTAAACTTTCCAAAGCACCAGGCCCCGATGGCTTCACCCCACTGTTCTATAAAAAGTTCTGTCAGAACTTAGCCTCTCTGTTGGTACAGCTGTTCAACTTGTTTCTTGGCACAGAGAGCCTACCTGATTCACTATCTGAGGCATCCATCTTTGTTATCCTAAACCCCCAACAAGATCCCATGGAATGTGGATCATATCGCCCCATCTCACTGCTGAATACGGACGTGAAGATATTCACGAGCATGCTGGCTGTGTGCCTTCATCCTCTCATGGTGAGCCAGGTTTATCCCTTCGAAGCAATGTGGGGATAACACAAAATGTCTTATACATCTCACGGATCTCATACGCTGGTCCTGGAAAGATGCTCTTCTACTCTCGGTCGATGCGGAAAAAGCGTTTGACAGGGTCCACTGGCCATTCCCATTTAGCATGCTATGCTGGTTTGGAATTGGGGACAGGTTCCTAGCTTGGACGCGATGCGTTTACAACCCATCCAGAGCACTGGTTAAGGTCAATGGGTTCTCCTCCAGGACTTTCCCAATATGCAGAAGGACGAGACAGGGCTGTCTCCTATCTCCGCTGCTTTTTGAGCTCTCTATGGAGCCGATGGCGAAAAGAATTCCAGACAACCCACTGATTATGGGGATCTGGTTAGAGGCAGATACACACACCATAAGCTTATATGTGGATGACGTGGTCCTCTTCCTAACAAACCCTACGACCTTGCTCACCACCCTAGTGGAAGAATACACATGATTTGGCATAATCTCAAGGTTTAAGGTTAATCTCACAAAGTCCCAGATTCTAAACCTCTCTGCCCCTCATCCTTAGCAGCGACACTGAGCATGCAATTTCCCTTCACATGGGCCGAGGACACAATACCATACCTGGGCATCCTCTTGGCTCGCACTCCAGAAAAGATGCTGGCGGCCAACTATAGCCCCCTGATGCAACAAACCAATAAGACCTTAGCTACCTGGTCCCGGGAGGGCTTCCCGTGGGCCTGGTGCATAGCCGCAGTTAAGATGACAATCTTACCCCGCATTCTATTTGGGTTTCACACCATCCCATTGTGCCTGTCCCCAGTGATCCTGTGGAACCTGTAGCACGTCATCAACCGCTTCATATGGGGCGGCAAGCAACGGCGCCTTAGCTTCTACATATTGCTAAAGCAGAAGGAGGGATGGGGGTACCAATGATTTCAAGATACTTTAAAGCATCCCAACTTTGCTTTATATTGGAATGAAATCGTCCCATATTAGAGAAACATTGGTCCTTTATGAACCAAACAATTGCGGGAGTGAACATATGGAGAGAGATTTGGCTTCCCCACAAACATTGAGCGAGGGGGCTCTACTCTTCGCCAATAACGGCAACCACCTTAAAGGTATGGGATGCGACGGCACTTCGACACAACTTCATAACATTCCCTTCCCGGATGACGCCAATGGTGGATAACCCAGACTTCCTCCCTGGGTGTAAGTCTGAAATATTTCAGCAATGGCGTAAGGAGGTATGCAAAAGAATTGACTCATTGTTTGACCACAATATGATAATTCTCTTCGACCAACTTCAGAGGGATTACTTGCTACAGGCATCCGACCTCTTACCCTACAACCAGGCATTACACTGGGTGATCTTCCCGGATATGAGGCTGGAAGCATCTCGCCCAATGACCCGGTTTGAAAAATTGCTGCTAGCCAAAGAAGATTATAAATGCATCATCTCAGAACTATATGTTCTCCTCTCTGCAACCCCTATAGCCCCCAAGTCCAAAGGGCAACTGAGATAGGAGTAAGAACTTGGCCGAACATTATCTGAGAAAGAATGGCACTACAGAATCCACCACACTGCACATGACATACCGGGCACAGAAGCAGCCAACAAAGTAGCATCAAATTGGTACCTAACAACGGTCTGACTGCATGACTAGAACAAAGATCGCTCTAGATCCTGCTGGCGAGGGTGCGGGCAGACTGGATCCCTAATACACTTCCTATGGCATTGCCCCAAACTGGTTAGATATTGGGAACTGGTCCTTAATGACAGAGACAAAGGTTTTAACACTTCCATGCCACACTTCCCCGCCTATACCCTTTTAGGTCTCTCCAATCCCCTGACCTTTTTCTTATGCTCACTCAGAGGGTGACAAATAGCCTAAGCACCAAACACCGCAAGACTGGTCCTGCTAGCTAATTGGGGCACGGAGATAGTGCCAGAGCACACTGCTTGACTAAGGAGACTATGGATTGCACTAGCTATAGAGCGCATGCCAATGATGATTTACAACAAGGCTGAAACCTATACTGAGCTATGGGCACCATTCATTACAATCCTAGCAAAAGAATTCAGGGTAGTGACTAGTCCCCAGTTTTTACGAATCATGCGCCTAACATTTAACAATCAGGAACAGTCCATATAACCACATTGTGCAGCAACTAGTGTGTAGGCGCACTGATACAATCCCTTCCGAGTGCCGGGGACTGAGAGTGTGAACACATGGAGGTGCGGAGGGAGACTGGGGGGACAGGGGTAGGTTAGGGTGGGTTGCCTTCCTGTGGTTGTTTCCTATTTCTAATTTGGCAGTTATTCGAAGTCATATCACAGACATTGCACTGCGCTTTTCAGCAGCATGAACTTTCTTATCAGGAAACTCGCTGCTAGCCTCTGGACTGTAGGCACAGTGCTGTGTATCCCTCATTTGCAGTTCATTCGCTGCCAGGCAGTGGTTGTAGACATAAGCTGTGTTATGGTTTGTCTAAATTCAAACAAAAAGAATTGTTCCATAAAAAAACCTTAGACATTCACTGAAAAAAAATAAAGGTTACTGGGACGTTATAGTTAGGCTCAGATTACACTTGTGCAAAACCAGTGAAATTCAGCAGTTATAGTTAGCTGGGCTAACTATAACCAGGGTCACTGAAATTATACTGCAGGAGAGGGCCAAATTATGCAGCAGGTTTGAGCAAATTATGCAGCAAGAAAAGCAAATTATGCCGCATAATATGGCACATTTTGTAATATATCACTTCATTATTTAGATGGTAACACTGTCTGGGCATTGGTTGCACCTCATTAGTACCAGTTTAACACTAAAATATAGCAATAACCAACAGAAAGATGACCAGTCCAGTTTTGCAAAGGGCCTTCCAGCACGCTGCAACACTTGTCTCTGCATTTTTAGTAACTTTTGAACCATCTGAGCTAGAATTTTTTTTTTTGTAAAATCTACACATTATGCAGATGTTAGATTATGTAGCAAATGCGGCAAATCTATAATTATGTGAAAATCGCCCCACAATCACATAATTTTAGTGACCCAGACTATAACTTACACCCCCGCAAAGCACAGTTTATGACCTCACATATTACATCACTGATGACATGCTGAGTGACATCACTGATTACATCACTGATGGCATCTCAAAGGACATCACTGATGACATCCTCCACAGAAGCACTCACACACCCACTCACATTCCTATACAACCTCTCATACACCCACTCACACACCCACACACACTCACATACCCATTCACAGACTCATACAAGTACTCACACAACCACTCATCCTTCCATTGAGCCACTCTCATGCCTACTCACTCACTCATGCAGCTACTCACACAGCAACTCACAGCCAAACGCCCACTCAAACAACCACTTAATCACACATACAGCCACTTACACACCGAGTCACTCTCTCATTAAGCCATTCAGACACCTACTCACCCACCCATAGTCACTACATACCCACTTACCCTCCCATAGAGACACTGAAACCACCACTCACTTACCCATAAAGCCACTGACACACCCACTCACTTACCAATACAGTCACTTACACAGCATCTCACTCACCCACAGAGCTACTCACACAACCACTAACAGCCACTTACGTACCCCTACACACAAAGATACAGTCACAGAGCCACTCATATAATATATGTTAGAAGTAGTATCACTGAGTAGTAGTGCACCTAGTATACTAATTTAACTTTTGTAGATGGTGAGTATATATGTTTAACACCAAAATTCTTAAAAATACTCAAACTTACTGGATGATATCATCAGTGTTGTATTTGAGATGTCATCAGTGATGTCACTGACCATGTCATGAGTGCTGTAATATGGGAGGTCATAAGCATTGCATTGCGGGAGCATAGGTTATAGTTAGCTCAGGTGACTATAACTGCTGAATTTCACTGGTTTTGTAAGAGTGAAATCCGAGCCTAACTATAACATCCCTGTAACCTTTGGTTTTTTTAATGAATTTCTATGGGTTTTTTAATTCTATTTCCTATCTGTAACATCCCTGTAACTTTTGTTTTTTTCAATGATTTTCTAAGGTTTTTTCAATTCTATTTCCTAACTATAACGTCACTGTAACCTTTGTTTTTCAAGTGAATTTCTTAAGGTTTTTCCAATTCTATTTCCTAACTATAGCATTCCTGTAATCTTTATTTTTTTACGTGAATTTCTATGACTTTTATTAGTCGCATTTGCAGAGTGGTGGAGAAAGGGGGCGGGATCTCTGACCAGTTCCCAGGTTCCTGCTAAATGGGACTTACTGGTGGTAACAGTAGGGCTTCTTGGCCCCAAGGTCCCTCAGCATCCAGGAGGGCATCATCCCCCAAACAGTAATGTGCTAGGAGACACGTTTGCAGAGTAGTGGAGAAAGGGGATGGGGTCTCCGATCACCTCACAGCAATGCCCCTGTGTAGGACTTACTGGAGGTAACAGGAGGGGTTGTTGGCCCCCAAGGACCCTCTTTGGCCCAGGAAACTTCATCCCCCAACAAGTTGGGCAACATGAGGTGCATTTGCAGTGTGGTGATGAAAGGGGGAGGGGCCTCCGTCGACTTGCCGGTCTGGCTTTTTAAAATATTTTTGATTTATTACTGGAGGGGGATCACGCATGGCCCCCTCTTCCCTGGGCCAATTTTGTCCCCAGAGACCCCATCCCTCAGGCCCCGGCCTCTTCATTTTCTTTTTTTTCAAATTAAAAGAAAGGGAGTCCAGAGGCCATCCTCCCTGGCTGATTTCGGCCCCAGGGACAACATTACCCCGGGTCCAGCCTTTTTATTGTAGTTTTTTTTTTTTCACTAAAAAAGGGGGAGCGTGGCCGCTCGGCCCCCTCCCGAAGTGGTTTTTGCTATGAGGACCCCATCCCTAGGACCCGGCCTCTATTCTGGGTGCCCTTGTTGCACCCAGGGCAACCAGGGACTCTAGTTGGGGACCGCAGGAGGAGCCTGAAGGCTCTGGTGGTCCCTGCCAGCTCCCCACCTCCTACAGGAGCCTGTATTGATTTGACAGACAGGGGGCTGCTGAAAGGCAGCTCTCTGTCTGCCAAAACAATGTTTTCATCGATTTCTCTGCATGCATGTTTGCATGCAGAGAAACAGATACAAACTGCGCTTTTTATAAGCCGGAGCTGATTGACAGCTCCGGCTTGCAGAAAGCAGAGATATGTTTGCTTTTGCTCACCCACCATGCAAAAGCCAGCAGCTATGTCCTGGGGGTGGGCACCCCAGGACATAGGAGGAGCCAGCCCTGGGGGGGGGGGTGACGGTGCCCAGTGCCATTCATGGCTCCAAGAGGAGACCCACTTCAACATACATGATAGCCCCACGGAGGGGAGACCTGTACAAGTGAACAAGAGGGCTAAGACTGAAAGGATAGGCACTCAAGAGGCAATTTAGCATACAGAATAACTACAGCCAGGATGGCCGGGCAGACATATATACACATATGTACACACACAACAACATTAACAATAAAGGGAATGTGGGATAAAGCACTCAAAAGCTCCACACGGTAAGACTGAAGCTCAATAAGTTCCTCACCCACAATTGCTGTTACAAATACTGACTGCAAATACCCACATATAGGATATGCATGCAAGGGCAGGGTCTGTGGAGCTGGTACCTACAATTATGTTATAAATGTAACTCAAAGACAATACTCACAGTGAACAAGAAACACCACATAGGTTGTCAGATGTGTCCACGACTTATGGCGATCTAACAGGATCACGCAAGGCAGTAACAGCAAGGGGGTAGAACTAAATAGAAGCACGATAGACAAGGAGCTAGCAAGGAGGAGTGCTTAACGGGAAAGGAAGGAAATCACATGGCACACTTGGCAGAAAGCAAATAACAAACATACAAGGTAATAGAAGCAAGACAGCAGGAATACAAAGACAGTAAACTAGGAACTGGAACCAAGGAAATGGGAAGAAAAGCAGGAACGGGAAAAGGATATACAGAAGGGGAGGCTACAAGGGTATACTAGAATAGTGCTGCATCAGGAGTCAAGAAAACACAGTAGCACTGAAGGCTGTGCTGGAGCAGAAACTAGAATTGAGCAAAAGCTCAAGAGCCAAGGTAGCACTGCAGGCAGTGCTAGTTCAGGAACAAGGAATAGCTATAGCTCAGGAATCAAGGAACAAGGATTAACTATAGCTCAGGAATCAAGGAATATCAAAAGCTCAGGAAACAAGGATCAGTATTACCGGAACACAGCTACAATGAGCAACCTTGGCCTGAAGGGAGCTGGGGCTTAAAAGAGTTCACTGTAATCATATGCATCAGGTGTGAGCAGGCTAGCAGCAGCCAGCCACAGGTGAGCTGAATTCCTCCACCCATCCTTGGCCTGACGGGGTGGAGACGAAGCAGTGAGCAGGGAAATATAGGTAATGGAGTTTCCAGCATGAGCAGACTGGCTTCCACAAAACCCGGCATGGATTGGGAATGGATGTCAATTCCTAAATGGTGTCCAAATACCTGGAAGTCAGGATATACATGCAGCAGAGTGTCTGAAAGCATATTAGAACACTGGAAAGCCCCATAATTCGGCCCCCTGGTGGTGGGTACGAGAGCACAGGGAGTGAATCGTGACAGCCGGGGCCGGAGGTCAGCGATAGACACCCTACCTTAATGTATTTCAGTCCTGGGGAGGTGGCAGCCCCCAGGGGTGTGGTGGGACTGCGTGGTCCCCTCTTACTTTTGATAAATTACCCTGGGGCTTCGAAGGGGGCCATGTGGACCGCCCGGCATTCATTCAATAATACCTCCGGGGAGGTGATGGTCCCCAGGGTTGCAGGGGAGGCCGTACAGCCCCCCTGCATTAATTTTAAATTGAGCCCCGGGGAGATGGCAGTCCCCAGGGATGCAGGTGGGCCCAGTGGGCTCTCCTGCACAATTTTAAAAAGTGCCCCAGGGCAATGGTGGTGCCCGAGGCTGAGAGCGGGTCCAGTGAGCTTGTCTTCATTTATTTGCATCTGCTCTGGGGAAGTGGCAGTCCCCAGGGCTGCGGGCTGGCCCAGTGGGCTCACCCACATTCATTTACATATGCCCCAGGTGAGTTGTGGTCCCTGGGGCTGGAGGTGGGTTTAGTGGGCTCTCCCACACACATTCCACAAAGTGCCCAGAGGGAGGTGGCGGTCACTGGGACTGCCGGAGGGCCAAGTTGGTTTGCCCACACATATTTTCAAAGTGCATCAGGAAGGTGGTGGGCTGGGTGGCCCACCCGCATTTATTTACATATGCCCCAGGGAGGTGGCAGTCCCTAGGGCTATTTTCAGGCCCATTGGGATTACCTGCACACATATTACAAAGTGCCCCAGGGGGCAGGCAAACCCCGGGGCTGCAGGCAGTCCCTGTGGGCTCCCCTGCTCACATTTTAAAAAGTGCCCTGGGGGAGGTGGTGGTCCCCAGAGCTGTGGGGGCCACACAGGCCCCCTGCATTCATTTACATAAGCCTGGGGAGGTGGCGGTCCCCGGGGTTGCGGGTTGCCCAGCTGGCCCGCCCTCATACATAAAATGTGCCCCGGGAAGGTGACAGCCCCAGGTTTTCATACGTTCTAGGAAGAAGGCACCGTGAGCCCCCTCCTATTTCCATGATATAGGACCTGGCACATCCAAGGGTTAATTAAAAGCAAGCGCGGTACCCCGCCCTTGCTTAAAAAAAAAAAAATTGCAAATTCATGAATATTGTGATTTCATAGCAATTTTCTTTTTGTTTTAAAATGCTTGTTTGGCTCTTGGACCCCTGGACCAACTTCATGGGGTCAGGATACCCCTGTCCCCTTTTCTTTCTTTACATTTTATTTGTGGCTCTCAGAACAGGTTGAGTCCCTAGATGGCTGCCAGCTCTTTCTAGTTGAAGTGTTGGCAGCCAATCAGAGCTTTCCATTTCCCTGCATGACCTTGTTATGTTTTGCAAAGTAAATGTGGCCAGAGATATCACTAACTGTATTTTCACAAATTTCTCAACAACTATTGAACGGATTTACACCAAATAACAAAAACCATAAACTGCGAACCAAAAGCTAGCTTTCTCCTAAATTTGGTGTAATTTTGTTCAGTGGTTCAGGTTGTAGGCGTGCTGACAGGTCCTATATGGAAATTAGCATGGGAAACACACCTTTTTTTTACCCCCCTTTTTCTAAGCCCCAGCTTGATGGATCACTCCGAAACTTTCCATGTACAAAATGATTCACCGGAGCACTTTTTGGAAAACTGCTGTGCAGATTTCTCAAACGGTGCCAAAGGTATATTAAAAAATTGCTTATCCTATGGAAACATGGTTCTAACTATAACTACCTACTAGCGAGGTGTGTGTATATATATATATATATATATATATATATATATATATATATATATATATATATATATATATATATATATATATATGTTATATATATGTTGGATGTGTTTGCGGCCCCGCCTGAGCCGCGAGGATTGCCCCGCTGCACTTCGTGCAGTTCCGCTTCAGTGTCAACCTACGCTGGGGCATGAGGAACAGGTTTGGCCGAAGGAGGACTGTAAAGGCATGACAGGCATCTCCAGTGTTTACCAACCCACTTGGGATTTTATCAGCGCTTTATTTGAAGTAAGAACCACAGCGCTCCACTGTGAGTAAAAAGACGAAAACTCCAAAGACCAGTAAGCCACGGGAGTGGCCACGCCCACATGGGCGGGAGAAATAATTTAAACTGTGATTCCTCCTTCACAAAATGCCCGCAGCCCTTGATGAAGTGATTGGTGTCACGAAACGCGTCGGGCAGGACATTTCATTTTTGTGAGACACTGCCGTTTGTTTGAACACTGTATGTCCTCCAGCAAATAAATTATGGCAAGAATTGAACTTACCTGTGATGGGCTTCCTTACAGCAGGCAACTTGATGTTGGATGTGTTTGCGGCCCCGCCTGAGCCGCGAGGATTGCCCCGCTGCACTTCGTGCAGTTCCGCTTCAGTGTCAACCTACGCTGGGGCATGAGGAACAGGTTTGGCCGAGGGAGGACTGTAAAGGCATGACAGGCATCTCCAGTGTTTACCAACCCACTTGGGATTTTATCAGCGCTTTATTTGAAGTAAGAACCACAGCGCTCCACTGTGAGTAAAAAGACGAAAACTCCAAAGACCAGTAAGCCACGGGAGTGGCCACGCCCACATGGGCGGGAGAAATAATTTAAACTGTGATTCCTCCTTCACAAAATGCCCGCAGCCCTTGATGAAGTGATTGGTGTCACGAAACGCGTCGGGCAGGACATTTCATTTTTGTGAGACACTGCCGTTTGTTTGAACACTGTATGTCCTCCAGCAAATAAATTATGGCAAGAATTGAACTTACCTGTGATGGGCTTCCTTACAGCAGGCAACTTGATGTTGGATGTGTTTGCGGCCCCGCCTGAGCCGCGAGGATTGCCCCGCTGCACTTCGTGCAGTTCCGCTTCAGTGTCAACCTACGCTGGGGCATGAGGAACAGGTTTGGCCGAGGGAGGACTGTAAAGGCATGACAGGCATCTCCAGTGTTTACCAACCCACTTGGGATTTTATCAGCGCTTTATTTGAAGTAAGAACCACAGCGCTCCACTGTGAGTAAAAAGACGAAAACTCCAAAGACCAGTAAGCCACGGGAGTGGCCACGCCCACATGGGCGGGAGAAATAATTTAAACTGTGATTCCTCCTTCACAAAATGCCCGCAGCCCTTGATGAAGTGATTGGTGTCACGAAACGCGTCGGGCAGGACATTTCATTTTTGTGAGACACTGCCGTTTGTTTGAACACTGTATGTCCTCCAGCAAATAAATTATGGCAAGAATTGAACTTACCTGTGATGGGCTTCCTTACAGCAGGCAACTTGATGTTGGATATATATATATATACAGGTTCTTTCTATCAGTATTTGATGGCTTGCTGTTTGTAGTAATGTGCCCTTTTCTTCTCTTTTATGTCTCTACATAAAGAAAAAAACTCCTTTTTCTGATTCTGGCAGTTTCCGGTTTCCAAAGTTGATGACCCACTCAGTTAGGCTTTTCTAACCTTTGCCAACCATATCTTATGTGAGATCAACCCAACCGGATCTGTCCAATTTTTTGTCTCGTCACATTAATGGTCAGGGGTATTGTTGAATTCAAATTCAAAATTATGTACATATGTACTGGTTTTTTCTGCACTTTAGTATTTTTTCATCTCCCTCTCTTTCTCTTTTCCCTTCTCCCTACCCTACTATTATTTGCACTCTTCTCACCTCTTGACAAAGCTTTTAAGATTTATATATTGGTAATTGATTTTAACAGAATCCTGGGTCTGCCTATCAGTTTTTCTTTTCGGCTTCCCTGCCATCAATTGGAGAGATATTATTTTTATGTACTTATGAACTTTTTGTATCAGGTTTACAACATAGTTGCTATGTGCATATATTATGCGTTTGCTTGTATTTTGCACTATTATTGCATATTTTGCACGATTACATTTTTGCACTATGAATGTATATTTTGCACCTTAATGCTAAAAATTGCACTAGAACCTGCGTATTTGCACAACCAACATTTGCACTTTAGAACTAGTTCTTTTTTATTTTTTGTACATCCTTCAATATTTAAGATGGCAAAAACAAGATACAATTTAAAGACAATACAGTGGATTCTTGTTTTTACAAATCTATGATGTAATGATTGTAAGTATATTTGTATACTTTGTATCGATTTCACTTACCATATACATATCTCTTCTATGTTTATTATCACAAGCATCACAAGGTCATAGAGTGCTCAATATATAAGGAAAATAGCAACTGCAGTTACTTTGTGTGATCAAGGCCATCTTGTGGCCGAAACGCGTAATGGCGTGCTGTGTGGGTGCTGACATCTATTAAAATCCAACGAAGCACGAGCTGGTGTCCGTGCGCTTTCTTCCTCGCCGTTAGGAAGTGGGAGACAGCTTTTGGTCTTCATATATATATATATATTACCTACTGGCGGTCGCCAGTAGGTAGTTATAGTTAGGACCACGTTTCCATAGGAAAACCTCAACATTCTATTTTGAATAACTTTGGCGCCGGTCGACGAATCCTCGCGAATTTCTCAAAATAGGTGGGGCGCTACGCTCCGCTCCTACCCTGAAAGTCTCGGGGGGATCCGTCAAGCGGGGGCTGAGATAAAAGGGGGGTCCCAAAACGCGTTTTTCCCATGCATTTTTCCATAGGACCTTTAGAACGAGCTACAGCCCGAACGGCTGAACAGAATTACTCAAAATTTGGCAGAGAGGTAGTCCCTAGGTCAAGGAAGTGCCTTTTGTAGGTTTGGTGTAAATCTGTTCAGTAGATTCTGAGAAAATAGCCTTTAAATCAATATATATATCTGAGCCCGCTTACGGTACGCTTACCGTACGCTTACAGTAAGCGTACGGTGGCGTGCGCGAGCGCGATTCTGATTGGCTCTTAGATCTTAGTAAACATTCGAATCGGCCGAAACCAGGAAGCGGCGGCCGCCATTTTGTGTATTTCACTCTGAAAAAAAAGAGTGAAAACAAGGAAAGGGGGCAATGAGGAGAGTTACAGACCCCCTAACATTTGTAAGGGGGTCAAAGAAGGACAGAAAAGTACAAAAAAAACATTTATTGATTTTAAAAAAAATCACGGGGTACGCGTACGGTAAGCTTACGGTAAGCGTACGGTAGAAAAAAAAATAAAAAAAAAATGAAAATCAGATTTAAGTGTTTAGATATTAGGGGGCTCTAAAAAGAGCCGTTGTGTTTATGAAATGATTTTTTAGTGGTACCTACAAGTAAGTACCGATGCAGAGTCTAAGGTTCAAGAGGAAGACTCTGTTCCCTTCATCATTGAAGTGCACACCATCTCCTCTATAAATGTCTTGCATGTCATAACGCAAGTTGTTGTGGTAAATGGCACCCATACCATAGTCACGGAGGAAAGCAGAAACAGATTTGTTGACGTGCTTTCTTGCTTTGTCATCGCACCGCGTGCCCACCGTGCGTGCACGGCACTAACTGCGTAAAGTGGGCGCGCGGTGCGCGAAGCGCACCGCGTGCTCACTGTGCGCGCACGGTGCGCGAAGCGCACCGTGCGCGCACGGAACGAACTGCGTTAAGTGGGCGCGCACGCCACGAATGGCGTAAAGTAACTTAGCATTTAAAAAACCGTACAAATTCACTGAAAAAACCATAGGTTTCACACACGTTATAGTTAGGAATTAGCATTTAAAAAACCTTGCAAATTCACTGAAAAAACCATAGGTTTCACACATGTTATAGTTAGCGGAAATTTTACTGATAAAAAACCAATGAAATTCCCCCGTTATAGTTAGTGCAGGCAACTATAACTCACACGACCGCAATCTTCTGCTGATGACATATGTGTCTTTATGAAAAAAAAATATTTGTAATATATGTATAGCTAAAAATGTATGGAAGAAGACATGGGCACATAAGTGTCTAAATACAGTATTAGCATCAGCAGAGGATTGCGGTCGCGTGAGTTATAGTTGCCTGCACTAACTATGACGGGGGAATTTCATTGGTTTTTTATCAGTAAAATTTCCGCTAACTATAACATGTGTGAAACCTATGGTTTTTTCAGTGAATATATATATATATATATATATTTTCACTGAAAAAACCATAGGTTTCAGGGGTGTTATAGTTAGCTGGACATTTCCCTCATACAAAACCATTGAAATTCCCTCGTTATAGTTAGTTCAGCTAACTATAACTCGCGCCCCCGCAATGCACTGCTGATGACGTCACATATTACATCACTCATGACATGGTCAGTGACATCACTGATGACATCACTGATGACATCTCAAATGACATCACTGATGACATCACTGATGACATCACTGATGACATCATCCAGTGACTGTGTGTTTCTGTAAATTTTAAATATGTTTTATATATTTATAGTGAAAGGCCTGTGGAAGAATGAGTGGCTGTACAAGTGTGTGAATGGATGATTTTATAGGTGCGTAACTGACTCTATAAGTGAGTCATTAAATGTATCTTACTGCAGACTAGTGACTAAACTGTGTGAATGTCTGTATGTTTCTGTCTGTTGGTGTATACGTGGCTGCATGGTTTTGTGAATAGCTATATGAGTGTCTATATGGGTTATCGATTGGTTGTCTGAGTATCTGTATGGGTGCCTGAGTGTTTATGTGGGTAGGCTGTGTGTGACTCTGTGCATAGATGTGTGAGTGGGTGATTCTATGGGTGCATGGTTTTAAGAGTGCATCTGTGATGAACTGTATGGTTGAGTGAATGTATGTATGGGTGTGTTAGGGATTGAATGTATATCTCAGTGGCACATTTGTGACTAACTACATATGTGAAAGGCACTATATATGCGTGTAAGAGTATATAAGTGGGTATATGTGAGAGTGTGTGATTGTGAGAGTGGCTGTATGGATGAGTGTGTGCTTGAATCAATGATTGTATAAGAACGTAAGAATGTGGTACTATTTTTATGAGTAAGTGAACTTGAGTGTGTATAACTGCATAGGTGAGTAAATGGGAGTGTGATTAATTATTTGCATGACTGACTAGGTGTGACAGTACCTCTATGGATGATTGGTGGTGTGTGAGTGTCTATGTAGGTGTATAAATGCATATGATAGTCTTGTACGGAGTGACTGTAAGTATGAGTGACTGTACATGTGAATGAGTGGAGGTGTATGTAGACCTAAGAGTTAATAAGTGGATATGTAGTTATTGGTATTGGAGTATCTATGGTTTTGAGAATGGACGTCTGAAATTTTGAGTTTGTGTATCAACGGTTAAATTAGGGTGTGAGAAGATGCAGTAATTTATCACATGGATGATGTCATCAGTGATGTCATCAGTGATGTCATTTGAGATGTCATCAGTGATGTCATCAGTGATGTCACTGACCATGTCATGAGTGATGTAATATGTGACGTCATCAGCAGTGCATTGCAGGGGCGCAAGTTATAGTTGGCTAAACTAACCATAACAGGGGAATTTCAATGGTTTTGTATGAGGGAAATGTCCAGCTAACTATAACACCCCTGAAACCTATGGTTTTTTCAGTGAATTTATAAGGTTTTTTAAATGCCAATTCCTAACTATAACGCCCCTGAAACCTTTGGTTTTTTCAGTGAATTTCAAAGGTATTTTAAATGCTAATTCCCATCTATAACTTATCTTTGAAGATATCATGAAAAGCATTCTTTTTTAAAAGTAGGGTGCACATTAGTTTTGTGGAAAAGCATCTTTGTGATTGGTTAAGAAAAAGCAGTTTCAACGTGGCGTACATATCATAGGATAAAATTTGCTCAGCTCAACCACACCTGCTACTTGCATTTAGAAGGCACTGTTCGAACTTAAAACAATCGTCAAATTTTAACCTGCACGTGTCATTAAATGTTCAAGAAAATGTTACAAAAAAATATCGTAAAGTTTTAAAAAATTGATGAACTTTTAACCTGCACGTGTTGTAGAATGTTCTAGAAAGTGTGTTGATAGAATACGTTGCACTTCTGACTACTATGTGTTGTTGAATATTTAAAAAACGGTTCATATGGAAAATTAAAAAGAAACCAATAGAGAAGTTTTGAAACCTAAAAGAATCAAGGAACTATTCTAATTTATTCTTTACATGTATTTATGTGTGCAGCAACAAAATTATAGACACAACAGCACCAGGAAGAGGAAGAAGCAGGGAGTGGGGGGATGAGGGGAGATGGGCAGAATGGCACACATGCACAATTAAGTACAGCACAAATATAGACAAACAATGGCCAAAATGAAACACACCAACAAGGAGCACAAGTCACACAACCTGCCAACATCACACCACTGAACGAGCATAGAAGTGAAAACCACGATGCATTCATACAGGATGTGTACAAAGGCCAGTCGTTGGTGTTGTGAGATGTCTGCGACCGTGGTCATCATGGATGAGATGCCCAGAATGTGGCACATGGTCGAGTTCACTGTGTGTTATGTTGCCAAACGGCTGCTCATCCCTCCCACGAGCCCCCACACTTTTGTACGGTGAGCTGTTGTATCTCGTGCACTCGTACGGCACGCCATTGTAATGCCTATTTGCGCATGTCCTGCTACATTCCAACAACAACATCACAGTGCCGTTTGGAGGTGGTACATGCCACTTTACAACATCGACTGCTGCGGCTCTTGTAACAGGCCACACCAGAACACAGAGACACACTTACCGCACTTCCTGTACACGGACATGTCCGTGACACCCCGTTCCCCTTGCCGGATAGGCACACCCCTCCACTGACCTGTGAACCCCAGACCAGCACACACCAGTTGTGCATGCAGGAGGATGCGTACGTAGCTACACATCCAGGCTCACTGCCAACGCTGAGGTGACAGCACACTGTGATGTTGCAGGGCTCATGCCTATCATGCATTGACAATCACCACAGGGACACACTTACTAAGATATGGGTTTTGGGGGCATTGGCGGTCCTGGAGTTGTTGAGATGAGTCTTCTGGCCCTCATGGGTATCCCTGTATCATGCTCATTGACTTTATGGCACCTGTGGGTGTTCTGGTGTGGTTCTTGGCTGTGTTCCCTTTTATAGTGCAGGTAGTTGTCCTGCTTAACACCAGCAGAAAGCAGGTGTAAAATCCCTGGTGCTAACGTGTCTTATCGCCGGAATTTGTTTTGCATTGCAATTAGTGTGAAAGTTGTGATGTGATTTTTTTCGTATGCAGAACAATATACGAACTGAGCAGTGTATCTCGTCAAGATCCAGCACCTGACGCACTATTCCCAATCAATATAAATACAATGAGATTTCTTAATAGATTTCATGTGTACACTGTAAGTGCAGCCAATACCTCAGTGCAATACAATACAGGATTTTAGTATTTAGAATAAATCGCAAAGGTGCACCTCATGTCTTTTTGCACGGGAACGGCTACTCTCCATTTCATTATCAGCACTTTAACGGAAGTAAAGTTGAGATAAATCTAACACACTATTCAGAAGTTGGTGCAAACTACAGATATCACTAGTATTCCAGCGATAAGTGCCCCAAAATTTAACACCATGGTGGACTCCATCAAATAACAGTAATAAGAACCAAAAAGAGTCCCACACCAGTTAAGAGAACAACCAAAAACATTATTAATTTTTTTTTCAAACTTTATTTTTTATAATAATAAATATATAAACGATAAACTATATTAACATAAACATAAACAATAACCTAATAAACAAAATGTATCAACAATAATACAAAACAACAAAGCAGAACACTCCTGTGGGAACCACGGATGTCGACGACAGACCTGGAAAATCAAAAAGATTGTTAAAAAAAAAACAACATGGTATTCTTAACAAAATACCACAAGAAACAAACCACAGATATATAAAATGTATACAGCTAACAAAATTTTATAAGTTTAACTTACAAAAACTGTAAATGTTGCCGCTTTAAAATATTTACCGAATCTGAGGAAATTTTTTTGCAGAAGGCACCACGCCCACAACGTTTTTCATCAGTGGTGAAGAAATTTTTAATTTTTTCCAAGGGGCAAACAAAGACCAATGCCACCTTCTTCATTCGCAAGATTTGCCAAAGAGTTCTGTTACGAGGGGAACCTGACAAACAATACTTGTGCGGCACAGCAAGTATGATGAAACACCTAAGGACCCTTCATCCAAACAATCTTGCACGAGAAGAGTGCAAACAGATGAGAAACACTCCTGTTCTGTATCTGTAAAAAAGAATCACAAATAAATGTATATTAATAACTTTCAAATTTATACTATTCCATTACTGTACAAACACATTTTATATAAAAACTGACTAAGAAACTATAGCCCTGAACCACAAGTGTGATGATCGTTAAAACACTACATGCATAGTGCATACTACTTTGAAGCAGTTTATGCCCTAAAGCCTACCTCACTAAAAGACTACATGCTAACTGACCGAATGATTACAGTACTATAAGGAGACACACTGGGTGAGTGACAGGGTGTTTGCTAGAAGAGTATGAATACTAACTAGAGAATTGAAGGTGTGAAAAACAACTGTGTAGGTGATTAGAGGCCTGTATCAATACTGCATAGCCATTAAAGCAGTCCATGTGCTAAGGCCTGGCTCACTGCATGACTACTTGGTTCAAGTTCAAAGGCTTTATTTCGATAAATCAAATCATAAAAGCATCACATTAATACAAAAAGACATTGATACAAAAACAAATTTAAATTAACCATTAGTTCCAGACATTATTTCCAATACATTTTTAGAACTTTTTTTTTCTATAAAAATCTTTAAATATCAAGGAGAATAAAAAACAGAGTTAAAAATGTAAGATTTGAGGTTAATCCTTCGATTAAAAAGCAAAATAAACATTAGATGCTAGCCTTTTGACTCTAATGGACCATGTCCACGATAAAAATGTTGAAAGACCACAAACATACAGTGGTCGGGGGTCCGATGTTAGAATACGGAGTGCCTCACTTGAGTGCCTAGTGCCCATACACCGACATATTGGTTTAAGCCACACTTGCCTTGGGTGCACATAGGCTGGACAAACAAACAAGATATGTGGTACAGTCTCTACACTAGTTTGGCAAAAGGGGCAAAAAGGAGTAGTCTGGAACGGGGGCTTCCAATGGGCAGTTAAGGTGCGCACTGGAAGAGACCCTACCGTAACCTAAAAAATAAGGCCCTATCATAAGATTTCCACACCAAATCTAGGTAGAGTTCCCGGAATGGAACATCCTTATGTCTTAGGAAGTCTTCCGTTAGCCTGCCAAGAGATGGGTCAGTACTAACCCTATTGGTAACCCATTTCCAATAGAGGGTCTTTATAGTCGCTTTCGGGGGAGAGGACCGACTATCCCAGGCTTCGCTAAGGCCTAGCTTACCAAGGAGATGTTTAACATCTTTTTTTTTTTTTTTTTTTTTTGTAAAAACCTTTATTGACATTTCAACCAAAGACAAGTATGGGCCTACAACCCCCGGGGCCGGCCGCTAAGCAGTTGGATTAACAAAAAAAACAAATTTTAATCACAGGCAGCACCTCGGGGAGCAGAATCTCCATGCTAGTATACTCTTGGCCACTTAGCAGCCCAAGTAGGAAACCAGGATATAAAAGGTCTTCATTTTATAATAGAGAATGGAAGGATCAGGTGCCAAACAATTTCCCAGTAGCAAAAAATGGCGGGCAGAATAGTAAACGTCAACAATAAACAGCAATCTATCAAGTCCATGGCGCACAAACAGGAGGTTCAGGATGTGGAAGAATATCACGAGCCATTTGCGCCTGCAGTCCCCTGCCCTAAGACCCAGAATGCACCACGGAAATTGAGGCACAAATGAAAAAGCAGCGATTGACAGCAAAGGAAACCTACTGTACTGACCCCAGAAAAGAAAGACAAAGAAAGATAAGAGAAGAGGAAAGAGGCCATAGAAACAAAGTAAAAAGAAAAACTAAAAAATCTCCTCCCCCAGCCCCCCACCCTGCACCTCTGCAGATGACTACGGCCCCCCCCCCCCAGCAGTGTGCCTGTCGCCCCAGAACCAGACCCGAAATATAGAAGAAACAGAGAAAAAGGAGAAAGAAAAGAAACCCCACCTAACGGGGGAGTGGAGAGAGTATTAATAAACTGGAGGAGGGCCTTCAAACATGCCCCCGGCTTCTCCCTCCCGCACAATGTGTTCCTCCCCAAAGCAAACAGTAATCAACAAAAATTTTCCCCCATGTCAAAGAAAAATGGGGAGCGTTATGCACCTATTACACTATTAGTTATGCCATGAGAGCACGCAACCCCTGTGCCCGCCCGCCTATTAGATGACACCCTCTGAGGGATCAGTCTTATCCTTGGCCTCTCTTTGCGAATCCACCGATGCATACCCATCGACTCAGTGCCATGTCCAATGTTACAAGGAAAGGGAGCGTCCAAAAAGGAACCAGAAGCGACACGCACATGTAGAGTGGACGTCTCTGAATACCAACACAGTCATCATCGTGGAGGATCATCTTTCCCAGTACTGCCCCAGGACATGCCCTGCACACAAGGTCCAGGATGTAGAAATCAGCCGGAGCAGGCGAACATTGCTTGATTATTGCCTGGGTCGCCGGAGGCTGCGCGTGAGACAAAGCCACCACCTTCTGCTCAACTCCAAGACCTCCGGAACAGACCTGACCAACAGCCAGCCGACCACACGTTGGCACATTGTCAGGAATTTCCAGCTGTCCCCTATTCACAGGGGTGGCCACGACACTGTCCTCCTGTGTGAAGTAAAACGAGTCCCTGGTTACCTGGGGACAGGCAGATCGCAACTGTTCCGACGCTGACGCAATACCATCAAGCTTTCTCCCCAGTACCCAGGCGCCGTGGACCAGGGTGGAACGAAGGGCACCGAGAGCTTCGAGAAGGTCACCGTACCCCAGAACAGCTCCTCGCGCCCGCTGTGCTACGCTCCTCTTAGCCACACACTCCCAATCTTGCTGCGACCCAGCGTACAGGATGATAGAATCCATCCTATCAAGATGGCCGCAGGGTAGTTCCACCCCAGAGTGGGACCGGGAATCAGGCACAAGCGCATCAAGTTCCATGGTACTGCAAACAGGGTTCCGGGGGCAGGCAAAATATGTATCCGGTGTATGGTCACAGATAACAATTATCCTCACCCTGGACGGGCGCCCGCAAAAATCCGGGAGCAGCCCGCGAAAATCGGGACGAGTTACAGGCAGCGTCCGAGCAGCTCACCGGCGAGGGCTCAGGCAATTACCGAAGAATCTTGGAATTGTCACCTCGGGCATGCACTCGTTCCGCTACGCCCAGTGGTAGGAGTGACCACGGCGGAATTCAGGCCAATATCCGCACCGCTCCGGCATTCCGACTCCATCCAGTCACCAATGGCCGCTGTTGTTGAACTGCCGCCCGGCCATGTTGTCCACTCGAGGTCCCGGTTTCAGGGTTGCACAGGCCGCAAACTTCAGGTGAACATTTTTCCGGCGGTACCGCCGTCAGAAACTTCAGAATCACGCGATCGGTTGCCGCTCTCAATCACCAACACGGGCATGTAGTGCAGGCTAAGGATCTCATGCAGGATATCTGTGCGGGATGCGGAGGTTCACGGAGCCGGGAGCCTACGCTGCCGTCCCGATCGCCATCTTGGCTCCTCCCCCGTTTAACATCTTTAAGCCATTTTATTTTTTGCCATCCCACCATTGACATTACTTCCACTAGGCCCTTCGCATACTTAGCAAGTTCTGGGACTCGCCACAGTCTAGCCCATAGAAGCAACGGCCGGAGTTTGACTACTTGGGTACTGACTGAATGATTAGAGTACAGCAAGGAGAGTGCCTAGGCGAATTTATAAGTGCTAGGATTTTCGCACAGGGAATGGATTAGTACTCGGTACTGAATGAGTCACTAGAGTAGTGCAAAGGCAGTCACAAGTGCTGGACTGTATGGATACTGACTAGGAAATTGAAAGTGTGAAAGACAAGTGTCTAGGTGGTTAGAAGACTGCATGCATAGTGCATAGGGTTTTGAAGCAGTCCATGTGCTAAGGCCTGGCTCAGTGTATGAATACTTAGGCACTGACTGAATGATTAGAGTACTGCAAAGATAGTATCTTGGTGAATTTATAAGTGTTTGGGTTTTAGCACAGTGAATGGATTAGTACATGGTGCTGAATGGGTCACTAGAGGACTGCAAAGGGAGTGACAGGGTATTTCCTGGAAGTGTATGGATACTGACTAGGGAATTGAAGGTGAGAAAGACAATTGTGTAGGTGGTTAGAGGACTGCATGCATAGTGGATAAGGGTTTGAAGCAGTCCATATACTAAGGCCTGGGTCACTGGATGAGTACTTGGGTACTGACTGAATGATTAGAGTACTGCAAGGAGAGTGCCTGGGTGAATTTATTAGGGTTTGGCGCAGTGAATGGATTAGTACATGATGCTGAATGGGTCACTAGATGAGTGCAAATGGAGTGACAGGGTGTTTGCTGGAAGTGAACAGATACTGACTGGGGAATTGAAGGTGTGAAAGACAAGTGTGTAGGTGCTTAGAGGACTGCATGCATAGTGGATAGGGGTTTGAAGAAGTCCATATGCTAAGACCTGGCTCTGTGCATGAATACTTAGGCAGTGACTGACATTAGAGTACTGGAAAGAGAGTGTCTTGGTCAATTTATAAGTGGTTGGGTTTTGGCACAGTGAATGGATTAGTACATGCTGTTGAATGGGTCTCTAGAGGACTGCAAAGGAAGTGATAGGATATTTCATGGAAGTGTATGGATACTGACTAGGGAATTGAAGGTGTAAAAGACAAGTGTATAGTATGTTAGAACACTACATGCATACTGCATAGACATTTGAAGCAGTCTATTTGGTACTTAGAAACTGACTAAATAATCAGACTACTTCTAGGACAGTGCTTAGATAAAACTTTTAAATTTTCAGTTCTGCCACAGTGAACAGAATAGTACATGGTACTGCACCTTAGTGTCAAACCCTGACTCGTATCCAAAAACTTTATTCGACAATTAAGTCATAAAAGTAATATATAAAAATCATTTTAAAAAATGCAAACTAAAATACGAAAAATCATTGTAGATTTATATAAATACCTAAAACATGATTATGCTCTTTACATTAAATGAGCCAATATCTTTAAAATCAAGTATAAAACAAACAATTTTCAGATTTGTACAGCAATATGCCACCATCCCTTGGTTTAAGTAACAATGCAGCAATGCAACCTAAAATGAAATTTTTTTGTTTGATCAGGGGCTATGCATATTCAGTGGGCACTTTTGGGGCTTATCAGTTTTGTCTGGATTACCCAAGCCCACTTTATAAATTTTGCCATGGCTATTGCAATTGCCGGGCTTGGATCAGAACACACAATTCGCATAGCCTCTTCATGCCTTCGAGTTCCAATCAGGCGACAAATAGGTATTACCCATTTCTTCCGTGGTAAATTGTAAAGGGGCAAACAAACATAAAATGGCTCAAAGATTCACTCTTGTCCCTGCACTTTGGGCATTTATCGTGAGACGCTCCAGCCCATTTAATTGTAAATGATCGGATCGGAAGCGTACCTGCCCTAAATTGGAAATAGAGCTTACGATCATATGGTTTCTCAATCAGGCCCCAATACAATTCCAATTTTGGGTAAACCTTGAATTCCAAAAATCTGCCTGTAAGGTGGGACGAACACCCTTTAAAAGTTAAGTCAGAACAGATCAGTTCCCAATATTTGGTCTTCATGGTTTTTTTTTAAGGGAAAACCGCATTTTGAGTATCTTCCCATAAGTCCCCCATTCCCAATCTATCTAAGAGCGATCTTATTGACCTCAACCAATATATCTTATGAGAGGAATCCTTTTCCATGATTTCCTTCAAACCCAAGGCATAATGCTTGAGCTCCTCGGTAGTCCATACCCTGCGCCAATACAGCAGTGGACGTAAATAAGCTGTATCTTGGAGCATTTTCAAACCAAGATCCCAGAATAGTGGTATCAGGGGGGTACTTTGCGGGACACCAGTGGCTTTACGAATAAACTCATTTTCCACTAGTTGCAGGCGTTTTAAATTTTCAAACCCCCATAGCTCAGACCCATAAAGGGCAGAGCTAAGAATCTTCATCCTATAGATCTCGAGGAATGGTCTGATTGGTTGAGTCTGTGAAGTTTTGAATCTTTTTAAAAGGAAACCTGCCTGTTGCTGGTACTTCAATATAGCCAAATCTATTTGGCTTTTCCAGCACATATCCTTCTGCAGCGTGACCCCCAAATAGGTAAATGCGTCGACCTGCTCTAATGGGGAGCCATTCATAAGGATGGTTCCTCTGAAAGATTTATAAGACTTACAAGGTTTAGGTCCATTAAGGACCATAAACTTTGTCTTGGCAACATTTATTTCTAGGCTACGCAGCAAGCAGAATTCTTCAAAGCGCCGGAGGGTCAGCTGGAGACCACTAGGTGTTTTTGAGATTGACAGAGTATCGTCCGCGAACATGAGGACCGGGACACGATTACCAGCCATGGCCGGGGCATCCGTGGGGGACCCGGGAGAGGAAATCAGCCACCCCGTTCACGAAGAGCGAGAACAGGGTCGGTGCCAAAACACAGCCCTGCCGCACTCCCCGCTCAACGGGGAAGGCATCCGTAACCTCCCCATGTCGTCCCCACCGGACCCGGGCAAAATTGTCATCATGTAAGCGGACGACCAATGTCAACAACTCAGGAGCTATCCCCAGCCCCTCCAGTACCCGCCACAGCTTGCCGCGCGGGACCAAGTCAAAAGCCGCCCGCAGGTCGACGAATACTGCATACAAAACCCCTTTTTCCAGAATCACTGTCCTCCAATAGAGGACCATGAACCTGAAAACCTGGTCTATGGTGCTAGTCTTGGGACGAAAACCAGCCTGGAGAGGACTCAATATATTACTATCCTCCATCCAGGTCTGGATTTTTCCCAAGACCAGACGGCCCATAATGTTTTGAATAGAATCAATCAAACTAATGGGCCTATAATTACATGCTAATGTTTTGTCCCCTTTTTTGTATAAGGGCACAATTTCAGCACCTTTCCAGGACTGAGGGACAGCCATCCCTTGGGCTATAGCATTAGCTAAATAGCCAATGTATACCCACCATCTTTGCCTATCATTCGTAAATAAGTCAGCTGGGATGCAGTCCATGGCTGGGGCGCGTCCCTGGGTTACTAGATCAAGCGCCCTATCGACCTCCTCAACACTAAAAACGGATTTGTTATAAAACATCATGTCCTGATGGAGCTCACTATCGTCCTCGGCTCCTTTTGCATATTGTGGCTTGAAGTAATCAACCCAAGAACTCTGGGCGACGTAGTTATGCGGGCTGTCAGTGATCTCACCCCTTTTCCATTTAAAAATGTCCCAAAAAATTTTCTGATCTTTTGATGCACATGCTACCTTAAGATCTTGCCACTCGCACTCTTCCCATACCTTTTTAGCATTACATTGTGCCATCCTATAATTACTACGGGCTTTCTTAATCTTGCTCTGATCTTTTAGTTTTAGTGCAAGTCCCAGCTCTTCCCGGGCTTGCTTACAGGAGGCATTAAACCAACTCTCCTGTTTTCTTCTAGGATCTCTTTTTGCTAAAAAAGGCCTGCAAAAATAAGCTTTAAGTTTAGTAAAGAGATTATCATGTACTATCTTAAATGGAGCGTAAGTCCGACTTTCGTTGCCTCCTGTCACCATTGATGCTAATGCCTCTTCTACATTAGAATTAATACTGTTTATAATGTCAGGATGCTCTACTACTTTACACCACTTGAGGCGGCATTCATCATTTGATATGATAACATCTGGGCCTATAGCGCTGATTGCTAAATCCACTCTTTCTTCTATGTCCAATTTAAAAAGTGCAACCAGTGGGTTGTGGTCACTCTCTATTCGGGGTTTTACCACCATTTCAACGAGAGTGTGCCACATCCTTAAATGGACTAGAAGATAATCTATATTGCTTGCCCTGATGCCATTGTCATATGTTTTGCTTCCCATCCTGTCTGACAAAGTTCTACCATTTGCAGCCCTCAGTTGGTTTCCCAAACAGAGCCCCTTCAAATGCAGGGCCGCCTCCGTCCATTTGCTGATGGGCTTTGTCTCAAGCTGCGGAACTCCCCATCTAAGGTCCTCCTCCTCCATTAGATTTGAATCATAAAGTCCTAATGGCTCAAAAGTCGTGTTGAAGTCTCCCGCTATCAATGGGAGCACATCAGTTGGTCTGGATTCAACAAGGGTATCTAATACTGTTATAACCTCAGATTTTTTCCCACCTGGTAAGCCCCTTGCATAAACATTGAAAATATCAATCTTTGTGTTTGACGGGAAAATCAACCTAACTCCCAGGATGTGACAACTTAAGATTGGGAGAAGTTGGACATTACATTTTAAGTTTTGTCTGACCCAAATGACCACGCCTCCTACTGGCCGACCCTTTGGCCTTTTCTCTGCTGGGACAAAGAAGTTCAAATACCCCAATCTGTGCATGGGCTCTGTTGACCATGTCTCTTGGAAAAGACAGATATCGTGTTCACCAATAAAGTCCGTCCAGTGAGGCGAAGTTAATTTGGGTCCCACATCCGCCACATTCCAAGATAATATTGTTGTATAGCCTACAACCTTTACAGGCCTACCAGCGCTCCCTGTGCCTAATGTTAGAGGGATTTGCCAAGGAGATATGTCCGAACCATAAGAGGGAGCTGGATTTCCCTCGTTATTAAATGATTCCAACTGTAACACCCCTCTAGGTTCCTGTACAACAACTCTGTTAACATTTGTTAAGCCAGCGATTACAACTCCATCCATGGCACTTTCCATTCCAGACAACCCTCCTTGTTTTTTATCATCCTCTATATCAGTGGCTACATATACCTTTCCAGGCCTAGGATGACCATTTCTATCTTTCTGTCAATCACAGTCCGCTAGTCCGGACAACACATCAGATCAGTTAAAATGCCTTATATCCCCGAAAGGACAACCGTTTGTCGTAATTCCCCTAGATTTTGCCCATCCCTGGAACGATAACTCGGGAGCATAGAAGTAGGACAAAGGCATAGTGCAAATTAAAGATGATGAATCGTCTTGGGGCCAGTTACAAATATGTTCCACACAACGCCTGTCCCTGAAATTAATAATAATACAATTCCCCTTTGTCGACTTGTGCATCCTGCCCACCCAATTTACTCTCCTAACAAACAGAATTTCGGCACGTATATGGGCCGGCAATGGGCGCTTTACATTAAGCTAAAAAGTACACTTATTCTTAAGTTCCCTGTACGATTCCCTTGTCCCCATCGCCAAGGGTGGGACCCCAGTTAAAACCACCACATAGGGGGCTGCCTCTGGGGGAAGATGTATATCTATTAGTCCAGATGCAGCATGCACTGGAGGCTGTATGGGCAGAGGTTGTTTATCCATTCTATGTTTGTTAACAACTGTTTTATGGGATCCGTCCCTTTGTGGGGATTGTACAACTGTTAAATGATTAACAGGAGAGGGTATGGCGCATGGCTCTAGGGAGTCAATTTGTTTGGAACTCTCTATACCAGTTGCTGGACCAGTAAGAACAGCTTCAACGTCAGTACTTTGCCCTACCACATTAGATCGTTCACTGGATAAACCATTTCCCCGACTTCCCCCCCCGTGACTGGGCCGAAGCAAGTGAAAGTTCCAAACACACAAGTCTGCTTTCTATAGAGCCCAGTCTTTCATAAATAGGGTCACACAGTTTCTTTAAAGTACACTCCAATTTTTTCCAAAACATCGGGCCCATATCTGCCATGGCTCCACTCCCCGGGAATGATGGTGAGTTTGCCCTATCCTCGATTACTATCGGTTGGGTAAGACTAGGAACTGGATCCTCATTTAGAGCAAGTACAGGCCCAGTCATCGCTTTTTTCCCTGAAGCGTGCAATTGGGTCCCCTGGCGCTTTCTTTTCGATGTTAAGCCATGATGTTGTTTTACGGGGCCCGCTTTAATATTACTAGCAGATCGGGTCTTAATTATTGATAAGGGCATACTCTTCCTCTTACAGGGGATCGAGGATTCTAGAGTTTCGCCCAAGGTTACAGCCAGTGGTGATATCAATGTTGTTTGGACTCTCCCAACCTCCACCAAAAGAGATGATGAGTCCAGAAGATCCTGCGTAACAGACTGCTGACACGGTGGTGACCTAGCCTTGGCCATACTTCCCAGGGACGATCTCTTATCACAGAGTACATCTAGTGATAGTCTTTTTTCCGTTAATTCGATATCTTTAGCTAATGCTGTTTGTACTCGCACAAGAAAATTATCTAGAGTCCCCATTAGGGCACCTCCTGTAGATTGCCTGCCGCTCCCATCCCTGCTTGTGGGCTTATCCATTCTCCAACTTGTACTTGTAGCCCCGGACTCAATCAGCCTTCTAATTTTTTCAGATGAGGAGTACTCAATGATAGAACTTTAGCCCAGCAAATGTAATGTAATCTTCCAGTAACTGACCTTTTATACCAGATGTTAAAGGGGGTTCCCGTTCCATTCTCAACCAAACTCGGATGTGCTCAGACGGGCCCGCCCTTGGCCCGGGCTTCGCCCGGCGCGTGCCCGCGCGTCCCGCGTAGCGGGGTGGGAGATGAAATAAATACCCGTATACAATGGGCGGGAACCCAGGGAAGAGGACACAGCTGTGATAGAAACCGGGCTGCTGGTCCTCGCAGTCCCGTGTTAACAATCCTTAGACACCAAGCGAATCCGACTGCTACGAGCGGCCCCCGCGAAGCGGGGGCCGCGAGCAGTATTAAGCAGTAGGCAGAGACGAAGGGAGGAAACCCAGGGAAGAGGACACAGCTGTGATAAAAACCGGGCTGCTGGTCCTCGCAGTCCCGTGTTAACAATCCTTAGACACCCTGACTCATTTTATCAATGCATAAGCAAAGACTAGCTTCTAATGCTACTAAAACTTGACAACATGAGAGGTTTTAAATTAGTTATCTGTCAGCAAATACACGATGTTACCAAATGCCTCTCTCACAGTGGCTCTCAAATGCACACAGACTCACAGTGTGATTCTAGACAAGCACCACTATCCCTAGGAGTTTACCAAAACTCATTCACTACAGTGGAAGTGGTAAGCGAACTGCACACAATCTTCATATTTCAGGACTGCACTTTTATGTCAAAGCCTGACTCATATAATCAAAGCATAAGCAAAGACTGGCTTCTAATGCTACTAAAACTTCACAACATGACCGGTTTTAAAACAGGTATATGTCAGCAAATACACGATGTTACCAAATGCTTCTCTCACAATCCTTACCCAAATGCACACAGACTCACAGTGTGATTTTAGACAAGCAACACTATCCTAGGAGTTTACCAAAACTCATTCACTACTCTGGAAGAGTTAATGGTACTGCACACAATCTACATATTTAAGTACACCACATCAGTGTCAAAGCATGACTCATTTAATCAACGCATAAGCAAAGACTGGATTCTAATCCTACTAAAACTTCACAACATGACACGTTTAAAAACAGTTATCTATCAGCAAATACATGATGTTACCAAATGCTTCTCTCACAGTGATCCCAAATACACACTAACTCCCAGTGTGATTCTAGACAAGCACCACTATCCCTATGAGTTTACCAAAACTCATTCACTACAGTGCAAGTGGTAAGGGAACTGCACACAATCTACATATTTCACAGCTGCAATTTACTGTCAATGCCTGACTCATGTAATGAAAGCATAAGCCATAACTGTCTTCTAATGCTACTAAAACTTGACAACATAACATGTTTTACAACACTTATCTGTCAGCAAATACACAATGTTACCAAACACTTCTCTCACAGTGGTTCCCAAATGCACACAGACTCACAGTGTGATTCTAGACAAACAACACTATCCCTAGGAGTTTACCAAAACTCATTCACTACAGTGGAAGCGGTAAAGGAACTGCATACAGTCTACATATTTCACAACTACACTTTAATGTCAATGCCTGACTAATTTAATCAACGCATAAGAAAAGACTGGCGTCTAATGCTACTAAAACTTGACAACATGACAGGTTTTAAAACAGTTATCTGTCAGTAAATACACGATGTTACCAAATGCTTCTCTCACAATCCTTACCCAAATGCACACAGACTCACAGTGTGATTTTAGACAAACAACACTATCCTAGGACTTTACCAAAACTCATTCACTACTGTGGAAAGGGTAAGGGGACAGCACACAATCTACATATTTAAGTACAGCACATCAGTGTCAAGGCATGACTCATTTAACCAACATATAAGCAAAGACTGGATTCTAATGCTACTAAAACTTCACAACATGACAGATTTTAAAACAGTTATCTGTCAACAAATACATGATGTTACCAAATGATTCTCTCACACTGAACCCAAATACACACTAACTCACAGTGTGATTCTAGACAAGCACCACTATCCCTATGAGTTTACCAAAACTCATTCACTACTCTGGAAGAGTTAATGGTACTGCACACAATCTACGTATTTAAGTACACCACATCAGTGTCAAAGCATGACTCATTTAATCAACGCATAAGCAAAGACTGGATTCTAATGCCACTAAAACTTGACAACATGACAAGTTTTAAAACAGTTTTCTGTCAGCAAATACACAATGTTACCAAACGCCTCTTTCACAGTGGTTCCCAAATGCACAAAGACTCACAGTGTGATTCTAGACAAGCACCACTATCCCTAGGAGTTTACCAAAACTCATTCACTACAGTGGAAGAGGTAAGGGAACGGCACACAATCTACATATTTCACGACTGCACTTTAATGTCAACGCCTGACTAATTTAATCAACACATAAGCAAACACTGGATTCTAATGGTACTAAAACTTGACAACATGACAGGTTTCAAAACAGTTTTCTCTCAGCAAATACACGATGTTACCAAACACTTCTCTCACAGTGGTTCCCAAATGCACACAGACTCACAGTGTGATTCTAGACAAGCACCACTATCCCTTGCACTATACCAAAACACATTTCTTCATCTACAAGGAGTACTAGACAAGCACCACTATCCCTAGGAGTTTACCAAAACTCATTCACTACACTGGAAGTGATAAGGGAACTGCACACAATCTACATATTTCACGACTACACTTTAATGTCAGTGCCTGACTCATTTAATCAACACATAAGCAAAGACTGGCTTCTAATGCAACTAAAACTTGACAACATGACCGGTTTTAAAAGAGCTCTCTGTCAGAAAATACACGATGTTACCCAATCCTTCTCTCACAGTGGCTCCCAAATGCACACACACTCACAGTGTGATTCTAGACAAGCACCACTATCCCTTGCACTATACCAATACACATTTCTTCATCTACAAGGAGTACTACATTTTACTGCATAGCATAACTCATTTCACAAATTCATAAACAATGACTGGTTTCTAATTCTACCAAAATATAAAAACTGCATAGTTATCTGTCTACAAACACATGAAAAAAACAAATCCTTATCACAAAATGGTTTCCACATGCACACACACTGTCAATAAGATTGTAGAGAAAAAAATGTACTCCCTACACTTTAGCAGGAAAAATACATTAGTCTGATTAAAATCAAAATAGTCTACATACATCCCCTCACAATTAAATAACTCATCTTTCAAGTTGTTTTGTAGATTAAGAAGTATATCAGTCAGTCACCATATTTTCTTTTACAGAATCTCTGCACTGTGCACCTCTCAGCAAAAGCAAAGAATTAAAAAGTTTCCCTTTCATTTTCCACACATATACATGTAAACATCAAATCAAATCACAATCCTTCGCACATAAACTCAAAAGCAAACACTCATTTCTATTTGTTAAACATTTCAACCCTTTCCAACTGAAATACATTTCAACCCTTCCCCCAATCTGCCTTCTGTTATTCAGTTATTGAGTGTGTGAAACCATTTGCTGACTGAGTGTGTACAATAAATGCTTTACACTGTCCTCTGATACTGCCTTACTGCTCGACCAAGCTACCACTTTAGAGAGTAAGGTTATATCTAACTTTAACCTCTGTCAAACCCTGGGGGACTGTGGACTATGTACACCCTGTACCTATTAAGGAACAGTATATACAGAGCCACTTTCTCACAACGGCTTTTCCGCACTGATGACGGCAAGAGCCAGAAACACGTCAGTGAATGTTTCATAGCCGCACATACCCCGTGAGTACACCGGACCTTGGGAGTATCATGAACTCCTTGTTTTTGCTGTTTCATAAGCGATTTCCACCACCGCTTCCCAGTTGCACCCGCTGTGAGTTCGGCTGGCCCTAGGTGGAATACTGTGTTTTGGATTCAATTTGGGCTGCTGAACCGCCGCTAACGGACTCTGTTGACCTTTTCAGGTTGTGGCTTATACAAAGTTAGAGTGCTTCACCATATGTAGGACACTCACAGTGTTTTCGTTTTTAATCCAGCCGGAGGCGAGGGGATGTACAGGCACAGTTATTACGGCTGCCAATTAGCATTTTTAGCAATGGGAGCGCAATAGACATTGCATTAGGCAATAAATAATTAAAAAGGTGACACCCCATTGCCGGCCCTTCATTGGCCAAGGATCCACCAACCATATGGCAGAACCGTTTAAATGACTGTGTCGTTTTATTGACGGCTTTTCCGCACTGATGACGGCAAGAGCAAGAAACGCATCTGCGGTTGTTTTATAGCCGACACATACCCCGTGAGTGCACCGGACCTTGGGAGTATCAAGAACTCCTTGTTTTTGAGATATATATATATATATATATATATATATATATATATATATATATATATATAGATATTACCTACTGGCGGTCGCCAGTAGGTAGTTATAGTTAGGACCACGTTTCCATAGGAAAACCTCAACATTCTATTTTGAATAACTTTGGCGCCGGTCGACGAATCCTCGCGAATTTCTCAAAATAGGTGGGGCGCTACGCTCCGCTCCTACCCTGAAAGTCTCGGGGGGATCCGTCAAGCGGGGGCTGAGATAAAAGGGGGGTCCCAAAACGCGTTTTTCCCATGCATTTTTCCATAGGACCTTTAGAACGAGCTACAGCCCGAACGGCTGAACAGAATTACTCAAAATTTGGCAGAGAGGTAGTCCCTAGGTCAAGGAAGTGCCTTTTGTAGGTCTGGTGTAAATCTGTTCAGTATTTCCGGAGAAAATAGCATTTAAAAGCATATATATATATATATGCGCGCAGGGTGCGCGCACCGTGCGAGCACCGTGCGAGCACCCTAACGTGCGCGAGCGTAATTCTGATTGGTGGTTACATGTTAGTCAACGTTCGAATCGGTCGAAATCAGGAAGTGTCGGCCGCCATTTTGTTTGTTTTCAGTGCGAGAGTGAAAAAGGAAGGTGGCGAACGTGAAAAGGGGGCAGGGTAGAGAGTTCCTGACCCCCTAGCCTTTGTCAGGGGGTCCCTGAAGGACCCCGAAGGCAAAAAAAAAAATTTTTTTTTTTTTAAAAATCGCGGGGGTGCGCGCACAGTGCGCGCACCCTGAAAAACACAAAAAAAAAATTTTTTTTTTTGCAAAAAAAAAATAAATAATTCGCAGGGTGAAAACCAAAAAAAAAAATAATAATAATTTTTAATACGTAGTTTATTGCAAAATAAATATATAAAAAATAATACATAAATAAATTAGCATTTAAAAAACCGTACAAATTCACTGAAAAAACCATAGGTTTCACACACGTTATAGTTAGGAATTAGCATTTAAAAAACCTTGCTAATTCACTGAAAAAACCATAGGTTTCACACATGTTATAGTTAGCTGGACATTTTACTGATAAAAAACCAATGAAATTCCCCCGTTATAGTTACTGTAGGCAACTATAACTCACGCGACCGTAATCCTCTGCTGATGACATATGTGTCTTTATGAAAAAAAAATATTTGTAATATATGTATAGCTAAAATTTAATGGAAGAAGACATGGGCAAATAAGTGTCTAAATACAGTATTAGCATCAGCAGAGGATTGCGGTCGCGTGAGTTATAGTTGCCTACAGTAACTATAACGGGGGAATTTCATTGGTTTTTTATCAGTAAAATGTCCAGCTAACTATAACATGTGTGAAACCTATGGTTTTTTCAGTGAATATATATATAGATATAGATATAGATATAGATAAATATATACATGAATTACACTTACCTGCAAAATACTTACATTGTTGTAAATCCTGCATGGTAAAGGCATGCAGGGTTCAGCAGTCATAAAGGCTGTTTCCCGGTTTTCCCCACTGGTGACGGCTCTAAAGGGTTCTAGAGAATTATGACTTTCCAGACCCCTGTATTTCTTGTGTTGAGAGTCCAGACTATTGTCTGCTGGTCATGGGCGTACCCATGCAGGTGCTTTGGAGGGACCTCAGGTTTTTTGGCCTCTCTTGCACTATAGCACGGTGTCACTTTAATATTCGAACAAAGAATAACAAGGTTTATTCAAACCAGCACATTAGCACCTTTATAGCGTACTTTGCACAAGTCATGTACTGTATTATGAACTTCATCATAACTATATATGTGGGTTCTAACATAGGCACACGTTGACTATAGCGATCAAAATATGCAGATATGGATTAGCCAGTGATAACACAACAGTGGTGTCAACAGCTAAAATGATGACCTAATTGGAATTTTAATTATGTGTCAATTTTATGTTATTTTTTTATAAAAGAAATATGTATTTTACAATTATATTGTTTTTAGAAAAAATAACAGATTTGCACATCATTAAAACTTTGAAAACAATTATGCATTATGCTGATATAACCTACGGGAAAATTCTGACACCCGTAGAAATGTGGCTTTTTAACTTGTGTTTTTGGTTATAACGACCCATAGCGATATTTATCAATATACATTAATATTTATAAATGTTTCGTAAGAATATTTATTTATTTATATAAATAATTTGATGAAGATTTTAACAACATACACCAAGATAAATGACAAATGCAATAGTATAACAAACAGAGAACATTATGTTAGTCTGTCTTTTATATTTATTAGCACTAGCAAGCACTGTGTCACTTTAAAAACCGGGAAAAATGTGAGCATGTCACGTGATCAAGGGCTCTGGGTAGCCCGAAACGCGTAATGGCGGCAAGAAGCAAAAAATAAACAATTGCAAGCACCAAATAATTGGAGTCCGTTCCGTCCTCCTGAGAGGAAACACAAGAAGGTGTATTGAAATATATATATATATATGTAGATATATATATATATATATATATATATATATATATATATATATATTATCTACTGGCGGTCGCCAGTAGATAGTTATAGTTACAACCTAGTTTCCATAGGAAATCTCAAAATTCTATTTTGAATAACTTTGGCGCCGGTTGATGAATCCTCGCGAAATTTTCAAAACTAATGGGGCGCTCCGTTCAGCTCCTACCCTGAAAGTCTCGGGGTGATTCGTCAAGCAGGGGGGCCGAGAAAAAAGGGGGGTCCCAAAACGCGTTTTCCCCATGCATTTTTCCATAGGACCTTTAGACACAGCTACAGCCTGAACGGCTGAACAGAATTACTTGAAATTTGACAGAGAGGTAGCCATAAGGTCAAGGAAGTGCTGGTGTAAATCTGTTCAGTATTTCCTGAGAAAATAGCATTTAAAAGCATATATATATGTGGGCGGAGCCTAACCACACATCTCATCCTGAGATCTGATTGGCTGTCAGCACTTCATCCAAGAAGTGTTGGCAGCCATCTTGGGACCAATATACATGATAGCACCTCATTAAAAAGCATTGCAGTTAATAGAAGGTTTTAAGACTTTAGTTACATTATAAATCATTTGTTGATGGTACCATACTCGTTTTAGGAATTGTGGTATGTTCTAAGGTGATTTCACCATGTGAAAAAGCCTTCTGCTGGGATATCATGATTGAGAGAAAAATATTTTCTCATGCTTTTACCACAGAGGTTTGGTAGGTGATCTATAAGCTAAACTGAGAGCTTATTTTCTGCAAATTCACATTATCTTTCTCAGTCATGTGAGAATGAAGTCTGACATTCTCAGTAAAACATGTACATCCAACAAGGGCAGAGACTGTCAGTTGATTCCTTTGTGTTCTACTGCAGCTTCCCAGAGTGTTCCAAAGAACTACTAGAGCGCTAACCGTCCTACTTATGATAAACGTATGGCACACCTGAAGCCATCTTGCTTGGATTAAAGTGGTAACTCTTAAAACATTTAATTTAAAAAGGAACAAAATGAGGGGGTTCATTTTTCCATAAAAAGTATGATTAGTGCTGCAGAAAGAAAAATTAGGGCACATTTTGAGTGACTTCTCAAATCCTCTTCTATTTCATTAAAAAATTCTGACATGCAGACTGAAACATGCACTTTCAATACCAGCAGCAGTTTTCCCTGGTGAGCAGTAGCTTTACTACAGTGATCTAATGAGCAAAAAGAGTGCTAACATTCTGAATTTATGGCAAATGTGTGACACATCTGAATGCCTTCTTGATGGAATCAAAGTAAAAAACTGAAAGTATTTCCTACTGAGGAGACTGCAGTAAATGAGGAAATTAGGAAACTTCATAACAAATAAGTCTCCCAAGATGGCCACCAGAGACAAAAGAGCCCAAATGTAGCCCAAATATCACCCAGATGTAGCCCAAGTATAGCCCAATGACAGAATGTCCAAGAATGTTCTTAAAAACAACTAGAGCGCTTACTGTCTTCATTATGACAAAAGTATGGCACACCTGAAGCCATCTTGATTGGAATAAACTGGTAACACTTAAAACATTTAATTTAAAAAGGAACACAATGAGGGGGTTCATTTTGCCATAGAAATTATGATTAATGCTGAAGAAAGAAAATGAGGGCACATTTTGAGTGACTTCTCAAATCCTCTTCTATTTCATTAAAAAATTCTGACATGCAGACTGAAACATGCACTTTTAATACCAGGAGCAGACTTCCACGGTGAACAGTAGTTTTACTACAGTGATCTAATGAGCAACTAGAGTGCTAACATTCAGAATTTATGGCAAATGTGTGACATATCTGAATACCTTCATGATGGAATCAAAGTAAAAAACTGAAAGCATTTCCTATCCTACTGAGGAGACTGCAGTACATGAGGAAATTAGGAAACTTCATAACAAATAAATCTCCCAAGATGGCCACCGGAGACAAAAGAGCCCAAATGTAGCCCAAAATCATCCAGATATAGCCCAAATATAGCCCAATGACAGAAGTGTGCAAAACACTTATTATTTTGTGTTTTTGCAGTGTTATATAGTGTTATATAGTGCAGACTTGTAAGGTAGTGGAGTGCTTTACATGAGCATTGGTTACATCACACAAGAACAAATTCATTTTGGTTGTAGACATGGGGAGACTAAGTGATTTGACCAGAATCACAGAATGTCGAGCTGAAGCAGAAACTTCAACCTGGTTCCCCAGTTGCAAAGTCTGCAGTACTGGAAGTAACACCACATCCTCTCCCCTAAGTGCAACATTTAATCAAGTGGTCAACTGGATAAAAAACATAAAGATAACAAATAATTTAAAAGTGCCTTGTCGCTATTTGAAAACTCAGAAAATATGTCCTTATTTTAGTCTTTTAGAGCACTAACCATAATTTTGATGCCAATAAGACCCTCTCATATATGTAATTTCTAAAGGAAATGCTCTAGGTATTACAGTTTTGATTACATCAAGATGATGTCAGGCGTTCCACACTTTTGTAATAAATATAGAATGTTAGCAATCTAGTTGTTCATTAGGATACTGTTGAGAGGCAGAGGCCAGGGGCACGGACTCTGAAAATTGAAGGCAGGTAGGAGGGTGCAAAGGCAACAATTTAACCACACTGAGAAGGCAGAAAGGGACGTGGAAGCACAACTGACTATGGAGGGCAGTGGAAAGGGGGGCATGGGCAACAAACCAACAATACAGGACTTGCAAGAGAGGCTGTTGGAGGGAAGATCTATTACGGGTCAAGGAAGCTAGGGGCGGTCCCCAGAGCCCCGGGAGCCACCACAAAACTGAGCAGGAGAGTGAGTCAGGGACAAAAGGGGCACCTTAATTTGAGCCGGGGTGCCTAGGAATGCTTGCTCCAAAAATGAAGAAAACAGACATATGAGACATGGAATTGGAGGCAGAATACAATGGCAGATTAATGAGAAGATGCAACTTCAAAGAAACCGCAGAATAGAGACATAAAGTACAAAATACAGAATCCAGATAATCATACAGCTGTCATGATATTCTCTGTATCTCAATTAATGTACTGACAGGGAGAGAGAGAAAACAAATCTATAAATGCATCATGAGAAACAAGTTACACCAAGGAAAATGTTACCTAGGAACACTCACGTTTACTCTTAGAGCAAGCATTCCTGCAATTAAAATACAAAATCTTTTAAATGCAAAAGTAAAGAGAACAATGGTTAAACATAACATGACGTTTCATATAGGTAAAATAGAATAAGATACTTCAAGCAAAGCAGACCAAGACATTTTAAGCAAAGGAAGACAAGAGCTCCCAGCTCTTGGGGAAAACCTGCACGGCCTGTTAACCTACATACAGACGGCGAGGTAGTCCGTCGATATCTGTGGGTGCTCCCTTTTTATATCATTTTGTGGGCTCCTTTGCACGCTACATCTACCTACGTATGCTACCCAAAAGCTTCGTCTGCAGATTTTACCAGACATTTCGTCATTTACCCACTTAATGCTGACAATGGACTGGGTGAAAAGGTCAGTCTCTCAGGCCAATCGCTTATCGTAAGTTCCATAGAGCAAGCAGAAAATAATGGGTATTGTACGGGAATTCAATATATTCATGTATAAAATCTCCTCAGTTCTCCTAACTTGACGCTCTGCGGTTGCCACTTCCTTAAAAGCGGGAAACCTGTTCAGGAAGCAAGTACCAGTCCAGGATGCAGCCTACTGTATGTCGACAGCTTCAGGGGGATGTTGAACTTTGATACCGAGCACGGAGCACTCGGGTAGGGTGGGGGGCTACTAGTTTGGAGCAGAAGGCCTCGCAGACCTGCCTTCAGGCTGCTATACACTAAAATTGCAGAGCTATGGTCAATTTAACAAAGAGGCCTACATATTGAACAGAAAGGCCTACACAGGGGTTTTATGCTGGCTGAGTGGTAAGGATGTCTCAGGATAATTATATAGCAACACAGGACCCGCTGGTCAATTTAATACGGCCCACAAATGCGGATGGCAGGGCAAGGACAAGGGTCTCATACTTCAGGTGTGATACAAAATCTACCCTCCTTCAAGGCTGTGGCAATGTAATAGTCCATTGTGGGCAGAAGGAAGAGGCAATGGTAGTACAACCATACATGCCAACAGACCTGATTCAGCCAGGAAACGTCCAATGTTTTTAAGCTCAAATGGGCTTTATTTGATCTGTCTCCTGTCTACAATATCCTCTTTTTCAATGTAACTCAAAGGGGAAAATCAATACCCCCGGTTTTTTTCAAAATCTCCCTCTTACCAAGTTCAAAATGTTCGCAAGTATGGTACATTGGATCATGGAAGGAAATGGGATAGGGACATGGACTTGGATAACAGAGGGCAGGAGGGACATGGAGAGGTGCACCAAACTGACCCTGCAGGGCAGGCATCAGGGTTTGCAGCAGCACAATACACCACACAGGGCATGCAGGACGGGAGTGCAGCACAACAATCCATAGAAAGCAAGAGGGAGGGGACAGGACCATGCACATGGACAACAGAGAACAGAGGGGCAAGAGGCAATGGTAGCTAGCTGACCATAATGGACAGACAGGAGAGAAAGCTGCAGCATAACAGACCATAAAGGGCAGGAGGGACGGATCAGGGGTATTACAATGGAACAGACAAGCCAGGAGGGAGGGAGTAGTGGTCTGCACATGTAAACAGAGGGCTGGGGGCAAGGGGGCAGGAGCAGCAAGATAGCCATGGAGGTCAGGCAGGATGGGCACTAGAAGCAAGACACATCATGAAGAGCAACAGTGAGACTGTGATGGTATACACACAGACCATGGAGGGAAGGTGGGAGGGGGTCATGGCAGCACAGAAGACCATGCATGGCAAGTGGGAGGGTTAGTGGCAGCACAATGGCTATGATGGGCAAGAAGGAGGGTGCAGGGGCATGCACAAAGGACGATGGAGGATAGAAGGGAGGGTCAGGACCTGTGCACAGACAAGAAAGTTCAGGGGAAGGGGCCTCACAACAGACCACACGGGGCAGGCAGGAGGAGCAGTTGCAGCACAACAGACCAGGGAGGGCAGAAGGGTGTGGCAGTACAATGGACCATGTAGGACAGGAGGAAGAGGATAGGGGCATGGCATGTGGACAGGCAGGGTGGAGGTGGCAGGGACAGGTTACAGTCATCTGACAATGCTAGGCAGGTGGGAGGGGAGTGGCAGCTCAACAGAACACTCAGAGTAGATAGGAGTGGCAGGTCCATGGGACATGGTGGGCAAAAAGGATGGAGCAGGGGCATGCACAAAGACATCGGAGGGCAGGGGGAAGGAGAATAGGGGCAGCAAGCTAAGCACAGAGTTTAAGCAGGAGGTCAATGATGGGGCATAGAATTAGGCAATGGAGGGCAGGAGGAGGGGACTGGTACATCATACTAAATTGAGGGCAGTGGCAGCACATCAGACCATGCATGGCAGGATGGAGGAGGCTAGTCCATGGATTCACACAACAGAGGATAGGGAGGAGGGGGATGGGGCAGCAAGCTAACTGTTCAGAGAAGGCGGGTATTAGGAACTTTATTGTTTTTAAAACATTGTGTCTGTGCGAACTACTTAAAATATGAACAAGTATGCAGCATAATCTCACTTTTATTCAGGAAGAAGAGGACGTTTGTGACTGTGACTCCGGGCTCACTTGGCAGAAACACCCCCTGACCCTCCACCCCCTCTCGCAAAATGTAATGCCCGTGAAAAGGGTAGGTGAACACAGTGTTATATAGAACATAGTCCTGAGAGCACGATTGAAAATGAAAACTAGATATAGTGTGTGGTATAAACTATGCACCAAAAAGTGTGATATAAGATGAACCAGGCATGAAATATAATATGCAATACATTGTGCGCAATGACAGATTCATTGGAGAGCGCGAGATAGCACAGGCACTAGCACGTGCTATGCGATATGCGCCTTGGAGTGTAACACGCACAGGGCAGTGTTGTGTAACCTAACTAGTCTCTAAAGTTGTAATATAAAATATGTGCTGGGGAGTGTAACGTTGCATATGCACTGTGACAAAGATATGGATCCCAGATTGTAATATGTATGGCATAGCACTGTGCGTTATAACATAGGCATCGAGGAAGGCACGTTAGATGGGGCAATATAACCCGTGCGAAGACAAGTGTGGCATGACATATTCACGGGGTGGTGTTACAGTGCACATGGGCTAGAGAGTGTCATAGCATATGCACTTGCTAGTGGAATACAACACAGAGGTGTGTGGCACTCGGCAGGCAATGGTGGGTGTAACACAGCATTGGGCTCTGTCAGGAGCGCGCTGTGACTCTCAAGTGATGTTCGTCCCCTTTCCAGAGAGTAAAATAAAAAGTATTACACATCCGGCAGTGGATGTGTGTTTTATTAACCGTGAGGGGGGTTTCTTGCATAGTTTTGGTCGAATTTTTGTCGAATCCCCTTTGAATGGCTTGGTGTGCATGTGTATTAAATGTGCCCGTCAATAGCTACCCATGTTTGTATAAATAAACGACAAGGGTGTCTACCGGGATTAGGCACGGTAGGGCATCAGACATGTCAGAGCTTCACTAGTGGTGTAAATACATTCCACGTGGATTCATTGCATGCATAGTCGCCTTTTAATGAATATCACGCAAATCGTCATGGTGATAGGTACGTACGGTTTGTCCAGCATGTCCTAGGTGTGTCTATAAATATATATATTTTAAAAATAATAAAAAACAGTGGCCGGCCCTGGGGATTGGGGTCAAAAAAATATAATTAGGAGACAGGCCCTGGGGGATGGGGTCATCAGGGCCAATAAATTAGAATAAGAAGGGGAACCACACAGCCCCCCTTCTTAAAAAATTAAAATAAATAAAAGACTGGCATTGTGCCGGAGGCCATGCCCCCTCCGTGCAGCACTCTTCAAACGCGCCCCCAACAGGCATCTCCAGTATGCGCCAGGGAGCTGCGCTGCAGACAGGTGTTCTGAGGCCAAGCCCCTTTTTACACCTCTCTGCAGCGCAGCTCTGTGGCGCTTACTGGAGGTACCTAGTGGTCTAGTGTGACCCTAGGGACCCTTAGGATTCAAGGGGACTTAATCTCTCAACTTAGAACAGCCACAGGGTGCGTTTACACAGTGGTGAAGGGAGGGGACGGGGCCTGAGGTGACGTGTGCAAACACGCACTATGGCACGTTTTAAATTGGGGATATAATTTCCCTTCAATACTGAGGGCCCCTGGGGGCTAACTAGCCCACCAAGTGCTTCCAGTAAGCGCCACTGAGCTGCATTGCATAGAGGTGGTCCAGGCCGTGCCACTTTTTACACCTCTCTGCAACGCAGCTCTGTGGCACTTACTGGAGGTACCTAGTGGGCTAGTTGGACCCTAGGGACCCTCAGGATTCAAATGAACTTAATCTCCCAACTAAAAACGGACACAGGGCGTGTTTACACAGTGGTGAAGGGAGGGGACGGGGCCTGAGTTAACGTGTGCAAAAACGCCCTGTGGCCTGTTTTAAGAGGTAGTTTTAATCCCCATGCCCTATTATATACTAGGGGCTTACAGAGGAGGTCAGGCTAATCACAGTGGGACCCCAATGCATAATGTTCCCTAGTGTATGTAGGTGTTTTCACTGTATTCTAAGTGTCTTTTAACATAGCACTGGCTCTAGGACTGGTTAGTCAGACTCAGTTACCACCAGTATCCGTCTGAAAAAGTTGAGGGTACAGGATGATTTTGCAACAAGGCTTCTTTCTGCTCTTCTTTTTGTTCTTTCTGCACGTTATCCTTCTTCCTGCACTTATCTTCGTATTTGAGGACTTCTGTTGCTTCTTTCTGCACTTCTTTTGTTTCTTTCTGTGCATTTTTTCTTCTTTCTTCACATGTCCTATCTCTGTAGGCATAGTTAGAAATTAGCATTTAAAAAACCTTTGAAATTCACAGAAAAAACCATAGGTTTCAGGCACGTTATAGTTAGGAATTAGCATTTCAGGGGTGTTTTAGTTAGCTGGACTTTTCACTTGTACAAAACCATTGAAATTCCCCCGTTATAGTTAGTTCAGCTAACTATAACTCGCGCGCCCGCAATGCACTGCTGATGACGTCATATATTACATCACTCATGACATGGTCAGTGACATCACTCATGACATCACTGATGACATCACTGATGACATCATCCTTGTGATAGAGTGGCAGACCTCCTCTCACCCTAATATAACCTTTGATACACACATTCAAAAATAGAGACTAAAAATTTCAAAACAATGGACATACCAATACCAGTTACAACAACCTCTTCAGTAATTCTAAGATCCACATACACATCCACTCATTCACCAGCAGTCCTATACAGTCACTCATACATGTACTCACTCATCATATGTACTCATACACCTATACATCCTGTTACACAATGCCACTCATCCATAGAGTTACTCACACACATAGTCACTCATGCTAATAAAGAATCAAACATACATTTACTTGCATATACAGTTATACACACACCACCACACTTACTTCTACGGAAACTTACACATACTTAGTCTTTTAAACAATCACTTATAGAAACACATACTTATTCATACAGGAACTCTTTCAATCTCTCACTCACATATACTCACTTATATACACCAATAGTCACATATACTAGTTTAAAACATATGTAGTTACTCATAAAGACACTATTGAGACAGTCATTCACTCACTAACACACCCATACACACACTCATCCACCCATAGACCTGCACACATGCTGTGTTCAACACATACAAACAGTGAGTCACTCATTTATGCACCTATGCACTACGTAATACCCCCCACCGAACCATGCAGACACTCAGACTGATACTCAAAAAACCAACTAATAACCTATATAGACACCCATGTAGCTACTCACCAACCCATGCAGCCACTTATACACAAAGTGAGAGACTGATACAGATATTTACATATTTAAACATTACTCACTAAGCCATGTAATCACTATGATACACTTAATCAGGCAGTTACACAATCAATTTTTCAAAAACAAATCATCCATTTAGAAACTTATATACCCATTTATTCTTCCATCGACCTTGAGATATACATATATAAAACATATTTAATTTTCAGAAAAACACACATTCACTGGATGATGTCATCGGTGATGTCATCAGTGATGTCATTTGAGATGTCATCAGTGATGTCATGAGTGATGGCACTGACCATGTCATGAGTGATGTAATATGTGACGTCATCAGCAGTGCATTGCAGGCGCGCAAGTTATAGTTAGCTGAACTAACTATAACGGGGGAATTTCAATGGTTTTGTACAAGTGAAAAGTCCAGTAACTATAACACCCCTGAAACCTATGGTTTTTTCAGTGAATATATATATATATATATATATATATATATATATATATATATATATAAATTCACTGAAAAAACCATAGATGATCGCATTTTGCTTGGAAAACCATGTCTTTATGTTTAATAACATGCTTTACAGACAGACAAGGGGCGTAGCGATTGGGGCCAGCTTCTCCCCCAGCTATGCATGCCTACACATGGGTTGGTGGGAGGAGTTGGTCCTCAGAACAGAGCACCTTGACAAAGTTAATTCTCATGTGAAGTTATGGCTGCGATTCATCGATGATTTGTTCGTAGTATGGGATGGCACTAAAGATGAAGCACAAGAGTTTGTACATGCCTTCAATCTCAATGATCTAAATTTGAGTTTCACAGCTGATATTAGCAACTCTTCAGTAACTTTTTTAGATACACAAGTGTATGTAAAGGGAAACCAAATTGTTACCAAATTGTTCCGCAAGAAAACAGCGGGAAACTCCACACTGCACGCAAGTAGCTCACATGTGAAACATCTGATAACCAGTATCCCCTATGGTGAAATGCTTCGCCTTAGGCGAATTCATAGCATAGAAAGTGACCTCATATTAGCTCAAAATGAGAGCAAACAAAGATTCAAAGAAAGGGGCTACTCAGAACAGGTTATAAAAACTGTGATTAACAAATCTATGCTAAAAAGTAGGGAAACGCTACTCATGGAGAAACAGGTGACAAAGTTATGTACACAAGAAACAGCATTGAGTAATGATACCACGGGGGACTTCAGAATTATATTACAACACAGCCAACAGCATGGCAAGATTGAATCCATCATAAACCGCAATTGGTCCATGGTTCTCAGTGACCCAGTGATAGGATCTAAGCTCCCGAAAAGACCCCCAATAACCTACAGTAGAAGCCGCTCTATGAGAGATGACTTAGTTAAAACAAGTCCTGAAGTCATAGAATCCATGGGCTGGCTCCAAACTCATACTGGCTTCTTTAAATGCAAAACATGCAAAGCATGCTCACAGGGTGAAAACAAATTATGGTATATTAACCCCTTTAGTGAGAAAAAACACAAAATATCTAAGCTCCTAACATGCAAAACAGAATTTGCAATATATGTACTCTCATGCCCATGCAACCTACATTATGTAGGAAGCACCAAACTCCAAGTGCATAAACGCATACTACAGCAGTTAAGGGCAATATCTAATCATGATGAGACATATCCTGTAGCCCGGCACTTCAAATCCAAGCATGGATCTCGTAGCAGTGACTTAAGATATTTTGTTATAGACTCGATCCCAGCCAGTAGAAGAGGGGGTGACAGTGAACATAGATTGCGCCAGTTGGAAACAAGATATATCCTTGAACTAAATACTAAACATCCATCAGGCCTAAATACAACGGAGGATCTCTATACATGCCTGTAAGATCATTTTGAAAGGTGCAAACTCATTGATAATTGTTGTTACACATCAATTATCCATATACTATGTAAAATAGAGGGAAAATATACTGTGTTTAGGAACAAAAACTTTTTAAATGGGATTTTAGATGTATTTATTTTACTATTTATAGAAGTGTATATGGTCTTTTTATATGTATCTATTTATTTACCATACAATACAATATGAAAGCTTAATAATATCTATTTTAGATCATATTTAGTCGTTTATAAAATTTTATATTTAACATGGTATTTATTTATTTATCTATTTATCTATTTATTTTCTTAGATGAATAAGGACCTAATTTAGAACCAAGAGAGTTTTAACTAAATTCTACTATCATTTTCTATGGAATTTTCAAATACTTATTCTTATTTTTACCTGTACATAATCCCATCGGTAATTTGCAAACTCAAGTATCCATTTTACTGTATACAATTAAAAAGTTTTTGTTTTTGGTTTTTTTTGTATCTTACATTAAGCCTAAAGATCCATCCTCATAGGGCGTGATATTGAGATCTCTAACAGTAATACTATCACTGGAAAACACCATTAGGCCGTTTCACAAATTGTCAACATAGATTAACATATTTGCATGAATGAGATCAGAGCGGACTACAATACCTTCTGTAGGCCATCAATGCTACCTAGTCTACTAATAGGAGCTGACCATACAAACTGAAAAAATACTTTATAAAAAAACGCAACAAAGTTTTGTTTATAGCAGACATGAGAATATGTCATGCATAAACGGTATCACTGGGGCTCCAGTGAGGGGTTTTTTGCACACCCATATATATTTATACTCTTTTTTATGCTCCTTTTGATGTGCTATTTCTCATTATATTTTATACATAGGCATTCATGCTGTTCATCGTAGTTACATACTTTTTACTGAGAAACTATGCACCAATCAGGGGAATTGGGGAACATCGGCAAGACTCTCATATACACAGAACAAGGGTCCCTTCAGCACTAACAATGTTTACAGTGTTAAAGGATTGTTAGATACTATTTAACTGTGTATTTCCCCAGGCACTATGCACTTTAGCACTTCTACCTTAGGTTTACAGGTACAGTCAAGCGTAATGAGACAAATTCACAAGCATCAGTTCCACTCACATTAATAACTTGCTTTCAGAAACCTAAATTATGTTATTTAAACCAAATCTTTTTTATATACATTTTAAGTGGTTTTAAGGATTTGAATTTACTTGTATTTTACTCGTAATGTTAACCCGAAAAGTTTAAGGAACTAGCTGTTTGAAGTCTGTTATCCATGTTACTTGTCTCAACACATGCCAATCAGCTTGCCTGTTACTTGTATTATATAAACCAATGATATGTCACGTTACCGTGTCATGTGATCAAGGCCCATGGTCGGGCTGAAACGCGTCATGGCGGCAAGGTGATTTTGAAATAAATATATTTGCTGCACCAAACTGTGGTCCGTATCCGTTGTCAAGAAGAGACAGTAGTGGAGTTTCTTGAAATATATATATATATATAAATTCACTGAAAAAACCATAGGTTTCAGGGGTGTTATAGTTAGCTGGACTTTTCACTTGTACAAAACCATTGAAATTCCCCCGTTATAGTTAGTTCAGCTAACTATAACTCGCGCGCCCGTAATGCACTGCTGATGACGTCACATATTACATCACTCATGACATGGTCAGTGACATCACTCATGACATCACTGATGACATCTCAAATGACATCACTGATGACATCATGACATCATCCAGTGAATGTGTGTTTTTCTGAAAATTAAATAAGTTTTATATATGTATATCTGAAGGTCGATGGAAGAATAAATGGGTATATAAGTGTCTAAATGGATGATTTGTTTTTGAAAAATTGATTGTGTAACTGACTGATTAAGTGTATCATAGTGAATACATGGCTTAGTGAGTAATGTTTAAATATGTTTAAATATATATATATAAATTCACTGAAAAAACCATAGGTTTCAGAGGTGTTATAGTAACTGGACTTTTCACTTGTACAAAACCATTGAAATTCCCCCGTTATAGTTAGTTCAGCTAACTATAACTCGCGCGCCCGCAATGCACTGCTGATGACGTCACATATTACATCACTCATGACATGGTCAGTGACATCACTCATGACATCACAGATGACATCTCAAATGACATCACTGATGACATCATCCAGTGAATGTGTGTTTTTCTGAAAATTAAATATGTTTTATATATGTATATCTCAAGGTCGATGGAAGAATAAATGGGTATATAAGTGTCTAAATGGATGATTTGTTTTTGAAAAATTGATTGTGTAACTGACTGATTAAGTGTATCATAGTGAATACATGGCTTAGTGAGTAATGTTTAAATATGTAAATATCTGTATCAGTCTCTCACTTTGTGTATAAGTGGCTGCATGGGTTAGTGAGTAGCTACATGGGTGTCTATATAGGTTATTAGTTGGTTTTTTGAGTATCAGTCTGAGTGTCTGCATGGTTCGGTGGGGGGTATTACGTAGTGCATAGGTGCATGAATGAGTGACTCACTGTTTGTATGTGTTGAAGACAGCATGTGTGCAGGACTGTATGGGTGGATGAGTGTGTGTATGGGTGTGTTAGTGAGTGAATGACTGTCTCAATAGTGTCTTTATGAGTAACTACATATGTTTTAAACTAGTATATGTGACTATTGTTGTATATAAGTGAGTATATGTGAGAGTGAGAGATTGAAAGAGTTCCTGTATGAATAAGTATGTGTTTCTATAAGTGATTGTTTAAAAGACTAAGTATGTGTAAGTTTCCGTAGAAGTAAGTGTGGTGGTGTGTGTATAACTGTATATGCAAGTAAATGTATGTTTGATCCTTTATTAGCATGAGTGACTATGTGTGTGAGTAACTCTATGGATGAGTGGCATTGTGTAACAGGATGTATAGGTGTATGAGTACATATGATGAGTGAGTACATGTATGAGTGACTGTATAGGACTGTTGGTGAATGAGTGGATGTGTATGTGGATCTTAGAATTACTGAAGAGGTTGTTGTAACTGGTATTGGTATGTCCATTGTTTTGAAAATTTTAGTCTCTATTTTTGAATGTGTGTATCAAAGGTTATATTAGGGTGAGAGGAGGTCTGCCACTCTATCACAAGGATGGTGTCATCAGTGATGTCATCAGTGATGTCATTTGAGATGTCATCAGTGATGTCATGAGTGATGTCACTGACCATGTCATGAGTGATGTAATATGTGACGTCATCAGCAGTGCATTGCGGGCGCGCGAGTTATAGTTAGCTGAACTAACTATAACGGGGGAATTTGAATGGTTTTGTACAAGTGAAAAGTCCAGCTAACTATAACACCCCTGAAACCTATGGTTTTTTCAGTGAATATATATATATATAGATATATATATATATATATATAAATTACACTTACCTGCAAAATACTTACATTATTGTAAATCCTGCATGGTAAAGGCATGCAGGGTTCAGCAGTCATAAAGTCTGTTTCCAGGTTTTCCCCACTGGTGACGGCTCTAAAGGGTTCTAGAGAATTATGACTTTCCAGACCCCTGTGTTTCTTGTGTTTAGAGTCTGGTCTATTGTCTGCTGGTCATGGGCGTACCCATGCAGGTGCTTTGGAGTGACCTCATGTTTTTTGGCCTCTCTCAATCTCTCTGAGTGTGTTCGGTGAGTCTAGTTTTTGGTTATGGGCTGATCCTCATTCCCTCATTATGAATATTACGAACAGCCAGTGACAGCTCCTCCGTACTGGCAGAGAAGCATCACCCCACAAAAATAAAATAATAATAAAACAATATTATCATTTTATTTTCCGCTGACCTACTGGCCCTATGTCAGTGTAGGGTGGGGCAGGGTCAGACCTAGGCGGGGGAGGAGTGATGGGCACTGTAAAGTGCGCATGTCAGTTTGACCGGCCGCCTTAGGTCTGCCAAACAGACATGAGCACTTAGGTTATGCCTCTAGAACCTATGTTAGAAAGCATGTAATCACCTCTGTAAAGCTGTGTGTCACGTGAGGCAGCCTTATAATGTGCCAAAGGAGGAGAAGGCAGCAGCAGCAGGCCAATCTTAGTAATATATTTTCCCACTTGCACAACTCAGCACAGCAAATATGGTTGCTGCGTTGTATTGCAGGAAAACATAATAAATCTATGCGTGTGTAGGTCTGCAATCGGTTTGCAGACTATTTTCTGCTAGTTGGTCTTTCGAAGACCTGTGTTGAGTGCGTTCATTAGATGTTATGTGTCAAGTAGGTTCTTTATCAACGAATCACTATTAGAACTTTATATAGCCATGAAATAAACCAGTTCCCTTTCAGTGCAGTGTATGCTGCTAAAACAGTGAAAAAGGAGAACCAGAACAGAAAAGGAAGATTAGGCACAAGAATTATGTATATTTCACTAGTTTGAAAAATCCTTATTTTTCATAAAGAAAATCCCCCATACGTGTGAAACGATTTGGAAAAAAAAATTGAGGACTTGTATGCTTGAGTGACTTTGCAATTATTCTTATTTTAATAGTTCTTGTGGGTATTGAAATTTCCTTCTGTGTTTTCCGATGTTTGTGCATTTCTCACTCATGCATTACTTTTTTTCTGTTTCTCAGTCCTTTTTCGCTACTTTCAGTTTTACCTGTTTGCCTTGGGTATCCGACATGTTTATTGCCTTGTATTTATAAGAAATTAACCAGTTGAGTTCATCATTACAATAAGTGGAAAATCATTATTCAATTCCAATAATGTCTCATGCAGAAACAAAAGCCCTGGAAACATAGCAAGTGTAACTCGTGCACTTTGTATTGATGTGGTGACAAGCTCTCATTAGAGGAGGCCCTCTTCTTCACAAGAGCCACCCCTTAACCGGGGTCTGCCCAGGCAGGTCAGATCTTTCCTTCTTTTAATATATTTAAGGCATCATTGGAATTCTTACAAAAATCTATTCTATGTTATTAATTTATGAGCCGAGTCAAAGTTGTATAATCCAACTCGGTTCTAATGTCAGAGATAGGCATGCTCGAGTATCATTCAGAATTCGATAATCATGTTTTTTTGGATGTTTCAAATGTTATTCAGAAGAAGGTTAACACTGCTAGCCCTGAAGATGTGATGACTTAATTTAAACCTCCTCGAATGTTGAATATCAAGTAGTTTGACCGAGGGGGCGCCCACTTTAACTACTCAGAGAGGTGAAATGGCAATCGTCTGTTTCTTCTAGTTTTTTAAAACAAAAAATAAGACTGAATGATTTTTGTTTTACAATATATGAGAAAGAACGTAGAGATACATCTCTTTACACGATTGCATTTATCAAATTATTTTTTTACACTTCACCTGTTTCTTATATTTACCTCGCAGCAAAGAGGATGCACTATAACAGCCATCGTTTTCTGAAAAGACATTCTGAAAGAATTGTTACAGTAGGCCTACTAGTAAATAAGCAGTGCATCACCATTATAACCTGAATAATATAAAATGAGTAGGAGTCTAGACCTAATCAAATGAGTTGATAGATAACTCACATAATATTGAAAAACATATGTCATGGAAAAGTCAGAAGATTCGAACACTATATATACACACCGCACTATTTCTGTATCGTCATCAGCGGAATGGCATCCCCCAGTTATTATTACCTGAGCGTGTAGTGGCCATAACTAGGTTACAAGTAAGGTAGTGGTGGGTGATTATGATGTTGAGTCGGGCAACTGGAATTGTGCTTTTCTTCAGCCCAGGCGATTTCCGCATAGTTATGGATTTGCCACTCTTGCCACGTAATCATCTGCTGCATAATCTGCAGATTTAACCTCAAATTATTTTTTTTCTGACTCACATGGATCAGAAGGTAGAAAAAATATAGTGACTCAGTTTCCTATGCACTGGAACGCTGACTGGTCATCTTTAAGTTGCTTCATGCTGTATGTAGGTGTTGTCACTAATATGATGAACTATTTTCCCAGACACTGTTACCAGGTGTAAAAATGACAAAATAATGCAGTAATACTAACGCAAACTGGGGCATATTCTCAAGGAGCTATCGCCGAGTTAACAGCACTTTATCGCAGCCAAAGTTGTGATACATTTTTAGCCCCATTCACAAGCTGGTGTTAACAGCCCATAACACCAGTTTACCCGCGATAGCAGCCGCAAAAAACATCGCCACAGATGACCCCCGCAACTATCGCTAATGAGTTGCAGAGTAGGCATTCCCGTGTAAAAAGTCGCAAAAACACCACTCTGCAACATTCTCAACGACCAGCCACACCGGCGATAAGACCACAAAACAGGCGATAAGGCGCGTTAGCTGCAGGAAATTAACACCTGCTCTGACTTGGTGTAAAGTCGGACCACAGCCTGCACCACAAAATGGAGCCCAGCCCAGAGCCACACCTGAAGGGCAACAGATGCCATGGAGCCACAGATCATGAAGCTCGGAGCCCCAACAGGGCGACAACACCCACCGCCACCACCCCCAGGACCCCCCCTCCCATCACCCACCCCCCCCCGGCCAAAGACATGCCGCATCAACTACACAGAATCATGTACCAAATAATCCGCCTGATGTCGCACAATCACATTTGGTGACATGCATGTGTCGTCACAAATATGAGCATCACACATTCACCTTCGATGTAACAAATGAAAATGTATTCAAAGAGAAACAGAACAGAAATGAAGACACATGGCGGCTCCCCTCGGGACAATCCGTAGGTCACAGCCTGCAAGACAAAAATCATGATGAGAAGGTGTGTCTTGTGCACATCAAAGGATAGAGAGAGAGCGAAGGAGAGAGAGAGAGAGAGAGAAAGAGAGGGAGCGAGAGAAAGACGGACTGAGAGGGGGAGCGAGAGAAAAACGGACAGAGAGGGGGAGCGAGAGAAAGACGGACAGAGAGGGGGAGCGAGACACAGATAACAGAAGAGATGGACAGGGAGAAAGCGTGCCGACAATGCGCACCCAGGCCACACTGCTGCCACCGGTGTGTCTCCAACCATGTGCCGGAATGTAGTGCAGTTCACCAGGTCACACATCTGAAACAGATCCGTCATATGAAACAGAGTCCAGATACATGAATGGCAAAGTACATACAATTGCACAAGACATCATCGCTTGTCCGCCCCTGCACACCCAGGCAGATGCACCTCAGCCCCTCCCGCCACCCAGCGGTGCATGCCCGCCCCTGCGTACCCAGGCCTCGCTGCTCACCTTCCGCCCTTGGCGTGTAGCAATGAGGGCCCACCACGTGCCGCTGCAAGCCACATGCCCGGGGCCCGCAGACATGGCACCCTTTACATCATGCAGCCCCGCTCCACAGGCCACCAGGTCTCACATTTGATTCTGGGTCTTGATTTTGCCATGGCAGAGGACATACCAGTGCACCCGGCATCATCGCAGGCTGCACACCCGCTCAGCCCTTGAGGTGCCACTAACTCTGTGACCCGGTATGCAACACCACATTGTGGTAGGCCCACGCTGCCCGCTGGTTCTGGCCTACACTGCGGTCCAGCAGGACACACAGATCCTGAGCAGTCAGGACCGCCAGGACGGGACATCATCGCAGGCTGCACACCCGCTCAACACTTAAGGTGCCCCTACCTCAGTGCACCCAAAGTCACCGTCCCGTGGCGGTGTACCTGTGCCGGCCGCAATGTATCTGGTGCCACCAAGTCTGTGCCCCACAGTCATGGACCCTGTACAATTGGGAATCATGTTGCAGACGCCATCATGTCACCTCCGGTCCTGGGGAATGTGATGTTGCAGGTCCCGAGGCCCTCATGCCTACATTAACACCACACGGATGCACCCAGATAGAGAGTGGAAATGGCGTTGGGCACGTGCAATTGACCCTTTTTATTGGCAGGGTCACATGTCCTGTGATGCGTGTGCTGGATGGGTGTGGTGTGGTGTAAACCAGCCATGAGGGAGTGCCTGTGGCATGCTGACAACTAGACCTGTGAGCAGCAGATCACTACAGGAAAGACATGGGACATGTAGCGTTGCCGTCCCCCCCTGTGAGCGTAAGCAGAGTGCGCTGGCCTGGCGTATGCCAGTCCAGCAGAAGGGTTGAATGACCCCGGGGCCCTGGGCGTGGTTCCGTACGGGGCTGGACAAGGAAGTAACTCATGCGTGTGTCCCTGTTGTTGTGTCAGCACCACCCGGGCCACATTCGGAAATGTGTCACCCGGTGACCCCTGTTCTACGACATGAGCCACATGGACGTAAGAGGAGTCCAGTGAGCCTACATTCATCAATACTTCTACACTTGAAAGACCATAGACATGACTATGAATGTTTAATGCACATTCAGTGGAGTGTTGCATCTGGAGCAGTACAGGGCCATGCAAACCCCACATGACGATGCTGGCCCGTGGAGGGCCAGCCAGGGTCCTTCAGGGAATGCCACAGGAAGAGGAAGAGTTCAGTCCGCAGTCTGATTGCTGTGTCATTGGCGATCAAAGAGCATATGACAGTCCATGTCGAGGTCCAAGGTGAGTGTCGCAGTGTGCATCGGGGCACAGTGGAAGGTGCTGATGCAGAGGGCAGTTCCAAGCTGAAGCTGGACCTATGGCTGAGATGCATGCTGCTGCGTCCTTCTTACCAAGAGGGCAGAATCATCTGCATCTTCGTCCTCTGCTGTATCATGTGCCTCATGTGTGGGTGGTGGTGTTCTGTCTCCAGCACTGTGTGGCAGTGACACATCAGTGGCCGGGGGTGGAAGGTCTGCCGCAGTGTGTGGCACTAACACTTCAGGGGGCGGAGATGTGGATGGAGTGGTAGCAGCAGCATGCATCAGTGCCAGGCCTTGTGGCAGTAATGCCATGAGGATGGCCCTGAGGTCATTGTGGAACCCAGCTACCTCTCGCTGGTGTGCAGCCGTGGCAGCCGCTCGTTCCACATTCGCTCGGTCCATGGTCTCCATTAACCTCTACGTTTCGCAATTCACGTGTGACATCACTAGAGCCACTCTGACTGGACAGTTGTTCTATTCTCTGAGTCAGGGCTCCAGCGATGTCAGCCATGGTCCGTTGGAGAGCATGGAGCAGACTGTGGGTGTCCGTTAGGGACCGTGACTGGTCCCGTATGGCATCTAGTTTGTCTGCCATGCGGTCGTAGCCCACCTGCAACTGTTCAGCCTGATTCTCCTGCCACCCCAAGACACGGCTTTGGAAGGCCATGTGATCTTAGTGGGGGACCTGGGAGGCAGCCGTGGTGGTGAGTGCTGCCTGCTGTGTGGTCTGTGCAGGGGGTGCGGTCTCCTTGTAGCAGTTGGCCTGCCCAGCTCCTAGAAGTGGGCTGCGGAGGCCCTCCACAAGCTGTTGGAGGGCATCAGAGTCGAAGCTGTGGAGGTCCTCTTCGTCATCAGAGAAGAGAGCGTCGGGCTACTCTGCAGGAGGTGTTGATTCTCCCTCTGCAATGTGAAGGGGACATGCAGTTTAACAATGTGTCCACATGTATGTTGTCGCTTTGTACATGTTTTCATACAGACAGCATGACTGGGTACATTGTGGCTGTTTGGGAGGAGCTGCCTATTTGATGGGGGACAGTGGACATTTCGATAACAAATGCGTGTGTGTTTGAACTTGTACATTATCAACTCACATTTCCCTGCAATGCCAAATGTGATTGGCCAGTGTCTGCACCAAAGCGGCACCAGTTATATCCTGTGTTCTGTTGTAGGTGTTTTGCGGATTGTGTCACTTCGTTGTCAATGTTGATGTGCTATGCATATGATGTGTGTGCTGCATTTTGGGTGAGTCACCCCTGCAGCTCTGATTTTGATGCCCCTTATCCCTTTCATGTGGTGTGCCTTTGACTTCTGTGCTTGTACAGTTCTGACATGTTGCATACTTGGGTACATTGGTTTCTTGGTGGGTGTTGGTGGTCTGGGGCATGGTTTGTCCGCAGATGTACTCTACTTAATTGTGCATGCGAACCATTGTGACCATCTCCCCCCGTCCCCCCAGGCCCTGGTCGTTCCTCACCCTGTTGCTGTTGTGTCCGGTCCTGTTGAGCAGTGTCCGGGCCCCCAACTCCTGCCACCGTCTCCCCACTGATGACTGTGGACACCATTTTCTCCATGTCGTCCAGCTCCTCCTGTGGCGCTGGGCTCCCACCTCCAGTCTGCATTGCTGCCTTCCGGTTGTTGGCGAGTTTCAGCTTGGTTTTGTGCTTGACATCATTTCAACGCCTCTTTACCTCATCCATTGTCCTCTTTAGCTCTCCGACTGCATTTATCTTGTCCACGATGGACTGCCATAGTCCATTTTTTGTTGCCAATGACACAGTGGAGGTGACAAACAGTTGTTGATGGTGTTCTACCACCTCCGTTATCAGGATCCTGTTTTCCTGCAGACTGAACCTCTTCTTCCTACTCTTCTTGTCCTTTCCCTTCCCTAACCCCGAAGTCCCAGGCTGGTCCTCCAGGGGGCTTGTGGGGTTCTGGTTCTCCTCCGTACTTTCTTCGGCAACGTCCATTGTGCTTCGCTGTTGTGTGGCATTTGTTAGTCTGTTTTTTTTCTACTTTTATGGTGTTTGTTCCCGCCTGACGCGTGTGAATTGCAAGCCCATAGCTGGTTTTTGCAGATTTTTGTATCACGATTGGCCTCATCGCAGCTTTTTTGGCATTCGTGTTTCGCATTTTTGCGGCATGGTGTTGATTTTAACGCGGTCAGTTGACGCATTATCTAGGGACTATCGCATGGTACCGCAGTGTTGCGAATACTTGGTTAACACGGTGTAAATTTCCCGCAATAGCCTGCAATGTTGAATGTTGCGTTTAGTTACTTTTGCGATTGCTATCACATGTTCTTGAGAATATGCCCCTATGTGTGGTATTATGCCATATAATTTCCCTTTTCTTGGCGTATAATTTGTTCAACTCTGCCACATAATTTGGTCCGCCTCTGATGCATAGTTTCAGTAACACTGTATATAGTACCAGCTCAGAGCCAAACGTAATTACAGTGATGACTACACCGATTTTTAGATTGTTGGTGGTAGTGCAATATCACTGACGGTAATTTTACCTTGTGCGATAATCTGCCAATAGTTCAGTGGAGGGCTTCTTCTCATCTAGAACGGGTGGTATCTTGCTCCTGGTGGTATTTTCAATCATCCTGAGATGGTAAACTAATCATCCTTTCCGGAGTGAGGCAGTAACTTTACTGGACTGGTAAATGTGTATTAAGTATAGAAGTGCAGTGAAAGGTGATTGTATGAAATTCGTAGATTTTGGACCACATACAGCAGTATCACACTTAACTTACTACATTGCACAACTTTCATTTTATCAATATTACAAGAATACTGTCTTGTGAACTTTCCTGAATTCTCCATCTTGCAAGCACTGGCAAAGCCAATAGCTCTCACTTTTTCAGCCCACTGCCTTTGCAAATGGTTTTTGCTGATGCTGTGCAGCATTGGCAAAAAAAAGGCACGGTGAGTTGTATTGACACTCTTTTTCTTTTTTGAATTTTTTTTTTACAGATGCTGCACAGCATAAGCATCATGTTGCTGTGGCAACCCAGTGTGATGTCACATGCATCACCATGCACGGGCAGAAAAGGCATGATGCTGCCACCATTTTACTTTTTATTTGTATTTACCTTTCCAAGACTGTGGATGCCACTTGGAGCACTCAATAGTAAAAAAAATATATGTGCACAAAAGCGCTTTTTAAAATGGAGACTGGCAGCAAATCGCAGTTCCATATCAAAAGTGGTAGAATGCACACCGTCACCGGCATATAATGTCCTTCAAAATGTTAGAAAATGCTCAAGGCAGGTATAAAGCGTGCCACCCTGGAACACGAGCATGTGTGTGAATGTATAAATAAAAGAGTTGGAGTCTCGTCAGTTTACCCAACCCAGGATACAGAGCAAACAGGTATATTTGAAACATCCAATAAAGTTCAAACAATATCTCCTTGTTTCATCCAATTTATTCCAAAGGTGATCCAAAGTGATCCATGTTTCAACCATATGTTTCAGTCCTTAAATCTTCACATACGTTAAACGAGTGCCAGGGAAGATATTGTTTGAACTTTATTGGACGGTAAATAGCAGTTACCAGGCCTTCCAAAAGATTGGGATTTGTGTGCGTCTGATAGAGAGAGCGAGAGAGAGAGAAAGAAGAGTTGGGGGGAGCAATGGAGGACTGGGTTGGGGAGACCGTGGGGGAAGAAGTTAACAAAGGGGCAGTAATGAAAAGTGGGTGGTAGGGCAACAAAGGGGCGGAAATTAAAAAAAATCCAGGTTAGGGAAATAATTGATGAGGTGTGGCTAAAACAAAGAGAGGAACACATGGAGCACAGTAGGAGGTTAGATATTTGAGAGGTAAAGCAGCACACGATGGAGAGAGGAACAAATTCTCATGGAGTGCTTTAAGAAAAATAAAAGAAATAGCCCTCTGAATGTCAGCAGTGGAATGATACAAGTCTTCCAGTTAGATGGATGGTGAAGAAGCTATTCTACAGGAGATGAACAAACACAATAAAAGGAATAACAGCCACTAAATCAGAAGGAAGCAAATGAGTGTGACAAGAAAGCAAGCCACTGGCAAGCTATGGGCTGGCACAAAGTCCACTGTAAGTTTTTCTATAGTAGGCAACAAGTCTTTCGACAAGAGACAGCTAAAAGTTGTCTGTAGGTGAGACCTAAGAAGTGGGGCGAGGAGACTCTTACTGTAAGGATTGTACTACTGAATATTGAGGATATGAATATCATGGTACAAGAATATCGTGGATAAACTATCAAAGACCAAAATACCGAAAGCTAAGTGCATTGTCATCTTAAGGTACACCAGGCCCCAGGCATGACATAGTTTCTGGGCCCTTGAATAACTTTGAATTTTCTTACCCAGCGGTGCTTAAGAGGAGCCTAGTTGCGCCCGTATGAAATGGCTTTTGTGCCTACCCTGCCCGCTGGGACCCGCCGTTGAGGCACTCCATCTCACTCGAAGAGGTAATAAACAGGAACATGACTATTGAAGTGTTCCCCTGAGTACTATCACTCAAGCAGAGCCTCAATTGAGGTACTATGGGATTATAGGGGTTTAGTTCCCTGCTACCATTTTTATTCTTTTTTTTTCACCCACTTTATCACTTCACAAGGTCCTGAAGAAGCGCATTGGGATCCACTAGGGACCCCTTCCCCAGCGCGAAACATGTCGACCAGGCTTCACTTTCACTAAACACACACTGGACTGAGAGCAGCAGAGTAATACCCCTACCTCATTTGTTTTTAAGAGGTGCCCTAGCCTCCTACCACTTGGCTTTTATCCTTACCCCAAGGACCTACAAATAAAATTCATTTAATGGTACCGATGGGTTAATTTTAACACCCCTACATCACATCTTCCCTTTAGGCCCACACACATGCACAACTGCAACGTCTCCTAAAAGATCTCCGATAAAGAGCCCTCTCGCGGGGCCCGTGGAGAACAGCAGCCCCACCCCCACGAGGAGCAACTCCCGATGAAGAAGCATGACACTTGCAAGAGTGTGTGAGGGCACTAATTTCCAAAGGAGAAATTCCCCATCTTCATCAGAGCAGTAACACACTAAGAGACCATCTATGCACATTCGTTTCTTGTAACCTAATGGGTAACCGCTTTCTTTAATAGGAACAGTTACCATCCAGTGAGTACAGTTACGTTCTTGGGAGCACTGGTACTGGACCTACTCTTTCTGCAACCGCCACTCTTTGTTAGTGTTTAGTGACACCATGTGATTCACCAGATTACTGGTCACACCCTACTGCAAATTGCCCTGATTAGCTTTATGGGCTATGTCAAAGATGTCCCGTCTGATCATCGGTACCTCACGGCTATGCTTTTACTTCTTGCTAAGCGCAAAATTGCCATGCACTGGGGAAGAAAGCTTGCGCCTAGGGCTATGGAATGGCTGCAAGATGCTGCCTATTGTCAAGTAGAACTTGCCAACTTGACACTTTAGGCATCTGGCAGCCTTTCTTAATGTACTTACGATTATGAGACTCTTCCGTGTCCTGGTCGCTGAGGGAGGTAGCCATATCGGCCAATGCTTGCTTGCCGAACATTGCTGTTGGAATCCCAACTTAGGGGGATATTGACAAAGAGCTGGCGGAGAGAGGCGTTAGCGCATCTCTCCGCCACTTCTGAAACGCAAGGCTGCACCATATTTACAAGACTGTGGTGCAGCCTTGCGTTTCCCCCTGCGATGGTGCTAAGTTTAGCAACTTAGCGCCAACGCAGGTACCCTTGCACCATAGTACAAGGGTGTCTGTGTGCAGGGGAGGATTGTTTATGTGTAGGAAGGTATCCCTTCCTGCACATAAACAATCCTAAAATGCCTTTCTGCCACTGTCATGTGTGCTACTTCATGCAGAACACATGAAAGTCGCAAAATGGCATTTTTTAAAGGATTGTTTATGTACAGGAAGGGACACCTTCCTGTGCATAAACAATCCATGACATTTTGCTTTTTCCGTGTGTGCTGCACAAGGCAGCACACATGGAAAAAGCAAAAACTTGGAGATATAATGCATTTCTCTTTGATTTGCCAACTTAAGACCAGGTTTTACCTGAGCTTAATTTTGGGGCTGGCTCTTATGTACACCACCCTTGTACATAGGGGGCAGCGTCAAAATGAATGGGTGTTGTGGTGAAACGCCCACCACAACACCCACTGCCCACCCCTTTCACGCTAACATAAAGTGGCTTAAAGCTGCCCTGTAAATAAGGCGCAGCCCCTATCGCCACCACAACGTCGATATAAGTGACGTTGTGGTGGTGATAGAGGCTTGTATATATGCCCCTTAGTTTATTATGAGGAGTCATGATACTGATTGTCATTGGAGTGTGTTTCTGCATCACAGTTTATTATACTGAACATTGTCCTAGCATTGACTCTATACGGTTAACCTCATATCATTTTTTTAAAAATAACTTTTTATTAACAACAAAATATGCAGCATTACAACAATTGTGACACATACATAGCACCTACATAGACGTAATATACGTTGGGCATTTGAGACAATAAGCAGTACATCAAGGGCAATTAGGGCAGAGACTCAGCAAGCAGCGACAAACCTCATATCATTTGAATATATTGTATTTGTATAGCTTATATTTTTGGAATGTGTAATGGCTTTCTGATGTTTTGCTGCCTTCTTTCTACCCCCCCCCCCCCTTCTCTTCCTCTTTTTTTTCACTTTCCGCTTCCCTATCGATGACTGTACATGATTTCTGCCTCTTTGTTTTTGTCTCATTAAAATGAAAAGAAAAACAATTTTTAAAAAGGGTACATATTGCATGGTAAAAAGGTTAATTTGGTCAGAACATCTTTTTCGTGTCTCTCTAAATTCACAATCAAGTTATTCCTTTTGAAATTACCTTTGTACATCTGGAGTACTTTGCCATCCAAGAAATGGTGAGTTTCATAATACCATAGTGGTTTACAAACTTTTTCAATCACATTCTTAGGTGATGTAAGTGGGCTTGCAAAAGCTCTGCATTTAAGTCACTAAGGTAGAGATCCATAAAAGTATTATTAACACACAAACCAGTCTAAAACCGATTTCAGTATTTATACTTCAATGTTTAGATGATCACATGTGTTGGACGTGGCCCACTCTGCAGGGTCACCCCCAAACTTTCCCCTTTACCCTCCACTTTTTGCTGAATTTGATTTTGTTGGCCTTAGGACTCTGTGCACTTTAACACTGCTAACCAGTGCTAAAGTGCTTGTGCACTCTGCTTAAAACATGGTATTAATGGCGTATCCCCAGTTGGCATATTTAATTTACTTATAAGTTACTAGTAGGGTGGCAGTACGTGTGCCCATGGCCTGTAAGTTAAATGCTACCAGTGGGGCTGCAGCACTGATTGTGACACCCACTTAGTAGCCCTTTAAACTTGTCTCAGGCCTACCACTGCAGAGCATGTGTGCAGTTTTGAACTACCTTTTCGACCTGGCAAATAAACCTCTTGCCAAGCTCTAAACATCCTTTTTAATACATATAAGTCACCCCTAGGTTAGGCCCTGGACAGCCCAGAGGGCAAGGTGCAATGTGTTTAAAATGTAGGAAAAGTCTATTAAGTTTCACATGTCCTTGTAGAGAAAAACTCTTACATTTGTTTTTCACTACTGTAAGGCCTATCTCTCTAATATGATAACATTGGAGTTGTCTTATTGCATTTTATAAGCATAATTTCCAAATGGGAAGAGATAACCAATTCATATGTGGTGTCTCTAGAATCACAATTTAAGATCCCAACTTATTGTAAAGTCGGATTTTAAATTGCAATTCTGAAAATGGCACTTTTAGAAGGTTTTTTGCCTTAGCCATTTAGTGCCTGTAGCCTGACTCTGGTCACATGACTGGGTGTAACTGGCAGTTGAACTTTGTGTAGTCCTCCTAGACAACCACACACAATAGGAACTTTTGGTGTGCCTGGCTAGGCCATCACTGGCAGAATGGGAGGGAGGAGTGGGGCACTTACACCTGACTGGGCTGTGTACTGCCTCCACACAAAGGTCTGCATACCCCCTGTAGTTAGTCTGGACAAGGGCAGGGAAGACAGGATGCCTAGGGACTTCAAAAGGAAACCTCTAGAGCTTCCCCCCCCCACTTCAAAGGCACCATTGGGAATAAATACCAGACCTCAGACACAAACTCTTGAGTACACGTCTGGACCTGTGGATACTCCACCAGGCAGAAGGACGGCTGTGCTGGTAAAGGTCAGCCACCCTTCTGGACTGCACTCTGTTGGACTCCTGCTTTGCTGTGCTGACCTGCTGCCCTCTTGCCTGGGTGAGAAGGACTGGACCTGCATCTCTTGAACCCAGAGTGCCTCCATAGGCTTGTTAGCTGGCCTTCTGATCTAAAACCTCAGGGTCATAACAGGCTTCCAGCAACCTTGCATCTGCTCCTGGACTCTGCCATTTATGAATCTACCCTGCAGAGTGGTGCCACGCCAGTCATGGACCCTTGGAAGGGAGCTGAAGGTGCTTTGCCAGCCTCTGTGGTACCAGCAGGATCGATGCATCTCCTCTGCTGCATGGCACAACCCCGAGCAGAACCAATCCAACTTTACTAATTTTCAAATTAAATATTTCTGGTTGAACTGGTGTATTTATAGAACAGCAAAGTAATGGTGTAGATATACGCTTGCAGGATAAAAAACCTTAGAGGTGTGCTTCGATATAACACAGAACATCTGAGTCTGAACACTGAAATATGCGATATGGGTGACCACACACCACTTTCTATGTTGTTGAAAATAGAAAGATTCACTGAAGGTATGACGAAAATAGGGTTCTCTCCTCCCTTGCTACAGCATAGACCAATGAGCATAAGTAGCTCAGTAAAAGACAAGATGAAATCTAATAAGAATTCTGAAACTAGTGATTGCACAGCAAAAAGTATATGGGTATGCTGAGTGGCCACTGGAGGCGACGTTAAAAGATATATAACTCAGTGAGTGTAATGATTTTTAATGGGGAAACTTCCTATATAGGCCGGGACCTTGGAAATTAATTATTGTATGATGAAACTTCACAGGTGATTTGAGAGGGAACTGGATGTCACAACACAATATATAAAATCAAGTAGGTAAATAAGTTTTTAACAGGAATGTTCTTCTGTTTTTCACATTGTAAATGAATGATGAGCTTTGATTAGTCTGGATGAAATTTTAAAGTGTATATATTTATGTTTCTGTAACCTTGTAGAAGTTCATCAGGACGAAACGCGGTGTGCTGCACAGTCGAAGATACAGACTAGAGTAGTCCTTAATAAAGGATAAAAAGCCTTAAAGGTGTGCTTCGGTATAACACTGAACTTGCGAGTCTGAGCACTGAAACATGCGATGTGGGTGACCGCATATCACTTTCTCTGTTGTTGCAAATAGAAAGATTCACTGAAGCCCTAAAGAAGTCTGTCAGGACGAAATGCCTTGGCTACAGGCGGCAAGATGTTTTTAGGGAATTACCAATACAGGAATTAATGACGAAGAATGAGTCTGTGCATTCATGCTATGTTATTGTTGGTAGTCGAATAAGGAATCTTTTGTCTTATTATTGTTAAGGAGCGTGTAGGGTTGAGCTGAGTCATCAATGTATATATAATATCTCCGGTTCTACTAATTCAATTTTTGTGGTTTTAGTCTTGTTTTATTTATTAAAAATCACTTTATTTTTCTAGTACTGTTTTGGGCTTCTGTTATGGTATGTTTGCACTGCATTACTGTTTAAAGTGTTGCATAAATACTTTACACATTGTCTCTGAGTTAAGCCTGACTGCTGTGTGCCAAGCTACCAGGGGGTTGAGTACAGGTTAATTTGGGGTTTGCTTGTGCCTTACCTTGACAAGTATTGTGTTTGCTGCTTGACCAGGGCTAACACCCCAGTCAGCCAGTAATCCAATTTCGTACAATAGGTAAGTGCCCTCCATGTGTCAAATTACAATTCACTGTTTATAATTATTAGGTTATAGAGACCTTCTGTCTTCAGTAGCTTTTCTCACTAAATGGATGTATTTACTAGATCAAAGACCATTATGTGGTTGACAAGCACAGTGCAGTAGCAGCACACCTCTTGATGAGGTGTTTTGGGCCATAAGTGTCAAAACGACCACACTGTGCGTAGTCGAAAACTTCTTCTGAAACCCAGGTATGGGCAAGGGCACCATAGTATGTATACTATAGTAGCACCAGCTGCCACTATAGTAGTCTGTCGAGAAACCTTGAAAGATGACTCAAGATTGAAATTGTACTGGTATTCCCGACTAAGATTTGTTTTGACTTGATGAAGTTGTGGGAAGGAGTCAGTATCAACAACATGTTTAAATGTAGGAATCAGTAGCCCAGGCATTATAGATAATTCCCGAAGACTATTTGGGTCAACAAACCAGCCCACCATAATTTGAAGAGGTCCAGGGCAAAATCTATGTCACAACTTAGTAAAAGCAACTTGTTCCCTCAAATCTCTCAAGCTTAGGGTCCCTTAGCTCCATTGCATTTGTAGATGTTTATCATAATCCATCAGTAATATTACAGACCGTTTTATTATCAGCTTTTGAAGAACCTTTGACAAAAATTATCCAAAATGTTCTGTCATTACGTGTGTTAGCAACACAGTCATGTTATTCCAATTTTTATTCAGCAACTGCTGCTTTTTATATTCAAGCAAGTTCATATGGTACAGTTGTGCAAGCTTAATTTAAATGGTCGCTGATGGGTCATCTCATGAATAGTGCTTAGCAGAACTTACTTCGAGCCTGTGGTTTCCGGTGCTGGGCACCCGCACTTAATTGCCAACACTACACTTATGACACTCTGTCACATGGTGGTGCTGCTTGTCTAATTTAAATATGAGCAGAACAACTGTTGTTTATGAATACAGCATACATTAAAAAGTACTAAGACCTGCCTCCCCAGCCATTCATTTGGCTTTGGGAACCTTTAATAATCTGAACTGTTGCATTCGCAGGTGAGAGAGATGGTTGGTAGTTGTTTTGGTACCGCCATTGGCAGTGATGACGGGTCAATGGGTGGTGCAAGCTGCAGTGGCCTCCTGGTCAGGGCACTGGCACTTACTATTTCACAAATTAAGCACTGGTGCATAGAATACTATCAGATCATCTGCAAAAGATATGTGTATATATCTCAAATCCTTATCAAACCTCCAGACTTTTTGACAGAATGATTAATGCTAGTAATGTTTAGAGACATAAAGCAAACAAGAACGTCTTGCATTTAATAATTAATAATTCAGCAAGGATGTTGGGCGCTATCAAAGACCCCTCTCTTTTATCATTGATAAAACCACAGAATGTAATGCCATCATATGTTTCATATCACAGGAGATCATAATACCTCTTCTCACTCCTTATAACCAATTAACGTATAGGGAACTTCAGACGGTAACATGGGGTGGGTCAAGCACAAATGATTGACTACAAATTTTTTGCCCCAATCATTGACAATAAACTCACTTGGCACATTTTTTAATATCAGCCCACTTTTGTGTAGATATCGTCAAATCCTCCTCCAATGCTCAATTGATATTAAATACATGTAGCTGGGGTTACTCTATTTGTTCATTTCTAGGAGCGTATGAGCAGTGCTTAATTTGCAAGATAATAGGAATGAGCGCTTACTGCGAAAATCATGCTACACGTTAGTTTTGCATGTTTATGAAAAGGCACATTTTCCTACGTTTCTTTCTATTAAGCATTTTCATGTTAATGTCTAGTGTCAATTATGGCATTTATTTAAGCTAAATTCCTCTACTCTATCAGAAACAATAATTATTTTAACATAACGTAAAACAATAATATAGACAGAGAAAGAAGATATGGGTGATAAAATGTCCAATATCATAAAAACGTACAGACATAAAAACTTCAGCTATTCGTTTGGAATAGTTATAAATCTGATTAAACTCCAGTAGAAGGTCACCAGTAAGTGGTAAGGGATCACCATCCTTGTTTCTTTTCTCTTAAAGGTATTGTAGGAGGAGATTGTCTGAATTGCAGGTGAAATATAGTTTCAGACGTTGTGGCAGATATTGCTAAAGAGTGCTTTCTGTTTTTTTCCAAAGAGGCTGGAGTTTCCAGAAGAGAGGTATCAGAGCTCCACAGATAGTGTTGACTGCCCAACATGACCAATTTGTGGGTAAGATTGTTTGATGATGTGACATGGAGCAATTTATAGATAATTCAGACCAGTTTGAGAACACATCTTGCTTCGATAAAGAACCAGTTCAAGGTAATCAGAATTGTGTTGACATTTTCTAGCAGCACTGGCCAGCTTGTCAACAGCATTTATATCAGCTTTTGCAGAATAGATGGAGCTTGCGATTCCCTTTGAGTGGAGTGTTAAAAAAGCCGCATTTCACTAACAGTAGTGATTGAATTACTTCCTTGAAATATGCAGGGATGGAATGTTTTATTAATCACTTGGAGATTCAAATTCTTGTCCCAGCTAAAACTGGTCAACCTTGAGCACTCCACAATATCAGAGCTGCAGGCTAGCACTGTAATTGTGTTGAAGCAACTTTGACCAGGAATGGAGCAATTTAGAGGGGGAATCTAGAGAAACTGTTTATTTCATTGGATTTAGTTTGAGATGACTGTGAGTCAATCAGAACTGAATTTCTTTGAGAATTTGGGCACATAATACAATGTCATTTGACGAGGAGGTTAGGAATGCATGAGGTATAGCTCATTGTGGGCTGATTTACCAACTTTTCCCTCAGCACGATAAGCAAATGTGCTGTGCTGCAATGTGCAAGGGAGAAAGGACAGCAGGAAGCCGTCTCTATGAAGATTGGCCTGCTGCTGTCTGTTGGGATTCAGTCTCATGCTTGGAGTTCTTCAGGAGTCAGGCCTACAGAAATGTGCCCACTACTCTTTAAGACATTTTTTTTGCAAAGTGTCTAACAAGGTACAGCAATATCATAAACGTACACTAGCCTGGAAGCTCTGGAGACCGGGTAGGAGGAAACTGGGTGGTCACTTTACAGCTGGGGCTGCAAGGCTAAAGCCTGAGGGACCAGCTATTGGTTCCCCTTCTGGGGGATGAGAGACAGTGTCAGGTAAAAGGACTGCAAGCATGGAGTACCGTGCTAACAATAGCGGTTTTTAGGCTTTATCTAATTCTGACCCAATTCACACGTTTGGTGTTCCCTCACATTTTCTTTTTCCCTCCCCACGATTCCCTCAGAAGTTTTCTCCATGTTAAGCAGGGTCTACCAGTTGTCCTGCTTCCCTCTGTTCCTCTGCAGTTCCTTGTGACTTACCAGTTGGCGTTCCTCCATTGTTCGTGCTCTCTTACCGATACATCTATGACCGAAGCTCTCCTAGACCAATGCTCCCTTCCCTTTTAGTACTTTGGATGTAAACTGGTAGGCTTGGGGCCAGTTACAGAGCAAGTCTTTGAGAAGTCTTAGGGAGAGAGGCGGATTTTTGCCGCTCCTAAGAAACCACAATGAGTCTCAAGTTCTGACCCTGTCTTTCCCTGAGCTGGTGCTATTAAAGACTGCCTTTTGCAACATACAACCTCACAGAGGCAAGTGTGTGCTGTCTGGCATAGGATGTGTACTGAAAGCATACCATCCCTATACACATTTCTATGTCCAGAGAAACAAGGGAAGGATCCCATGCACTTCTCCCACATGCAAAATGTTTTTGGTTTTTGTGTGAAAATAAAACATTTCTATTTATTAACTTCTACTTCAAGGAGAGGTAAGTTTTTGTTGCAAAGCCTGGTCTGTCTATTTTAGTAGATCAGGATTGCATAAAAAACTACAAAACAGCACAAAGAGCTATTGTGGAGTAAAAGGGTCCCTTTCCAGAATAAAATACCTTTTGCGCTGGAAAATGCAAATGTAATTTTCTGCAATGGTGTTTTGTTGTTGAAGTCGGGTTTGTGTTTTGGTATACCAACTGCCAAGGAAAAGTTAAAGATCTCGGTCTGGCAGGTGGTTCGCTGAAGTTAGCAGTGGAGGACTATAACTCATCCGATTAAAACACTAAGGGGCATATTATCAACAAACTGCGATAAATATCGAAGAGCGCGCTAAGCGTGTTTATTTCTATCACCGGCCCTCGCTGGATTTCATCGCCGAGTTAGCGCGGTATTATCAACGCTTATCTCAAAGGCGATAAGAAATCCAGCGATAGCAGCAAAACGTGGAAATAGCGCGGGAAAGGCTGCGATATATTTTGAGCGATAATGAAAACCTCGCTGATACGCCCCTGTGGCCTTAGCCTTACAATCCACCTCTCATTATTAAGATGGCTAAGTCAACTTTATAGCAGGAGTTAAATTCCTGCGATAAAGGGGGCTTAACGCGATTATTTTCATCACTTCGCGGGTTTGTTGCTGGCTTGATAATATTGCAAAGCCGTGTTAACGAGTTCTCCCATGCTGTTTTACTCAGGAACGCCCACTTTGCATGTCATTAGCGATGGCATGCAGGACGATAAGAACACGGCAGCCATCGCGCGAAAACAAGCGCTAACAAGGGTTAGCATGAGCTTGTTAATAGTGCGATTAATATCGCGCTGCTTTTTTGGCTTTTAAAGCTAAAAAAGCGGCAATATGGCCCTTGATAATATGCCCCTACGATTGAAAAGCTCCAGGGTGGCACATACACAAAAACAGGGAGAAAAGCCATCAAATCAGCAGCAGGGACCTAAGACAGACCCAAAAGCCATACAGTCATGAGTAAGGTTCTGACCCTTGGTTCACTGTTAAGTATATGATAACGTATTTGAAACAATAGGTTTGCAATTGTAGTTAGGCCTAAAAAGGATCTTGCTGGGAAAGCTATCTGCAAATAGTAGATTAGGGCATTATTCCAACACAATGGATATCACACTTTAAGAAAGTCTTGTATAATAATGCACCACCCCTGTACCCATACTACAGAAAATGTTGAGATGTAACAAAATAATTAAAATATAGCAATACGATTACCCTGAATGAATTAACTGTGACTATTTTGCTATGAACGTTGATTTGCATGTTTTTGTGTAAGTGGATGTAGTAGGAACAATTTCTAAATCTACTAGAGAGCATATTTCTTAGCTCTGGGGTACTTTAGGACCAGTTCATAAACAAACTCCACTGGAGACTGTTAGACCCGGCCCTCGTGACTTAGCCATACCTGACCCCTGCACCTCACACTGCCCCCGAACCCACAACCTAGCCGATCCTTCCCACCAGAACACAGTCACCCGACCCAGACTTTCCCGTCCGTGGCCTTCCTCCTTTCGGCCACACCGGGCCCGCGTGCCCACTTCATGCACCAAGATGGCCGTCCGGCCCCAGCGCGACCCTGGCCTAGAGGCGCCACTCCGGCTGGAGGACATCGCGCTCCCCTTGGGATGAGAGAGGGAGGAGCAGTTTCTATCACACCTCTCAGCTTCCCTGGGAAGGTGGGTTTCGATCGGCCCGCCGGCCTCCCCGAGGGCTGGCTCCATGCCTGCTGGGTGTCTGGGACTCCTCCCAACCCGGCCCTGAAAGGATCAAAAGACAATGGCAGAAAAACCCCGACAAGCGACCCCCAGGTGACAAGACCCCCTGCCTGCACAGACTCCGGACATCAAAGAGGAGTCGCCCTATAACAAGGGGTGCTCTGGGGCTGTCCGGCAGATTCGCCTTTGGAAACACCTGAGCCCTGCTGAGTGACTCGCGGCTCCCTGAAGATCGTAAGACCTCCGAACTTGTACTTGAGCCCTGCTGAGTGACTCGCGGCTCCCTGAAGATCGTAAGACCTCCGAACTCGTGCTTGAGCCCTGCTAAGTGACTCGCGGCTCCCTGAAGATCGTAAGACCTCCGAACTTGTACTTGAGCCCTGATGAGTGACTCGCGGCTCCCACAGACTCTCTTGGTCCCGCCGGACCCCACGACGACAAGTGTATCCCCCAGCTCGAGGATTGTGAGCTGCGCGCCGGGTACGCTCCTGCATTTGATCCCTATCCCCCAAAGACTGTCCCGCTACCTCCTACCCCCCTCAAAGACTCAGTGAGCCCGCGCTCCACTTGTATATATTTGCCTTGCTGATCATAAAGATCCTACAACTCCGATCTGATAAAGATTTATTCTTAAGAACTCCCGGTGTGGTGTCTCTTTGTCATGTGGTGCCGAGTGTACGATCCTAGATACGAGGTTCCTCCCCTGAGGAGTCTCCCACCAGTGCCCGGCTACGATACCTCGAGGGTTGGTCTCAGAATAGTCAGGGCCCCCTTCGGGCTCCTCTGAGGTCGCCTTCTAACAGAGACACAAATTGTTTTTGTGATATTTTACTATTGGATGTATCAATTAAAATATATCAGGCAATTATATCTGCACCAAGAAGCGATATATGACTTTAAATATACTTTTTGTTACAATAGTCAGACAATTTGGTAGTCTTCATATGAATATTAAATCATTGTCCATTCTGTCGTAATAGTAATCTCTCTTTTTGTTTGAATTGTTCTGCATTTAGAGGAATAGGCATGAAAAAGATGTGATGCCTCATCGCTCCACTTCAGAGCAAGCCTTTAGAGCAGCTATCTCCAACGAGTAGCTGGTGAGCTACCAGTAGCTCTCCAGCTACCTGTGAGTAGCTCTTCTGTGTGCAGTCCAGGCTACTAAGACAGAAACTTTTGCTTATTTGAATTATAATATGTATACCAAAATTAAAAAGAATACATTCAAGACGAAAATGCGTGCATTTTTAGAACTCAGAAGCTGATGTTTGGAGAAAAATGGTTGAATTAAAAAAGATATATTTAAAAGCTATCATTTGATTGGAGAGATTTTTTACTCTATTTTTACTTGGTGTCGGGGGATTGCAGCTTTGGCTTTTATGTATTACCCGTGTAATATTTTGATTCAATTTGTCAAAGCCTTTTTTACTTTCATGCTTGAACCTTGCCTAATGCACTGTTCCAGCAATCAATGCTGCCGATCTTGACGAAGAGTTACCACTGAGGATATACCTAAATCCACATGGAAATGCAAGTTGAAGGTGGTTGGCTAACTATTATCTAAAGCACACATGGGGACACTTTCCATTTGTTGAGGAAAACGCTTTCTTAGTTTGTCACAATTCCCCCAGGTTTGAGAACCATACACACCACACCCTCCCTAAGGGTTGGGGCAGCATTCCACTTGACCGTGCTTTGCAGAATACCTCAAGCAATGGCTCCACCAGCTGCGCCGCATATCCACGGGGAGGTCTTCACCCCCCGGCATTTTCCCTCTATTCATGTTGCCCATTGCTTCCCTAATCTCTTCCAGAGAGATATCCACCTCCAGTTCATTTTTCAACATGGGCTACACCACCAGCAGGACCACCCCACCCAGGTACCCTGCCACCAATGCATCGTGGACAGCCTCCCCCATAGAGATCCAACAAGTGTGCCCTCAAGGTATTAATAATAGTCTTTTGGGAGGTGACCATTGTCCTGTCTTGCCGACGGAGTGCTACTATTGGAGTCCTTTCCATCTCTCACTTAAGCAGCCAGGCCAGCAATTTACTAGACTTGACCCCCTCCCGGTGCAGCCAGTGCCTGTATTCCCAATGCGATAACTTGTCTATTCCACTTATGCCCTATGCACCTCTTGAGTGCAACAACCGACCCCCCCATTCCAGGCCCCTTATGATGCCTCTCTGAGCCTTCATCAATTTGTTCTCTAGGCCCCCTAGCTCTCTTTGCAATTCTCTGCACAGACCACATATCTTCAGTTTCAGCATTCCCCTCAGATGACAGCCTTTAGTGCTTCTCATTTAGTACACCTACTATTCGTCGAGCCCCAGTTGCCCTCCAAGTATTCAGTGATATTTTCACCTAAGGCCTGCCTAAATGGTGCATGCAAAAGAGCATTCGGTTGATGTGCCAGTATCTCTGTCTGTCCCAAGTCCATGCACCACTCCACTCCAACAGTAGGGGGGCGTGATATGATAAAAACCTCTCCAGATAGGTGGCAACCTGTATGTCAGACCTTACATTCGCTGTACCCAGGGGACGGTCCAGACAGCTATAGGTTCCATGGGTGACCGAATAGCAGGATGTTAAAAAGTAGATTCTCCAAATGATGACATTACAAGAGTAGGCCTTTTGGATATTTATTGTAAGATATCAGGATAAACAGCTCAGCCACCCAACTGCCACTGGTTCTCCTCGCATCCGAGGCTCACATTCTAAGCATCTACCAGAGCCAATACACCATTCTAGAACACAGGGATGTCACTAGGCATCATGGGGAGCTAAAAGAGAAATGCTCATAACAATATGAGAATAAGCAACATTACAACACATCTCCCTCCGTTGCTTTATAAAAAAAACACAAACACAGTACAAAGTAGTGATAAGAAGTAAGGCGTGTCAGAACGAAAAACAACACTCCCTACCAAAATACAAAGTCTAATTCAGACAATGTAGTCACCCAAATATGCAGGGGCATGCCTATCCCTTAGAGGTCTCACGACTGCTTCAGGGACGGCCTTTTTACTGGTATGACGAGGACCGTCAATCACATGGTCGTTCTTGCCACAAACAGCAACTCTGCCTAAATTCCAGATTCTGTGGTCTGACGTTTTAACAGCATTTCTAAACTTTCTTATGACTTTTAACGGTTTAGAGAATTTAGCACCTGAAACACAGAAACCAGGTTTTCTAAACCTGACAATCACCCACAGCAACACAGGTGGTTTTGACCGCATGTCTTGTGTCATAATTTTCCTTACTCAGCTGACATTTACGATCTTCCCTATCCCTCCATGAGGAAAGATCGGGAAAAACTCCCCTGTCGGAGAGAAGTTTATTGACCCAAGGGGGTTCAAGGAAGGTATCAGCTTCTCTCCCACGATATACCAGGAAGGGTGTTTTCCCGGTCATTGTGTGAGGTGCAAAGCAATATACACACACACTCCTCAAAACTTCATCTTTCCAGTTTAGCCCACTCTACTTAGCTAAAGAAATTGTCTCTTTCAATACCTTGTTGAATCTCTCGACAGTTCCATTTGACTCTGGATGGTACAAAGCACATTTTTTATGTATGATCCCACAGTCAGCAAGGAAATCTTCCATTTCTTTGGAGACCAGCTGGACCCCATTATCTGTGAGTAATGTCCCAGGGATACCTTCTTTAGATATTAACCCTTTTAAAAATTCAATCACAGATTCAGTATTAATATTACGTACAAAAGCTATTTCTGGCCACCCCGAATACAGATCAATTGCAACAATAACAAACATACCAACCCCATCACCATGCACCGGCCCCAAGATGTCAAGGGCTATATCCTTCCAAGGACCAGTGGGATGAGTTCTTTTTTCCATTGGTTGTGTTCTAACTTTCAAACTCTTTTCACTAAGAGAACACTGAACGCACTTCCTTACCAGACGCTCAATCTGGATATCCATCCCTGGCCACCAGTATGTTGATCTCAGCCTCTCTTTGGTTTTCGAGATCCCCAAATGTGCCTCATGTGCCAGATCCAACAATTCTTTTCTTAGAACTAGAGGTGGGACTAACCGGTTACCTCTCCACAGCATACCCTCGCCACAAGAGAGCTGGTCCCTTACTGACCAAAAGTCTTTTACATCTAACCACTCTTGTTCCTTGTGGTGCCAACCGTCATGAATACGTTTAAAAATCTTTTGAATTACCTGATCTTCTTGGCAGGCAGAAGACCAGCGCTGTTGAGAGATGACCTTATAGTCAACACCGCACATGAAATCATGCAAATGACTAAAGTCAGGATCACATTGAGTATCAGAGAGGGTCGCAGGGACTGACCTTGATAAGGCATCTGCCACAAAATGTTCTGAGCCAGGCACATGTTTGACAGAGAAATCAAAACCTTGCAAACCAACAACCCACTTAGAAATTCTGGGAGAAATTAAATCAAAACCTTTGCTAGTTAGTACTTCGCACAAAGGCTTGTGATCAGTCCTAACCACAAAGGAGGTACCCCAAAGAAATTTCTTCAATTCTTTTACAGCCCAGTAGACTGCAAGGGCTTCCCTCTCGATTACAGAGTATCTAGACTCTGCATCCTTTAAACTTCTCGAAATACACATAATGGTGTTATCTGGATCTGTTCCCCCTTGATAAAAAACAGCTCCTAGTCCTTTTAAACTAGCATCAGTGCACACAATTGAGCGTTTTGATGGATCAAAATTCTTGAGTCTAGGAGCAATTTGCAATTTAGATTTTATATCATCAAACTCCTTTGCACACAATTCATCCCAGACAAACCTTTTACTTTTCTTGAGTAGCTTCCTCATATTAAAGGTAGATTCTGCAAAATTCTTAATAAACTTATTATAATATTCTGCCATCCCAAGAAAGCGCATAAGTTCTTCCTTAGATGAGGGAGCAGCTAACTCTTTAATGGTATCGACCAACTCATTCTTCGGGACAACACCGCCAGCAGTTATGGTATGACCCAAATAATCAATTTTGTCTAACCAAAACTTACACTTAGCTCTTTTGATGGTTAGATTGTGAGATGACAGCCTGTCTAAAACCTGACGGACCCTCTGAGCATGTTCTGTCTCATCACACCCATAAACCAAAATGTCATCTTGGTATACTGAGACTCCAGGGATGTTCTTCAAAACTCTCTCCATGACACGCTGGAACACGGATGCGGCTGAGACAAGGCCAAACGGGAGTCTCAGCAATCTAAAGGTCCCAAAAGGTGTCACAAAAGCGGTTAGGTCTCTAGGAGATTCATCAATCAAGATCTGATGGTACGCGGACGTCAAATCAATTGTACTGAAAACTCTTGCACCCCGCACCATGCTTAGTAACTCTGTAATATTCGGAAGTGGATACTTATCCACAAGTACGCATTTGCTCAGCTGCCTAAGGTCCACACATAATCTCAACGAACCATCAGCTTTTCTAGCTGCAACAACCTGAGCCAACCAAGATGTGCCCTCCACCTCCTCTATAATACCCTGGGACTTAAGTTTCTCGAGTTCTTTGAACATGTCATCTTTAACAGTGAAGGGAACACTGTGCACTCTACTTGATACAGGAACAGACCCTAAAAGCAGCTTGATCTTGTGGGTATACCCTTTCAGGCATCCAAGGTTATCTCCAAATACCTTAGGATATTCCTCCATGAGTTGATCTTGGAGAGAGGAGCATTGACCAACAGACTCAACCACACTTTTGTCTTTAAGAACAATAGAAGGAGTGCTGTTTGGGTCCAACATAACTTGCAAATCTTTTTGGTGCCATCAACTAATAATACTATCACCCTTCTTGGATACATAGATCTTACCGGAGGTGAATCGTCCCCCGTACTCTATAAGGCCAATAAAATAACCTCTTAACTCAATCGGGTCACCCCCATAAGAGGTTGGATGGATGTCAGCTTTAAGCAACTTGACTTTAGTTTGCAATTGTTCTTCAAAGAACGAATTGGATACAATTGTAATCTTCGCTCCGGAGTCAAAAAAAACCTTTGTTTGATGACCCTCTACCAAAATGTAATCCAAAGGGCCATCCCCTCCAACCTGGAGAACTATTTGACCACAATCAAAATCATGTGGATCAGATGAATGGGCATAATTAATCTCATTGACCTTTAGTTTGGAGGCTTTAATCCTACAAGCGACCGCAAAATGTCCCCTCTTTTTGCAATAGGTACACACAGCATTAAAGGCAGGACAAGATTTGTCGTTAGCCCAGTGTCCAAAATTATTGCACCTGTAACATCTATTACCCTTTTCACTCTGAGAGAGAGATTTACTCGTGCTACCTTGAATATGAGCTTTACTCAACGGCTTATCCTTTATTTGAGACTTCATTTGGGAATCACTTAGACTAGACTTTTCAGTCACCACAGTATTAACTAAAGACACTTCCTTGTTGAGATCCTTCTTTATTTCTTTAACACACTCAAAGGAATGTTCAATTCTCTTAGCCACTACCAAAACCTCATCCAAAGTGGGCTCATCCTTAAGCCATAATTCATCACGTATCTTCTCAGACACACAACCGAGCATAAATTGATCTCGGACCCTCTCTTCGATAAGAGCATTAAACTTACAGGTCGATGCCAAACGCCTCAGGTCAGTAACATAATTTTCAATGCTATCCCCTTCCTTTTGCATCCGCTTACCAAAATGATACCTTTCCAATATCATACTGACCTTTGGTAAGTAATGCGCATCTAACTTGTAAATACATATTTCAAATTCGTTCAGCAAACTCGATACACTGTCAGGAACGTCGGGAAGATGATCAAACACATCATGACCCTCGGATCCCAAACAGTGCATCAGCAATGCTGTTTTCCTCTCTATACTAAGAGAAGTTCCACAAACTCTAACGTACCGTTCGAACTCCTTCTTCCACTTGGACCATTTAATGGGGGATCCCCTGGTGTTTGTAAGAAAAAGGGTGCTGCTGTAAAGAAGAAAAAAAAATGCAAAGTCCAAACAAGTACGGAATGTATATACTTTGAACAAAACGGTGAAAATAAGAGTTTGCTGAATTTACTTGATTTTTTAGTCACACTGTAAAATAACTGCTGTGCGTGTCAGCGTAGTAAAAGTAAACACCACAAAGTCGTGTAACACTGTGTCTAAGAACTGTACTTGAAACGATTTCTGTAATAAATAATGCACACCATTATTATGTGTAACAGTTGTTGTTGGAAAATGAAATTTCTCGCTGCACACACGTAAAGCTGAGTGTCAGCATAAACACCAGTGTCGTTTTAAGGCTGAGTGTATCAGCGTGAGCACCAAAAATAACTCGCTGTGATGGAGCAGGTAGTACAAAATTTTGTATATCTCCCCCATTTTCTGCATGTTCATACTAATTAGAATAATCTATTAATTGTAATAATATTAATGTGTTTTGAGTGGTACCTAACCAACCTTACTAATGTATGAATTATACGTGGGATTTGCATTTTGCATGGCTAAAATAATTTGTAAACTAATATGCGAATGCATACTAATACTAGAAAAATAGAATATTGCATGATATATGTTGCTTTTTTGACGTAATTGTAAGTTGCACCAGATGACATCATTGGGTGAATATAAACGCTTTAAATGTCACCATTATGCTAGATAATCACACACACACATAGGGGAATTAGTGATGATTAAACATTGTATTCGTTATTTCCATGTTTTAATTACTTTTTGTGTTTGCTTTGCTTAAGTTGACCGATTGGGCCTATGACAAAATGGCCGACCAACGTACACGATGAGACAGCTACCATTCCACGAGGTTTCAGACCAATTGCGCATGCTCCAGGCTCCTGAACAAGTGGCCTCAAGATGACCTACACAGCCTGTACCCGAACAAGGTCGTGACTGGACTTTTGCCAAGAGCTTTAACAATGGACAATTTTGACAAACCGGATGGATCATGTCTGACAGTGTGACATCATAGACTTTGGGAAACCAAAACGGACGATCTTAATCAACCAAACAGAAGTGCCTAAAACTGACTTTCATTACATTTTGTCATTAATTTCATTATAAAAGATGGTAGACTAGTGAGTTGGGGGTAGCGGATCTTTTCCTGTTTCCTGACATTATGCTGACGCAGAGGACGGTGACACTGCTGGACAGCTGTTTCCCTGAATCTTTGACAGACTAAATTGCTGCCCATTTTCCTGATGAACTGAGGACTCTCAAACTGATGGGCATTGATTGATGCGTACACGCTTATGGTCCAGACCCAATTTTGGGACTGTAGTGTGCTGCATGACGACTTGATTGACTTAGAGGACGACTAATGGCCAGATTAGGTAAATATGGTGTTCTGTGGTTTGATTAACGTATTATTAAAATTTGCATTAATTAGATAAACAATATTATTAATTAACAAGCAAATGTGTTGGGTTATTTATTTAGAAGAAATAGATTAAGATTTGAATATAAATGAAGGAGGATTAAAATCACTTTTTCCAACTCAGCTAGGATAGGTCAGAATAGCGGTACAGTTGTAAGGAGAGACTGGCGATACACAGAAGACAGAAAATATGTATTCCAATCCACCAGAAAAGGAGAAAAAGTCTTGGGTGCCAATTACGATCCGGTAAAAAAATTCCCCGTGCGACTCGTATCCGGTCTTTTTACCGTACGAATCGTACAAGTGCCGTACGAACTGGCAATCACGATTCGCATGGTAAAAAGTCCATACGAACCGCATCGGGAATGATTTCCCACACGTCCTCGGGTCGGAAAATGTGTCCGACACGTCCTCGGATGATTTACCGTACAAACGTGAAAAGCGAAGTCCGACCGGGGAATCACGATCCGTCCCGGGCGTCCGAATGTACAACCGTATGGTTAAAAGACCGTCCGCACCGAACTCCTATAACAACCATGGAGACGTCCAAACAGGTGCCCGGTACGTGCCGTACCCCCCCCAGCCCCCGCATGTACGCGCCGTACCCTCCCCCAGCCCCCGCATGTACACGCCGTACCCCCCCAGCCCCCGCATGTACACGCCGTACCCCCCCAGCCCCCACATGTACGCGTCGTACCCCCCCAGCCCCCGCATGTACGCACCGTACCCCCCCAGCCCCCGCATGTACGTGCCGTACCCCCCCAGCCCCCGCATGTACGCACCGTACCCCCCCAGCCCCCGCATGTACGCGTCGTACCCCCCCCAGCCCCCGCATGTACGCGTCGTACCCCCCCAGCCCCCGCATGTACGCGTTGAACCCCCCCGTGTATGTACACCCGAGTACGTGTCGAACTGTACGTGTCGAAGCCCCCGTGTATGTACACCCGAGTACGTTCGAGTCGTACCCCCACCCGTGAATGTACAGTGCGTACCCCCAGCGCATAGCGCTGGGGGTACGCACCGTACATACACGGGTGGGGGTACGACTCGAACGTACTCGGGTGTACATACACGGGGGGTTCGACACGTACTCGGGTGTACATACACGGGGGTTCGACACGTACTCGGGTGTACATACACGGGGGGTTCGACACGTACAGTTCGACACGTACTCGGGTGTACATACACGGGGGGTTCGACACGTACTCGGGTGTACATACACGGGGGGTTCGACACGTACTCGGGTGTACATACACGGGGGGTTCGACACGTACAGTTCGACACGTACTCTGGTGTACATACACGGGAGGGGTTCGACGCGTACATGCGGGGGCTGGGGGGGGTACGGCGCGTACATGCGGGGGCTGGGGGGGTACGACGCGTACATGCGGGGGCTGGGGGGGGTACGGCGCGTACATGCAGGGGCTGGGGGGGTACGACACGTACATGCGGGGGCTGGAGGGGGTACGGCGCGTACATGCGGGGGCTGGGGGGGTACGACGCATACATGCGGGGGCTGGGGGGGGGTACGGCGCTTACCGGGCCACCTACTCTGGTCGTTTCGTGCTGTACTTCGCTTTTCCGGCACTTTTTGGGTGCCGTAAAAATATTGCCGTCCGGACTGCTGTCGGTTCGAATCGTACTTCCTGGGTCGTGAAACGCTGCCTGGAAGCGTCCCGACGTCACGTCGCAGCATTCCCGGATCACATTCGTATGCATATTTTCGTCGGTCGGTATTTTTTACGATTCGTACGGAAATGGTGTTTCCGTGCGAATCGTAATTCCATGTTTGTAATGTTTTACAACCGAGTACGAGTCGGACGGAGAATACGCTCCGACCGACGGTTCGTACCCGGTTTTTACCGGATCGTAATTGGCACCTCGGTTTGGGAAAATTAAGAAGTGGTTCAAAAAGGACAAACCGATTGTGACTAGGGAGGGACAGTTACTTCCTCCACCGAAAACCCCTGCATCCTTTATGGTTGCGAAATACGGATATCTTACTTGTATTTGGTTAGACAATTGGGTAAAGTACACTAAGAATGACGGAGTCTTGGCATTTCCAGAGCATGGTTCATTTAATTTAGCAGTTTTGAGAAATTTAAGAGAAAGAATGATGAATCTAGAACCGAGACCAAGAACGACACAGTTTGAAGCATTGAACGAATGGGAAGATGAAATGCATGACAGAGAGAGACAGAGGAGTGGCGGAAGATATAAGTATATGTTTGGTAGATATGGGCATGAGACAAATGATGAGAGAATGAGAAGGTGGCGGAATGCGAGTATGACTGTAGGTCTGTTTCCAGTAAGAACTGCTGAAGAAAATGGAGGTAGAAAATGCACAGAAAAAAGACATAATGTTGATCCAAGAGGGTATGGAGTGAATGAGTCGGAGGATGATGTTCTTGATTACATGTTTTTAAAAATCCACCTCCGTATCAACCGGAATCAGAAATGTTAACACCAAGTGCCCCAATGAGAGAAACTTTGTGAATCATTAAGACTGAACCAGTTCCCCAAGAATTAGGGAAAAATAATGCCATCAGAGAGACAGAGAGAAAATCAGAGGATAAAATGAGTGGTGAAAATTCGGCAGAATTAGCAAAAACAACTTTAGAATTAACTGAAAAGATAAGAGAATTAACTAAAAATTTAGAAGCTGTAACCGTTCCAGTGACTATAGGTCCTGTGAGGCCTATTTTTGATAAACAGAAAGATAGCGAACACTGTTTGACAGTTCCTTATAATAACAATAAACAGGCTGAGAAGCCAAAGCAGAGCCAGAATGAAAATCCATGGAGACAGACCATGAGTATGATCGAACCAAATGTTTCGAGTAACCCTTTTATAGGCCAAAATTTAGCGGAAAGACATGCAATGACAGTGGAATCAATATTAGAAATGCAGAAGGATTCAGAACGAGGTAATGTAGAAAAACCAGTAGGTCCATCTACGGAAGAATTAAGTGAATGGTTGAGAAGCTTGCAGAGAAAAGACAAAGAATCCCAATCAATAGATGTGGCCAAACTACGAATGGTACTGGAAGAGTTATGAACTATCCCCACAGGAAAAATTAAAAAACTTATCAAGATGAGGAATTACTATTTTTGCGCAAAAGTGTAACATGGAGAGCGAAAGACTAGAAGAAGTAGCAAATGAAATGGGTATAGATATTGAAAAGGTAAAGGCCTTACAAAAACCATATAGAATAGATTTCACTGAAAAAGATATTGAAAATTTGAACACCACAGGACAGATAAGTCAGATTAAGGAAATAATTATCTTGCTGAGAAAATGGGGAGATGGGGATAAATGGAGAAGCAGGTGGTACCGAAAATGAGATGATGCCCCAGATAAAACGTTTGCAGCATTCCCTGTAAGAGAAAAAGAAAGGGTAGTAACAGAATGCCCCATGAGAGAAATTCCAGGAGGAGGATATGTACATGTTCCATGGACAAGACAGGATATTTTGTCTTTTACAAATGATTTCCCTCGACTACGCGAAAAGCCTGTCGAGTGGTACAGGCAAGTAGACAGATTTGTAAAGTTGTCCAAAGTACTATGGATTGATCTGAATAGTCTATTTGACATAATAGTACCAGCAGATTTATGGACAGAGTGTAAATTAATGATAAATTGGCCAACACAGGAATACCCTAGGGATCCAAAGAAAGGGGCTCCTGATCCAGAGGTAATGAAGAAATATGAACAGGTTATTGCTTTTCTGAAAAACAAAGTACCTCCTAAAGAGACAGATTGGGTGAAAATTGACAGAACACATCAGGAAAGCAAAGAGTCAGTACATGCATATTACGAAAGGCTGATTTTGGCCTTCAAACAGTTTAGTGGAGATGAAAATTTGAGTGAATAGGATTTAAGTAATTTTGTATACAGATTTGTATATGGTCTACATCCAGAGATTAGTGAAATGATAACATACTGTAGACTGGCAAAATAAGAAAATAGACGAAGTATTGAGGCATGCAAAATATTTCAGTGATGAGATTGAAGCAAAACAGCAAAAATTAAAAGAAAAGGCTATGTGGGCACAAATAAAGGTAGCAGAGAGACAGGAAGCTCAATTAGCGGAACAAGTGAATAATACAAGCCCAAGACAAAAGTTCATTCTTGGTAAAGGTAAGGGAAATTTTAATATAGAAGAAGCTAAAAAGAAATTCCCATGTCATAATTGCGGTAGAATAGGGCACTGGAAATCCGAGTGTAAATTTCCCCCTTGTACTAACAATGAAAATACATCATTGAATCCACAGGTGCAGAAAGAGGTGAGTGGTCAACCGCAGCGATAGGAGCAGGTTGTAACCCAACAGAATCAGGTGCCAAAATCACCTTTTCCACAGAGCAAAAACTCCCAGAAATATAGTAACGAAAAAGGATTCTACAACGAAGAACAGGCAAATAAGCTGCCGCGCGCTAGCGCTGTTTCGCAGTATTGGCTACAACGCGATTAGAGTGATTCAGAAGAGGGTTATTGACGGTGCCGAAGGGAGGAAGAAGAGTTCGTACTTGGCTCAACTCTAGAAGTAGACCAGACAGGCCCATTTGTAGATGGGAAGATAAATAATGAAAGTATTACTTTCCTAGTTGATACTGGTGCTACTCGATCAACTGTCAGGTCAGCTGATGTTAAGAACCTTCCTCTCTCGGACGAAACGATCCAAACTTATCTTATTATTAAAACTTATCTTACAGAGCCAGTGAAAGTTAGCATAGGGAAATTTTCCGAAATGCACCGCTTTGTTGTGTGCGATAACAGTCCTGTGAATTTATTAGGTAGGGATTTGTTGTGTAAGACGAATTGCACTATATTCTGTACCCCTGATGGGATAGCCTTTGAGACCCCGGATGAAGATGTGTTGTATAGAAATGACAAAGGCATACAGGGAAAATGAGGTTACTGAAACCTATGTTGTATTTAACCCTGATGAATTACCTAAAGAATTGAAACAGTCTGTAAAAGCAGAAGTTTGGGAATTCACAGGCACAGGAGAAGATGTGGGATTAATGAGAAATGTAGATACAGTAAAAATAACAGTGAAGGAAGGAGTAAGCTATCCAAATGTCCCTCAATAAAAATTGACACCTGAAATAATTGAAGGAGTTACTCCTGTGATTGAAAAAATGATAAAACAAGGCATTCTGAGAGAAATAATGAGTAGTCCATGTAATTCACCAATTATGGGACTGAAAAAGCCTAACGGGAAATTCAGGATAGTACAAGATCTGAGAAAAATAAACAAAATTGTTGTGTCTTGCTGTCCTATTGCACCAATTCCATCTGTGATTTTGTACCAGATTCCCCATGATGCAGAATGGTATACTGTGATTGATTTATGCCATGCTTTCTTCTCCATCCCATTGCATCATGACAGTCAGCACATTTTTGCGTTTAATTTCGGCAAGCGTATTTTGGCTTGGTGCCGAATTCCACAGGGGTATACAGAAAGCCCCTCAATATTTAATCAGCTATTGAAGAAGTCTCTGGAAAGTCTAGAAATGCCCTAAAATTCAGCGTTAGTTCAATATATCGACGACCTTCTTGTGGCGTCGAAAACCCGTGAAGCATGTGAGACAGACACAATAGCATTGCTGAATCATCTGGCAGATGGAGGACATAAAGTGTCACCATCAAAATTACAATTTTGCAAGAAAGAAGTACAATATTTAGGCCACAACATCGAAAAGGGACTGAGAAAGATAACAATAGACAGAATCAGGATCATAAAAGGAATGAGAGCACCCATGACCCAAAGAGAGGTGAGAATGTTTCTTGGAATGGTTGGATACTGTGGTCAATGGATCAGCACTTTTTCGTTGATTGCAAAACCTTTGGTACGATTGACAAGAAGTGATGTGAGAGATCCCATTGATTTGAACAAAGAAGAATTGGCAGCTTTTAAACGATTGAGAGATGGGTTGTGTGAAGCACCTGCATTAGGTATGCCTGATTATGAGAAAGAGTTTGAGTTGTCCTGCAGTGAGAGGAATGGATGTGCACTCTCTGTTCTAATACAGAAGCATGGAAACCTAAGGAGACCAATTGCATATTTCTCATCTATGCTGGACCCAGTAGCAGTAGCCCTACCTGGGTGTTTGAAAGTAGTGGCTGCTACCTGCCGGAGTTTGGAACAGAGTGAAGGAATTGTAATGGGATATCCTGTGAAAGTGTTTGTACCTCAGGATGTGGCAATCCTTTTGACAAGGAGTCGCACTCAGTATATGACACATAGTCGGCTGACTAACTATGAGAAAGTCATATTAGGTGCAACGAACGTAAGTCTAGTGAGATGCTTGAATGCAAATCCTTCAACATTGCTGCCTGATCCTGAGAATGTAGAAGTCAGATATGAAGCAGATCACGACTGTCTGGACGTACTAGATTTCTGTACAAAACCACGACCTGACATAAAAGATGAACCTTTATCATAAAGTGATTTTGTCATGTTTGTGGATGGGTCTTGTTTGAGAACAGATGATGGAGTGTTGAGTGCAGCTTATGCGGTATGCACAGTTGCAACAGTAATGTAAGCGTCCTACTTGAAAAGAGTAAAATCGGCCCAAGTAGCTGAACTTGTTGCTTTGACTAGAGCATGCAAAATTGGGAAAAGTGTGAGAGTGACTGTGATAACTGACAGCCAGTATGGCTTCGGAGTCGTACATGACTTCGGTCAAATATGGCTGCAGAGAGGGTTTTTGACATCAAGTGGCACTCCTATTAAGAATGCTGAAGTGGTTGGAAAATTGCTTGAGGCGATACAGCTGCCTAGGCAATTGGCTGTGAAGTGTGCTGTCCACAGTCAAAGTGGTGATTACATCGCCACTGGCAATAAATATGCCAATGACATGGCACAATACTGTGCACGAAATCAGAATTCCATTAACAGGGCCAAGAAGAAAGAGGTAATTTCTTATTCTTTGATGTTTACTAACATTGTGGGTACCTGGGAAGAAGTGAGACAATTACAGGAAGAAGCAGGAGATGAGGAAATGAAGCAGGATGTGCACCAAGAGAGAAGGATCGTGTGTGGGTCTATCAGGATGGAAGACCAGTTATGCCTGATAGCATGATGTCTTCAATGGCACGGATGTATCATGGTCAGGGACACATAGAGAGAGATGCTATGATCAGGTCATTTAAGCAGACCTGGTACAATGCAAAATTCAGACTTGTAGCAGAAAGTCTTTGTCAGAGATGCCTAATATGTCAGCAATACAATCCTGGAAGAAAGACAGTAGTGAGCCTAGGAACAATAGGTCGAGAAGGAGCATCTTTTACCAGAATGCAAGTGGATTTCATTGAGATGCCTCCCTGCAACAGGTTGAGGTATGTTCTAGTTATGGTCTGTCTGTATTCAGAGATGGGTAGAAGCATTTCCAACAAGAAGAAATGATGGAATGACAGTGGCAAAATTACTTTTGAGGGATTTTATCCCTAGATTTGGATTCCCAGTAACTATTGAATCAGACCAAGGAGGACATTTCCATAATGAGATCATAAAATTGATTTGTGAAGCATTGAATGTACAGCAAAAACTACATTGTGCCTATCGCCCAGAGGCTTCTGGTGTGGTGGAACAGATGAATGGTACTATCAAAAACAGAATAGGGAAAATGTGTTTAGCCACTGGTATGAAATGGCCTGATGTCTTGCCTCTGGTACGCATGACTATTAGATCAATTCCAGACAGAACCACAGAATTGAGCCCCCATGAAATTATCATGGGACGGGCGATGCGACATGTGTTCATACCAGTCAACAAGCTGTTGCCTATAACTGATGACATGGTGTTGGATTACTGTAAAAGCCTGGCTGACGCAGTTCATTCTGTGTTTCATCAGGTTGGAGCGGATGCCACCACCCTTGAAAAGAAGCAAGCCCATGATCTGAGCCCAGGAGACTGGGTAAGAATAAAAGTACACAGAAGAAGAAACTGTTTGGTTCCAAGGTGGGGAAAACCACGACAAGTCATATTGACCACAACAACAGCTGTGAAGTGTGCTGGACTGAAAAACTGGATTCATGCAAGTCAGACATTGAGAATTCCAAATCCAGTGGATAGCACAGAAAAAGCAGTATTTTGACGAATCAGAATCCAGTACTGAATCAGATGACGGAGAGCCAAAAACAAAAGAAAACCCTGAAAGGGGGGAATCAGAACCAAGTCTAACATTTGTCCCCAGAAGTATTTCCTTGAGAAGAAGGTTACAGATTTCTGATCCTAGCTCAGACTCAGAGACTGAACAAGGAACTCAATGTTCTAAGAAAAGACAAAGAAAAAAAGACAGTGAAGAAACAATAAAAGAAATTACTGAAAGAGAAGTTCCAGATGAAAGATTGAGAAAGATTCCACCTGAAATAACACATTTAGATGGACAGGTGCTAGATACAGAGAGAGAGGGAAAGATTACTGCGGAAGAACCCCGAGGAGGTGTAGGGAACTCCAACATTCAGTCAGAAGTAGGGACAAGTAGTCAGCAGGAAGATTGCTTGCCGGAGATACGAGGAGGGACAGAAGTAGGAAAAACAAAAGAAGTGGTGGAAAAATAAACTGTTGAGAGTAAAAAAGCAAATTGAAACAGAGTCAGAGGAAAGCGAAGATGAAGTACCTGAAGGTCGAGTTCTAAGAAAGAGAGCTTGGAAAACTGAAAGGAATGATAAAGGAAGAAAATTGAAAAGAACAATAAAAGACGACGTTTGGCTGAATAAAGTAAAAAGACTGAGATATCGACTGACACAAGTACATTCACCAAGGGCTGAACAGGTGAATGAAGTGACGAGTCAGGAGAAATTAAAAGACGAAGAAACCATTGTAATCAAAGAAAGCAAAAGAACAAGAAAACCCAACCAGAAGTATAAGTCACCAGAATGGACGTATGTGGCCCTGGCTGAAGTGAAAGAAGAGGCGGATAGCCAAGGAAATTCAGAGGTGATTGTGCCAGAAGTGGTTGAGGAGGACGAAGAATCAGAAATCCTGAGAGTTATCTTGTCCGATATTGGAGAAGAAGCGGATGTTCAGGACATTCTGTATTCAGATCATGAGGGAAAGGCGAAAGATGATGAGATGCCAAACTTAAGGAGACCAGAAAGCTGCTAATGGAAAGATAACAAAATACGGAAAAAGACAAAAACTGGTAGAACCAAGTACTTAGAGCCTTGGGTTAGACGAACTAGTTGTGAAGTAGAAGAGGCTAAGTCAAAAGACACTGTACGTTTCAATAAAAATGGCAAACACAGATAGTAGAAAAGATAGATGTATATTTTTGCGAAGATGGTGTAAAATTTGTTGTTGTTGTACAGGATTACTAATGCTTCTGTGGAGCATACTTGCTCTCTTGATCTCATTTAAGGTTACTATAGGTACAATAGAAGGATATAGTGAAAACAAAACTAATATAGAAAAGATTCAAAAGGTAGTTCCGACTAGAATAGATAAAAACTATTTACACAAAGACAGGTCTATAACCGATTTTTCTAATAATGTGTTTTCGAAATTATTGTATGAATATGTAAAGACAATGGACGGAAAGGACTGCTACATTCGTATGCAGTTACCTGCCTCTGTATCGGAGGGAGTGACTTATCACCACCTTCCAGTAACTTATGGAATAACATGTAGTGTAATAGCTAGTTTATTTTATCAAACAGGGAAATTAGAGTATTATTCTCAAGTGTAGATAATATATTTTCACAAGTACCATCAATTAACAAGCTAAACAAGGTAAAACCTGCAAAGGTATTAGGTGAATTTTTCTTAGAGACTAAAGAACTAACATTAGAATATATAATTAAAAACAATTTGACTCGCAGTTTAAAGAAAGAGGAAAAGACATTTTTAGATATGGTTGAAGAAAGGAGACTGAAAATGCAAAGATAGGCATCTGAAGGAAAGGTGGAGAAGACAGTCTGGGATGTAGAAATGGAAAAACACTTGAAAGGTAAAGATAGTCCAACTATGGCTTTAGATTGGCCTCAGAAAGGGAAATTGTGTATAAGAAGGAATCAAACTGCATATGATACTTATTTTGTAGGTAATAGTGAGTGCCATGATACATACCGAATCATGGTTGGATGGGGATTTAAAGGTGGAAAAGATCCAGTTTTTCCTGGATTATATTTCATTTGCGGGAGCAAGGCATATTATCGTTTGCCAGACCATTGGTATGGCACATGTTATGTAGGCCTGGTTTTCCCGAAGATTTTTCATATGGATAGAGGAGAAGATGGTGTACATAGTTTAGGTAGTTATTTAGCACGTAGTAAGAGAGAATCTTGGACAGAAATTTTGGGTGACATCTTTGGAGCATTGATACCAGCAGTGGGAATATCTCTGAATACAAACAAAATTAGAAGACTTTCAACAGTAGTGGATCGCTTGTCAACAAGCACCGCTGGAGGCTTTTTATTGGTAAACACTGAAATGGTTGCCATGCGTGCCATGGTAATGCAAAATCGACTTGCCCTTGATATATTATTGGCAAAAGAGGGTGGAGTCTGTGGAATGCTGAAAGTTCAACATTGTTGTACTTACATTCCAGACGAAAGTAAAGATTTAAACATTTATATTAAAAATATAACTGAACTGCAAGACGAAATTGCACCACTGGAGGTTGAAGGTGTTTGGGAACGATTTGAAAGAACATATTAGCTATTAAAGATTTCTTAGTGGACTTCAGTAGTACTTTTGTAGGTAACATCTTATTTCCATTAACCTGTGTGATTTTCATAGTATTAATAATAAGATTAGGGTGTATCTGTCATAAAGGGAATAAAAGTCAGAAAAAGATAAAAGGAAAAAATTTAAGGAGGAAAAGTAAGAAACAAGAGAGAGAATTTGAAGAAATAGAATTAGAGGAAGTTAAGGAGAGTATGTATAAGTCAGCGAAAAGAGAAGAGACACGGGAAACTGAATTATGAATACAAATAAGAAATCACTTTGGAACTCCATAAAAGAAATACAAAATTTTGATGGTGTGGTGATATAATCACCGAAGGGGGGATTGATGGAGCGGGTAGTACAAATTTTGTATACCTCCCCCATTTTCTGCATGTTCATACTAATTAGAATAATCTATTAATTGTAATAATATTAATGTGTTTTGAGTGGTACCTAACCAACCTTACTAATGTATGAATTACACGTGGGATTTGCATTTTGCATGGCTAAAATAATTTGTAAACTAATATGCGAACGCATACTAATACTAGAAAAATAGAATATTGCATGATATATGTTGCTTTTGTGACGTAATTGTAAGTTGCACCAGATGACATCATTGGGTGAATATAAACGCTTTAAATGTCGCCATTATGCTAGATAACTACACACACATAGGGGAATTAGTGAGGATTAAACATTTTATTCGTTATTTCCATGTTTTAATTACTTTTTGTGTTTGCTTCGCTTAAGTTGACCGATTGGGCCTATGACAAAATGGCCGACCAACGTACACGACGAGACAGCTACCATTCCACGAGGTTTCAGACCAAGTGCGCATGCTCCATGCTCCTGAACAAGCGGCCTCAAGATGACCTACACAGCCTGTACCCGAACAAGGTCGTGACTGGACTTTTGCCAAGAGCTTTAACAATGGACAATTTTGACAAACCGGATGGATCATGTCTGACAGTGTGACCTCATAGACGTTGGGAAACCAAAACAGACGATCTTAACCAACCAATCAGAAGTGCCTAAAACTGACTTTCGTTACATTTTGTCATTAATTTCATATAAAAGATAGTAGACTAGTGAGATGGGGGTAGCGGATCTTTTCCTGTTTCCTGACGTTATGCTGACGGAGAAGACGGTGACACTGCAGGACAGCTGCTTCCCTGAATCTTTGACAGACTAAATTGCGGCCCATTTTCCTGATGAACTGAGGACTCTCAAACTGATGGGCATTGATTGATGCGTACACGCTTATGGTCCAGACCCAATTTTGGGACTGTAGCGTGCTGCATGACGACTTGATTGATTTAGAGGACTACTAATAGCCAGATTAGGTAAATATGGTGTTCTGTGGTTTGATTAACGTTTTATTAAAATTTGCATTAATTATTATTATTAATTAACAAGCAAATGTGTTGGGTTATTTATTGAGAAGAAATAGATTAAGATTTGAATATAAATGAAGGAGGATTAAAATCACTTTTTCCAACTCAGCTAATTTGATCCATCGGCTAAGTGGAAGGAATATCTCGAGGTTCAGGATTAAGATGTGCTGGATTAAGGATATTCAGTGTATGTTTATGTAAATAAATTTCCTTTAGGTTATAAGGTATTCTTTTCACGTCAGCGTTTGGAACACTTATCTCTCCCGTAAGAGCAGACCAATGAAGTGTGAGTGTTGGTGTTATGGGCCCCATCAATGAATGTATTGAGTGAATGCGTTAGTGTGATATTTGGTCTGTGACGAAGGGAGGATTTGAAATTCCATGCTGCAACAGCTGCACACACATATAAAGCTGAGTGTGTCACAAAGGTTGTTGTCCGTTGTATTGCCATAGAAATCTTAGTTGCACACACATGGAGCTTGACGTGTCAGCGAAGCAAAGTTAGCCAAAATGCATTTCAAATGGATCAGCAGTGTATCAGTCAAAGGTGAAGTAAATTTGTTGTACACACGTAAAGCTGAGTGTGTCAGCGTGAGCACTAAGGCGTTATTTTGTTGGAAGTAAAACTGAGTGTCATCAAACAGGTAAAGAGCTATGCCATACGCACACGAAGCTGTGCGTGTCAGCGAGCACTCAGCAGCATCAGAAACAGCAGTGAGGCCTGGTTGCCTAGGTAACCACGGGTTGAGAGACGGGAACACCACCAGGAGGCCTTGCTATTGTGACGTGTGCGTTTCTCCCAGCTGTACTGTGCGTTCCAGTGAGGATGGGAACGTGAGGGCGACGTGCATTCCAGCAAAGCATGCGCAGAAAACCAATGACGGAAGAGTAAACATCACAGGAAGGTTGAGAGCGCTGTGCGGAATGGCGGTGGTCGTGCGTTTCAGAGCGTTTCAATGACGAAGTGAAGACCGTTAGGAGCACAGACAGCAGAGGAGGTGCGAGCAGGTATCGTTAAGTGTTACGCACGATATATATGTCCACAAAATTAGAAATATTTATAGAATCGCTTGTGCCAGACGTAGCGTAAATATCCACACACTACTGAGGAAACAGGTGCTATAATTAGCGGAGAGCGCTGGAACATTGCCAAGTCTTACTTGTTTCTTCTTTAGAGCAGCAACTCGTTTGTAAGGTAGCCCCTTGTAAGTAGTCCGCGAAGTGTTGAGGATGAGATAAGATAGGTGAGGAAACTTGAAATTGTTGGTGTTGAGCTGTTGAAGATCCTGTTGGGGTTCCCAGTCGTCGCCAGTATTAAAAAGTGGATTCTCCAAATGATGACAGGACAGGAATAGGCCTTTTGGATATTTAATGTAAGATATCAGGATAAACAGCTCAGCCACCCAACTGCCACTGGCTCTCCTCGCATCTGAGGCTCACATTCTAAGCATCTACCAGAGGCAATACACCATTCTAGAACACAGGGATGTCACAAGGCAACATGGGGAGCTAAAAGAGAGATGCTCATAACAATATGAGAATAAGCAACATTACAACACAGGAGAACTCCCTCCTCATCAGATGTCGTTCCCACCATACATCTTCACATCTCAGATTGAGCATGACTGCAGTCAACGTGTCCACCATGCCTGGTTTGGTCAGCACTATGTGGGGGTTGAATGTCCATATATGCGTCTACGAATCAATTAAAGTCTCCCACCTACAGCAGCTGTTCAACCATACTGTTCGTCACTAGTGATTGCATTAGTGGGGAAAAGGCCCTATCATCGACACTGGGTGCATTGACATTCGGAATAGTTATATCAACACCATCTAGCACTACCTGACCTGGGCATACCATACAGACCCTGTGTGTTTGCCTCTTTGTAAGTTGTGTGAAAGGGGACCTTGGGTGCCACCGAGACCAACATCCCATAAGCGTAGTAGGAGAAAGTGGACTTAATCAATTGCCCCCTCCATCTTTTCTTCAGTTTTTCTGCCGCACTCTCTGTGAGGTGCATTTCCTGTAGGAATGTGATGCTCACTCCATTGCATCTTAGATGAAAGTGGGCCCTATTTACTTTCACATAGTTACCCAGAGCGCTGATATTCCATGTGACAATCTTTTAGTTCTTTACCATGCAGACAAGTAGTACCCCACCCCCAACAGCATCTCTTATCCGCTCTTTCCCACATGCCAAACCTCCCTCTCTGTCCATTCTGCATACTTGTATGTGTTGTTCGAACCTTCCAAATCATGGCATGTACCTTAACATAAACAAAATCGCCCCTCCTCTTCCCACCCCAGACAATTTTACGACAACAATAAAAAAGCTGGTCTTGATCACCACCATTCTGTGCCAGATTGGCCCAGATATCCCCTGCCTCCTCCCCACTGTGAACAAACTAGCTGGTATGTTGCCCCAGTGACTACTCCCCAACCCTTACGTAGTAAACTAATCTAAACCCCCTGTAATGCAGAGGCGAGTCAGAACGGCGTTTTCCATCCCCCAGATGGGGCAATGGTCCTAACCAGGTCTCGCTCCGGCTGCCCTAATGGTGTCCTAAATGGATTCGCCTGTAGTAGTCAATACAGAGAAGCAATACAGTTCAGACTCCCACAGAACAAATTGTCTGGATGGAACGCCCCATTGCCACGCATGCTGGAGTCTCATGTGGCTTTCTCGTACCATGCTCTCCCTCCCCCTCAATGCGCTTACACACCAGGACCATGGGCAGGCGTCAGCACCAAGATCTAGATACCAACCTTACTCGAATTGGGGTTCAGCAGTTCCAGATGGAGTCGGGACCGGGTCCTTCTCCCCAATGCTCTGTGTGCATATCAGGCTGGCACAGTTCATCTGTACATCTGCACATCTGCGAGCGTTCCATCCTCCAGCACACTTTGATTCATTATTCTGTAGCGCCTTCTGCCTAAGATTGTCCCTGGGTAACTCCAGTGTGCTGCTCTCTGCCGCTCCCTGCATCTTCCCCGTCCAGTCCTCAGCGAGTCACGTTCTTCTTGTGGTACTTTGTACCATCGTTCACGCCAGCCCAAGGCCTCCTCAGGTTGTTCAAAGAAATGGGTTTTATCCTGCGCAACCACTCAGAGTCATGCAGGGAACAACAGCATGCACCACACTCCCATTGATCTAAGTTTCTCTTTGATCTCCATGAATGACTTTCTCTGGGATTGTACTCGCTGAGTATAGTGTGGAAATATGGCGATGTTGTGAGTTTCATATTTCAGCATCCCTGCTTCCCGGACCGTTTTGAGGATGCATTCTCTCTCGCGATAATTAAATATCAAGGCAAAGAGGGTCCTCAGGAGGGCACAACGCCAGTGCACTGTGAGCTTGCCCCACTGCGAACATGCAAAATAGGCACTCTAGTTTGAGAGTATTAAGAATCCAGTTATGCAGGAAGGATTACATTGAGGTACTCTCCACTCTTTCCAGGGACCCCACAAGCCACACATTGTTATAGCAGGAGCTGCCGTCAGTGTCCTCTGCCCCGTCTTACCGCATCTTTGCAGTGACCTAGTTTTGTGACTTGTTCCACCAATTGTTTGCTTTGTGATCGTTACTCTCCCCGCAACATTTCTGGGGTCTGCGGGCAGGAGGCCCTCCTCAAACACCACTGTATCAATCTTGTTTTCCAGTATGGTGTGGTACCCCTGAATCTCTTCCATCAATGCTGCTCTTGAGTGTTCATCCTCCGACTCGGGAATCAGGACACCTGTCTGAGGCATGCTGCACAGCGGAAGTCCTTGCAGCAGTGCATACTGGCAGTCTCAATCAAAGACTTTCTGGGAAAGCACTTTAAGTCTGTTGTAGTAGAGGGTACAAATACGGGACACGCAGCTGCTTTGGGGGATAGTCCTCTGGAGGCTCAAGTCACTTTTGTGAGGAAGAGTCTCAGGTCCAAATTGGGTCCCTAGGAGTGATACATCCGAGACTCTCCTCCTTGCCCTGCCTGTTTTGGTCTTCAGAGCTGAGTTTTGTGTGCTCTGAAGAGGAGTCAAGGTCAGGAGTGGAGAGTACTATAGAGGTCTAACGTCTGATGGTCACTTCAGGAGGGCGCAACAAGGTGGACCCAAGACAGCAGAAGGTGGTTCCTGTGGTGGTAATTGTGTTACTCTGCTGGCCCCTGGGTATCTTGTCTTTCCCCAATTTCTACTCCATGGCTCTGCTCTGCGCCACTCTCCGGTGTGCCTACGCTTGTCCCTGATGTGTATGTTGTGTGCAAGTACATCTTCACACTCGTTTGGGCTGTCCGGGGCCACAGTCACCCTAATTCATGCAACAGTCCCCACTTCAGACCTCATCCCCATCTGCAGCCATCCGTCATCATGCACACACAGAGCCTGTGCATGACACGTCAGGCAGCGCAGGGGTGGGAGGAGGCTCTCTCTCTCCTATTTTGGTGTGAAACAATTTGAGAGCCTTAAGTTCTACAGGGAAGTAAAAGTACACCATGATACAGAATGAATCAGGCGGACCGGAGAGGGAGCGGAACGGAGCTGAGTGACAGCTTCCCTTCGAGGGTTTACCTTGTGGAACACACCATGCCTGACAAACCCATACTCGCTTTTGCTGCTCTGCGAGTGTCTAGTGTGCCGGCATGTCAGAGGTGTTGAGAGAAGAAGCGGAAACAGTGGAGGAGGCAGCGAGTCACGCCCTGCAGAGGTGCGGAGGTGCATTCTTGTGCCCTGGCTGACAGTCACATTCCGACTTTCCTGCGCTTTGCCGTGCCCAGACTGGTACGGCCCGTGGAAGATTGCAGTAAAGGCGCCCGTGTGGCATAGGACGCCTGGCTGACGGCGTTGTCGTGGAGGCTGGGAGAGTCCTGGTGGAGCGGAGCCTGGGTCCCCGGCGGGTGCTCTTGAATGCCGTCATTTTGGACTCTGTTGAGTGGACTCTGCTTGCCCTGGGTGCGACGGGGTGTTCAGCTGTGATCCTGAGCTGCGGCCAGGGAATTAGAGGAGAGCTGCCTGCTTGGCGATGAGTACTTTAAGGTGGGTGCTCAGAGGAGTCAAGCACTGTCGCAGAGGAGGCAAGTCAGTGATCAGTAGCTTAGACAATGTGTAATACCAGGAGTGAAACACTAGGAGCGACAATCTGACACTAGTACAAGGTACGGCCCCGTGCCTGAACCAGACCCAGTGCAGTTGTTACTATTGGCCCCAGTTTTGGCAACTGGGATATATCAGGGAATTGGAAAGCCAGCTGGGAAGGGGAGCATTGGTTTGAAAAGACCTCATATGAATCTACTTGGAGTGGAAACATCAACTGTCTGACATGGCGGTGTGTTTCGGGTGCGACGCCGGTCACTATATGCTTCTAGAAGTTCAAAAAAACTTTAAGTATATTGGTATATCTATAAAAGCAGCAACCCAGCAGGTCATATCAGCGTGGGGGATAGAAGATTGAGCTTAGCCCATACACATTAGGAGGGGCTACAGGCATAGCTAGCTTGCTGCAGACCTCACCTGGAAAGGGGTCAGGCAGTAGGTTAGTAGTTAATCTTGTTGGCTTTCTGTGCTCAAATTGTCCTAACAGTGAGGAAACTCCATAAGAGGCTGCAAGAGATCAAAAGACTGTGGGCTATAACTTGAGGAGTTATCAGGTCGTAGGGTTCTAACTGCCATACTGCTGCAGATCCCGACTGCTGCAGATCCTGACTAGAGGTGGACAGGCAGCAGTCAAGAGATAGCACTGCGGTGCGTTCGTGCCCCTAAAATCCATTAAGAGAAACCACCAGTAGCACGTTTCGATATCAAACCTCTTCAGGGGCCTGCTCCTCCACCCAATGAGCAACATCAACTACACGGATACAAGTGAATATCTTACAAAGTAATGAAAGTAATTGCTGGTAACCGATTGGCAAAGTGCTTGCAAGCAAGTGGAGCTAAGTCCACTGCATTGGGATCAGGAAAAAAAATTCAGCATGGGGGACGTAACAACACAAGGATGTGTGTATGGACTAGTTTAAATAGCACCTTTAAGCAGCTTTTAAGTAACAGCTGAAGGTCCAAGTTATTTGCAACCTATTGGCAAAAGATGCCTCCCTTGAGGAAAAAAACGCAGTAAAAAGAAAGAATGAAGTAACGAAGAGAAAGCTGAAGCTGAGTAAAGGAGAACCTATGCTTTCCCCCTCTCTTGATGAAGCCCAAGTAGGATCCTTGGGAACTCCAGGGACAGACACGGCTCTTCCATCAGCCAAATCACTGGCAGTCTCAATCAAAGACTTTATGGGAAAGCACTTTAAGTCTGTTGTAGTAGAGGGTACAAATACGGGTGCTTTGGGGGATAGTCCTCTGGAGGCTTAAGTCACTTTTGTGAGGAAGAGTCTCAGGTCCAAATTGGGTCCTTAGGAGTGATACATCCGAGACTCTCCTCCTTGCCCTGCCTGTTTTGGTCTTCAGAGCTGAGTTTTGTGTGCTCTGAAGAGGAGTCAAGGTCAGGAGTGGAGGGTACTATAGAGGTCTAACGTCTGATGGTCACTTGAGGAGGGCGCAACTGATGCAGAAAACATAACATCGTTTTTTCGAAGCATCTCTTGCAACAAATGAGACATTGAGAATGGAGGCCGGAGTTTTAAAGGACATCCTGTTTGAACTAAAATAAATATTTGCTTGTATGCCCTCATTAGTAAGATCAGTAATTACTCAGCCAGCGTCCAATGAGGGGCTGTTAGTTCAAGAGGAACCAGAACACACAACAGTTTATGTGTCTAAAAGGCCAAATCTGGTGAGGAGAAGGAACAGTGGGTGGGCAACATGCTGGTGTTTGGAAAAATTGAAAGGGAGGGATAGGAGTCGGAGCTTAAAAGTAAGATCATGAGCCCCAAAAGCACAGGCAAAAACAAGCCAGTGTGCCACCTGTACCATCACTGCCCACCCCGATAAAGAGGCAGCAAGGTCTAAGAGGGGCGGGATCCAAGAAGATGGGGTTGTTAAAAATGAGTAAAGGTGAGGGTCTAGTTGGTCCTGTTAATCCACAGAAGGGCACTAGGCCAAGGAGAAGTGCATACCCCAACAGAGATTCTAAGGAAGAGAGCCCCTATGTGTGGAGAATAAAGAACCCTGAGGTCCTAAGGGTGCCTCGATTAGTGTCAACTCCAGATGAGGTAAACACTATGCATAGATCGTCACAAGCAAAATATGTGTATCTAGAGGTGACCCGGAGTGGGAAAAAGCAAACAAATGGAGGCCCCTAATCAGGTCAAGTATCTTGCAATATTCTCATACTGCAAGGTACTGGAGGAGGTCGTATTTAGAGACATCGAATACATAGCCTTCATACGGTCCAAAGCAGATAGAGAGGTAATGAAAGTTTGTTTCACTTCTCCAGTATTTGCTGATCTGGTACTAGAAGCAGGGGATGATTTGAATACATTTGGTTTAAGAATAGTGAAGGCAGCCGAGGTGGAAACGCCCTGCTCCAAGCCACCAATGTTGTCAAATCAAGTGGGCTTAAGTCAAGCAAAGATATACCCAGTGAATGGGAGATATGTAAATCTACCCTGGTTAGTGGGGATGAATTGCGGAACCCTGAAGGTCACAATCCCATCCCAGGAAATGGAGTGTTTGACAGATCTGTTCCCTGTACATAATAGGTGTGCACATCTAAGTGTTGATGGGGAGACTACTCTCTCACTGAGGACAGATAGATTAGGGAATCAACGTACCTGCCGGTTTGGGGGATGTCCCCTGAAATGTAGACGGATTAAAAATCTAAGAAGAACGACAGAGCTTTCACATATAAGGGAAGGGAATGAGATCATTTACTTCCAGGAGACATGGTTGGAGGGTGAGGATTTTCATCAAAACGGTTTTATGCATTTTATGAAAGATGGAATCGAATCGGACCTGGGGCGGGTGAAAGGCGGATTATTGAGATTGGTATCCACCAAAAGTATTAGGGGGGGCAAACATAATTAAAACAAGCATCGATTTGGTTTTAGCTTGCTCACTGGATCTTTATGAGGGCTGTATGAGACAAAAAAAGCTCATAGTTGTGAATGTTTATATAAATCAGGAGGACTCTTGGAATGAGTCGTGGGAAGTGTTTCAGAGAGATCTTGTAGAATTAACTGAGCTCTCGGGGGAATATCTGATTCTCCTATTAGGGGATTTTAACCTAAGCTTAGATCCAAGGAAGGCTGATTCTCTGGTTTTAGACATGTTAGAGCATGGGTACTCACAAACTTTCTCTCGGGGACCAAATTTACAGTGTGGTTTATGGCCGAGGGCCGCACCGGTGGGAGCGGGGGCAGTAGGGTGAGGGGGCGGGGCTAGAGCAAAAAAAAAACTATGCCCATGAGGTTGAACACAGGCCCCTGCAGCAGATGCCTTCGTCCACTGAGCCACCAGGCCCGGCAAACAAACATCTCTCTCTCTATTTATCTATCTATCTATCTCTCTCTCTCTCTCTGTCTCTGTCTCTCTCTCTCTCTCTGTCTCCCTCCCTCTCTCTATCTCTCCCTCCTTGTCTCTATCTCTCCCTCCCTCGCTCTCTCCATCTCCCTCCCTCTCTCTATCAATCTCTCTCTCTCCCTCCCTCTCTCTCTCTCTCTCTCTCTCTCTGTCTCCCTCTGTCTTACTCACTCTGCTTGTCCCCCTCTCTATCTCTCCCTCCCTCCCTCTCTCTCTCTCTGTCTCCCTCTCTCTGTCTCCCTCCCTCTCTCTCCCTCTGTCTCCCTCCGTCTGTCTCTGTCTCCCTCCGTCTCACTCACTCTGCTTGTCTCCCTCTCTCTCTCTCTCTCTCTCTCTCTCTCTCCCTCCCTCCCTCTCTCTCTCTCTCTCTCTGTCTCCCTCCCTCTGTCTCCCTCCCTCTGTCTCCCTCTGTCTGTCTCTGTCTCCCTCCCTCTGTCTCCCTCTGTCTGTCTCCCTCTCCCTCCCTCTGTCTCCCTCTATCTGTCTCCCTCCCTCTGTCTGTCACCCTCCTCCCTCTGTCTCCCGCTGTCTGTCTCCCTCTCTCTGTCTCCCTCCCTCTCTCTCCCTCTGTCTCCCTCTGTCTGTCTCCCTCCCTCTCTCACCCTCCTCCCTCAGTCTGTCGCCCTCCTCCCTCTCTTTATCTCTCCCTCCCTCTCTCTATTTCTCCCTCCCTCCCTCTATCTCTCCCTCCCCCTCTCTCTCCATCTCCCTCCATCACTCTCTCTCCCTCTCTCCCTCCCTCTCTCTCTACCTCCCTCTGTCTCACTCACTCCGCTTGTCTCCCTCTCTCTCCCTCTCTCTCTCTCGGTCTCCCTCCCTCTCTCTCTCTGTCTCCCTCTCTCTGTCTCCCCTCTCTCTCCCTCTGTCTCTCTAACCTCTGTCTCCCTCCCTCTATCTCCCTCCCTCTATCTCCCTCCCTCTGTCTCTCTCTGTCTGTCTCCCTCTGTCTGTCTCCCTCCCTCTGTCTCCCTCCCTCTGTCTCCCTCTGTCTGTCTCCCTCTGTCTGTCTCCCTCCGTCTCCCTCCCTCTGTCTGTCGCCCTCCTCCCTCTGTCTCCCTCTGTCTGTCTCCCTCCCTCGGTCAGTCTCCCTCTGTCCGTCCCCCTCTCTCTGTCTCCCTCTCTCTGTTTCCCTCTATCTGTCTCCCTCCCTCTGTCTCCCTCCCTCTGTCTCCCTCCCTCTGTCTGTCTCCCTCTGTCTGTCTCACTCTGTCTGTCTCCCTCTGTCTGTCTCCCTCTGTCTGTCTCCCTCCCTCTGTCTGTCGCCCTCTTCCCTCTCTCTATCTCTCCCTCGCTCTCTCTGTCTCCCTCCCTCTCTCTATCACTCTCTCTCTCCCTCTCTCCCTCCCTCTCTCTCTCCCTCACTCTGTGTCTCCCCCTCTCTCTCCCTCTGTCTCCCTCCCTCTATCTCCCTCTGTCTGTCTGTCTGTCTCTGTTTATCTCCCTCCCTCTGTCTCCCTCCGTCTCCCTCCCTCTGTCTGTCTCTGTCTTCCTCTGTGTCTCCCTCCGTCTCCCTCTATCTGTCTCCCTCCCTCTGTCTGTTGCCCTCCTCCCTCTGTCTGTCGCCCTCCTCCCTCTGTCTCCCTCCCTCTGTCCGTCTCCCTCTGTCTCCCTCTCTCTCTGTCTCCCTCTCTCTCTGTCTCCCTCCCTCTGTCTCCCTCCCTCTCTCTGTATGTCTCCCTCTCTCTCTGTCTCCCTCTCTCTCTGTCTCCCTCCCTCTGTCTCCCTACCCCTCTCTCTCTGTCTCCCTCCCTCTGTCTGTTTCTGTCTCCCTGTCTCTGTCTCCCTCCCTCCATCTCCCTCTCTCTGTCCCCATCTGTCTCCGTCTGTCTGTCTCCCTCTGTCACCTCATCCGCTGCTCTCACACCCTGCTGTCCTCGTCACCCTCTGTCACCTCACCCCGCGTGTGTCACCCCGAGCTGAGACTGCTTCCCGGGCACACACACAGCCACACCCGAGTACTTCACAGGTCTTTAGAAGACCATTCACTTGTTAATGAGGCTTTGTTGTATTTCACCTCTTCTTAGCGCCCCCGCATCTCCACTCAGAGGGGAGATGCAGGGGCGCTAAGAAGAGGTGAAATACAACAAAGCCTCATTAACAAGTGAATGGTCTTTAACAGAATCGCCCAGCCCCCATAGCTCCGGGCTACTGCAACCGGCGGTGTTTGCTGACACTCTTTAAAAAACAAAAAAAATAAAAGCACAGGTACGATGTCTGCAAGGTCCGCGGGCCGCCAAGGAAGGCTTCGCGGGCCATACTATGAGTACCCGTGTGTTAGAGGGTTACGGTATCCCAAATGCAAATTTTCAAAATTGTGACTAGTCAAAGCTTGATAGGAAGGTGGTGAGCTTCCTGCCAGAATTAGGGTTTGTATGCCTAAACAGCCATTTTAAAAAGGATGACCCAGCAGGCCAAACGTTTTTATATGGGAAACAGCAGTACCTATTGACTATATGTTTATGCAAGCATGGTTCTTCAACCTCTGTAGAGAATTTGAGGTGTTAACACAAAAAGGAAGTGATCTATGGGGGCTACAACTAGCCATATTGGCAGCTCAAACATTGAAGGATTAAGCTATTCCGATTGCAATAAACTTCCCAATACGTCGAACAACAAGAATTGATGGGAAATATACTGAACAGTTAATGCAGTATCAACTAATCAATGATATGGCCCAGGATAGGGCCGTAGGAGAGCCAAATGATGTATGGTATGCAAAGACCATTGCAGAGGTAGTAAAGCGATGGATACCATTGAAGGCCCTTTCTCTTGTCGAGGCTGCCGATTCCAGGCTCACCATGTGGAGATGATATTGACCCATAAGGGACCTTCTTGGTTCTCTTATAATGCTATTTCCCGTAGCCTAAAACCTGCCATCTCTCCTGGCCACAATATAGACTCTCCCATGAATAAATCTTGGAAAGGATGTAAAAGCCTGTTATGTAACATCCGATCCCTGCCTAAACACTCCATCCAGGTCTGGGATCTACTATCCTCAGTTCAGCCTGAGATGGGATTTCTAACTGAAACCGGGCTTAAGCCCCATTCTGTTCCCTCCATAGTGTTAGGTATACCTAAAGGATATAAAATTGTTAGATTGAACAGGCCAATAAAGATGGGGGGTGGAGTCGTTATTGTACATAAAAATAGAATTAAGGTTACTATACTAGATCAGCGCTGTGACACTGCTATAGAAATTCTAGTCTTCAGGATAGATATCTCCTCTCAAACCAGCTGGAAGGGGGCACTAGTCTACCGACCACCAGGACCCTTAGCTGAATTTTCTTTGCAACTTATCGAATTGTTAGCCACTCATGTGACCGCATGTAGCAACTTTCTAGTCTTAGGTGATTTTAACATTCATAGCGAATGCCCCTCCAACACGGATGCACAGACACTTCTGGCAGATCTATCTCTCTTGGGCTTATCCAAGTTAATGAAGGCCCTACTCAGATAGCTGGCCATATATTAGACATAATCTTCTCAAATTCTCCTAGGATCCAGTGTGAACCCCCCCAACAACTCACCTGGTCCGATCATTCTTCTATCAAATTTTTCAGAAACCCAAATCGGTCTTATTCCATACTCGTAGGCAGTGGCAGAAACTATCCCCGGAGAGCTTCCAAATCTCTTTTTTATGGCCTCAGAATATTGTTTCTGATAATGTAGAGGATGCATTAGCTAAATACAACCTTACTGTTTCTATGGCTATTGACCACATTGCACCGTTAAAATATCTCCCTAGTCAGCCCAAACGCCCACAGGCAGCCTGGTTCTCGTCTCAGCTGCGAGTCCAAAAAAACAACTGTGTAGGAAGTATGAGAGGAGCTGGCGTGCTACTCATGACGAGATGGATAAAGATCGGTTTTACACCACTCTGTCCAGCTATCACAGAAACATAAAAACAGCACGGAAAACCCACATAGCATCACAGTTAGTCCAGGCTGGCAATGCTCCTAAAATTCTGCACCAGATCCTCCAGTCCTTTATTAACCCCAAGGTCTGTGAAAGCCCTGAGGCTCCCTCACAAACGCTGTGTGATGATATTGCTCTATATTTCGCACAGAAAATAGAGCTTATTTATGAAAAAATCATCTCGGCAGGAAACCAGCCGCAGATCTTAACTGCATCCAATCAATTAAAACAGTTAAACCCTCAGCTGTTAGAGTATTTCCCCACACTATCATCAACAGAGGTTGAAGTATTGATTCATAGGATAAAATCAGGGTCCCCCTCGGACCTTATCCCGGCCAAAGTTATTCCTTCTTTGGCCAATTATTTATCTCCTTCAATCCAATCTCTTTTTAATCGCTCCCTGAGAGAAGGCCATGTACCGTCTGAATGGAAAGTTGCACAGGTCAGGTCGATTCGCAAGAACACCAAAGTCCCTTGGTCGGATCTTTCCAACCTCTGCCCAATTTTACTCCTTCCGTTTCTGAGCAAACTATTGGAGAAACATGTCAACAATGATCTCTCCAATCATGTCGAACTTGCGGGCTATTTAGACCCATCCCAGTCCGGCTTTAGGCCCAAAAATAGCACTGAATCAGCACTGCTAGTGGTCACAGACAACATCAGAATGACCTTAGATAAGGGCAACTCTACGATTCTGGTGCTATTGGAACTATTTGCCGCGTTCGACACAGTATCGCACTGTATATTGCTCAGAAGACTAAAGGAAATTGGACTAAGAAATTCAGCCTTACAGTGGATGACAAGGTTTTTATCAGCCCGCTCCCAGATTGTCAACTTAGGCCCATATCGTTCGGCTCCGACAGAACTGTCCAAGGGAGTACCTCAGGGCTCATGTTTGAGCCCCACATTGTTTAACATCTATATTGCTCTCTTGGCCAATCTCCTAAGGACGTATGGGTTCATCCCCATTTCCGATGCCGACGATACTCAGTTGCTCTCTCCATTTGACAAATTCACTACTTCTGTACAGCCGGCCTCCTCTACTGGCATGAGAGCTATCTCAAACTGGATGAAGAATAACTTCCTCCAGTGTAACGTGGGGAAAACAGAGATTCTGCTCTTCGGAGAAGCCCCCTCCCTACGGACGCCAGAATGGTGGCCGACTGATTTGGGCCCTCATCCTCCCCCCAAGTTGACAGTTAAGAACCTGGGTATCCGTTTGGATCAAGCCCTTACTCTGAAGGAGCATGCTGCTCAGACAGCTGGCTCCTGTTTCCACACAATGGGCCTGGCTCCGTCGAGTCTTCCCTCTGCTTCCTGACTCAACCCGGAAAACCCTAACTCAGGCACTTGTTTTAAGCCTTCTGGATTACTGTAACGGTCTGCTGATTTCTGCCAACGAGGCCTCGCTCAGCAGACTGCAGGTAGTCCAGAACACGGCAGCGCGACTGGTCCTCAATTCTTCTTCTAGGACCTTTTCCTGCCCTCTTCTTATGCAGCTGCATTGGCTTCCTATCCACCAACGGGTAAAATTTAAAATCTACTGCACTATCCACAAGTCACTGTTTAATTTAGGCCCCTCTTACCTTTCGTTGAAATTAACACTGTATCTACCTTCCAGATCTCTTCGCTCGGGTTCCAAACATCTTCTCGTGGTGCCCCGAGTAAGGAGGGCTAGATTAGGAGGAAGGGCCCACTCTCATCTTGGCCCTCGATACTGGAACGAGCTCCCTATAACTTTGAGACAATGCATTGATCACCTACAATTCAGGAAACTAATTAAGACTGCTCTTTTTTGCTCTTGATTCAGCTGCACACTCGCACAGTCTGTTTTGAGCGCAGAGATACCCCTTCGGGGGTCGATTCATGCGCTATATAAGCAAATAAATAAAAATAAATAAAATAAGGGTATGTAATAAAGACATAAAAAGGTTAAGCTATGCCAAATCTCTAAGCAACAGTGGCTTGATAAGGAGTGTGTATTTGCTAGGAAGGAGTTAAGAAAAACAGGAAGGGCAAGGCGATTAGACGGTCATGTAAACTTAATCCATACCTATCGCTGTAAGAAAAGGGAGTATGAAGCTCTGGTGGCGAGAAAGAAGCAGGCTTTATTTCAGTCAAATGAGTTGGGTAGGAACTGGGTGGATTAGAGGGTGCTAGGGTTCACACCAAAGAGTCAGGATCCAAATTACGTTGTTCGCAAACTTCTCCCATATGGCTACACCCATGAGCCACAAACATTGAAATAAGGAAATAGGTTTGGGAGGAAGAATATGCCAAATGTTCAGTGGTATGCAGGAGAATAATTCTCAAAGTCTAAGCTTCTTTTTAGGGCATGGTGTGCCATTTTAATTCAGTGATGCAATTCAAAAGACAAAGAAATGCAGCCGACACGGGTTTCGCCTGGTGGCTCATTGGCCCAGGGCTTTTTCAAGGCAAATAATCAAAATAGCTTTTCCAGTCAATTGATCTGTATCGTCAGGATGAAAGGCATCTCTGCGATCCTATTTCAGTCAAATTGGGATCTGATGAAAAAAGACACTTTAGGAAAATGATATGCACAAGTTCTGGATTTTGGTCTAGAAGGGATGCACCGCCGGCAAGATGCATGGTGTCACAATCAGATTGGGTAGCTTATTTAACTAACATTTACAAACCAAGGCAGCCAGAGGTGAGCAAGTGCTGGTCAACTCTGGGTGTGGAAGCTTTGGAGTCTTTCTCGATCCAATCCATTGCCAAGCTGATAACTTCCCTAAATGTAACTAAGGCCGCAGGACCTGATAACTTGCCAGCAATTGTAATTAAGTCAAAACCCCTGTGGTGGGCAGGATTCTTCTCCAAGGCTTTTATACACATAAACAAAACTCGGATAATCCTGCAGAGTTGGAAGGGCGCTGTAAATAAATCCATACACAAAAAAGTTGCCATGAACGACCTAGGTAATTCTCGGCTGATACGTTTGTTGGATGTAGGTGCAAAACTGCACTCGAAAGTAATATTAAGGGCTTTAAAAAACTGGATAGAGGAAAACTGAATAATTCCCATGGAGCAGGGGGGCTTTAAAGCTGGGCATTCAACAATAGATCATTGCTTCAGTCTATGGGCTTTGGGGCAGAAGGCAGAGGAAACAAAGGAGAATTTATTTTGTTGTTTTGTTGATTTCAGCTCAGCGTTCGATCTGGTTGACCGTAGTATACTTTGGGCCAAATTAAAACGTCAGGGATTTCCAAATTGCTTAATAGCAATTCTGCTGGAATTGCATACCAGGAACAAGGTCCAAATGGAACTCGATCTAGATGGGGCCCTCTCTGGCAGAGTTCCGTTGGGAAATGGAGTGAGGCAGGGCTGTGTTCTGGAGTCCACATTGTTTTCTTTGTTTTCAGCTGACCTTCCGGCAAAGTTGGCCGCAACTCATTCATTTTCCCAAAAAATGGGGGTTAGACATGTGTCGTGCCTAGTCTATGCAAATGATTTGTCAATTTTGGATATGACACAAGTAGGCCGGCAGAGGAAATTGATTAAATGTAATCATTATTGTGAGGTGAATACACTGAAGGTAAATATGGGGAAAACAAAAAGTCACCTTTGGAAAAAGAATTAAACCATTTAAGTGGCACTTAGGTAATAGCAAAGTAGAGGTTGTGTCCTCTTACAAGTATCTGGTTATGACGTTTACTTGTCTGCTGAGTTGGACCTTGCATAATGTATTGGTGGAGAGAAGGGCACTAGCTACGATAGGGGGACTTGTTCGTTTTAAAAAGACTTATGGTGGTCCTTCTTGGACTCCCCTTATAAAAGTCTATAATACAATGGTCCCCACACAATGACTCTTCGGGGCTGAGTTACTAGCCATAAGTATAAAGGGAAGTTGGGAGAGGTGCAAAAGTAAAGGTATGAATAAATTGTTGGCCCTCCCAAAAGGTGCAATGTACCAGGCAATAAGACTAGAAGGAAATTTGCAGGCCTGGAACTTCTTAGCCTATAAAACAACTTTGCGATTTTGGGATAAACTTTGAGTCGTAAACACACAGAAGATATCAGCCTTTTGTGCTGTTGAAATTGGAAAGCGTGAATTACAGTGGGCTCAGAAGGTAAAGAAAAGACTAGAAGCCATAGCAGGATCCCTAAAAGTAGAATTAAAAATAGCAGAGGCCTCCCATCTCTCAAAAGCAGAATTAAAAATTGCCTGTAAAAAGGAATCTAGGTTGGCTGATTTGAAGCATGTAAGGAATAGACCCTCAGCAAAGTATATGGTAGATGCATGGGAAAATATTTATGCATTCCCATATTTATCTGCATTACCAGATGCCTCTCTACGTTTCACACTATTAAAATTATTTGTAGCATTAAACGTGCGTTATGCGAGAGCTGAGAAATTTGAAGGTTTTTTTAGACCAGGAGAAAAATTGTACATGTGGATAGCCTTCTCAAAACTTCAATGTTCATTTTTTAATTGATTGCCATCATTTTAATAAGCTTTGTTGCTTGATTTTAAAGCCTCTTTTTTATAAGGGATAACATAAACAGCCACAATGATGCACTTGCACTTTTGTCAAAAATTGACTCTTTTGATGTGGCATGTGCACTGGACAGATTTCTTAAAATATGTTTGGATTAGTGTCCCAATGTGTTAGGTGGTAGGGGTTGGAGATTTCGTTCTAATACTGATGAATTGGTATTTATAAGGTTGCATAAATGTTATCTGGTTTTAAATATATGTTTTAAAGACTGTGTCTAAACATTAATAAAGTATGAACTGAACTGTGCATTGTTAGTCCGCTTCCCCCAGTGGTGACCACAGCCCACCAGACACCCAGGGTCCAGCCATATCCGGGTCTAATGATCTCATTGGGTTCTCCTTGCCCCATTCAATGGGGTTCCCCGGACCACCGCTGCTCAGGCCTCACTGACCCTAAAGGTCTGATTCTCCGCCAGGGTCAGTCTCACCTACTCTCATTCTCTTTGTCGCCTGGTGCTCCTGCATCACTCACTAGTCCCTGACAATACCTCCAGTACACTGCAGCCACTCCGGTGGCTACTTTGCCTCTTGATCCCCCAGCAGGCTCCCAATGCCTCTAGACCACTGCCCAGAGGGAGGCTGGTCTCCAGGGTACCTCTCCCTGCAGGAAAAGCTGGAAAGTCCAATCTTCACCTTGTCCCTGTCGCTTTATCATCAGTATGTTCCTCACTTTCTGGTGTGCCCCACAGCCATCTCCTAGTCCTCCACATGGGGTGCAGTTTCTTAGCCGCAGCGGTATCCTTTTTGTGTCTAGTCCAGCCTGTTTGTCATGGGAGTGCTGTATCAGCTGCTCCGCTCAGTTACTAATGCTGCAGGTAGGTAAGGTGTGTCTTCAGGTCCCAGGTCCTACACGATTACTCCCGGCCATCACCGCCAATGCAGGCACACTTCAACTCCCCCTGGTAGTCTGCTGCCAACTCCTGGCCATCTCGCTGCTAACATGGGGCCCCTGCATGCCAGCAGCAGGCCTCTCTCACATGCGGTCACGTCCCAGCACACCAGCGCATTGGGGCCTTTCTTGTCAATCAGAGCACTCCTGCTCTGGGCCAAATCCACAGAAGCTGCCCCGCTCACCACAATCAAGGGCCTTGGGAGTGGGTGAAGTATTCAAGAGCCAGACGGTTCTTGTTCAGAGATGCGGAGAGGGACAGGGCCCACCATCGCCATGGCACCGCTTCAGTCTCAGTCCTATCGACCACACCGCTCCATGCTGCCCGGGTCTGCCCAGCTCCACGTTCCCTCTCAGGCCCCTGCACTGCAAGATTTCCCTTCCATGCACCTCCAGGAGATCGTAGGCATCCTGGTGTTTCATCACATAAACTGCTCCTCCGCAGCCCCAGACACCACAGACTGTCCTAGCAGGCCAGCGGTACCGCCTTCCCACACAGCCTCTCCTGATGGACAGCCGGTCAGCTTGTATTGGTGCAAACAGCTCTGCTGGGCACCCAAACACCCAGGCAGGGGTGTCAGGATGAAGGGCTCTGCTTCAGGAGTCTGCATATTAAGATTTCAGCACTCTTGCCCGGCCACGCCCCCTCATTATTCCAACTTAATTTAGGATAGGGATTTTTCCTATATGGAAAATGCTTTCTATATTATTGCAATATTAACTGTGATTTTAACAAACATTTTATTCTATTTTATAATCAAATGTCAAATGATGGATTATGTTAACTTTTAATGCCGAAATCTAAGATTAATATCTAATAAATAAAAAATGGAAAACTAAGAAAATTGAAAATAAAACTCTTTAACTCACACAAATTCTCTTTATTGACTGTATTAAAAGTCATTGCTGATTTAATGCTATGTAGATGATTGTTCCTTCTTTCTCTTTGCCGACAAACAAAGGTTCATACAACTAGTGTTGGGGGTTATTTAATGACTACACCCATAGATTGAGATATAGAAAACCCCTTTCCCTTAAGTGGTAGTGAGAGGACTGATTACGTCACAGGAGAAAAGAGCTGTAATAATTTGCAGCAGTTTAGAATTGCCTATGTCCCACAAATCCAAACCCTGAACTTGAAGACTGAATGAGTTTGCGGTTTCGAAGCTGGTTGCAATGGTGGAGTATCAGTGAGGTTATGTGTCCCAATTGTCTAATAAGGAGTCTGTCATTGTGTTGAAGTTATGTGTATTGCGTTATGGTATTCGATAGAATAGTTATATTTATGTTTAAATGTTGAGCAAATAAAGTGATCAACCTTGGATTAGTCTAAGATACCGGGATAGTTAAAATTGTGGTGTTATGTGTCTGCTAAAGTTTTGTGGTGAAGATTTGTGAGGTACCATCGACTGCTCAATTGAGATAGGGTCTATAACAATTTGTTGTGAGTGTACTAATTTTGACTAGTGTTAGTGAAACCTATCACAAAAAAGGGAAACTATATGAATTAGGATGATTTCACTCTGGTTGGGATTTTATTAATCTGTGTGTGAAGGGAAGTCAGAAGATGTTAAAACCTTAATTCCAATTTGTTTCTCGTATAAATTAACTATTTTCAATTCTTTAGTGGAGCAGACAAAAGTTATTTGTTTATTGTGCTTGCTTAGAGTTGTAGAATTTGTGCACGAGAAGATTCTAAAGGCTGGTGAATTGCTGCAAGGAGTGAAGAATTATGTCAGAGTGTGCCACTCTGGGATAGGTCAGTTGGTGTGAAGTGCAGTGCAGAGATTGGTTTGTGAGTCATCAAGTATTAAGCTGCGATAGGCTTGTGTGAGAAATTGCAACAGAATTGGAAGAAAGTATTAACATAGACGGAATTGTAAACTGAACAAAAACATTGACATTTCTGAATTGATTACTTTTTTATTCATTGTTGAATTCTTGCAATTATGAAATGCTTCAAGGACCTTAGAGATTTAATGACAGGTGATTTGCGGGTCCAAGTTCAGGAAGCTGAAGAGGCACCACCGGAATGTACGGCAGCTGATTATATGGCAACAAATATAGGGCTTCATACATGTTTGTGGCTTCTTCAATGGTGCAAGATCACTGAAAATAAAGGACTGCTCAAATTTCCACAATATGGTACTTTTGATTTAACGATTATTGAAAACAAGAGGATTATAAGAAATGATGCAACCTCCTAGACCTACAGAATATGAAGCATTGAATGCTTGGGAGCGAGCAGCTCATGCCAAAGAGAAAAACATACCGGAATAGAGCAAAGAGAGCAGTGTGAAATATTGCAGATGCTCAATGGGATAAAGGGTAGCAAAGGTGGAGAAATTGTGTAGTCGAGGGAACTAAGATGTACCCAGCAATAACAACAGAGAAGACTAAAAAGAATCAAAAGCAGTGAAATAATGATGAGGAAGCTGCAAGGAAAACAGACACTCAAAGCAATTCAGGGGATGACATTATTAGATACCTTGTTATTCTCACGTCCACCGCTATATGTGGCCACATTAGCAAACATGGAGAGTGCTACAACTGCTAGTACTGCAATGGCTACAGTCCCTGTTGATCCAAATACAATTTAGATTGAAAGACCGTTTCCAACATATCCGATCACACCTGTACCTGTTGAAGCAGTCCACACAATAATTGCTCCAGGTGTTGCTGATTCTATTGTGACTGTTCCTGCCCAGTGTAACAAGCTGCATCAGCTCAGACATTGGCAGTGCTTGTTACAACTGCACCAATAAATATTTTTCAGAATCCTACTGTTCAAGGTGCTTTTGGAGAAGTGACTACGACAGAAATCTTCCTAACATTGCAAAATTCCCAAATTGTTTTCTGGGCACCACCACAAAATGTTCAATCATTGAGAGAAGGAAGAAGAATTGTCAGTATGACACGAATTGCACAGGAAGAGGCATGACCATTTGACAAGGGGATTTTTACCCCATGGTTTGAACAAACTTCTGAAAATAAAAAAGGGGGAGAAACAGAGACCATCTACCAGCCAGGAAAGAGTGCGACTCTTAGATGTGCCAAAATTGAAGGTGATATGTAGGCCTGGGCAAAATTTCCGTTCCGTTCGCGGAATTTGCGATAATTTGGCATTTCCGCGTTCCGCAGAGAGCGCGGAAATGTCAAAATTTCCGCATTCCGCAGCTTTGCGATAATTTGGTTCTTGCTCGCGCTGTAAAATAATACATTCTCGCGCGCGATCGCCTTACCTGTATCCCCGCGTTCGCCGACAAGTTTTCCCGATCCGGTCGCGTTCTCCATGAGATGTTGTATTGTTTTAGCCATTTGCGCTGTCTCGCGACAGTTCGCGTCCGCAGTGACGTCATGCGTCGCGCGATCACGTCTTTTTTCTCGCGATCATGCACCGCGAGACAACTGAAAACAAGATGGCCGCGCCCGCAAGCAACCACATGGGTAAGTTGGCGACCCGCAACCATGCAGAAAATCTCGCGAACATGCCGGAAAAAAACTTCCGCATCTTCGCGATATTTCCGCTTGTTTGCGGAGATTTTTAACATTTTCGCGATAATTTTCGGAAGTCGCTTTCGCAAATTCCGCCCACCCCTAGATATTAGAAGAGATTATTAAAGGATGCTTAGACATTTCACATTTGAATCAATGTCAGGGAAATGAATAGACATGTCTAAATAAAGAAATCACAAGGCCTGTGACAGAGAAATATGAGGGGCATATCTTCAACCTTTTTCCTTTACAGAAAAGTTTCAGGCCACAGTGGGCAAAGCAAAAGGGAAAGAAAAGGAGACAATCAGATGCTGCAGAAGCAAATGGTAAACCACCACCAGCACCCCTAGATGAAAATGAGGCTTTACCCTTTCCTATGAGGGATGGAGGTGGAGGGTATGTTTATGTATCATGAGTAGAGGTGATCTCACAACATTTACAAACAATTTACCAAAGCTGAGAGAGGATCCCGCTCAGTGATTTACACAAGTAGACAGATCTGTAAAGATTTTGAAACTTTTGTGGCGAGATTTGAATACTTTCTTTGATATTGTGGTACCGCAGGTAACAGGCGAGGAGGCTGGTTGCAGAATTGAGGGAAGAGTCAGAGGCACAATTGAGAGACCCACAAGAAAAAGCAGACAAATTTGTGAACCACTTTCAGCGAATATATAAGTCCCATACAGCCTCTACAGGAGAGGAAGCAGAATCCCTATTGTCAGACATACCTCTTCCCACCCTTTTAGCAGAAGACTTCTCTATGCTAGATAGTGAACTCAAAAACACAGAAGTGGCGCTAGCCATTGTGGACCTGCAGTCCGGGAAGGCGATGGGCCCCAATGGTCTGCCCATCGAATTATATAAATTAGCTTCCAGCACGATAGAGCCACACCTTACCAAGATGTTTTTAGAAATTCAGGAATAGGGGAAACGTCCGGCAGACGAAAGACTAGCCACCATAGTGGCTATCCACAAAAGTGGTAAGCCCACAAATAAATGCTCCTCATATAGGCCGATATCTTTGCTCAATGCTGAAGTAAAGATCTTAGCTAAGTTATTGGCCACCAGTCTGCTAGAGGTTATCTTGAAACTCATGCACCCGATCAATCGGGATTCATGCCAGCAAGGAATAACTCACTTAACCTTCAACGTCTGCATAGAGTAATGGGAAGAATAGACACACTGAGGGAGGATGCAGTGGTGGTGTCTCTAGAGGTCACCATGGCATTTTTTGACACGATTGAGTGGCCATACATGTTCGCGGTTCTCAGGAGAATAGGATTCGGCCCCAACTGTATCACCTGGATAAAACTTCTATATAGGGAACCGCTGGCGCAAGCAATGGTTAACAATAGGAAATCCGGAGTGTTTACCCTAGAGAGGGGGACCAGACAGGGCTGCCCCCGATCACCGTTGCTCTTCGCGTTGATGCTGGAGCCATTGGCACTGTGGATACGAAAAGACCAAATCATGAAGGGACTTAGGTGGTTGGAGGATTGGGAGGACTGAATCTCCCTGTATGCCGACGACATACTGTTATATCTGGCATTTCCAAGAGCCTCAATAAACAGAGTTCTTCATATCTTTACCAATTTCGGTAAGTATTCTGGATACACCATAAACTTGTCTAAGTCAGTCATTTACGTATTGCAGGGTGATTTTCCCCCACTACCTAAAGGTCATGCAATAACAGAGGCAAGTGAGGGATTTAAATACCTGGGCATATATGTCACTAAGGATCCAGTATTGTATTACAAACTAAATCTCTTGCCCCCACTGCAAAGACTCAAGAGCGACGTTAAAAACTGGAAGTCTCTCCCACTGTCATTATTAGCACGTGCCGCAATATTCAAAATGATGGCCCTGCCTCGCTTTCTATACATACTAAAAAACTCACTGGGCCCAGTTTGCACTGACTATTTCAAAATCTCTTGAGGGGGAACAGAGGGAACTCCTGTGGGAGGGGAAGCCCCCATGTATAGCAACTCAAAAACTAACAAGGGGGTGGTATGATGGTGTCACAGGACTCTCAGATATTAGAAGATATTATTGGGCTGCACAATTAGCAGCTATTAATCAATGCGTATATAGGTCCCGAGAGGACCCCGGGTGGGAACTATTTAAGATCGCTTTATTCCAAACCTGCACAATCGAAATTAACAGGCCCAACCGAACACGCAGTTCAGATATGGCACAGAGTTAACAAGAGCATGGGATGAGCAGGGAAAATCACGCTAGTCACCCCACTGTGGGATGAGGAGATATTGGGCACCCTGAGAAACACCAAGGGTTTTGATCGCTGGGATATGATCGACATCTCTCGGGTCGGGGACCTATGGAAAAAGGTGGGGTGGTCCCCTTCACACAGTTACAAAAGGAATTTGAGCTGGCTGATGAAGAGATATTCCGATACCTGCAGATAAAACACGCACTTCAGGCGGTTATTCCAAAGGTGCAGTCGCTCCCAGAGTCCTCCCTTCTCGAGGACAGAATCCTGGAAGAATATATGCCCAACAAAGATATCTCTATGATATTTCAGAAATTAATCAATAACATGATTGATGCCCTCCTACAACTCCGCAAACATTGGGAAAAAGATTTTGCTGATTTGGAGGATGATGACTGGTAAGAGGCCTTAGCATCCCCTAGAGAAATTGCGATGTCCTCGACATTAAGACTGGTACAACTCAAAGTGCTGCATAGAATAAACTTATCAGGTGCAGCTCTTGTGAAAATAGGCTACAGAGACAACCCCGGGTGTGGGAGGAGGTGTGGCCAGGAGGGAACATTCATCCATACCATCTGAGAATGTGTTTACATTAGGCGTTATTGGGCAGAGGTGACCCAGTGTATGGGGGAGGTGCTGGGGGCGCAGGTGGAACCCAAGATAAAATTATGTCTTTTGAAAGTATGGGAACCCACAAACCTAAACGGTAGGGAGAAGGTCTGGGCGGCACTGGGGATGATAGTTGCTAAACAAAACATTGCCAGACTGTGGAGAGTACAAGAAGCGCCAACAGTAACTGCATGGAAGAGAGACATGGGTTGGTGCATGTTAATGGGAAGGACAATATATGAGTCAAGAGGCTGTCCCAAAAAATGGTCACAAATATGGGGAAAGTGGAATGAATATAGAGGGAACATTTGTGAGCCCCAGCAAGCAACATAACACTTCGCCTCGAGCATAGAGTAAGAAACGGTATACAGAATATAGGAATAGTATCACCAACAGTAGACGCTAAATATAGGAATGTCAAAGCTTGATTCAATGTAAATGCATTGCTATCTGTGATGTTTGCAATAACAATTTTAGAGTATTAATGTTGTCATCAATAACAACGTTGTTTTAAAAAGATACTGTGGTACTGAGCGATCTGTGGGCTGAATGCAAATAGTTATGCAATGGTCACCTTCAGAGCCTCTAAGAAATTAACCAACTAGCTCGCTTTCACCTGTGGTGATGACCAAGTATGATGAGGTGGTTACCTTTTTGAAAGGAAAAGTTCCAGTGAGGGACATCGATTGGTTTAAGATCAATAGTACTACACAAGATGCTAAATCCTCAGTGCATGCTTACCATGAAAGTTTGTTGCAGGTGTTTAAACAGCATTGCGGACAAGAAGATCCTGAAAAGAGATATATGGATAGTTTTGTATCACAGTTCGTACTTGGTTTGTGTCCAGAGAACATTCTGCATATACAACGGAATGTGATTTGTTGGCAGACAAAAGAAAGAGTTACTTACCTTCAGTAAAGATGTATCTGGTAGAGACACAGTCTAGCCGCAGATTCCGTAACTTAGAATATCCCCAGGCATCAGACTGGATCCGGAAAATCTTTTTCCCCAGAAATACCTCTGCACACCGGGGTCGGCGTAGCCCGGCTCCGTCCTGACATCGTCCACAGAAGTGACGTCAATGGAGCCATATAAGCCCCCCCCAGCGTGCTGACGTCAGTTTTCTTTTCTGAAACTTTTCCGCGCCACAACACGGAGCCACTACAAAAACTGTGAAAGTATAGGTACAGCGTGCCAAAAAGAGCAAAAACCCCTGAAACAACAATGATAAGAAATCACAGAATGATGAGAAACATCACAATATTGAAAGAATACTCAACGGTTGAAGGGACTGAAGGGACTGAAGGGACCGAACAGAGAAACCGCCCCAGAAAAAATCCAACCAAAACAAAGAGCCGTGCCCCCCCTAAGAAGCAACGGCAGTGGAAATAAATGGCATGGCAAACAAAGGGCAGTTTGAAACCAGAGGATGGAACTGTATGAAAGACAGTCTGTAACCACAGGATGGAACTCTAAAGTACAACAAGACTGGAACAACAGGACTCATGGCAAGGGACCAGAAGTGAGCAACCACAGGGAATGTTCACCCCACCCCCCACAATGACCTATGAACTGTAGCATAGTTAAATAGACCCTCAACCCGATCGACTGCAGCATAGAGAAGGAGACCCCAAAGTAATGAGGAGAAACAGACGAGGGCGGAGGGAGGGTGGAAGAACATGAGAATCTCCACGCCGTAAGAACCAAGGTGGAAAAGCATTGAAAAGCACATAATCTAGCCACCCAAAACTAGAATGGGTGGAGAGCCAATGTGCCAGAACAGAATGACACACTCTGCCCCGGAGGTAGGTGAACTAGAGTACCCCTCAAGAAGACCAAGGCCACCTGTAAGGAGGCAAGTGGACTGAACACCACCTGGAAGGTCCTCGCAGAACAGGGAGGGTGGGTGGGCATTAAGGAATCTGCGGCTAGACTGTGTCTCTACCAGATACATAGTTACCGAAGGTAAGTAACTCGTTCATCTGATAGAGACATCTAGCCACAGATTCCTTAACTGAGAATAGATACCAAAGCTATACCCCATTGGAGGAGGGTCTGCGACTGACAGCCACTAAGTTCCCAAGGGAAGTAACCCGTCAATATTTTTTACCAAAACAAGGTGGGGACAGCAATGCCAGCATGGCTGACAGTAGACCCATATGGTTCAGCAATGCCAGTGTAGCTGACACCAGACCCATGAAGCTCAGGATGGAAGCAGGAGCAAGGGAAGCAAGGTACCACAATCCGTCAGAGAGACAAAACAAAGTCACAGAACCATAAAGGTCAGTGCACAATGGCAGAATGCCATAAACTTCTGCAAAAAGAAGTGAAACTGAATGTAGGATCCCAGGATCCGCTAAGAGACTAAATCCCAGAGAAGGGACTAAACAGTATGACAGGGTCAGAACATAGACATTAAGCGGCACAATAGCGGGTGCCAAAAAATGGCATGTCAGGGGCAGACGTAACCACGCCGAGACATACAAACTACGACTACTAGGAGATACATAGATGTGGATTGCAAGAATACCCATAAGCGGACCTTGTGTAGTGTGAGAACCACACCACACAAGTGTACAAGCCCAATGACATGTAACAGCCACAGCATATGCGTGCCGACAAAGAAAGACGGGCGCATCACCAGGTAGTCAACAGGCCAACCGCACCCACCGGTTCCATGACCAAGGATTACCGGCAAGCTGGACATACACACAAAGCTATCTCCCATGAGGGACAGAGAGAGAGAGAGAAATAGAGAGGGATCTGGGACAATCCCCAGAAACCACAGCAGGGAAAACCCTGTATGCTTGAAAGCGTACACCTCATGTCATATAAAGAGCACATAGAGATATAGGAAAAAGTCATGAAAGTGACAACCAAGGGTAAACCCGAAGAGTAACCCTAGAAAATAGGAAGTCACCCAAGAGGTACCAACGACACCGATGTGAAAAGTAGCAGGACATACAAGTCCATCCACAAAAGAGGGTGACCCCAACAGCCACCGGGACACAGGCGGGAATACTGACCACCACACTAACAAAGAAGAAGTCAGTAACACACAGAAAAAGAATGACTGAAACAGCATGTATATAGACAGGATGATGCCAGAGAGCATCCGGGGACAGAATACACCCGCTGAAAATCGCAGCAGAGGCCAGGAGGAGAAACACCTGAGTCTTGGGAACACAGCCAGACAGTAGCTCAAGGAACACTACAGGTACCCCATGATAGCGCACACACCCAGCGTGGACCCACATGTGGTGCCCACCCTGCCCCGAGCACAGAAAGAACCAATCCGGAGCGGGACGGACAAAGCACCAACAAGGACGCGCACCTACGCCCAAGACAGCCAACGGTGCCAGGGGCAGAATGAAGGCAGGTGGACGTGAAACCACCGGGGCGAGCCGGATATAGCAGAACCCCAACAAGACACTGGAGCAGACTGCGTCCACAGACGCAGGAGAGTTGTGGTAAATAATTTAATTACCGGGACTTAATTTGATACAGAATCTTAATAAAATAGCTCAGTAAAATAAGAGGCAGAATCCGTGGTATAAGAGGTTCAGAATGGGCTTTATTCCAATGGACGATTTCGAAATCGTGGACTCCAGGTTCCATCACCACGGAGGCTCAGGAAGTGAAGTACAATACTTTATTGATAAGTAATCATTTTTATAGAACAGACATTACAATGAAACCAATGTAAGAGGCGTAACAATTGATAACAAAGATAACATTTCACATGCGTAGCTGAAGGAGGCGTAATTGGGAGTAACAAGGAAACGTCATTGGTTGTGATGTCACATATGGGTGGACCTATGAAATAATTTCGCAATGTCAGCAGAAATACTTGGCAGAGATGCGCGCGCAGCAGCATGACGTATGATTGACGTGCGACTAGGGGGTGAAGGGGATTTGGCATTTAACTCTACATGTGGCGACAGATGTCTGGAGGGTCAAGTCAACCTAATCCCAAATCATATCTAACATCCTATGTTTAAAGAACTATGTTATCCAAAAGAGAGGTCTCTTAGAGTAGAATCTTATTCTATACTGACTATACTGACTGTTAGTGCGTGTACAAGCGTCTAAGTGTCTACACTAGATGCGAGGGCAGAAGTCTTCCATGGTAACGGGGCTATGAATTACTTGCATAAAGACAGAGAAGCCGGGCCTTTGCTCGGTAGCTGGAAGAATGTTTACTTAAACTACTAGACAGGAATGCATTGGCTGAGGAGCGAAACAGATAACTTGAAGGTGAAATACAGTTTTTGGCAGGCAGGCAGACCGGCCGAGGCAGGCACCGTTAGCCGCACAGGGAGTAGGACAAAGTTCATGGATGCAGATGCGAGCTCAGACTGGAGCTGTCAGAGGCAGAAAGCAGGGAAAGGCTTGATGGCAGAATCAGGGCCTACTCGCCTGAACTGCAAAAATGGAGTAACTAAGCCATATAAAGTCGGTGGCCTTTCGTACTTAGGAATCGAATATCCAGCCCATTCATGGCGGATCTGAAAGAGGACATGTTGGCGGTGGACGCACATGTGTTTGCGTCTTCATAACTGGAACTGGAGGGAACATACATGTACTTGTAACATGCACATAGAACCGTTGGGGTCCAAGATAGGGGACATAACTGACCAGAAAAATCCATATTTCCACATTCCCTCCTTGTCCCCTACTTGCCCGTCAAGAGATATCAATCTTCATCAATCCATTGATCTGTTCATATAGCATCATTTGTTCTTCTTTTTTCTTCTGGGATCTTGAATGAAAATCTTGATGTGGAATACACGAAGTGGCACACAGACCACAAATCGCTGGTCCACATTGCAGGCATAAGCAGCAACTGAATAGTATAAGAAGGCCAATACCTAGGAATGATAGAACTCTCCATCCCCAGGCTGATAACACGCTCCAAAACCACCCGGACCAAGTCCAAGTGCCTGGATTCTGGTGTATCTGGCTCACAATCTTATGAAGGCGAGTTATAGCTTTATATACAGATGGCGAATTTTCTGGTATGAATACGCAGCAGCTTGATCCGATGACCCTACAAGCTCCGCCCCTATCGGCCAGGATGACGTCAAGGACAAGACGATTTTGAAGAACAACAATCCTCATCGCAGACTGCTCCTCTGTCAAATTGCCTAGGGCGGAAATAGTTTCATTCACTACAGCTTCAAGAGTCCTGGTTAATCTATGTATTAGTTTACTATTGGTAACTGTACCTATATAGGGAAAGAGACCTTTATTGAAATCTGTGTATTTTTCCCATGCTGTTTCAGTGTAATCGACTATTGGGAGATCTCTCCTTTCTCTATTGTGTACTAAATGAGTATTTCTGTGATAATCAGGAGGAGCTAGAAAAACAGGTGGCAAAAGGAATGCAATGTAACAGGTACCATCCCAATCTAGAGGCAAACGCATATATGCAGTCTGACCACATACAAAGTAGGAATGGCGAGAAGCTCTAAACGAAGACTTGCCTTGATCACTGAATTCTATTACAGTAGTGCATCTACTATGGCCCATATGTATGGAACCATTCTTTCTTATACATAATTCCCCTTTTACTGGGAATACGGACATGGCGGGCAAAATTGGAGTAGCTTCGGAGTCGACATTCAAGATCAAGAGATTAAGCGTAAAATTACCTAATCCATATACTTCATTTTCTAGATCAGTTCCTGTTCTTTTGGGACAACCCTCCTTGTCGGGGTAGCAGACTTTGAGTAAAACTAAGCTCAGATTTCCCCATACCCAATTGTCTTGATAAACTGCTGTGTTTGAGTCTAAGGAATTAATTAAACTAAACCATGCTCCACAGGAGCCGTTGTGTGTGAACGGGTATGGAAAGAGAGGTAGAATTCCTTTATAGTTCTGATAGGGAGGGAGTCGGCCACATATCCAACAATTGGTAGCATTACTAGTCTGATGGGAATGATGTAACATACTAATAAAAGTGTTATTGCGCAGCGCAAATCTATATGACAATTCATGCGGGGGTAGGTCACTAAAAGAATGTTCAGCAGTAACATTATAGACATGTTTAGAAATAGGATAATATATGTGCAACAATATACTTGCAGTAATTATTAAAAGACTTAAGAAAAACAAAATTAATAACGTCACTGTGCAATGACTACGCAGTGATTTACAGTATGCATGTCGTTTCAACATTTTTCGCGTTTTTTCTCTATTCAGGTCTAAGGGGTACATGTCAGAGGCAAATTCAACCGCTTCACCTTGGAGAGGACTTAAACAATCAAATTGCCTGACGGGTTAGACCTGAGTTTTAATTTATATTGTTCCGGACTACTAAGTTCAACCAGAGGAAGCTTTGAGTCAATGGGTGAAGACACACGAGGTGTGGCATTTACATCCGATGGTAGTCCATGAAATTTCTTGATATGACTTGAATGTATCCAGCCTTTTCTGCCCTCGATCTTCACGGCTGTCCTTGTGGTGAGCAGGACCAATTGCAGCGACTTCCACCTAGGATCCAGCTGAGTCTTTCGATCAAAGTTCCTCACTAAAACGAGATCCCCCGGAATTACGTCATGGGGTTTCACCTCAGTGTTGTCAGGAAAGGCTGCAGCTACCTGTGAACGACAAGATTGTAGTGCAGACATCAAGGAAGCCAAGTAATCTGTCAGCATATTACAGTCAACATCAGTTATTTTACGTGGTATAGGCGTCCCCCACATATTTGGTGGTCTACCAAAGATCACTTCATAAGGGGATAGCCCTGTTCGAGAGTGTGCTACCATTCTCATGTAAAAGAGTGCAACTGGTAAAGCTACTACCCAGTCAACACCTTTCTCTCTACATATTTTGGACAATCTGATTTTCAAAGTTTGATTATGTCGTTCCACGAGACCTGCTGCCTCGGGGTGTCGGACACAATGAAACTTCCACTGATATCCTAGCAGAAGTGAAACATGTTTCATCAGTTCGGATGAGAACGGCTGGCCGTTATCTGAATAGACAACACGTGGTAAACCGTACCGTGGGAAGAATTCTCGAACTAGCTGCTTGGCAGTGGTCGGGGCAGTGTAATCTGATACTGGGTAAGCTTCGGTCCAGCGGGAAAGAGCGCAGACAACTACGAGAACATATTTGAATCCTCGACATCGTTCCATCTGGATATAATCCATCTGGAGGACTTCAAAAGGGTGATCAGGAGGCTGAAATCCACCCTGCTCTACGGGGATGCTTTTACCTGGGTTAAACTGACAACATATCATACAGGTACGGACTTTTTGTTTAGCTGCTCCTCGTAAATGTTTGTTGAACCAAATGTGTTGGATGCTGTCTAGCATAGCTTTCTCTCCTAGATGCGCTGGACTGTGTATTGTATTTATGATAGCTTGGACCATAGAGTCAGGAAGAAACCATACAGATTTCTCCTTCGTCATCCATCCCTGGTCCGTTTGGATCCCTCCTAATTCCGTCCATTTCTTTATTTCGTCTGGTGTAGCATGTGTCTGTATGTCAATTACATCAAGAGCGGGATCCTTAATCGTCATACAATGTGTTGGTGTCTGGACTATTGTCTTTGTCATGTCGGATGTGCGAGTTTGCGCAGTCTGTTTAGCTGTTCTGTCAGCTAAATCATTGCCTTGAGAAATGATATCAGTAACTTTCGTATGAGCTTTGCATTTCATAATCGATATTGCAGTGGGTAAATGTATTGCATCTAACAGAGCATGAATAAGGGATCCGTGCTGAATGTGGGCACCGTGAGAAGTTAAATAACCTCTCTCTCGCCACAGCACGCCGAAGTCATGTACAACTCCGAATGCATAACGTGAGTCAGTGTATATGTTGACTTTCTTATTTGTGGCTTGGATACAGGCTTGTGTCAGAGCAATAAGCTCTGCTGCTTGAGCTGACAAGGTATTTATACAGTTTGTTTCAATGACTTCAGTATCTGTTGTGACTGCATATGCGGCCACTAAATCTCCTGTACTTGTTCTCATACATGAACCATCTACATACAACGTCAGGTCTGGATCTAACAATGGGACATCTGTCAAATCTTGTCTGGGTTTCGTCGTTATTGTAATAACTTCAATACAATCATGAGCTAGTGGGTCTGTTCCGATTACAGGTAAAAGTGTAGCAGGATTTAATGTATTACAGCGTCTGATTTCTATGTGTGGCTGAAACAGTGTTAGTTCGTACCCTGTAAGTCTTGCTATGGTCAAGTGTTGTGTTTGTGTGCGGTTCAAGAGAACCTCTACTGCATGTGGTACTTGTACTGTCAATGGATGTCCTAACACTATGGCTTCGCTTTGTCTTATTGCTAAAGCTGTCGCTGCCACTGATTTCAGGCACGCAGGCAGAGCCTGAGCTACGGGATCTAATGTACTAGAAAAATAAGCACACGGTTTGTGTGATCCTGCTTGTTCCTGTGTGAGTACTGACAAGGCAGTACCTTCGCGTTCTGTAACAAAGAGTGTGAAATGTTTGCTGTAACATGGTGTTGCTAGGACAGGTGCTTGACATAAAGCTTTCTTTAAACTTTCAAAAGCGTGTGTATGTTCCTGAGTCCAAGGGAGAACAGTCGATGTGGCTACCTCCTGTGTTGTCAACTGAATGAGTGGTTTTGCTAAAAATGCATACTGAGGGATCCACTGCCTACAATATGAAGTGAGGCCTATAAAAGCCCGCACCTCCTTTTGTGTCTTGGGTATTGGCATATTTGCAATTAACTGAATGCGGTCGGGTGTAAGCTGCCTTCCCTCCTTGGACAGCGAGTGACCAAGGTAAACAACTCGCTGGACACAGAATTGCAGCTTAGAAGGGGACACCTTGTGTCCCTTTTCGGCTAGAAATTGTAAAACCGTCAGTGATGCTTTTTCACATTCAGGTTCGCTTCGGGCGGTGATCAGCAGATCATCGACATATTGAAGTAGTGCAGTGTTGACTGGCATGTGGATACTGTCAAGTTCTCGTTTCAGTGCTTGGCTATAGATGCTGGGGCTTTCTGTAAATCCTTGAGGTGCGCGTGTGAATTTAAAACTTCGTCCATTTAAACTAAATCCGAACAAGTATTGGCTCTCCGGATCTATTGGGACGCTGAAAAAGGCATTCTTGAGATCAATTACAGTAAAGAATGTTGCGTTCGAATCAATAGCTGTCAGTAATGAAGAGATGTCTGGAACTACGGGGTATTGTGGTACAATACATTTATTTAATTCGCGCAGATCAATAACCAATCGATATACTGGTGGAGCCTTTGGATCAGTTCGTTTAAGAATCGGGATTATCGGTGAATTGCATACATTGGAGTCGGTCTCCACAACCACTCCTTGGCCAATAAGCTCGTCAATGATTTGCAGTAGAGCCACTACAGCATCTGGGGGTAACTTGTATTGTCGCATTCGTGGTAGTACCACTCCTGCCTTTAGTGTGACTCGATATGGTGTAATGTTCATGCAACCAACATCTGTAGGGCCTTGTGCCCATAAATGTGTGGGTAAAGTCTGCAGTCGGGAATCCATGTCTCGGGACACATAGTGCCCTTTGAAATCTCGTAAAAACAATCTCACTCCTTCCGGAGAACAACATATTATCGCTCCTAGAGCTTTCAAAGTTTTTATACCTAACAAGTTTTCTGGGCATGATTTAGTAAGCAATAAATCTGTAGTTCGGGTCAAAGGTCCTATCGTAAGTGGAAGAGGCTGTGATACTTCATTAACAATAGGTTTTCCTGAAAAACCAAGGGAAATATTCTGTGAGCCTGAGAGGGGTGCCCCTGGAACTTCACTACGTTTTATAGTTGTTCGACTTGCCCCTGTATCAAGTAAAAATTTTCTATCTTGGCCTAATAGTTCACTATGTACATAAGGTCCTTCTTGGTCTACAGGGACCTCGATAAGGGGTAAGTCAACTTCCCTCTCTAGGCTGGTTCATGCGTATCGTTGATAATCAGGATAGTCATACTGTGCGGTCTGGTACAGCTGTCGTGTCGTTGTTTGTGTGGCAGCAACAGGCAGCGCTGGTGCAGCTGGCACAAACTGTATAGGCTGTTGTGGAGCTGGCATGGACTGGGCATGCTGCGGTGCTCCTTGTTCATTCTGATCCTGTCTAGGTGGCCGTGGTCTTTCTTGTGTTTTACCTGTGGCGATATTACGCTTCAAGACTGGGCAATCGTGTATGTAATGACCTGGTTGTTTACAATAGTTGCATGTCCCTTTTACAGGTCCTGCTGAATCACCGGACTGTGTCGTACCCTTTTTATGACCTTCAGCTGGAACTGTCTGGGAGACTAGCATTTTCATTTTTGTGTCTTTCATGCGTCTCTGCTCATGTTCTTGTTCCTCTCTAATTCTATTGTAATGGTACTGTAACATTTGTAACATTTGTGATGGGGTATTACCTTGCCAGGTACTCTCGAATTTTAATACTCTATTCTTCACCTGGGGCAAGGAATTTTCAACTAATTTTGTCACAAACAGATGTGGGTATGACTCGCTACTTGCTTTTATACCACTATTTATACCAAAACATTTTTCGAATCGGGCATAGAAATCACTAGTGTCTTCATCTTGCTTTTGTTTACAGGCTGAAATTGCACCCCAGTCTTCCTTTTTCGTAGTTAATAAACGTGGCAGTACCTGTACTAGTAAACCTGGTAGTGCTTTAGTTTTATCCCCAAGCCCTGCTCCTGCAGTTCGGGCCTTTTCTTCTGCTTCTAAGGCTGTCCATTCTATCTTTTGGTCTCCCACCTCCCACTCTTTTTCCTTGAGTTTTTCATAAATGCCAGCAGGCATTAATACCTTTAATATTGTCATAATGTCAGGATAGGTATATTCTCCCATGAGTAACATGTCTTTAATTTCTCGGTGGAAACCCGCTGGGTCTTTGTCATGACTGGGTACCACTTTCTTCATTTCTAACAATTCTATTTTCGATATGGGCGTATATACGTATACACGTTTAAACTGATTGTCCTCGCCCTTTATTGGGTGTACTTCTCGTAAGGGATTCTGTCTGTCCATGTAATACGTCGTTCTTTCCTTGATGGGCAGTGAGACATGTTCTGGGCATACAAAGAGAATGTACTGCTTTCTTGATTCTAGTATTTCTCTAATTAACTTAGTACCTGAACCTCTCCATCTATTCGTGAGTAATTCAGTCAATATATCAGGTAAAGGACCAGGATCGGAATGTTGGCTTTTATAAAGTATAAGAAGTTGTTGAATCATATAAATCCCAGCTAAACGCTGTTCATCTGGGCTGAGGTTCGAAAACGTGTGTGCTACTGTTTCATCACCATATTTTCCGGGACTGTCAATCCAGTGAACGGCTGATCTGGCTAATTCTTGTTCATCCATAGAATCGAGTAAATGATAACCCCTTCGTTCTCGGAGTAATTTGTCAGCGGCTTGGAACGAATGTTCGGGAGACCTTATATTTATTATAGGTGATGGATAAGTTCTGTTATTATCTGGACATATCGGACGTGTCGGATCAGTAAAACATCTAGTATTACTACAAGATCTTCCTCTACCTACATAGGCTATGGTTTCTGACTGTCTTGCGGGAAATTCTAATTCTCCCTCTTCGTTTTGTTCAAACTGGTCTACTTCCAATCTCTCTTCATGTATTCGTTCTATTTCTTTACGGATCTTTCGGCACATGGCTACTATACATGTTTGCTTATCATGTTTCCCGTCTGATATATTCTGGCTCCATCTCGTAAGAATTTGCATTACTTCCGGGTTTACCCCCGGTCGGTCTTGATTTCTGATCACACAATTTATGAGGAAAACGTAACAGTTCCCCCTGTATTTCCACTTTCTGGTATTCCATAGCTCTGTTAATACATTCAGAATCTCGCCCTGTTTGGACATAATGATATATATTGTCTAAATGCATAGTCATTCCTGGTAGCTTTCCTAAATACACCGCAGCTCGTCTGATACGTAGTGATGCCATGATCATTTCGTCCTCTTTTCCGGGCACAGGGTCATATCTACAATCTACAAGAAGTTCCTTAAGCGTGCGGGAATTTATGAGTTTGGGGGTACGTGGATGTGCTGATTTTTGAAAAGTAAGTTTATTTATTCTGGGTGGCGTAGAATACACGCTGGTAGCACCTCCGGTAGCCCCATCTGGGGTACTGGGCGCGAAAGGATTCGTTGATCGTGATACAGCAACTATAGGTGTGGACACAGCTGTAGAAACGGCCGTGGGAACAGATGTAGAGACAGATGCGCTTGCCGGAACTTGTGTCGGAATTTGTTGTTGCAAAGGTACAGACACATGGTCTTGACGTTGAACCCCCCCAGCAGACGGTCTATGTGGTGCAGGGTTAGCATACTCGGGAGCTGCGTCATCTAAATATGAAGAAAGAAAAACATCTTCTGCGGTTCTGGGATGCCCCTTTGGATGTGCTTTTATTGGAAACAATGGGGGTGGCAAGTCTTTTGGTATCTCCGGAGTAGCCTTAGGTAATCCTTCGGCCAGAAGGGGATACATACCATTCATAAGGGCATTTCTTTGTCTATCTACTTGTTCTGATTTTACTCGTGTACCTTCTTTAATTAATAGATTTTCTCGGACTTTATTTGAATTTTCCTTACTCCTCTCTTCCTGTCTACGTGCTTTTTCTGTACGTCTATACGATTCTTTACGCCATAATTCAATGGCGTCTTTCTGTGACTGTCTGGCTTTCCTTTTCCATAATTCTTCCTCTACTTTCACAATGCAATCTGCATCCCAGGTCCCAGCTGCGGGCCACCTGTGACTTTCTGGTAGTTCCTTGGTGTAGTCCACCCATAAATCAAGAAATAATATGGCGTCTAAGCCATGTTTGTGATACATAAAGTACCCTGGAGTGTCCCTAGGAGGAATGGGAACAGCTTCTTCGAGTACCCCTTTTCTAGTTGTGATCTGTCTTAGTTTCGAAAAGAGCGGCATACTGACAACTGATCTGATACTTATTCTTAAACACACTTAATACAAAAGCACAATAATGAACAGTCATTCATACCACAATATGCAGGACGTATTAACACATTTAATATTTAACGTTTAAATGAGCAACAATGATGATGACGATCTAAGAAAACTTTATCACAAGACATAATCCTCGGCATTTTAACTGAATTATTCTGAATTTATATACTTGATATACTAGATATACTGCTAAACAGTACAGATACACTGCTAAAACAGTGCAGACCGGATTTGTGTACCCAAACCCGTCTGGACCGGCACAACTTATGTGCACGCCAGAACGCCTCCCCAGTAATGGTACTCACCGGGTAGCTCGGAACGGAAGGCCTCGGAACGGAACTGAACTGGACTGGACCGGACTGGACTCGAAAACTTCGGACACTTCTGGACATCGGAAACCTGGTGGGCCTCTGTATACCTCGGATCTTGCTCTCTCAGCTAGGCTCTGGTCGGGATACTTCGCACTTCTCACCGCCTCGTCTGGGTGTTGATCGCAGCCTCAGTCGCCCCCGCTTGACCGGAGGGAGATACAGGAAATCCTGCTGGTACGCGTTGTTGTCCGTCCAGCTGTAGCAGGAGACCGGGCCTGCAACGCACCGCCGGCGCGTGAGATGAGAAAGTGTCCCTGTTCGGGCGCCATTCATGTGGTAAATAATTTAATTACCGGGACTTAATTTGATACAGAATCTTAATAAAATAGCTCAGTAAAATAAGAGGCAGAATCCGTGGTATAAGAGGTTCAGAATGGGCTTTATTCCAATGGACGATTTCGAAATCGTGGACTCCAGGTTCCATCACCACGGAGGCTCAGGAAGTGAAGTACAATACTTTATTGATAAGTAATCATTTTTATAGAACAGACATTACAATGAAACCAATGTAAGAGGCGTAACAATTGATAACAAAGATAACATTTCACATGCGTAGCTGAAGGAGGCGTAATTGGGAGTAACAAGGAAACGTCATTGGTTGTGATGTCACATATGGGTGGACCTATGAAATAATTTCGCAATGTCAGCAGAAATACTTGGCAGAGATGCGCGCGCAGCAGCATGACGTATGATTGACGTGCGACTAGGGGGTGAAGGGGATTTGGCATTTAACTCTACATGTGGCGACAGATGTCTGGAGGGTCAAGTCAACCTAATCCCAAATCATATCTAACATCCTATGTTTAAAGAACTATGTTATCCAAAAGAGAGGTCTCTTAGAGTAGAATCTTATTCTATACTGACTATACTGACTGTTAGTGCGTGTACAAGCGTCTAAGTGTCTACACTAGATGCGAGGGCAGAAGTCTTCCATGGTAACGGGGCTATGAATTACTTGCATAAAGACAGAGAAGCCGTGCCTTTGCTCGGTAGCTGGAAGAATGTTTACTTAAACTACTAGACAGGAATGCATTGGCTGAGGAGCGAAACAGATAACTTGAAGGTGAAATACAGTTTTTGGCAGGCAGGCAGACCGGCCGAGGCAGGCACCGTTAGCCGCACAGGGAGTAGGACAAAGTTCATGGATGCAGATGCGAGCTCAGACTGGAGCTGTCAGAGGCAGAAAGCAGGGAAAGGCTTGATGGCAGAATCAGGGCCTACTCGCCTGAACTGCAAAAATGGAGTAACTAAGCCATATAAAGTCGGTGGCCTTTCGTACTTAGGAATCGAATATCCAGCCCATTCATGGCGGATCTGAAAGAGGACATGTTGGCGGTGGACGCACATGTGTTTGCGTCTTCATAACTGGAACTGGAGGGAACATACATGTACTTGTAACATGCACATAGAACCGTTGGGGTCCAAGATAGGGGACATAACTGACCAGAAAAATCCATATTTCCACAGAGTGCAACGGAACAAGCATAGGCAGCAATACAGATGCTCCAAGAGAGGGCCACACCAGTCCATGGGTCTCAACAGAGCAGGCATCCCACCCCAGCAGGAAGCATAGAACAAAGGGAGATGCCTACAGCATAACCCACAGGAATAATCCCCAGAGGGACAGAAAATAACAAAGAGAACTCCTCTGGAGCCTCCGAAACTTCCTGGCAAGGAAAGGCAGCTACACAATAGCGAATGAATACCCCACATAGGGTATGTCACATCCCTATAAAAAGCAAGGGACACCCCTTGAGACAACCTCATAGGCAGAGGTCAAAAAGAACCATATAAACAGCTAGCCCAGCTGTACCAATATTTTGAAAGAAAAAACACGGCCGAACAGCCATACAACCCGTCTGGGAAATAACGTCTTGAACCCAGAGACGGAAATCATATATGCAGTGACAATACTGCATACGAAAACACAAGTCAACCAAGAGGAGGCGCCAGACCACCGAGTCGGCATGCTCATCAAACAGATGGACCCCCATCAAAGGGCAGATCCTTGAGCCACTCTCGAACATTCTCGGGGAAACTGCCATCGCGTAGCCACGCATGGCGACGCTGAGCAACTGACCTGGCCACAGCTCGACCCACAGAGTCAGTGGTGTCCATGGACGACCGGACGGAAAACTGTGCCCTGTCGCAGCCAGACCGAACAAGCCGGACCAGGTCAGCACGAGGGCCCTCCAGCAAAGTGGAAGGAGTTGTTCAACAGAGTCCCAAAGGGCAAACGTAGGCCGAGCAAACACACAGGTCATGTTCAGGGACCGACGTTCTGAGATGGTGGACGCAAAGACATTGCAGCCACATGACTCCAACCACCTACAGTGGGAGTACGCAACGGAAGAGGAGAGGAAGGGAGCTCTGCCTGGACTACAAGTCCTTGAGCCCGAGGATGGAGGGACACACAGGCAGGGTCATCTGGAGCCGGGCAATGGCGATGTGCAATAGCACGACCCCCGATGAGGATATGGTGCAAGTCCCCAGAAGGACATCATACAGTGACCCACCAAAAGGCAACAAGGGCTCCACATCGACCACCACTGCAGGAGCCTGCGGAAAGCAACGGCGTGGACTCGGAGTCAAGCTCCACACCGCAGCTGCATCCAGCGAGAACACAGGGAGCCCAGTAGGACTGTGCAAAGATGCATCAGGAGGGCCAGATGTCATAGTGGCATGCCCCTCCGGGCGGTGTCCCAATGTCACAGCGACCCCAGAACCGGAGTTAAGGCACTCGGTCGGCCCTCAGGGCGAACCCACCGGTGAACACCCGACCTGAGTCCCTGCCCCCACTGAAGGGCCCGAAGGCATGCCAGGGAGTGTGGGTGACCCAAAGATGGTCTGCAGAGCCCTTGAATAGGCCTCCATCTGGGTCTGAGTTGCCCCAGCACCAGGAAACGGTGGGTAGTTGGGGGCCCACTCCTGAGGGCCCGTGTCCGGTGAAAACCGGGAGCAGCGGGCCCCGACATCACTCTTGTGCGAGGTCGACGACCTCCATGACTTCTTCCTGTGCTTACCTGAGGCAGGTGAGCGACGTCCACGGGAACGACTCCAGGACCTGTCTCGAACAGGAGCCTCAGCGTGGGAGGAAGAGGTGTGCCGTTTGGATCCTTCGGCTGGAGACAGAGGCCAGCGCTGCGGGGATTTTGATCAGGACAACCGGGTGGACATCAATTGCATCCATCGCTTCCGCAGGGACTTCGCTTCAGCTGCCGGCAGGCATCGAACTCGGCGGATGCGTGGTGCTTACCCAAGCACTACATGCAGATCTTGTGTGGATCCGTCGCTGACATCTGGCGCGAACAGGACGCACATGACTTGAAGCCCGCAGGCATCGCACACTTTTCCAAAAGTGAAAAGGCGTTGTGAAGGCCTGAAAACAAACAGGCCAGAGGAACCGCTTCTCCCGCATCCGCGCTAGGACGCCAAAAAGAAGAAAACTAATGGCAGCACGCCGAGGGGGATTTATATGGCTCCATTGCCGTCACTTCCGTGGACGACGTCAAGATGGAGCCGGGAGATGCCGCCCCCCAGCGTGCAGAGGTACTGCTGGGGAAAAAGATTTTCAGGATCCAGTCTGACACCTGGGGATATTATAAGTTAAGGAAGCTGCGGCCAGATGTCTCTATCAGATCCTTTAGATATGTTATGTTATGTTATGTTACCAGGGTATTTGTAGAGTGCACAGCTACTCGGCTGAGTGTCCTGGCGCTAGGTGAGTGAGACATGCTGATTTAAATAAGACAACGAGGGGCTATTGCTGGAACATCCAAGTTTTTAGAGCCTTCCTGAAAGGGAGGAGATTGTGCATCTGTCTTAAGGTTAGTGACGTGCAGATTAGATCTTGTGGCATGCACAATACTGTAGTGATGAGCAGGAAATGAAGCTGAAGAGACTTAAAGAGAAGCTTATGCTAGCGCAAACTAAGCTGTCTCAAAAGGAATTTCAGAATCAATCGCACGGAGGGAACGTTGGTAGAATCTGAGGTGTTTGTTTTCAGGATGTAGGTCAAATTACACAGGGGGGTGTTGGTGTTGTACCTGGTAACGGTTGAGGTGTTCCGGTTGATCTAAATTCAGGAATAGACATTGCAACATTAAAGAAATCAACTCCTTGTCACTATTGTAACAGACACTGGCATTGCAAGAGGGAGTTTAGACAGAATCCAAATCAAGTGAGTGGTGATGGACAAATGCAAGGGATAAATCAAATGCAAATGCAAAATGTTCAAGTCCACATTTCAGTTTAACAAATGCAGATGCAAACTCAGTCACTAATTCCTATGATACAGGTTCCACAAACTCCGACGGCCCCACAAAATATGCGTAATTCCTGTTTCATTATGAATCAAGTAACGAGAGCAAATTCAAATCTATTTCAAAATCATAACAAATTTCAACAGTCTCCCATGTTGGAGAGCAACAGTTTTGATTCTGACGATTCCCAATGACAGTTCCTGAGGGGGAGGGAAGATTGCATACTTAATGCAGTCTGGGAGGTAGATTAAAGTTGACCATTTATAGAAGAAGAGGTTAATGACCACCAAGTGTAATTTCTTATCGACACAGGAGCTACCCATTCCAATGTTAGAACGGCAGAAGTCCCAGACCTATCCCTCTTAGGAAAGAAGATCCAAGTTGTAGGTGTCAAAAATAAACAAATAACTAATTCCCACAGCCATACAAAAGGAGGACAAATTACTGGTAAAGCATTCATATCTCCAGTTTTGTGAGGAAATAAGATTTACTTCGGAGAATACGAAAAGCACCCTGTTACATTACAACAGGTTGCTTGCTTCTTCTGAGCCAGTTTTTTATCTTGGCCTCGAACTAACTCATTTGGAGCATTTTCAGCTTTTTGGTTTTCAGCTCTAACACTGTATGGTGTCTTTTGTGTTTTGCTTGCCCTTGTTTTAATTTGGGGAGTTCTGCAACATTTTGCCCATGTGATAACCTCTCTGCACAATCCTTGTCACATTATGGTGCCGATTACGATCCGGTAAAAACTGGGTACGAACCGTCGGTCGGAGCGTTTTCCCCGTCCGACTCGTACCCGGTCGTAAAACTCTACAAACATGGAATTACGATTCGCACGGAAACACAATTTCCGCACGAATCGTAAAAAACACCGACCGACGAAAATATACATACGAATGTGATCCGGGAATGCTGCGACGTGACGTCGGGACGCTTTCAGGCAGCGTTTCACGACCCAGGAATTACGATTCGAACCGACAGCAGTCCGGACGGCAATATTTTCACGGCACCCAAAAAGTGCCGCAAAAGCGAAGTACGGCGCGAATCGACCAGAGTAGGTGGGCCGGTACGCACCGTACCCCCCCCAGCCCCCGTAGGTACGCGCCGACCCCCCCCAGCCCCCGTACGTACGCGCCGACCCCCCCCCAGCCCCCGTACGTATGCGCCGAACCCCCCTGTATGTACACCCGTGTACGTGTCGAACCCCCCCGTGTACGTTCGAGTCGTACCCCCACCCGTGTATGTACGGTGCGTACCCCCAGCGCTGGGGGTACGCACCGTACATACACGGGTGGGGGTACGACTCGAACGTACACGGGGGGTTCGACTCGAACGTACACGGGTGGGGGTACGACTCGAACGTACACGGGTGGGGGTACGACTCGAACGTACACGGGTGGGGGTTCGACTCGAACGTACACGGGGGGTTCGACTCGAACGTACACGGGTGGGGGTACGACTCGAACGTACACGGGTGGGGGTACGACTCGAACGTACACGGGTGGGGGTACGACTCGAACGTACACGGGTGGGGGTACGACTCGAACGTACACAGGTGGGGGTTCGACTCGAACGTACACGGGGGGTTCGACTCGAACGTACACGGGTGGGGGTACGACTCGAACGTACACGGGGGGTTCGACACGTACACGGGTGTACATACAGGGGGGTTCGGCGCGTACCTACGGGGGCTGGGGGGGGGTCGGTGATTTTTCCATCCGGTTGTGACCTCGGACGCACGGGATGGATCGTGATTCCTCGGTCGGACTTCACCTTTCACGTTTGTACGGTAAATCGTACGAGGACGTGTCGGACACATTTTCCGACCCGAGGACGTGTGGGGAATGATTCCCAATGCGGTTCGTATGGACTTTTTACCATGCGAATCGTGATTGCCAGTTCGTACGGCACTTGTACGATTCGTACGGTAAAAAGACCGGATACGAGTCGCACGGGGATATTTTTTACCGGATCGTGATCGGCACCCAAATGTTTTTTTTGCCTAATACAAACAATGACGCATGCACTTACTTTCTCACGTCTCTGTTAAAACATCTTGGTTATTGCAGGTGCAATGAAGCGTTACAGCATTTTCAACTGCTAAACATCTTGATCATCTGTTTTAGAACATGCTCTTTTTTAAAAGCTGCTAACAGAGCTAGGAGAACGATGGAGGGCTAATTCATTATTCACGGTTGTGATTAACCTCATGTAGGTAGCTAAATAACGGTCGGTAACGGCCGAAATTCCGTAAACATCCCGTTACCGACCGGTATTTAGCTATTTGAGATGTAGGAGGCATATGTCAGGATTCGGTATTTACCAAATCGGTAGAAATACCGAATCGGTAAATACCGAATCCTGAATCCATATGTAGGGAGCACTCTAAGGAGTGATGTTTAGGAATAAGAATTCGGTATTTACCACCAAATATAGGTTGGTGGAAAATACCGAATACATTGCAAAACGTGAAATTTAGCAGATGTACAAGTGCCATGTGGCAGACATACATGCCCTTAGGGCATGTATGTGCGCCACATGTGCACACATGCAGGATTCAGGGGTGCAACAGGGTGTCAATGTGACACCCTGCCACCCTTGTATATGCTCCCCCATTACCGAATCGGTAATGAGGCATACCTTCCCATTGATTCCTATGGGCCTCCAGGCCCATAGGAATCAATGGGAAGGTATGCCTCATTACCGAATCGGTAAATACCGATTCTAAATTACCGATTTTCTCCGAATTGGTAAATTTTACCGAATTATTACCTACATCGCATTTACCGATTCATAAATACCGAATCGGTAAAATTCGGTATTTATGAGTCGGTAAATGTGATGCTACCTACATATGGCCCTAATTCTTTTATCATATTTGGTACTCCTGATTTGTGTGATTCTTTTTTATCTGCTTATTGTTTTTTGTGTTGTTTTTAGTGGTTCTAACATTAATAATTTGTATGCTTAATCATTTGCATGAGTACGCTATGTATTTATCTCTGTTTGTCGACTTTATTGATGAATTATCTTGCCGCACTATCGATTTTTGATTATACTGATGTCTGAAATGTGGTCTTTTCTCTCTTAACCTCTTCGCTGCGGTGCAAATTCCGCCACAGCGCTCCCACAGTGCTGACATTCCGATCGTGGGCGTGGTCATGACATCTCCCGGCCTTCGTCCGCACACGCCCATCGTGACTCATGACGGCCGGGAGACGTCATGAGCATGGAAGAGGTTAATGATGTTGTTTTCGTCTGTTGGGCAATGTTGTATTTTACCTGTGTCTTATACGGCCTGTTTGGTAAATAAACAGTTATTGTAAAAAAATAACTAGTGCTGTTTCAAAGAAAGTACCTTTAAAGATAGGTTAATTTGAGGAAGACCATCAGTTTGTTTTTATGGGATTCAATCCCTGTGTATCTGTTAGGGAGGGATCTTTTGTGCCAGTTAAATTGCACTATTTACTGCACACCGGATGGTGTTGAATTTCAAATGCATGATGAAAATGTTACAAGGAACAGCTGTACAATTGCATCCTGTAAAAACAGTAGAGGATTTACCTCCTGATTTTGAGAGATACTGTAAAATGTAGATTTTCCTCAGCTTTGATGGACAGAAAATCTGGATTTTATTAAAGACACAGAGGCTAATATTATTGCAATATCCTTTATTGCACCACCCACAGCAGCACCTTTAAAGAATATATAATTATAACAAAATTCCAAGTCCAACAAAGGGGTAGAACCAACAGACATCTTCCTTCTTTTTTGTGGACTGCAAACAAATCGAAAACTCAAAGTCTTTAAACACGAACAAAACATGTTACTTCCAAAATCGAAAATTTGTCCATTCTTCTCAGAATTCCTCCAATTCCTTTTATTGCTGACCACAACCTATAAAAGAGAAAGGAATTACCAAAAAAGGGATAATATTAGCCTCCTTGTCTTTAATAAAATCCAGATTTTCTGTCCATCAAAGCAGAGAAAAATCTACATTTTATGTAAAGACCAGAGGCTAAGATTATTGCAAGTTCAAAGCTTCTCCAAACAAGAAGCTGCATTATTACATGCCTAAAATAACATTCTCTAAATATATTGTCATTAGACCAATCAGCACACCACAAAATATCCTGTAAAGCACCCCAAGCATAAACGCTTTCGAGGCAGAAGCACCCCTCACAGAATGTGCACTGAACATGCCTACATCCACTCCTGCACTCCTCGTCACTTCATTTACCCATTTAGCCAGTGTTGGGCTTCATACTGCCTTGTGAGGTTGTCTAAAGGATATTAACAATTGATTATCATTTGAACAAAGCATTTCAGAAGTCCTTTTCACATACTCTTTCAGACATCGAACCACACTTACATTTTCATGATCATTAAAGCATGGATGGAAAATTGATTCTGAGTTTGTTTTCATTCTTTTGCTAAGATAAAAACAAACACCTTCTGGATTAAAAATCTTAGCACAAACATCTAAAGATCTCACATCCGAAACCCTTCTAAAGGAAATCAGACATACCAAAGTCATCGATTTCCCACTCAAAATCCTCAAATTCAAACTAAAGTAATTCCCCAAACTTTCCAAATAGTTCAACACTTTTGATACATACCAAACAGAATTGTACCTGCATACAGGGGGTTTGGAAACTCTCACACTCCTCATTAACCTTTTAAGCAAGGTATTTTGTCCCACAGACACCCCATTAACCAATTCATGACAAGCAGTTGTCGATCTATGTACATTGATGGTCCTCTAAGCAAGTCCTGACTCAAATAAACCTCTTAAATAGTTGACCAATTGGACTACACCCACTGAAACAGGATCAAAATCCCTCTCCACACACCAGCATAACCATCTCTGCCATGCCAATCTATATATCTTTCTTATTCCTGGAGCCAAGGATTCTCTAATAAGGTTAAAAGCATCCAGCACAAGCCCAGGCACTTCCGAAACTTGCCTGAAACTTTCCATGCCATCAGCCTCAGCTGTCCTGCAACCACTAAATCGTGGGCTTCTCCCAACGGACCCAACAACACATCTTGAAACACTGAAAGTAAAGTAGGAAAGTTTATTGACATCTCCAGGAGGGTTTGATACCAGACCTGTGACTTCCAATGAGGTGTCACCAAGATCACAATTTCCTCCCATCTGCTTACCATTGATGTTACTCGCATTAGCATTGCAAAAGGAGGGAATGCATAAGGACAAAGTCCCCTCCAGTCCTGCCTGTATGCATCTATCCCCACCGACTCCGGATCTGGATGCCAACTGAAGAATTTCCCTAATTGGGTATTCTTCCTGTGTTAGAATAAAAATATCTTAGCTGTGTTGCTTATGTATTGTACGTCTTAAGTTAGCATTTGCAGCACCATTTTATGTTTGGCCACAATTTTGACCCATGAGTGAAACTAATCTCTCTCTCTGTGTGTGAGAAGCATCCTTGGTAGTTTTCCTATTCTGCAAGGTTGGGCCCTGCTATACTAATGAATACACTGTTCTAATTAGCGCATACTTTTCCCACTAAATAGAGGCCTGCTCCCACTAGTCCAGCGATGGACACAGGCAGAACTACTTTGGCATAGAGATAGTGTGTGCCTGGTCTCAGGATTGAAACTTATCCATCTGTACCTCCTTTGTGTAGCTGCCTCCATCTGGAAATTTCCAGTCTGGGCGTACCTTCATTGGTTTTGAATCGTACATAATGTATCACCATGATTTCTGATGTCAGTCCATCTGCAGCAATCCCCAGAGACTGGGCAGATTGGGCTCCGCTCAAGTGTATCTGAATAAATACTTGTTTTGTATTCTCTACTGTCTGATCGACTCTTCATTTGTATGGAAGGCTGAGAGGTGGTCGCGAGTGAACCTGGTTGCCCTAATTGGGTCACTTCCTTCAGATGGCACCCGAACAGGGACTCCATCGGGTGATCCATACCCTCCTGCAGACGGGGGGGAGTCGGGGCCATCATCGGGTTGGACAGATGGACCAGGGATCCCTGCACGAGAGAGTTCCTGAACTCGCAGCTGCCCCTTCTGTCCCGCCAGACAGTGCCTCGCCCAGCGGTCATCCCAACTGGGGTCCTGAACGGCAAAACCCTTGGATCTGACCGTTTGGTCCGAAGAGTCGGCAGTGGAGAATACATTTGTTTGACATGTGTGCACCAGGTGAGTTTGTTTTGGTTCTTTGTGAATATGGTACCATATTAGTTTGTATTGCATTTGGCATGGTCTGAGGACCGATTTCGGTTTGTATTTGGTACGGCCTGAGGACCGATTTTGGTACGAAGTGTTTGCGGACACTTCGCCAGGCAACATAACAAATTTGGCCCACTCTTAATAATGCCTGGATTTAGTAGGTTTGTGGTTTCTTGTTGTCGTTGTTGCTCTGCAGATGCTCGATTGGAAGAAAGTCAGCTGGCGCCTCCAGAAGGCACTCCGAACTTTGATATGTATGTGAAGCATAGCCTTGGCCCTATTACGTTTAGTTCGCTATGGCACAAATATACGAGGGACAAAGCCAAGTTGCAGTGGCTGTTGACAGGCACTTTTGATGAACAAAAAATTGGGTTTTTACAGGAGAAGTTGTTTGCAAAAAGAAGTAGACAGTCTATGTTTGATTCTCTTCGAATGAGGTAAAAGGAGGCTAAACAGAGGTGAATGAAAGCAGAGCAAGAGGTCCAAAAGGGGAGAATGCAAACATTGACTCAGAAAGTTGTAGCACATGATAGAGAGAAACAAGAGATAGGAATTGAACGTTAAGATAGGATATTTAGATTACAGATTGATAAATCTTATGTGACCCAAGTAGAAAACGATACATTTGTGGAACAATTGTTAGATACTCGACCTCCACCTCCATATGCCCCGCAGAGGATATATCCTGCTCTTCCCTCACAGGCTCAGCTACCCGGTTCTTCTGTCTCTGCTATTCTGCTTCTGTTAATCGGACTGCCTTGGCCACAGCAACTCCTGTCCTCTCTTTGCCTTCCCCGTCTGTGGCAACTATGACTGTTAGCACCCCTGCAACACCTTTTGCCTCGGTGTCCCTTTCGCCAGCTCTTACACCTGCGACACAGCCTGCAGCGACGTTGGGGCCTGCTACTTCTGTTGCTATTCCCACTGTGTTCTTCCATCCCCCAACATTACTGAGTAGTGGGATACCAGTATGTGGATTTGAGGATAGAGATTGGACTCAATTTAAGGAACGTATGGGGCAGACGTTAGTCCAATCTGACGAGGGAGATGAGGAAATAAAGGGTAGTAGCTAATCAGGCTGCCCAGTGGGCTCAGAATCCCATTTATGGTGTGGGAGATGTGTGGAGTGTGATAAAAGACTATGAGCCTTTTGTACAACAGCATGCCCTTAAGCATATGTCTGCTACTTTGATCGGTCTTTGGGAGCAGTGTTTCACTGATGCAGCACCGCAGATTCTAAATGATATTAAGGATCATGTATACGTTACAAATATAGCCCCTGGTCAAGTTTTTGGTAATGTTGCGATGTTGGTAGCTTATCCGGGTAGACTGCTTCAGAAAACCCCCACCCTCGGTATCTCAGTTCCCAATGATGGAGGTTCGTCCTATTTATCACCCTGAAATACCAGAGCTAAGGAATCAGCACAATGTTGTTACTAGACCAGGGCCAGCAGCCCATTTCCAAGAACAATGGGTTTATACTCCATGGAAAAGGAGTGAAGTCTTGTCTCTTAAGACTCAGTTACCAGATCCTAGGAAGAATCCAACTGCTTATTATAAAGAATTGACTGAAGCTGCCCCTTCAACAGTGATGACGCTTGCTGATATTGAAATATTCTTTGGTTTGCTAGTTCCTGTGGATATTTGGAGAGAAGTACACACACAGGATCATGTTGCGGAATTGGGTGGTACATGGGACCAAATTAAGGTATGGGATCAGGAACGGAAACAAGGTGATAAGCCTACAGCGGAGATACTTGCTTTGACTGGCCGTATCATTACGTATATGCATTCTCTTATTCCACCGAAGAAGGTTGATTGGGACAAGTTATCGGCTTGTCGCCAAAAGACAGATGAGAGTGTGTCTGAATTTTTTCACTCGGTTTGAGGGGGTGTTTCTAGATTATAGTGGACAGGATTTGTCGATCGAAGGTGGTGTGCGACTGTTTGTTAACAGATTTGTTTCCAATTTGCTTCCTGAGATTGCGACCCGATTGCAGGCATCCGAGAGCACCTGGTCCTCATCTTCCCCTACTGTTATTTTGAATATGGCGCAGTATTATGAAGACATGGAAAATGAGGATAAGGAGAGGTCAGAGAAGAAGCACAAGGATTTACAGACAAAGGTATTGTTGCAGCAGGCTTCTAGGGGGAATGGTAGAGGACATGGTGGTGGTTCAGCCTAACAGCTTCCACGCACCAGCAGGCTAACAAATACCACGCCTTTAGGGACGAATAAGTATTGCAAGGAGGAGGGACACTGGCGTAGCGAATGCCCTGTGCTGTTGCAGAAGGTGGCGGCCCCCAGAGGACGAGGTTCTCGTTGTAGGCGGTCTTGGAGCTGGAGGAGCGGACAGGTTTCCAAATGCTGTAGCCCCGCAGGGTCGTACTGATCAGAATTATTTTGATGAGCCCCGGGGAAGACAGTAATATCATGATGATTATGATATGGATGAGGTGACGGATGTCTTACAGCTAGGACAGCCAGGGACAGAGTGAGGGACAAGTCCGATACCTGTAGATCAGCACTATCCGTATGTTAGTGCGGATGTGCATGGTTCGACTAAAGAGTTTTTGATGGATACAGGTGCAACAAACAGTTCTATTTCTCATTCCTTGGTCCCTGGGGCAGCTCTGTCTGGCAATAATAATGTTTCAGTAGGTTATTCTGGTGTACCGGTTGTGAGCCCCATTTCCAAAACTCTTGCATTGACTGTTGGTCCTTTCACTGTGGATTCACCATTCTTGTGGACGTGTAATTGTGGAGAAAATTCGATGGGCTTGTACTTGTTGAAGAAATTGCATGCTATGATTTATTGGTCTCCAGCAGGTGTTTACCTGACAATGGGTCCAGATGTAGTGTACCCTACGCAGTGCCTGTCCAAAGATGTGCCTCTTCCTATGGAGTTTAAAGATGTACCACCCACCCTTTGGGCAACAGGTGACACAGATGTGAGATTGTTACAGATACCGGCAGTTTCGATCCGAGTTAAGGACTATGCTATATTACCTCGCATCCCTCAGTATTAAATACCGCAAGCAGGTGAGTGAGCTTTATTTCAAATTATACAGGATTTGATTGAGAAAGGAGTGGTTGAGGAGACGACTGCTAATGTTTGTAATAGCCCTATTCTTCCCATTCGCAAAAGGAAACCTTCGGGTTCCTCTGATGATCATGCAGATGTTTATCGCTTTGTGATTGACTTGCGGGAAGTAAATAAAATAGTGATTCCCCAGTTTCTGGTGGTCCCTGACATTACAACTCTTTTGATAATGATTCCTTCTTCTGCTACATACTTTTCTGTCATTGACTTAAAAAACGCATTCTTCAGTAATCCCATTCATCCTGGCAGCAGGTATCTGTTTGGGTTCACTCTAGCTGGTAGAAGCTTTAGATTCTGTCGCGCTCCTCAAGGCTATACAGAGAGTCCGAGTATCTATAGTCAGGCATTGAAAGGTCAGCTGGATTCCTTGTCGCTCCCTACAGATAATGTATTGCTTCAGTATGTCGATGACTTGCTCATCGCCTCGGATACAGAATAAGGTTGCAGAGACAGTACTGTTAAATTGTTGTCACATTTAGCTCAACATAGCCATAAAGTATCTCTTTCCAAATTTCAGTATTGTCGACAGGAGGTCACCTACTTAGGTTACCTACTGTCGTAGGAGGGTAGGAGATTGACCCCTGAGCGCATCAGTACCATTGTTAAAAGGCCCATTCTACAAACTCAGAAAGATGTGTGCGCTTTCATAGATATCACTTCCTAATGCATGTAGTGGATACCTAGCTATTCGCTGTTAATCAAACCCCTTCTTGCTTTAACACTAAAAGATGTGCATGAACCCCTGCCCAGGATGCCTGAATGTCAGCAGTCTTTTGAGCAATTGAAAACGGCACTTTGTTCGGCTCTAGTGCTCGACACCCCGACTATGCTAAGCAGTTTGTGTTGTACGTCCATGAGATGGCCAGTTGCGCACTTTCTGTTTTAACACACAAATTTGGAGATAAGCAACGCCCGTGTGCTTACTTCTCTGCTGTGCTTGACCCAGTTGCATGAGCCCTCCAGAGCTGTCTAAGAGCGGTCGCGGCCGTGGCTGTCTCGATAAGGTAATCGGCTGGACTCGTACTTGATACTGACCTCACAGTCATGGTAGCCCACGCTGTGGACACACTTTTGAATAAGACAAAGACACAGCACCTCACCAGTGCATGTCAAACAGGTTATGAATTGACTTTGTTCGCCAAACACATTACGATCAATCGATGTGCCACTCTGAATCCAGCTACGTTACTACCCCTCCATTCTGAGAATGAGGAGATTAACATACATGATTGTATCTTCCGGGCAGAAGAAGAGACGAACGAACAGGTTAACTGATGTTCCCTTATCTGACCCTCAAGGGGAACTATATGTCGATGGCTCTTGTTTTGAATTAACAGAAGGCACTACAACTGCTGCACATGCTATTACCACACTGAGTATGGTAGTTGAGACATCATGAGTTCCCTATCAGTCGACCCAAACTGCAGAGCTCATTGCCCTCATTCGAGCCTGCAAGTTGAGTGAGGGACTAGTTGGTAATACTTATACTGACAGCCAATACGCCTTTGGAGTCACCTTTAATTTTGGGCGACTCTGGGCAGAGAGAGGATTCCTTATTACCCATGGCACAGAGATCCAGCATGGTCATCTTAAATATAGGCTTCTGTCAGCTTTGACACTCCCTACGAAATTGGCAATAGTGAAGTGTAGCACCCATAGGAAAGTTACTGACGATGTAGGTAAAGGGAATGCTTTAGCAGATCAGACAGCTAAGGAAACAGCCCGGACTAGGATGAAAAGAATATTCGTAGCAGGTCCCACTAGGTAGGTGCCCGAGGTCACCATGTTGGAAGATACACTTGAGAATGTCAAGGAAATACAAAGTGAGGCCACAGTGGAGGAATTAGCGGTGTGGCAAGAAAGTACAGCACAATTGAATAATGAGGGATGTTGGATTGATAAGTCAGGGAAACAGAGATGGATGATGCCAGATGCATATGTTCTTCCTGTTGTCGCGATGGACCTTGGCCCAGCCCATATTAGTGCTAAAGGTATTTGCAAGTTGTTAGACCCCCGTATGTCAGAATGATAACATTTCGAAAACAGCTACACATTTAGTGAAGTACTGTATGGTGTGCATTAATGCACAATCATGGGAAGGGTACCCCTACGCCACCCGGTCATTTTGCACTACCCACTCTCCCTTTTGAGGTCCTTCAGCTAGATTACATCGAATTAGACAGGGTCCATAATTTGAAGTATGTGTTGGTGGTTGTTTGTGCCTTCAGTAAATGGGTTGATGCTTACTCCACTAAAGACAATACAGCCATTACGACTGCAAAGGTACTCCTGAAGAAGTTCTTTCCTCGTTTCGGCTTGCCCGGTTTGATCTGGAGTGATAACAGAAGTAATTTCAATGCCAAGGTTATCCAGTTAGTTTGTGATGGTTTGCACAGAAAACAGAAGTTTTATGCAGCAAATCATCCACAGTCAGCAGGTTTGGTTAAGAAATACAGTGATACTCACAAACTGAAATTGGCAAAGATTGAGGAGATAACAGGGTTATAGTGGCCTGATGCTTTACCATTAGCTCTTTTGGCAACAAGAACAACAGCACATTCTAGGACAGGATTGTCACCATACGTGGTCAGTTCACTGACATTGAGTACCCAATTGTTGACAGACTACCTATGCCAGTTAACTGAAAATGTGTGTTCTATTCACCAACAGGTCAGGGAGGCTCTGCCTCATATACCAGAGGGACCCGGACACAACATTCAGCTTGGTGATTGGATTCTGGTGCGAAATTTTCAGCTGAAGAATAGTTTGGAGCTGCACTGGAAGGGACCTGAACAGGTCCTTCTAGCCACGAGAACTGCAGTCAAAGTCGCTGACTGAAAAAACTGGATCGTCTGCACTCATTGTAAACGAGTGCCTCTACCTTTGCCCTATGACCAATGGGTTGTCAATGGAATTGGGGAAACGGAGTGCGAAACGGTGCCTCAGTTTGTGCCCTTTCTCGACGCAAAATTAACGTGGACCCAAACTGATGCAGAGAATGATGACATGCTAAATGCAGCGGTTCCTCCAGAAATTCGAGCCGTTAAGGAGCCGCTGTCTGTTGAGCCATCTGTGCCTGGAGTCACCAGGTACAATTTGCACCCTCGGTTGAGGAATTGTGCACCAAAGGAGAAGTCAGATCAGCCATTGATGAGCTGTGTAAGTTAGGGTGTACTTTGCTATAGTACCAACAGTGTTAGTTCAGGGTGTTGCAAGATTGGTGCACTGTTCTGACATTGGACAGGATAGATCGAACGTGCTCCCTAGAAGGGAGGTACCTTATCCTGTGCGACATGGGATTCATCACAAGCTTAGGACTGAGCAAGCCCCACCATCGGTGCTCAAGAGCGCCAACGTTGATGAACAATAGCAGCCTGTACCAGTGAGGCTCTGACGCACATTTGGAACACTCACCTTTGCTATCAGTTTTAGTGCATTCTTTTTCTTACTTCATAATGCATCCGTTTGATCGGCCTATTGATGAGGAGGAACAGCCATTTGCATCACCACGTTTAGCGCAGGGTTGGTCAACAAAGAGTATAATAGTTTGCATATTAATTGTTGCGGTTACGCTAATAACAATACTTGGAATATCCTGGTTTCTAGAGGAGAAATATCCTGTACATTCATTGGTTGGTACAACGCCCACTCCCCCTGAGCACATTTTTGTTACTTTGGCTCCACCCAAAACAGCACATAGGTTGTCCTACACCGATAATGTTTTATACAAATGTTGCATCAAGCTCATAATGTGTCCAATACAACTAATTGTTGGGTTTGTGGCTTGCTCCCCTCAGTTACTTATAAGAGCCACAATTTGTTGTCCAAGCCATTGTCATATATTGGTAGCTGTGAAGGTTGGTTTGAATTGTTCATTATGGTGCACTACTATTTTCAACTCTCTACTCTGGTTATGACACCTGCTGATTCTCGCACTGTGGTAGAGTATATTCGTTTTCATCAGTTGAATACTGAATATGTACACACCAGCTCATAGTGATGTTTCTTATCCATACAACATTTTGTCCGTTTCTTTGGCAGTAACATAAAATTGTTAGCTTCTGCTAAAGGAGGGTCTGTTAAAATTAAAATGTCTTAGCTGTGTAGCTTATGCATTGTAAGTCTTAAGTTAGCATTCGCTGCACTATTTTATGTTTGGCTGCCATTTTGACCCACGAGCGAAACTAATCTCTCTCTCTGTCCGCAAGAAGCAGCTTTAGTAATTTTCCTATTCTCCAAGGTTGGGCCCTGCTGCACTAATGAATACACTGTTCTTATTAGTGCATACCTTTCTCACTAGATAGAGGCCTGCTCCCAGTAGTCCAGCTATGGGCACAGGCAGAACTACTTTGGTATAGAGATAGTATGTGCCCGGTCTCAGGATCAAAACTTATCCTTCTGTACCTCCTTTGTGTAGCTGCCTCCATCTGGAAATTTCCAGTCTGGGCGTGCCTTCATTGGTTCTGAATCGTACATATGAGGAAATATGAATTTTGTGATCAGTTATGTCCCCTATCGTAGACCCCAACGGCTCCATGTACATGCTATGAGTACATGTATGTTCCCTCCTGCTCCAGTTTCGAAGACGCAAATATATGTGCGTCCACCGTCAACATGTCCTCTTTCAGACCCGCCATAAATGGGTCAGATATTCCGTTCCTAAGTATGAAAGGCCACCGACTTTATGTGGTTCACTTTCCACATTTTACAGATTCAGGCGAGTAGGCCCTGAAATTCTGTCATCAAGCCTTTTCCTGCCTTCTGCCTCTGAAAGCTCCAGTCTGAGCCTGCATCTGTATCCATGAACTTTGTCCTACTCCCTGAGCGGCTAACGGTGCCTGATCCAGCCTGTTCCCTGCCAAAAACTGTATTTCACCTTCAAGATTATCTGCTTCGCTCCTCACCCGATGCATTCCTGTCTAGTAGTTTAGGTAAACATTCCTCCAGCTACCGTGCAAGGGGCCAGGCCTCGCTGTCCTCATGCAAGTAATTCATAGCCCCGTTACCATGGAATATTCCTACCCCCTCGCTTCTCATGTAGACACTTAGACGCTTGTACACGCACTAACAGTCAGTATAGAATAGATTCTATCCTAGAGACCTTTCCTTTTGGATAACACAGTTCTTTAAACATAGGATATTAGATATGATTTGGGATTAGGTTGACATAACCCCAGACTTCTGTCTCCACATGTAGAGCTAAATGTCAAGTCCCCTTCACCCTCTAGTTGCACGTCAAACACACGTCATGCGGCTGCGCACGCATCTCTGCCAAATATTTCTGCTGACATTGCAGGATTCTTCTATGGATCCACCCACTTGTGACATCATGTTTAATGACGTATTTTAGTTACACCCATGTTTACGCCTCTATTAGTTACGTATGCACAGTTTTTCTGTATTATCAGCTGTCACGCCTCTTGCATCTGTTTCACTGTAATGTATTTTCTATAAAACTGCCTATCTGTCAATAATATATGCTCTCTTCCTTCCTGAACTTTCGTGGTGATGAAATAGAAGGCCCACAATTCGAATTGTCTTCCTTTTTATAGGAATAAAGCATTTTAAAACCTCTAATACCACGGATTCTGCCTCTTATATTTACTGAGTTATTCTTGATAGACTTTACCGCATAAAAAATAGTACCGGTAACGAAATATTTACCACATAAATTGGCGCCCGAACAGGGACACTTTCTCATCTCACGCGCCGGCGGTGCGTTGCAGGCCCGGTCTCCTGCCACAGCTGAACGGACAACTACGCGTACCCGCAGGATTTCCTGTATCTCCCTCCGGCCAAGCGGGGGCAACTGAGGCTGCGATCAACACCCAGACGAGGCGGTGAGAAGTGCGAAGTATCCCGACCAGAGCCTAGCTGAGAGAGCAAGATCCGAGGTATACAGAGGCCCACCAGGTTCCGAAGTTCCGAGTCCAGTCAAGTCGAGTCCAGTCCGGTCCAGTTTCAGTTCCGTTCCGAGGCCTTCCGTTCCGAGCTACCCGGTGAGTACCATTACCGGGGAGGCATTTAACGTGCACATAGTCTGTGCCGGTCAAGACGGGTTTGGGTACACAAATCCGGTCTGCACTGTTTCAGCAGTGTATCTGTACTGTTTAGCAGTATATATAGTATGTCTTGCATATAAATAAGTATTATCTAGTGTCAGTATTATGTCAGTAACTAGTTTTCTATTAGTTATCATTGTCCGTTAAAAACTGTTAAATGTTAAATGTTTAAATACGTTCTATACATTGTGGTGTGAATGACTGTTCATTATTGTGTTTTATAAAGTGTGTCCTAGTAATAAGGTCTAAAAAAAAAAATGCCGCTCTTTTCGAAACTAAGACAGATCAAAACTAGAAAAGGGGTACTCGAAGAAGCTGTTCCCATTCCACCTAGGGATACTCCAGGATACTTTATGTATCATAAGCATGGTCTAGATGCCGTATTATTTCTTGATTTATGGGTGGACTACACCAAAGAATTACCAGAAAGTCAGAGATGGCCCGCAGCAGGGACCTGGGATGCAGATTGCATCATGAGAGTAGAAGAAGAATTATGGAAAAAGAAAGCCAGACGGTCACAGAAAGATGCCATAGAATTATGGCGTAAAGAATCATACAGACGTACAGAAAAAGCACTCAGACAGGACGAGAAAGGTAGAGAGAATTCAAATAAAACCCGAGAAAATCTATTACTTGAGGAAAGTACCCGAGTAAAAACAGAACAAACAGATAGACAAAGAAACACTCTTATGAATGGTATGTATCCTCTTCTGGCCGAAGGGTTACCTAAGGCTATCCCGGAAATACCAAAAGACTTAACTCCTCCATTACTCCCGATAAAAGCACATCCCAAACCACATCCCAAAACAGCAAAGGACGTTTTCCTTTCCTCTTATTTAGATGACGTAGCTCCCGAGTATGCTAATGCTATGCCACCCACACCGCTTGCCGATGGTGTTCTACACCAAGAGCATCCGTCTGTATCCCCGCAACTACAAACTCCTATACAAGTTCCAACGGGTCCGTCCGTTTCTACAGTCTTTCCCGCATCCACAATCTCTATCTTACGTCCAACGAATCCTTTCGTGCCCAGCGCTTCAGAAGGTGCTACAGGAGGTACGACAGACATGTTTGCCACCCCGCCGCGAAATAAACAGACCCTTAGAGATTTAGCACTCCAACGTACACCCCTATTAGCGACATCCGACATGTTTAAAGAACAACTTGTGGATTGTAGATACGACCCAGTACCAGGTAGACAGGATAAATTGCTCATATCATCACTACGTATAAGACGAGCTACATTATATTTAATGACGATACCAGGAATGGGTGAACACCTAGATAATATATATCGCTTTGTCCAAACAGGGCGAGGTCCAGAAAGTATTAACGAAGCTATGGAATATCAGAAAGTGGACGTACAAAGACAACTACTACGTTTTTTCATAAATTGTGTAATTAGGAATCAAGACAGGCCCGGGGCAGATCACGATACCATGCAAAGACTTGTCAAATGGGGTCAGAACATATCAGAAGAGAAACACGATAGACAGGCGTGTATAATCGCCATGAGTCGAAAGATCCGCAAGGAAGTAGAACGAATACATAAAGAAAGACGAGAAACAGACAGAGTAGAATCAGAAGAGGAGGAGGAGCAAGAATCAGAACGAGTCGAAACAATAGCTTATGTAGGTAGAGGAAGACCCCATAATAATACTAGAGACTTTAACGACCCGATACGTCCAATACGTCCAGAATATAATAGACATTTTCCAAATCCTATGTTAAAGACAAAATCCCCCGAACACCTATTCCAAGCCGTTGATAAATTACTCCGAGATCGAAGGGGGTACCATATGCTCGATTCCATGGACGAACAAGAATTAGCTAGGTCAGCAGTACTATGGGCTGACAGTCCCAGCGAATACAATGATGATGTACTTGCACACACGTTTCTGAATCTTGACCCATACGAACAGCGTTTAGCTAGTATATACATGATTCAACACCTCCTTATATTATATAAAAGCCAACACTCCGATCCAGGACCCTTACCTGACATATTGACAGAACTACTCACAAACATATGGAGAGGGTCAGGTACTGATTTGATTAAAGAGATTCTAGAATTCCGAAACCAATATTTAAATTTCGTATGCCCAGAACACGTCCCAGTTCCCATCATGGGAAGAAAAATGTATCACATAGATAGACAGAACCCGTTACGCGAAGTACACCCAATCAGAGGTGACGGTAATAACTTTACACGCGTGTTTGTGTACACGCCTATAACTAAACTAGAATTATTAGAAATGAAGAAAGTAGTACCCAGCCATGACAAGGATCCAGCAGGTTTCCACCGTGAAATAAAAGACATGTTACTCATGGGAGAGTATACCTATCCCGACATTATGAAGATATTAAAAGTCCTATTACCCACCGGTGTTTATGAGAAACTTAAAGAAAAGGAATGGGAGGTGGGAGACCAAAAGATAGATTGGACAGCATTAGAAAACGAAGAAAGGGCCCGAGCTGCAGGAGCAGGACTTGGGGACAAGACTACAGCACTAGGAGGACTACTAGTGCAGGTACTGCCACGTTTATTAACTACGAAAAAGGAAGACTGGGGTGCAATCTCAGCCTGTAAACAAAAACCAGATGAAGACACTAGTGATTTCTATTCCCGATTTGAAAAATGTTTTGGTATAAATAGTGGTATAAAAGCCAGTAGTGAGTCATATCCACATCTGTTTGTGACAAAATTAGTTGAAAATTCCCTCCTGCAAGTTAAGAATAGAGTATTGAAATTTGAAAGTACCTGGCAAGGAAATACCCCATCACAGATGTTACAAATGTTACAATATCACCACAATAGAATTAAAGAAGAACAAGAACACGAACAAAGACGTATGAAAGATACAAAAATGAAAATGCTTGTTGCTCAGTCAGTCCCAGTTAATGGTCATCAAAAGGGTGATTCCGCAGGTCCAACGAAAGGGACATGCAACTATTGTAAACAACAAGGTCATTATATACACGATTGTCCAGTCCTGAAACATAATATTGCTACAGGTAGAACACAGGAGAGACAACGTCCACCTAGACAGGATCAGAATCAACAACCAATCCCTCAGCATGCACAACATAGGTTAGCTCCGCAACAACTAGCTCCGCAACAGGGAGCTCCACAACAGACCATAGCACCACCACAAGCGCAGCCTATTGCTGCAACACAAGCAACAACACAACAGATGTATCAGTATGCACAAGCAGATTATCCCGATTATCAGCGATACTCATGACATAGCCTAGAGAGGGAAGTTGGCTTACCCCTTATTGAGGTTCCTGTAGACCAAGAGGGACCTTATGTACATAGTGAACTATTAGGGGAAGACAGAAAGTTTTTACTTGATACAGGGGCAAGCAGAACAACTATAAGACACAGGGAAGTTCCAGGGGCACCCCTCTCAGGCTCGCAAAATATTTCCCTTGGATTCTCAGGAAAACCTATAATTAATGAAGTTACACAGCCTCTTCCACTTACGATTGGTCCATTGACACGTACTACAGATTTATTGCTTACTAAATCATGTCCAGAAAACTTGTTAGGTATAAAAACATTGAAAGCTCTAGGAGCTATAATATGTTGTTCTCCGGAAGGAGTACGACTATTTCTACGTGACTTCAAAGGTCACTACGTGTCCAGAGACATGGATCACCGACTACAAACTTTACCTACACATTTATGGGCACAAGGCCCCACTGATGTTGGTTGCATGAATATTACACCATATCGTGTCACATTAAAAACAGGAGTAATACTACCACAAATGCGACAATATAAATTACCACCCGATGCTGTTGTGGCTTTACTGCAAATCATTGACGAGCTCATTACACAAGGAGTGGTTGTCGAAACTGACTCCAATGTATGTAATTCTCCGATAATTCCGATTCTTAAAAGAATGGATCCAAAAGCACTACCAGTATATCGATTAGTTATTGATCTGCGCGAATTAAATAAATGTATTGTACCACAATGCCCTGTGGTCCCAGATATCTCTTCATTATTAACCGCTATTGACTCGGAAGCAACGTTCTTCACTGTAATTGATCTCAAGAATGCTTTCTTTAGCGTCCCAATAGATCCGGAAAGTCAATATCTGTTCGGATTCAGTTTAAATGGACGAAGTTTTAAATTCACACGCGCACCTCAAGGATTTACAGAAAGCCCCAGCATCTATAGCCAAGCACTGAAACGAGAACTTGACAGTATCCACATGCCAGTTAACACTGCCTTGCTTCAATATGTCGATGATCTGCTGATCACCGCCCGAAGCGAACATGAATGTGAAAATGCGTCACTGACGGTTTTACAATTTCTGGCCGACAAGGGGCACAAGGTGTCCCCTTCTAAGCTGCAATTCTGTGTCCAGCGAGTTGTTTACCTTGGGCACTCACTGTCCAAGGAGGGAAGGCAGCTTACACCTGACCGCATCCAGTTAATCGCTAATATGTCACCACCCAAGACACAAAAGGAGGTGCGGGCTTTTATAGGCCTCACTTCATACTGTAGGCAGTGGATCCCTCAATATGCATTTCTAGCAAAACCACTCATCCAGTTAACAACACAGGAGGCAGCCACATCGACTGTCCTCCCTTGGACTCAAGAACATACACACGCTTTTGAAAGCTTAAAGAAAGCTTTATGCCAAACACCTGTTTTAGCAACACCATGTTACAGTAAGCCTTTTACACTCTTTGTTACAGAACGCGAAGGTACTGCCTTGTCAGTACTCACTCAAGAACAAGCAGGATCACACAAACCATGTGCTTATTTCTCTAGTACATTGGATCCAGTAGCTCAGGCTCTTCCTGCGTGCCTGAAATCAGTGGCAGCAACAGCTTTAGCTATCAGACAAAGCGATGCCATAGTGTTAGGACATCAATTGACAGTACAAGTACCACACGCAGTAGAGGTTCTCTTGAACCGCACACAAACACAACACTTGACTATAGCGAGACTCACCGGTTACGAACTGACATTGTTTCAGCCACACATAGAGATCAGACGTTGTAATACATTAAATCCTGCCACACTGTTACCAGTGGGCGGAACAGATCCATTGGCACATGATTGTGTCGAAGTCATTACTATCACGACGAAACCCAGACAAGACTTGACAGATATCCCTTTGTCAGATCCAGACTTGACATTGTATGTAGATGGGTCATGTATGAGAACAAGTACAGGAGCGTTAGTGGCTGCTTACGCAGTCACAACAGACACTAAAGTCATTGAAACAAATCGTATTAACACTTTGTCAGCTCAAGCAGCAGAGCTTATCGCTCTGACGCAAGCCTGTATTCAAGCCAAAAATAAGAAAGTCAACATATACACAGATTCACGTTATGCCTTCGGAGTCGTCCATGACTTCGGCGTACTGTGGCGAGAGAGAGGTTATTTAACTTCTCACGGTGCCCACATCCAGCACGGACCCCTCATTCAAGCCCTATTAGACGCGATTCATCTACCTACTGCAATATCGATTATGAAATGCAAAGCCCATACAAAAGTTACCGATATCATTTCTCAGGGTAATGACCTAGCTGACAGAACAGCTAAACAGACTGCTCAGAATCAGACTCACACAACTGACATGACAAAGACAATAGTTCCGACACCAACACATTGCATGACAGTTAAGGATCCCGCCCTTGATGTAATTGACATACAGACACATGCTACACCAGAAGAAATAAAGAAATGGACTGAATTAGGAGGGATCCACACGGATCAAGGATGGATGACGAAGGAAAAATCTATATGGTTTCTTCCCGACTCTATGGTCCAAGTTATCATTAATACAATACATAGTCCAGCGCACCTAGGAGAAAAAGCTATGCTAGACAGCATTCAACACATTTGGTTCAACAAACACTTGCGAGCAGCAGCTAAACAGAAAGTTCGTACCTGTATGATATGTTGTCAGTTTAATCCAGGAAAAAGCATCCCCGTAGAGCAGGGTGGATTTCAACTTCCCGATCATGCTTTTGAAGTCCTCCAGATGGATTATATCCAGATGGAACGATGTCGAGGATTCAAATATGTCCTCGTAGTTGTCTGTGCTCTTTCCCGTTGGACAGAAGCATACCCGGTTTCAGATTACACTGCCCCGACTACTGCCAAACAGTTAGTTCGAGAATTCTTCCCACGGTACGGTTTACCACGTGTTGTCTACTCAGATAACGGCCAGCCGTTCTCATCCGAACTAATGAAACACGTTTCCCTTCTATTAGGCTATCAATGGAAATTTCACTGTGTCCGACATCCCGAGGCAGCAGGTCTCGTAGAACGCCATAATCAAACTTTGAAAATTAGATTGTCCAAAATATGTAGAGAAAAAGGAGTCGATTGGATAGTAGCCTTACCAGTTGCGCTCTTTTACATGAGAATGGTAGCACATTCTCGAACAGGGCTATCCCCGTATGAGGTGATCTTCGGTAGACCACCAAATATGTGGGGGACGCCTATACCTCGCAAAATAACTGATGTTGGCTGTAATATGCTGACAGATTACCTGGCTTCCTTGATGTCTGCACTACAATCTTGTCGTTCACAGGTAGCCGCAGCTTTTCCCGATAATACTGAGGTGAAGCCCCATGACGTGGTTCCTGGTGACCTGGTTTTGGTCAGGAATTTTGACCGGAAGACCCAACTGGATCCTAGGTGGAAGTCACCGAAGTTGGTTCTACTCACCACAAGGACAGCCGTGAAAATCGAGGGAAGGAAAGGGTGGTTGCACTCGAGTCATATCAAGAAATTTTATGGACTACCATCCAGTGTCAATACTGAACCCTGTATTCCCTCACAGACAGACTCAAAGCTCCCCTTGGTTGAAAAATCAAAACCAGAACTTTATAAACTAAAATTGAGGTCTAGCAAGTCAGACAATTTGATTGTTTAAGTCCTCTCCAAGGTGAATCGGTTGAATTTGTCTCTGACATGTATCCTCTAGACCGGAATAGAGAAAGAAATCATCAAATGCAGCTGAAAAAGCATGCGTATTGTAAATCACTTCGTAGTCACTGCACAGTAACCCTATTAATTTTGTTTTTTCTAAGTCTTCTGATCACCGTTTTCAGCGTACTATTGCATATGTATTATCCTATTTCTAAACGTGCTTACAATATAACTGCAGAACATTCTTTTAGTGAATTACCTCCGCATGAGTTGTCCTATAGATTTGCGCTGCGCAACAACACATTCATTAGTATGTTACATCATTCCCATCAGACCAGCAATGCCACAAATTGTTGGATATGTGGCCGACTCCCTCCCTATCAAAACTATAAGGGAGTTTTGCCCCTCTTTCCATATCCGTTCACACACAACGGCTCTTGTGGAGCATGGTTTAGTTTGATTAATTCCCTAGATTCAAATTCCGCAGTTTATCAAGACAACTGGGTATGGGGAAACCTGAACCTAGTTCTGCTTAAAGTCTGCTACCCTAACAAGGAGGGACTTCCCAAAAGAACAGGAACTGATCTAGAAAATGAAGTATATGGATTAGGTAATTTTACACTTAACCTCATGATCCTGAACGTTTAATCCGAAGCTACACCAATCTTGCCCGCCATGTCAGTATTCCCAGTGAAAGGGGAATTATGTATAAGAAAGAATGGTTCCATACACATGGGCCACAGTAAATGCACCACTGTAATAAAATTCAGTGATCAAGGCAAGTCTACATTTAGAGCTTCCCATCATTCCTACTTCATATGTGGCCAGACCGCATATATATGTCTACCTTTAGATTGGGATGGTACCTGTTACATAGCATTCCTTCTGCCACCTGTTTTCCTAGCCCCGCCTGATTATCACAGAAATACCCATTTAGTACACAATAGACAACAGAGAGATCTCCCAATTGTCGATTAACCGAAACAGCGTGGGAAAAAAACACAGATTTCAATAAAGGTTTCTTTCCATATATAGGTACAGTCACTAATAGTAAGCTGATACGTAGATTAACCAGAACCCTTGAAGCAGTAGTGAACGAAACTATTTCCGCCTTAGGCAATTTAACAGAAGAGCAGTCTGCTATGCGGATTGTTGTGCTTCAAAATCGTCTTGTCCTTGACGTCATCCTGGCCGATAGGGGCGGAGCTTGTAGGGTCATCGGATCAAGTTGTTGCATTTTCATACCAGAAAATTCGCCGTCAGTATATAAAGCCATAACTCGCCTTCATAAGATTATAGGCCAGATACACCAGAGTCCAGGCACATGGACTTGGTCCGGTTGGTTCTGGGGCGTGTTGTCAGCCTGGGGATGGAGAATCCTATCCTTCCTAGGTATTGGCTTTCTCGTACTATTCAGTTGCTGCTTATGTCTACAATGTGGGCCAGCGATTTGTGGTCTGTGTGCCACATCGTGTCTCCCACCTCCAAGTTTTCATTCAAAATCTCGGAAAAAGAAAGAAGAACAAATGATGCTATATGAACAGATCGATGGATTGATGAAGATCGATATCTCCTGAGGGTCCGTAGGGGACAAGGAGGGAATGAGGAAATATGAATTTTGTGATCAGTTATGTCCCCTATCGTAGACCCCAACGGCTCCATGTACATGCTATGAGTACATGTATGTTCCCTCCTGCTCCAGTTTCGAAGACGCAAATATATGTGCGTCCACCGTCAACATGTCCTCTTTCAGACCCGCCATAAATGGGTCAGATATTCCGTTCCTAAGTATGAAAGGCCACCGACTTTATGTGGTTCACTTTCCACATTTTACAGATTCAGGCGAGTAGGCCCTGAAATTCTGTCATCAAGCCTTTTCCTGCCTTCTGCCTCTGAAAGCTCCAGTCTGAGCCTGCATCTGTATCCATGAACTTTGTCCTACTCCCTGAGCGGCTAACGGTGCCTGATCCAGCCTGTTCCCTGCCAAAAACTGTATTTCACCTTCAAGATTATCTGCTTCGCTCTTCACCCGATGCATTCCTGTCTAGTAGTTTAGGTAAACATTCCTCCAGCTACCGTGCAAGGGGCCAGGCCTCGCTGTCCTCATGCAAGTAATTCATAGCCCCGTTACCATGGAATATTCCTACCCCCTCGCTTCTCATGTAGACACTTAGACGCTTGTACACGCACTAACAGTCAGTATAGAATAGATTCTATCCTAGAGACCTTTCCTTTTGGATAACACAGTTCTTTAAACATAGGATATTAGATATGATTTGGGATTAGGTTGACATAACCCCAGACTTCTGTCTCCACATGTAGAGCTAAATGTCAAGTCCCCTTCACCCTCTAGTTGCACGTCAAACACACGTCATGCGGCTGCGCACGCATCTCTGCCAAATATTTCTGCTGACATTGCAGGATTCTTCTATGGATCCACCCACTTGTGACATCATGTTTAATGACGTATTTTAGTTACACCCATGTTTACGCCTCTATTAGTTACGTATGCACAGTTTTTCTGTATTATCAGCTGTCACGCCTCTTGCATCTGTTTCACTGTAATGTATTTTCTATAAAACTGCCTATCTGTCAATAATATATGCTCCCTTCCTTCCTGAACTTTCGTGGTGATGGAATAGAAGGCCCACAATTCGAATTGTCTTCCTTTTTATAGGAATAAAGCATTTTAAAACCTCTAATACCACGGATTCTGCCTCTTATATTTACTGAGTTATTCTTGATAGACTTTACCGCATAAAAAATAGTACCGGTAACGAAATATTTACCACACATAATTTAACACCATGTTTTCTAATGTCAGTCCCTCTGCTGCAATCCCCAGAGACTGGGCAGATTGGGCTCCGCTCAAGTGTATCTGAATAAATACTTGGTTTGTATTCTCTACTGTCTGACCGACTCTTCATTTGTATGGAAGGCTGAGAGGTGGTCGTGAGTGACCCGGGTGGCCCTAATCGGGTCACTTCTTTCAGCCTGTTCGCAAATAGGTGTACATGACAAGGACCCCATTTTTCCATCAACCTTAAGAACACTGATCTGTGGAGTCTCCAGTCACTGGTGTCCTTGTAATTCCTAGAACAACAATCTGCCTCTACATTCTTCAAACCTGGGATATGTTCCGCTTGTACCAATATATTCTGGCTCAAACAGTAATCCCAAAATATTCTCACCAGATCCTTTTAGCGCGGACCCCCCAAGTTGTTCACATATCTCACTGACGAGATATTGTCCGTCCTCAAAAGGGACCAACACCAGTCCCTGTCCCTTGTAAAGCTCTTTATTTCAAAGGAACCTGCTAGCAACTCCAGACAATTTATATGCAGTTTCCATTCTTCCTCTGTCCAAACTCCTCCAGTTGATGTCACACCACAACGAGCTCCCCAACTAGTCAAACTCGCATCTGATTCTATAATCAATTCCTGATTTACTCCGAAGATTGCTCGCCCATTCCAAGCCTCCATGTTTTTTAACCACCAACGGAGTTCTAATTTCGCTTCCTCTGTAAGCAGAATCTTAAATGTCTGCCCTTCAACCTTTGAATGTCCCGATAATTCAAAGGTCCTGGAAAAGTAGCCTGAATCGTAGATGATAATAGACCAACTACTCTTGCCAACATTGTTAGAGAACTATTTTCCAAAAACAAAACTTTTTGAATTTCCTTTCTTAGTCTTTTTAGCTTCTCCACAGGCAATCTCAATTGCCCCTGAACTGTATCTACTAGAAACCCCCAAAACTGAGTCTCTTGATTTGGTATTAAACAGGATTTCTCTCTGTTTACAACAAAACAAAGATTTTACCAACAGATTTGTCGCCAACCTCGTATGGTCCTCTACTCTCAACCTGTCCTGATCCATAATTAATATGTTGCCCAAATATATAGTCAGATGTATTCCTTTCTCCCTCAAAAACGCAGCTACTGGTCGAAGCATGTTGGTGAAACACCAAGGGGCCGAGGATAGTCCGAACTTCCACAACTTTACTGCCCACCTGAATCTTAGGAATCTCTGATGTTCCTTCCAAATTGGAAATGTCAAGTAAGCATATTTCAAGTCTAAACATGTCATCCAGTTTCCTGACTGTAACACATCCCCCAGCATATGCATTCCTTCCATCTTGAAATGATGGTACTCTACCCAATCGTTCAATTGCTTTAAGTTTATGACCGGTCTCATTCCTTTCCCTTTCTTTTCCACAAGAAAAATATTGCTCACAAAACCTGGTTGGCTGTTCATTTCTCCTACAATGGCACCTTTCTTTTCTAGTTCCCTCACTTCCATATCCACCAATTCTGTTAACGTTGCGTCGAATCTTATTTATTTATTTTTATTTATTATTTTTTTACAGAGTTTTATGTATCGCGAACTTGACCCGGTATCGGGTATCAGAGCGCTTTACATAGCACCAGTTGCGTTACATGAGGGCACATTCATTTTTGTTAGGCATCATCCCTGGATGCAGATACTGTACCGGCTCCTCTACAAAATCTACATGGTAATCCATGACCGTCTGAAGAACCCACGGGTCCTTTGTTATCATATTCCTATTCTATTAAAATTGAGCAAGTCTGCCGCCCAACTTTACTTGGATAACAAAAGGGCCTTGACTACCCTGGTTCGTCTATTTCCTCTGATCCCAGCTCTTTGTCTTTGTGGAAAAAGGTTTCCTGGCTGGTATCCACTCTGGGTCTGGTATTGATAGGGTTTGAACCCTCTTGAAAAAGAGGTCCTTGTGATTCCTTGTCCACGGCCTGGGAATCGCCCTCGTATTCGCCCGGCCCCACCAAAAACACAGCAATCAAAAACCTTCTTGATCTCTTTTTAGACTGCAAGAAGCTGAATGCTCCGACATACTTAGACATCGCTTTAATAAATGTCTCACCAAATAACATTCCATTGGCCTCTATGCCACCTTCATTATTAGCCAATTTTGCAAATTTTGGATCTATTTTAAGAAGGATCCCCTTCCTTCTCTCCACCGAAATAGCAGTGTTTGGGTTACCCAGCAAACACACTGCTCTCTGAACCCACTCCCTCAATTCCTCCACATCCAACTCCTTCTTTCCCACATAAGCCTCTTCGGCCATGTCAAAACTTTTTGTGAGTGGTCGGGTCAAATCTAACAGTTTATCCTGGCACATTCTTAGACTTTTATCCAGGCCTTTTCTCGGATCACGACCACCTTTCCCAATGAATGCCAGCATCTTAGCATCAAGATCGGGGGTCATGAGTATTTTGGTAGCCAAATTTGGACGTGGACACTCAGCGTAACCTCATACTAACGTCTTTTGGAATCTGCTTTCCCAGCCACATCTCAACATATTCCGCAACATGCAGGGCAGGACTCCATTCTGGAGAAAGAGGATGCTTCAGGAGCATTTTGATCAAACATTGACTCTCCAAGAGGGTCAGTCACTGAACCATGGCTATCCGCCTTATCACCATCCTTGTGGTCAATGCTCTTAAGCTTCTCAACAACCTCTTCCTCAGGCTCAAAATATGAGGGCAACTTAACTCAATTTCCACGCTCCCTGATGAGTCATCACAAAGGATTGTAGTATGCCTTTTACTTCCTTTTGCTCTTGAGTCTGTACTCAACAGACCCTTACAATGGTCCCCTTGTGTGTCCTCGACAACCACCATCTGCCAAAGCAGTTCCATCACTTTCCACATTTTTATGTTTTCTGCTAACGTTTCCTCCCTTTTTAATCACCGGTCCCTCACCAGCTGACCAAAAATGCTCTTACTGTGAAGAGATACCCTTCATCTGTAAGAGTTCATCAACTTTTTTCTCCATTTTCTTATCCAAATCTGTGGCAATCTTATTTAACATATTGCCAATTCTCGCCCCAATTGAGATGTCTAAGTCTCTATTAACATTCTCATCCGCCATGATAAAAATGAAATAATTCTGACTAAAACTTCAATTCTAAAGAAAAAAGAATTATCTATAATGAATGCTTACTTGCAAACCAATAAATTTGCATTGATAATAAATTTCCTCAATTTAGTTTTCGCTCAATATCTGCTCCACAGCTAAATCATCTGAAATAACCTCATGACCTCTCACTTCCTACGCAGAAAAAAATGCTCTTATTTCCCTCCTTCCCTGTCAGTTTCCGACGCAGTAACTGACAGGACATGTACACGAGCACAATAGCCCCAGCGTGCATGCGTCTCACGTCATCTCTCCCGAAACCGCAACGTAAAAAGACAGGCCACCATCTCAACTACACTCAAGGTGGCCTCTTTAACGCGTGATGTCTTCTCGATTATGATGCGTTCCAATTCTATGCGTCTCGAGCCTGGCAACCGAAAACACCTCTAACGGTAAATGTATTTATTTGAAATATTAATAACAATAATCCTTATCTTCCACTTTCATTCCACACCCGGTATGTATTCAAAAACAATAAACAGTTGTGCTCCCACAAACAGCCCAGTGGAGCTTCTCCTACCGCAAACCACTCCTACGGTAGATATTGAAAACATACCATTGAAAGGTTTACACTGAGTTATCACATAAAATGTGAGAAAACATCATAATATTTCTAAGTATGTAACCAAAAAAACATTAACCCTGGCACACAGGCTGCAGCAGAAATATATTATAAAACATCCTTCCAAACATTCTCCTATTTGAAAATTATTCATTCACACGACAACAGGAGCGACAGCACACGTAAACTTATCTATGTGAGCAGCATCAAAAAAGAAGGAAGATGTCTGTTAGTTCTAGCCCTTTGTTGGACTTGGAAGTTTGTTATAATTCTATATTCTTTAAAGGTGCTGCTGTGGGTGGTGTTATAAAGGAGAGTGCAATAAGCCTCCGGTCTTGACATAAAATCAGAAGTATGGACTTTTCCAGGGAAAGACATCCGACTAATCAAAGGTGTAGAACAGGGATTCTCAAAGTACGACCCGAGGGCCGCATGCGGCCCTTCTGAACTTTACATGCACCCCTCTGATCAACAGCAGCACTGGACTTCTGTTCACTCGACTCAGCACAAATATTAAATTCAATTTTTTTTATTTAAAGGTTAATTGAAATTAAGGAAAGGAAGTAACTAGGTTGTCCTGCCCCACTTAACTTTAGGAACAACTTCATTTTCAAAGTCACTTTGTAGCAAAAATGTAAAAATATGATAAAGTCTCTTCAAAATTCAAAAAGTCTATTTCATTAACATGCAGAACCATTCACCTGAGTAAATCAGATTATATCAGTGCATTGAGAAATATTTTTTTCAAGTGATAGAATTAAAATATGAATTTAGAAACATTTATTCTTCCCACCACGCTGACAACAATGCCAATAGTGAACTAAGAGTCAAGTCAGTTGTTGGGTGCACTCCTAGGGTGCCCTAGGTACCTATTGCACATGAACAACATTATCGTTTATTAAATCAAACACATGAGAAGGTTTTGTGCTGCGTAAATTTGGATGTCATGTATTTCGAGGTCCTCTAACATGTAATAATGAAGGAAAAGGAGGGAAAGTGAAATAAAACAATTGCCTAGGATCACACAATTTGGTAAAGTGGGGGAGCTGGGATTAATCCCAGGTTTCGCATATTGTGCAATTCAGCCACTAGATGTATATGCTTTGTTTTCCCTATACCCACCTTACCGCCTCCTCTCCCACTGGACCACCACCCTGCTGGCATCAATGCAGACTTCGCTCACATTGCAGACCAAACTTTGTGGCCCTTGGAAACATTTTTGCAACTACCCATGCCTTAGAGTAACTAACTGCTGCAGCCATCTTTCTGCTCATGCTAACCATGCCTTCACGTTGTGCCCATGTCTGACCTAGATATTCTTATTTCCATGCCTGGATGATAAACTTTAGATTAGCGTGCCTAGCGGTGAGTGTTTACACTTCTATGTCTGCTTGAAGGCTGACTGCATACATGATTTCCATTGGAACCCTGTGGACGAAAACCTATCAGTTCATATCTTGCTTCTGCTTGTACCATTGTTATTGGGAGACTTGGAGAAATGCTGGGTGGGTGAGAGTGTGTGGCTCCCCGAAGACGATTCCAGAACTCTCCATCACAGAAATGTGGGAATTTTATTTTTGGTTTTACAAAGTTTGAAGTTTGCAACGCATGCTGGGTAACAGAACCTGGTGAGAGCCACACAAGTCACCCCATACTAGATATCCCAGGGTGTCTAGTTTTCAAAAATATACAGGTTTGCTAGGTTACCCTAAGTGCCGGCTGTGCTAGGGTCCTAAATCCACAGCTAGGCACATTGCAAAAAAAGGGTCAGTTTTCTGTGTAAAAATGTGATGTGTCCACATTGCGTTTTGGGCCATTTCCTGTCGCTGGCCCTAGACCTACCAACACAAGTGAGGCAACATTATTATCAAGAGTCTAGGCCGAATGTTGGGTGGGTGGAAGTTTGTGGTTCCCCGCAGATTCCAGAACTTTCCATCACAGAAATGTGAGGACATACATTTTTTTTATGTCTGCAGTTTGCAAGGGATTCTGGGTAACAGAACCTGGTGAGAGGCACACAAGTTACCCCATCCTTGATTTTCATGGGCATCTAGTTTAAAAGAAAAAAAATCATGTTTGCTAGGTTTCCCAAGGTGCCGACTGAGCTAGGGTCCAAACTCCACAGCTAGGCACACTGCAAAAAAAGGGGTCCATTTTCACTGGAAAAATGTGATGTGTCCACGTTGCATTTTGAGACGCTTTCTGTTGCGGGTACAAGGCATAACCACACATTTTTACAATTTTTATCGGGAAATGTGGGGGAATGCTGGGTGGGTGGAAGTTTGTGGCTTCCCACAGATTCCCGAACTTTCCATCACAGAAATGTGAGGAAAATTTGTGTTTTTTTACTAGGTTTGATGTTCGCAAAGGAATTCTGGGTACCAGACCATGGTGAGAGGCACTCCAGTCACCCCATCCTGGATTGCCCTGGGAGTCAAGTTTTAAAAGATGTACAGGTTTGCTAGGTTTCCCTAGGTGTCGGCTGAGCTAGGGTCCCAAATCCACAGCTAGGCCCATTGCAGAAAAAGGGTCCATGTTGCGTTATGGGCTATTTTCTGTCACAGGTACTAGGCCTACCCACACAAGTGAGGCACCGTTTTAATTGGAAGACTTGGGGGACTGCTGGGTGGGTCGAAGCTTGTGGCTTAACGCAGATTCTAGAACTTTTCATCACAGAAATATGAGGGAAATGTTTTTATTTTACAAGGTTTGTGGTTTGCAAGAGATTCTGGGTAACAGAACAAGGTGGGAGTCAAGCAAGCCCTCCCATCCTGGTTTCCCCTCCGTATCTAATATTTAAAAATGTGGAGAAATGCTGGGTTGGTGGCAGTCAGTTTGTTGCTCCCTGTAGATTCCAGAACTTTCCATCAGAGAAAATGTGTTTTGTTTACAAAGTTTGAAGTTTGCAAGGGATTTTGGGTAACAGAAACTAGTGAGAGCCACACAAGTCACCCTATCCTGGATTCTCATGGGTATCTAGTTGTAAGAAATGTACAGCTTTGCTAGGTTTCCCTAGGTGCCATCTGAGCTAGGGCCCCAAATCCACAGCTAGGCACATTGCAAAAAAAAAGGGTCAGTTTTCTGTGAGAAATGTGATGTGTCTACGTTGCATTTTGGGCCGTTTCCTGTCACGGGTACTTGGCCTACCCACACAAGTAAGATACTGTTTTTATCGGGAGACTTGGGGAACACTAGGTGGGTGGAGGTTTGTGGCTCCACACAGATTCCAGAACGTTCCATTACAGAAATGTAAATAAAATGTTGTTGTTTTTTACAAAATGTGTGGTTTGCAAGGGATTCTGAGCCACACAAGTCCCCCCTTCCTGGATTCCCAGGAAGGGGGGACAGGTTTTGCTAGGTTTGCTAGGTTTGCTAGGTTTTGCTAGGTTTCCTTAGGTGCCAGCTGAGCTAGGGCCCAAAATCCACAGCTAGGCACATTGCAAAAAAGGGTCAGTTTTCAGTGGAAAAATGTGATATGTCCACGTTGCGTTTTGGGCAGTTTCCTGGCACGGGTACTAGGCCTACCCACACAGGTGAGGTGCCATTTATATCAGGAGACTTGGGGAATGCTGGGTGAGTGAAATTGTGTGGTTCCCTCCTGATTCCAGAACGTTCCATCACAGAAATTTGAGGAAAATGGTTAACAGAACCTGGTGAGAAAAACTCAGGTCACCCCATCCTGGATTCCCCTGTGTGCTTAGTTTTCAAAAACGTACAGCTAGGGTCCCTAATCCACAGTTAGGCACGTTGTGTCACGGGCACTAGGTCTACCCACACAAGTGAGGTACCATTTTTATCAGGAGACTTCTAGGAATACTGTGTGGGTGAAAGTGAGTGGCTCCACGCAGATTCCAGAACCATCCATCACAGGAATGTGAGGAAAATGTGTTTTATTTTACAAAGTTTGAGGTTTTCAAGGACTTCTGGGTAAGAGAACCTGATGAGAGCCACACAAGTCACCCCATCCTGGATTCCCCAGGTTATCTAGTTTAAAAAAAATTACAGGTTTGCTAGGTTTCCCTAAGTGCTGCCTGAGCTAGGGTTCAAAATCCACAGCTAGGCACATTGTGAAAAGAGGGTCAGTTTTCACTGGAAAAATTTGATGTGTCCACGTTGCCTTTTTGGACAGCTTCCTGTCGCGGAACTAGACCTACCTACACAAGTGAAATACCATTTTTATCAGGAGACTTAGGGGTACAGAGAATAGTAGAACAAGTGTTATTACAAATTGACTTTCTTTGCATTTCTGCCATCCAAATGTAAGACAATGTGTAAAAAAGAAGACATCTGTGAAAAATATCCTCTAATTCACATGCTAGTATGGGTACCTACAATTTCCGAGATGTGCAAATACGCACTGCTTCTAAACTCCCATTTCGGAAATATATAGGGTTCCTTGTTACCTATTTTTCACTCTTTTTGTTTTATCAAATGAATTGCTATATATCCAGTACACAATCAAAAAATCATTGAAAACACAGCCCAGTTATTGGTTCTGGGTACCTCGGGTTCTTGGTGAACCTACAAGTCCTATATATCCCCGCAACCAGAAGGGTCCAGGGGACGTAATGTTATATTGCTTTGAAAAATTTGCACATGAAAATATTGGCACAAATAACAGTTTTTTTCAACTCAAATTAATGTTTTTCATTTCAACTGTTAGTTTCTACAGGAAAACCTTGAAGGATCTACACAATGGCAGCTGGAATGACTCTACGAACAATGCAAGAATCGATGACGAACGTTATTAAAAACATGAGCTGCTGATCACCTACTGTGGCAGCAACACTGGCACCATATGATTCTATACACCGTTCACCTGTACCACTGTTCATTCTTTTACATTGTACATTTTATTTCGGAAGGAGTACTGTTTTTCAATGTATCCCATATGCCTGCCTACGCGTAAAATAATTACATGCATGCCTGCATGACACAACATCGCATGCTCACACACCTATGCCTTTCATGTTTGCCCGGTGATGCCTTTCTGCATTTGCTATTAAAAATTTTTTTAAAAAGAGCTGTCTGCTGCACCCATATCATTTTGCTGCCACATTTTCAGATGTTCTTAAAATATTATATGGGTCACACGTCTTTACAATTTTATAGACCTTTTTTTATTAGATGTACGTTTTATGACGTAACATACAATAAAGAATTTTAACCCTAAAAAAAAAAAACTACACAATGACCCCTTGCTGAATTTAGAATTTTGTATACGTTTCAGAAATGTATAGTTTTCTGGGATACATTATTGCTTTCAGACCCATTTCTACCACTAACTGGAAGGAGGTTGAAAGCACAAAAAATATGAAAAATAGGCTATGTCCCAGTAAAATGCCAAAACCCTGTAGAAAATGTTGGTTTTCTGACAAACGTCTGCCTGTTCCTGAAAGCAGGGAAGATGGTGATTTTATCATTACAAACCCTTTGTTGATGCCATTTGCAGGGTAAAAAACAGACGCTTTCTTCTCCAGCAAAGAAAACAAAATATTGCAGTATTTTGGCTAATTTCTCAGTCCCCTGTAGGGGAATACACAAATCATGGGTGCCTTTAGAATTCTCAGGATGTTGGAAGAAAAGGACGCAAATTTGCCGTGGATCCCTTATGTGGACAAAAGGTTATAGGGGCCTAAGCACGAACTACACCAAAAAGCCAAAAAAAGGCTTAGCACAAGGGAGGCCTAGCAGCGAAGAAGGGGTTAAACATCAGAGGTGACACTGCCCGTGGAGTACCCTATCTGCTAAACTCTAATGAGGCTCAATGTTTTCTGGAACATAAGATGGGTCAGAGAAAAGGGCCATCAATCCAATCAATTATTAGACAGCATATTCAAAGACAGGTGTCAATGTGTGTAAATGCAAAAATGTTTATATATTAGCATTTATATCCATTTGTTGCATCACACATCATGACAAAAAAAACATTCAAAAGGACATACCCAAGTTACTCAAATAAAGTATTAGTACAATTAAAATAACAAACATAAGTGTCCAACACATATACACAAAACTGCTTTTATAATCCTTTCTATATATGAACACTCAGTAGCAGTCTATGAGGTACCAGAAGAGGGTTATGCACTTTTTTGCATGATATCCCAGTGTCCATTATTGTTTTAAATCCATAATTCCATATCTGGGATAGCAACTAATGGACTCTCACTCCTCTTAGGGCTATATGTGCCATACTGATGCGTTTAAACCTCTTTGTTTAATTCCATATCCGGGATAGTAACTAGTGGAGTCTCACTTCTATGCGGGCTATTCGTGCTTACCAAAACGTTTCAACGTCTCACATGGGACAGAAACATTCGGACAATCATCTTGCCATTTAGGGGTTGTGGTGTCTGGCTTCCGTACGTGAATATTTTGAGGTTGGTTGGGGGCAGCTGAGTGCGCTGGTGGAGTCGCCGGTATTGCTGGATTCCCATTATGTTGACCGATGCGCAGGTGTCAATCAGGGCTTTGACAATGGACCGAGCCACTTTGATTATGCATGTTGGCTGTGGGCGTCTTCTTCGTTTTAGGTCACTTGCAAATGAGATGAGGAATGCTTCTTTGTCATCATCGGTGGATGAGTCTTCTAGGCGGTAGTGCTGACGCTGAGATGTTTTGGGTGTTTTAGGGGTTTCAGGATCTTCTAGGGATAGCTTTAGCATGGACTTTGATGGTGGCCGTCTGCCTTGTGCGCCTCTGCTTCTTGGCCTTCCTCTGCACGCAGTGGCGAAGTGATTGAGGATGCCGCACTTGGAGCAGGTTCGTCCTTGGGCTAGGCATTCCTCCAGGGAATGCTCTTCTCGCCCACAAGTAGCCACATCGGGATCCGGGTGGTGCACTTGCTTTTTGTCTTGATCTGTTGCCTCTTCCGCATGTACGGATTGCATCGACACGTTCCGTCTTTATTGTGATGGGTCTTTCCGGTTGTTGGGTGATGCAATATCCTTTTCTGTTGCTATGACATCCAACAGGTCATGGGTCCATGTGCCAGAATGAGGATGTCTTCCAGTGAGATTGTAGGTTGGTGAAGGATGAGTCTTCTTAGTGTCTTATTCCTGCAGCCTTGTATGACTTGTGATCTCACCTCCTTGGGCTGGTCTTCTGCCATGAACGTGCTAGCTAGTTCTCACAGAAGTGCTTAGAAAGCATCCATAGACTCCCCTTCCCTTTGGCATGCTTGGCGGAGTTTGAAGCGCTCATATTCCGGGTTGAGTTGTGGGTCAATATGTGCATCGAGAGCCCTGACCGCAGCATTTTAGCCATTGTCCGCTCCTGTACTGGGAAGGTGTTCAAAAAGTTTGTAGATCTCCTAACCTGCAAAATGAAGCAGCGGTGATCTCTTTACTGTGCTGTCTGTCTCTCTGGTTGCGACAAAGTAGTTGTCTAGACACCCTATCCAGATCTTCCGTTGGGGGAGGCAGTGGCTGGGCCGGTGAGCTCGCTGAATGGTGGTGGTGCGCTGAACTGCGTATGTTGTGTGGCCGGCGTGGCATGATGCTGTGCCGGCGATTGCGCGGGAGGTTGTGCGGGAAGTTGTGCCTGCTTAGGGCCCACGTTGGCTGCTTCATCTGTCATGGCTGCTAGGCAGTGCTAGTATAGAGGAAAGGGTGGAGTGCCTTATTCCCTCTGTTGGAAGTGGGAGGCGTGCTGTGGTTTCCGCACACCCACGCGATTGGTTCACTTCACTTACTCCCTTTTTTTCCTTTCAGGCCTGATTAGTTTTTGGGGTCTGCAAGAGGAAGAGGGCCCAATGTTCCAGTCAGCTCTGTGGCAGGCAAGTATTTTAATGTGTTTGGTCTCTGGTTCCTCTTTTATTTTCATTCTTAATTCCACTTTTTCTGTGTAGTTTGAGGCCCAAAATGCTAATGTTTGTTACTTTTTTTTTCTCCTTTGTTCCAGTTGCCTTTCCCCAGTGCTCACTTATTTTACCTCTTGCTTCTGTGCAGGGCACCTGAACCGGCAGTTCAGGACCCTCAGGGGAGGAGGCGATCTACCGCACCTGCTGATACACGACCGTGTGTCAGCGGGGGAGGAGTTGTGGCAGCCGGCGGGCTCCTGAACGGGAAGCCCGCGCGTCCAGCCGTTTCCCAATTCCTACCAGCCAGGGAGGCGAGGCAGAGCTTTGGCAGGCAGAGGCGGAGGTCGTTTAGCAGACACCGCATCTGGGAGTCACTGGAACTCAGCGGGCCTATCGCTCAGTGGACTCTGCGCCGAGGGTAGGTCCGCGGTAGTCGGTCTCGCCTGGATGCTGCCATGGGGAGGAGGGGTCACGGCCCTGAGCGAGCAGCAACAAAACAGGATACGCTATTCAGTCGAGTGCTCTGAGCCGAAGACCCAGAGCGGTCTTCGCCCCCTTTATTTATATCCTCTGGCCAGAGGGTGTTACAGGGTGTGAGGAGCTTCCCGGTCACCCACAGCACCACTCTTGCGGTGCTAGAGTTATTACATTCCCCAGAGGATCACTTTTTGTTCCATATACAGATGATTTATTAAATGTGTTAAATCCAGTAGTACAAAGGAATTTGATTCACTATATCTGCTTTCTGAATTAACTAAAAGGGTTTCAGAGAATAAATTACAATTCAGTCTTCCCTGTGTACACTATTTAGGTCACAACTTCTCAGCAGGAGAAAACCTGACTGCAGGCCTACCACAGAAGCCTGTCTGTGCAGTTTTAAAACTGTAAATTCAACCTTTCCAAATAACCCCCTTTGACAGTCCTAAACTCTCCTTTTGAATGTTAATAAGTCGGCCTTAATGTCTGTAAGGTAGGATGCATGGTATTTAAAAGGAAGACATGTATAGGTTTAATGTTAAACATGTCCTTACCATGGCAAGGCTCCAAATGCTTTTTTACGAGTAGCAGGGTTGGCTATTCCGTAGGAAACAATGGCATACAATATTAAATTGAATACTATTATCTTTGCTTAGACAAAAGCTATAAAGTTAATTCTGGGACTTTAAAAGCATTTTCTGCATGCCCGATGTGACGGTAAAGTAGGATTTGTAGTAATATTTTAGAAAAGGTCCTCTTAAAAAGTTACCAGTTCCCTGCCTAGAGCCTTCAGAAACCTGTTTGCATGACTTTCTGTCACCCAGGATTTGAATAGGCCATTTGATGAGGTTTGAACATGCTCCCAGAGCTGAAACAAAGGCCTTGGGATTGGCAAGGTGTTCTATTTCTTGGACAAGAAGACCACCTAGGTTGTGCCTTGGAACTTAGTTAAATTTAAAGGACTAACACTGTCACAAGCATATGTTAGTGACACATTGGCATGGCCCTCTTTTGGCCAGCTAGTCAGGTGGGCACCAATCCCCTTTGGAAGAGAAGCTGCCCCTAGAACTGATTTGAAGTGACCCCAGAGATGGGGCGGCTCATTTCCCTGGCCACACCACTGGAGTAGGCAAAGGAGCACTGCACAGGGGATAAAAGGTTCTGCCATCTTGGTTTTAGCTACAGAAAGGCACTGTGGGATTGTTTACAGTAGGGCACACCAGAACTGCTTCAAAAGTGGGTGGAGTAACCCCCTGGGAATATTTTCCTGTTGGTTAGGGAGAGTCCAGTGGTCATCCTCACCCACAGGCTAGTGCCAGGCAAAAATGTGGCACTTCTGGGCACTCTATTCATTATACTACTGGACCTATGAAAAACAGAAGGACTGCACCTGCGTTGAAACCTGTGAAGTCATCAAGGGTCAATTGGCTGACCTCTGGTTAAGCTACGGGGATAAAACAAGCTGCTAGAAGCATTTTTCCTGAAGAGCCCAGTTGGCCAGTTAACAGGATCTGCCTTGGACCCTGCTGGTGACTTTTGCTGGAGTGAGAATTGACCTCCAGGTGCTGCTGCTTAGGTCCTGGAACCTTGGCTTTTCTCAAACTATTCTCCTTCTAACATCCTGAAAAACCTAGGACTGAGAAATGTTTTGGCGTCAAAGACCTCCAGAGGACCGGTACAAGCCTTCTAAGTCAATAGGGTGAAAATGTGTTGCCGCTGGGCCAAAGATTCAGGTTCATCCCACTCATAGCTTTCCCGCAGCAGCAACTCTGTGTTAGCCAGAAGTCAGAGAGAGGGTATACGGCCTCATGGAGCCCTGTTCAGCTACGGCTTGCAGCCTTTCCTCACAGGAGGAATCCAAGCTCCAAAAGGGTGACTAAGTCTGAACGTAGAAATCTTCACCCGGCGAAAAGCCCAAAAGTATCTGCCACGAGGGACCTTTTCTTGTGTATGAATTTAGAATTTCTACTGCTGAGAGCGTTCCCCCTAAAAGCCAAGGCATGGCCGGGGCCTCATCCAATAGCTATCCGATCTAGTGGAACCATGCTCAGCTAAAGCCTGCTGCCTTGCCAAAATGGGGGTTTTTGACTTCCATTTCAGAGACTAAGACAAAAGGTAAAACTTCTGACCAGGACAAGCATGGTTTCTGTATCTGACTCTCGCTCCATCGCAGTTAGACTTAAATCATACCTAGGTACTGGTCAAGAGCAACCAAAGGACCGCTTTTAGCACTTAGCACTTTTGATGCACTATTTTAGTTTAAAAACTCCATAATTCTGGTTGTGCTCTATAAATTGTAACATAACATTTGAGATAGATCAATGTAATCATTAGTTTCATGTAAGACTGCCAAAAACTAATTTTCATTAACTTTTGGTACACTCAAATAGAGATGATCATTAGTGCAGTACACAATACAATTCATCTTAAACAGAAGGTCCCTCACCAACAGGTTTGCGGGGAAGGTAGGGCTCAACAAATAAAGAAGGCTGCCTGGTAATGGGACCTAAGGTAATGGAGATGGGAATGATGATATGGTATGGGACGCCTGTAATTGAAATACTGACTTAATCGATGGACCAGCCAGAGAGAAGTGGTGAAGGGAATTCAGAGGTCCTCAGTGCTGGTCAAGTAGTACCATTATCAACAAGGCATGACGTGGGTTTCCCATTTATCACACATTTAGTATACAAGACTGTTTAGTTCTATGGGAACCAGGGTATTTATAGAGCAGTCAGCACCTCTTGAACTTTTTTTTTTTAAATGGTAGAGTATTGGCTCTAGGAAAGTTGGGTCAACACTGGCTGATCAGCTTGGGAGTGTTAATTAGAAATCACTTTAGGGCAATTCCTTTCAATTCCTTTTGCAGTGACCCAATGGTCCACAAATGAAACAAGTAGATCCTCCCGGAGGGGTTGAATAGACCCCGCCTTATACTGGGCTCCATTCAGCTCTTCCTCCCCATTTGTCCACCCATCTTGCTCCATCTGCTCACTCTTCCCCTGCTCCTCCCTTCTGCAGGCTCTTGAAACAATTCTATTTGTAAAAACATCAACCTAGATTTGTTTTATGCCTTTTTTTCTCTGCCAATCAGTGGACAGCTACAGACACAAATTCAGTAAATTCGATTTCTCCGCCACCTAATACAAATTGTCCAGGGTTGTTCCTGTACCTTGGGTGGTTAACACTGAACAAAGGCAGCACCCACAGCTTCCTCAGAAGGTTGAGCAATGCCTGGGTATTGCTCAAATACATCCTTTAAACAATCTAAATAATCAGCAGGGGATTCACCTGTATTGATTTGTTTACCAGTAGACATTCTGGTTCCATCCGTTTTGATTGTACATACCTCCTTTACGGCATTTAGAAATTCATCCCTGACAGCTGCATCATCTGGGACTGGACAAGGGCAAGTACTCCTGTCCACCAATAGGTACCTGACCTCACTCTGCACAACAAGTTGCAACACTTGCTTCACATAAACCCAATTAGGTTTATAACTAGGGGTCCTGGTTATATAGTATTTATTTTTCCTACATTTTCTTCTGTATTTATCCATATTTATTTGTAGTCCATTTTATTGGTATTTATCCATATTTATTTTATATTTTGAGAATAACTAGAGTTGCAAATGGGTATATTTCCATGTTTACTTAACTGATAAACATGCACTCATACTGTAAGGCCTGTCGCATTTTACAAAATTAAGCAGCCAAATATACCAGAACAGTACCCTGGCAGGTAAATATTAGCAATATATACAAATATATGTCAACATATGCCTGTATTTTGGGGAATCTCAACCAGTTTTTGAGTTCCCACGGTGTTTAACTTCTTAGAAGTAGGTCCTCGACTCATGAAGAACAACAAGGAGAGTCCCTCACAAGAAGCACAATTTTCTGCATTTTTCCAACTATAAAAATAAATACAGACAGGAAATAGATTGTTTTCTGTCTGTATTTATCTGTGAAAATCAGTAAAAACGAAAAACCAAAAGCCTTATTTATGACATTCAAATATTCTTTGGAATTCCATAGGGAAATTCAAAGTATTTTTACTGATATTAGGAATTGTTAATTGATGTCAAGAAGAAGGTCCACAGGGGACCAAGGCACATGAAGGCTAAGTTGGCCTCCTACCCCGGGACCCAGGTGTTCTCACAGGACAAAAATGGCATCCTTTGAATAATCACAAGGAGTATCACTAGATGAGAGGGTATGGTTTGAGGGTTCCACTCAAGTTATCTCACTTTCTGATTAGCAGTATGCCTCTGACTATCCCAGAGAAGTATAGTCAGAGTGTGTCTAGCATCGGTCTAGTAGGATGCCAAGCAAGAGCGGGCTCTGAACGCGTTGTATGTTGTGGAGCCATCCCTCGTCTTGACAGCGCCTCAGCATCCACTAGCAATTTGCCCTCAGTCATGCTACTGGCCACTTAGCGGTGTTTGCTGGGCCCACAAATGCATTACTCGCTGGTACTTCTCTCACCGGCTGGTACTGCCCAGTTTTCCTGGAGCTGCCACTGGTGCACCTCCGGCTTCAGAAAGAGCAAGACATCTAATAAAACCTCCACCTTTTTCTGTACCTGCTCTGTATTTTTGGATGTAATTTAGGGAACCAAATATAGAGGAGGCAGAGAAGTAGAGCTAATAGTCCTTACCCCAGCCATCTTGCGGGTACCTTGTAACGTGAGTTCTCGTGGCTCTCTCTCATAACTGTAATTGGGACTCATGTTTGCATTTGTTAGCTTCCTCCTACCAATTCAGGCCACTGATCTGCATCTAATTTACTTTGGGACTCCTTTATTTTTCTTCTAAGGTTATTCAAGCACTCTAGATCAAAGGTACCTTCACCAAGGAAGGACTTCTGTCCATCCTCATTAGTGAGTCCAACCCACTGTTTTATCTACCTGCATGTGTTTTTTCCATACTGATAGTACTTTGCATGGGCAGTAGTTTCCTTTGCTGAGGGTGTTTCATGTTTCGACTTTTTTTGCCCCATTTATGTCACTATTTCCTCATTTCCAACCAGGAAAACATTAAGGTGTCTGACAGCCTTGTGCCACTGTTCATCCGAAGAGAGGGTGAGCTAGAAAAGACAAAACGGTACAGGTGAGTCTAACAGCTCTGTTCTGCACGTTCTTCTGGAGGAAGGTAGGAAAGGTGCTTTCACTTTCATCCACTTACCCACCAGTAACAGCTTGTCAAGATTCACCAAGGTTCCGCTGCAGCTGGATCAGCATCTCTTTCATGCACACACATACACCTACTAGGGTATGTCCCTCCTGCCTTTATTCCCCTTTCCACCTCACTATTCTGGACAGGAGATTCATACCATGGATTGCATTCTGACTTCTTCCTCCTAGTACCCTGGGACTCCTCCCAAACTGCCCAAACCAGTTTACCCTATAGTCACCCAAAGAACACAGATGACAATTTCTAGTTCCTTCAAAAACTCCTAAAATAAATAAACTTGGTCCAAACTTCAAAACCTATGGGTTTTTTTTAAAACATGCTAACGCTGTCTCTGACTTGATTGGTAGGTCAAGTGCTGCATCATTCTCCACCTCAGGCCGTCTGGAGAATCTTTTGTTTGCTTCAGGGCCTGAGGTAGTCATGTGGAGTTCAGTTCAGATTCATTCCCTGACATAAGGGAATTCAGTCATTCCCAGCAGAAGCAATAAAATGCATAAGGAAATCTACTCACAAGCCTACTTGAAATATGACCAAGTTTATTAAAAAAAATCTAAATCTGTAAATCACAGAATCGGGTGAAAAGAGGTCCCCCTGAATGTGCTGAGCATAAATGGGAATGCACATACGTTCATAAACAAATGTATAGGTTTTGCACGCATGGCTCCAACAGAGATCACATGGCAAAACCGAAACAAAGAGGGTATTGAATAGGCCTGGGCAGTGAACTCCGTTCCGTTCACGGAGTTTGCTGCACTCTGTGCTCTGTGGAGCTCGCGGAGTGCAGAAAACTCCTCCCCACGTAGTGCAGCGGAGTTTTAAGTTCGCGAGCGCGAGCTGCAGCTCAGGTAGATTTTCTACCCGAGCAGCAGGAAGACCAGCATGAACGGCAGTTCACACTGCACTCCGCAGAGTTTTTTTGGCACTTCGCAGAGTTCCGCGGAGCAAAACTCGGTGAACTACGTCCAGGCCTGGTATTGAAGGCTTTGAAGAAATCCGTATAACAGAGCACATGCAAACTTCAAAATGATACAAAAATGTAAACAGTTCTGAGCACACTACAAGATAATTTTCACTCACTACTGCCAAGCATTAAAGAGAGGCTTTATACGTCACATGAAGCACAGCTTGGTACTACAGCCAACATTCGCAAGTAAGATGGCTGCGGTGGTGAAAGGAGCAGCAAGGCAAATGAGAAAAGCTCAGACACATCTCTCAATACCCTTATGTCAGGAGATGAAAACATGAATCCGACGTGTTATTTGTGATCTGGTCAAACAGGAAGGATTAAACAGGAATCCAACATGAATATTTGTGTGCTGATTAAACAAGGAGTCCTAGTGCCCAACGTGAGTTTTTGTAATATTCCCCCATTATGCCGATCAAAAATCTTGGTAAATATATACAAGTTTGTTATGCAAGACCCGCAGGCCAAAATCCTGTTGAAATACCTAGTTTTCCTGTTGTTCCAAACATTACCATATTGCCTTGTATTCTAGCCACCACCAAATGGTTCATACTGGTGGACCTTTGTTCTGCTTTCTTCTTGATCTCTGTACATCTGCATACTCAATACCTCTTTGCATTCTCTTTTTCTGGGGGCCAACTCATGTGATCCTGCTTGCCTCAAGGTTTAAATCACCTTCCATCTTCAGCACATGAGATAAATCTGGACACCCTGGTCTTCCTAGAAGGATCCACTTTAGTTTAATATGTAGATGACAAGTTGGTTGCTACAGACTCCTTTGGACCAATGAAAGGTTGACTATTGTATCTCCTCACTGAATTAGCTAAGAAATGGCAGAAAGCTTTTAAAGAGAAATTACAATTCTGTCTTCCCAGGTTTGCTATATAGGTCATGGAATTTCTGCGGGGAGAAGCACATGTCCGGAGACCACATTGAAGTCCATTATTAATTGCCTAGACCAATCTCTGTCTCTAAGGTACACACATTACTTGGAGGCAGGTTACTGCAGACATTGAATATTGATATATGTAAGCATTCTTGAACCTCTCCAAGATTTTGTAAAGAAAGAACGCCTTGAACCGTTGAATGGGTCCAAGCAGGCGGAGAAAGCCTTTGTGCCTCTGAAACTAGCATTATCCTATGCCCCGGCTCTGGGATAGCCGGACTAGAATAAACCATTTACGCTCTACTGTCATGAAAAGGAGGGTTTTACTTCCGGAGCATTGGTGCAATATCATGTAAATACAGAATCACGACGATTCAAAGAAACCCATAGCCTACTTCTCCTTTCCCCTTGATGCAGTTGAGGTAGGCCTTCAGCTAGGTTTGTGAACTGCAGCAGCAGCTGCCCACCTCATGGAAGCTTCCAAGACATAGTCCTTAGCTCCACCCTTCCTGCTGCCCTGCCCCGTGCTGTGGCTGCCTTGTTGATATCCTCAGAAGCTCAAAACCCATCCCTGGCAAACAGTAATGGTAGGAAACTCATTTGCTGCCTGCTTCTCATGTCACTCTGGTCCGATGTCGGGTACTGAACCCCACCTCTGCTTCCCACTGCTCAGGACGAGGAAACGCAGAACTGCCTTACTGGGACCATCCACTTGCCTTAGCCCCATTTGTTGTCACTGATGAGCCAATATCAAACTGTGATGTCATATAGTATTTTGATGGTTCTTGCCTTAGAAATGACGGTGGTTCAGGAGCAGCTGAATATACAAGCTTCTGCCGGTATGAAGTTTTTGAAAATCAAACTTTACCTCAAATTCATTTTATGCAAGTTGCTGGACTGATCAAACTCACATATGTCCGTATTCTTACTGTTCAAAAAATTGTTACCGTATTCACAGGCTCAAAGTATGCTTTGGGAGAGGCCCCTGGATTTGGGCTCCTCTGGAAGCAAGAGGTTTTTCTCGCTACTTCGAGAACCCCAATTAAGAATGCCTCAGATGCTAAAGTATTAATTGATCGCCTCGTTAGCTTCCAAAACTGCCCTTGTTAAGTATGCTATGCTCCAAGCCTCAAGAGGAAAGGCCTTATTCACAAACTGCATTTTGTAGTACGCAAAGTAGTACTACAGTAGTACTATTAAGTTACTACAAAACGCAATTCACAATCTAAAAGTGCAAATCTTCACCTCTCCTAGGTTTTCTATAGGGAGACCTCACATATGTAAGTTTACCCCGATTATGATGTCAGACGGACTCATCGTTTGGGAACTGGGACCGATCGACTGCCTGATGTCTGTCCCAACCCAGCAATTAGGATGCGACGGAACACTGTTCCGTCGCAATCCTATTCTTTACAATGAATGCTTGCATTCCGACCAGAATGCATGCTCTCATTGTAAAGAGCTAAGGTGCAGTTCATCCCTGCAACCAGTGGCAGGCACCTTAAGGTACCAGCCGCTGGTTGCAGGGATGAACAGGGGGGCACCATAGGCACCCCCTAGGCCGCCATCCGGTGACCTTGCACCCATGGGGGTCCACGCCTTTCTGTGTCGGAAAGGCCAGCACAGAAAGGCTGTGGGAATCTGCCATCATAATCCCTCGGGCGGAAAGAGCCGCCCTGGGATTACTGGAGGATTTCCGAATGGCAGACGCTCTCCGAGCCCATCGGAGGCAATTTGGACATCCGGTTCAGATTCCTTTCAGACTGACCCCATCAAAATGGTTCGGTTGGAAGGGAATCCGAACAGCCAATTACGATGCCACAGGAAAGACTCCAACCGAGGGTCGGAGCGGTTTCCTACGGCATCGTAATCGGGCCCTTAGTAGCAAATGTGGGATGAACCAGGAGGGGTGGCAGGAAAAAGGATCACACTTACTGCTAAATAAGAGGGATTTAGGGAAGAAGAATAAGGAGGGTTTTCGGTAAGGTTAGGGCGGTGTTTAGAGAGGGACATACACCAACCCAGAAAAGAATAAGCTTTTTAATATTCACAAACTATACTTCTAAAGTTTCTACAGCCAAAAAAAATAAAAAAAACAGTACTAAATGTACTACACCTCAGAACTGGTAGAAGTGCAGCACCACACATGGCCAACCACTGAACTGCACCATGCTCAAATAGAAAATATTGGAGGTACTGACAAAAGAAATCCCCATGGGAAATAATGTTAAATTAAATTACATTATTTAAACTGGTTAAACTGTTAAATACATTTTATTTAATGTTAACAAATGATCAAATACAAGATTAAAACAAAATATTATAATAAACTTTTCAAATTAAAAAGTGAATGTAACATTAATGTATATTAAATATAAATTACTTTACTTTTAATTCAATGTATACATCACTTTTAATACTTTTATTAAATCACTTTTAATTTAATCCGTGTAAAAATCATTTCAATTTAGTTTAATATAGCTACAAAATCAATTTTAAATTGAAATTAAGTGTGCTGTAACATTTTTTGCCCTACAGTTAAACTAAATATATAAAATTCATTTACACCAATATTCAACATAAACATTTTTTACTATTTAATTTTTCAAGATTGGCAAAAAAAATGTACTTTTCCCTATACTGTACAATAGGGAGATCTCTGCCATCGGCTGTCCAAGCAAGGATCCAAGGTGAATTTTATTGCGCTAGGCTGTGTGCGTTTCCACCTAGCACCCTCAAGTGCACAACTTCAAAAACAGGGGAAAACAGTGGCACATGTTAAAGGATTTAGTACTGTTCTACTCTCTCCTTTTCATGCAACACGGTCTACCAAGTTTTCTTGGTGTGCTATATTGCATGAAAACTAAGTAAGTCTGTCCCATGGTTCACTGTGTTACACCAAATTCAAAAAGAAAGAAAACTTCATAATTACAAAGATATGGTACTCTCTTTTTGTTCTCCCTGGCACTGCTACAGTATTTAGTACCAAGCAGTAATGCACATTCCATCGCACAATAGTGCAAGAGAGTGTCTATTATCTTAGTCATATGTGTTTCTAATGAAAGGTAATAGAATAACAATGCTTTAACATTTTGCCAACTTTCTTTCTGCCACTAGGCAGTGTTTTTGTCTGGTAGAGAAAGAGAGAGAGTAGGACTATGACAAATCTTAGTGAATATCTTGCTTTTGTGGTCTATCCCTCTCAAGCAATACAGCACAGCAAGTTGGTTTTCAGTGTTGTATTGCATACTTTCATTCTAAATCTGCCCCTATATATATGTTTGTTCATTGATATTCCATTAAGTATATGAATTATGCAAGACAATACATCAACCTGAGTAAATCCATTAATAACAGATGCAGACCATATACACTATGATATATGCTTCCTTCTCTGTTCTATAGCGTATGTCCACAGGGCCCTGCAGACACCTCCATAATGTAGTGGAAATATGACTGTGTAATATTTAGCATTACTTCAAAAATATGTCTGTGGTACAAAGTAGTATGTTCATATAAACTATCCAATTTTAGCACTATCTATCCACGATGTTACATCAAACAATTATTGTTCTTTTGTGCTAATAAAATTAAGTGTTACAAGCAGGCATTTAAAATGTAGGGGCTTATTTACAAGTCCTGTGCTACAGGAATATCACTTTTTGTGACGTTCCGGAGGTGCACAGTGCTTAGCCATATATACAAGGCCACATAGAGCCACCCTGAGTGCCTTTTCATGGCCTTGTAGATATGGAGTGAGGCCACGAACCGCAAGTCGCTGCGTTGCCTCACCCTACAATGTGGAGCCGTGCATGGGTTTACGGTGGGTGTTCCCACGTAACACCCATGGCATTTGACACATTCTCAGATTTAAAACAAGCTGTAGACCTGGGAATTCATCCAAAGCCTACGCCTCCCCAGGGGAGGCATAGGGGAGGCGCAACGTGGAGAAATAACAGTATTTCTCCTCATTTTTTCCTCTTGAAAATTGCCTCCATTGATTGTTTTGTGCAGGAAGGTGTGCCTTCTTGCACAAAAACAATCATTCCTACAACGTAGACACCCTTGCATCATGGTGCAAGGTGCCTGGGTTGGCGTAAGGCAGCCCTTTGAGTGCTAGTGCATGGTGAAAGGATAGGATTCGTGCCCTTTTCTTTTGACTTAAGGCATGCAATGCAGAAAGGCTAGAGGCGCTTCTCTACGCCAAAAAATTATAAATGAGGCCCTTTGTTTTAACACATTTAGAATATGTCTCACTGTTGTTTAAATGGGAAGAATACAAATATATGCAAAATTTATTAAAATATCATGCACTTTTTGAAAGAATATTTATTTGTTGGTTAGTAAAACCCCACAAATTGTATGATTTAAACAGCCTAAAAACATGTATTTGTTCTCAGCAAGTGCCATTTCACCAGGTGGACTGCTTCACCACTTGTGAGTACCCGAGCGTCTTCAGCACTCCAAACACTTCGAAGAACCATTTGACCTCCAGTATCTATGGGGAAATTAGAAAAAAAAAAGCATAAAAGCAGTACATGTGAGTACGTCAATTTTAAAGTGCAGGTGCTCTAGCTTACTGCGTGGCAGGCATCATTTTCAGTACAACTTTAGTTAACTACTACTCATAGAAAGGGGAAGAAGTCCTAAACGTATGTATTAAATGCCCTAAACAAATATTAAACAGTAATTGCCCTCTATGTGAAGAAACTGCAAACCTATACTGGTTTTCACTCTTCGTGGGCTGAATGACGACATATATTCAGTAGATGAACATAATCGTTATCTCTGAAACTGCTTCTAATACACTCGGTCCTATATTTTCTAGAACTTCGGTTCCATAACAAATGTGTAGTGTGTTATTTTGTTGTTTACACAGATGTGTAAAGTATCAACAGGATGTCTGTTCAGGGTGAGAGTTAGGGTTAGACCTAAGAAGGTGGGGTTTGGACATGAGGGGAAGGTATTACCTAAACTTGAGAATAGCATAACATTTTTATGGCAAGGTTACTCTAAACATGGTCTTCAACCATAACTCTGTCAGATTACCTTTTTTTAGATAATGGGGTTATCTTGGAATACTGTGGTGAAAGTGCTGGCTTATGATGTTGGGTCTCCAGGGGTAAGATGGTGGGTGTGTGAGAGAATGATGTTTGAGGTGCTGGTGTAAACTAGAATCTATGTTGGCATATGGTGTTGTTTGTATGGGCACGTGATTGTGGGTGTATTGGTATAGGAAGCTGGATGTTTTTGGCATATAATTTTGGTTGTGTGGATGTATGATACTGGGTGTGTTAGCATATGACAGTGTGTTTTTGAGGCATGATGATGAGGTTGTTGCTGTACAACAGTAAATGCGTTCTAATATGATGGTGGGTGGTTTGACAGATGATGCGGTTCGTGTGTACGTTTAATGGTTGGTGTGTTGGCATAGGATGTTGTTTGGGTGGATGAATGCTGGTGAGTACACTGGCCTACCATGGTGGATGTCTGGAAAATATGAGGCGGCGAGTGGAGGTTTGGAGTTAATTGATTGAACATATGACAGTGGGTGTCATATGATGTTGTTTGTGAGGACGTATGTTGGCCGGAGTGTTAGGATATGATGTTTTGTGCCTATGCCTTCCAGTACCCACACTGTGTGGCACCCTAGCTGCCCCGAAAGCCCCTCTGTGGGTTTTCCATACCCCCTGAAGCCTCAGGGTGCTCTCTACATCTCAACGCTCCTGAGCCCCTCTTAGTGTCCTCACTCCACAGCAGCCCTTGCGAGTCTCAACTTGCCCTGTCCCTGCTACCCCCTTTATGCACCCCAGGCATCCCTCTGTGTACTGTCTCTGCAGCACCTCTGTATTTCACCCGTCTTTGCCTCCAGTAGCGGCTGTATATACGAGGAGAGGGGGGCGGGCGCACGTGCAAAAACAAATAAATAAATAAAAACTTACCAGGCGAACGTGACATCCTTCACTCCGGGCCCCCACAGGAACTGAAAGCTGGAGCCTGGAACTCCCTTGACCAATCAGGGTGCTGCTCTCACTGGGCGCTCCACCACGCCCTGGAGGCCAGCACTGACTCTAACCCAGCCGTCATGGACAGCTGGGTTAAAGTATACATGTCTGGCTGTCCGTCTCAAGACGGCCATCCAAAAAGACATGCACACTTTAAACTAAAGTGCATAGACAGCACCCCCCCCCCCTCCTCCCCCCTTCCTCCCCCCTGCTGCTGTCACTCAGCAGCGATCCCGCCCCTGTTCTGACGCTTGGCTTGGGATGGAGATGAAAAATAAAGTGGCAATAGGCTACCGGTTTATTTTTCATGGGGTTTGGGGAGATTTAAAGTGGGGTGACGCTCCTCCGCTCCAACGTAGGAGCCGCCCCTGCAGCCCTATGGGTAATTTCAGCCTCCCCTGAATCCCCCCTGTGCCTCCTACCTCTGCAACATCTTTGTATGGCTCAGCCATACTCCTAATTCAATATACTGCATTTGATCACCCCAGGTGTCCCTCTGCATGTTCCCTGCCCTCTTGGGTTCCATCTGTGGGTCCACCACCTCCCCTGTATCGCTTTTTGTGCCTCCAAATCCCATAACCCCTTATGTGCAGTTAAGAAAGGACCTCGAGACCTGGACGACTACCAATAGGAGAATAGGCAGCATGCTATCCCAGCGCCTCGAGGCCCTCACGGGTGATGCAGCCGTGCTCTACAAATCCTGATTGATTAATTGTTGTGTGTAACTTGCCTTCCTGTAGACCGTTTGTGCCACCCTACCCTGCCAAGCTAGCCCTGTGTGTGTACCAGCCCCCCCTACAGACTTTCTACCTGCACCACTTCTCTTGCAGGCCCCCTGAATTTCTCCCGCTTAGCCTCTATGTACCTCTTCGCCATCTAGCCCCTTTCCGCGCCCATGCCTCTCCTATAGCCCCAGTGTGCACACTGTTGTGGTCCTATGTGCCCTCCACCCCTTCCCCCAAACGACCTCCGTGTTTCCCACCGCTACTCTGTGCTCCCCTGCCTGACTGCAGCCACTCTGCGCTGCAATGTTCCAGCTGGCCCTATACCCTCTTTCATCCCTGGAGCCTCTGTGTGCCACCCACCAGCCCTGAAGCCCCTATGTATGCCTGCCCCCCTGAAGCACCTCTCTCACTCAGTCCCTTTTCAGGCCCTCTGTGGCACCCTGCATCTCAAGTCCTTCTTTGGGCCCCTCTGCCGCCCTCTTATTCCTTCTGGGAGTTCCCCGACTTCCCTGCATGCACTTCTCCAGCCACAGTGCCTGCCCCTCTGTGAGCGCTCCCTGCCCTGCAGGCCCTCTGTGAAACCTCTTCTCCTCAAGCCACTGTGCGCCACCCTACCTTGAACTCCGGAGCCCCTCCAACCACTTGAGCACCTGCGTCACTTGCCCCTCTCCCTGCAGCCCCTGCCCCTCTGTGAGCGCTTCCTGCCTCTGCCCCTCTGTGTAACCTCTTCTCATCAAGCCAGTGTGAGCCATCCTACCTCGACCTCTGCAGCTCCTCCAACCACTTCAGCACCTGCGTGCCCCTCCCCCTGCAGCCCCTGCCCCTCTGTGAGCACTTCCTGTCCTGCAGACCCTCTGTGTAACCTCTTATCTTCAAGCCACGGTGTGCCACCCTACCTTTACCTCTGCAGCCCCTCCAACCACTTGAGCACCTGCATGCCCCTCCCCCTGCAGCTCTTCTAGAGGCCTCACCCGTTATGTAGCCCCTTTGTGTTATGCAGCTTCTCGTCAAAGTGCCCCCACTCTCCCCGCATAGCCTCCTTGAGCCACCTCGCACCCTGTGTGTGCCCTTTGCAGCTCCCGTCTTCCACCACCTCCCTGCACACTCACTGTGAGGTTCTGCCCTTGCAGTCCCTCTGTGTGCCTCCGCCCTCCTGGCATTCCTCAAGACTTTGTGCGCCCCCATAGCATCCTCTATTAGCTCCGCCCCCTGCAGTCCTGTACAACCCTAATATGCCCCGGTAGACCTAATCTGTACTCTCCTTTGCCGACGGTCTCTCAGGCCCCGTGCCCCTGTAGCCCCGCGTGCCTTCAGTCTGGAAATTGACAAAGCGAATAAGCCTGGTTTGCAACTTAAAATGTGAAATTTACATTGCAAGCCAGGCCTATTGACTGTCATTTTTCCAAGGTCTACCAAAGTACACAAAACTATGGGATGGGGGGGGGGGGATTCCCAGACTGAATTTATTTTTGAAAAATTCTTCCGAAGTTTGCAAACTGCAGGAGACAATAAAAGCACCTTTTTGATAGGTGAGGAATATGCCATAATCCCCTGCAGATGGGGGCATTGAAGGCTTATCTCTCCCTCTTGCCCAAGGGTAGGGGGTTCAGTTGTACCTTTCAAACACTACGCCTGCCCACATGCATGGTTAGCGTGGTCTATGCCACGCCTGCCTCCTCGAAGGGCGGGAGAGTTGGTCTTTAACAGAATGTCACTTTAATTGTGGTTTTGCAGCGAAGATATCTGCATGTTTGGACGAGCAGTGTAATATGCTATGTATTACCTTTTATAAGTGCGGCAGAGCGCCTCCCGAGCGGCAGAGAGTATCCGAGTCACTGCTCCCACAACTATGGCCATAAACACACTTTACTCTGCTGGTCGGACTCCGTGGTTTATGCCATGCTATTTCTTTCACGAGTAGCAGTTATAAACAAATGTATTCAACCAGCATCGGCGCACAAACGGTTAAATCTGTCCAGTGAAATGCACCTTTATTAACTGGGCCTTGCAAGCAGCAATAGGGTTATGATGTGCGCGTTGCAGCCGCTGATCCATTAAGCAGTGCTTTCTGGCAATAGTTAGGCTGTATTATGGTAATAACTTGGAATTTGACGTTTACACTCCATAGGTATGTATGTGGACGAGTGTAGGTTTTATAGTACATGTGTTCAACAGCATGTTCGATGTCGAGAAAGACAGACAGAAATAACGATAAGGCGATAGAGAGGCCCCATGTCGGGGAAATGTGGCTCGTGACACAATTATGTAGAATAGGTTTAATAATATTCACACATTTATCCGTACAGGTCAAAGATCATATTCTATGATGTTATCAAAGTGCAGAGAAACTGACATGGAAAAAAAAAAAAGGTTTTACTGCATGGAATGCATGTTACAATAACTTTCCTGCAAATAGTCGTGAAGTCGGTTTTATATAATTCCATCACAGTGAGCAGATGTTACCACGCATGTTCTGGTGTTGTGCATGCACCTATTTAGAACCACACACTGCGGCATGGCCAGACATGCAGGGGCAGCAGCCGGTACAGTAAGCGTGTTATTGCCATTTTTAGGTCTCGCCTGACCCAGCGCATGCGCTGGTCTGGCATTGAGAGAGCGCCAAAAAGTGCTACCAGGCCAGCCTAGAGCTACAGTGCATGTGCGCGGGCGCGCGCGCCACTTTTACCGCGATTACTGTCACTTTTGCGGCCGCAGGGCCGCTTTGATGTTTGATCGCGATTACTTTCACTTTTGCGGCCGCACGGCCGCTTTGATGTTTGATCGCTATCGCGATCACTTTCACTTTTGCGGCCGCACTGCCGCTTGGCATAGCCAATAGGTCTCGCTTTTGGGACCTTATAAGTGTTTAGTTATGCAACTGTTGCATGGCTAAACACTTATAAGGTCCCAAAGGCGAGACCTATTGGCTATGCCAATGCTGGTTAGGGTAGGAGGGAGAATCCTGAACCCCTGGAGGTCTCCCCTCTTTAGATGAATGGTCCCTCCACACTCCAAAACGGGAGAATAGCACTTTACACCTGGTACAACTGCAGCTACAGAGGGGGAGGGAAGATGCATAAGGTGTAAGCATGTAATATGGTCCCGCAGAGCCGCTGGGGGGTTTTGGGCCACATCATGAGCCCGGCCTCAAGTGGATTGTGAAGTCACCAGGATCAAATCTTACAGGTTACACAATAAGTGTTGGATATGCCTTATTTTTTTTTTTTTTGCGGGCTTCAACATTCTTTATTTTTTCAAACAGGAAAATGTTTATTGAAATCATTAAGTGAAATACTGGGCTACACTGTTTAAGAAAATATGTAATGATGTAGTTAACGAAAAACACCCTTTAGATCGCAGATTATTGACGCTGTTCTCTGCGAGGTGCAGCTGACACGAGGCACCGGGTGAACTGTCAATGTCCAGGCTTTTCTTACCTTTCATGGATAGAATGTCGCTCAAACAGTGGGCAATGTTAAAGCAGAGGGATGGCGCTTTGACTATAATGATTGCGCCTACATTTCACAGGCACCACTTAAATAGTTTCCAGATTTTACTGGGACCTGGGAAATATGTCCCATTGTTCATGGGTCCAGTGTAATACGGGGTGTATACAACGGTGTTTCTGCAATTAAAGCTCTTAAGCAAGTAAATGAAGATATATGTATATATACATACACACACATGTATCACCATTATTGAATGTGGAGGTAGACCAGGCCCATGACAAGTTATACGGCGCATTTGTTTGCCTTTTTATTTTCCCCGGAGTGTTATATAGCGCGAACTTGACCCAAAGGTATCGGAGCGCTTTACATGAGCACCAGTTGCCTTACACGAGGACACATTTATTTTAGTTAGGCACTGGGAGAAGAAGTGATTTGCCCAGTCACAGGATGTTGAGCGTCATTGCCGAGACTCGAACCCGGTTCTCCAGATTGGAGGTGGACCTGCCTTAGCCGTTAGACCACATCCTCTCCCCTGTTAGTAATAACTATAGCCACGTAAGCAGACCCAGAGTACAGTGTCATTGTACTGACGCATAGAGTGAAGCAGTGAGGATCATGTGGTATCGACACATTCTCGATGCAGTGGTGACGAGGTGGGATTTCTCCTTCCCACACTAGTAAGTGTCATTTCATCACTTGATCCTACGAGTCCAGTGTCAGTCCGGAAATGCCAGCCTCCTCTGGGCGTACGTGTCCTTTCGCTCAACCACACTCGGGGAACAAAATACCAACCGACTCCACAATGCGTTTTTGCACGGTTTAAAATATCGCCACTTTTTTTTTTTAATACAACAAAAAGTTATACAAGGCGGCACCAGCTTGACTCGTTGCTAATTGTTCGATGTTTGCATGTTGGGTAAAGTGACAAGTGCGGTAAAGCTCTTAACTAAATAGAAGTCGGTGTAAACAACTAATTACTTTCTGGGGGTGTTTGGACTCACTCATTTCTTTTACATTTTAATGCTAAGAGGCTCTGAATGAAGCACCTGCCGGCGGAGCTGGCCTCGCAGGCGGGCGATGCCTCCGAGAGGCGGTGGGCACTGATTTCCAGGCGGCTCTCTGGAGGGTTTTTGCGCCGTGGTGCGCACGATTTGCGAGTGTGTTTGCAAAGCTCAGCTTAACACGGGGCTCTTCCCCCGGCCCCACAAGCGCTTAGCAGATGTTTGCTACCATTGGGGTGGTTTTGAGTCGTGCAATTATTTTTAAAATGTTTGGTTTTGTGTCGAAAAATAAGCGCGCGTGGAAGCTACACACATAGATCTTTGAGACTAAGAATGTGTTTGAGGCCGTGCTTTAAACGGGCAGGTGCTGTCCGGTACGGACTACCTGCACTGCTTTCATTCTGACAGGGGAAGTACGGGCACTTCTCGGCACCGCTGCAATACATTTAATGTGAGAGTACCGGCTCCTCTGGAATACATTTATTGTGTATGAACGGGCACTTCTCGGCAATGCGCTATACATTTAACGAAAGAGTTTACCGGCACTTCGCGGCACCGCTGCAATACATTTAATGTGAGAGTACCGGCTCCTCTGGAATACATTTATTGTGAGAGTACGGGCACTTCTCGGCACCGCTGCAATACATTTAATGTGAGAGTACCGGCTCCTCTGGAATACATTTATTGTGAGAGTACGGGCACTTCTCGGCACCGCTGCAATACATTTAATGTGAGAGTACCGGCTCCTCTGTAATACATTTATTGTGAGAGTACGGGCACTTCTCGGCACCACTGCAATACATTTAATGTGAGAGTACCGGCTCCTCTGTAATACATTTATTGTGAGAGTACGGGCACTTCTCGGCACCGCTGGAATACATTTAATGTGAGTACCGGCTCCTCTGTAATACATTTATTGTGAGAGTACGGGCACTTCTCGGCAATGCGCAATACATTTAATGAAAGAGTACCGGCACTTCGCGGCACCGCTGCAATATATTTAATGTGAGAGTACTGGCACTTTTCAAGAGTAGACAGGTACTGTGAATCGTGGGTACGGCACTTCTCAGCACAGCTGCAATACATTTAATGGGGAGTGCCTGCACTTCTCATGAGCAAACGGATACTCGAAATAGTAAGTACCTGCACTTCTATAATTCTGCTTCAAGCACTGGTCTGAGAAGAGCCCGTGTATTGGAAACATTACCGGAACCTACAAGCCTTGCATCACGTTCTGTGGTAAAATGTGTGAGGGGGGGGGGATATTATCTCACTCTCTTACGCAGTGATGCAAGCCCAGAGGCGCTGGCAGCTCACTCGGTGCAGACCCAGAGACAGCGAGGCCTCCAGCCTCACAAGAACCTTCGGAGACGGGTAGCGCGGCACCTCACAGATCAGAATGCATTTAAACCATGCTCCTAAAATCACAAGGTGTTTAATGTCCGTAACCTTCCACTTTCTTAAAATGTTACGCCTAAATCCAGTTAAGCATTCTAACCCTAAGAAGTCGCTTCGAAAATGAGTACATCTGCTCAACAATACTACAAAAGTTGGATAAAAGAGCCAGTCCTTTTCGCGCTTTCGTGATAACTGCACACACGGCCAAATGTAGTGTGCACGCAGTCCGAGAGTGTGCTTCGCCGCCCCGTCATTGGGTAGGGAGCGCTATATGCATCTTGCAGATGCGTCCTTTGCGATTAATCACGTGCGTGCCTGGTATCACGTTGGAACGGATAATTTACAAAATAATTCGGACCATGACCGCGCAGCGTAGCCCGCAATGCTCAGTTGCATGACGGGAATTTGCTGCAAGAAATGAAGGCAGGAACCACGCACACAATCCGTTCATTTTTCTCGCGGGGTCGTCGACGCGCTTCCCGGGCTGTACTGCGTTGCTGATGGAAATGGGTCGAGGTGTCGGGGGGTTTCCAATAGCGCTGGAACAGATCGTTGAACGGATACCAGAATAAACGACTGAATGCCTTATGGTGACAAAACAGTGAAATAGTTGTGGATGTTTAAACCTTAGATTCGTGCCGCAAGAACTCCAGTCCCAGCAATAAAAATAAACACTCTTTTTGTCTCTCTGTCCTTGAACTCAGTTCAAAATCAAATATTTAAATGGGCAAAATGTCGTCAAGGTAAACGAATTCAGAGCAGTCGCCAAACGGATGTTTGTAAAAAAAAAAAAAAAAAAAAGCTTTACTCACTAGTGGAAAGGCTGTTCCCTAACACTCCATTCGGGCGCTTCCCTCTCTTCAGAAGGTGCGGAAGACCCCCGAGGGTCTCGGCTGGGGTTAGTGAAGGAGGGTTCAGCGGCTCCCTCCGCGGCTCTGGTAGTCAGTGGGTTTGGAGAGCCCTACTGCTGCCTCCAAGGCCCTTCCTTTGTGGTGAGTGAGTTGAACCGCTCTTCCTCCGAGGCTCTCACTAGTTTCCGTGCGCGGGGCCCTCGGCTTCCTTCGGGGCGCTTACTTCCGGTCAGTGGATGGCGAGGGCCCCTCTGCTCCCCTGGGCTGTCATTTGTGGTCTGTGTGTGATGATGAAGGCCCTTCAGCTCCCTCCAAGGGGCGGAGGTATATTGGGTGGGTGTGGCGGGACCCTCTGGTCCCCAGAGCTGGCCCCGGTAGTTAGTACGTGTGGTGGGCCCCTCTGGTCCCCAGGGCTGGCCCCGGTAGTTAGTGCGTGTGGTGGGCCCCTCTGGTCCCCAGGGCTGGCCCCGGTAGTTAGTGCGTGTGGTGGGCCCCTCTGGTCCCCAGGGCTGGCCCCGGTAGTTAGTGCGTGTGGTGGGCCCCTCTGGTTTCCAGGACTAGCCCCGGTGGTCAGCGAGTGGAGAGTGGCGGCCCCTCTGGTCTCCATGGCTGGTCCCGGTGGTTAGCGAGTGTGGCGGGCCCCTCTGGTCTCGAGGGCTGGCCCCGGTGGTTAGTGTGTGTGTGTGTGGCGGGCCCCTCTGGCCTCCAGGGCAGACCCCGCTGGCCAGCGAGTAGTGTGGCGGCCCCTCTGGCCTCCAGGGCTGGGCCCGATGGTCAGAGTGTGGCGGGCGCCTCTGGCCTCCAGGGCTGACCCCGGTGGTTAGTGCGTGTGGCGGGCCCCTCTGGCCTCCAGGGCTGGCCCCGCTGGCCAGCGAGTGGAGTGTGGCGGCCCCTCTGGCCTCGCTGGCCAGCGAGTGGTGTGTGGCGAGCCCCTCTGGTCTCCAGGGCTGGCCCCTGTGTCCAGCGAGTGGAGTGCGGTGGGCCCCTCTGGTCTCCAGGGCTGGTCCTTGTGGTCAGCGAGTGGAGTGTGGTGAGCCCCTCTGGTCTCCAGGGCGGGCCCTGGGTTCAGCGAGTGGAGTATGGCGGGCCCCTCTGGTCTCCAGGGCTGGCCCCTCTGGTCTCCAGGGCTGGCCCCGTTGGTTAGTGGGGGGTGTTGGACCGCTCTGCTTCCTCCAGGACTCTCGCTAGTGGTCGGTGGGTGAGAACGGCCCTCTTGTCCCTAGGATGTTCTAACTGCTGTCGGGGGCGCCCCATCGCTTCCTCCAGGGCACTTGTGATAAGTGAGCGAGAAGGGCCCTTCTTCTCCAAGGCTTTCACGTGTGGGTAGTGAGTGCTGTGAGAAGGACCACTCTGCTCCCTCCGGAGCTTTCCCTTGTAAACGGGCCCCTCCGCACTCTGGGAGGCTCTCACTTCTGGTGAATGAGAAAGAAGGTCCCCTCGGCTTCCTCCGAGGCTCTCACTTGTGCTTAGTGGCTGGAAGAGACCCTCTTCTCCCGCCGAATCACTCATTTGCGGTGAAAGAGTGAGATGGACTCGGCTTCCTCCGGGGCTCTCAGGTGTGGTCAGTGAGGGAAGAGCCCTTCCCTTCTTCAGGACTCTCGCTTGCCCTTGGTGAGCGGGAAAGGCCGATCTACTTCCGCCAGGACTCACTTGCCGTTAGAGGGCTCCTGCACTCCCTCCAAGACCATCCGAGGTCAGTGGATGAGGAAGGCCCTTGCAGGACTCACTTCCGTCAGTGAGCGAGAAGGGCCCATTGACCTCCTCCAGAACTTCAATGCGGTCTGTGAGCGGGAAGGCTCCTTTATTCCTCCTGGACTTTCACTTACGGTTAAAGGGCGGGAAGGGGCCCCTCCATGACTCATCCGTAGCCATTGGGTGAGAAAGACCCCTCCAGGACTCTCACTTTCGTTAGTGAGGGGGAAGGGCCCATTGACGTCCTCCTGGACTTTCACTTGCCGTTAGGGAACAATAAGGGCCCCTTTACTTCCTCCAGAACTCTCAATGGCGGGAAGGGCCCCTTTACTTCCTCCAGAACTCTGAATGGCGGGAAGGGCCCCTTTACTTCCTCCAGAACTCTCAATGGCAGCAAGTGACCGGGAAGGGCCCCTTTACTTCCACCAGAACTCTCAATGGCAGCAAGTGAGCGGAAGGGCCCCTTTACTTCCTCCAGAACTCTCAATGGCGGGAAGGGCCCCTTTACTTCCTCCAGAAATCTCAATGGCGGGAAGGGCCCCTTTACTTCCTCCAGAACTCTCAATGGCAGCAAGTGAGCGGGAAGGGCCCCTTTACTTCCTCCAGAACTCAATGGCGGGAAGGGCCCCTTTACTTCCTCCAGAACTCTCAATGGCGGGAAGGGCCCCTTTACTTCCTCCAGAACTCTCAATGGCAGCAAGTGAGCGGGAAGGGCCCCTTTACTTCCTCCAGAACTCTCAATGGCAGCAAGTGAGCGGGAAGCGCTCCTTTACTTCCTCCAGAACTCTCAATGGCGAGAAGGGCCCCTTTACTTCCTCCAGAACTCTCAATGGCAGCAAGTGAGCGGGAAGCGCTCCTTTACTTCCTCCAGAGCGCTCAGTGAACGGGAAGGGCCCCTCGCTCCGGCACTGGAAGCCCGCGAGGGCGCTGGCTCGCGCCTACAAGGCCAGGGCCCGATGAGACACTTGTCGCCGCTGCCCGGATCCGGGAGCTCCTTTACTCGCGGAGGACAGGAGCGAGGCTGCAGGACAAGCACCTAAAGCCCAAACAAGCCCTGCGCGCAGCCAGCCACAAGCCCCGGCTCACAAGAGGCTCTTGTGGCCGAGACGGCGGCTCGCACTCGATGCTAGTGCGGCGTCCTTGTGTGGAGAGGGGTCACGCGCAAGACCTACACACAAGCACTGTTCGACGTCCCCCATCGGAAGCATTCGGAAAAATATATATTTTCAGTTGGTTCTGAACAGTGCGTGTGTGTGTATATATATATATATATATATATATATATATATATATATATATATATATAATTAGCGTAACCTGTGAACTATCCTCACAGAGGTAGCCGCACCAGATCTTCGGATTGTGAAGCCAATAGTCACCAGGCAATTCACTTCGAGATGCAATGAACTTTTGTTTTACAGTTTCCAAAAGTGAGTACACCACTTTCTGGCACTTCCCAAGTTTCAGGCAGAGAGCACTTTTATGTGGCGCACTCAACAGCAGCACGGACACTTCACAAACGAAAACAATTCTGACGTATGGGTGGTGTTGCAGGGTGCTCCGTATAAAGTTGTTCTACGCCTAAAACTTGGGAACTTCCCAGAGTTCCCTGCACTCTAAGCCCGAGAGAGTGTGTGTGTGTGTGTGTCTGTGTGTGTATCACACTCCGTGCCCACAATATTATACATCTAAATAACCCACACGAGATTAAATGCAGCCAGCGGCCCCGTGATGTGAAAGGCGACGAGCTATTGAACGCCACCTGCGCAGCCCTATACGGGATGTTTTAGGGCAGAATCAGCACACAACTGTATGGTATCATTATATATTCCCCTCCATATCCTATCACTGCGTGTATGCACCTATTAAGCCCCTGACTGTGCAATGCTGAAACTAAAAAATAAATGTCATCCACTTTAAGGGGTTAAAGGATATTTGGGCCTGTTGTGGTATACACAGGAGGTGCGGTTTACATCAGTTACACTGGGGAGCCGTTCGTTTGATTGATGTGGTGGGACGGGGGAGAGGCAGAGTACTCAACAGGCCCATCCTGGCGTGAACGTGCTCACCCTCTTCCCTAGACCGACTAGGGATGGGAGACAGGCAGGCAGCGGCTCGATGTCAGCCTAACTCGCTCTAAGCGCACTCGGTAGCGTGTGGAGATAGCTGTCAATGATGAACATTGTTTGCAAGGTGCTCATGGCTCCTCCTCTTCTCCTTTCTGCCTTGCAGCCCCCCACCCCCTCCCCACTCGTGTTCTTTACCTCTCCCCCCGCCCTCGCCAGGGAGTCTGCTGTAAACCTGGCGCCGGCTAAAGTAAACCCGACATAAGAGCACCGCGGGCCCGGAGCAGGCGCCCCCTTCCGCCCGCCGGCAGAGAGGGCAGCGCGGGGCGGACCCACCCCTGGCTTCGGCCGCTCCCGCACCTGCCGCGGCCGCCGAACCATGTCGCTGAGCCCCAAGCATACGACGCCCTTTTCCGTGACGGACATCCTGAGCCCCATGGAGGAGAGCTACAGGAAGCTGGGCGGCATGGAGGGCGCGGGCGGCTTCCCCCTGGGAGCCTACCGCCAGGGCCAGGTGCCGCAGGCGGCCATGCAGCAGCACGCCGCCATGGGCCACGGCACGGCCGCCACCTACCACATGCCGCACGGGGTCTCGCAGTTCAGCCACGGGGCCATGGGCGGCTACTGCAACGGGGCCATCGGCAACATGAGCGACCTGTCCGGCTACCAGGACGGAGTGAGGGGCGGCGCCGCGGCCGGGAGCTGGTACGGGGCCAACCCCGACCCCAGGTACTCCACAAGTAAGTTCGCACTTCAGAAAGTTCGCGGTTCGTCCAATTTCGTCTCTAGTTCGATCGGCGAAACGAATTTAGCGATTTTTCCGCATAGGGAAATTAGATACAAAATTTTAATGCCAACCCCTAGCCCAATTCCCCACCCCCCAAAAAGGATTATGAATTCCAGGTGTAAATTCCTGTAGGTTTTGGGAACACGTGTTTTACGTTAATGGTTGTGACATTTCATATTTCTACTAAAGTTGGTCTACTGGTCTAACGAATTTTTCGTTAATTTAACGGTTGCCTGCTATCGATTTCATAAATAGATAAGGAAAAAAAACACTCCATAATCTGTCAGTCCTAGGGAATTAGAATTTCCTCTAGTGCTACAGTTATATTGAGATGTGTATTTAGATCTCAATCTGTGTTCACAGAAATACCTTCCATTGTATATCTCTCTATAAATCTGCAGAGGCATTTAAATTAATTTATTTACTTTTCTTTGCGTATCTTTAAATTTTATCATAAAAAAACTAAAAGCGAGATTTCAAATGGATTAAAATGGCATTAAATACCATTTGGCTAATGCGAAGAAAACATTTATGGGAAATTCCATTTATATACGAATTATTGCCAACAAACGAAACGAGAGAATCTTTAGATAGTCGGCCAACATTCTTTTTTCTATATGAACTGTTAAACCCTCCGACCATAAGATCGGTTTACAAACAGAATATGAATATAGCTTGACACAGGATCGCAGCTCTTATTCTATAAAATACCCTTTATTTACAGCACGACATGTTTCGTTGCAGTGCATCGGCTGACGATGAAATTTACTCTTAGTTTGGATTCTAAACATTTCCAAAGTCACGGATTTGCCTTGAGCAATTGAACAGCAAACATATCTGACAACTAAACACATAAGTTACAAACCATACGAATAAAACAAAAATATCAAACAAACAATAGCTACAGCCTGTGTATACATATCCCAAATATGCTAATTAGATTTTGAGTATGTCAGTCACCTTGAAACACCTGTTCAATTCACTTTTTCGTTTTAAACAGACACGTTGCGGGATCAAGAGTTTCCCAGCGAGAATCCCTTGCTTATCACGCATGCTGTTATTTCCCATCTGCAACAGATCCGCGCATTGCCGTTTGCTTCGAGAGTAGATCAGTGCATGCTCGCTTATTACTTTATTCTCTGCAGCAGATCCGTCCGTAATGTCTTCACCCCGCTCCTCTGCAGCAGATCAGCGCATGCTGTTTTCACTTTGCTCCTCTGCAGATCAGGCCGTGCTGCTGCTTTCACTCTGCTCCTCTTGGTGACCAATGCATGCTGTTGCTTTTCCTGTTCGGTGGGTGGTTTCGTGGCTGTTTTTCACTGACCCCTCTTTTGCTCAGTTTCCAGGTTCATGGGCCCCTCCGGCGGGATGAACATGGCCAGCATGGGCGCGCTGAGCGGGATCGCCGAGGCCGCCAAGTCCATGGCCCCCCTGCACGCGGCGCCCCGCAGGAAGCGGCGGGTGCTCTTCTCGCAGGCGCAGGTCTACGAGCTGGAGCGGCGCTTCAAGCAGCAGAAGTACCTGTCGGCGCCCGAGCGGGAGCACCTGGCCAGCATGATCCACCTGACGCCCACCCAGGTGAAGATCTGGTTCCAGAACCACCGCTACAAGATGAAGCGCCAGGCCAAGGACAAGGCCAGCCAGCAGCTGCAGCAGCAGGACGGCTCCCTGTGCCAGCAGCAGTCCCCGCGCAGGGTGGCAGTGCCCGTGCTGGTAAAGGACGGCAAGCCGTGCCAGGGCGGCTCCAGCACCGCTACTTCCAGCCAGGGCCAGCAGAGCGGGGTAGCGCTGCCGACCTCCAGCAGCGCGTCCCACCAGCAGCAGGTGAGCGCCCTGAACCAGGCGCCAGACCTGGACGACATGTCCCCCAGCCCACCCTCCATCCACAGCCAGGTAGCCGGCATGGCCCAGATGGACGCCTCGGGGGTCGACTACAGCAGCGGCATGGTAAACGCCAACCTGCTCTACGGCAGGACATGGTGATGAGCGGGCCTGGTGCGCGCACTCACGGCGTGGACCACATACAGTGCACGGTGGGCCCACCACATGTACCAGTGGTGATTGTGCGCGCTTTGTGACTGTCGGGGAAGCGCACCTAATTGGGAGCGAGGACATTGCTAAACCTGCAAATGCAGCAAAAACACTGGGTTCAATGTCATGAGAGGTTACCCCTTTAAAGGAACTAGATCCGTTATTTTCCAGGTATTTAATGAAAGGACCGTGACCTGAAGTAAGTGGGCTAACATTTCACACGTGTTACACTACTCAAAAGCTAACCCTGCCGCACCCGTGACCACTGACTCAGACTTGAAAGTCAGCATCTTCGACTCCAATGGAAAATTCGCAGTAGACTTCTTGAAGAGGTTATTTTCTTCTAGACGCGAATTAATATTTGTACAAGTCACTCGCCTTCCCAAGCACAATCGAATGTGCGATTGAAAATATAGGTTGATAAAACACTGTCGACGAGGCTCTCAGACGACCTCAGCCAGTGGAAGAGTCGGAGCGTCTACAGTGGCGACGAGGCCACACCATTAGTTGGTGCGCTCGTTACACTTGATTGAGGAAGCTGGGGTGTAAGGACCCATGTAGGGACGGACTTGGACTTAAGTGACGACCCCAAGCCGACCTGATCGGATGTTGGAAAGCTCCGCCTCTGCCGATCCCAGCCCCACGCCATTTAATTTTAAAACAATCCTTTGATACTAACCCCCCACTGACATTTACTAAAGGCTTTGCCTCAGACACGTGCATCACTTACCCAAAACTCCAGCGAAAACCTTACAGCCGCAACATAAACTCCATACATTACAGATTCAAAATAGGCAGTTATGATTGGATGCACTACAAAATAGCTGTAATACATTATATTTCTGGGTAAGACAGCCTCCCCCGTATTTTAAGGTCGCTGTCAACAATGCTAGAATCCCGACAGGTCCAACTTGGAGCTTGTTTGCTCCAAGTGGGAACAAGTACCACGAATTTAGGCAATGTCCGTTATTCAATCGCATACAGGAATTCATTTAATAGGGTGCGATTTAAATGTTTTATTTTGGGCCAAACGCCTGTTTAGGTTAGATCCCACAGAACTATTAAACACGCATCTAAATCCTATGTCATCTAGAGTGTAAAAAAAAAAAACATAACTGAGGAAAGGAGTAAAAAGCTCTTTAGCGCAGGCAAGTTACGACCGAGAGTACTGGTCGAATACTCAACTGCATTAAACAAATTTAATTCAGTAAAGGCCATTTAATTTTCAGTTCTAAAAATCAACCTGGCACCAGGTGATGAGAATCTTGTAAATTAAATAAGCAATTCATGTATGCGTATGATCAAATGTAATTTACAGACACTCGGTAATAGCACGGGTTAAAGCCGGGCCTAGGCGCCCTTTTTTAGGATCGTAGCAGGAATAAGTTTACCAAAACAACAACACCACAGATTAAACACTGCAGACGAATAGTTAATTATTCAGTAGGCAAAGTAGTTTTCTAGGCGAAATGGCTCGCTTTCGAAATTTCCAAAAATATGTCCACCCCTTTGAAGACGACTTAGTCTGTTTTCGAAAGCAGAGGGAAGCCAGCTGAAAGGCTTTAGTTGTGGACAATATCTTAGCCACTTACACGCCACTCTTCCATAAACAGAACACAGGCTAGCAACTGTTTACAAACAAGATGGCGGCTTCAAGGGGCCTTTAAAAAATTGAACACAGACTAAGATAGGTCATCTTCGTTCTTTGCATCCTAAACAGCGCCCAACTGCTTTAAAAAATAAACCTCAATATCGCCGGAGCTCTGTAATAGACACAGTGGCGGCATTGATACTTCGGGCGGGTAGGAAGAGGCCCGGCCATGATTAGTGCGAGCCACATGCGTGAAGTATGTGAAACTCATTAACTGAAGAGGGTGACAAGTGCATGCAGCCTGGACAAGCTGCCCACTGCATCTTTTTAATACCCCCCAACATGGAGCTATTTGTAAACTTCACTGGGAATCTTTTTGTTTAACATCCCACAAACAGATTATTTTGAAGAAATGGGCAAAGGCTCCCATCTTAATAAATCTTTTTAGCAAACAAAAACATTTATTAATCTGTAGATCTTCACATTTGGTTTTAAAGATTATATGCACTTAAGTTATCAAACAAATCTGAACACACTGGATGGCCGAACATTATATTTTAAACAAAGTGTGCGTTTATTTTGCAGACATCCGGGACACTTAGCAGACATTATCCAATAAAAAAGTCAGCACGTGGTACCCGGTGCTTTAACGCGATCTAGGACGGGGAAATGGGGACGCTGCATCTCTTTTGGCAATATTCTACTAAATATTGTTCTAATGGCCTCAAACATGCACTGTGTTGCAAAACCTCACCCCCAGTTACCCACAACCTGTTTTAACCCCTCCAGGCAAAGCGGCATTAGTGATGGCAAGAGGACACGGTTTTTAAACTCCCTTATTCAACAGGCTTGCTCAGATGATGGTATGACTTGTTTTCTCATTGTCGAGGTACTGTTTTTAAGATCAGATCATGTCTTCAGTTTGTAATGTATTTAAATGACGTCAGAGCACGACTCGAGCTGTTCAGCACAGCCTGTGTACAGTGAACTTTCATTGCACCCCTACCGGTCTCCTGTTTTGTGTGAAACGGCCCCTCACTTTGTAGGCCAATAAAACTGACCTTTTTTCAACTTCGAAGTTTAATTATTTAAAGGGTTGGATATGTTGATGTCTGTTCGCTAGTTCAGTTATAAATAATTTTGTTCTACCAGTTGTGAATATTGCGTTTTTTAGTGCTCTGTTTGATGTGGTTTTAAGCGCCCAGATACTGCGACATCCATGCACAACACACATCTGTAGCAGCAATTCAAAACGTAGGTGAATATTTTAGTGTGAAGCATCAGATTTCATGGAGCAAAACAGGTTTTTTTCCCCCTTCAAACAAAAAACAAGAGGAAAGACTTTTATTCACAAGTGTATTTCAGGGTCGCTGTTAATGACATTTAAAACAATAAGATTAAGAAAACGGTATATTTCCGAGGAAGTTTGATCTCACAGCTGCAGAGAAGTAGGGAAAGTGACCAGAAAATGTTGTATAAACTTCCCAGGAGCACACCTGGCTCATTTGTGTTATGCCACACACCCACTACATGTAGAACATTTAACTTAAATTCCTGCGGGTGAGTTTTTCAGTCGCCAGTGGATTCTTTCAGGCTGGTGCCATCTGTACACGGACTGTGCCCATGGCCCTGCTGACTGCAGTTTAATCGGGGAAACCTTTGCCAGCAGAAAATGATTTGGTATCTATTGCTAGGTCAGGATTTTCACTTTTTGCTTCTCTCCCACACTGGTGTGCAAAAATAAAAAGTAGAATTTTAAAGGACGGTCATCCTTCTAGGACAGTGAACCGAGATGGTCTTTTAAAGTAGTTTTGCAATTGCCCGTCACCGGCGGCTTCAGAGCTACGAAACCGGGCAGTGTACCGGAAGAGGCCGCTGCGAGGAGTTCAGGGACACCAACATCCTTCCCCGTATGAGGAACATCCGCTTGCTGCAAAGTACATGAAAACGTGCGAAATATCGAAGACCATTTAAACTGGTTAGGACCCCCAAAGGAGGCTTAGCTGTACCTCACAGAAAGCAGCAAGAGCTGCTTGAAGGGCCCGTGATCAAGGCTGTTGCATGCTGAAGGGCACCGGGTCGGTTCGCGTGACAAGAAACCGGCCCTTCCAAGGTAGATACATTGGGTAGCAGGGAACTAACTCATTTACAGCGCAACCGAACGCCAAAAGAGCACCGCGGAAGGCGGCAGAAAACGAGAAATATAAAGGACAGCTATTCAAGTAGGAGCGAGTGGATACAAAAAAAAAAAAAGCATTCGTTTCACTTCATTAGGTCGCTTAAAAAATACTCTAACGACATTAACAAGCTAAGGAATGCCGGGAGATGGAATGCGAGGGCACGGAATGCAGGAGGTACCTCGGAGCCAATCCGCTGGGACCGGAAATGGCGCACTCCTAGTGGAGAAGGGTCTCAACTACATAGTGCTTCCTAACACCCGGCCCACTTCAAGCAGCAGCGAGTCCGAACACTGCGTGAATGACTTCATATCATTTTAAGGCACAGGTCGGTAAACATTAAGAGTGGCTACTTCCACAATATAGGACCAGACGCAAGAACACCCCAAATCACCGTCGTTTCCACGCACATCCCTGGTAGGAAAACCATTATCTGCAGGGCAGCAGCAGAAATGGAGCAGGAGGCCTTGTTGCCACTTACTGGACACCAGGAAAAATTAAACTACTCTCGGGAACAAAAAAAATAAAAAATAACAGACTTGAGATAGTCTCTCGGACAAAGGCAGAAAGTACACAGTGCTTCAATGACTACGTAACCGACAAAGTGTGTGTGTGTGTGCACACATATATACATACACACACGTGCGTATTTACTATTTATGAGAACAGATAGCCCCTATGCCGGGGGGTTTAAATGGGTGTGAATAGGACGGTCTAGAATGCCCCCAGTCACACAGAGGCTGCTAGGGTGCACCAAAGAGGGCAAGCAAAATGTCATCCCTAGATTGGCTGCACACTAATCTAGTTCTTAAAAGCGATGTTCTTGTAAGAGGGCACCAGAAACGCATGAAACTGTTAGCAGGTCATACAAATACATACATTACCTAACCAGAATCCCAGAATGTAAAGGGCTCAGATTCCGAAAGCGCTACGACTCGGAATAACGCAAATGGTCACATGCGCAGAACATTTAATGCCCTAAAAAATGGTAATCATTTTATATTTATGTGGCTTAACAGCTAGAGCGGCAGACTTTGAAGCTAGGAAACCAGGTTGGAGTTTGTCAGGAGGCTCAAACACCCTGTGATTCTGGCCAAATCACTTCATCTTCCTGTGCCTAAAAAATAATAATTTGTCATCTGTCATGCAACTGGTGCTCATGTATGGCGCCATGGGGTCGAGTTCCCGCTATATAAAACTGCAAAAAATGAAAAATGAACCGTACGTAATATGCACCTGGAATACCACGGTCCAAAATAAGACCATTCCATAATATTTAAATTTAGGATTCTGTGCCAGGAAAATATATTTACCAAAATAACATGTCGACTGAGAAAATTAATCACTAGGAAGTAAATGAACAGATAAGTCAGTGGCCAGTATGATTCCATTTGCAAAGTCTAGGTAGAGCAGACTGACACTTTACTACAGGAGTAAACTGCAGAAGCAGACCTTAGTAGCCGTTACACCAGGCTCACACTTCTTGACTACAGGCGTAAACTGCAGAGGCAGACCTTAGTAGTCGTTACACCAGGGTCAAGCTCCTCTTTACAAGCCAGAGTGGGCAAAGCATCTTGAAGCTGGTGGACTTATGTAGCAAATGAAATGTTGTGTTTAATGGAGTTGAGCACTTTTCCTTAATTTGATAGTTTTAAAAATACATATATAGTTTATCCCTAACAGTGCATCACTGACTAGCAAGTAGGTGCATCGGTTAGTAGTGGCACTGCCCTGGAAATAACTGGCATACACACGGACGGGTTCAAGCAGAGCCAGCTTCTCACTCACTGGTACTGCTAACCGGCGGGCAGCACAGACGTCTTGTAATAAAGGGAATGCTGCACAGTCACTGCACACCATTACTACACACACAACGGGATTACGGAAGCAGGCGCTCTCCAGAGGACTAGAACACCTGCAGAGAGCAACATAGCAGCGTCTGGACCTGAAAACCCACATCCTAACCCTGTAGTCGACTCCACACTTTAAAGACACCTGAGGGACAAGAATTGATTTATCAACTGGAACAAAGGACACAAGATGAAAAAGGTTGAATCATCTTTATAAAACAAGCCAGAAAAAGAAAATCAAATTCTTACATAAACAGACATAGTACAGCGTCTAAGATAAAACAAGCTGTTGCTCTGCAAACAGCTACTCAGGATTTTAGCATATTGCAGCAGAATGCTATTTTACAAGTCCTAGTCCAAACTGGTGACACATTAACATAGTTTAGCTTCTGCTAGTGGACAAAAGCAGGGATTAAAAAAAAAAACACCCACTGTATTCTAAAATCAAAGTACATACCTCATCACATACTGCAGCTATACACTTAAAGTACACAAGAAACCAGTAAAATACCTTGAGTACAAAATACTTAAATCAAGTATTAAAAAGGACACTGGTGTTTTATAAAGATGACACTTTCAAATGGGGTTTAAAAATGCAGACTTCTTGACTACACGTCCTGCAGGACATCGCAAGGCTATTTCCAGTTGTATCTTCCTGGTGGAGGTGGTAAGGGGTAACTCCTTCCAGAATTATATGGCTGAAAATAAACAGAAGAGTTTACTAGATAAACATAGCAGACACAGTAAATAGCAGAGTTTGTACACAACTTTAACACAAAAGGTGCCAGGGACAGCTAAGGACTGTTTACAGATGTGCTAACATCTCATACAAAGGATGCTGCTGCTACAGCCGGCTTCACTTGTAGTGTGTGCGACCTCAAACTGAATGGTACCCCAAGCCCGGGCCACGAGGCCGGATTACATTAACCAGTGGATACGAATGCTGATCACCGATTACAAGTGAGAGGCTAGAGGTCAGGCGAAAGATTGATCACAAATCAGGATTTTGGCCCATGCCCATCACAGGAGGCAATAGTTACACATTGCACCACAAGTATTTAGTACATGTGATGGTCACATGATTATTGTAGCAAGTGAATTTAACAGAGCAATTGCTTATTTATTAGAGCTATATTTGAGCCCTAATTTAAAAATGGGGTTGTAAAAGCCAATCAGATCTCGCTGTAGCTTTACCCTTCAGGGACAGGGCAAATTTAAAATACATGCAGATAATGAAAGTGCGAAGAAGGCATCAACCACCCCCTAGCACCAACTGTTTCCGAGTATCAATTCTTTCTGAATTACAGCACAAAAACGGAAGCCACTTTTAAACAATGTTTTCTTGAGAGAAACTACAAACAAATCAATGCCAAGATCACACTTCATATCAAGAAGTAAGGCTACAACTGCTGCAACGAACTCCGGGCAATTTTATTGCTTGGGTCTTTACCCTTTCTGCTATATTCCAAAATATTTTGATTAATTTACTTGGGCGTTTTAGTAGGTGTACACAAAAACTAAAAGCCAATTCTTTGCAGTATCTTTAAACGTTGTATTTTATGCAACTTCCTTTAACCAAGGGCTATTGTTGGTTGATCCAGAAAGTGCCAGATTATTAGATGTAGTTCGATATGTAGGTTTTTTTTATGCACATGCAACCTTTGACGCATGGTTGGGCGCTTAACAGTTAACGTGGGATGTAAAGATAGTACAGCAAACACGCCTTATGAAACCACATTTCCATGCATTAGGAAACCCAGACATGGTGTTCGGAAATTGATTGTTTTTCAAATGAACTGACCACAGCGCATGGTGTCTGGAGGGTATTGGGTGGGACACCAGGCCTCCACACATTCAGGTCTGTAACAGACCCCAGCTGACCTCAGTTCCTTACCTGTCTATCTCGGTCCCCACGATCATCCCTTCTTGGCGGATAACCACCTGGTCTGCCTTGGTCCACTTGGCGGTATGAAGAACTTTGGGAATGTAGACTGCGGTTCCATGACATCAAAGGATCATTCCCGAAATTTCTGAGAAAAAAAGTTGAGTAACAAATTACCATATAAAGATCAGATTAAAAGACATTCAAAAGAAAAAACGACCCAACCACAAACTGCAATTTAGGAATATCAGGAAGGGAAGAGTTGTGTAAAAAAAATAAAATAAAAAAAAGTAAAAAAAGAAAGGCAACACTACTGCAAGAAAGAATATTAACTTCTATTTTTGAGAAGCAAAGCATATTATTTTATAAAATTAAGTTCAGCATCTAATTAAATGGCATTGGGACGCAATCGGTTCCTGCAATAATGTGCTAACAAACCAAGACACAAAAGAGGCCGTGGAGGTCCTCGAGTGTGTTTGCAATGACCTCGAATGCAGATTTTTGAACAAAACCTGGCCCTGACCAGGCCGCTACCTCGAAGACACTATCCTAAAAGTAAACATGCCTGGCTAGGAGAAAGGGGTTTCTAAAACGTCCAGACAGTTTCCACAGCCCATTCTCCCCCGTTAATTGCAGGTTGCAAATGAATTCTTCCTGCGGAGTATTCGGAATCTAGGGTAGGGGCCCTGGGTCTTTTTTCCTCCTCCATTATTCTGCTCAATATGTCAGAAGGTCTGATCAGGAAGAAACCTTTTCAAGTTCTATTGATGCCGTTTTCAATTGACCGTGGTGACCTAGCAACATAGGCACTAATTGGCGCGCACTGACTGACATTTGGTGTACAGTTAGATGGGAACATTGGACAGCAATTACAATGGCGTTTGCATCGCGGATAACAAACAGAGCACATGGTTATTGCCCTAACGTGTCTATTGTAAGACCAGGCATACAGAGCCGTGTGTATAACGCACAGTACTGCCGCCCAGACAAATATTCATAAAATGATACATTTATGACAGGGTTTCTAAAACAGCGTTGGTTGATTATGATGGTGTAACTCACAATTCCGATCCGATACCTGGCATGGGCGGGAACACGAAGCTTTAAACATCTTAAATTGCCACGGCGTATTTTCATTTTTGTTTATGCAGCTAGGCATCCCTACTGGCAGGGCTCCTGCCAAGGCCAACTGCCAGAACTAGCAACCTGAAATAGGTTCTCCAATGTGCAGCTCGCAGATTATTTTTGCCAATCCGCTCCAAGTAGTAATTATTCAATATCCCCCAGTCCACTCAATCGCACAAAAACATTATAAGAATTTCAGATACGAGACTTATAGTGCCTACTTTTAATATTCTGCAGTTTCACTTCTGTCCCAGAGAGCAGGTTTACCTGGGAGGCGGTACTTGGTCAGGCTTTTCCTCATATCCCTGCAGGCAGAGACCACAGCCCGCTATGAAGAGCTGAGCGTGTTGGTGCCCCCCTCCCCAGGCCACCGTGTACTGAGGTTTTAAACAGAAAGGGGGCACTCCGAAGCCCCCTCAACTCTAAGGAAATGGAAATAGTCACGGCCTAGCTCAAAGAAAGCAGTGTAGGGCTGCCTCTAGGAACAGTACAACAGTTGGAATTAAGATGTGAATGTCCAGCCAGGGTTGGGAGGTTTTGTAAAGACAATACTGATATCAAAAATCTGTTTACAGTAGAAATGAAGGTACAATAGTAAAAGTGCACAGATCAAAATACTCATTGAAGCAGTAAATCAACCAGTGAGAAAACCAAGGCCCCTGGATACATTTGATGATCGGGAACACCACAACACTCAGTGGAGGGTCAGACACAGACTTAACTTGCGTCCAAGGAAAGGGATTGCTTCTAGGGACACTGTTCACACCCTTGCACTCCCTGGGCTGTGGAGGGCAATCTCACAAACGTCTGTGGAAGGTGGGTAATGAGCAGCAGGGAACCTCCAGCTTACATGACAGCAGCCCAGCAAAAATCGGTTCCAATGCATCTTCTCTCCAGATTGGTTTCTGGGAAGGACAACCTCCTGCATTCTTCCCAGAGTGCACTACCTACGCGCAGCAGACTGCGTACCACCTTCTGTGATGTGGGTGTAAAAAAAAGCCAGGAAACTATTTGAAAACGGAATAAAAAGGATGTTACAACTGAAGATATAGGCACAGACCTTTGTACCCAAATACCCGTTTATATTCTAATTTTACGCTGTGCATTCACTGTACTGAAAGACTGCTTGAATATTTTCCAGTATTCCCGTTATATCCACAAAAGGTGATTAGAAGAAATGGTTGAGGATGTACGGGAGGTAAAATAGAATCAAGTAATTCTTTCGTAATCCAAGCACTCAGGTTTGCCTCACAGAACATTCTGTGAATAGCGTAGTAACCACGAGAACGGATTAGTAGTTAGTGGATATGATCTTCACCCAGTTCTGTGGACAGAGAAGGGCATTCATCTGTTTGGGAAGGAGTCTCACTCACTCCATGTTCTTGCAGGTGCAAAAATGTAAACAGACCCAGTCATGATTAGCCCATATGTAACCGCTATTTATCCCTTTGATGTACTCCATTTTGAGGTGCTGGGTGATAACATTGGGACGAAGGTGACTTGTTTGGACCCCTTGGAGACATTTTGATTTCTTGCTCAACATGAGCCCGTAAGTAGGCTTCATTGTGGAGACATGAACATTTTTAGGTAGGGAACGACGAAGATAAAAGATACACACTTGATTGGATGGCTAGGACTCGCACTCAAGGAGAGAATCGGGTGTCCTTAAAACTACAAAGAGCATCATACCAAACTAATTAGCCATGAAAGAGGATGCACAAGGTTTCAAGCTTCTGCTACCTCCCCTTTTCAACTGCAGGAGGTGGATAGGGCTAATCATCCCTAGCTGGGGTAACAAAACAAGTTACTTACCTTCAGCAACGCCTTATCTGGTAGAGACCTATCTAGCCACAGATGCCTTACCAAATAATTATCCCCAGGTGTCAGACTGGATCAAGACATTTTTTGCGAGCAGTACTCCTGTGTGCTGGTTTGTGGTGTTAATTGGCTCTGCGTGTTGATGTCCGCACTGGAAGTGAAGTAATCCTTGTCATTTAGGAGCCACCCCAACACGTGGACGTCCGTTTCTTTTTGCGCCTTTCCACGCTAGAAGCACAGCCACGAACTCCACTGACTATTTGGTGTGTGGAACTAGGGCCCTGAAACGGGAACAGCCCCATACCCAGGAATTCACCCGCAGAGTGGGGAGGATGGGTGAGTTGGTAATCTATCTGCGGTTAGACATTCTTTACCCAATAAGACTTTACCGAAGGTAAGCAACATTCATCAAATAGAGACTGCTGGCTGCAGATTCCTTACCTTACAATAGACTCAAGCAATACCTCCCCAGAAATGGAACTGCAAACCTGATTTAAACCACAAAGTCCTGCAGAACAGGATGGGCAAAGTTGGACCGGACTGTCCAACCAGTAATGTTTGGATAATGTGTGCATCGAGGTCCACGATGCAACCTGACAAATATCCAGGACCTGAACTCCACGTGCTAACGCAGTGGTTGCAACCTTTGATCTGGTGGAAGGAGCATACAAGCCCTCCGGGTGCTGCCTCTTGGCCAATGCATAGCAAATCTTCATGAAAAGTATAACCCACAGGAGATGGTTCGTTTCTGCATGGCCTTCCCTTGCTTGGCTCCGACATCCCATGAAGAGTTGATCGTCCACCTGAAAAGGCTTTGTGCAGTCAAGGTAGAACGCCGCTCTTTTAGAAGACACTCTGAGCACACTCTCCTCTTCCTTAGAGGTGTGAGGTGGCACATAAAAGGTAGGCAAGGTGATTGATTGGCCTATGTGGAATGGGGTTACTACCTTCGGCAAGATCAGAGGCAACCTGATCAGAGGACTGATGGCCACGATCAACAGCAAAGGAAACCAAATTCTCTGAGCACAGTCTGAAGCCACAAGAATGACTTGGGCCTGGTCATTCCTGATCTTCTTGAGAACTCTGGGGAGGAGTTGTATGGGTGGAAAGGCATACAGTAAGCCAGAGCTCCACTTCAGATGAAAAGCATCTCCAAGCAAGAGCCGCCTTGGAAACTCCTGTGCGCAGAACTGCAGACATTACGCATTCTTGGAGGTGGGGAACAGATCAAACCTAGGCTCTCCCCACTGTTGAAAGACCTTCCACCACCTCTGGCCGGTGACGCCATTTGTAATCCACTAGGCATCAAGGGTCAAGTTTGTTCACCTTGGCATTCAGAGAGCCAGCCAGGTGTTGAAACAGGGAAATACCCCTGTCGTACCAGCTATGTCCAGAGACACAGGGCCTTTTGACAAAGGTTCCACAACCCAACACCACCCCACCTGTTTGTTGCAGTACCACATGTCTGTGGTATTGTCCGTGAGCACCTGCACTAGCATTTCCCCTATGGAGGGGAGAAAGGCTTTCAATGCCATTCAGATTGCTCAGGGCTCCAACAGATTGTCCTACATCAGAGTCCGGACTCCACATCAGAGTCCTCTGATTGCCACTGCTCCCAGATGGCCGCCTCATCCCAGGAGTGACATCGGTCACTACTGTCAGATCTGGTTGGGGAAGGGAGAAGGCTCTGCTGCTGGCCCACTTGCTGTTTAACCACTACTGCAGACCTTTTGCAGTACCCTCTGAGACCTGGAACATGTCAGAGAGGTTCCCCTGATGCTGCGTCAACTGGAACTTCAGGTCCCACTGCAGAGCCCGCATGCGCCAGCAGGCATGTGTCACAAGCATGAGGCCCAGCAGCCTCAGTCAGTCTCACTGAAACCCAGGATGACAGCTGAATCAGTATAGCCTGAATATCCTGGACTCGCCGTTCCAGAGGATAGGCGAGAAACTGCACTGTGTCCAGAATGGCTCAGAGAAAAGGGAGTACGAGACAAACCTTTTGCTGCCACGGTTTTAGTCTATGTATTTTAAGTGTTCATTGAAGAAAATTTGTTTGTATATAATTGAATGTATATGTATTCACATGCTAACTACATACAAAACAGTATGAAGAGTTATTTTATGAATTGACTTCAAGATTGTAATAAACGTTGAGGTGAGAAAGTGCCATCTTTCTTGCATGGTATGCCCCCCACCTTTTGCTGAATTGCTTATGTACTTTAAGTGTGCCCTGGGCTCCTGCCAATCAGGTGCCCAGGGCCTGTGTTCCTTCCTTAAAACTAACTGTATTGAAGTCTAAACCCAATTGGCATCTCTGGCCACATGTCAGCCCCTGGTAAATGGTACCCAGGGCCCTGTGACCAGAGAAGGCCCGAAGGGCTGCAGCACTTATTGTGCCACCCTTAGAGGCCCTGTACCCTGACACACACACACAGCCTTTGCAGGCTGAGTGTGTTGTTGCAGAACAAAACAGTCGACATGGCACACATCCCTGTGTGCCATACCCACAAACACTGCCCTGGCATACCCCAGTCACCCCTCTAGCTGGGTGCCCTATGCCAGTAATGTGGGTACAGGTGCATGAGCCCTGTACCCCTACAGTACCCAGGTCCATTCCTGGGCACTAAGTGCAGTGCTGCCATTAAGACTATATGGTGCTGGGAGATAGCAATCACAAACTCCACAGCACCATGATGGCTACACTGAAGACTCAGAAGTTTGATATCAAACTTCTCAGCACATTAAACCCACACGGATGCCAGTGTGGGATTTAATCTAAAATGCACGACAAGGCATCTTGGAGATTCCCCCTGAACCTAACCAACAACCAGCGTCCTGACCGAGGCTGCCTAGGTTGCCACCCAGCAGACATGTTACTGGAGCCCTGGGTAGAGAGCCATACGCTCTCGTGGGTCAGCAACAATGCACATCCTGGGCGCTAGGTCTCCTCCCCCAGGATGGGCAGGGGAAGCTTCAAAGGCATGCCGCCTTTGTGAGCTTCTCCAGGCCACTTGCTGTACTCCGCAACTGGCCCCCACCGGTTCTGACCCCCACTCTGGCAGGAAGATCGGTGGGAAAACCAAAGTGAGGAAAGTGGGAGTGCCAGCCTCTGCCAACCCCACCCCTCAGGTGGGGGAGGCGAGGTGAAGCACAACTCCAGGCTCTCGCCATCTTGAGGATAGGGAGCCCTACCCAATCAGGACTAGGCTCCTGCCCTCCTCCCACTGGAGAGTGGCAGGATAGGAGGTGTACCCACCCCAGGGAAGAGACCCATTGGTCCCTGACCTTTCCCTACTTGTAACACCCCCAAATTTAGTATTTAGGGGCACCCTGAACCTTCCTGCCTCAGATCCAGAGTCCGAAACTACCAAGAAGAACAAGAAGAACGACGACCTGACGTGCAGCTGCTAACAAGGACACCAACTGACTTTGACCCAGCCCTGCAGGCCTGTCGACCCTCGAACCTGCTCCTGCTAAATCCCGGTGTCTCCAGTGGTCAGCAACCTCGAAAACCCCAGAGGACCTGACTGCCTTGCTCCTCTAAAAGACTGGGACTGCCACAAGCAGTGGTTCTGCTCAAACAAGCAACAACCCCTGGTGCCAAGCCAGGAACTGCGAATCAGCACACACTGCACCCGCCGAGCCCGGCCTGTGCCTGAGTGAACAAAGACCACAAGGACGTCCCCCCCCCCCCCCCCCCCCCCCGGCGACTGTGACCAAGAATCCAGCACCCAAGGAACCTCCGATGCTCCTGACGCCTCAACTCCGGGTACCCCCCCCCCCCCCCCCAACCGCAACCAGCAGACGGTAAGATTTCCCAACGCCAAAAGACACCTACACCCGGCACCCTCCTGTGCCCAGCTACTGGGTGCCTACCTAACCTACAGCTTGCCAACTTTCCTCTCTAAGTGGTGGTCTCACCTGAAGAATCTCCGTCCCCGAGCTTGCAGCCTTTGTTCATCTTGCATCTTTCCCATTGGAATACATTGAGCGCCCGACTGCTCAAAAGCACCCTGCACCCAGCCGCCCGAGTGCCCCTGGAAGTGCAGCATCTATCCTATTCTACTACCCCACTTGCCCTGTGTAAGTGACCAGGAGCCCAGCGCCCACAGCCGCATGGCCTGCCTGCTAGCAGTCACCAACCAAAGGTCCCCTGCCCGCCATAGGCTAACATTGGGCCTACTCTGCACCCGGCTACCCCTGTGCCGCCGAGAGTGTAACAACTGTACCTACCTGACCCTAGGAGACCCCTGAGTCTATGCCCAGAACATTCTCTGCCAGTCGAGTACTTACCCGACAGCCGATAACTCACTTTTTCTCCATAGGGTAACATGGACTGGTTTTCACTTGGAATTTCTTCTAAGTGTTGAGTTTTGAAACTTTGAAATATTCACTAAAAATCACCCTATCAACGAAAACGAAATTATTCACCTGTTATCAGGAGAGATCCCAGTGCTAGATCTTTGTGCCCTGCACTGAACCTACAAAGCAACTAACTATTGCATTTAGGATTTGTTCGGTGTGTCCGGGCGAGAGTATAAGAATTTTAGGTTGATTAGGATAAAATATCCAATTGATGCAAGTAGATCAGATGATGATGGTAAGATGTTTGTGCTTTTATTTGTCTGTAAGAAAAGAACAGGGATGGCACAGCCAACACGTGTTTCGCCCTCTAACTGGCCATCACAACCGCAGAAACCCATCGAAACCTGGCATTAGCCGAGACCGGAGAATCGTCGGGTTTACAAACCCTCCAGCTTACTAAGATATCCCATTACCTGACAAGCCGCCCTGAGGAAGCCCTAGGCCTGATGGCCAGTTAGAGGGCGAGACACGTGTTGGCTGTACCATCCCTGTTCTTTTCTTACAGACAAATAAAAGCACAAACATCTTACCATCATCATCTGATCTACTTGCATCAATTGGATATTTTATCCTAATCAACCTAAAATTCTTATACTCTCGCCCGGACACACCGAACAAATCCTACTTCAAATTAGGGGGATAGGGGCTTCTCCCCCTGTTTCTGGGCCAGAAACAGCACAAGAACGATACATGCTTATTATATGACTAGTAAGGGATGAGGACCTTTTTCCCCTCACCTAGATGCAACTAACTATTGCATTTAAAAGTCTATTGCTTATTGAAAGTATTTAACTAAAACCTCTAATTCGGAGAAAGTATTTTGATACCTACTTGTGGTTCCAAAATAAAACTATATATTTTTATATACAAATCAATAGGCCTAGAGTTCAGTTTGAGTGCGAGACCATTTGCTGACCGTGTGTAAAACAAATGCTTTACACTGTCCTCCGATACTGCCTTATGCTCGACCAAGCTACCACTTTAGAGAGTAAGGTTATATCTAACTTTAGCCTCTGCGAAACCTCTGGGGACTGTGGACTCTGCACACTGAACCTTACTTTGGTGTAGTATATACAGAGCCACTTTCTTACAGTTGCTTTTTAATTACCATAAATTAAAATTGTAATTTTAAATTTGTTGAATGTTACACTGAGTTCACAAATAATGTGTATCTAATGTACATATATATTTAGAGATTTATAACACTAGTAACTTCATAATTGCCTAGGGATTTATATTTCACTGTACAGCATCTGAGAAGGGGTCAGGTGTGACTTCATGTTTATAGTGAACCCAAGCAAATGCAGGAGACCCACTGGAGTCTGGAGGTGAGACGACAGCCTGGGACGAGCCCACATACAACAACCAGTTTGAGATCGGGGGAAAAATGGCACCCCTGATCTCTGCAGGTGAGCCATAATCACCTAGGTGAACAGCCACAGAACAATGGTGATGCAGAAAGGGACCATGGAACACTGGACGTGCTCTTGGTCCACCTTGAACTGCAAGCAAAGCCTATGAGCAGGCAGGACGGGAACTTGGAAGTATGAATCCTGCAAGTCCAAAGCTACCATCTAGACTCCAGGGCAGCTAGAACAAGAGTTAGTGCAAGCATCTGAATTTTTCAGGATGAAGTTAAGACGACACCGGTCTAGAATAGGACAAAGGCCTCCATCCTTCTTGGACTAGCAACCTACTTCTGATGCAGGCACCATCTTGATGACTCCCTTGGCCAAGAGTCAACACTTACTAAAAGAACAAGGAGAGCTGGTCCTCCATCAGCTGATCGTAAGTAGGCATGGGTGGAGGGGTACCGAGAAAGGAGATGGAGTAGCCCAAATAGGCTATCGGCAAAACCCATGTCAGATGTTATCGGCTGCCAGCAGAGCAGGTGGTGTATCCTGCCCCCCCCATTGGATACCCATGTTGGGAGGAGGGAAAATAAAGGGGTTTGGTGGCTGTGGCTGCTTTTGGGGGGAGGTGGGTGCTTGGTTGACCTCTGGCTAGTGGCTCCACATGGTCTGTAAGAACCGCGTCCTTAGCTGCAAAAACGATAGGAAGCCTTCTGGCATATGATGGCTAGTTTCAAATGGCTGTGAGATTTCCTTAACCAAGAAAATGGCAGAAGGCGGACTGGGGTTGGCAAGGGGCCATGGATAGGCCGAAACACCTGGGCCAGAGTATGCCTCGTCACCATAGAAGTCAGAACCAAAGGGCATGCCTATGAGTGATGCCTGGACATGCCCTGAAAACTCAGTGGTTCTCATCCAGACGTAGCACCTAATAACCACAGACTATGAATTCGATTTGCCCTGTGAGTCGGCCAGATCTAGTCCACATCTGATGGTGAACTTTGTTGCATCGCTGTGTATATGGAAGGTCCCAAAAGACAACCCACCACCAAAACATTAAGCAAGAAACAAACTAGAAATTAAGATGGACCATTCCCCAACTTGCCCTCGTCCTCCAGTCCTTTGGTATGCTCCATGTCATTTGTGAGCACTTTAAGTGCTTCTGCTGCTGGGAGTTATAGTCCCTTGCAGAATGTCTTACCATTCACCTGCTTGGGCATTTGCCACCCAGATCAAAACAGTTTAGTGGGCTTTTCGCAGGAGTGTATGACTTCAGTGATATTGCACAGTGCATTAGTGAATTGTCTGGGTTTCTTCTGCAACTAGAGGTTTTGGCTCTTCCTAGTCCGACTACTTAGGGGACTTAAAGGGCAATTTAAAAACCACAGGTCAGAAAGGTGAATCAAAAGAGCCAGCGCATGCAAGGGGGAGCCAGTGGTGAAGGGATGCCTAGGAGGTGGAGCATGCAGTCAGGAGTTATGCCTTCTTCCTATGCCTCACTCCCATACTTCACTCCAAATTAGTTTCTCTAGTTTCTGCTGCCTATGCCTCAAAGTCCCCTACATTCTGTTCCACACACAGTCTACATTGGCCCGCTTAGCTGCAATGTCATCCCATGTCACATTGTCTGCTGTGCTTGGTGTTGAGATTCTAGTCATCTTTGGCAGCCAGGACAAACTTCTATGCAACTCTTACACTGTTGGTCCAGATACTCCTCCCTTCGACCAAAGCACATATGGCATACACATAGATGGAAGCATAGTTTTTGTATGTAAGGCAGTTGCAGAATAAAATACTAATGTGCTAGTCAAAGAGGACACAAACACAAGACTGTCCCCTGGTCATTTTAGTAGTTATTATGAACTATCTCCGTGTGATCACCGTCCACATTTTTGGACTGATGCTTGCTGGTTTTTGACTGAAGTGCACTAGGCCTTGCTGACCTGGACATAGTGCATGTGTTCCGACACCTTAAAGTCTATGTGCAATTGGTTACTCCGTGATTGCCATATTTAACCTACCTGTAAGTCCCTAGTATATGGTAAGTAACATACTCCAGGCTAGTAAGTTAAACGTCATCAGTGGACTGCAGCATTAGCTGGGCCACCACTGCTGTGACAAAGTGAACCGTAGTTTTAGGTCTGCCATTGCAGCCCAGTAAGGCAGCTTTTAAACTGCCAACTTGACATGGCAAAATAGTCCTTTTTGTCAAGTCCATACCTTTCCTATTAAGATTAATAAATTACCCCCCAAGGTAGGCCTTAGATGTCCATAAGGCAGGGTCCCAGATATTAAAAAGACAGACATGTCGAATTTAAGCTTTACATGTCCTGACGGTGAAATCACGGAATTGTAGTTTTCATTGTAGTAAGGCTTGTGGTCCCATTGCCCAACATGGGGTTTCACTAGCCCACACCCTAAGTGATAATTTCAATTTTGGACCACCGAATGTAGTACTTACAGATATCGACTTATCACATTAAACCCAACTTATTGCTGAAGATGGACTTAAAGTAATTTTTAATAGAAGAACAAGTTATTTATTTTTTGGGGAGTTTTATATAGCGCGAACTTGACCTGAAGGTATCCGAGCGCTTCACATAAGCACCATTTGCTTTACAGTCTGACACTTTTTTTTGGGTTAGGCACAGGGAGATTAAGTGATTTGCCCAGACTCACAGGATGTTGAGCGTCCCTGACGAGACTCAAACCCGGTCCACCAGCGTCGAGGTCAGCTGCTCTAGCTATAAGGCCACATCCTCTTACCTTCAGTAACGCACTATCTGGCAGCAGATTCCTTACCTTTGAATCTTCCAGATGTCAGGCCGGATCCGGAAACATTTGCGCGAGCAGTACTCCTGCGCACAGTGGGGGGGGCCCAGTTTGGCTCCGCGTGATGTCTGCTACCTTGGCGTCGGTTATGACGTCGCAACCACCTATATAGGCACCAACCAGACGTGTGGACTTCGGTTACTTTTCACTTTTCCACGCCAGATGCGCAGAGCCATGAAGTCAACAGAGTTGTCTGTCACAACTAGGGCCCTGAAAGGTATCAACCCTAGCCTTATGAAAGGAGTCCGCAGAGCGGGAATGCATGGGTGTCTGTAAGGAATCTGCAGCTAGATATTCTCTACCAGATAATACGTTTAAGAAGGTAACTTATCTGATAGAGACTTCTAGCTGCAGATTTCATACCTTTGAATAGATACCCAAGCCATACCATCCTGGCGGTGGACTTATAACAAATCTTCACACTAAAAAGTCCTGGGCAAAATACATGCCCCTGCGGACTGGACTGTCCAGGCAGTGGTGCTTGGCAAACGTGTGCAGAGACGCCCACATTGCTGCCTGACAGAACAGATGTCCAGAACTGGAACACCCCGAGCAAACACTGGTCGCAGCCTTCCCCCTGGTGGAATGAGCTTGTAAGCCCACAGGGGGCTGCTTTCTTGCCAGGGTGTAGCAGATCTTAAAGCAGAGAAAGAGAAAATAATTAGTTTCTGCACTGTCCCAACTTTTTTTTGCTCCCACGTACCCCACAAACAGTTGGTCGTCCACCTGGAACTCTTTTGTGCCATCAAGGTAGAACGACAAAGCTCTTTTTGGGTTTAGACGGTGGAGACACTCTTATTCCTAAGAGGGATGCAGAGGAGCAAAAAAGGTGGGCGGTGCGATTGACCCAGATGGAATGGGGTTACCACTTTTGGTTAAAATGAGGCTCGGATGTGAAGCACCACCTTATCCAAAAATGTTATCATGTAGGGAGGCTTGCATGATAAAACCTGCAATTCTCTCACCCTCTGGGCAGATGTTGCCACTAGAAAGGCTGTCTATGGGAAGCAGATGCAGAGGACAATGGTGCAAAGGCTCGAAAAGAGAACACATGAGAAGTGAGAGGACCAAATTAAGGTCCCACTGCTGCATGACAAAGGGCATCGGTGGGAACACAAGTACAAGCCCTTTTAAGAACCTATTTACAAATGGGGACTTAAAAAGTGGGTTGGTCTGGCAACTGCAAGAAAGCGGACAAAGCAGAAAGATATCCCTTGAGAGAACCTAAGGCAGAGCCATGCTGGGCAAGGGTAAGAATTAAAAGAATAGTAGATAGAGAGGCAGAAAGAGGGTCAATAGACCTGTACAATATTTTACTTTTTTTTTACCAACGGCAGGGGTATACCTTCTTAGTGGAGAGCTGCTTAGCAGCCCCAAAAAATTTCAAAATTCGAGAGGAAGGCCAAAAGCCATCAACTATCCCCGCTCAATCTCCATGCACTCCTGCAGAGTTGACAGGTTTGGGTGGAGGACTCAGCTGCTGCTGTGACAGAAGATCCTCCTCAAGGGGCAGCCTTGATGCTCATTCGAAGAAGCTCTGGATACCAAACTCTGAGACCAGTTCGGAGCCACAAGAATGACTTAGACCCGGTCATTCTTGATGATCTTCAGAACCCTGGGCAGAAGTGGTAGGGGCGGAAAGAATTACAGGAGGCCTGAAATCCTCTTACAACAAAAAGTGCCACCGAGCGATAGCTGCCTTGGAAACTCCAGTACGCAACACTGTTGACATTGCACATTCTCTTCGGAGGTAAACATGTAACCAAGGCTCTCCCAAACACTGAAAGAGACCTTGTGCCACCTCCAACTGAAGCCGCCATTTTTGATCTGCCAGGCATCGACGGCTGAATTTATCTGCAATTGAGTCCAGAGAACCTGCCAGGTGTTGACCCACCAGGGTTATGCCCTGTTCCAGCCGTATCCAGAGAGTCTCTTGACAAAGGGTCCACATTGCCACTCAGCCCTGCTTGCTGCATGCAGTACATGGCGGTGGTGTTGTCCGTGAACACCTGCACCAACTTCCCGGCTTGCCCGAAGATCCAACAAGTTAATGTGGAGCCCCACCTCTGCCGGAGAACAGTGTACCCTGATCTCCCCATTTCCTAGATGGCTGCCCCATCACAGGAGTGACGCACCTCACACTACTGTGAGATTTGTGAGGGGTGTCTCCCACACTGCAGGTCTTTTGTAGTTCCCTCCGAGATCTGAACCATGTCAGAGATTCCACTGATGCTGTGCCCACTAAACTTTAGGCCCACTGAAGAGCCCGCATACGCCACCTGGTGTGATTTACCAACAGGATGCAGGAAGCCATGAGGCACAGCAGCCTTAGTCTCACCGGAATCCAGGAAAGAGGCTGAAACATAGGTATCAGTCAGAATATCCTAAACTCACTGCTCAAAAGGATAAACCCGAAACTGTGTCCAGAACAGCTCCGATGAAAGAGGGCCTCCGAGTCGTCAGGTGTGACTTCAGTACGTTGATCGAGAACCACAGAATGCAGGAGGTTTGCCGTAGTCTGAAGGTGGGAGGCAAAAGGGCCCTTTAACAGCCAGTCGTTAAGGTCAGGGAAGACTGACACTCCTAACCTGTGAATGAGTTGGTCCCACCACCATCACCTTGGTGAACACCTGAGGGGTGCTGGTAAGGCCAAAAGGTAGCACGGTGATCGTGGAATACCTTGCAACGCAGGTATTGTCTGTGGCCTGGCAGGATGGAGATGTGAAAATATGTATTGTGCAAGTCCAACGCTACCAACCAGTCTTTGTGGTCTAGGGCAGACAAGACCTAAGCCAATGTGAGCATCTTTAATTTCTCCTTTGAGGAAGAGGCTGACGATCCAGAGGTCCAAAATAAGCCGCAAACCTTTGTTCTTTTTCGGAATTAGAAAGTGGCCAGAAGAGCTGTAACTTCCTCTTGGAGTAATGCTAGATGATCCTCCGCCAGCCGTTCTTGAATTGACGGGCTAGGAGTAGGAAAAGAAAATAGTCTTCCTGAATGATCTGCAGGACCCATCTGTCCTATGTTTTGGGCCTCCAGCGGAGGAGAAGATGAATTTTCCCTCCGACTGGAGTGAAATGGTCTTGCACACAAACTGAGAGTGCATGGAGGCTACAGCTGCCGAGGGCTGGATGGCAGACTACTTCTGGCTACCATTCAGGAGGTCACAATGAACCGTGTCCACGTACAACTTGGGAAGTCTGCACGGTGGCTGGGTTGAAATCCCTTTCCAGGGCCACAAGAGGGGCAAAAGCTAGATTTACCTTGAGGTGAGATTGAGAGGCCCAAAGATCTGGTCATGGCATGAGAATCCTTGAACCACTCCAAGGCAGAGACTGAGTTCTCTCCAAAAAGAACAGTTCCATCAAAGGGCATGTCCATGAGATTGGACATCACCTCAGAAGCCAGATGTTCTCAACCAGGCGTGGAGCCGTAAGGCCATTGTCATTGAAACCACTCCGCCCAGCAAGTCAGGCGTGTCTGAGCCACATCTTACGGTGAATTTTGCTGTATCTCTCCCATCCTTCAATGCCTGGGAGAGAACGGCCCAGGCCTCCTCCAGGGCCTGCGGCAGCACTTGTGCAACAGTCTCCCAAAGGGTGTGGGAGAAACTGCCCAAAATGCATGCATTATTCACCAACCGCAATGCCAGGCTGGTAGAAGAAAAAATGTCCTTCCCAAGTGTCCAGCCTCTGATTCCCTAGCAGGAGGAGTGGAAGGGAATGAGTTATGGGACGCCGTAGCCTGAACCACCAAGCTTTTAGGGTTAGGAGTGTTGGCTGAGGAAACTAGTATCACACGGCAGTGGCCACATGCAATCTTCCTATTAACACGCGCTCCTATGCTAATCTTTAACCACGTGCCTGGAACATAATCTGTTAATGCTTCATTAAAGGGCAATAGGGGTTCCGAGGTGGAAGCTCTAGGTTGAAGCACCTCGGCCAAGAGATTAGTGCTGACCAGCACAGAGGGCAGCTCCCGTCCAAGGACCTCTGCTGCCATCTTGAACACCATGGCATAAGCCCCCTCCTCCATAGCCAGTCGCCAGAGAGCATGCCACTATCTGGAAATGTGTCCAGTCCATTGACTTCTCCAAGATCCTACAAGTGCAGCTGTCCCACAGGAACCTCTAGTTGATGTTCTAAAGGGTCCATAGACCCCTCCCAATCCTCACACGCCTGAAACTTCCTCAAAACGCACAGGTAACGACGTAGTACCTCAGGGCTCCATCGCCATCGAGCAATGCCGTTCTGACTTGGGTGCGAGGATGGAGCTGGCGCCACTGGAGGTACAGACTTCGGGTCAGACGCTGGGAAGGTAACGTTGGCATGAACAGCGTCGATCGGCTCCATGAGACCCCCACCAGCACAGAGGCCGGAACAGACAGCATCGAACGAGATGGGGCCCCACCTGACCCTGCAGGGTCCAAAATACACGGTGCATGGCCTCTTAAAACTTATTTGAGCGGGGGTCGCTCTGGCTCCCGGAAACAGGGGTAGGGGCGAAGTGGAACCTGGCTTTGGCTAATCAAAACTGCCTAGAGCGTCGGTGGTCCTTACCTCTTTTGACAGACTAGGTGACGAAGTCCACTTGGACCTTTTTGAGCCTCTTCCCAGTGTCCCAAGAGCCTCGAGTGAGGAAGAGAACTGGGGGCTCCTGGAGCGATCCTGTGACTACCTCTTCAAACAGGATTTTTGATCTCTGGAGAGTCTCACCAGCCGGTGTCGACTGCCGGGCTGCAAGGAGATTCATAGCTCACTCCCTCAAGGCCTTTGGAGCCATGGCCTGACAGTCTGAGCACGACTGTTGTGGTCGCTCAAGGCACCACAAACTCTGACACTGGGGTTACTGACATGGCACAGTGAGTCGCCACACGATTATGTCTAGACCTACAGGGTTTAAACCAACACAGAAGAAAAAAAAAAGAGAAAAAAAAATCACTCGACAAAAAGTCGAAAAGGCCTGTCAAAAAAAAAAGATACTGGGTAGCTCTACTCTGGATCAGAGATACTGGCGCAGAAAGAAAAGAACGTATAGTTTACCTGTCGGTGTAGTTTTGCAGCTTGAAGACTTTCTGGATTCACTATGCTGTGCATTATTCCGCCATCTAGTGGTTTGGTCCGGAATTGTAGTATTTCTTCTCTTTTTTTCGTGGCCCAGGTGGGCGCCGACATACCACCATTTGGTGTCCTTTGTGACGTCGATGCGCTTCCTCTGGAAGCTCCCACCTTTGGTCGCAATCTTCGGATTCTTTTTTCTTTGTTTTCTTATTTAATCCTTGTAAAGTCTTTTCACCTTCGAGCCCCCTTTATCCTCCTGTCATCTTTCTGGCGGAGGAGGGTGGGTTCGCTAGTGAATCCAGAAAGTCTTCAAGCTGCAAAACTACACCAACAGGTAAGAAACTATACGTTTTGCAGCGTGAATCGTTCTGGATTCACTATGCTGTGCATCGATTTTGTAGCGGTTTCACCTCATAGTGGTGGTTGGGTGGAAGATGAGCATTGGTTACTGAAAATGTGTTGCAAGACCTTCTGTCCCACTTGCACTTCTTTGTTCATTTGGATATCCACACAGTAGTGCTTGGTGAACGTATGCACTGAAGACCATGTTGCCGCTTGGCAAATGTCTTGGATAGGTGTGTTTGCTAGAAACGCAATTGTTGCTCCTTTCTTCCTTGTTGAGTGAGCATGAACTGCTCCTTGTAATGGCTGAGCTGCCTGTTTGTGGCAGAGCAGAATGGTTTGTGCAATCCATCATGCAATGTTATTTTTGGTAACAGGTCGTCCCAAAAAACTGCTGGCGAAGGATACAAAAAATTGCTTTGTTTTTCTGCACTCTTTTGTCCATTGTATATAGTGCATCACTGCCCTCCTGGCGTCCAGTGTGTGTAAGGCTTTCTGTGCTCGTATTTTTCTGGGGATTGCCCATCTCCATATTTCCTGCGCTAGCCGGGAGAGTGTCACTGAATGTGTCCCTGCTTGCTTGTTGATGTAGAACATGGTAGTTGTGTCTGTATCAGTACTCTGTTCCCGTACAGCAGTTTCTGAAAGACCTTTAAGGCTAGGAACACAGTCTTGAGTTCTAGGTAGTTGATGTGCTTTATTGCATCCTGATGTCCCCACAAGGCCCTTACTTTGAGGTTGTTTGTGTGCGCTCCCCACCCCTTCTGGGAGGAGTCTGTTGTAATGGTTACAGTTAAAGTTGGTTGTGTGAATGATCTCCCCTGTGCTAAGTTCTTTTGTTTCCACCACGCTATTTCTTGCTGTACTGTTTGTGTGACAACCACTAGATCCTCCCAACTCCGTCGCTTGTGACCATTGCTGCTGGATCCATTCTTGGAATGGCCTCATGTGTAGGCGAATATTTGGTAACAAATGTATGCATGATATCATCCCCATCAGTTTGCTCACAATCCTCACTGTCAGAGCTTGCCCCTTGCGGTAAAGAGAGTCCTCTTTGCACATGGAATCACCGTGCATTGTATGGTGTTGATTTCTGCTCCCAAGAACCTCTTTAGTTCTGGTTCTATTGACGTCTTCTCCCAATGGATCGAAAACCCCAGTTGGGCCAGCGTCTGTATCACTATCTCTATGTGCTTCCTGCACCTGTAGTATGAGCTTGCTTTTACCAGACAGTTGTCGAGGTATGGGTATACATGTATCCCCTTCCTCCTTAAGTGTACTGCTACTGCCGCCAGACATTTTGTGAAGACTCTCGGTGCGGATTTTAGTCCGAAAGCTAGCACTGTGAACTAGTAGTGATTTGTGCCGATTGTAAACCTGAGGAGGTGTTTGTGTTTGCTGTTGATGGGTATGTGCAAGTAGGCGTCCTTTAAGTCTATAGTTGCCATGTAGTCTCCTCTTTGTAGTTGAGATATGACCTCTTGGAGGGAGGTCATCTTGAACTTTTGAGTCTTTATGAACCTGTTTAGGAATCGGAGGTCTAGAATTGGACGTAATGTTCCGTCTACCTTTGGTATGAGGAAGTAGGTTGAGTATGTTCCTTAGTTTTTGTGGCACCATTTCTATGGCTCTTTTCTTTAGCAGTTCTCTTGCTTCCTCCCTCAAGTGTCTGCTATTTTGTGGTGCGCTCTGACCTTTGGCCTTCTGTTTTGCGGTGGCCTTTCCAGGTCTATACAGTACCCATATTGTATGAGGTTTAATATCCATTTGTCTGATGTTATTTTCCTCCACTCCTGGAGGAAGTGTCTTAATCTGCCTCCTACCAGTGAAGTGTGTTGGAGGAGCTGTTGAAGTTTTTTGCTGGTTTTTGTCTTGTCTGTCTTTTTCTGAACTTCCTGAGGTCTTATCCAGGAGTGTGTTTCTGCTGGTGAGTCACTTTCCTGTGGGAGGCTGACTTTCCCTCTGGCCGTTACCCCGTCCTCGGCCGCGCTATCGAAAGGATTGTCCTTGGGGCTGGTACTGCCAGTTTTGCTGCTGCTGTCCCTGGTTACCCCCTTGATAACTTTGCTGGGTGGTTTGGTGTGTTGCCCCAGGCTGATGATTTCCTCTGCCTGTTGGTCTCCTGGAAGGTGTTCCTCTTCTCATACCTCGGAATTGCAGCGTCCCCATAGATCTAGCTGTTTCGTTATCTTTCTTCAGCTGATTCAGCTTTTCATCAACTGGTGCTCCAAACAGCTGTTCCCCCGTTGAAGGGTGTTGAGGATGTTGTTTTGGACCTCATTCTTGAACCCTGAAATTCTTAACCAGGCAGGTCTCCTTTCTGTGATCCCCAGCATCAATTGCCTGCTCGATGTCTCTGCTGCGTCCAGGGCTGACTTTAAACATGTATTAGCCATGTTCTTCCCTTCTTCTACCAGATGGCTTGCTCTTCTCTGGTATTCTGGTACGTGCTTGAGGAGTTCCCACTTCTTCCCAGTGCTGGTATGTGTGTGTGTTGATGAGCGCATTGGAGTTGGCGATGCGCCATTGTATGGCTGCACTCCTTTCTATCTTCCTACCTATCATGTCCATCCTCTTTCTTTGTCTGGTGGAAGGCCAGAGTTTGTGGGTATATTTGCTCTTTACCGAGCTGTGGATGTAATTGAGTCGGCTGGTACTGACCCTCTGATGTATATGGGGTCCTTCGAAGAATGTTTATATTTCTCTGCGCGTGGAGTCACAGCTCTACACATGGCAGGCTCTTTGAATGCCTCCTTCCCCTGGTCCAGCACACTTTGAGCATGGGCAGGAACTGGCTTTTAGTCTGAAGGCAGCAAGGACTCTAAGAGGAAGCAAGACTGGGGTTTCTCTTCCTCCAACTGCACTCCATACGTCTCAGCCGCCCTTTTGATGACTTGATTGTAGATCCCTATGTAGTCCGGCGGCGAAGGCCTCGATGGATATGAATCTACGCCCTCTTCTGGTGATTCGGCGTAGAGATCTTCCCACGGCAAGTCATGAGCCTCCGAAGAAGTTGACTCTTGGCAAGTCTCATCTTCTTCCCCTTCGCCTGTCCCGTTGTACAGGTCCTCTTCCTGTTCCTCTCCAGGTTCAGGTGTGTTCGGCGCTACGAATTCCTCGACGCCTTTCTGTTTCGGGTGTAGCCTTCGATGGTATGCTGTAGAATTTTAGCTTTTCATCGAAGTCTTTCCTGCATTGCAAGATGTTAGCCATTTCAGCCTCGAGCCTCTTTATTTTCTTCTCCATCTCTGCCGCATGATCAGCTTCGATGGCCTCGACCTTCCTCTTCGCGGTTGTCGACGTCGAAACCTCTCGGGCCTACGCCTTTCGACGTCGAAGCCTCTTTCGAGACTGCTCTTCGGCGCCTTTCCCTTGTCTTGGGATTTCGCCGTCTTGGGGTCCTTCTCAGAGGATCCGACGGTCTGTCTCTGGATGCAGTGGTCGATGTAGAGTGCTTCGACGGCCCTGCTCCTTTCGAGGACTTTGGCTTGCCTTTGCGAGTATCAGTGGAGGGTTTAGGGTTCGACGACTTACCTCCTTCGATGTTTTCTTTTCGACCTAGACGACCACGACGTCTTCTTGTCCTGCTACGTTGTCTTCCTCTCCACTGCAGAATCCCAAATCTCGTAGCGACGGGGGCGTCCCCTGCATGTTATAGTTTGCTCCTCTGTCTCTCCCTTACTCTGAAAGTCTTCGGGGTGAACACTGCACAGGTGTTTCAGTCCTCACTTCGATGTTCGAGCGGCAAGCAGAGATTGCAAACTGGGTGTTGGCCCTTTTGCATGCACTTGTGGTGGCAGTTTGCACAGAATTTGAACGGAGTCTTGTCCATCACCGCGCCCAGGGAGCCCCCTGTATGCGCATTCTCCTTTGAAAAACGTCGAATTCTTCGAAGTTCTCTGAACTGTAGTCGAGTTTCTTCTTTCTTGGTCTCCGGTGTCTTCCCCGGTGATATATTCCAATCTTTCGTCGATTCTTCTCTAAAGTTGTTGGAGCACCTTCCTGTTGATCCAGACCCCAATGGCGGAAAAAATAATCTGAAGATGGCGACCAAAGGTGGGAGCTTCTGGAGGAAGCGCATCGACGTGCTGAAGGACACCAAATGGTGGTATGTCGACAACCACCTGGGCCACAACAACAAAACAAAAAAAAAAAAAATGAAGAAATACTACAATTCCGGACCCAACCACTAGATGGCGGAATAATGCATAGCATAGTGAATCCAGAAAGATTCACGCTGCAAGACCAACGTCCGCGCACCTGGTTGGGGTCTATATAGGTGATCGCAACGTCATAACCGACACATGTCACAAGGCCGAATGGAGCCACCCGATGGCAAGCAGGGGAGGAGGGGGAGGGGGGGGGGGCGACTGCTCGCTTAAGAGTTTCCGGATCGAGCCTGGAGAATTCAAAGGTAAGGAATCAGCAGCTAGCAGTCTACATCAGATACATGTCTTTAGAAAGTCAAATTCCTTGCTCCAAAATTCTAGTAGCCATTTCTGGTTAACTACAGAGGTTGTTACCCAAAATAGTCTACTGTCCCTCCCGCTAAGAGGTGTGAAGCGCTCAGAGGAAGGGGAAAAAAAGGTCTGCTGGAGGGAGGTGTGATCACCTCCTGCTAGGACAGCCTTAGAACAATGTCCACAAAAGGGCCTGCTCCACAGGGGCTACCACCTCAGAGGCAAATGTGAGTCACCACCTTAGCTTGCCCACACCTTTCTGCAGCGACAGGCTAGCATTCCTTTGGTTTTACAGGAGGGGTGGCAAATAACACTGGACATACCTCTGGACTGTGCCCCTGGCTCTGTCCCAGGCAAGTAGGGTTCTAGAATCTTAAATTTGAGAAGAGATGCGCTACGAGATTGTTTAAAGCCAACCTCTCAGGAAATTGAAAGGGTTATCCTGTGGAAATTGTAGCCCCATTGACTAGTGAGTCCTCCAAACCCACAACTTACAAATTGCTTGTAAGTGCCACCCCTGGCATGCAGCCTTAGACCCCTGAAAGACTCTGCAAGGACAGAAGGACAGCACCTGCTGAATCTCAGAAATGCTGACCCAAGGATGTCTGCACCTGCTGAACAAAGCTGAGAGTTCAGAAACAGAAGGGCTGCTTCTACTGTCTACTTCGTGGCAAGACTCCAAGGGCTAGCTAGGCCTGCTCCCAATCATGCCAAGGACCAGTGGGTGGTCTCTAAATGCTAGTGTGCTAGCCTCATGTTAAACTTCAGGGACAAAAGCTGAAGCTTGCACCTGCAAAGTGCACAGCTGACCAGTAGGCACTGGATTCTTCCTGCGCACTGCTGGTGCAGCCAGCAGGATCGAGCCCTAGTCCCCCAAATAGGTGCCTCCCAGGTCCTGCACCCATGGTTGGTTCTAGACTAATCTGTTTCTCCATACAGAACTGCAACTTGAAAGCCAAAGGCAAAAGTTAATATTTTTAAGACACGTAGTCCGAGGCTCATAGACCATCTCTATTTGCCGGTTCGTGGGTAGCCTCAAATGCTGTAGAAAACCAAGACTTCAACAGGCCTCTGGGCTTAGCCTGTCCATTGGCACCAAGCCCAACATTGGTCTCAACCTGCAGAAGACCCCAGCCAATCTCACCATCAATGAGAAAAAGAACCAGAAAAGTTTCAAAGTACGAAGATAAAATTTTGACTGGGACCAACCCAGAGCGCGCATCTATCCAAGACTTCCATTGAGGTTGGCCTGGAACTTTGACATAGAACTGGTCCCTTGTGGTGGAGGCTCACCAACTACCACCAAGAGGGATAAACAGTGATTTGAAAAAATGTAAAGATATTGAGTGAAAAGCTGCAATTTATGAAAATCTTCCAAAAATCATAACTTTGGTTCCCTTAATCTAATTTGTCATTTTGGTGTGTGGAAATGGGGTGTATTATACAGTGTAGTTGTGCAATCTCACCGTGTAATAGACTTACCAACCCCCTTTCTGACCCATAGGTTTTATCTGTCAATCCTTCAGCTCAACTTTGGGTAGCTGCAGCTCTGAGCAGCAAGGCTTATGTAAAAGAACAAGTGTAAAGCACTTAAATAGCACCAACAAAAATTGTAGAAGAAACCAAGAAGACAAAGAAATCGGACACCCAATTTGTAAAACTAGATTGCATTTTTAGACAACTAAAAAGATCTACTGAAGGGCTCTGGTAATACAGAATTTATATGTGTGAGAAAGTGGCTCTGTATATACTGTTCCCTAATAGGTACAGGGTGTACAGAGTCCACAGTCCCCCAGAGGCTGATAGAGGTCAAAGTTAGGTATGACCTTACTCTCAAAAGTGGTAGCTTGGTCGAGCAGTAAGGCAGTACCAGAGGACAGTGTAAAGCATTTATTGTACACACTCAGTCAGCAAATGGTTTCACACACTCAATAACTGAACTCTAGGCCAATGATATGTATATATAAAATATATGCTTGTTTTATTTTTAGAACCACAAGGGGGTAAAAATATACTTTCTCAGAATGAGAGGTTGAATATAAATACTTTTGTTTCAAGCAATAAATTTGTGTAAACAGTCACAGTTGGTTGCAATAAACAATCCTATTTCCTAAACATAACAATGCATTGAGCTCAATGGTAAATTCAGGTTATTTGTAATAAATTACTTTTCAGATTACTTTTGGAATTCCAGGTCTGGATCCTAGAACCAGCCTGGGGTCAGTATTCAGAATCAAGTGATGAAAGTCGACTTAATAACTGTAATGATTTTTAAATAATATTTAGCTATTTCAAAAGTTAGCACTTAGAAAATATTTCACAGAAAACATTCAATGGATCTCTATGGCAAGAAATTCAAATTGCAGGTAGAGTACTTTATCGTTACTTTAGTAATCCAGGACTGGGTGCCTAGACCCAGGACTGGGGTCCTTATCAAAAGCAGGTAAGTAATTTCGTTTGCAGAAATGGTACGATTTTAAAAGAATATTTCAAATTTGCAAAAGTAGACACTTAGAAGAAATTTCACAGAAAAGCAGACAATGGTTTCCTATGGGAGAAAAATGAGTTAGAAGTAAGTATAGTTGTGAACACTTTTCAGAGTCAGGGCTGGGCACCAAGATCCAGCACTGGGAGCTCACCTAGGAGCAGGTGAGTAAATTCGTTTTTGTCACTTGGCTGATTTTTGGTGAATTTTTGCAGTTTTGAAAAGTTCACACTTAGAAGATTTTTGAAGAAAAAGCCAGTCAATGTTACCCTATGAGGAAAATGAAGTTAGCGGTTTAAGGGTAAGTACTCGACTGGCAGAGTTGAAATTCCGGGCATAGACTCAGGGGTCCCCCAGTGTCAGGTAGGTACAGTTGGTTCACCCTCAGCGGTTTCAGGACGGCCGGGTGCAGAGTGAGTTAGGCCCAATGTTATCCCATGAGGGATAGGGGGGCCTTGGTTGGTGGCTGCTGTCTGGCAAGCCACGCGGCTGTGGGAGCTGGGCTCCTGGTCACTTACTCAGGGCAAGTGGGGAAGTAGGTTAGTGTAGAGAGGGCACTGCCAGGGCCACTCGGGCGGCTGGGTGCAGGGTGCTTTTGAGCCTTAGGGCGCTCAATGGAAATCAATGGGAATGTTCCGGTTTGGAAAGAGGCTGCAGGCTCGGGGACGAGGATGTTTCAGGTGCCACCACCACTTCGAGAGGTAAGTTGGGTAGTTGTAGGTTAGGTGGGTACCCCGGGATTGGGCACAGGGGGGCACAGGGGGTCGCAGGGCGCCGGGTGCAGGGGTGCCTTTTGACGTCGGGAATCTTACCCTCTGGTTGATCGCGGCTGGGGTGGCACTTGGTTCTGAGGCTGCAGGCTTCTTCCGGGATGTCGAGGGGGGTCCTTGGGTGCCGGACTCTGGGTCACAGTCGCCGTGGGGTCGTCCTCTGGGTCTTTGTCCACTCCGGCACTGGCCAGGCTTGGCTGGTGCAGAGTGTGTTGGGTCCGCGGTCCCGGGCTGGTGCCAGGGATAGCAAGTAGGTTTCTTGAGTAGAGCCTCTACTCGTGGGAGTCCCAGGGGTTTAGAGCTAAAAGGTAGCCAGGTCCTCCGGGGTTGGTGAGGTTGCTGGCCACGTGGGATGCCGCGCTGGTGCAGGTTCGAGAGTCGACAGGCCGGTAGGGCTGGGACCAAAGCAGTTGGTGTCTTCTTCTCTTTTTAGCAGCTGCAGGGCAGGTCTTTGTTCTTCTTGCTCTTCTTGTCGTTTTTCTATCTGGAATCTGAGGAAGGAAGGTTCAGGGGGCCCCTAAATACTAGATTTAGGGGCGTTACAGGTAGGTGAAGGCCAGGGACCAATGGGTCCTTGTCCTGGGGTGGGTACACCCCCTATCCTGCCTCTCTCCTGTGGGAGGGGGGCAGTAGCCTAATCCTGATAGGGTAGGGCCTCCCATCTTCAAGATGGCGAGAGCCCGGAGATGTGCTTCACCTCGCCTCCCCCACCTGAGGGGTGGGGTGGGCAGGCTGGCACATCCCCTGTCCTTGTATGGGGTTTCCGGCCAAGCTTCCCGCCAGAGTGGGGGGTTGCAGTGGCCTGGGGAAACTCCAACTGGCGGCATGCCTTTGAAGCTTCCCTTTGCTCATCCTGGGGGAGGAGATTTCTCACCTCACCCAGGATGTGCATTGTTGCAGGCCCGGGAGAGCAGGGGCTCTCCCACCCAGGGGTCCAGCAACGTGTCTGCTGTGTGGCAGCCTGGGCAGCCTCAGAGCAGACGTGGATTGCAAGTTAGCTGTAAGGGGGCATCTTCTAAGATGCCCTCTGGGGTGCTTAGTACATTAAATCCTACACTGGCATCAGTGTGGGTTCAATGTGCTGAGAAGTTTGATACCAAACTTCCCAGGCTTCAGTGTTGCCAATATGGTGCTGTGGAGCTCGTGTTTGACAAGCTCTCAGCACCATGTATTCTTAAATGACAGCACTGCACTTACAGTGCCCAGGAATGGACCTGGGTACTGTAGGGGCACAGGGCTCCTGCTCCTGTGCCCACACCATAGGCGTGATGCACCCAGCTAGAGGGGTGGCTGACATATGCCTTGGCAGTGTAGGTGATGGGCATGGTACACAGTGATGTGTGCCATGTCGACTCTCTGTTTTGTCCTGCACCCAGACACTCAGCCTGCAAGGGCAGTGTGTGTGTGTAAGGGTACAGGGCCTCTGAGGGTGGCACAATGAGTGCTGCAGCCCTTAGGGGCCTTCCCTGGTCACAAGGCCCTGGGTACCTAGGGTACCATTTACTAGGGGCTGACATGTGGCTAGGGTTTGCCAATTTGGGGTTTGTGTGGTTTAAGGAAGGAACATGGGCCCTGGGCACCTGATTGGCAGGAACCCAGGGTACACTCAATCGAAGTACATTCAGCAATTTAGCAAAAAGTGGGGCATACCATGCAAGAAAGATGGCACTTTCTCACAATATGGTATAGTAAAACTGATTATTGCACTTAACCGTGGACAAGCACCGTAAAATTCAACAATGTTGACACTTAGAAACTTTTTCATCAAAAAGTTTGGTTAGTTGGAACGCAGTCACTAAGTATGACCTTAGGCTACCAACTCCAGAAGGGAGCCAGTCAGGTGGGCCAGCAAGATCCTCAGAAACAGTTACCTTAGTAGGTGAAGCAGTCAGTTCCAGGGAGTTTTATCCGTTGCAGGGCTTTCCTATGGAAGTGGTTCAGATGCAAGGGATGAATGATACTGAAGATGCTTAAAGGATGATTTGGATGCTAGTCCTCCGTCAACGAAGGGGGTGAGACATTCCTGGTCACAGGGCCGACGTCCCTTAAAGTCCTCTGTGTTGGCAGATGACCAATCGCTACTGGTCACCCAGTATTGTGGTCCCAGACTAATCCTTTCTGGGTTGATAACTGATCCTCTGGGGGTTCCAGCTGCACCTCAATGACACTCCCAGGCTCAGCGAACTCAGTGTGTTTAACTCTGCACTCGTCAATTGGGCGACCAAGCCTCCACAGTAAAAATGACCGTTCTGCGCTTTGACTGTCAAATCATGTTAAGTTACAAGTTATGTCTACAGAATATGTTGCACCCTGCCTTAGGACTCTATAGTCCTGCCATAGAGGTGACTTATACATACCCTGGGGAAGTATGGCTGTGCCATTGCTTTAAATGGTAAAGCTGGGCCAGCTGTTTAAACCGCTCTTCCATTCTGCAAATGGGAGAATCGTTTTAATTGTGTCCCACCCAGGATCACACAACCAGTGCTCAGTCTCTGGGGGACCCTCTAACTCACAAGCACTGGATACCATTTACTAGGGACTTGCAGGTAAGCTAGCTCAGCCAATTGAGCAAAGGCCAATTCAACATCAGTTTAAGGGTAAGGGCACAGGCATGGAGGTCTGGTTACCAGGCCTCAGTACATCGAGTCGAGAAACCAGCAGCATCAGTTCAAAAACTTAGGGGTGGCCATACAAAAAGGGGTATTTCCTTAGTGTCTATTTGAATATACAAATATAATCGGTGTATAAATTAGAGTGGGTTTTATTGTCTTGTGTTGAGTTACTGTTTTGGTACCGATAAAGGTTTTATGCTTGCTTCTCTTTGGGTTAAGCCCTTTGCTCAGTGCTACAGCTACCCAGGACTGAGCTACAGGTTTATTTAAAGAACCCCGACATGAAATAGTGACATTTCTTGGTGAGGTCTCATAACCACTCCAACTAATAATCCACTTTCTCACAAAAAGTATCTCCACTGCTACATGGACAAGTGTGAATCAGGATAAGACAAATGCATAAGTTGAATTCCTATAGCACAATGATGTTGAGAAAAAATGTTCCCCTCGAGCCACTATGACACATCAGAACTAGAGTCTGGCTATCTATTTAATCTGGACGCTGATTACCATCAAGCAAAATATGAAATAACTCTAATTTTCCAAGAAGTTTGAGAAAGTCAAGTGAATATTCCTGTGCTCTCCTCATGTTTGAGATGCTCCGGATACTACATTTTGTTTGTAGAGGTATTTTATAAAGTCTGAAAAGAACATGGTCTCTGAAAAATGTTTGCTGTGCAAAAATGTCTAAACACCAATAACTACTGGCGTTCGGAATTTGTGAAATCATAGGAAATTACCTGCTACAATTCACAAATAAACAATGGAAAACCATGGCTATCAATTTCGCTTTGATATAGTTTTCACATAAGGAGATCAGTGACTGAAAGGACTCTTTGGGCGCGTTAGGAAAGGTTTTCTGGAAACCATGGGGCTGATGAAATACCCAAGCCTTTAGGAGACTCACCATATTGAGCAGATTTATGTTGCCTGAAGATCATGGTCGACTTATTCCCTTAGTTGTAACTTTACCAATAGGAAACCATAAAGTTGTTATAGGGCAGCCATGAGGTAATTTTATTTAATTTCTCTAAGTCACTCATGCCTTCTCAATCAGGGGCGTTTGGCGGTAGTGTTTTGGTTTACAAGAGAAAAGCTACTACAGACAGAAGAGCTCCCTTGTTCAAGGAGTGTTTAAGCCATCTACTTTACAAACTGGTGAAAGTGTGGAGCAGGTGCTACTAAGAAGCACACCACCCTTGAGTGGTTTAGGAATCAGTGCCCTTTAAGTAAAGGAATGACAGTCTTTTTAATTTATTAGGGAAAAACAGTAATATATCCCCAAAAGGCAGCATTCTGTACACTAAATAACTCCCTCTTTACCTTTCCTTCAAGTGCCTTTTGTGTTTGTTTAGCGTCTTCTCTAGGATTGTTTCTTCCTTATCCATGGTTTTTGATGGATGTAGCGCATCAAAAAAATGAAGGGTAATTGCAGTTTCTTCTGCTCACAACATATTATGGAAGGTTTCAATAAAAAAAAACTAATTCTCTTATAAATCAAAAAAAGTTATGGTTCTAAAAACTGACAAGCCACTGAAAATGGCCTGTAATTGTAAAGTGCACAAACCTCACATGCCTACCATAAAAAACATAACTCACCCTTCCCTGAAACGAACTGGTCAAGACCAGACCATCACAAATAACCGCGACGACAAAATAGCACCGTACCACTGACCTTACGATGACATTACGGACAGAAAAGATTTTCTTTCCTGGATATAGTATAAATGTTGTATTAAGGTCTATCATTTACCTGCAAAAATATTTTGAGTTTAGAGAAGTCTATATGCAGACCAAATAATGGTTTTCAGTGTTGAGGCCTCAGTTATGGTTTCCGTAGGGAACAGTAACTGGTCAATTACAGGGTTTGGTTTAAGTGTTTTAATTTCGTAAGCATAACTTCACTATACCAGTGTTTTTTTAAGGGTACATATATTCATGAGAGCAAGAACCACCTCGGTATATAAAAAGACAGTTCCCTCTTAACATGCTGGTCCAGGTTTTTAGTCCTACATCCAGATCTACTGTAATCTGGTGAGGCCTTCAGTGGAATACATATTCATAACGTTTTATATGTACATTATGATTAAAGAACTGGACTGCAAAAAGGCATAAGAGTTAACGGACAGGAAAAAGGAAAGCCATTGGGGGAAATCAAAGCATAATAGGCACTATATTCAAAAGCTGGAGTGAGGATTCACATGGTGGCAAGCAGGATGACTGAAAAGTCGCAACAGGAGAGCTGTTTTATGCACCAAGAACAAAAAAATGTGCAGGAGGGGGAGTTCGTGGAGGTAGTTGTATCATAGGAGGCATCACTGCAAACAAGGATGATAGCAGGAAAGGAAATAGCGGATTTCTCAGACTTGTGGATGAAAAAAAAAATTATGGGGTGCAAAACAAACGTGGGCTAACTTTGCTGCATTGAAATGCCACGCTAATAACCATATATTGAAACTGCTTTTATACTTGCACCAACATTTGATGCGTTTGCTCAGATAAGAGTGATGTATATACATATTAAAATGATTCAAGATTTTTTATTTTTTATTTGTTTAGTCTAATATATTATATATAATTTTATTACACCCATAGTTTAAGTTGAGATTGTTCACAAATAACTATTTGAGGACATATGTTTAGCACAAACCAATTGCTGCCCAAACAGAAGCATAATGTTAATGCGGGCCTACCAAGTTCAACAAACACCAATTGATACCTAGTCGATTATATAAGGCCATGATACTACCGGGCTTAAATCAGTTCATTAAATAGCGAAACATCCAAGACAAAAACATTAATATATCTTGCATCGACCTCCAATCACATTGCACTACTTCCGTAAGACCACCTCATTTAAAGAGTTGGATTTTATCAGCGAAGCAACACATTTAAAACATCCCTCATTATCAAACCAAGTCACATTCTCTCTTTTCCTTGGTACTTACTGGACTGCAGATTGAATAATCCTCACGAGTCCTGTCTGCATTTAATTCAGTTCAGTCTTAAGTAGTTAAAGAAACTGTGTTCAGTGGCAACTAATAACTACTGACCTATAGTGACAGTCCTACAATAGGCTTGTCAGGACTAAAAAAGTTTTCCCAAAGAAGCTGATTAAGACTTCAAGAGGTTTGTAGAAAGAATCAATGGCTCCTCTGTACTAATGCCGTAGGTCCCGCACAGAAGTGATAAAAGCAGAACTCTATTAGTTATGCTCAATTAAGCTCCAAAACCTCGCTCAAAAATGTGTTTAGTCTGTGCAAAATCTAATGGCAAATAGATCTGTCGAATTTCGTAGCAATGCAAAGGCTTTATTAAAAATGCTCGAAGACTAGAGAAGCAGCTATGGAAACATCTATAGAGGTGGTTATTTCTAGGTTTCATTGGAAAGTAATTTACAGCAGAGGATTCAAGCATCTGAAATAACTTCAGCGGAAGGAAATGGAATGGAAATCCGCATGGAAATAGGCAACTTTAAACAGGAAACTTAACTGGGCAATATCAATTTACAGTGAATGGAACATGCACTTGCATACCTTTGCTGGGGTGGAGGATTGTAGCTTGGTGCTCTACTTTGCCAGGTATCTGCAAAGCAAAATGAACAATTAAATAAGTTAACATTTTATCAAAACTAGTCTATCGTGTCAAACTGAGAAACGAGAGTATTCCGCAAACACTGACCAACTGCGGGATTTCAGTGACTTCAAAACGCGCAGGTGTTTACAATTCGTTCAGGCCATTCGAACGTTTTTGACATACAAAGTGCATATTAAGGATAATACATAAAATACGGAGTACCCAAGGAAGAGACTAAAACGGCCACTCCTTCATATGGTATCGAGTTTGAATTTTAATAGCGTAAACTAATTCTATAACACCACTAACGCCTTAAATACTCTTCACGCTTTTCACTGTGCAAACAACCTGGTTTACTCCTAAAACAACTCACTCCTTTTGCAATTTAATGGTAACAGGGCACCCTCCTCCCCTTCCATGAAAGCAAATATTCAGAAATAAATAAACAGCAGGGCGCCTATGGTTACACCTGTTCATTCAACTACCCTGTCAGGAGAAATGAGGCTGGAAGGGCACAGGACACAGGAAAAATCCATTGTAATCGCCAACAATGCTTTAAGACAATTACCTACTTACCAACTCAATAGATCTGACACCTAAACTAATTCATGGTCATGAAAAAGGTAGAAGCAAGACTATTTTGAGATGCTAAATTACAAGAAAACTTAAGGTCAGGCAGAGTGCGTGATCCGGAAAAGCAGCAATGAGTCATTCAAGAAAATATCTTGAGTGAGTTGACTTATTGAAATGTCTGCACTCTAGACCACCTTAAGTGCCATAATTAAGATGGCGAGGGTTGCGCTATGCTATCTGAGGAACTAGAACAGGGCTACATGGTAGGTTAGTACCACTTTTCACAGTTGGGCTTTACCTAAACAACTGCGTTTAGACAATTTAAAATTCACAACTAGAGCTACAGGGCCTGGTTCTGACCCAACAGTTGACCAAAGGTCACCTTATTGTGGGCTCTTGCACCTCCGTGCTTTGTGGGAGTTTCAGAATTCCTCATTGTGGTTTGCCCACTCTTCGCAAACTCAATCCAGGGACACAGTGGAGGAGGTTGACCAGTGCAGTCACAATCAGTACCTTCCTCATATTACGTTCCACTGCACCCAGTTCTTGTTCTCTTCCCTCCACAGCTACCATCTAAAGCTGGAGAGAGAATATAGGGAAGACCGAGCGCTCCCCCTTCACTGCCGATGGTACTAGAACAAAGTACTGCAATATGGTTCAGCAGCAAAAGAAATGCCACAAACTGCAGTTGAGTTAAGGTTGTCCATATTTAAGATGTATGTTAACACAGCTACTTGGCCTGGTTCTGACCCAACAGTAGACTTCCAGTATATTCTCCTGGCAGTGTGCTGTGTTGCAGCTCAGTACATTGTTTACATATCAGGTTTCCACCTTTCTACCGCCTCTACTCTCCTTGCAACCTCACTGGGAGGACATGGAACAGCTGCCTGATGCAGTTATGTGATGTTAACCACCCACCGCTTAATCCCAGAGTAAATACTGAGAGGCTAAGAATGGAGACACTAACAGTATCTTTCTGTTTGCACTGGAAAAGACTTGGAGTAGGCCTGTTTGACCTTCACTTCACCCATATTAGCAAAAAAATCCATTCTTGTTCAATTCACCTAAAGTACTTGTATCACAAGCACCAAATACCTTCCTTAAGGATTACCGGGGTTAGTCTTGGGTGGAATAAAAATATATTTTACCAAAGCTATCTGTGTCTCAATGGCTGTGTTTCACCAAACAACCTGAAGTTTATTTCTCAAGTACTATCAAAAGTAGAGCGGGAGGAACAGGAATAACTGGGTTCACCCTCAATTATACAATTTTAGCAAAACAAATAACCCAGTAAATTCGCAAAGGATAGCATACCCTCCACAATGAGGAAAAAACACTTTCTTAAACACCATTCACCCAAAAGGGTTACCCCTTGGTGGCATGCTTTATCATTGGGGTTCTTCCCGATCCGCTGCAGAGCGAGGCGTGCTTCAACAAGAGGAAACACGAGGGAGCAATTTTTTGGTTTTTGTCTAGGATGAAGATGTTGTGGGAGTTGAGTGAAGGTGCAATACAAATTTAAAAATAGCCGACTAGTATGTCATTTTATTCCCGCCTCTAGTTGGTAAAATTAAAAATCAGGGGAAAAGGGAAAAGGATATCAATGAAGCTATTCCTTGCTTATCTGGTCAACATGTTTAGAGTCTTGCCCCTGTTGGCTCCATCAGGACCTAAGGAACCTAGTTCCTACAGGTACCACTCCTCAAAAAGTTACTATACAGGAACGTATCATGTTGCATGTAGGTTGTGTTGGTTAGCATAACTTGCACCAGTACCGCTCAGATTGTTAAATCCTTAAACAAGCACTGGCATAGCCAATAGGTCTCAACTTTTGGACCTTATAAGTGTTTAGCCATGCAACAGTTGATGTTGCACCAAGGACATTGTGCTGGATAACTAAACGCTTATAAGGTCCCAAAGGCGACATTGGCTATGCCAATGCTTGTTTTATATGCGGAGGTAGAAGGGCTGAAAGCAATGGCCGAGGGTTTTTAGAAATAAAAAGCACTGATGGGAGGGTGAAGAGTACGGGAACTGAAAAAAGTGAGGGAAGGATGAAAGCAGAGTAATTTAACACAGCGACTGGAGGGGGCACGACTGAAAACAGACGTAAAAGCGGAAAGGTTAGAAAGCAACAGGGGGCGCTAGGTGGCGCCCGATCGGAATGGCCGTCGTTTGGTGAGGCTCCCGCACTCAAGACTGCATAATCCTACATTAATCCTCCATTCTGTTGTTGCTGTACTCCTGCAATCTATGTGAGGCGGAGAATAAATGACTGGCGCACGATCGCTGCAACACACAACGGGACAGGACGAGCGCCGAGGTGGCGGCAGACGGGCTGAGGCGCAGACCGAGAGCTTCCTTGGATGGGCCTGGAGCTGTGACGGGGCTGCGGAGGACACGCGAGTGCCGGGGATACCACGAGGTCGGCGGGCCGCGGGTTCGCCGCCCGCTGCTTCATTCTTAAAGAATCATCAGCAATTGTTATTGGCATCGTGTGGGCCCCCCCCTCTGTCCCGCCGATCGTGGAAGATGGCAGGTACTACTAGCGCACTGTATGGGGGCATGGAGGTGCTCTCCTGATAGACTGCATGCAGTGGCCTTGGGCAGTGGACGACGGATGACGAGAGCTGCGAGGAGAGGGGCCCTTGCAGTGGATGCAGATATCGGCGCTTTTTGTGGCCTGAATGTGTGGATCGTGACTGCGGACAAAGCAGGCACTCTATATGTGTTGGTGACAGACTGGCAGTGGATATTGGCTCCGGTGTTGTGGGGACCTGGCCTTATCTTCTCCGCTGGGAATACCATTGCTTTGCTCTTGGCCCTGCCCTGGGTGACCCGCCGCTCTAACGCCCTGCTGTTAAAGAAGCGCTTGGAGTGGGCATAAGGAGCTATTGATTGAGGATGTGAGGAGGTGACGGTGGGCGCCCAGGGTACTTTGAGTGAGGAGCGCCTCGGGTTGATTGGTAAAAGTGACTAGGAGCGCCCCATCTGTGTAGTGAGGTGCAGATTATACCTTCAGGGCTTTGAACCTTTGATGGCATGGATGAGGATATGGTGCATGGGACGGATCAGGTCGTGCAGCGCTGTTTGACACAATTGGTGGCGGTCTAAGGGGAAGGCTACCAGTGACTATTTACTGACAATAGCTCTGATTTATACCCAGAAAGGGAGATTGCGGACCAGGCTGAGCCAGAGAGTGGATCACTGGGCCATATTACTAGCTGTAGTATCCCTGCTGTTGTGTCTGTCTCTGGCTGCCAGCTACGAGATGGGAAAGTCGGACGCGCGCCAACAGAGGCTCACTTTCGAGGCTAAGAAAGGCGCTCGACAGCAGGTGGCAGAGGTGGAGCGCGGAATAGAAGAGATGCCGCACGATAAGCATGATGGGCTCCGTGGCGAAGTGCAGTCGATCCTATCGGAGGTGCGGCAGGGGTGCGGACACGCTCTCTGGTCGTATGGATGCTATTGCCCAAAAAAATGGATGACCATGAAACTCTGCTAAAAGAAGCGGAGCAGAGGATCTCGGAGACCGAGGACACTACGGCCCAAATGCAAAGCGCGTTGAATCAGATGGATAAGCTTATAGCTGTTAAGAATGAGGATATTGAAGCGCGCAGTCGCCGTAATAATGTTCGCTTACTGGGCATACCAGAAAGTACGAATACAGGCCAGATGGAGACATGCGTCAAACAGCTGCTCTCTGTGGTGATTGGTGTGGAATCCCTGTCTTCCCACTTTATTGTGGAGAGGGCTCATCGCGCTCAACCCCCGACCTCCCCCTGGGACCGCGCCTAGGCCCATCATCGCGCGCCTATTAAATTATAGCGATAGGGATGCAGTCTTACGAGTGGCCAGGGAGAAAAATCAACTGAATTATAATGGGGTGTCCTTTACTATCTTTCCTGATTTTACCACGCATGTGCAGGAGGAGCGGCGTAAATTCATTGCAGTCAAGCAGAAGCTGAGACAAGCTAAAATAGATTATGCCCTACTGTATCCTGCGCGCCTCCGAGTCACTTACCAGGGTACCCAAACAATATATACGAAGCCGCAGCAGGTGGAAGACTTTCTCAAGTCACTAAAAAAAACGACAAAGTGTACCATCTGAGCGTGGTGGTCCTTCAACGGCGTCCTTGGAAGATGTGGAATGACAGCCTCCGCAATCAGTGAGAGTAAGCTTTAGGGAGATGCGGTACCTGCAGCATAGTCAAGTTGGAACTCATGATGATGAGGGGTCCGCTGTCACTGTAGTGAACTGGAACTTATACTGGAGATAGCGCAACTGGACAGTGTATGGACATAATAGCCAGTCGGACACCTCTTTCGCCTACGTGGGGACTTGCTTGGTGCTGCGGGTCTCCTGGATAGGTGAGAGGTACTCGTGGGCCACCTAGTAGTGATATCCCCCTAATGGGTGTACCCCTGTTTTGTCACTTGTGGGTTGGCTGTATTCTTCCTTTTAGCCCAGTTCCTCATTGGAATGGGTTTGTAATGATGTGTATGTTGGATTGGTTGTTTGATGGGAGGACGGGGGGGTGAGATGACTGGTACTGGCATAGTTGGGATGCTTCGGTCGGGGGGGGGGGGGGGGTTCTGGGGTGAAGGGGTGTTTTACAGCTTGGACTTTACTGATCAATGTTATGTGATAGGACAAATGCTGCAGGTCTCAGTTCTATGTGGAATTACTTAATGCTGCAGGGTTGTCGTTCTTGTGAAATAAGATGCTATGACAGCGCAGGAGAATGACTCGGTCTTGAAGTTCCTATCCTGGAATGTTAGGGGGTTAGGGGATCCCAGAAAATGCAGAAAGATATTGCCTACATGGACAGGCAGCGGGTCCAAGTGGCTATGCTGCAAGAAACACACAAATCCACAGTCCCCTCATACCTTTGCATCCAAGTGGGCGAGTGTTAAGTTATTTTCTTCTTACTCATCATATGCTCGTGGCACAGCAATTCTGGCTAAAAAAACAAACGCCTTTTGTGCTGGCCGGCACGTTGGAGGACCTGCAGGGGTGATCTGGGGGAGGCTGGGTAGAGACACTGACTGTTAATTGTTATGGCCTCAAGGTCAATATACCAGAGTGCTTTACTAACCTACGGGGGAAAATTGGTGCTCGGGGAGGGGGGGGTTCAATGTTGCCTCGAATCCTACGCAGGACAGGTCCAATCCTGCCGCATACCAATACACTAGGTCTCGGGAGGTGCTGCAGGGTATTATGGAGGGGGGAGGTTTAATAGACGGGTGGCATCACTCATGCACAGGTGATGGGACTCATTTTACATCCTGCACTGGAACATGGGCTAGGCTCGACTACTGCTTACTATCGAGGGGGTTGAGAACTAGCATACGAAGTGTCACATCTGGCCAGAACCTACTCCGATCATTGCCCTGTAAGTCTTATGATGGTTCTTCCTGGTTACAACAGGCCCAGACCTACTTGGCGGATGCAACCGCACGCCCTTTTAGATCGTGTTTCAAACTGAGCTTGGGGAAGACATCCGGGATTTTTTTCTTCGTAACAAAGGGTCAGTAGATAGCGTGGAGGTTATTTGGGAGGAATTTAAGGCCGCTATCCGGGGGTATTGTATTTCCAAAAGTTTCAGCGTCCTACGAGATATACAGCGCACGTTTAAGAAACTCGAGCAGTATTTGAAGGGGCTGGAGGGCCGAATGATGCGAGGGGAAGCAGGTCAGATACACGCAGATTTCAGGGAGAAGTTATCGGAGTATGGAGATACTGCTGCTAGGGAGGTTAAGTTTAAAGGAAGATACTGGGTGGCTCACAGGTATGGCGAGGGAGAACGTCCTGGGAGGGCCTTGGTCGAAATTGCACGGTGTCCGCGTTTTACCACGCAAGTATTAGAAATACTAAAGCCTGGGGGTCAGATTTGTCAGGATACCCTTGGAATCCTTGACTCATTCACCTCGCACTATGCTACATTATACACCTCGCAGCGCCAGGGCATGGCAGACCTGGATGCGTTTATGGGGGATATTGCGTTATGTTGGCTCAGTGATGCACATAGGGAATACCCGAGTGCACCGTTTGAGATTGATGAGATCAGGGATGCCATTATGTCCTTGCAGAATGGGAGGGCATCTGGATTGGATGGCCTTCCCGTGGAATTTTGTAAGAGCTACATAGACATTATGGCGCCAGTACTCCAAGAAGTCTTCGAGGAGTCCCTGGAGGTCGGTATACTTCCACCTTCGATGAGGGAAGTATTGATAACATCACATTTGAAACCAGGCAAACCTAGCAGCTCCTGTGATTCCTTTAGACCCCTATCGCTCATAAATTGAGATACTAAGATTCTGGCCAAGGTTTTGACTAATCGCTTATCGCTACTGATGGACAGGATTGTTCTCCCTGATCAATCTGGTTATATCCCTGGTCAGGCCACTACCCATAACTTGCACACATTGTTCTCACTGATACAGAATGTAGCACCGGACTGCCCACTTGCTGCCGTATTTTTAGATGCCACCAAGGCATTTGATTCTGTGGAGTGGGACTATCTATTTGGTGTGCTACAGAAGATGGGATTCCCCAAATTATTCATTTCGTGGATACAGTTGTTGTATTATCAACCCAATGCAAAGGTGTTGATAAATGGTCATATATCCCCCTCGTTCCCTATATCACGGGGCACCCGGTAGGGGTGCCCGCTATCTCCACTATTGCGATTGAGCCGCTCGCATGTCGGTTACGTCAGAAACACCAGGATAAGGCCTTTCGGTGTTAGCAGCGTCAGCTTCTCATATCATTATACGCTGATGTTACTTTATACGTCAGAGATCCCCAACAAAACATGAATCCCTTGTTGAGGGAACTCCTGGTTTTTGGAAGACTGTCCGGTGTACATATTAATTGGGGGAAGTTGCAGATATTTCCCCTTGCGTTTGCAGTTCCTAGGTTCCAGCTGGATTTCCCGCTTGAGTGGTGTGCCTCTGACCTCCGCTATCTTGGCATACAGGTGACTCGAGATAAGGAAGACACGTTAAGATTGAACTATGGGGTGGCCATCACACGATTGGCCAGCAATTTCACGCGTTGGATATCGTTGCCCTTGTCATTTGCAGGTAGAGCTCCCCTTATCAAAAGGATAGTCCTTCCCCAATTTCTTCACTTGTTCCTTAATATTCCCTACCATCCTGGTTCGTTCTTTCAAAACCCTGCGTACTGAATTGATATGATTGCTCTGGGGAGGCAAGCAGTCACGACTTCAATGGTCTGTGCTCACGAAGCCGTATGACCAAGGGGGTTCTGATATTCCAGATTGAGGTGTATTATGTATGTGCGCAAGCCCATTACACATACCATTGGCTGCGGCCGGCGCCTTATATGCCGCAGGTGGCTGCTGAGGATTGGCTTGCACATCCTATTCCACTCAACGGCTATATACATGCAACCGCAAGCACGCGTGGGACCCCACCCACAACGGTCACCTGCATGGTAGCCGCATGGAGGCGTATGGCAGGCTTACTTCAGTCACCCCCCTTGTTGTACGTCTCCCGCTCGTATATCACCCCGATGTGACGATGTTGCAGGAAACAGGATTTCGCAATATGTGCCAGCGACTGCATATTGCTACATGGGGGGACCTATTCCACGAAGGTGTGTTTCGATCTCTAGAGCATATGTTCCAGGCAATGCAGCCTACGCCCTTAAATGTCTTTTTATATGTGCGCTTGCGGCAGGGTATGAAGGCGGTTCTTCCTGATTTCCCTCGAGAACCGAAGAATTTTGCCCTGTTGCACTAGGTGCTCACTTCTCCGGATGGTAAGCATTTGGTGTCGGGTATATATCAGAGCATACGGACACAGCAAAAGGGCACCAACAGCCTGGCGCGTCCATCTTGGAGTGAGGAGCTGGGACGGGAAGTGACGGAAGCACAATGGTTGTACTGTTGCACACAAACTCTGCAAATTTCTGCTAGCTGTAGACTGAAGGCGATGAGGTGGGGTGAGGGGTGCTCCCCTCCTGTGGATGTGTGAGGATATGGTACTTGTGTTCAGTTCTGCTACTGATAGACGATCGACTCCTGAGCCTTATTAGTATCCTTACAGGTATCCAGGTGTGGGGTACGGATTAGACTATAGCAGCTTTGAACAATATATGCTTGACGTGATCATTGTCCTGTTAATCATGTACTATAACTAATATGGATGTCCAGCTGTACTGTTCTGTTCTAAGATTAAAAATATAGAAAAAGGTTAGAAAGCAACAAAAATAATAAAATAATAAATAATGGCAAAATCAGCCAGATTGAAAACTCACTTAGATCACTCTGAAATATCACATGGTGTGGCTCTGTTGGTGTTCCTTATGGTCGCCGTATCGGTAGGATTATATCCCCCGATTGCACGGCCCATAGAAAGGGGACTAGCCTAAATGAGAGGCAAACACTGGTCGCTATGTTAGTATGTTAGAAGTATTTTGCCGGTGTCAAGGAACAATCCCGTTAATTTTTGGTGTGTCTGGATCTGTAAAGCGTGACACTGTTTCAAGTAAGCAACGGTCTTGCTTATGGGCGAGCGACTGCCTTTGGCAAGCAGGTGGGGAGCGGTGACCGGGAGGGCAGGTGGGGAGCGGTGACCGGGAGGGCAGGTGGGGAGCGGTGACCGGGAGGGCAGGTGGGGAGCGGTGACCGGGAGGGCAGGTGGGGAGCGGTGACCGGGAGGGCAGGTGGGGAGCGGTGACCGGGAGGGCAGGTGGGGAGCGGTGACCGGGAGGGCAGGTGGGAGCGATGACCGGGAGGGCAGGTGGGAGCGATGACCGGGAGGGCTCTAATGTCATAGATGGCTAAAACAAAATAAAAAAAGTGTGCAAGAGGCAACTCAAAGAGGCAACATTTTGAAGATATTATTTTGGGATACTATCTCCTTACTTACACAACTAAGTGGAAGCGCTGAAGGGTACACGCTGAAAAATGCCCAACACTTGATTGTACCGAAGTAGGCTGCTTTATAATGAAAAAAATCCTTTGCAATAATATTTTGAAAGTACCTATTCTTCAAGTAGAACACACCTACATCCAAGGTGTTTGGCGGGTGCATTTACATGCACGACTAAAAACTATTGAAATGTTGATATATCTTGTCAAGTTCCTCTTCCAGCGTCTCTAAATGGGAACACTCGTGAGACAGCAGGTCAGTTCCTGGTCACCTTTTGGACTTCCCCCTCCCTCCGCACGCTGCAGAGATCGGAGGTACCTTCTCCTGTGTGGACGGCGAGACCGGTGCCATTTCTCTTGTTTTTAAGCTGTGCCCGAACGTCCCAGTAAACTAATATACACATTCAAAAAGATTAATAAATAAAAAAAAGACATTAGCAAGCGCAGAGCAAGGAAGAAGCAAAGATAGAACCCCCCCACCAGGCTGCTATCTGCACAGAAAGCCATGGTAACAAGCATGTGCCGCGCGACGCTTATAAGTTGCGAAAGTGATCGCGATGCACTTAATGACCCGTGAAAGACCGATGGCGGCTGCTCGCGTGAACGCTAGGCCAGCCAAAGCGTGGGTTAGCACTTTGAAAACCCACCTACTAAATGTCTTGCAGCGCAGGCGCTGGCTCAGGTGAGACCTAAAAAAGGGAAGAATGGAACACCAACCCAGCCCATTTTTAGGATGAACCTGGGCAGCGCATGCACTGCTCTGAGAGCTATGCTGTATTACAGTATGAACTTGAAGCCCCGCCCACTCTGCCCATATTTTATTGGCTTGTCATTGTCCTTCATAAATGCTGGCTTCTGATTAGTTAATAGGATTGTTAGTCCCACCTTAGTACCGCCCTGTCTTCATTTGTAACCGCCCATGAGGACCTGCCATTTTACTTTGGTTGTTACACGGTACGTCTTATTTCGTCAGTATGCACTATTTTGTTTAATGAGTTTCTGGTACTGCAGGCACGACGTGCTTTCCTGCAACATGCTTTCAAGCAACATTCAGCACGCAATGCACACCGGACCTGCAGGTTGTCGGCTGTGAAGTGGGTCAGGTCCCCCTCGTGGCTCATGGTGCCCTCGAGCTCCAGGGCGCTGGAGATGGTGGCTCTGCGGCCGGGTTCGGCCTTGCCCTGGCCAGCGGTGTAGGCCCGGCTGATGCCGTCCAGGCTCCGGCTGTCCTGCAGTCTCCACAGGCCAGCGCAGGAACCCGGTGGGGCTCCGTTCATCTCGGGCCCCCGGGAGCCACAACCCCCGCTCCGGATGCGCACCTCGGCCATGACATGCTGCGAGGGCTCCATGGGGCTCACTGCCGCACCCCAGCCCGGAGAGTACAGAGGCCGCGCCATTTCCCCCATGAACCGGCCCGGCACAGCAGCTGTTCTTCCAGAGCTACCCAGGTGAGGCTTCTGATTGGTAAGACAGGGAGGATCCAGGATCCATCATGGCTGCTCAGAGCTTCTGCGCCGCTAAAGCCCCGCGTTTTACAACCAACGCAGCGCTTAAACCCCACTTCAACAGCCAATTTGAGCCATCTCCTGATGTCTGAAGGTGGGGAGCATCTGTCGCTGTGGGCGCCTTTCAATCCAAACACTGCAACACCAGGATATTGGCAAAAGCCCTGCCCAGCGATATTGCCTCGAAATGGCGCCTGGGATGGAACTGACCCGCTTTTGAAATGCCGGATCGGGGTAGCCCGTTCACTGCGCATGATAACATCCCGTAGCCGCAGTGGATAGGCCTGTCTGTTTGCCCTGAACTTTGAGGCACTTGCTTGCCGAAGATAGAGGTGAGCGGTACCCCTCCCCCCCCTGCACGAGGCATAATGGCAGCTCACTGCACTGCCCACCGTAATGGGAGATTTGCCCCAGCGCCCTTTCAGGGTCTTCGCTGCGCTTTGAGAACCTAGGGACACCGGGGGTGATCTTGTGTCCTTTGTAATAACTAATGGGAGTCTGACCCTTCCCTCCCCACAAAGCCCCATCGTACTCTGCTCACTCTCGGTTTGGAAAAGAGTCCCAGGATGCCTGACCCCAACATGGCCAACATTTGTGACTTCTTCCCCCTTTGCTGAACTTTTTACCTACTCAACCCTTCCTGGACTGTGCCTGACCTCGGGAGGACTTCTAGATCTCTTTATGACCAAGGCACCCCCCCCCAACACGCACTACTCTGACATTCCCTGGGGACACTTGACCTCTTTCCTGACAGCAGAGTCCAAGGATTATGTCCGTTGCCCGGTGGAGCTGCTCTGTTCAACTAATTAGGAGATCTGACGTGGTTCACCCCCTGACTGTCACCTGCCCAGCAAGACTACAGGCACTCTTTCTCCCCTTCTCCCCGTCTCGCCCACCCTCCCCCTCATTGTATTCATGCCTTTCTGCTTGCCTTGTTCTCCTTTCTATCCACCTGTCTGACTGATGCTCATTGGTGCCTCCTTGAGAATTATAGGGGAGACTGGCCTCGGACTACCTCAATGGCCGTCACCTACCCATGTGGTCTTTGGGCTGCCTTTACCTCTTATTCCTTCCTCCACCTCATCCTCTCCCTCACTCCCCCTTCCCTTTCTACTGATCTCTCCTTCTCCCCCGTTACTGTGTCTCATTTTTTTGATGTAACGTAAAACTGTTATTGTTGTAACTTGCTGACCTCATGTAAAGCACTCCCGACACCTAGGGGTCTAGCCAGCGCTATATGAAACTCTTATAAATAAATGCTCGCTTTCACTTTTATTTAGTCCACATGATTTATGCCTACATGGGTCACCTTAGCAAGATCTGCGATTTTTCCACTCCACCTTAAAAAAGGCGGTCGCACACCTTAAGCTATTAACATTGTAAATGACAATGCTTTTTATTTATGTTTTAAAAGCCAACAGATGAATAAAAGGCATTGTCATTTACAATGCCAATAGCTGAAACTCTCGTAAACGCGAGAACCATTGCATTGAAAATGCTTGATATTTTTTATAAAGTGACAAGACTCTAAAGACAAGACCACAACTGCAAGAAGGCAACTGCATTTTCCTACTTCTTTCACAAGTCCACCTGCAGCAAATGATCCCCATCTACTCACTTTCTCTACATCCCTTATGTTTAATATTGGTTTTATTTACTGTGGACCAATTAAGGACAACTTTCAAATTGAGCCATATTGAGTCTACCAACTATATTTTAACAACGAGACTGAAATAATTGGTGTGGTCTACACCCATTCCATAAGCAGATTTAGCACTGCGTTGTATGGGAAAAATCTGGAGAGTTGCAGCTCCTACAGGCAGATCTCGCTATTAAATATAGGCACTAAAATGCACATGAATGGAACTTCCCAGAAGCAAGGAGGACCAGGGAAATGGGATGTAGGTCTGTCGATATGCTGCTGACTACTCAAAACTACTGCAAAGATCTATGACAATGATAGGATTTCTTGGAAAGACCTTTTTAACAAAGCGCCAGGGCAGGTGTGCCCTTTGTCACCACCACTTTCTGATTTAAACTTGGTACTCTTATCCCAAAGGGTTAGGACAGGTACAGACATTCAGTGTGAGTTTAAGTACCGATTAGTTCAAGTTAACCCTCTTCGCGGACGATAACTTGGTGGCACTAGCAGAAACGGTTATTGCTACACCCCCATCTGGAAGAACTGCTGGACCTTTGCACAGGGTCACGGCTTAAACTAAATTGTAGAATTTCAAGGTCTTGGGCGTCAACATTGAGAGGGAACTAAGCTTGTGTGAGGGCCAATCCACCAATTAATGTGGAGGTCGTCAAATACCTGGGAATTCACCTGGCAGAGCGCACTCCTAGGATAAATGATCCCCTCATGTCCATTAAAGCTAGGAGGTTTGCAAAGGTTTGTCGTACCACAAACTGGGTCTTGGTTCTAAAACCTCTAAGAAGCACTGGTCTAGGCATTTTAGTTTCCTCTGAGTATTGATGGTGCAACTTAGATTAGCTAGTTTAGCACTGGCCTCAATGGTGAAACATTTAGCTAACCAACCCTTCGGTCTCAACTCAAAGCCACTTTGACGCTGCCGCTTTTATCCTTACAACAATGGATCTGGGGACTTCCATAATTTCAAAGGAGGCGGCAGGAGGACTCTGCTGAAGTTTTTAGCTGGTTGGCCCAGAGGCCCAGGCACTGGCCTGTATTTGAACAGCAATGGGGAAGTTTTAGCATTAGCGTGGAGAAAATCTGCATTCACACCTAGATTTAGGAATCTGTTTCGAAACACGATCAATATATCAAGACAAAAAAAATCACCCTCATAAATAGGACTTCAGTATTACAATTGTTCCTGCTTTGAAAGGCTTGAATGCTTTGAAAGACTAAATTGAATAAGAGGGTTTATGGCGAGAAGTAAAGGAGCAAAAACAGTTGATTAAATCCATTGCATAGTTATCCTTGAAACATACAATCTGAAGCCAGATATATTTTGAGACAATTCTTATGTACATTTTATATGGACTGTTCATGTATACAACATTTCAAAAGAAAGTTGGGTGTGGGCGGCTTATGCGGCATTCACTGTTAAAGCACAAAGTGTAGCTGCAGCTCTCAAACCACCTTTGAGGAGCGTGTGATGGGCAAGTGGTGCTTCTGATCTAACAATTGGTTCGTTAGTGGTGTGCGCTGTGGTCATTCATCAATACCTATTGGCCAAAAAAAGGAAAATGCTGTTGGTCCAAATGAACCTTTTCTATGCTTGGATTATTGGTTTCTACGACACCATGGCAGAGAAAGGGATAGAAATGCAGGGCAGAAAGCTTTGAAATAATTCAATTTTTCCGGTCATGGCTTATTTTAGCATCACTTTTCTATACTTCTCTACTTTTGCTCCAATTCAAACATGATCTTATGCAGTATGGGTAATAGAGACAATGATACATTTGCTGCAGGGCAAGAGTTCTACTTTAAAGTAGAAAATTTTTTCAAGGTTATGAAGCACACCCTCAACCTGAGTAAAAGCTGTGAGGTTACATTTCAGACACCAGCAGCATCATAGTTTCTTTTCCAACTTTTGGCCATGCTGCACCGCCACGCTGCTGAACAATAGTCTAGTGCTAAAGAGTAATCACAAATTTGTAAACCAATAATGTGTATGTAGGACCCAACCAGACAGTCCAAAGGAGATCCTCTAGGAAAGCAAAACGGTGCAGATAGCTCAAAATTAAGGAAATAAAAAAGATAGAGCTGGTTTATTTACACTCCAGGTATAGCTAATTAAATCAGTCAGGAGAACCATTTACACCCTTCAATGTTATGAAAATAGAGCTAGTTTACAATAGCCCTTTCCCTGAAAATTATTATGGTGGTCACATCTTGTGTGAACAACTTGGCACATAAGTCTATTTGCAAACCATAAAAAGTAAATAAACGTGTATTTTTAAACATATTTTACACCGATCATTACTCAACCTTTAACCTCCCACTAAGTATTAATTCTAGCAGACCAGCACATTCTTTCAACATGGGAGCACTGCACTCCCTAGATTCTTGTTTAAGGATGCAAATACACTCGCAGGAGGAACAGGTTGTGTACAGGCACTGAATAGTTTAATACGAGCAACTACTACTAGACTACATCCACTAGACTGAACGAGACTGATTGAAACCAGCACTTAAAAATAATGTTCTTTTTGGAAATGAGGGAGAGTCCATAAACTGAAAGGTTAAAAGTCTATTCTTGGAAAGCAAACAATGATTAATAGCACCGACGCTCAGCAAATTCGACTCAAGAGGAGATACAAGACCTTTTACCTGGCTCATGGCATCAACAGGCAACCTCTTTCCACATGCGATGTACAATGGTTGCATTACCCAGGCATTTGTAAACATGCATGCGTTGGTCAGTGACAGTCGTACAGAAAATACAATCTCACACTGACTGCTCCTTTGCCTAAGCACCCCTTTGTGTTGTCCCCTAACCTGTCTGTCCCGTCATTTAACTACACAGAGAAGCTAGTACCTTAAATAGTGTAGGGCTCAGCAGAAATCTACAAAGTGTCATGTAAGCAGTACGTTTTTAGACAGCTGTTTTCCACCCGAAAACCCAAGCAAATTAAAAAAGTAAAATACAGCTACCTTCTGGTGATCCCAAAAATAAACACCCTATTTGATAGCCTAGCATGCAAGCATTTGCGAGCAGCTCAGAGCCTAATCTAGTTTCCTGCTCTCAACAAACAAAGGGCCTCTCAAAATTATATAATCTTTCAACATGTTGCTCTCATTCTCCTGCATTAATTTAAGGCGAATAACTAATCGTGGATAAGGAGGATTAGTCAGTTACAATAATTAAATGAAATGGGGAAAATGAAAAGTTCTACAAGTGATGGCTATGAAGAGTTAGTTACCCGTGTAGAAATAAGACTGCTTTATGCCTCGACCCGTCCTCACAGCAAAGCAGGGAAAAGATCAAATTACTAGTTCCCTGTTATCTTTATTATAATTAAGAAAATCACAGGATATATTGGGCCCTTGAGCAGAAGGTCAACTAACCATTGTGCTTTTGGAATGGATGACTTAGTTTTATTAATTCTTTGTTAAACTGTTCAGTTTTAATTTTGTCTTGGGATAACTTCTAATGTGGATATCGAATGTAAACATGAAAAATAAAGAAAACTAGCAATGGCAATGTTAATAACCCTGGCTTATGAGTGAAAATGCCACTTAAGTCATTGGTGAGTTTAGGCACCAACTCTTACATGAAATATGAAACTTATTCTGGTTTCTCGTGCACAATAATCCATCCATTAACCCATATTTTCATTCACATTCACCCTACCAAAATCAAACAAACTCGACAAGCATACGCAAGATCAATTAAAAGTCGAAAAAATGTTGTAGCATAAACGTGGCTGCATGCTTGCAAAAAAAGTACAAAACTGAACAAGACAATGTGTGGCTATCTCGAACTAGAGGTGCGCCTAGTGTATCGGGGTTTTAAGGTTCCAACACAGTATCTACATTTAGAAGAGATACGTACCCATCTTTAAACAAGCATTGGCATAGCCAATAGGTCTCGCCTTTGGAGTGTTTAGCCATGCAACAGTTGCATAACAAAATACATATAAGGTCCCAAAAGCGAGACCTATTGGCTATGCCAAGCGGCCGGGAAAATGATTGCGATCAAACATCAAAGCGGCCGCGAAAGTGAAAGTAATCACGGCGCGCGCTCCCGCGCACATGCACTGTAGCTCTAGGCTGGCCTGGTAGCACTTTTTGGAGCCCTCTCAATAAGTCTCGCCAGACCAGCGCATGCGCTGGGTCAGGCGAGACCTAAAAAATGATACACTATGGACAATACTGGAGATGGACGCAATGGACGAACGGAATGCAACTCAATGCAGTTGAAATGGGAAACAAATTAGCTACCCAAAAGTACTGACAAGAACTTACAGGCGTTCTAAAAACAATAAAAGTAAAACAAAAAGGATCGATAAAAGGAGAGGGAGGAAAATTAAAGGAATGGTCCTCTAGCACTGATGTGCAGTCATCAAAATAACCATTTTGTCGAATTAACGACACTATATAAAGTACTCTACAAATTGTACATTCCAGATTATTAAAATAGGATTACAAAATAAAAGAGAAGTCTATAAAAGCTCAGATGCGTGAGATACAATTGAAAGCACAATCAATAAAAGTTAATCTATGTAAAAACAAAAATTTATCGATTGACCCTTATCTTACTTATGCAATTCACACTAGTTATTTCTGCTTCTTATCTTTATAGCAGCTAAGAACAACGAGGCCAAACAAAAACATACCATGAGATCCAATAATAGCTGTAGGTAATAAAGTGCTGGGCGACATTGTCTAATATTTAATTTACAAGTAAGTGGGAGGATGTATCTTTTCCTTTCATTCAAATACAACTTGCAAAAAAAGACTATGCAATTAATTCTGGGGAGAATGGTTATCAATGGGCATAGTAAAAGGGCATCGATTAAAATAGATTTTGGGGGATATACCAACATAAGTGGAATACAATTTAGTCAGAATCTCCAATATACATCTGTGCTGGAGATTAGTTACAAAAGACTGAAATGAGGTAAAAGTATTGTTTATAGTAGGGGCTAAGAGATAATGCCTTACATTAATCAAATTGCAGTTGAGGTCGTACCCTTTTCTTTTCTAAGTGATCTAATAGACGATACTTTAATTCTTTTTTGGATACGGTTAAACATGAACACGGGTCCTCATAATTTACGTAGCCCAATTGCGCGGAGAATGGCCTCCACATTTTTGCCATTTTATTTTTCGAACCCCTTCTAAATTCAGACAGCCAACCAAAATAGGTCTAGTTAAACTTCTGGTTTCCTTCCTCCATGTTGAGTGCCACAAAAAGATTGGGGCACTACGAATTTTATCTGTTATACAAGGGGCACTCAGTCAGAGTGAACAAAAAAAAGGAACAGGTGTTTCCGGAACACCTAGCAATCATTTAAAAAAAAAAAAAGGAAAAAAAAACAGTCTTCTATAATCTGCAATTTGGAAATATCCGATAAGCCCCAGACAGCTGTCCAGTACGCAGCGATAATGTTTTTGCCTTGAATCTTTATTACATTTAATGGCTTTGAACAAAGGTTCTTTAAAAATCTAAAAAGCCCTCCAATACTTTCTCCCATTAGGATTCCTCTATGCACTATATCCGGCCATGTATTTTTCTTGTTAAGAATAATCCCAAGGTAATTAAATGAATTCGCACTCTCAAATTTTCAAACTTCAATAGACAAAGTGGGGAGTTACGTTAAGGTCACACCCGCCACAAGTACAAATGACTGGTTAATCCTCATGTCCAGATTGCTCATAAAGTTTATGTACTCTTTTATGAGTCTCTGCAGTGCATTGCCCGTTCGCGCCAATAACACTGCATCGTCTGCATGGAGTATCGTGACAGGAGAAGATTTAATGCGAGGGACATCTAATGTCGAGCCTACAAAAGCAGACAACACCGCATGAGAATACAGAGCAAATAAAAAGGGTGCGAGTAAACACCCCTGTCTGACGCTGCAGGTAATTTTAAAATACCGTGTACATTCTCCATTAAGTTGAGTCCGATACATACATACATGTCAGAGTCCAGCCCCACTCACAAAATAACTTGTCTATGTTTTACCAGTAAGCAGGCACTGGTACCCGGCACGCCCCTCTCGCTCTGGAGCATGGGTACTCACAAACTTTCTCTCGGGGGCCAAATTTACAGTGTGGTTTGTGGCCGAGGGCCGCACCGGTGGGGGCGGGGTCAGAGGGGGAAGGACGGGGCTAAAACAAAAAAAAGAAATTGTGACCATGAGGTTGAACACCGGTCCCTGCAGCAGACTCCTTCGTCCACTGAGCCACCAGACCCGGCATACACACCTCTCTCCCTCCCCACCTCCCACCTCCCACCTCCCGCCCTCCCTCCCCCTCCCCCTCCCGCCCTCCCTCCCTCCCTCCGCCTCCCGCCCTCCCTCCCTCCGCCTCCCACCCTCCCACCCACCCTCCTGCCCTCCCTCCCTGCCTCCTGCCCTCCCTCCCTCTCCCTCCTGCCTCCCGCCCTCCCTCCCCTCTGCCTCCCGCCCTCCCTCTCCCCCTCTGCCTCCCACCCCCTCACCCCCCACCCTCCCTCTTCCCCGCCCTCCCGCTCCCCCTCTGCCTCTCCCCCCCTGCCCCCCGCCCTCCCGCTCCCCCTCTGCCTCCCGCCCTCCCGCTCCCCCTCTGCCTCCTGCTCCCCCTCTGCCTCCCGAACCCCCTCTGCCTCTCCCCCCCGCCCTCCCTCTCCCCCGCCCTCCCTCTCCCTCTGCCTCCCGCCCTCCCTCTCCCGCCCTCTGCCTCCCGCCCTCCCTCTCCCGCCCCCCTCTCCGCCTCCCGCCCTCCCTCTCCCGCCCCCCTCTCCGCCTCCCGCCCTCCCTCTCCCGCCCCCCTCTCCGCCTCCCGCCCTCCCTCTCCCGCCCCCCTCTCCGCCTCCCGCCCTCCCTCAGCCTCTCCGCCTCCCGCCCTCCCTCAGCCTCTCAGCCTCCCGCCCTCCCTCAGCCTCTCAGCCTCCCGCCCTCCCTCCGCCTCTCAGCCTCCCGCCCTCCCTCCGCCTCTCAGCCTCCCGCCCTCCCTCCGCCTCTCAGCCTCCCGCCCTCCCTCCGCCTCTCAGCCTCCCGCCCTCCCTCCGCCTCCCTCCCGCCCTCCCTCTGCCTCCCGCCCTCCCCCACCGCCTCCCGCCCTCCCCCACCGCCTCCCTGCCTCCGCCACCTCTGCCACCTCTGCCTCCGCCACCTCTGCCTCCGCCACCCTGCCTCCGCCACCCTGCCTCCGCCACCTCTGCCTCCGCCACCTCTGCCTCCGCCACCTCTGCCTCCCTCCGCCTCCCACCCTCCCTCCCTTTCCCTCCCTCTGCCTCCCGCCCGCCCTCTCCCTGCCTCCCGCCCGCCCTCTTCCTGCCTCCCGCCCGCCCCCTCCCTTTGCCTCCCACCCTCCCTCCCTTTGCCTCCCTCCTCGCCCTCTGCCTCCCTCCCTCCTCGCCCTCTGCCTCCCTCCCTCCTCGCCCTCTGCCTCCCTGCCTCCGCCACCTCTGCCTCCCGCTCGCCCTCTCCCGCCCTCTGCCTCCCGCCCTCTATCCCTCTGCCTCCCACCCGCCCTCTCCCTCTCCCTCTCCCTCTCCCTGCCTCCCGCCCTCTCCCTGCCTCCCGCCCTCCCCCTCTCCCTCTCCCTGCCTCCCGCCCTCTCCCCGCCTCCTGCCCGCCCTCTCCCCGCCTCCTGCCCGCCCTCTCCCCGCCTCCTGCCCGCCCTCTCCCCGCCTCCCGCCCGCCCTCTCCCTTTGCCTCCCGCCCGCCCTCTCCCTTTGCCTCCCACCCGCCCTCTCCCTTTGCCTCCCGCCCTCTCCCTTTGCCTCCCGCCCTCTCCCGCCCTCTCCCTCCCTCTGCCTCCCGCCCTCTCCCTCCCTCCCTCTGCCTCCCGCCCTCTCCCTCCCTCTGCCTCCCGCCCTCTCCCTCCCTCTCCCTCCCCCCTCCCTCCCTCTCCCCGCCCTCCCCTCCCCTCCCCGCCCTCCCCTCCCCGCCCTCTCCCTCCCCGCCCTCTCCCTCCCCGCCCTCTCCCTCCCCGCCCTCTCCCTCCCCGCCCTCTGCCTCCCCGCCCTCTGCCTCCCCGCCCTCTCCCGCCCTCTCCCTCCCTTTGCCTCCCTGCCTCCCTCTCCCCCCCGCCCTCTGCCTCCCCGCCTCCCTGCCTCCCCCACCTCTGCCTCCCCGCCTCCCCGCCTCCCCCACCTCTGCCTCCCCGCCTCCCCGCCTCCCCCACCTCTGCCTCCCCGCCTCCCCCACCTCTGCCTCCCCGACCTCTGCCTCCCCGCCTCCCCCACCTCTGCCTCCCCGACCTCTGCCTCCCCGCCTCCCCCACCTCTGCCTCCCCGCCTCCCCGCCTCCCCCACCTCTGCCTCCCCCACCTCTGCCTCCCCGCCTCCCCGCCTCCCCCACCTCTGCCTCCCCGCCTCCCCGCCTCCCCCACCTCTGCCTCCCCGCCTCCCCGCCTCCGCCTCCCCGCCTCCCCCACCTCTGCCTCCCCGCCTCCCCCACCTCTGCCTCCCCGCCTCCCCGCCTCCCCCACCTCTGCCTCCCCGCCTCCCCCACCTCTGCCTCCCCGCCTCCCCGCCTCCCCCACCTCTGCCTCCCCGCCTCCCCCACCTCTGCCTCCCCGCCTCCCCCACCTCTGCCTCCCCGCCTCCCCCACCTCTGCCTCCCCGCCTCCCCGCCTCCCCCACCTCTGCCTCCCCGCCTCCCCACCTCTGCCTCCCTCTGCCTCCCCCACCTCTGCCTCCCGCCCTCCCTCTGCCTCCCTCTGCCTCCCCCACCTCTGCCTCCCGCCCTCCCTCTGCCTCCCTCTGCCTCCCCCACCTCTGCCTCCCGCCCTCCCTCTGCCTCCCTCTGCCTCCCCCACCTCTGCCTCCCGCCCTCCCTCTGCCTCCCTCTGCCTCCCCCACCTCTGCCTCCCGCCCTCCCTCTGCCTCCCTCTGCCTCCCCCACCTCTGCCTCCCGCCCTCCCTCTGCCTCCCCCACCTCTGCCTCCCGCCCTCCCTCTGCCTCCCCCACCTCTGCCTCCCGCCCTCCCTCTGCCTCCCGCCCTCCCTCACCTCTGCCTCCCCCACCTCTGCCTCCCGCCCTCCCTCACCTCTGCCTCCCCCACCTCTGCCTCCCGCCCTCCCTCACCTCTGCCTCCCCCACCTCTGCCTCCCGCCCTCCCTCTGCCTCCCCCACCTCTGCCTCCCGCCCTCCCTCTGCCTCCCCCACCTCTGCCTCCCGCTTTCCCTCTGCCTCCCCCACCTCTGCCTCCCGCCCTCCCTCTGCCTCCCGCCCTCCCTCTGCCTCCCCCACCTCTGCCTCCCGCCCTCCCTCTGCCTCCCCCACCTCTGCCTCCCGCCCTCCCTCTGCCTCCCTCTGCCTCCCCCACCTCTGCCTCCCTCTGCCCCTCTGCCTCCCCCACCTCTGCCTCCCTCTGCCCCTCTGCCTCCCCCACCTCTGCCTCCCTCTGCCCCTCTGCCTCCCCCACCTCTGCCTCCCTCTGCCCCTCTGCCTCCCCCTCTGCCTCCCGCCCTCCCCCTCTGCCTCCCGCCCGCCCCCTCCGCCTCCCGCCCCCCCCTCCGCCTCCCGCCCCCTCCGCCTCCCTCCGCCTGCGCCTCCCTCAGACTGCGCCTCCCTCAGACTGCGCCTCCCTCAGACTGCGCCTCCCTCAGACTGCGCCTCCCTCAGACTGCGCCTCCCTCAGACTGCGCCTCCCTCAGACTGCGCCTCCCTCAGACTGCGCCTCCCTCAGACTGCGCCTCCCTCAGACTGCGCCTCCCTCAGACTGCGCCTCCCTCAGACTGCGCCTCCCTCAGACTGCGCCTCCCTCAGACTGCGCCTCCCTCAGACTGCGCCTCCCTCAGACTCTGTCTCTCCCTCCGTCTCCCTCTTCCTCCCTCCATCCATCACCCTCAGTCATCTCACCCCGTGTGTGTATCAGCCCTCAGCCCGGGCTGAGACAGCTTTCCAGCGCGCGCACACACAGCAGCACCAGAGTACTTCACAGGTCTTTAAAAGACCATTTACATGTTATTAAAGCCTTGTTGTATTTCACCTCTTAGGCCCCTGCATCTCCACTTTGACAATCACTGGAATCCCCCGGCCCCCACAGAGCAGAGTCTGAGCTGCTGCAACCGGCAGTGTTTGCTAACACAATTTAAAAAAAAAAAAAAAAGGTAGGATGTCCTGCAAGGTCCGCGGCCCGCCAAGGAAGGCTTGCCGGGCCGCTGGCAGCCCGCGGGCCGTACTATGAGTAACCCTGCTCTGGAGCAACGCGCCAGTTGACAAATCTTTCTTGCATGGTATGCCCCCACTTTTTCCTGAATTGCTGATGTACTTTGATTGAGTGTGCCCTGGGCTTCTGCCAATCAGGTACCCAGGGCCTGTGTTCCTTCCCTAAAACTGCATTAAAGCCTAAACCCAATTGGCATCTCTGGCCACATGTCAGCCACTGGTAAATGGTACCATAGGTACCGAGGGCACTGTGACCAGAGAAGGCCCCCAAGGGCTGCAGCACTTATTGTGCCACCCTTAGAGGCCCTGTACCCTGACACACGGCCTTTACAGGCTGAGTGTCTGGGTGCAGAACAAAACAAAGAGACATGGCACACATCCCTGTGTGCCATGCCCACAAACCACTGCCCTGGCATACAGTCACCCTTCTAGCTGGGCACCCTATGCCAGTGGTGAAGGTACAGGTGCATGAGCCCGGTATCCCTACAGTGCCCAGGTCCATTCCTGGGCCCTCCAAGTGCAGTGCTGCCATTATTATATGGTGCTGGGAGGTTGTCATTATGAAATCCACAGCACCATCATGGCTGCGCTGAAGACTGGGAAGTTTGGTATCAAACTTCTCAGCACATTAAACCCACACTGATGCCAGTGTGGGATTTAATGTAAAATGCACAACAGAGGGCATCTTAGAGATGCCCCCTGAAACTAGACCAACTCAGTGACCTGACTGGCTGTGCAGGCTGCCACCACCAGACCGGTTTCTGGACCCCTGGGTAGAGCTTGCTGCTCTCGGGGGGCCTGAAACAATGCACATCCTGGGACGAGATGCAAAGCCTCCTCCCCCAGGATGGGCAGGGTTCACAAAGGAGAAGCTTCAAAGGCATGCCGCCTTTGTGAGCTCCTCCAGACCACTTGCTGTACTCAGCAAATGGTCCCCACTGGTTCTACCGCCCCACTTAGGGCGGGAGACCCGGCGGGAAAAACTAAGTGAGGAAGAGAGGTGTGCCCACCTCTGCCAACTCCACCCCTAAGGTGGGGGAGGAGAGGTAAAGCCCAACCTCGAGTCCCCACCATGATGGGGGGGATCCAGCCAAACAGGGACAGGATAGAGGGTGTACCCACCCCAGGGAAGGGACCCATTGGTCCCTGCCCTTTACCTACCTGTAACGCCCCTAAATTTAGTATTTAAGGGCACCCTGAACCTTCCTTCCTCAGATCCAGCAACCACAAGAAAAGGACTAGAAGCCATGCAGAGCTAACAGGAGGTTGACACCCACCGACGTGGCCCCAGCCCTACAGGCCTGTCTACCCTCGAACCTGCTCCTGGAAAATCCCGGCGTGTCCAGCAGCCAGCAACCTCAAAAACCCCGGAGGACCTGCCTGCATTCACTCTCCAAGCTGCTTCTCCCGTGAACACCGGATGGGTTTGAACTGCAGCTTCTGGTGCCAGCCAGAAACCACGAATCCAGCATACTCTGCACCCACCGATCCCAGCCTGTGTGAGTTAAACACCACAAGGCGGTCCCCCCCCCCCCCCCCCCCCCCGGCGATCCTGACCAGAGATCCGGCGACCCCTGACCTGCCTCAAGCCTCCAGAACACGTCTGCAGCCTCAATCCAGGAGACCCCCCCCCCCCCCCTACCGCGACCAGAGCGGGTAAGAAAATCAGACGTCCCAAGGCACCCCTGCGCTCGACGTCCCACGGCCTTGTGTGCCCAACCCCTTGGTGCCTGACCATCCCTCTACATCCCAACTTATCCCTCGAAGTGGTGGTCACTCCTGGAAGATCTTCATCCCCATGCCTGCAGTGTTTTTGTCCCAGAGAATCTCCAATGAATTGAACAGGGCACCCGACCTCAGGCAGTGGCTTGAAGTCACATGCCGTAGAGGAAAAATCCAATGAAACCGAATGTTACTCAAATCACAGCCATTATATTTTACCTTTGAAAGCCTGAAGAGTGTGGGGATTCAATACTCACTACACCAAAGCCTAGCTCCCGTATGGAACCTGCATACTCCCTTCCTGAGGGCCCCGTGGATGTCACCACACTGGGTTGGGGAGTTTTTAAAGCAACTGCGTGACCTAGACTGCATCTGGAGGCTTTATGATCACATCCCTCAAGGTCACTGACTATTGACATCCCCATGACACGAATTGCAGGGTCTCCATCTAACGAATTGAAACCTTAATTGACAATACACCTATAGGATTACACACTATGGGGTTTGTTACATATGTTAGATATGTTGATTTGCATCATACACTATAAATCGAATGCTTCCATAGTTTGTCTTGAGCAGAAAACCACCTTATGGGAGATTATATCGGTCTGACTATTTTATCCAACAGACATTAGTACATCCTTTTAAACCATCACACACAGACTTGTGCATTATACCTAAATTATACTCCTTTTAAATTCAGTACGCCCACCTGGAGGATACTCACACTAAGCAAACACTTGTGATTTAACATTCTCTCGCAAGCGTTAACTTAATAAAGCTTTTTGAATTCATATCACCGATCTCAAACTAGAACAAGCGTTCTGGCCTAGTCTCCAGGGGCGTACATCTGACGCATGTGCACACCGGGACGTCATCTATGTGTCGCAAGCCTCCCGATGCGGTCTAGGTCGTGATTTGAGTAACATTCTTTTTCACTTGATTTTACACCTCTACAGCGTGTGTGTACACGCCACTGCACCCCACCAGGACCCAGGTTACCCGATACCTTAAGTAAGCCCGACACCCTCCGTATTTTCAGTCTGCCTATTGTATGGATACCACGAACCCCACGTTTGCTCGTATCCTGTGATTCTAACAGTTAAGCCATGTTTTTGTTATAACTTGATAAAAATATCTGAATGACCGGCCATGCCCGTGCCGGCGTGCAGGATGAAAGCGGGCTTTTGATTACAAATATCACACTGGAACTAGGGCTAGAATTAGAGCTTAGTACCTCAAAAAGGCACATGAACAGCACAACGTGTTAGTGCTAACTACGTGCACATCACGAGCACAGATAGGCACTATAGCCTTCTAAATTTTGCCTGTAGTGGCACTATGAAGAGCACCATACAAACTGCATGAGCATGGTCACCTTTGGACTATTCGAGTACACAAACCGCAATGTATGTACCATTATGTGACTTGTGCTGTCTTTTTGTATGTTCTTTTCTTCACAGACTCATACAGCTTTCACTAATGCTGAAGGCTCTACTCAAACAGTAAGTCATACCAGTTTCTCAACACCACAGGTTAGGGTGCGCCATAGCATGTTATGGTCCTGACGAAAGCCTTGCAAAAGGCGAATGGAGGCAGAAAAAATGTTGAGCACACCCCTTTTTAAACACCACAGATGTATCTGGTCAATCTAGCCAGCTTCTGAAAACATCCACCGCACTGTTTAAGTGGTGCCTAGTTCTCCACGAATAAAGTTGGTTTACAGACGAACGAAGCACTTTTTAAAATCACTTCCACTCACTTTTTCCACACTTTATTCACCAAAAAACACGCTCCGCTGTAGTCCGGCGTCGTAGCACACCAGGGAGGCACCCGGCCTCTCTGGTGGGAACCAAATGATGAAGCATGTCAACTAGGTTGTGAGTGAGGGTTCTTTTTCCAAACGAGAATGACTTCTTTTGCCGGATCTTTTCTTTTGGCTGCACTCTATTTGATATTCCCATTAGGGGGAACAAGAGAGACTCCTTCTACTTTTCCCTCTATCTGGTTGATTACCTATCGCACAAGTTACTACTTGTGTAACGATATATTTGGAAGAGACATTAGTTAGTGATAGATTCCTTACCTTAGAATATCCCCAGGCATCAGACTGGATCCGGAAAGTTTTGCTAGCAGTACCCCTGCGCGACAGTAGGTGGCGTCCTGCGGCTCCTTGACAGTCACTGGTGTCTTTAGCGCAGAGATGTCATGGAGACTACTTAGGCGCCACCCATGCGCGCTAACGTCAGTTCTGTACAAGACTTTTGACGCCAGGAACGCAGAGCCATGCAAGAAACGGACCACTGCTGCCAAGAAACTAGGGCCCTGAAAGGAATGACCTTCACCCTAGAAATCAGGTTGCAGAACGGGGAGGATGGGTGGGGTGGTAAGGAATCTATCGCTAACTAATGTCTTACAGATATATTGTTACACAAGTAGTAACTTATGCATCTGAAAGAGACACGTTAGTGATAGATTTCTTACCTTAGAATTGATACCTCACAGCAATACCAACCTCGGTGGTGGGTCTGCGAAAAGATTACACCAGAAACTCACGGAGAACAGAACAGCCAAAGAAGCTGTCTCTCCGTACCAGACGGTCAAGGCAGTAATGCTTGGTAAACGAACAACAAGAACAAGTTAGAACAAGCGAAGAACCAGTTACTTACCTTCGGTAACGATGTATCTGTAAGAAACGTTAGATACCTCACCTTAGAATATCCCCAGGCTGGATCCAGAAAGATTGTGTCACCAATACCCCTTGGGCGTCGCTAGGCGTAGTCTGCGGCTCCGCGTCTGTCGTCGGCCGGAATGACGGGAGTACTTAGACGCCGCCCTCGCGCCGACGTCCGTTCTTGTACATTGCTTTCTGTGCCAGGAACGCAGAGCCATGCAAGAGACAAACACTGGTGCCAAAAAGTCTAGGGCCCTGAAAAGGATAACCTTAACCATAGATGTCGGATGGGTGAGTCGGTGAGGAATCCAACTAATGTTTTACAGATACATCGTTACCGAAGGTAAGTAACTTGGTCATCTGAAAGAAACACGCAAGATTCCTCACCTTAGAATGGATACCCCAGCAATACCAACCCCGGTGGTGGGTCTGCAAACCAAGATCACACCAGAAAGTCCTGGAGAACAGCCAAAGAAACCGTCCCTCCGGACTTGGCTGTCCAGGCAATGCTTGGCAAACGTGTACAGCGAGGCCCACGTTGCTGCCTGACAGATGGCTTGCAAGGGGACTCTCCGGTCCAGGGCAGTGGTCGCCGCTGTGGCCCGGGTGGAATGGGCCCTCAGCCCCACAGGAGGATCCTTTATAGCCAAGGAGTAACAAGCCTTTATAAACAATACGACCCACCGCGAGATGTTTGGTGCGGTCCAAATAAAAAGGACAGCACCCGTTTTTGGTCCAGACTGTGGAGCCTCTCTTCCTCCTTGGAAGGATGCGGAGACGGAAAGAAGGTGGGCAACGTGACAGACTGCCTGATGTTTAAGGCAGTCACCACTTTAGGAAGAAAGGAAGGACTAGTCCGGAGGACAACCTTGTCCGGATGGACAGAAAGAAAAGGAGGCTGAGAAGAGAGCCTGGAGCTCACTCACCCGTCTAGCCGAGGTGATGGCAACCAGGAACGAATATGCTACTTACCAGTATGCATCTGTTCTTGGCATGTAGAGCTGCAGATCTACACACTATTGCATAGATTGCCATCTGGTGTTGGGCCCGGATGTTTGCAGTTTGTTTTTCCTCTTGGAAAGTCTTTGGAAGTCACAAGGTCGGTGACTCCTCCCTTGGATCGTATTGCGCATGGGCTTCGGCTCCATCTCAGATTGTTTTTCGCCAGCAGGGAAAGATGGAGAGTAGTAACAACAGTGAAGAAACCCATGTGTGTTGTATCTAAATAAGATAAACTGGAACAGTTACAGGTAGCCGGGGAGGCGTGTGGGCGTGTGTAGATCTGCAGCTCTACATGCCAAGAACAGATGCATACTGGTAAGTAGCATATTCCGTTCGAGGCATATGAGCTGCAGATTACATACTTTTGCATAGACTATATAGCAGTTCCCAACCTTAGCGGCGACCACCGGTATCTGTTGCAGTGGTTTGAAATAGTGTTTTAAGTACAGCCTGGCCCACACTAGCTTGTTGCTTAGTTTGCACATCTACACAATAGTGTTTGGTGAAAGTGTGCAGTTTTGACCATGTAGCTGCTTTGCAGATATCTAATGGGATGTACCCTAGAAATGCCATGGAAGCCCCTATCTTGTGTAGAATGGGCTTTAGGGGGAACGGAAAGCGTTAGTTTTGCTTTGTGGTACCAAATCTGAATGCATTTTACAATCCGCCTAGCTATCCCTGATTTTGAGATGGGGTTGCCCTTGTGTGGTGGAAAAAAAGAGAAACAGTTTGGTCTTTCGGAAAGGTTGTGTTCTCTGGATGTAGTAAAGTAAGGCTCGTTTGACATCTAGCAGGTGTAGAGCCCTTTCTGCCGATGTCTTTAGATTTTTCTGTGCCGGTTTGTTGCTTAGAACCCGGCTTGGGACCCTCCGGTCTCTTGGTCAGTGCCGAGATGGGCTTCGGCTTGGAAGAGTCGGTGCCGGTGGCCTTGTGTGGTTTGGTTGGTACCGAAGATGGCGTCGGTACCGAAGATGGCGTCGGTACCGAAGAGCGGGGTTTCAACCCCGAGGGCTACGGTGCGGAGCTCGGTGTCGAGGCGGAGGCAGGTTTCTTTTTCAGTGCCGAAGTGTGTTTCTTGGCACCGCTGGTAGGCTAGCTCAAGCCCGAGCCGCCAGAAGGCTTACTTGGCTTCTTCACCGGGCCCGAAGGTGGGGTGTGTGAAGCAGTGTCTCTAGTCTTGCCTAGGCCCGGAGGCGAAGGCGTGACCGAAGCCTTTTTGTGGATGTCAGTGCGGGGGGGGGGGGGGGGGTGTGTGTGTGTGTGTGTGTGTGTGTGTGTGTGTGTGTGTGTGTGTGTGTGTGTGTGTGTGTGTGTGTGTGTGTGTGTGTGTGTGTGTGTGTGTGTGTGTGTGTGTGTGTGTGTGTGTGTGTGTGTGTGTGTGTGTGTGTGTGTGTGTGTGTGTGTGTGTGGGGGGGAGACCCTCTGCACCGGAGTGATGTCTTCCACATCGGACTCGGCAGCGCTGACGAGGTCCTCTTCGATGCGATGATGTTCCGGATCGATGTAGTCTCCGAAGATGTCGACTGGAATGGACGTCGAGGAGTGCGCCATGTTCCTTCTGGCTCTTCTGTCCCGAAGTCTTTTTGGATCGGAAAGACTTACAGGCCAAACAGTCTCGAGCCTTGTGTTCTGGGGAGAGGCAAAGGTTGCATACCTCATGAAGATCGGTGTGGGGAAAATTGGACCCACCGAGGGCACTTTTAAATGGAGTTCTTTCCATGAGCCGGGACCGGAGCCTGGGTAGGCCCGAAGGCCGCAGTCGACGACTGGAACCGAAGGTTTGTGTCGATGAGAAGGCGCGTTGATTGAAGAAACCGTGATTGAAACAATACAGCGATTGGGGTGAGGATTGCGCGTCGATCGTCGAACTGGCAGCTGTTCGGAACCGGAGCGCGAAGATCACATCCGAGCCCGATAGAGGAAAAAAAACAATCTGAGGATGGAGCCGAAGCCCATGCGCAATACGATACAAAGGAGGAGTCACCGACCTCGTGACTTCCAAAGACTTTCCAAGAGGAAAAAACAAACTGCAAACATACGGGCCCAACACCAGATGGCGATCTATGCAAAAGTGTGTAATCTGCAGCTCATATGCCTCGAACAGCAGTCTTAAGAGTCAGAAGACAAAGGGGGCGATTATGAAGAGGCTCAAAGGGAGCGCACATCAGATGTGTCATGACCAGGTTCAAATCCCACTGAGGCATTACGAAAGGGACAGGAGGAAACATGTGAGTAATGCCTTTGAAGAAGCGAGAAACGGCGGATTTGAGAGAAGGCTGATCAGGAAGCCGTAAGAAAGCAGAAATAGCTGAAAGATAACCTTTAAGAGTGCCCAGAGCAGAGCCCTGCTGGGCAATGGAAAGATGAAAGAGGAGAACCACAGAAAGAGGGGCGGAAAGGGGATCCACAGCCTTTGCTGCGCACCATGCCACAAATTTGTTCCACCTGCAGGCGTATACAGATTGTGGAGGGACGCCTGGCTGCCAGAATCACATCGCAGACTTCAGGAGGCAAGTCAAATGGCATCAAATGTTGCCGCTCAATATCCACGCATGGAGGTGGAGACTGGACAGGTTCGGGTGGTGGACCGTCCTGCTGCTGACCCAATCTCGGTCCATGAGCCACCACTGCAACTGCTTTGCGGTGCCCTCCGAGATCAAGGCATGGTCGGACAGGATGCCCCGATGCTGGGCCCACTGAAACTTCAGGTCCCACTGCAGAGCCCGCATTCGCCACCTGGCGTGATGCACTAACAGGATGTAGGAGGCCATCAGACCCAGAAGCCGCAGCACCAACCTGACCGAAACCCGGGATAGAGGCTGAAAGGTGGGAATCCGAGCCTGAATATCCCGGACCCGCTGGTCCGGAGGATAAGCCCGGAACTGCGCAGAGTCTAGAACCGCCCCGATAAAGAGGAGCGTTTGTGAGGGACTCAGATGCGACTTCGGCACATTGATGGAGATCCCAAGCAAATGCAGGAGGTCGGCCGTAGTCAGAAGGTAGGAGACTGGCTGTTGAAGGCGGGCTCGCCCCAGCAAGTAGTCGTCGAGATGAACAAGTTACTTACCTTCGGTAACGCTTTTTCTGGTGGATACTGCATCTGCCTTTGGATTCCTCACCTTGTGAATATCCCCTGCACCAGCATTCCACGGAACTTTTTTCACCAGCTCTCTACGTCGATGTGTACGTCATAATACCTCGGCTCTGCTCGCGACTTCGTATGACGTCACCGGAGCCATAAGAGCTACGTCGGCGTGATGAAGTCAGTTACACCCATTTTTTCCGTGCCTCCGAGGCAAACAGGTGGACCAACGACAGATTCAAAGCATACATAATATACAACATTCAATCAAATATACATAGTACATATACAAAAGGAAAGCTAAAGAACAATCATTTCCTACCAATGTACCAGATAGAAAGAATCTACAAAGTATAACATCTCAAGCAAGACATCCTTTAAGGTATACAAAGGTGGACAACAGGGAGGCGGGTGGGCCAGTGAGGAATCCACAGGCAGATACTGTATGCACCAGAAAAAGCGTTACCGAAGGTAAGTAACTTGTTCTTCTGATGGATACATCTGCCAGTGGATTCCTCACCTTGTGAATAGATTCCCACAGCAGTCCCCACTCCCGCAGGAGGGTGTCCACCTTCTTATACCAAAAAGTCTTGCAAGACAGAGCGCGTAAAGTGGCCCTCCCTACTCATCTCACAGAAAGCAATAATGCTTTGCGAAAGTATGGAGGGAGGCCCAAGTCGCGGCTTTACAAATGTCTACCACAGGAACACCCCTGGCCAAAGCAGAGGTAGAATGAGCTCTAATCCCCCTCAGGAGGAACCTTACCAGCAAGGGCGTAGCAGATCTTGATGGCTAGGATGATCCACCTGGACAGAGTACGCTTGTGCACAGCTTTTCCTTTAGAATGTCCAACATAGCCCAAGAAGAGCTGATCGTCCAAACGAAAGTCTTTCGTTCTGTCCAAGTAAAAGCTCACCGCTCTTTTTGGGTCCAGTTGATGTCTTTCCTCCTCCTTAGAAGGATGAGGAGGCGGATAAAACACAGGGAGAGTAACAGACTGCCCCAGATGAAAGGGAGTAACTACCTTAGGAAGGAAAGCAGCCCTGGTCCTAAGAACCATCCTTTCAGCATGTAAGGTTAAAAACGGGGGTTTAGAACTAAGAGCTTGAAGCTCACTCACCCTCCTTGCTGAGGTTATGGCTACAAGAAAGACAGTCTTAAAGGACAATAGCCTTAAAGGACAACTATGAAGGAGCTCGAAAGGAGACCCCATCAAGAATGTTAAGACAGGGGGAGGAGCCTAGCGCGCAACCAAGATGGCCGCGTAGGTGCGAGGCTCCCGAGGACCTCCGCGACCTCCTGCATAAATCCTGACTATATCCTGTCCTAGAGGAGGGGACTGTGTTCGTGAGACCGAGCTGAGGTGCCACCCGTTTTCCGTTTCCAAATCGGACCTCGGACACTGGCGGGAGCATCGATTGAGGTTTGCGGCCTTCTCCACGCCGGCCCCCCGGATTGGAGTTGTGGGGCGATCCGGAGACAAAGTGAACAACAGCGGCGGGCGAGGCTGGGCGATTCGCGTACCCCGCACTTTCACTTTCGCTTTCGCGCCCTCCTTGCTGCCAAGCGAGGTAGGGTCGCGAGGCGGCGTGCGGTGGTGTGACTTCATCGGGGTGCCCTGCCGGCCCGCCAGCTGTGATCTGCCCTTCGGAGCTGTGGTCGCCCTCCCCCCGGAGCCCGTGAACCGGTCTGTCAGCCCTTTTCAAGGAGATTGGCACGATTTGGGGACTGGAGCCATGTCCACGAAACAAGATGGCGACCGGGCAAAGGTGAAATCGACCCGCCGTGGCGCAGCCCCTCAGTCTAACAACATGGACCGCTACACCCTCCAGAAGGGATCTCCAGAGGCGCCGCGTAGGTCCCCTGTTGGCCCGACTGATGCCCCTGCCTTGCCCGCGGATCTGACCCTCCGGGACGTCATGGGCGCCATCGCCGAGATGAAGGCCTCAGTGGACCAGCGCTTTGACACTCTGGCGCAAAAGATTGACTCGGTCCTCGTGGATGTGGGCCTGGTGAGGGTCGATCTGTCCAAGACGAATGACCGGGTCGACTCTTTGGCCCACACCACCTCGGGCCTCACAACGGACGTGGCGGCCCTCCAAAAGGAGGTGCGCCGACTGGGCCAGGCGAGCGCCCTGATGGATCGTCGACTGGAAGATTCCGAGGGTCGGGCCCGGAGGAACAATGTTCGCATTGTCGGGGTGCCGGAGGGACGTGAGGAGGAGGCGGCGGATCTGTTTGTGGAGGACCTGATCCTCACCCGTCTCCAGCCCCGGGGGCTGAGTAAACTCTTTGCAGTGGAACGTGCCCACAGGGTCCCCGGAGGGAGACCTAAGATCGGAGCCCCACCGAGGCCTCTCATTGCCCGGATCTTCAACTTTCGGGACAGAGACGCTATCCTGCAGACTTCTAGGCAACAAGGACCGGTCAGACTCGACAATATGGACGTAAACTTCTATCCTGATTTTACTCCGGCGGTTCAGAAGCAGAGACTGAGTTTTCTCGGAGTCAAACGTCGCCTACGGGACCTGAACCTCAAGTATGCAATGCTTTTTCCAGCGAAGTTGAGGGTAGAGGTGGATGGCCGCACGCACTTTGATCGTCCCGAGGCGGCCGGGGACTGGCTGGACACTTTGCCCGGGGACCGGGGCCGGGGGGGTGGGGGGGCGCGGTTGGTGGGGAGGGCTTGCCGGATCAGGACTGAGGGACTAATAGTAGGCCTTGCTCTGGACAACATTATTGTTATCATTGACTGATTGTGTAAGTTCCCCTCCCGTGGAGGTCGTACAGGGTCTCTTGGGGGCTTTTTCCCTCCTCCTCTGGGGGACTAGTTAGTGTTTTCATCTATGGGGCGACAGGCACACTGCACTTTGGGGGGGCTGTTCGGGCTCATGCAGGGGTGCAGGGAGGGGGGAGTTCTGTTGGGACGGGTGGGTTGGGGTGGGGTGTTCGTTTTTACCGCAAGGCAAACCCTTTACTGTATTGGTGTTTTTGAGGTGCTCTCGGGGGGACGAATGATGGCTTCTGTATGTGATGGGGGGTAGGGACTTGACTTTGTCTTGGAACGTTAATGGACTGGGGGATAGGATTAAGCGAGGTGTGGTCCTGCAGTATCTGAAACGAATTTCGCCAGATGTGGTCTTTCTGCAGGAGACACACCTTATTGGTAATTCCTTCTTTGCCATGAATCGGCGTGGCTATCGTTTGGTGGCCCACTCGGGCTTCACGTCTGGCTCGCGGGGGTGGGCATCATGGTTAAGAACTCGCTCCCGCTGGAAATAGATGAGGTGCGCCATGATGAGAGGGGACGCTACATTGCCTTGGTGGGGAGAATGGAGGGCAAAGTGGTTGTCTTTGTTTCAGTGTATGTCCCACCGGGGCTACAGTCTACCACTTTTGCGGATCTGGGGCGCCTCCTCCTTGACCTTCCGGGGGGGCTTCTGGTGGTTGGGGGGGGATTTCAATGCGGTGGTTTCTGGGACTATGGATCGTCACCCCCCTAGGGACCTCCCCCGGGCGCAGGCGTGGCTGTCCGGCCTTTTAGATACATTGGGATTGGTGGACTGCTGGCGCTTAAAACATCCCACGCAGCTGCAATACACCTTCCATTCGGGTGCCCATGGTAGCCTCTCACGGCTTGATCATATCCTTGTCCCTGCGGCCTATGCTGGGAGGGTGGGAGAGGTGCGCCATCTGGCGCGGGGTATTTCAGATCACTCCCCGCTCCTGTTGCACTTCGGTGTCCTCCCGAGGGGGGAGGGCAGGGTAGCTCCAATTAATGCCTGGTATCTGCGCGACCCCACTATTCGCGCTGACTTGATCAAATCCTTGCAGCGGTATTTCGAGGAGAATGTGGGGTCTGTCCCTTCGGCTATCTCCCTTTGGGAGGCCTTCAAGACAGTTATTAGGGGGGAGGCCCTCTCCTTCATATCCCATGCCCGGAGGCGCGAGCAGGAGGAGGTGACCCGAGTGGAGGCCAAAATTACTGAACTAGAGGGTGATTTGGGGAGTGGGGTGACGGATGCTGCACTGCATGTTCTACACCTTAAGCAAGCGGCCTATAGGGCCCTCGTCACGGAGGCAGCCAGGGGCCTCAGTAGAGAGCAACAGGGGCGACTGTATGATGTGGGTGATAAGGCTGGTAAATTGATTGCGTGGTTGGATAAAAAGGAGAGAGCGAGTCGTGTGGTTCGCCTGATTGAGAGGATGGATGGTGTACGTGTCACCGAGCCAGAAGCCATTGTTTCTTGCTTCGCGGATTATTTCCGCGAGGTGTACTCCCCGGTCTCCCCCTGCTCGGAGGCGGATTCTCATGCCCTGCTTCGAGATATCGCGCTGCCCTCCCTTTCGGTGGATGACAGGGAGTCGTTGGATGCTGCTCCTACCTCGGACGAAATTGCCCTCGCTATACGCTCGGTTGCATCTGGCAAGGCCATGGGCCCGAACGGCATCCCTATCGAGTTGTATAAGCTGCGACCGGACGTACTGGCACCCCACCTCCGCGCGATGTTCCTTGCGGCCCACTCGCGGGGCTCCCTCCCGCCGGACCAACGTCTGGCTACAATCGTGGTGATCCACAAGGAGGGGAAACCCCGAGACCGGGTTACCTCCTATCGGCCTATCTCACTCTTGAATGCGGAGCCCAAAATCCTTGCCAAGGTGCTTGCCAACCGGCTGGTCGGCGTGGTGGGCGAGTTGGTCCACCAAGACCAGTCTGGCTTTATCCCCCATCGCAACACGGCCCTCAATCTGCGGCGCTTGCACGGGGTGCTCGCGCGTGTTCCGTTTGTGCGGGAGCCGGCCATCTTGGCGTCCTTAGACGCCACCATGGCGTTTGACATGCTCGAATGGCCATACATTTGGGCGATGCTGGCGAAATTTGGTTTTGGACCGGGATTCATCAGCTGGGTCAAATTGTTGTACTCGGGCCCGTTAGCGCAGGTGGTAGTGAATGGGCGAGTCTCGGCCCCGTTCGCGCTGGGACGGGGCACGCGACAGGGTTGCCCCCTGTCGCCGCTCCTGTTTGCATTGGCCTTGGAACCCCTGGCGGAGTGGTTGCGGTGGCACCCTTCCATCCGTGGTCTCCGTTGGACCCCTGAGTATGAGGACCGCGTGTCCCTCTATGCTGATGATATCCTTTTGTACCTAGCCTCCCCGCGCAAATCCCTGATTGTCCTGGTTGATGTCCTGCGCTCCTTTGGCCGTAACTCAGGCCTTGTCATTAACTGGGCTAAATCATGTGTCTATGTGCTTTCCGGGGAGGCTCCCGTCCTCCCGCGGGGATGTCCGATCCAGATTGCCTCGCAGGGGTTTCGGTACCTGGGTGTCTATATCACGCTGGACCCGGCGGCCCGCTACGAGCGAAACTTGCTTCCCCCCCTCCAGCGCTTGAAGGAGGACGTCGCGCGCTGGCGGCACCTGCCGCTTTCGCCGCTCGGCATTGTTTAAGATGATGTCGTTGCCGCGCTTCCTGTACGCTCTCCAGAACACTATGGACCTAGTCCCGGCGCGCTACTTCCGTGAGGTGGAGAGTCTACAGCGCCGCCTGTTCTGGGACGGGAGGCCGCGTATAGCCCTGGCGAAGTTGACGCTCCCGTGGTACGACGGGGGGATTGCCCTCCCGGACATTAAGCGGTATTACTGGGCCTCCCAGCTAGCTGCAATTAATCACGGCCTCTATGGGCCCGCCTTGAACCCGGCATTTGAAATGGACAAGATGCTCCTGCCCGGTGGCGACTACAATCGAGCACTCTACTCTGGCGCGCCGGACCCCTGCTTGACGGGGCCCACGCGTGTCATGGTGCGGGTGTGGCACGCGGCCAATGCAGCTATGGGGTGGAAGGACCGTTTGACCCGGGCGTCGCCGTTGTATGCGCCTCAGCGGTTGGGCTCCCTGTGGACCTCGAAGGGCTTCGAGAAGTGGGACACGATTGGCATCAGTAAAGTGGGGGACCTCTGGACGAGAGGGGGATTTAAAACATTCGAGACGCTGCAGACGGAGTTTCAGCTGCAGGGCAGTGAATACTTTCGGTACTTGCAGGTCCGTCATGCGCTGGGCTCCGTCTTCCCAGACGCCGCCTCCATCCCGGAGTCTTCCCCCCTGGAGGATAGAGTGCTGGATGGCCACGTTCCGGATAGCACGATCTCCCTCATTTACAAAAAATTGATTAATGACCGCTCGGGCCTGCTGACCGGCCTCCGTGAGGCTTGGGTTGCCGACGGGCTGGAGTTGGACGACGAGGACTGGATTTCCGCGGTGGCCTCTCCGAAGGAGGTGGCCATACCGGCTCGCCTTCGCTTCGTCCAGCTTAAGATACTCCACCGGGTTTACATGACGGGGCCAAGGCTTCTGCGTATGGGTTATGCTGAGGATGGGTTGTGTAAGCGTGGGTGTGGTGCTTTGGCGACTTTTTTGCATATTTTGTGGGAATGCCCGAAGGTGGAGCGATTCTGGCGTGGTGTGCATGAGGTCCTGCGTCTGGTTACGCATGTCGCACTGTTGCCTGAAGCGAGGAGATGCTTGCTGAATGTGTGGGAACCAACTGATTACTCGGTTCCGCAGACGCGATGGGTGACTCTGGGATATATGATAGCTAAGCGAGACATCGCTCAACTGTGGGGATCCCAGCGTCCCCCGGCGGTGTCGGCCTGGAAAGAACATATGGATTGGTGCATGTTCCGAGAAAAGGTGGTGTATGTGGCGAGGGGCAAGCCTGGGGCGTGGGTGAAAATATGGGGCCCCTGGAACGCCTACCGCGGGGGTATTTGCGAGCCGCCACTGCTGCCTCACCGGCTCCGTCCCCCTAGTTGACCCCCTCCCCCAGCCCCGGGCACAGAGTTCCCCCAGTCCTGGACTTGTTTCCCTTCCCCCTCTTCAGATTCCTGTGGATGGTCGGGGTCCCTTATTCGAGGAGCACGTGTGTTTACCTTCGATCGCGGGTTGCCTTGCGGGTGTGTTTTTTTTTTTTTTTTTTTTTTGTTTTTTTTTCTTTCTATGTTGTTGCGTGTGTATAAAATGAAACCGTATTGTGGGCTTAGAGTCATGTGGCTTACGTCGTTGATGTCTCCTGATTTGCTTCTCTGTAACGCCAAGTGCCCTTTTGTAAGTTTGTCAGGTGCTCCTGTCACTCTAGCGGCCGGCCGGAAGGTTGTAGGCCCATACTTGTATATACTGGAGAGTGCAATAAACGGTTTCAACAAAAAAAAAAAAAAAAAAAAAAAAAAAAAAAAAAAAGAATGTTAAGACAAGATTAAGGTCCCACTGTGGCATTACAAAAGGAGTAGGGGGAAACCTATTAGTAAGCCCTTTGATAAATCTTAATACAATAGGAGAATTAAATGACGACGGCTGATCTGGAAGACACAGCAAAGCCGATAAGGCCGATAGCTAGCCCTTGACTGTGGCCACAGCACAGCCCTGCTGAGCCAAGGAAAGAGCAAACTGAAGCACATTAGAAAGATGGGCTTTTAAAGGATCAACTGATCTCTCTCCACACCATTTAACAAACTTAGACCACCGATATGAGTAAATGGACTTGGTGGAGTGTCGCCTGGCCGATCAAATAACATCCACCACATCAGGCTGGAGAGAGAAGGAACTCAGGTTGCCCCGTTCAATCTCCAGGCATGAAGGTGCAGGCTCTGGAGGTGGGGGTGAAGAACCTGCCCCGATTGCGAGAGGAGATCTGCCCTGAGAGGGAGACGGAGCTGAGGGTGCGATGAGAGGGAGACGGAGCTGAGGGTGCGATGAGGAAGTAGATCTGTGTACCACACTTCTTGGCCAATCCGGAGCGACCAAAATAACTTGGGCCCGGTCTTGGCGAATCTTCCTCAGAACCAGAGGAATCAAGGGTATGGGAGGAAATGCGTAAAGGAGTTGTGAGCTCCAATTCAACTGAAACGCGTCCCCCTAAATGACGGGCAATGCGCGTTCTTGCGGGGGGCGAAGGAGTCTATCCGAGGAGTCACCCATGTCCGAAAAACGTGACGAACCACCTCCGGATGAAGCCTCCACTCGTGGTCGGTCTAGAACTGCCGACTGAGACTGTCCGCACGTACATTCAGCACCCCGGCCAAATGATTAGCCATCAAGCAAATCTGATGATCCTGAGCCCAGGACCAGACCCTTAACGCCTCCCTGCATACCACATCGCGGTAGTTTTGTCCGTCAGGACTTGAACCGACTGACCGCGAAGGGAAGGGAGAAAGGCCTTGAGCCCCAAACGTATAGCCCGCAATTCCAGAAGGTTGATGTGAAGCAACTTTTCCTCTGGAGACCAAGGACCCTTGATCTCCAGATCCCCCAGATGAGCACCCCACCCCAGGGTGGAGGCATCAGTTATCACTGTGGCCACCGATGGAGGAAGATGAAAGGGCTTTCCTTGACAGATTGCCCTCCGCGGTCCACCAAGACAGATCTGCTGCAGCTTCTCTGGAGATCCTCAGACTCCCTGAGATCTCCGTTGTGCTGATACCACTGCCTGTGGAGGCACCACTGGAGGGCCCACATGTGCCAGCGTGCATGGTTGACCAACAGAATGCAGGAGGCGAACAGACCGAGCAGTCGAAGGACCTTCAGAACTGGAACAGCTCCACTGTGGAATAAAGGAATCGTATCCTGAAGGTCGAGAATTCTTTGAGGAGGAAATGCTCAACACACAGTAGTGTCCAGTACCGCCCCTATGAACAGGTTGCGTTGAGAGGGCACCAGGTGAGATTTGGGCACATTGATTGAAAAACCCAAGTCGAATACCAGCTGAGATGTTACCTGCAGATGATGTAGCACCATCTCTGGGGACTCTGCTTTCAGAAGCCAGCCGTCCAGGTAGGGAAATACTGGAATCCCCGACCTCCTGAGATGAGCAGCCACCACTGCAATCACCTTCGTGAAGACTCGAGGTGCGGTAGTAAGACCAAACGGGAGGACCGCAAACTGGTAGTGTTGCGACCCAACCGTAAAACGGAGATACTTCCTGTGCGACTTCAGGATTGGGACATGAAAGTACACATCCTGTAAGTCGAGCGACACCATCCAGTCTCCTTGCTGCAACGCGTGAAGAACCTGTGCAAGGGTCAGCATCTTGAATTTCTCCTGTTTCAGGTAAAAATTCAAGACTCTGAGGTCCAGGATCGGACACAATCTGCCGTCCTTCTTGGGAATCAGGAAATACCGGGAGTAGCCTCCCTGACCCCTTTCCTGCTCTGGAACCACCTCTATCGCACCTTTTTGCAGTAAAGCAAGGACCTCCTTCTGCAGAAGAAGCAGATGGTCTTCCGAGCAGAAACCCTGGCAAGGAGGGTAAGGGGGAGGAAACTCCTGAAAGGGAAGGGCGTACCCATTCTCTACGAGGTTTAAACCCCAAAAGGTCAGTCGTGACAGATTTTCAACCTTGCAAAAAGTGAGACACCCGACCCCCCCACCTGTCTCACATGATCTAGTATGGGGGATCTAGGGCTGCTTCCCTGAAGCCTCATTGGGAGCAGAGGAGGCTTAAGATGAAGATTAGTTGCAGCCAGAACCTCAAAGGGGATTCTGCTGCTGCGGTTACCGGAAGGAACGGAATGAGGACCTCCCAAATCCGCTAAATTTCCTGAGTCCAAATCCCTTAGCAGGAGTCTGCAAACCCAAAGACTTTGCAGTAACCCTGCTATCTTTAAACCTTTGCAAGGCGGAATCATCCTTCTCGCCAAACGGCTTCTCCCCATCAAAATGCAAGTCGACCAGGGTGGCCTGAATATCCGTCGAAAAGCCGGAAGAACGAAGCCAAGCTTGCCTAATAGTGGCTATCGAAGACACCATTATTCTAACCACAGAATCAGCCGTGTCTAGGCCCGACTGAATAACCTGCCTTGCAGCAGCCCGAGTGTCCGTGACAACCTCCAAAAAAGAGGCTCTCTTCTTCTGGCAGCTTAGGAGCTAATAATTTCATAGAGTTAATCAGCGCATTAACATGATGCCCCAATAAACAAGTGGCATTGGTTGATTTAAGCGCCATGCTTCCTGAAGAAAATACCTTTTTGGCTGTCTGATCAGTCTTAAGACTCCCTATCCGCAGGTGTTTGAAGGAAGGCGCCTGAAGAATGCTTCGAGCATGAAGCTTGCACCACAAGGCTTTCTGGAGAAGTGTGGGAAGAAAGAAAGCTTGGATCCCCCCCAAGCCACCCTATACCTCCTTGCCACTTGCCTGCAGGCGAAGAAAGTGGCTTGCGCCAAACGTCCATCACAAGCTCTAAAATAGCCTCATTAAAGGGCAAAAAGGGCTCAATCGAAGATGGTGAATGCAGGACTTCAGTTAGGAGGTTCGGCTTATACTCTGCAGAGGGCAACTGTAAGTCCAGCAACTCTGCAGCCTTCTTGATGACTGAATGATAAGGGGCCACTTCTTGTGGTGGTGAAGACCTAGTAGAAGAATGCTCCCACTCCGGAGTAGTATCAAGACCACTAGCATCCTGAATGCCTTCAAAGTCAGAGGATCCATCAACCTCACCTTCTTCCACTTCCTCCCTATAACGCTCCTCTTCCAAAACCCTGAGCCTCTCTTCTAGAACGGATCCAAGGAATTGGCGTCTGCGCCGTACGCGGAGTCGGAGGAACCGAACGTGGAGTCGGCAGCGCCGGAGTAAGCGGCGCCGGGCGTGGAGCCGAAGGAGTCCGCAACAGCGTCAAGGAGGGCTGCGAAGAAGGCCAATCCAGACGAAGCCGGGATGGATCACCAGACAGCGCCGGAAACTTCCACGAAGGAGCCATCTGCAAAAAGGGCATAAAGGGGGCCTGAGCATAATGCTGCGGCACTCCCGAAGTGTATGCCATAAGACCCACAGGACCAGATGGTGCGCCGGATGGGAAGGCAGCCCTTTGAAAAGTCCCATACATCGCATTGAGGCAATGCGTTGAATCTGCAGCCGGAGTCGGGAACTGCGGATATGGGATTGGCCCTGGATCCGGTCGAGGAGTACCAGTAAGCGGAGTCGAAGTGTCCTCAACTGGAGCCGCAGGCTCAGCTGGTCCTAGAGAAGGCTCTTCCTCCTGATCTGGTTCGGCGTCAGAAGCCGGAGACTCCACTGGCGCCGGTGACTGCGCCGGGAACCGCACCAGGGACCGCTTCAGCGAAGGTGACCTCTCGGGAGACATTCGAGAAGGAGATGGAGATATAACATCCTTGTTTCGATGCCAAGGAGACGGCGACCTCGAAGCCTTACTCCTCGAAGACCGGCACCGAGAGCTAGGTTACCTCTTATGATGTTTCTTCGACTTTGAAGAGTGCGAAGTCGACTACTCCGGCCTCGATTTGCCTTGGCCATGAAGAGTTTCGCCTCCCTCTCCTTCAGGGCCTTGGGGTTCATTTTTCTGCAGTTGGAGCAGTCATCCACATCATGGTCCAACGAAAGGCACCATAAACAATACTCATGAGGGTCAGTCATGGACATGTGGCCCCCACATTCCCTACAAGGTTTAAAACCCAACTTCCTTGTCGAAGACATCACTTCTCCAAAAACAGTAACCCACTACAAGACTACAAAATAACAGGAGAGTGCTGGAAAACCGTTACGCGTCGACTGAGTGGAAAAAAGGGAACAGACGGCGTGGAAAAAAGGGAACAGACGTAATCACGCCGACGTGGCTCTTATGGCTCCGGTGACGACATACGAAGTCGTGAGCAGAGCAGAGGTATTGTTGTCGGCGTAGAGCTGGGGAAAAAAAGTTCCGTGGAATGCTGGCGCAGGGGATATTCACAAGGTGAGGAATCCCCTGGCAGATGTATCCATCAGAAAGGGGAAGACTGGAACCCCTGATCTGCGCAGATGAGCTGCGACCACCACCATCACTTTTGTGAACACCCGAGGGGCACTGGTGAGGCCGAAGGGGAGCACAGTAAACTGAAAATGCTCCTGACCCACCGTGAACCGCAGGCAACGCCAGTGGGCCGGCAGGATGGGGCTGTGAAAATAAGCGTCCTGCAAGTCCAACGCTACCATCCAGTCTCCAGGGTCTAGGGCAGCCAGAACCTGAGCTAAGGTGAGCATCTTGAACCTCTCCTTCCGGAGGAAGGCATGGACGCTCCTGAGGTCCAAGATAGGGCGTAGGCCCACTTTGCCCTTCTAGGGAACCAGAAAGTAGTGGGAATAAATACGCCCTACTTCTGGACCTGGAATGCAGGAATGTGCTCGACGGCCCCTATGGCCAAGAGGGCCGTAACTTCCTCCTGTAGAAGATTAAAGAGATCCCCCGCCATGCAGTGGCATGGCTGGAGGGGTGTCTCGAAGGGGAAGGAGTAGCCCCTTCGGACGATTTGCAGCACCCACCTGTCTGAAGTGATGGAACACCAGTGGCGCAGGTGATGGCGAACTCAGCCGCCCCACTGGCGTGGAATGGGCCTGAAAGCCCGGACTAGGAAGGCTTTGAGGCGGATGCGGATGCGGATGGACTGGCACGTTGACCCCCTGTACCGCCTCGGCAGAATCCACATCCGCGACCGCGTGGAGGATGGATCTGCAGCCTGTGGCTAGGCAGACGTGGGGGGAGCACCCCTTCCTTGGCCACGAAAGGGGCGAAAAGCAGAATATTGTGGCCGCGGGGCCGAGAGACCCATGAACTTGGCCCTAGCCCTGGAGTCCTTAAAGTGCTCCAGCACACTGTCAGCTTTGTCGCCAGAGGCGATCGCCATCACAGGGCATGTCCATGAGGGTGCTCTGGACATCCCCGGAAAAAGAAGTGGACCGCAACCAGGCGTGACGACGAAGAGCCACCGTGGACGACATTGCCCTGCCAAGCGAGTCCGTTGTGTCCAAACCACATCAGATCGCATACCGCGCTGCTTCCCGCCTGTGAGAAAGTGGCTCTGTATATACTGTTCCCTAATAGGTACAGGGTGTACAGAGTCCACAGTCCCCCAGGGGCTGATAGAGGTTAAAGTTAGGTATGACCTTACTCTCTAAAGTGGTAGCTTGGTCGAGCAGTAAGGCAGTACCAGAGGACAGTGTAAAGCATTTGTTGTACACACTCAGTCAGCAAATGGTCTCACACACTCAATAACTGAACTCTAGGCCAATGGTTTATATATATAAAATATAGGTTTGTTTTATTTTTAGAACCACAAAGGGAATAAAAATATACTTTCTCAGAATGAGAGGTTGAATATAAATACTTTTGCAATAAGCAATGGATTTTTGTAAATAGTCACAGTTGGTTGCAATAAACAATCCTATTTCCTAAACATAATGCATTGAGCTCAATGATAAATTCAGGTTATTTGTAATAAATTACTTTTCAGATTACTTTTGGAATTCCAGGTCTGGTTCCTAAATCCAGCCCTGGGACAATATTCAGAATCAAGTGGTGAAAGTAGACTTAATTACTGTACTGATTTTTAAATAATACTTAGCTATTTCAAAAGTTGACACTTAGAAAATATTTCAAAGAAAACATTCAATGGATCTCTATGGCTAGAAATTCAAGTTGCAGGTAGAGTACTTTATCGTTACTTTTGTAATCCAGGTCTGGGTACCTAGACTCAGCACTGGGGTCTTTATCTGAAACAGGCAAGTAATTACGTTTGCAGAAATTGTACGATTTTAAAAGAATATTTCAAGATTGCAAAAGTAGACACTTAGAAGAAATTTCACAGAAAAGCAGTCAATGGTTTCCTATGGAAGAAAAAGGAGTTAAAGGTAAGTGTAGTTGTGGGTACTTTTCAGAGTCAGTGCTGGGCACCAAGATCCAGCACTGGGAGCTCACCTAAGAGCAGGTGAGTAAATTCGTTTTTGGTACTCGGCTGATTTTTGGTGAATATTTTGAGTTTTGAAAAGTTCACACTTAGAAGAATTTCCAAGAAAAAGCCAGCCAATGTTACCCTATGAGGAAAATGAAGATCGCGGTTTAAGGGTAAGTTCTCGACTGGCAGAGTTGAAGTTCTGGGCATAGACTCAGGGGTCTCCCAGTCTCAGGTAGGTACAGTCAGTTCATGGTCAGCGGTTTCAGGACGGCCGGGTGCAGAGAGAGTTAGGCCCAATGTTAGCCTATGAGGAATAGGGGGGCCTGGTTTGGTGGCTGCTGACTAGCAGGCCACGCGGCTGTGGGAGCTGGGCTCCTGGTCACTCACTCAGGGCAAGTGGGGAAGTAGGCTAGTGTAGAGATTGCACTGCCAGGGCCACTCGGGCGGCTGGGTGCAGGGTGCTTTTGAGCCGTCGTGCGCTCAATGGAAATCAATGGGAATGTTCCGGTTAGGAAAAAGGCTGCAAGCTCGGGGACGAGGATGCTTCAGGTGCCACCACCACTTCGAGAGGTAAGTTGGGTAGTTGTAGGTTAGGTGGGTACCCCGGGATTGAGCACAGGGGGCCGCAGGGCGCAGGGGTGCCTTTTGATGTCGGAAATCTTACCCTCTTGTTGATCGCGGTTGGGGTGGCACTCTGTTCCGAGGCTGCAGGCTTCTTCCGGAATGTCGAGGGGGTCCTTGGGTGCCGGACTCGGGGTCACAGTCGCCGTGGGGTCGTCCTCAGGGTCTTTGTCCACTCCGGCACTGGCCAGGCTTGGCTGGTGCAGTGTGTTGGGTCCGCGGTTCCGGGCTGCTGCCAGGGGTTAGAAATAGGTTTCTGAGTAGAGCCTCTACTCATGGGAGTCCCAGGGGCTTAGAGCCGAAAGGTAGCCAGGTCCTCTGGGGTTTGGTGAGGTTGCTGGCCACTAGAGATGCCGCGCTGGTGCAGGTCCGGGAGTCGACAGGCCGGTAGGGCTGGGGCCAAAGCAGTTGGTGTCTTCTTCCCTTTTTAGCAGTTGCAGGGCAGGTCTTTGTCCTTCTTGCTCTTCTTGTAGTTTTTCTAATCTGGAATCTGGGGAAGGAAGGTTCAGGGTGCCCCAAAATACTAGATTTAGGGGCGTTACAGGTAGGTGAAGGCCAGGGACCAATGGGTCCTGGGGTGGGTACACCCCCTATCCTGCCTCTCTCCTGTGGGAGGGGGGCAGTAGCCTAATCCTGATAGGGTAGGGCCCCCCATCTTCAAGATGGCGAGAGCCCGGAGATGTGCTTCACCTCACCTCCCCCACCTGAGGGGTGGGGTGGGCAGGCTGGCACATCCCCTGTCCTTGTATGGGGTTTCCGGCCAAGCTTCCCGCCAGAGTGGGGGGTTGCAGTGGCCTGGGGAAACTCCTAGAGGCGGCATGCCTTTGAAGCTTCCCTTTGCTCATCCTGGGGGAGGAGATTTCTCACCTCACCCAGGATGTGCATTGTTGCAGGCCCGGGAGAGCAGGGGCTCTCCCACCCAGGGGGTCTAGCAACGTGTCTGCTGTGTGGCAGCCTGGGCAGCCTCAGAGCAGACGTGGATTGTAGGTTAGTTGTAAGGGGGCATCTCTAGGATGCCCTCTGGGGTGCTTAGTACATTAAATCCCACACTGGCATCAGTGTGGGTTTAATGTGCTGAGAAGTTTGATACCAAACTTCCCAGTCTTCAGTGTTGCCATTATGGTGCTGTGGAGCTCGTGTTTGACGAGCTCTCAGCACCATGTACTCTTAAATGGCAGCACTGCACTTACAGTGCTCAGGAATGGACCTGGGCACTGTAGGGGCACAGGGCTGCTCCTGTGCCCACACCATAGGCGTAAGGCACCCAGCTAGAGGGGTGACTGATATGCCTTGGCAGTGTAGGTGATGGGCATGGCACACAGATGTGTGCCATGTCGACTCTTTGTTTTGTCCTGCACCCAGACACTCAGCCTGCAAAGGCAGTGTGTGTGTGTAAGGGTACAGGGCCTCTAAGGGTGGCACAACGAGTGCTGCAGCCCCTAGAGGCCTTCCCTGGCCACAAGGCCCTGGGTACCTAGGTACCATTGACCAGGGGCTGACATGTGGCTAGGCTTTGCCAATTTGGAGTTGGTGTGTTTTAAGGAAGGAACATAGGCCCTGGGCACCTGATTGGCAGGAGTCCAGGGTACACTTAATCAAAGTACATTCAGCAATTCAGCAAAAAGTGGGGGCATACCATGCAAGAAAGATGGCACTTTCTCACACCGCCTGTCGGCAAGAGCCTGGGCGAGACGTGTCCGGGCCTCCTCCGGGCACAGGGGCAGCACGTCCTCCACCGTATCCCACAGAGAGTGGCAGTAACGGTCCAAGAGACAAGCGGTGTTAATCGACCGCAGCCCTAAACTAAGGGAGGAGAACAGCTTTTTGCCAAACTGCTCCAGTCTCTTGGATTCCTGATCCGGGGGAGCGGACAGGAAGGTCTGGGAAGTAGAGGCCTGGATAACCAGGCTCTCAGGGGTGGGGTGTTGGGACAGAAAACTGGGGGTCGCCCGGTGGCGTCGGGCCACGTTCCGATCCAAAGGAGGTACTGTGGAGGGCTTGGACCAGGTGCCCTTGAGAATGTCCATCAGTGCTTCGCTAAACGGCAGCAGAGGCTCCGAGGAGCTTGCTGATGGTTGGAGCACTTCAGTGAGGAGGTTAGTCCTCACGGCCACAGTAGGTAGCTCCAGCCCGAGGGCTTCGGCCGCCTTATGCAACGCCACAGAAAAGGTAGCACCTTCCTCCGAAGCCACGGTCGGAGGAGAGATTAAGCCAGTGTCAGGGGAGGTGTCAAGGCCACTGGCATCCCCCAGCTCATCTGCCCAGTCCTGTGATAACTGGCCCTGGCGGGCCAGAGGGTCATCAGACCCCTCCCAGTCACCGTCATCCGATTCCTGATAAACAGGGGGAATGATCGGAGCCGAGCAGAAGATGAAATGGTCACCCATCGGCGTTGGATGCGGCGCTGGGTCCGGACCGGGGAACGGCGTCGTCCGGAGACAGTGCCACCGGGTGGAACTGGTGTCAACGCCGGCGGAGGAGGCGTTGTGAGGTCAACCGGCATAGACTGAGATCCAGGCCTGGATGCCACGGGGGACCTGCGGCGTCTGGACCAAAGTCGACGACTGCGCTGGAGCCGCCGGCTCGCTAGGCCTCACAGGTCGAGCCCGCAGGGCCCGAAGGCGCGCCGGCAGGCGTCGACAGCGGAGCCAGGCCCCTCATGGCCGAGAGGAAGGCACTGATGTCCCGAGTCGCGTCCGTCCCAGGGACCGGCAGGTATGGGGACGGATGCGGCTGGTGATAACACCCGGACCCGCGACCGAGTCGCACGACCGGCGAGGGGAGTCCGAAGAGCGATGTCTCTTGGACTTCTTACTATGCTTCGACTTACCCGAACACTTGGAACCCGACTAGCAGTGATGGCGGTTGCAGCTCCGCGACTGGTCCTTCGACCTCCTCCTGCCGGAGCAGAGTGCCGGAGCTAGAGAAGCTTGCGGCCTAGCCTTCGAGGTCAAGGCCCGGCAGTCTAGGAACGACTCCGCATCGTGGTCGGCCCCAAGGCAGTAAAGGCACCGGCGATGGTGGTCCGTTACCGACAGTCAGTGACAGGAGTCACGGGCTTTAAAACCAGGCATCCTACCGGCTCCAGTTCGAGTCGACAAGTAGACAAAAGAGTACAAAAAGTTTGTCAAAAAGTGACTAAAGGGGTAAGCTCTTCCCGGATCGGCGCGGTAAAAAAAAGAACTGAAGTCAGCGCGCGAGGGCAGCGTCAAAGTACTCCGACGACGTAATTCCGGCGCACACCGACGGACGCGGAGCTGCAGACGTCGCCTAGCGACGCGCAAGGGGTATTGCTGACGAAAAATCTTTCCGGCTCCAGCCCGACGCCTGGGGATATTATAAGGTGAGGAATCTAACGTGTTTCTTTCAGATGCCCACGTAGCTGCCTGACAAATGTTCTGCAAGGGGACGCCTCGTCCCAAAGCAGTAGTGGCTGCAGTTGCCGTGGTCAAATGGGTACGCAGCCAAGGAGTAACATGCTTTGATGCACAGAACGACCCACCACGAGATGGTCCGTTTGTGCACAGCCCGACCATTTTTGGTGCCCACGTAGCCAACAAAGAGCTTGGCATCCACCTGGAACAGTTGCGTACGCTTCAGATAGAATGCGAGCGAGCGTTTTGGCTCCAGACGGTGGAGCCTCTCCTCCTCCCTTGAAGGATGCGGAGGCGGAAAGACGGTGGGCAAAGTGACGGTCTGTCCGATGTAGAAGGGCATGACAACCTTTGGCAAGAAAGGACGGGTCTTTAAAACCACCTTGTCCGGATGAACAGAAAGGAAAAGTGGCTTGGAAGAAAGAGCCTGGAGGTTACTCATCTGGTAGAGGTGATAGCTACCAGGAAAGCAGTCTTGAGAGTGAGAAGACACAAAGGACAGTTATGAAGGGCTCGAAGGGACCACACATCAGATATGTCAAGACAAGGTTTAAGTCCCATTAAGGCATTATGAATGGCACGGGAGGAAACATGTGCGTAAGGCGTTTCAGGAAACGGTTAACAACCGGGGACTTAAAAAGAGAAGGCTGATCTGGAAGCCGTAAAAAGGCGGAGATAGCTGAAAGATAACCTTTGAAGGTGCCCAGAGCAGAGCCCTGCTGGGCCAAAGAAAGGAGGAACAGAAGGACTTCAGAAAGAGGGGCAGAAAGGGGATCCACAGCCTTCGCTGTGCACCATGCCACAAACTTGTTCCACCTGTAGGCGTATACCATCTTAGTGGAGGGACGCCTGGCTGCCAGAATGACGGACTTCGGGAGGAAGATAGACAGCTGTCAACTGTCGCTGCTCAATCTCCACGCATGGAGGTGGAGGCTGGACAGGTTCGGGTGGAGGACCATCCCCTGCCTGGGGCGAGCCCACCTTCAACAACCAGTTGTCAAGGTAGGGGAAGAGTGACACCCCCGACCTGCGAAGATGAGCCGAGACCACCGCCATCACCTTCGTGAACACAAGAGGGGTGCTGGTAAGGCCGAAGGGGAGCACGGCAAAGTGAAAATGCTCCAGGCCTACCGTGAACCAAAAGTAACACCGGTGGGCCAGCAGGACGGGGATGTGAAAATATGCTTCCTGCAAGTCCAACACTACTATCCAGTCTCCAGGGTCGAGGGCAGCCAAGACCTGAGCCAGTCTCAGCATTTTGAACTTCTCCTTCCAAAGGAAGCGGTTGACGTCCTGGAGGTCCAAGATGAGATGCAGACCCCCTTTGTTCTTCTTGGGGACCAGAAAGTAGTGGGAACAACCATTCCCTACTTCTAGCCCAGGGACGCACTCGATGGCCCCCTTGGCCAAGAGGGCCGCAACTTCATGCTGGAGAGTCGTCAAGTGTTCCCCCGACAAGCGGTGGTACCGAGGTGGCATGGCTGGAGGGGTGGACTGAAAGGGAAGGGAGTAACCCTTGCGGAGGATCTGCAATACCCACTTGTCAGATGTGATAGCGAGCCAGTGGGGGCGGTGATGGCAAATCCTACCACCCACTGGCGTGGGGTGCTCCACAAAGCTCGGATTAGGAAGGTTTGGAGGTAGAAGCAGCGGGCGGAGATGGACTGCCCCCCACGCTGATTCCCAGAGTCACCCCTGCGGACGCCACGGCCAAGCTGAGGCTGGTTCCGCACAGCCTTGCTGAAGGAACGTGCCTGGGCGCCCCTGCCTTGGCCACGAAAGAAACGGAAACCAGGAGTGGCTGGGCTCTTTGTGGAAAGACCCAAGGGCTTGGCCGTGGCCCGACAGGACCGGGAGTCATGGTCGGTCTCCAGGCAGTAGAGGCAAACATCGTGGGGGTCTGCCACCGACATTGCGATGGCAGGACCCGCAGGACTTAAATCCAGGCATCCCTATGTGCACCAGGAGAAAAAAGGGGGAGACAAAAGTCTGAAAAGACTAGTCAAAAAGTGACTAAGGTACGTGCTCTATCCGATCTGCACTTGCTGGCGCGGAAAAAGAAAACTGACGTCAGCGCACATGGGTGGCGCCTAAGTAGTCTCCGTGAAGTAATCTCAGTGCTTACGATGCCAGCGACGGTCGCGGAGCCGCAGGTCGCCACCTACTGACGCGCAGGGGTACTGCTAGCAAAACTTTCCGGATCCAGTCTGATGCCTGGGGATATTCTAAGGTAAGGAATCTATAACTAACGTGTCTTTCAGATTGTATATCCTATACCAACGTGAAGTATAGTGTGCACAGAGTCCAGTGGAACCCCAAAGGTAGACAGAGGTAAAGTTAGATAGCACCGTAGATTATTTGCGATAGTGTGGTCGAGCAGTAAGGCTTTATCGGAGGACAGTTAAGCATTTGACACTCAGACTGAACTTCAGACCAATTTTGTTTGCATAAAAGTTATTTTATTTCTAGAACCAAGCCTGGCACAGGTAAGTGAAATAAATACTTAGCAAAATCTTATGCAGTGTTTTACAATTGAATGCAAGTTTAAATGCAATTAGATGAAATACAGGTAAATTTAAATGTCGAAATTACTTTTCAGATTACTTTGTTACTTTTTCTACTCAGTGTGATATACCTAGATATCACACTGGGGCATTTCCGACAGAAAAAGGTAAGTGAAATCACTTTTGCACAGTTGTAGTTTCTGGCTTTCATACAAATCCACTCCACACTGAATACATTTTAAGGAAAAACAGTAAATGTGATCCTATGGAGAGAAATTAAGTTATCGGTTAACAGGCAAGTACTGTCTTTGGGGGTTGAGTTTCTGGGGTTAGAACCAGGGTTCCCCCAGGGTCGAGGAAACTCTCAAAGCACCCTCAGGGGCGCTAGGGCGGACGGGTGCAGAGTGCTGAGGCCCAATGTTATCCAATGGGGGATAGGGGGCCTCCGGATGGTGGCTGCTCACGAGCAGGCCAAAGGGTTGCGGGAGCAAAGCTCCTGGTGTTAGGATCAGGGAAAAGAGGATTCGGAGTTAGCAGCCAAACTACACCAACAGCAGCACAGGGGCGGCTGGGTGCAGGGGGCTGTTTTGGCATCGGGTTCCCAGTTGATTTAAATGGGGAATTCTCCCGTTTCAACAAAGACAGCAGGCTCGGGGACGAAACTTCTGGAGGTGACCACCGGTTGGAGAGGTAAGTTGGGATGCCTGGGGATGCTGGGACACAGTAGATTGGGCCACCCAAGGCCATGGGGCGTCTGGTGCAGGGGTGTCTTTCAGTGTCCGGTTTTCTTACCAACTCTGGTGGCGGTTGGGTTGGATCCTCCAGAAAGAGGCTGCAGGCTCCGCTTGGAGATTTGAGGCAGGTCAGAGATCACCAGATCTCAGGTCAGGATCGCAGGGGAGACCTCCTCGTGATGTTGGGCGACTAGAATTCGGGCCGTGAGCATCAGGTGCAGACTCTCGGATTTGGCCAGAGTCTGTGGGAAAGCAAACCCGGTGCTCACGAACGATCTTTACTGAGGAAGGCAGTGCATGTCCATGGGGTCTGAGGTTGCTGGCTGCAGGACACCAGGACTTCGCTTCTACAGGTTCGAGGTGGGGCCAGGCAGGTAGGGCTGGGGCCAAGTCAGTGGGTCCTTTTCTTCTTGGTCGGTTCTGGTCTGAGGCAAGGTTCATGGTTGCCCCCAATTACTAGATTAAGGGGTCACAGGTAGGTAAAGGTTGGGACCAATGGGTCCCTTCCTTGGGGTGGGTACACCCCTTATTATGCCACCCTCAAGTGGGAGCTGGGCATATGCCTAACTGGTTGGCTGGGTCCCCCAATCTGCAAGATGGCGGGGACAGAGTTGTGCTTCACCTCGCCTCTCCCACCTGAGGGGTGGGGTTGGCAAAGTTAGGCACACCTCCCTTCCTCACTTGGTTTCCCCTCCCCACCCCCCCCCCCCTGAATCTCCGGCACCAAAGTGGGGGTCAGAACCAGTGGGGGCCAGTTTCTGGAAGCAGCAAAAGGCCTAGGGAAGCTCACAAAGGCGGCAAGCCTTTGAAGCTTCCCCTTCGTGGACCTTGCCCATCCTGGGGGAGGAGGCTTGGCACCTCATCCCAGGATGTGCACTGTTTCAGACTCTTGTCGACTCTTCACTTTGTTCTGCACCAAAACACGCCTTTCAAGATGGCCAGGATGCTGCCAGTAAGTTATCGGGTTGGCCTGGATACAACAGTTGGCCTAAGGGGAGAGGAGTTGGCCTAACGGCTAGGGCGCTCGACCTCGGACCTGGGGAACTGGGTTCGTGTCTCGGTAATGATGCTGAACTTCCTGCGATTCTGGGCAAATCACTTAATCTCCCCATGCCTAGCAAAAAATGAATGTGTCCTCATGTAACGTAACTGGTGCTATGTAAAGCGCTCTGATACCTGATTGGATTCGGGTCAAGTTCGCGCTATGTAAAACTGCAAAAGAAAAACAGCCTGATAAAGCGGAGGGGTTGGTACTAGCGTGGGGGTCTGTCGCAACGCATGGATGAGATCCATGGAATTCTCTGGTAACGTTCTGGTGTCACTCATGGAGTTGCACTTTTATTGTGCTCACCTCTTTGTCATGAGGGACAACTCCACCCTCAAGGTTTTGCCTACAGACCGCATCAAGGGCTACAACTGCAGCAGGCACCCCAGTTCTGTAGGGGATCCAAAAGAATGCCAAGGCCCCGCAGGGACAGGGAACCTCCCAGTCCACAGAATGGCAGCAGCCTCCAAGCCGCTTTAGCTTACCATTACTGTCACAATGATATCCAGTGGAAGGCAGGATAAGACATTCGACAGGTGGTAAACAATTATATTAGACAGGTGGGTCCTGCCGACGGTCCAACAAGGCTATTCCTTGCCATTCCATTTTGGCACACAGCATCTTCAACCTCATAAGATAGCTTTTGAAGGCCCATTTGTCCATTCTACTCCAGGAAGTTTTTCGGACAAAGGCATAGATAAGCATCCAGTCTTGGAGTGCGGAACTGCTGTTTACACCTGCAATTTCCCTAGGCTGAAGATGGACAGAGGCCGCCTTCCCATTTTAGAACCTGGTCTTTGGATTGCCTTCGTACGGAAGGACAAATTTAAGATGTGCACACTGGCTCAGGTTCTATCTGTCCTGGATCTTAGAGAATCTATGGTGACACTGGACTTTCAGGATGCCCATTTTCATATCCCCGTCCAGCAGGCTCTCCACAATCAGTCATGAACCATCTCCAAACAACGGAACCTGCTTAGATCGCTGGGGTTCACGACCAATCTCTCACACTTGACAGCCACTGTTGATACGGTTTGTTTCTGGGCCTTCCCTCTAGATCAACAAGTCAGGACATTCGGACTATGATCCTGATACTTCAACTTCTGTCCTGACAAGAATGCAAAAGATCTGCAGTAGCGACTACTCAACTACAATTGGATCAATGGCAGAACCCTCTTCTCCCTATCCCACCAGAGCAGACTGTGGCTGATGCATCACGGGTGGGGAGGACATTGAGAGGTGGAGATCAGACGACTCTGGCAGAGACCCACCTCTACATCAACTTGCTGGAGTTGTGGGCCATTTACCAGGTGGAACTGGCTGTATTGTGGCAGCATTTCCCTGGTCCTACACCACCTGGAGAGATGTTTATTCACTGGGGAGAACAAACTGAGCAAATGGTTCCTCGATCACGAATGGCAGCTACACCTGGAAGTGGCACGCAGCCTTCCAAAAATGACTCGAGCTCTGTCACATCAGAACTCCCCAAAACTCATTATGGTTATAGTTGATCATTAGACTCCTGTAGGCCTTCAGCTTTTTCTCAAGCTTATACTTATTAACATAAAGAACGAAAAGGCCCAAGACATCCTAGTGGCTCCGAATTAGGCCAGGAAAATGTGGTACCCAGAACTTCCATGCAAGAGCATCTGTACCTTCGATCAGGTTGCCATTTTGGGAGGATCTTCTGTCACAGCAGCAAGGCAAGTTCTTACAATTGGGTCTGCTAAATCTACACCTCCATGCATGGCTATTGAGCAGTGTGAGTTGACTGCATTCTCTCGCCCTCTCAAAGTAGTGGATGTGAACATGGTGAGCAGGTGTCAGTCTACAAAATCTGTTTATACCCCAAGATGGGACAATAGTGTGGCTTGGTGTGGTACCCTTAACAAAGACCTCCTGCAGGCCAAACGGTTGGGTGTGTTACTGATTGTTTTGCCTTTGGCCCAGCAAGCTATTTTCAGATTGGAGACATGGAAAGTGCTTTTGAAACCTTTCTTACAGGTGAAAGAACTATTGGTTCCAGATGCATTTGTACTGGATCTTCCAAAGGTATTATAGGCATCAAAGGGCTAAGTAGTAAATAAGCTGCATCTTCACTTGCATCCATTTCACTGGAATATTGAGAACCTGTAGTATGGGCCGGAGGCGATCCAGACTATCGTGGTGAAGATAGCACAATTGAGGTTCTTGCTGACATTGAAGGAGAATAATTCAACTCTGAAAGGCCTTTTTCAACATAAAGGTGGCTATGACTGATCTGTGCTTTTTCAAAGTCGTAGATGGCAATGGTGACATCCACCGTGTGCTCACGGAGGTGAGCAGGATAACAGCTTTGTGATCTTCAACAGCAACGCAGATCTAGCAGTCGAGGTAGAATGCCCTGATGGAGTCTCTTCTACGTTGATATTTTGCCATCGATCCCCTCTCAACAGCAAACATGTGGACGCTGAAACTGCAGGTTTGGACGTCGATTATTGGTGTTTACAAAAACTGTGTGGATGTCTAGGTATTTTTTGCCTTAAGATCTTCCTCTGATCTTTTTCAGACATTATGGAACACTTCTAATTGACAGAAATGGTCTGATCTTTCCAGCCTCTTCCTTCTTCTGCTTTGTCTTTCATGCATTTCCTAAGACCTCTTAATCTGAAGCCTTCTGTCTTTCAGTAGCCTCTTACCTCCCCCCTCCAAATGGTCGCAGCATTTTATCTGATAATCGACAAGCATACAACATAGAATATTTGCATCTGATGCAGCAGTCTTCCTTCCACGCGTAGGATGGTTGGAAAGTAAAGAAGGCAGTCTAACAGAAAATAGGCAGGAAAAATGTGTTTACTCAACAGGAGAGGATTAGACAGTGAAATTAGTTTAAAAATATTCCTGACATCAGATACATCCTATAACCTCACAGGAGCGGACAACGGTAAAACATCCAGCTACACATCTTTCTGTAGAGGGAAGTTTTAACCAGTCACCAATTGTAATATTGTTTCTACAACTTATAGGTGTAGTCCGGGGCTGGTCGGAAAGCCAAACTTCTGTACAAAAAGGTTAGAACACTGGCTGCTTAAATAAGGAGGATGCGGACCCTTGATCCCTGCATTTTAGGGTGCCACCAAGAACTGGTCAGAAAACACAATCTGCTCAGGTGATCAATATATTCCTGTGTGTTATCTGATAACCGGTATCTCTACCCAACTAGTTACTGGTTCTTTCTAGCTGTACATGTATTTTATATCTGGAAATCTGCTTTCCGTGCAGATTACTAAACTGTCTTTTGCTCTCCCCCTGTACCCAAATGTATATGTATTTTACTATCAGTTCAGTTGATCTTTATTTCGATGGTTAAAAATAATCATAAAAATCCATATTGTATAAAAAACACAATTTTACATTTCTAATCTAGATTAACATAAAAACAACCACCAAAGAAGCTGGTACAATTCATATAATAGAGGTATAGTGTTACATACATAATGGCTTAATCTTTAGTGTTCCTTAATCTTACTACTACTTTTAAAAAACGTATTACTGAACATAAAGTGCGCATGTCATTTGCTCTTAAGAGGTACAATAATGCGGATTTAGCATGACGAAATTTTCCATCTCTTAAAATGTCAACCAAAAACATGCGCCGAGGGGTACGATAAAATGGACACAATAATACAAAATGAAGGGTGTCCTGCGGAGACTTATTGTCGCAGCCGCAGGCACCCTTCTGCTCAATAGTTACAGTAAAACCAGATGGGTAAGAAAATATTAGGTAACAAATTGAGCCTAAAACGACACATTAAAAACCTGTCGTGCTGGTTGTACATCAGAAATAAATAGGGTTCCATGCCCTCCATTTTTAACCAGGCAATGAGCCGCTATTGAACGTTTTAATGTTAATGCTTTAGTTGCTCTAACCGTTTCCAATTTTTCCAGCAGCAGTTTTTTAATTTGTAGTTTGCTGGTCATAGAAATTGTACACGGCTTGCTAAAAAGGGTATGCTGGTCTATGTCCTCTAGTGTTTTAACATATTTCAGCCATGGGATTTGCATCCCCTTATCCCTTTGCAAACAGTCCGTGACAATTTCTCTGCTTAGTTCCACACCAGGATTGGCCCAAATACTGAGCCAAGCCATAACCGGCCTAATCTTGTCCTGGTCTGTGATATATGGGATCCAGAGTTCTGAATGTGCAATTTCCGCTGGTATAGACTGTGGGATCTTCAGGATTCTGCGGAGAAATTTATCTTCCTATTGCTGTAAATGTTTAGCATCCCTAAAGCCCCACACCTCGGCTCCATACAATGCCTTTGCAGTACTTATTGAGCTATATAGGCTCATTATTTGTTCCGGGGACCAACGTCCCAACCTGTGAGCAAAATTTAATATTGCACCACTTGAGGAAACCAGTTTGGTACAGCGTTCCTCAATCAATGAATCAAACTCGATCTTGCCGTCAAATAAAAGGCCTAAATAGGGAAAGGTACTTAGTGCCCATTATGTGGGTCCCTATTTTAAACAGATTTTAGTGAGCTTTTTGCCTGCGACCATCGTAAATGATTTGCTCAAATTCACTGACAGGTCTAAATTGTCCATGAATTTTACAAATCCATTGATGAGCAACTGGAGACTTCGTGGGGTTCGTGCAAGCAGGACCGCGTCATCCGCGTACAGAAGTACCGGAATTTGACGCTTCCCTACTTTGGGGCAGTCTACAGTCCGAGCAGTAAGGCTTGTCTCTAGATCATTAATATATAATGAGAACAAAAAGGGAGCGAGAATACACCCCTGCCTTACTCCACTTGTACATGGGAATGAGTCAGTTCGCCCCCCCCTCCGTACTAAAGCGAACTCTAGCTGTAATATTCCAATGCAACTCTCTCAAAATGTTTATAAGGCCCGGGTCTATTCCCAAATTATTCATCATTGCCCACAATTTGTTCCTGTTCACATTATCAAAGGCCGCCGCCAGATCCATAAAACCCATATAAATGGGACCGTTGCTTGCTTTAGTGTACTTAGCAACCAGTAAGTATAGATTTAGACATTGGTCACTAGTCGATTTGCCCGCTCTGAACCCATACTGTGTGTCGGCTATTATGTGATGCTCTTCAGTCCAGGTCATAAGAAGATTCAAAACCACCCGCCCAAGTATTTTGGCTGATACATCAATCAGCGATTTCTCCAGTATTAGGGTGTCTTTCATAGATTCACATGCTTGAATATTCCCCGTCGTCGGAGTGGGAGTCCCACGGTAAATAAAATAGCAATATATATACATAAGTAATCACATAATTAGCGTTATATTGGTGTAAAAACACACATAGTGTACCTATAAGAGAAAACTCCATAGGAATACAATGGAGAGAGAGAGATAGACTACAAAGTCTTTTGTCATTATGTAAGTCCGAACTCCAGCCAATCAGGCGTCAGCCCCTCTCTAGAACCTTCTCCTCAGAGCTTCTCACCTCAGATTTTCTACCGCACGTCGTGTGACAGGGAGTCTCCCTGAGCTCTGCTCAGTTTTTGTCAGTGAGGATGTCTTCTAGTAAGAAATCTTTGTTTAGACCATGTTCTTCGTGTGGAAAGCTGCGTTTATTTTCTGAGGACCCACACAGTAAGTGTATTTACTGTTTATACCCAGACCATGAAGTGGCAAAATGTAAATTTTGTAGAACCTTTTCTACAAAAACTCTAAAGGACAGAGAAGGCCGCCTGTTATTATGGCTACAGAGACTGAAGGATAAGGATAACCCACTCTCTGATGTTGAAAGTCTCTTTTCTGGTCGTTCTCAACCAGCCTCTAAGCGCAGTAGTGTGCAGGAGTTACCATCTCCTTTCCTGAAGAAAAAGAAACTATCTTTGACTCTGACAGCTGCCACTTCTGCTGTCTCACCTACTGCTTTGTCGCCTAAGGGACACTGTTCTCAGGCTGCTGAGGCGTCTACTTCCCATTCCTCAGGGAAAAGATTGTCCGCCTAGTCGACGATACTCCCGACGACGAGATCTGCTGTTTCTACCTCGTCGACGGTGACTGACGACGACGTCAGCTGCTTCGTCGTCGAGCGTTCTGTCGACGTTATCCTCGTCGACGATTACCATCAGTTCTTCGAGGGCGGTGACTTCTATTTTGCCCATTACTTCAACGTCGACGAAAAAGGTAAAGGTTCCGTCGACGAAGATTGTGTCGTCGACGAAGACGTCGTCGAGCTCGTCGATGCCCACTCAGTCGACGAAGAAAAAGAAGATCCCGTCAACGACACTGTCGACGGTGGTTCCGTAGACGAAAGCCTTGTCGACGAAAACCTCGACGACGGCTCCGTCGGCAGCGGCCCCGTCGACGGTGGCTCCGTCGACGGTGGCCCCGTCGACGGCGGCTTCGTCGACGGCGGATCCGTCGACATCGATTTTGTTGCCACAGACTGTCGACGATAATTCCGTCGACCATCATTCCGTCGACGACGGCTCCGTCGACGAGGGCATCTCCAAAGGCGTCTGCAGAACATACCATGCAGCAGTCGACGGCAGGGACATTTGTAAGGGTACGAATAAGCAGCGTTGCGTCTACCCAGAAAACAAGAAGGGAACAACTACCTCAGCTAACTTCAGCGTCGGTTTCATCTTTAACTGGAGTTTCTTGGACACCATTACCTCCTACTGTGGGCCCGGATAGCCAGGAAGATAATATTCCTGTGGGAGATGCACAGCCTCCCTCACCATTATTCGCTACGGATTCTGATCAGGAGTCCGAGGGGTTACCGGAGTCTTTTGGAACGGCACAAAGTCCGTCCGACTTAGTTATTAAATGCCAGGATGTCAGCAGTGAGGATGAAGATCCGGTTTACATACACCAGGCCCCTCCGAAGCATAAAACGGCGACTCTTCCTTTGTCGCTCATTACTAATCTCCAACGCATGTTGGACGACTACAACCAACGGTTCCCTCTATCCCCTCAACGTTCAGAGGTTCCGTCAGCCCCGGTGATTCCGGCAATTATTCCACCGGTACCTATTGTAAATCCTGCTCCTCAGATGCCGCCTGTACCTCCAAGACAAGTTCCGGAAAGGTTGTTGCCTCACTATGAGCCTGTAGAGGAAGGCCCTCAGGACACAGAAGAGGGTGAAATCCCAGATGATGGGGATGTGGATGACAATGACGATGATATGGCGGAGTGGGACAATTACCAGGCACAAACACCATCCCCCTCACAGATAGTAACAGGGGATTCACCTCCAGTGGACATAGCCAATTTTCACCAACTGATGGAAAGGGCATCACACCGTTTTAAACTAACAACGGAGCGCAGGGAGGAAGATTGCTTCCTTTATGATTTCAAGAATCAACCTTACAAACAGACTCATGCTATTCCCATTGTTGAGTTTATTTGGGAAGAAGGCAAGAAATTAATGCAGACACCGAATACCTTGCCAGCACAGGTGCCTCGATTAGAAAAGAAATATAAGGCACCAATAGGAACCCCAGCATGCCTCACGGGTCAGGCTAAACCTGAGTCAGTCGTTACGCAGGCAGCGCAACGTAAGGCGAAAAATCCTGCATCTTCTATCACCTCACCTCCGGATCGTGACGGACGTCGGATGGATGCCATAGGGCGTAAATTCTCTTCTATGGCCTCTACTGTGGTTAGAGCAGCTAATGCCTTGGCCATCTTGGGACGATATGACAGACAAGTATGGGCTGATATTTCGGATGTGGTTCAGGAGTTGGCAGAGCCATCTAAGGTGGAGGCAATGAAGTTGCTCAAAGAGGGAGAAGCGGCATCGGCGGAAATCGATTGTGCAGTAGACATCGCCTGCATGGGATTCCGTCAGCTTGCCGGAGCGGCTGTTCTGCGTAGGCAAGGATGGTTAAGATAGACATCCTTTCGTCAGGAGGTACAGTCCATGATCCTTAACATGGCATATGACGGCGAGGCGTTATTTGGAAGCCACGTCGATGAAGCTCTACAGTCCATAAAGAAGGATACTGAGACAGCTAGATAGTTAGGAAACCTTCAATTTCAGAGGAGTAATTTTCGTGGTGCACGCGGACGCGGCACCTCCTCAAGTTTTCGAAGGGACAATAAACAATACAAACCTTACAATCAAGGATCCAACCGTTACTCTTATGGCCAGCAACAGCAAGCATCACGACAGCAAACCTCCAAGTCATATAGAGGAAAATCCTCATACAGAGGAACCGCGTCAAAGAGACAGTGACTCTTACCAGACGGACAAGGTTGGAGGTCGAATCTGTTCTTTTCCCAATGGTCCTCCATCTCAAGGGAACGTTGGGTTTTGGACATTGTAAAAAAGGGACACGCCTTAGAATTCACCAAATTCCCTCCTCCCACACCACCCTCCGGACCGCCACCAGCTCACATGAAAGAACTGTTGCATAAAGTTCGACTTTTAAGGCAAAAAGGAGCTATAGAATTGGTGCCAGTGTCTCAGAAGGGAAAAGGTTTTTATTCCCGGTTCTTTCTGATCACAAAGAAAAACAGAGAGGAGGCCCATCCTCGATCTAAGGGCACTAAACAAATATATAAAGAGCCAATCCTTCCGTATGATGACGCTAGTAGACATCTTGCGCTTACTCTTGCAGGAAGATTTTCTGGCGACGATAGATCTCCAGGATGCCTATTTTCATATCCCTATATTACAGCGGCATCGGAAGTTCCTGCGTTCGAGTGGGTCAACACGATTACCAATTCAAAGTGTTAACATGTGGCCTGCGCTCGGCCCCTCGAGTATTCACGAAGGTACTAGCTCCAGTAATAGCGTTTTTGCGACTCCAGGGAGTGCAAATATTTCCATACCTGGACGATTTTCTCCTGAAATCTCAGTCAAGCACTCACCTGCGACAACACACTCTTCTGTGCCAGAACGTGTTTCGCTCTTTAGGCCTGTCCGTAAATGCAGAAAAATCCAAACTTCATCCGTACCAACAAAGATTTTCTGGGAGCAACTCTGGAAACTGTGTCAGCAAAGGCGTTTCTCTCCCAGGAGCGTCTACAAAAGATGCTGCGACTGGTGTCTCTGATCAGATCAAAAGAGTCAGTGTCTGAGACTGTTAAAATCGTTTCTGGGAATGGCGTCATCATCCATTGCCTTGATCCCTCATTGCCGGCTGAGGACACGTCCTATCCAGGAAGCTCTGGATGCTCAGTGGCGTCAGGTAACGGGATCTTTCCACGACATGATGTGTCACAGATCAAATGAAGTCAGCACTCGCATGGTGGACAATTCCAGCCAACTTGACGGAAGGCACGTCCTTTCTGTCGCTGCCACCGGACAGGACACTCACGACAGACGCCTCATTGGAGGGATGGGGCGCACATTTGGAGGATCTCTCTGTGAAGGGAAGATGGTCAACACATCAAAGATCTTGGCACAACAAGTTGGAGCTGATGGTGATTTTTCTGGCTCTAAAATCATTTCTACCTTTGCTCCAAGGAGAGTCAGTGCTAATACAGACAGACAACACAACCTGTATGCACTATGTGAACAAACAGGGCGGAACAAAATCCCCAAGTCTCTCCAGGTTAGCTCAAAGAATTTGGGACTGGTCTCTCAGTCATCAGATCATGATTACGGCAGTACACCTGCCAGGAGTATCCAATGTCCTAGCGGATTCCCTGAGCAGGTCCTCCTCGTCGACCCACGAGTGGGAGTTACATCAACCCACTCTAGAGAGGATATTCCAACTATGGGGTCGTCCGCAACTCGATCTCTTTGCTACGCCGGAGAACCGGAAATGCCGAAATTACGCAAGCTGGCATCCCCACAAGGAATCACAAGGGAATGCCCTTTTGATAAACTGGTGCAATCTATTTGCGTACGCCTTTCCTCCAATACCCCTCATACCTCGGGTTCTTTGGAAGATGAGGAGACAACCTTGCCACCTGATCCTAATAGCCCCGCGCTGGCCACGGCAAGCGTGGTTCTCAGAACTGCTCCTGCTGTCCCAATGCCAACCAATCCTCCTGCAACATCGGACGGATCTGCTCACAATGAGCGAAGGGAGAATTTGTCATCCAAATCCCTCCTCACTGAGCTTATCGGCCTGGAACCTGAACACCATGAGTTCGCCCACCTAGACATCCCGCAGGATTGTAGGGATATTTTGGCCCAGGCAAGAGCACCCTCTACAATCAGGACGTACAAGTTCAAATGGAAAAGATTCACTGGTGTGCTGCTAACGGAGTCCATCCAATACATTCCACGGCAGAGCAATTGCTACCATTCTTCCTGCACCTAGCCAGTTCTGGACTGTCTCATGCAACCCTACGGGTTTTTCTAGCAGCTATTTCCCGTTTCCGGCAAGATGGATCAAATTCCCTTTGTTCCTCAAGAATAATCCGCCAATTCTTTAAAGGCTTATTCCGAAAATTTCCGCCAGTTCGGCGTCCTCCTCCTTTGTGGCACCTCAACGTTGTGTTAAAGCAATTGATGAGACCTCCGTTCGAGCCCATTCAGAAGGCCGACCTAAAATATCTCACTTGGAAAGTAGCCCTACTTCTGGCACTAACGTCTTCGCGTCGTGTCAGTGACATCCATGCTTTTACCATCAAACCTCCGTTCCTGCAGTTCAAACCGGATGCTGTAGTGTTACGCACCAATCCATCATTTCTACCCAAGGTGCCTACTGACTTTCATATTAATGAGCCAGTAATATTAAAGACCTTTTTTGCCAATCCTCAGACACCTGCAGAACAAAGATTACATTCTTTGGACGTGAAGCGGTGTCTAAAGTTCTACATCAGTAAGACAGCTTCGTTCCGGAAATCCGATCAACTTTTTATAGCATATGGACGCTGTCATAAAGGACGTCAGGTTACTAAACCAACGATTGCACGCTGGATCGCGGCAGCTATTGTCTTCTGTCACCAAAGGGCAAATAAGCCTCTGCAGTCTCCAGTGAGGGCACACTCCACTAGGGCAGTCTCATCATCTACTGCCTTATTTGCTGGAGTATCTTTGCAACACATCTGCAGAGCAGCTACGTGGTCGACCAGACACACGTTTACTAAGCACTACTGCTTGGCAACTTTAAGCGAGGAGGATGCTGCAGTGGGACAGGCAGTGCTGCGCAATCTTTTTAAGTAAGGTGAGCCTCTTCCTCCCACCTCCATATTGTTTCCATTTATATATTATGCATTTACAATGTTAGTTGTTCAATACTGTTTTTATGCATAAGAAGATTGATTATCTTTAGGTTTTGAATCTATTTTGGCATGGAAACAAGGGTGATTGTTACTGCTAGCTATTCTATATTCAAGCATGTGAATCTATGAAAGACACCCTAATACTGGAGAAGAACAATTGTTACTTACCTGTAAACAGGTGGTTCTCCAGTATTGGTGTCTTTCATAGATTCACATGCGACCCTCCCTCCTCCCTTCAGAGGCTCTCTTCTCCTCATGCACTCTACAGTCACTCTTGTGCTACGAAAATCTGAGGTGAGAAGCTCTGAGGAGAAGGTTCTAGAGAGGGGCTGACGCCTGATTGGCTGGAGTTCGGACTTACATAATGACAGAGATAGACTACAAAGTCTTTTGTCTCTCTCCATTGTATTCCTATGGAGTTCTCTCTTATAGGTACACTATGTGTGTTTTTACACCTATATAACGCTAATTATGTGATTACTTATGTATATATTTTGCTATATATATATATATATATATATATATATATATATATATATATATATATATATTTTGCTATTTTATTTACCGTGGGACTCCCACTCCGACGACGGGGAATATTCAAGCATGTGAATCTATGAAAGACACCAATACTGGAGAACCACCTGTTTACAGGTAAGTAACAATTGTTCATCTGTCTATAGCATTGAGGATTGTCCCTATTCCCTTTCTTAAAGATAGGGATAATTAATGCAGTGGACCAAGATCTCGGGAGTCCTGATTCAATAGCCGCATTTAACACCATCGTTAAAATTGGCGCCCACAGGTCGATGTTACTTCGATATAGATCTGGGGGAGTACCATCGGGCCCCGGAGCTTTGTTCGGTGTCAACCCTTGGATTGCCTTCCTGATCTCAGTTAGTGTGAAATCTATTTCCAACATCCTTATGCCATCCCAGTCCCCTTGTTTTGTATCTTTAGAATGGTTATAAAGACCCTCAAAATGAGTCACCCATTGCTGTGGGAGAATATTTGTACTAAGGACCGGAGCACTACTATCCTGGAAACCGGGCCGATTAATAATCCTCCAAAATTCTGTAAAATCCCTGTTTTCTGCTGCCTCTTATATCAGCCCAGACTTCTGCTTGTAGGGTAGCCTTTCTTTCTTTTATCTTAATTTTGTAAATTTGTCTATACTTGGCCACTTCAGTCTTATCCCTAGGGTTAGCTTTAAGGCTCGATTTTAGGTTTAATGCTCGGGAACAGTTGGTATCAAACCATCTTGGCTGTGTACCTAACTTTCTAGGTCCTTTTACTTCTAATAGTTTTTCGGCCAGTTTTGTCAAATCCCAGAAGGCCGCACCTAGGTTAACTCCCCCTCTATAAGAATCTAAACAATCTTCTACAGATTTTTTACCCTTTACAAGCAGTGTAGTATAAAATTCCTGGGCATTGATTTTCACCCACCTTAAACGCCTCCCCTGGTCTGTTGGCCGTAGGATAATATCCACTTGTTTGTTCATTTCCAAGTGGCCCTTATAGAGTAGTTCAATAACCAAGGGATTGTGGTCACTAAACGTACTCCATTTAGTACTGACCTCTGTTATCCAGTGTTTTGCGAAGGGGGATATCAGTATATAATCTATAATGGAGGAGCATCCTCTTCCTTTAAAAGTTGGCACAAGAGTGCCCTCTGGACCTGGGACTACCAAATCAATGGTGTGTGCTAATGTATGAGTACCAATTAAACTAGTTAATGTTGTGCCCTCAGTACTGTGCTCAAAGTGTGGCCCTTTCGTGACCGGGCAAAGATCCCAGTCTGCAAAGACTGGTAACAAATTTGGGCAGAGGTGACAATTTAAATCCCCCATTAGTAACACAATTGGTTCCCCCCCCCCCCCCCCCCCCCCTTTCCTTAGATCGACTTCTTGGTTCAGTCTGGCATCTAACTCCTGCAGAGCAGCATTCCTACCGTTTAAAGAGCCTGAGTTGTAAATATTAAATAGCTGTACCCTCAGCCCTTGTCCTTGGAATGTTACTGCTTTAAGGGTATGTGATGTCCAAGATGGCAATGTCCATCTTCCCTTAAGGTTAATATCCACATACAGTATTATCCCTCCCCTCGCCCTTCCTACCCTACTCTCCTGGGCTGGGACAAAGAAACATTTATAGCCCGCTAAATGATAGAGATCTGTCTTAACCGCCCAGGTCTCCTGTAGAGCTAATATATGAATGCCACGTAGTTGGTTCCTCCAATCTGCATTTTTAAAATTTCCAGCTAGGCCTGCTATGTTCCAGGAGGTTATATTCACCCTTCCATCCCCCCTTCCCCAGACGCCCTCACCACATTTAGACCCTGGGCATTTGGCCTGACTACATCCCTCCTCACTGTCATGGCCTCCTGTTTCTCTCCGTCCTCCTTTAACAGAGTAACTTCCAGCCCGTTCAGCTTATAACTTCCCAGAGATGCTAATTCACTCATATCGGTGGACATCCTTCTTTCCATCCCCTCCTGGTGTATATCTAATTTGGGTAGTCAATCATTTTCATCCAAAGACTGAAGGGGACTGAATCTATTTGTCCACTGTAGGCCACCCGGATTTAATAATGGCAGGCCACTGTATTCAGATTTCCTTGCCCTATATCCATCTACTCCTCTGTCCTTTCTTCCCTGAATGCGAGTTGGGGGGTAGGCGACACAATTTCTAGGATAAAAGTACCCTGACATAGATCATATAGTACTGGTTACATTCCTGTTATGATTACCCAATATATACTCCACTAGGTTAGGATTCCTAAAGTTTGCAATAGTGCAATCCCCTTCAATATCTTTCCATCTGCTTCCCAACCAGGATACTCTAACATGTATGATTTCTCCAGTTTCCTGCCCTTGTAGTGGCCTATGTATGTTCAACCAGTTGATAATCTTGTTTTTAAGTTCCGTGTACGACTCTGACCCATCCTTAGTTCAGGTACCCCAGCAAACACCACAACATAGGGACTTGCTTGAGGAGGTAAACTTACCCATGGAGAGGGGGGGGGGGGGGGGGGGGGGGGGGGGGAATGGGTTCAATCCATACGCACCTGTCCTGCCTGGTGATTACCATTCTGACTGTGAATGGCAAAATTCCCTGTCTGAGTAGGATTGGACTGCACCTGGCCTTTATGGGTGTCATAATTCCCACCTTTTTGGATACTTCTATCCACCGAATAAGCTGGAGCTTTAGGTAATGCATGGACTTGTACAATAGCACATGGCTCATTGCTTGCACAATTGTTAACAGGAATTGGCCGTGGTAAGGTAGTCACTAATGGTGTAGGATTTCCAATGAGATTGGAATTTGTACACTCCCTCATCTTAACCTGTTTTTGTAATTCATTAGCAATTTTATCTAATTTACTAACTACTGATTTTATTTGAGTAGTAATGAGTCTCAAGATGTTTTTGGAGGTCAGCAATTCTAGGATGCAGCCACCCTGGAGGAATTAAGGGACCTGGTACTTCTATTTCCACAACCTCATCATCTGTTGTGTGTCTCGCCACCCCCACTAGTTGGTTTCAGTTTTCTGGTATGTATATTCTTTGCGCCCCGTCTTAGTTCCATTTCTGGTTCTGAGTGTTCTTTTTTCAGCCCTATCGGGGAGTAGCCCGGTGTCTATTACTCGTTGGCCACAGGGGACAGCTTCAAGTGAAGCATCAAGACTGTCATTTTGTAAAGTTTCACAGAGGTTTATATCTGCAATTTGTATAGGTATGGTTTGTGTAGGTGTGTGGGCAGTATGTATGGGTATCATCGATAAGCGTCTGTGTGCGCTCAATCTCCCCATTGACAGCCCCAATAACCTTCCTCAGCATTAAATCTATTGCCGTTGGTGGTGCTGTATATCCTACTGGGGTATTGGTGTCAAACCATATCTGTGTGGAAATAAGTGGGGTACATGGTTTCCTCTTGGTAGAGCGCGTTTTTGGTTTAGTAGCCATAGTAAAATTGTTTTTTAACACTATTCCCTACCTCCTAGTATGCTCACAACGGGATGGATAGTTGATATTAGATAACCTAACTTTGTAGAACACAGGTTAGATCATTTACAGTCCCTTACAAGAGCAATCCATTGTCCACTATATATGAGTATTGTGCAATGTCCGCAATTCTCAATTAAAAAGTTGTGACTTAGTATTTTAAGCACATTTAATCTACAGTACCTGGAACATCCAAGGGGGGTGGCCCAGCCCAGCCTACTCCGGCCACAGAGGGCCCGCCCTTTGCCCGGGCATAGCCCAGCGCGACCCGCGCCGCGGGGGTTGGGCTTCTCTTTTATGCGCCTCCGGGCGCGGAACCAGCGTTGTCGGCGTTCCTGCCGCTAGGGAGCCTGGGAAAGGTAGTCCCCATCTCCTCTCCGAGGCCCGCGATGGATGGAACTGCGGCTGCGGGAGGCGGGAACATGCAGAAAGTTTCGTGGCAAAGGAGGCGAGTTTGTGACTGGAAGGTACTCTCCCGGAATGTTTGCGGATTGCTAAACTGTATTTTCCTCTACATCTGTATCCAATGTGTACTGAACTTTGATTGTGTTCACCCCTAGCGAAGAGATCAACTTATTACAGACTGCCCTACTTTGATCGGGTCTGTCATATGTTCTTTCTTTATCCAGTGTAGAATGTAAGGTTACACCTGCCAAGACCAGAGCATTAACCCACGAGGTCTTAAAAAGTATGACTACTCCAAAGACGGTAGGTATCCAGATGCATGGCTGTACCAATTCTCACTTGATCGCATGCATATGCACAGCTACCAGATTGCAGATAACCTTCAATCTGCAGTCAAGGCACTTCTACTTTCCAGGCTGGGCAATATGAACTATCTTGGCATGCTCCAAATAGTATGTGCTAAAGACAGATTGAAATGAGCAGCAGCAGGTTGGTGTTGAGGGTGAGTAAATGTGAATGCCTTACTCGAATACAGAGTTTCGTTCACTATATTTAGTCAATTTTTCTTAAAATTACATTAAGCCGTATATATCAGATCTAAACTGACCCTCTATTAGGAAAAGATGCTTGATAAGTAAAGGAGTCACTTTTGGATATTTCCTCCATGAAAATAGCATTACTAAGAAATTAACTTTCTAGAATTTGCCTCTGGCTAACCTTAATGTGGAGTAAAACAATTTGTGTTTGTGGACTGGTAGTCTGGCTTTGGGTTTTAGATCAGGCAGATTAAGGTTATCTAATGCATCGTAGAGGACTCCAGAATTGCTTCAGCATTTGGCCCATGCCTCAAAATACAAATATAAAAACACAAAATATGCCCAAGATAGGAGACATTTATTGTTCCCATGTCTGGTATAGTGCCCCAAGGAAGGAACCACACATCTACATTTTCTGCATCACGAAATGGCCGTAGGGAATGGGAGCATAATAAGGTGCTTCCTTTATTTGCCATCATTCCAAAAGTAAATTTCAGTCATAGGGACTAAGTACTCTGGTCATCTTTCAACTCTTCCTTTTGCCAAAACATTAAGGAAATGACTTAAAGGCCACACTCCTTCAGAAGTAATTAAGATTAAAATACCAAAGCAAAAATACACCACATGAGGAAGACCGATTATGGAATCAGTCTGGTTACACCAGAGAAAATATGGGATCACAATACTCAAAATATATCGGATTTCTCCTGATTGTTCTCATGCATCCTCTAACCTACTCCGACAGCATATAGTTGGACATTAATAATTCATGTTTCATTTGACTGTGCCATCTATGTGCTTGAGAATTGACTGGAGTCAAAATTCGGCACTTGAGCCACCAGAGTTTAATCCTACTGATTATTATACTGGAAAGCGTTTTTTGGCAGAGGCCAAGCACTGTGCATTGACGAGTAAAACAATCTTTCACAAAAATCCTCAAAAGCAAAGACCTTTAAAGAGACTGGTGTCCAGTCTTGTCAGGAGCACAAAGTCAAATAGGAGGAGCCATGTGTACTTGTCCTTGCGCCATCTACAATAATGATCAAATCGAACCAGGGTGTCCACCCGATAAAACCATCCTTGAATGGAGATTATACCCCCACAAGACATGACTTTCCGCCCAAGCACACTTCAATTATTCAAAACGTGAAGTATGATAAATTAACAATCAAAAAGTAACCTGTAGCAATCATTTAAAGAATGAACACAGCTGTGAAGAAAAAAACAAATCATATATTGCTATGAAAGCAGCAACTTTGTGGTGTTCTAAAGGGGACAATACTGATCTGGACCATAAACTGCTACATGAGGCCAATATACTTCCTAATACACTTTTGAGTGGGCTAAGCGACAGGCCACAGAAAGCAAGTTATGGTTTCAGTGCAAATGAGAACACAAAAATGAACAGAACTGTTACAAATGGTAGATTAAAGCAGGAACAGAAACCAAGAAAAAAAAAGGTGAACCTACAAAATGATGGTTATTGTACAAGGGGAGGGAGCGAAACTATATACAGTAATATACAAGGTACACCTTGCCATGTAGCAACAAGCAGTTTCAAAATATTTCCCTGGAATAACCCACAAAGAGCATGGTCATTGTGGTAATATCTATTAAAAACAAACATTTACTTGAGCTTATGAAATAAACTTTTAAAAAATATCAGAAATATTAGTTTATCCTGCAAATAGATGCCCGGTACACCAAGAAAACCACAACATGATTTAACAATTATCTCACAATAATTTATCTAATCAGTGCAGCAATCAATAGTAAGACTGTTGACTGATTGCAGTAATCTAAAACGCAGCTAATTGACACGTTTACGGAGTAAAGTCATAATCAAGCTCTCGGAACTGTACAAGCTAAATAGGTCATTCAAATGGGTGACTATGACTGCACTTAACTACAGTTATCAAGAAAATTATTCATCAACTGAAAATTGGCATATTAAAGGCATCAGAAAGTTGATAGCGGACACCAAAGCAGGTACTTTAAAGAGTAAGTTTGATGAACCTTGCCATACTAGTAATACAAAATATTGCGCTGACTGCAACCACTTCATAAAGACAAATCTGCATCGCAAGTTCAAACTTGTATTTAGTAGAGCACCAAAAAGTTTCTTGCCTGTAGTAACTAATAGACATCAATGTATCCTCCCCACATTTATATACTTCACAGTTCTCCAACCCACAGAGAAAACATTGGAAGGCACCACGTACAGAATTTTATATTTTCATTTTAAACATCTGTAAGCAGTCTGCATACCATAATGGTGCGCCTATTGAGATGGCTTCTGCACTTGCGAGCGAGAGGTCCACAATGGAATGCAACAAGATCTCAGAATGCAGCACAACACTATTGAACAAGTTACTTACCTTTGGTAACACCTTTCTGGTAGAGGCTTACCACAGATTCCTCCGAACCTTTATGTTTGGAGACTTTCAGCTCCGAAGTCTTTGACAAAGGTCTAGTCTTCGGTCCCAGTGGTGGGGTGACCGGTAGATTATTCGACTTACGTTTCGGTGCCAGTTCGGCTCCAGAATGGGGCCGGCCCGAGCCGGAAGGCTGTTTCTTAGCCAGGCTGGAGGGCGGGCATCAGAAACTTTGTCGGTGCCGACCTGAGCCCGGAAGCGAAGGGGGTACCAGAGCCTATGTTTTATGTTGACTGGGCACAGGGGCATCAGTACTCACTGTACACTGACCCGGAGTGATGTGTTCTTCCATGTTGGACACAGACCTGTTATTCCTCGGCTCCTTCAACTGGATGTTGGATATTGGGATCTTCGCTGAAGATATGCAGTACGGAGCCGTTGCATCTCGTGGCGTCGAGCCCGACGATCACGAATTGTCTGTCAATTCGAACGATCGACACGCGTCGCAGTCCTTTTCGTTGTGTTCCGGGGATAAGCCGAGGTTGCAGACCTCATGCAAATCGGTGCGTGGAAACTTAGCACGATACCCGGGACATAGTTTAAATGGAGTCCGTCCCATAGACTACTAGTACGGTCGGCATGGGTAGGCCCAATGCCGGTCTCGAGCCTCTCGATCAAAGGTTCTCAGTTGAAACGATGCGTCGAAAGGGGAACCGGGATCAATGAAAATACAGTCGAGGGTACAGGATTGCGTGTCGAAAGTTCGAAAACCATACCGGAAGGCAGCAATACACATTCGAACCCGATGGCGGGAAAAAAAAACTAAGGATGGAGTTGATGCCCATGAGCACTATCACCGAAAGGAGGAGTCACCTACCCAGTGACTGGAAAGACTTCTTTGAAGAAAAACAAAGTGCAAACATCCCGATCCAACACTAGATAGCGATCAATGCTAGAGTATATGATCTACAGCTCATATGCCTCGAACACAATGTAACCATAACCCCACTTAGCTGCTAAGTGAATTTAGTCACATAGGATAACATTGGTAATTTGGTTAGAAAAAGTTTAAGTGTCAACTTTTAAAATCGCAAAATATTGCTTAAAACTCACAACAGTAACTAAAACGTATTTACTCACTTGTATCCAAGAACTGTCCCAGGACTGAATCCAGGATCCAGTCCTGGAGTTAGAAAAGTAATCCTGAAAGTAATCAATTGCATACAACTTAAAATTCCCATTGAGCTCAATGTATTATTGTGTTAGAGGTTGTTGCAGTAGGCAACACAATTTCAAACTATTGCATTCAAAAGTCAATTGCCTTTTGGCAAACTATTTAACTAAAGCATCTCATGCGGAGAAAGTATATTTTGATACCTATTGTTGGTTCTAAAATAAAACTATACATTTTTATACACAAACCATTGGCCTAGAGTTCAGTTATTGAGTGTGTGAGACTATTTTCTGACTGAGTGTGTACAACAAATGCTTTACACTGTCCTCTAATACTGCCTTACTGCTCGACCAAGCTACCACTTTTGAGTAAGGTTATATCCAACTTTAGCCTCTGCCAAACCTCTGGGGGCTGTGGACTCTGTACACACTGTACCTATTTGGGAAAAGTATATACAGAGCCACTTTCCTACATACCTTCACACACACTGCCATTGCAGGCTGCGAGTTTTGGTGCAGAACAAAGTGAAGAGTCGACATGGAACACATCCCTGTGTGCCATGCCTACAACCCACTGCCACCCCTCTAGCTGGGTGCACTATACCAGTGGTGAGGGGACAGGTTCATGAGCACCATACCCCTAAAGTCAATTCTTAGACTTTGTAAGTGCAGTAATGCCATTAAGAGTATATGGTGCTGGGAGTTTGTCATCATGAACTCCACAGCACCATAATGGCTTTACTGAAAACTGGGAAGTTTGGTATCGAACATCTCTGCACATTAAACCCACACGGATGCCAGTGTGGATTTAATGAAGAATGCACTCAAAGGGCATCTTAGAGATTGTGAGAAAGTGGCTCTGTATATACTGTTCCCTAATAGGTACAGGGTGTACAGAGTCCACAGTCCCCCAGAGGCTGATAGAGGTCAAAGTTAGGTATGACCTTACTCTCAAAAGTGGTAGCTTGGTCGAGCAGTAAGGCAGTACCAGAGGACAGTGTAAAGCATTTATTGTACACACTCAGTCAGCAAATGGTTTCACACACTCAATAACTGAACTCTAGGCCAATGATTTGTATATATAAAATATATGCTTGTTTTATTTTTAGAACCACAAGGGGGTAAAAATATACTTTCTCAGAATGAGAGGTTGAATATAAATACTTTTGTTTCAAGCAATAAATTTGTGTAAACAGTCACAGTTGGTTGCAATAAACAATCCTATTTCCTAAACATAACAATGCATTGAGCTCAATGGTAAATTCAGGTTATTTGTAATAAATTACTTTTCAGATTACTTTTGGAATTCCAGGTCTGGATCCTAGAACCAGCCTGGGGTCAGTATTCAGAATCAAGTGAAGAAAGTCGACTTAATAACTAATGATTTTTAGATAATATTTAGCTACTTCAAAAGTTAGCACTTAGAAAATATTTCACAGAAAACATTCAATGGATCTCTATGGCAAGAAATTCAAATTGCAGGTAGAGTACTTTATCGTTACTTTAGTAATCCAGGACTGGGTGCCTAGACCCAGGACTGGGGTCCTTATCAAAAGCAGGTAAGTAATTTCGTTTGCAGAAATGGTACGATTTTAAAAGAATATTTCAAATTTGCAAAAGTAGACACTTAGAAGAAATTTCACAGAAAAGCAGACAATGGTTTCCTATGGGAGAAAAATGAGTTAGAAGTAAATATAGTTGTGAACACTTTTCAGAGTCAGGGCTGGGCACCAAGATCCAGCACTGGGAACTCACCTAGGAGCAGGTGAGTAAATTCGTTTTTGTCACTTGGCTGATTTTTGGTGAATTTTTGCAGTTTTGAAAAGTTCACACTTAGAAGATTTTTGAAGAAAAAGCCAGTCAATGTTACCCTATGAGGAAAATGAAGTTAGCGGTTTAAGGGTAAGTACTCGACTGGTAGTGTTGAAATTCCGGGCATGGACTCAGGGGTCCCCCAGTGTCAGGTAGGTACAGTTGGTTCACCCTCAGCGGTTTCAGGACGGCCGGGTGCAGAGAGAGTTGGGCCCAATGTTATCCTATGAGGGATAGGGGGGCCTTGGTTGGTGGCTGCTGTCTGGCAAGCCACGCGGCTGTGGGAGCTGGGCTCCTGGTCACTTACTCAGGGCAAGTGGGGAAGTAGGTTAGAGTAGAGAGGGCACTGCCAGGGCCACTCGGGCGGCTGGGTGCAGGGTGCTTTTGAGCCTTAAGGCGCTCAATGGAAATCAATGGGAATGTTCCGGTTTGGAAAGAGGCTGCAGGCTCGGGGACGAGGATGTTTCAGGTGCCACCACCACTTCGAGAGGTAAGTTGGGTAGTTGTAGGTTAGGTGGGTACCCCAGGATTGGGCACAGGGGGTCGCAGGGCGCCGGGTGCAGGGGTGCCTTTTGACGTCGGGAATCTTACCCTCTGGTTGATCGCGGCTGGGGTGGCACTTGGTTCTGAGGCTGCAGGCTTCTTCCGGGATGTCGAGGGGGGTCCTTGGGTGCCGGACTCTGGGTCACAGTCGCCGTGGGGTCGTCCTCTGGGTCTTTGTCCACTCCGGCACTGGCCAGGCTTGGCTGGTGCAGAGTGTGTTGGGTCCGCGGTCCCGGGCTGGTGCCAGGGATAGCAAGTAGGTTTCTTGAGTAGAGCCTCTACTCGTGGGAGTCCCAGGGGCTTAGAGCTAAAAGGTAGCCAGGTCCTCCGGGGTTGGTGAGGTTGCTGGCCACGTGGGATGCCGCGCTGGTGCAGGTTCGAGAGTCGACAGGCCGGTAGGGCTGGGGCCAAAGCAGTTGGTGTCTTCTTCTCTTTTTAGCAGCTGCAGGGCAGGTCTTTGTTCTTCTTGCTCTTCTTGTCGTTTTTCTATCTGGAATCTGAGGAAGGAAGGTTCAGGTGGCCCCTAAATACTAGATTTAGGGGCGTTACAGGTAGGTGAAGGCCAGGGACCAATGGGTCCTTGTCCTGGGGTGGGTACACCCCCTATCCTGCCTCTCTCCTGTGGGCCTAATCCTGATAGGGTAGGGCCTCCCATCTTCAAGATGGCGAGAGCCCGGAGATGTGCTTCACCTCGCCTCCCCCACCTGAGGGGTGGGGTGGGCAGGCTGGCACATCCCCTGTCCTTGTATGGGGTTTCCGGCCAAGCTTCCCGCCAGAGTGGGGGGTTGCAGTGGCCTGGGGAAACTCCAACTGGCGGCATGCCTTTGAAGCTTCCCTTTGCTCATCCTGGGGGAGGAGATTTCTCACCTCACCCAGGATGTGCATTGTTGCAGGCCCGGGAGAGCAGGGGCTCTCCCACCCAGGGGTCCAGCAACATGTCTGCTGTGTGGCAGCCTGGGCAGCCTCAGAGCAGACGTGGATTGCAAGTTAGCTGTAAGGGGGCATCTTCTAAGATGCCCTCTGGGGTGCTTAGTACATTAAATCCTACACTGGCATCAGTGTGGGTTCAATGTGCTGAGAAGTTTGATACCAAACTTCCCAGGCTTCAGTGTTGCCAATATGGTGCTGTGGAGCTCGTGTTTGACAAGCTCTCAGCACCATGTATTCTTAAATGACAGCACTGCACTTACAGTGCCCAGGAATGGACCCGGGTACTGTAGGGGCACAGGGCTCCTGCTCCTGTGCCCACACCATAGGCGTAATGCACCCAGCTAGAGGGGTGGCTGACATATGCCTTGGCAGTGTAGGTGATGGGCATGGTACACAGTGATGTGTGCCATGTCGACTCTTTGTTTTGTCCTGCACCCAGACACTCAGCCTGCAAGGGCAGTGTGTGTGTGTAAGGGTACAGGGCCTCTGAGGGTGGCACAATGAGTGCTGCAGCCCTTAGAGGCCTTCCCTGGTCACAAGGCCCTGGGTACCTAGGGTACCATTTACTAGGGGCTGACATGTGGCTAGGGTTTGCCAATTTGGAGTTTGTGTGGTTTAAGGAAGGAACATAGGCCCTGGGCACCTGATTGGCAGGAACCCAGGGTACACTCAATCGAAGTACATTCAGCAATTTAGCAAAAAGTGGGGGCATACCATGCAGGAAAGACGGCACTTTCTCACAGAGATGCCCCCTGAAAAACGACCAGCCTCTGGTGGGTTCCCTGACTGGTACACACTAGCCTGCCACAATCTTTCTGGACCCCTGGGGTGGGAGCCTTTGCTCCCAGAGCCCAGAAACAAAGCCTTTCCTGGGCAGAGCTGTTCACACCTCCACAGGCCAGGAAGAGCCCTCTGCGGCAAAACATGGGGGGTTTACTGCAACAGAAACCCATCTTCCTGCACATGCTCTGTGTGTGCAGGACAGTGTTTAAAAAAATAAATGGTCCTCAATAGGGTGTTTGTCGACAGGGACCTGGTTATATGCCGCTGCCCTAGCAATGAGGTCTTGATTAGGTGAAGCAGCATTGGGGGTGTTAGTTTGGCTGGGTAGAGATGTGGGGCAGTTTCACCAGAGGGATCAATATCATAATTATCTCAAGGATCTGTGGGCTGTAGCTAGTAATCATTCCCCTTCCCCATGCTTGTCAGTTGATCTGCAGATATCCCTGGGGTGTAATGTCCCCTGGGCCATTATGTAAATGATGTGGTGGAGGAGGTGGCTGAGGTCATGGAGAAAGGACTGGTTGCTGTGTCCTATTTCTTTATAGTAGGCACTGGCAAATCTTCAAAATAGAGCTGGCGCTTAGATGGTTGGGGTGCTGGCTGCACAGCCATAGTGAAAATACGGCCAGTCCAAGGCTGTATATGGATTTCTTTTGCTTTGTGCCAAGCCGCTCCTGCATAGGTTGGAGGACTGGTTCTGAAGGCAAGTTCGATGCCATAGATTTTGTGCCAAAACAAATTTCACTTTGGGCACCGAAGTGATCGGAGCAGAAGCTGTGGAGGCCGGGGTGCTCGGAGCCCAGGAGCCAGCTGATCCGCTTGGCACAGAGTCTGGTCAGCACTTTGCAGAAAACAGTGGTTTTTGGCTTTGCTTTCAGTGCAAAGCCCGCAGGTCGGGCGTCCGCAGCAGATGGTCGGTGTCTACCATGGCCTGTTGGCAGTGGTGGCCCGGGAGCTGTAAATTCAGTCAAAACAGAGTCTTTTGGCCGGTTGAACAGGGGCATGGGTTCTCACCGTACGCTTTCCTGGGGAAGGTCCTGAATCTGGAGACCGAACGAGGGTGGAGTGAGTCCTGGATGGAAAAGGCCTTTTCCTCAGCTGCAGAGGCCTCATGGAGCTCTTCCTCTTCACCTCGACATCTTGTTGCCGAAAGAGATCAGGTGTTTCTTCTTTGTCCCTGCGCACCATCTTTGCAACGCACCCGATGGTCCCGCAAAGTCTTTCGATTGAAAGGATCAACAGGCCTCACTGTGTGCCTCCGGATGATGCAATAGTCATTCGTGATCTGCACTGAATTGATGGCTCAGTTGTCGGACCTGGCATAAAGGGATCCCACCAAGAGCTGCACAACCACAAATTTGTTCTGGTGCTCAAGCCAAGTCTGGAGGCGAAGAGCCTCCAGGCACACTGTCAATGACCCTCTCCTTGCTCACTTTGCCACTGGATTCAAGCAAGCCTGGCTGAAGATGGCTGAAATGCCAGAAACCGGTCCTACGAAGCTTGTTTCCGATCCAGGGAAGGCATGGCTTGGCAGTTCGGGCTGGACTGTTCCCATGAGGCACAGGCTCAGACTGATTTGCATATGGCCATGTCTGAACTGGGGTGGCAGAGTGGGCTAAAGAACGGTGATGGATCTAACCCAGATCTGTTGACTGGGTGTGAGTGTTTGATTGGTTCTGATGCTCCGTCCATCACCACCCCCTTTTGTACCGCTATCTCTGGTGTAGGCATCCTCTGTCCAACACAGCCTGCAATTCTTGACAGAGCAAGGAGAGGGGGCCCTCTGTCAGCCGTTCTGGGGATGGTGGCAAGAGGAGGAGTTTCCACAAATGGAAGAGCATCATGCTCCTGCACAATTTTGGGCATCCACTTGTAGGAGGGTATGTTGCACGATTCGGGCAGGTGGTGCCAGATCTTGCAGCCAACAGATGAGTATACTACATGGAGGGTTCACTAAAGCAGCCTGGAGGCTGCAACAGCCGGAGGAGTAAGGGACTGGACAGCGTACTGGGTAGGATTCATGTATCCTTTCTGGGCTCCTTAACACCAGCTCAAAAAAAGGCTGGGTAAGTGTGAGAAAGTGCCATCTTTCTTGCATGGTATGCCCCCACTTTTTGCTAAATTGCTGAATGTATTTCGATTGAGTGTACCCTGGGTTCCTGCCCATCAGGTGCCCAGGGCCTATGTTCCTTCCTTAAACCACACAAACTCCAAATTGGCAAACCCTAGCCACATGTCAGCCCCTAGTAAATGGTACCCTAGGTACCCAGGGCCTTGTGACCAGGGAAGGCCTCTAAGGGCTGCAGCACTCATTGTGCCACCCTCAGAGGCCCTGTACCCTTACACACACACACACTGCCCTTGCAGGCTGAGTGTCTGGGTACAAGACAAAACAGTCGACATGGCACACATCCCTGTGTGCCATGCCCATCACCTACACTGCCATGGCATACATCAGTCACCCCTCTAGCTGGGTGCCTTATGCCAATGGTGTGGGCGCAGCAGCCCTGTGCCCAGGTCAATTCCTGAGCACTGTAGGTGCAGTGCTGCCATTTAAGAGTACATGGTGCTGAGAGCTAGTCAAACACGAGCGCCAGAGCACCATGATGGCAACACTAAAGACTGGGAAGTTTGGTATCAAACTTCAGCACATTAAACCCACACTGATGCCAGTGTGGGATGTAATGAATATGCTACTTACCAGTATGCATCTGTTCTTGGCATGTAGGGCTGCTGACATTCATATCTGTGCATAGATCGCCGCCTAGTGTTGGGTCCGGATGTTTGCACGTTGTTGTCCTGGAAGAGTCTTCGAAGTATCCTTGGATAGGTGACTCCTCCCCTGGACTACAGTGCGCATGGGCATCCTCTCCATCCTCAGATTGTTTTTCGCCATTGTGGCAGTGATGGAGTGTGAGAAAGTGGCTCTGTATATACTGTTCCCTAATAGGTACAGGGTGTACAGAGTCCACAGTCCCCCAGAGGCTGATAGAGGTCAAAGTTAGGTATGACCTTACTCTCAAAAGTGGTAGCTTGGTCGAGCAGTAAGGCAGTACCAGAGGACAGTGTAAAGCATTTATTGTACACACTCAGTCAGCAAATGGTTTCACACACTCAATAACTGAACTCTAGGCCAATGATTTGTATATATAAAATATATGCTTGTTTTATTTTTAGAACCACAAGGGGGTAAAAGTATACTTTCTCAGAATGAGAGGTTGAATATAAATACTTTTGTTTCAAGCAATAAATTTGTGTAAACAGTCACAGTTGGTTGCAATAAACAATCCTATTTCCTAAACATAACAATGCATTGAGCTCAATGGTAAGTTCAGGTTATTTGTAATAAATTACTTTTCAGATTACTTTTGGAATTCCAGGTCTGGATCCTAGAACCAGCCTGGGGTCAGTATTCAGAATCAAGTGAAGAAAGTCGACTTAATAACTGTAATGATTTTTAGATAATATTTAGCTATTTCAAAAGTTAGCACTTAGAAAATATTTCACAGAAAACATTCAATGGATCTCTATGGCAAGAAATTCAAATTGCAGGTAGAGTACTTTATCGTTACTTTAGTAATCCAGGACTGGGTGCCTAGACCCAGGACTGGGGTCCTTATCAAAAGCAGGTAAGTAATTTCGTTTGCAGAAATGGTACGATTTTAAAAGAATATTTCAAATTTGCAAAAGTAGACACTTAGAAGAAATTTCACAGAAAAGCAGGCAATGGTTTCCTATGGGAGAAAAATGAGTTAGAAGTAAGTATAGTTGTGAACACTTTTCAGAGTCAGGGCTGGGCACCAAGATCCAGCACTGGGAGCTCACCTAGGAGCAGGTGAGTAAATTCGTTTTTGTCACTTGGCTGATTTTTGGTGAATTTTTGCAGTTTTGAAAAGTTCACACTTAGAAGATTTTTGAAGAAAAAGCCAGTCAATGTTACCCTATGAGGAAAATGAAGTTAGCGGTTTAAGGGTAAGTGCTCGACTGGTAGTGTTGAAATTCCGGGCATGGACTCAGGGGTCCCCCAGTGTCAGGTAGGTACAGTTGGTTCACCCTCAGCGGTTTCAGGACGGCCGGGTGCAGAGAGAGTTGGGCCCAATGTTATCCTATGAGGGATAGGGGGGCCTTGGTTGGTGGCTGCTGTCTGGCAAGCCACGCGGCTGTGGGAGCTGGGCTCCTGGTCACTTACTCAGGGCAAGTGGGGAAGTAGGTTAGAGTAGAGAGGGCACTGCCAGGGCCACTCGGGCGGCTGGGTGCAGGGTGCTTTTGAGCCTTAGGGCGCTCAATGGAAATCAATGGGAATGTTCCGGTTTGGAAAGAGGCTGCAGGCTCGGGGACGAGGAGGTTTCAGGTGCCACCACCACTTCGAGAGGTAAGTTGGGTAGTTGTAGGTTAGGTGGGTACCCCAGGATTGGGCACAGGGGGTCGCAGGGCGCCGGGTGCAGGGGTGCCTTTTGACGTCGGGAATCTTACCCTCTGGTTGATCGCGGCTGGGGTGGCACTTGGTTCTGAGGCTGCAGGCTTCTTCCGGGATGTCGAGGGGGGTCCTTGGGTGCCGGACTCTGGGTCACAGTCGCCGTGGGGTCGTCCTCTGGGTCTTTGTCCACTCCGGCACTGGCCAGGCTTGGCTGGTGCAGAGTGTGTTGGGTCCGCGGTCCCGGGCTGGTGCCAGGGATAGCAAGTAGGTTTCTTGAGTAGAGCCTCTACTCGTGGGAGTCCCAGGGGCTTAGAGCTAAAAGGTAGCCAGGTCCTCCGGGGTTGGTGAGGTTGCTGGCCACGTGGGAGGCCGCGCTGGTGCAGGTTCGAGAGTCGACAGGCCGGTAGGGCTGGGGCCAAAGCAGTTGGTGTCTTCTTCTCTTTTTAGCAGCTGCAGGGCAGGTCTTTGTTCTTCTTGCTCTTCTTGTCGTTTTTCTATCTGGAATCTGAGGAAGGAAGGTTCAGGGGGCCCCTAAATACTAGATTTAGGGGCGTTACAGGTAGGTGAAGGCCAGGGACCAATGGGTCCTTGTCCTGGGGTGGGTACACCCCCTATCCTGCCTCTCTCCTGTGGGAGGGGGGCAGTAGCCTAATCCTGATAGGGTAGGGCCTCCCATCTTCAAGATGGCGAGAGCCCGGAGATGTGCTTCACCTCGCCTCCCCCACCTGAGGGGTGGGGTGGGCAGGCTGGCACATCCCCTGTCCTTGTATGGGGTTTCCGGCCAAGCTTCCCGCCAGAGTGGGGGGTTGCAGTGGCCTGGGGAAACTCCAACTGGCGGCATGCCTTTGAAGCTTCCCTTTGCTCATCCTGGGGGAGGAGATTTCTCACCTCACCCAGGATGTGCATTGTTGCAGGCCCGGGAGAGCAGGGGCTCTCCCACCCAGGGGTCCAGCAACGTGTCTGCTGTGTGGCAGCCTGGGCAGCCTCAGAGCAGACGTGGATTGCAAGTTAGCTGTAAGGGGGCATCTTCTAAGATGCCCTCTGGGGTGCTTAGTACATTAAATCCTACACTGGCATCAGTGTGGGTTCAATGTGCTGAGAAGTTTGATACCAAACTTCCCAGGCTTCAGTGTTGCCAATATGGTGCTGTGGAGCTCGTGTTTGACAAGCTCTCAGCACCATGTATTCTTAAATGACAGCACTGCACTTACAGTGCCCAGGAATGGACCCGGGTACTGTAGGGGCACAGGGCTCCTGCTCCTGTGCCCACACCATAGGCGTAATGCACCCAGCTAGAGGGGTGGCTGACATATGCCTTGGCAGTGTAGGTGATGGGCATGGTACACAGTGATGTGTGCCATGTCGACTCTTTGTTTGGTCCTGCACCCAGACACTCAGCCTGCAAGGGCAGTGTGTGTGTGTAAGGGTACAGGGCCTCTGAGGGTGGCACAATGAGTGCTGCAGCCCTTAGAGGCCTTCCCTGGTCACAAGGCCCTGGGTACCTAGGGTACCATTTACTAGGGGCTGACATGTGGCTAGGGTTTGCCAATTTGGAGTTTGTGTGGTTTAAGGAAGGAACATAGGCCCTGGGCACCTGATTGGCAGGAACCCAGGGTACACTCAATCGAAGTACATTCAGCAATTTAGCAAAAAGTGGGGGCATACCATGCAAGAAAGATGGCACTTTCTCACACAACCCCCCCCCAAACGAAAGGTGATGAGACTAACCTTGTCCTATGGAGTCTTCATTGTCTAAGTGGAAGAACCTGGAAAGTCCATCTGCATTGGCATGGGCAGTCCCTGGTCTGTGTTCCACTTCAAAGTCCATTCCCTGTAGGGAGATGGACCACCTCAGTAGTTTTGGATTTTCCCCTTTCATCTGCATTAGCCATCTGAGAGGTCTGTGGTCAGTTTGAACTAGGAAGTGAGTGCCAAACAAGTATGGCCTCAGCTTCTTCAGGGACCAAACCACAGCAAAGGCCTCCCTCTCAATGGCACTCCAACGCTGCTCTCTAGGGAGTAGTCTTCTGCTTATAAAAGCAACAGGTTGGTCTTGGCCTTCATCATTGGTCTGGGATAGGACCGCTCCTATCCCTAGCTCAGAGGCATCAGTCTGCACTATGAACTGCTTGGCATAATCTGGAGCTTTTAGAATTGGTGCTGAGCACATTGCTTCTTTTAGGGTGTCAAAAGCCTTTTGACAACTAACTGTCCAGTTAACTTTCTTGGGCATTTTCTTGGAGGTGAGTTCTGTGAGGGGGGTCACAATGGACCCATACCCCTTCACAAACCTCCTGTAGTACCCAGTCAAGCCAAGGAATGCCCTGACTTGGGTCTGGGTTGTTGGAGCTATCCAGTCCATGATGGCCTGGATTTTGGGTTGTAAGGGCTGTACCTGGCCTCCACCTACAAGGTGGCCCAAGTACACCACAGTGCCCTGCCCTATCTGGCATTTGGATGCTTTGATAGTGAGACCTGCACTCTGCAGAGCCTCTAAAACCTTCCCAAGGTGGATCAGGTGATCCTGCCAGGTGGAGCTAAAGACAGCAATATCATCAAGATAAGCTGCACTAAAGGACTCCAACCCAGCCAGGACATGGTTCACCAACCTCTGGAAGGTGGCAGGGGCATTCTTTAACCCAAAGGGCATCACAGTAAACTGATAATGCCCATCAGGGGTGGAGAATGCTGTCTTTTCTTTTGCTCCTGGGGCCATGCCAATCTGCCAGTACCCTGCAGTTAAGTCAAAGGTACTGAGAAATTTGGCAGCCCCCAATTTGTCTATCAGTTCATCTGCTCTTGGGATAGGGTGAGCATCTGTCTTGGTGACAGAGTTGAGCCCTCTATAGTCCACACAGAACCTCATCTCTCTCTTTTCACCCTGTTGATGAGGTTTGGGGACCAGAACTACTGGGCTAGCCCAGGGGCTCTCTGAAGGCTCAATGACCCCTAACTCCAGCATCTTGCTGACCTCAGCTTTGATGCTTTCCTTGACTTGATCTGACTGTCGATAGATTTTGTTCTTGACAGGTGCACTGTCACCAGTGTCCACATCATGGGTACACCAGCTTGTCAGACCAGGGGTCAGGGAAAAGAGGCTAGCATATTGTTGCAAGACTTGCTTGCAGTCAGTCTGTTGTTGGGCAGAGAGGGTGTCTGAGAAAATCACACCATCTACTGACCCATCTTTTGGGCTGTAGGATAGGAGGTCAGGGAGTGGCTCACTCTCTGCTTCCTGTTCTTCATCAGTCACCATCAGCATGGTGATGTCAGCCCTATCATTGTAGAGTTTAAGGCGGTTCACATGGATGACCCTTTTGGGTGTCCTGCTAGTGCCCAGGTCAACTAGATAGGTGACCTCACTCTTTCTCTCTAGGATAGGGTAAGGGCCACTCCATTTGTCTTGGAGAGCCCTTGGTGCCACTGGCTCCAAAACCCACACCTGTTGCCCTGGTTGAAATTCAACCAGTGCAGCTTTTTGGTCATACCAGTGCTTCTGGAGCTCCTGGCTGGCCTCAAGGTTCTTGGATGCTTTTTCCATATACTCAGCCATTCTGGACCTTAGGCCAAGCACATAGTCCACTATGTCCTGTTTGGGTTCTTGAAGAGGCCTCTCCCAGCCCTCCTTTACAAGACACAGTGGTCCCCTTACAGGATGACCAAACAGAAGTTCAAAGGGTGAGAAACCTACTCCCTTCTGTGGCACTTCCCTGTAGGCGAAAAGCAAGCATGGTAATAGGACATCCCACCTCCTTTTGAGTTTCTCAGGGAGTCCCATGATCATACCTTTCAATGTCTTGTTGAACCTCTCAACAAGGCCATTGGTTTGTGGGTGGTAGGGTGTAGTAAACTTGTACTGCACTCCACACTCTTTCCACATGTGTGTTAGGTAAGCAGACATGAAGTTGGAACCTCTGTCTGAAACCACCTCCTTAGGAAAACCCACCCTGGTGAAGACACCCAGGAGGGCCTTGGCTACTGCAGGAGCTGTAGTAGTCCTAAGTGGAATTGCTTCAGGGTACCTAGTAGCATGATCCACTACTACTAGAATGAATTTGTTCCCTGAGGCTGTGGGAGGTTCGAGTGGACCCACAATGTCCACACCTACCCTTTCAAAGGGGACCCCCACCACTGGTAGTGGAATGAGGGGGGCCTTTGGGTGGCCACCTGTCTTGCCACTGGCCTGACAGGTAACACAGGAGCTGACAAACTCCTTCACCTTTTGGTGCATCTGGGGCCAGTAAAAGTGACTCACTAACCTTTCCCAAGTTTTGGATTGCCCCAGATGTCCAGCTAGGGGGATGTCATGAGCCAAAGTTAGGAGGAACTCCCTGTACTTCTGTGGCACTACCACCCTCCTGGTGGCTCCAGGAGTGGGGTCTCTTGCCTCAGCATACAGTAATCCCTCTTCCCAATAAGCTCTATGGGTACCACTGACATCTCCCCTGGCTTCTGAAGCAGCTTGTTGTCTCAGGCTTTCAAGAGTGGGACAGTCTTGCTGACCCTGGCACAGCTCTTCCCTAGAGGGTCCCCCTGGGCCCAAGAGTTCAACCTGGTAAGGGTCAAGCTCCATGGACTCAGTTCCCTCAGAGGTATCTACATCCTCTCCAGGGGGAGAGGGGTTCTGAGTGTTTGGCTGTACAGAAGCTGGTCCCCCAGTCTTCTTGCCCTTCCTCTTGGTTGGTTGGGCCATTATTCCAGGCTCCAAACCTACTTTTTCACCCTTCCTCTTGCTCTGTGCTCTGGTTTGCACACACACCAATTCAGGGATGCCCAGCATGGCTGCATGGGCCTTTAACTCAACCTCAGCCCAGGCTGAGGTTTCCAGATCATTTCCAAGCAGACATGCAGCTGGCAACTTTGGAGAGACCACTACCTGTTTCAGGCCAGTAACCCCCCCCCAGCCTAATGTTACCATGGCCATGGGATGACTAGTGGTGACACTGTCAGCGTTGGTGACTGGGTAAGACTTCCCAATCAAGTATTGCTCAGGGGAAACCAGTGTGTCTTTCACCATAGTGACACTGGCACCTGTATCCCTCAGAGCTTCTACCCTAGTTCCATTCACCCAGGGGTACTGTAAGTATTTCTTCAAGTTGGGGGGCCACACAGCCACAGTGGCAAACTCCACTTCTCCCAAGGAGACTAAACTTGCTTCAGTGTGTTCCCAGATTTGCTCAGGGTACACCTCTGATCCCATTTGTATACTTGCTGTCCCAGGAGTGGCTGTACTGGGTGCCTTAGGGGCTTTGTTTTGGGGGCAAGATACAGTTAGGTGTCCCTGCTTCTTACAGGTATTACAAAAGGCCTTTAAGGGATCAAAGTTCTTCCCCCTATATGGTTGGGGCACATAGGGAGTAGTTTGGGTCCCACCCACCTGAACAGGTTTTTGGGGCCCTTTGGAAGACTCAGACTTTTTATCTTGGGGATTCTCACCACCTTTCCCCTGGGGAGGTTTTGTGACCACCTTCTTTTGGTCACCCCCAGTGGTTGTCTTGGTCACCCTAGTCTTGACCCAGTGGTCCGCCTTCTTTCCCAATTCTTGGGGAGAAATTAGACCTAGGTCTACCAAATGCTGATGCAACTTTTCATTTGTGCAGTTACTCAAAATATGTTCCTTCATGAATAAATTGTACAATCCAGTAAAATCCTGCACACCATGTCCAGCTAACCAACCATCCAGTGTCTTCACTGAGAAATCTACAAAATCAATCCAGGACTGGGTCTGGGTTTTGTGAGCCCCCCTGAATCTAATTCTATACTCCTCAGTGGTGAATCCAAATCCCTCAATCAGAGCTTTCTTCATGAGGTCATAGGATCCTGCTTCTGGCCCAGAGAGAGTCAGAAGCCTGTCCCTGCAGTTACCAGAGAACAGTTCCCACAGGAGTGCCCCCCAGAGAGGTTTCTTTACTTTCCTGATATCACAAGCCCTCTCAAAGGCTGTGAACCATTTGGTGATATCATCACCTTCCTCAAATTTAGGGACAATCCCTTTGGGGATTTTAAGGTCAGAAGTTTCCTCCCTATCCTTGTTTTTATTATTGCTGCCACCATTGATGGGTGCTAAACCCATCTCTCTCCTTTCCTTTTCTAGAGCCAGGAGCCTGGACTCTAGATCTATTCTTTTGGCCAGCCTCACAAGGCTGTCCTCTTCACTGGGGGGTCCCCCAGTGTTGTCTCTGGGACCAGAGCCACCTGTGTGGTCTCTAGGTGCCCAGATGCTATGTCTTGAGTTGGAGGGTATGGGTGCCATCTCCTCCCTAGGGAATAGTATGGGGAGGTTGCTGTCCTCCTCCCCTGTTTCCCTTTCCTCATCTGACTGGCCATCACCATGTTCAGATGGGTGGTCTTTAGCATACTCAGCCAGGAGCTCCTGGAGCCCTTGTTTGGATGGATGCTGACCCATTTGTAAATTTTTGAGTTTACATAAGGACCTCAATTCCTTGAAAGACAAGTGTAAGTAAGGTGTGAGGTCGAGCTCCTCCACCAGGTCCATGTTATTATTATCACTAATAGCTGGGTTTGTTTGAGACATTCTAACCTGACAGTTCTAACCCTCTACCCTGACTATAGTGACTTTTATTTTTCTAAAATTCTAATGGGACTTAAGCAAGGCCCTAGCAAGACTTTTAGTAATTTTGGAAAAACCAATCAGAATTCTAAAGGCAATTTTTAAGAGTTCTGTCGTGTGATCAGATGGTAACCAAGTAGTCCAACAAATGCAAGTTTGTATCCCACCGCTGATCCACCAATGTGAGAAAGTGGCTCTGTATATACTGTTCCCTAATAGGTACAGGGTGTACAGAGTCCACAGTCCCCCAGAGGCTGATAGAGGTCAAAGTTAGGTATGACCTTACTCTCAAAAGTGGTAGCTTGGTCGAGCAGTAAGGCAGTACCAGAGGACAGTGTAAAGCATTTATTGTACACACTCAGTCAGCAAATGGTTTCACACACTCAATAACTGAACTCTAGGCCAATGATTTGTATATATAAAATATATGCTTGTTTTATTTTTAGAACCACAAGGGGGTAAAAGTATACTTTCTCAGAATGAGAGGTTGAATATAAATACTTTTGTTTCAAGCAATAAATTTGTGTAAACAGTCACAGTTGGTTGCAATAAACAATCCTATTTCCTAAACATAACAATGCATTGAGCTCAATGGTAAGTTCAGGTTATTTGTAATAAATTACTTTTCAGATTACTTTTGGAATTCCAGGTCTGGATCCTAGAACCAGCCTGGGGTCAGTATTCAGAATCAAGTGAAGAAAGTCGACTTAATAACTGTAATGATTTTTAGATAATATTTAGCTATTTCAAAAGTTAGCACTTAGAAAATATTTCACAGAAAACATTCAATGGATCTCTATGGCAAGAAATTCAAATTGCAGGTAGAGTACTTTATCGTTACTTTAGTAATCCAGGACTGGGTGCCTAGACCCAGGACTGGGGTCCTTATCAAAAGCAGGTAAGTAATTTCGTTTGCAGAAATGGTACGATTTTAAAAGAATATTTCAAATTTGCAAAAGTAGACACTTAGAAGAAATTTCACAGAAAAGCAGGCAATGGTTTCCTATGGGAGAAAAATGAGTTAGAAGTAAGTATAGTTGTGAACACTTTTCAGAGTCAGGGCTGGGCACCAAGATCCAGCACTGGGAGCTCACCTAGGAGCAGGTGAGTAAATTCGTTTTTGTCACTTGGCTGATTTTTGGTGAATTTTTGCAGTTTTGAAAAGTTCACACTTAGAAGATTTTTGAAGAAAAAGCCAGTCAATGTTACCCTATGAGGAAAATGAAGTTAGCGGTTTAAGGGTAAGTGCTCGACTGGTAGTGTTGAAATTCCGGGCATGGACTCAGGGGTCCCCCAGTGTCAGGTAGGTACAGTTGGTTCACCCTCAGCGGTTTCAGGACGGCCGGGTGCAGAGAGAGTTGGGCCCAATGTTATCCTATGAGGGATAGGGGGGCCTTGGTTGGTGGCTGCTGTCTGGCAAGCCACGCGGCTGTGGGAGCTGGGCTCCTGGTCACTTACTCAGGGCAAGTGGGGAAGTAGGTTAGAGTAGAGAGGGCACTGCCAGGGCCACTCGGGCGGCTGGGTGCAGGGTGCTTTTGAGCCTTAGGGCGCTCAATGGAAATCAATGGGAATGTTCCGGTTTGGAAAGAGGCTGCAGGCTCGGGGACGAGGAGGTTTCAGGTGCCACCACCACTTCGAGAGGTAAGTTGGGTAGTTGTAGGTTAGGTGGGTACCCCAGGATTGGGCACAGGGGGTCGCAGGGCGCCGGGTGCAGGGGTGCCTTTTGACGTCGGGAATCTTACCCTCTGGTTGATCGCGGCTGGGGTGGCACTTGGTTCTGAGGCTGCAGGCTTCTTCCGGGATGTCGAGGGGGGTCCTTGGGTGCCGGACTCTGGGTCACAGTCGCCGTGGGGTCGTCCTCTGGGTCTTTGTCCACTCCGGCACTGGCCAGGCTTGGCTGGTGCAGAGTGTGTTGGGTCCGCGGTCCCGGGCTGGTGCCAGGGATAGCAAGTAGGTTTCTTGAGTAGAGCCTCTACTCGTGGGAGTCCCAGGGGCTTAGAGCTAAAAGGTAGCCAGGTCCTCCGGGGTTGGTGAGGTTGCTGGCCACGTGGGAGGCCGCGCTGGTGCAGGTTCGAGAGTCGACAGGCCGGTAGGGCTGGGGCCAAAGCAGTTGGTGTCTTCTTCTCTTTTTAGCAGCTGCAGGGCAGGTCTTTGTTCTTCTTGCTCTTCTTGTCGTTTTTCTATCTGGAATCTGAGGAAGGAAGGTTCAGGGGGCCCCTAAATACTAGATTTAGGGGCGTTACAGGTAGGTGAAGGCCAGGGACCAATGGGTCCTTGTCCTGGGGTGGGTACACCCCCTATCCTGCCTCTCTCCTGTGGGAGGGGGGCAGTAGCCTAATCCTGATAGGGTAGGGCCTCCCATCTTCAAGATGGCGAGAGCCCGGAGATGTGCTTCACCTCGCCTCCCCCACCTGAGGGGTGGGGTGGGCAGGCTGGCACATCCCCTGTCCTTGTATGGGGTTTCCGGCCAAGCTTCCCGCCAGAGTGGGGGGTTGCAGTGGCCTGGGGAAACTCCAACTGGCGGCATGCCTTTGAAGCTTCCCTTTGCTCATCCTGGGGGAGGAGATTTCTCACCTCACCCAGGATGTGCATTGTTGCAGGCCCGGGAGAGCAGGGGCTCTCCCACCCAGGGGTCCAGCAACGTGTCTGCTGTGTGGCAGCCTGGGCAGCCTCAGAGCAGACGTGGATTGCAAGTTAGCTGTAAGGGGGCATCTTCTAAGATGCCCTCTGGGGTGCTTAGTACATTAAATCCTACACTGGCATCAGTGTGGGTTCAATGTGCTGAGAAGTTTGATACCAAACTTCCCAGGCTTCAGTGTTGCCAATATGGTGCTGTGGAGCTCGTGTTTGACAAGCTCTCAGCACCATGTATTCTTAAATGACAGCACTGCACTTACAGTGCCCAGGAATGGACCCGGGTACTGTAGGGGCACAGGGCTCCTGCTCCTGTGCCCACACCATAGGCGTAATGCACCCAGCTAGAGGGGTGGCTGACATATGCCTTGGCAGTGTAGGTGATGGGCATGGTACACAGTGATGTGTGCCATGTCGACTCTTTGTTTGGTCCTGCACCCAGACACTCAGCCTGCAAGGGCAGTGTGTGTGTGTAAGGGTACAGGGCCTCTGAGGGTGGCACAATGAGTGCTGCAGCCCTTAGAGGCCTTCCCTGGTCACAAGGCCCTGGGTACCTAGGGTACCATTTACTAGGGGCTGACATGTGGCTAGGGTTTGCCAATTTGGAGTTTGTGTGGTTTAAGGAAGGAACATAGGCCCTGGGCACCTGATTGGCAGGAACCCAGGGTACACTCAATCGAAGTACATTCAGCAATTTAGCAAAAAGTGGGGGCATACCATGCAAGAAAGATGGCACTTTCTCACATGGAGTAGATACAGAAAGTGATGACCATGCTTGCAATAATTCTGAGAGCTGCAGCTGCGACAGGCGCCGGGGAGGAGGGAGGGCGATATGAATGTCAGCAGCCCTACATGCCAAGAACAGATGCATACTGGTAAGTAGCATATTCAGTTCGAGGCATGTGGGCTGCTGAATTCATATCTGTGCATAGAATACATAGCAGTGCCCTCTATTGGCGGCGGCTACCCGTGCCAGCTGCAGCGGTCTGAAAAAGTGTTTTGAGAACAGCCTGTCCTACAGCTGCCTGCTGTTTTGACTGCACATCTACGCAATAGTGTTTTGTAAATGTGTGTGTAGTGGACCATGTGGCTGCTCTGCATATATCATGCAGGGGAATGTTTCCTAGGAAGGCCATGGAAGCCCCCAACTTGCGTGTTGAGTGGGCTCGTGGTGGAATAGTTAATGTGCGTTTTGCCTTTTGATAACAGATTTGAATACACTTAACTATCCATCTGGCTATCCCTGCTTTGGAGATGGCGTTACCTTTGTGGTGTGGGGCAAAGGCAACGAACAGTTGTTTTGTCTTCCTGAAGGGTTTAGTCCTGTCGATGTAGTACATGAGGGCCCTCCGTACATCTAGTGTATGTAATGCCCTCTCTGCAACAGTTTGTGGGTTTTGGAAGAAAACGGGCAGTTCAATAGTCTGGTTCATGTGGAACTGCGATATTACCTTGGGCATGAATTTGGGGTTGGTACGTAGTACGACCCTGTTGGCGTGAACCTGAATAAATGGCTCTTGAACGGTTAGTGCCTGGAGTTCACTAACTCTTCTTAGGGAAGTGATCGCTACCAGGAAGGCTACTTTCCAGGTAAGGAATTGAATCTCGCATGAGTGTAGAGGTTCAAAGGGTGGACCCATCAGGCGTGTGAGGACCAAGTTGAGGTTCCACATTGGAGCCGGTGGGTGACTAGGTGGAATGACTCGTTTGAGTCCTTCCAAGAATGCTTTGATGGCAGGCACTCTGAAGAGAGAGAGGTGCTGCCTGGTTTGCAGATAGGCTGATATTGCGGTCAAATGGACCCGTATAGAGGTGTACGCCAGATTGCATCGGTATAGGTGTAAGAGGTAACATATGATGTTGTGGATGGATGCGTCCAGCGGGTTAATGTCATTATTACCGCAATAAATGACGAACCGTTTCCATTTGGCTGCATAGCAAGCTCTTGTAGTGGGTCTCCTGGCCTCCTTGATGATGTCCATACAGTCAGGTGGCAGATTGAGATAGCCAAACTCTAGGACTTCAGGAGCCAGATCGCCAGGTTCAGCTGTTGCGGATCTGGGTGCTGAACCTCTCCATGGTTCTGCGTCAAATGCGCGGGTTTGATCCGCAGCCTTTGATGCGGTACCACGGAAAGTTCGAGGAAGGTGGTGTACCACGGCTGGCGTGCCCACGTGGGAGCAACTAGGACGAGTGTCAGGGAGTGTTGTCGGAGTTTGCGAGCCACCAGCGGTATCAACGGTGCTGGAGGAAAAGCGTACGCAAATTTGCCGGACCAGTTCATCCATATCGCATTGCCCTGCGACTGCGGGTGTGGGAATCTGGCGGCGAAGCTTTGGCATTTTGCGTTTTCGCTTGTCGCGAATAGGTCTATTTCTGGGTGACCCCACTGCTGGAAGTACGGTTGGAGTACCGATGGGTGTAACTCCCACTCGTGCATCTGGTGGCTGTGTCTGCTGAGCAGATCCGCCATCTGGTTGTCCTTGCCGGGGAGGTGTTCCGCCATGAGGAACATGTTCCTCTGAATGGCCCACTTCCACATGCTCTGAGCCAGATGAGACAACTGTGGAGAGTGTGTCCCTCCCTGCTTCTGTATGTAGTACATTGCGGTCATGTTGTCCGTCCGGATCAACACGACCTTGTTGCACAGATGTACTTTGAAAGCCTTCATGGCCAGGAAGATTGCCATCAGTTCCAGAAGGTTGATGTGCATCTTCTTCGGTTGTGTCGTCCATAGTCCCTGCACTGTGTAGTGGAGTACATGAGCTCCCCAACCCTGGAGAGACGCGTCCGCTGTCAGTACTATTTGTGGAACAGGCTCTTGGAACGGTCGGCCCTTGCAAAGGTTTTGTGGATTCCACCAATGCAGAGAGTTGTATGCCCGACCGCTCACCAACACTAGGTCTTTCAACTGTCCTTGAGCCTGATTCCACTGACGTGCTAGGCACTCCTGAAGTGGGCGCATATGTAATCTCGCGTGCGGGACTATGAAGATGCAGGAGGCCATCATGCCTATCAACTGCATAAACACTCGCGCTGGAAGCGAGTGGTTGGGTCTGAACTTGGAGATCAGCGCTTGTATGCCGTTGATCCTCACTAAATTTGGCTGAGCTGTGGCCGCCAGAGTGTCTATAGTCGCACCTAGGTACTGTTGTACGTGTGCGGGCTGGAGATGAGACTTTGGGTAATTTAGTGAGAATCCCAGACTGTGAAGAAGGTGAATGGTACGGGACACGTGGCTTGCACATTGCTGGGCCGATCTCGCTTGAACGAGCCAGTCGTCTAGGTAGGGGTAGACGTGTATGTGCTGTCTCCGTAAATGTGCCGCCACCGTAGCTAGGCACTTTGTGAAAACCCTGGGCGCTGTTGTCACGCCGAAGGGAAGGACTTTGAACTGATAGTGCTGCCCCTGAACAGTGAACCTGAGGTATTTTTTGTGTGAGGGGTGGATGGGTATGTGAAAATACGCATCCTTGAGGTCCAGTGATGCTAGGAAGTCTCCCTGCTGGAGAAGCGGAAGGACTTGCTGTAGAGTGAGCATGTGAAAGTGCTCCGAAAGAATGTACTGGTTCAGGGGTCTCAGGTCTAATATAGGCCTGAGCGACCCGTCCTTTTTTGGAATTAAGAAGTAGAGGGAGTAAACCCCCGTGCCCCGCTCGTGGACGGGTACGACCTCGATAGCGCCTTTTAGAAGCATACTTTCTACCTCTTGCTGTAAGAGCGTCAAGTGCTCTGAGGACATAGGACGGTTTCTTGGTGGTATTGTGGGTGGAGTGGAAGTTAACTCCAGACAGTAACCGTATTTTATAATATCTTTGACCCACCTGTCCGTGGTGATGGAGTTCCACGTGGACAGGAACCGTTGTAGCCTTCCCCCGACAGGTGTTATGTGGTCGGGAGGAAGGGAGAGGGCGTCACTGCTTGTTCTTGGGGGAGGACCTGGTGTTGCCGTAGCCACGTCCTCTGCCCTTGGTACTGGAGCCACGATAGCCACCTCGGGTGTTCTTATCGTAGGTGGTCTGCGTATTACCCTTGTTATATGTTTGTTGTGACCCCTGTCCTCTGCCTGCTCCCTTGTTTCCGGGGCGACGAAAGGAGCCGCTCCGAAAGGACTGAGTTTGTAGGGCGCCCATGGACTTTGCAGTGTCCGTGTCCTTTTTTATCTTCGAGGGTGGCGTCAACCTCAGGCCCGAACAAAAAGTCGGGGTGGACGGGCTGATTAAGGATATTGTTTTGTACCTCAGGCTTGAATCCTGAGATACGTAGCCAGGCGTGACGTCGTAGGATGACGCTAGTGTTGATGGCCCTGGCAGCCGTGTCAGCAGCGTCTAGTGCACATTTGATGGCAGCATTTGTGAGTAGCTGTCCCTCTCTGATAAGGATTTCTGCACCTTCTTTGTAGGGGTCAGGGAGGTGTTGAAGGAGTTGCTCCATTGTGTCATAGTGCGCCCTATCGTAGCGAGCGAGGAGCGCTTGAGTGTTAGCTATGCGCCATATGCTTGCAGCTTGTGCGGCAACTCGCTTGCCGGAGGTCTCCAGCACCTTGGACTCCTTGTCCGGGGGAGGAGCGTCACCCGTTGTCTGCGAGTGTGCCCTCTTGCGGGCATTCGCCACAACGATGGAGTCGAGTGGTAATTGTCCTCTGATGTAAGTAGGATCCCCAGGTGCTGATCTGTATTTCTTATCGATCCTGGGGTTTATCACTCGTGCCCTGGTGGGTTCCCTGAAAATGTCAGTGGCTGGCTTAAGGACCCCCTTCAACATTGGCGGAGTCTTTACATGTCTTTCTGAGGATGCAAAGGTGTCCATTAGAAAGTCATCTTCGATGATATCAGAGTGAAGCTGTACATCATGGTTGTTCGCCGCCCGTTCAATCAGAGCGTTGAACGCCGCAGTATCCTCTGTGGGTGACGTTTTTGCCCCATATAGTTGTGGGTCCTGTGCATCAAGAGGTGCACTGGGGTCTGCAGGGTCGCCCCAAGTTTGGTCAGGGTCCTGCTGGTCATCAGGGTCCGTGTCCACATGGTAGGGGACTTGTTCACCCATGTAGTCCTCCAATGCATCCGTGTCGGAGCGTGTGGGGGAGGCCCGGTGTGGATCCTGGTAGGGTGAATGAAAGGGTTCATACAGGAGAGGTTCTGTGTCCACAGGCAGCTTCCTCTTTAGCGGGATCCTGAAAGGTTCCAATGGCGGTTCCGAAGTTATCCTTCGGTCGTGGAGAATCATCCTGCCAGTGTCGGCGTCGATGACGCGTGACGGAGACGGCTCGACAGGCGTAACCGCAGTTTTGGTGGCCTGTGTCCTGAGTTGAAACGCCTTCGGGATTGTGGATGGAGGCAAGCCGAAGGTAATGCTGGTCGGCACCGACGAAACCGCTGGATCGATCGAACCCGACTGGTCCTGGAGGGCAGCCTTGGTTTTGCAGCCTGGCATTGCGCCAGGCCGTACTCGGGGCGCCTTAGAGGTCGTGGCCCCCGCCAGGGTCCTCGAGGCGGCTGCAGACATCTTCTGCGCCCGTGGTGCATCGAGCCGAGGTGCGGAGATCACCGTCGACGTCTTCGACACGTGAGGTTTCGGTGTCGTCGAGGGAGTGCTGCGAGGCGTAGCAGGCGGGACGGCCCTCGGTGTCGGTGGCGTCGACGCCGGTAACCGAGCAGGTTTTTCGGCGCCGATGGCCTTCTTCCGTTTGTCGACTCCCATGTCGCCCGTCTCGAGTTCGGCACCGAAGTCCCCCTTGGTGCGGTCGGTGCCGACACGGTGCGCCGGCGAAGGTGTTGAAGGCCTCGATCCGACTAGCGCCACTTTCAGTTTCGGTTTCGTAGGAACCTGAGCAGCTTTCGGTTTCGGTTTCGTGGAAGGGAAACCAGCTGGCTTAAGCGGTAATGGCTGCCGCTGAACGTCCGAGGCCGGGCCCGAGGGCGGGGCCGAAGGACTGCGTGATAGGTCTCGGGTAAGGCCCGAAGGCGATCCCTCGACCGGAGCCATAGTCTGTGGCACTGGTGAATTCTCGGTTTGAACAGGTAGGCCTTGTTCATCATCGGAGCTACTCTCTTCGGCCCCTAAGGCCTCCTCGTCGTCTCCTACCTCGGTGTCGTCTTCACCTCTGTGGAAGAGTGACTCGTCGGCCTCGTCCGATCCGGGTTCTTGGTCGGAAACGGGACTGGAGGGTAAGACTTCTACTTCTTCGACGTCGTCCGCGTCGTCGAAGATGTCAGCTGGGGCCGGTGCCGCGTGCTGCGCTTCGAGCCTCGCCGCTCGACGATTCCGCAGAGTCTTCTTTGAACGGAACCGGGCACAGGCCATACATGTCGACTCGTCGTGGTCCGGCGAAAGGCATTTGTTGCACACCGGATGGACGTCGATGTGTGGGTACTTCGCATTACATACCGGACACCTTTTGAATGGCGTCCTCGATTCCATCGTCGAAGTAGTTGATGGGCAGGTAAATGCGAACAAAGTCGGTGCTGAAAGTTAGTAAACTAACAGAGAGTATCGAAAACCGATCGATAAACAGTACCGACGCGAACTAAAGGCCTTGTGGCCTCGACAAAATTTTTTCCTAACTTGAGCTAAGATAGCACATCCGAACCCAATGGCGGAAAAAAACAATCTGAGGATGGAGAGGATGCCCATGCGCACTGTAGTCCAGGGGAGGAGTCACCTATCCAAGGATACTTCGAAGACTCTTCCAGGACAACAACGTGCAAACATCCGGACCCAACACTAGGCGGCGATCTATGCACAGATATGAATTCAGCAGCCCACATGCCTCGAACTGAGTTGCTATGAACATTGATTTTCGCTCATGCTCAGTAGGCGAGGCATTAACAATGAAATCATAAGGACCAGAATCCTCCTCAGCTTTAAAACTAAATGATAAATCAAAGTGATCAGCTTTGGTTTGCCTACCAAGGGGAGAATAGTAGCTTTCACTGTCAGAAGCTAAATCCATTTAAGATTGGTTAAAAAAAAGAAATTATAATAAGACTTGAAAAATCAAAGAAAAAACATTTCCACATAACCTTTCGATGTTTAAATTAAGACTTTTGTAAAAATAGTCCTTACTAGACAAACTGGGCAACTGTGGATGTCCTCTTGAGCCTTGTCTGTAAGCATTTCCTGGATTGTAAGCTCCAGGAGGAGGTGCATTACTGTATTGTCCACTCCCTTGTCCTCTGTTGTCCTTTGGTATAACATGTCTGCGTGATATGATGAAAAAGAACAAGCTTTAAACAAGTCTGGTACACAAAGACTAAAACAATAAGCTTCATGGAAACAATGAAACTATTTGACCTTTCACACCAACTGGGACCAACTCTTCAAAAAAAAAGTACAAAGGGAGAATAAGTTACTTACTTTTGATAGCGCATTATCTGGTAGAGAAAATACATAGCCACAGATTCCTTACATTTGAATTTCCCAGGCGTCAGGCTGGATCCGGAAGATGTTTGCATGAGCAAAACATCATCCTGATCCAGTCTGCGCACCGGTAGGTGGTGTCGATCCACACATAGTCTGCATTGAAAGGGACATTTGCGTCACCTATATAGGTGCCACTTCAGCACAATGACTAACGTTAATTTTCGCGCCTTGCCATGCCAGATTCGCAGAGCCATGCAGGGAACAGACACTGGTGTATCCAAACTAGGGCAGTGAAAGGGAATAAACCTAACCCTACAAATCTGTCCGCAGAGTGGGGAGGATGGGTGGGTGTGAGAAAGTGCCATCTTTCTTGCATGGTATGCTCCCACTTTTTGCTGAATTGCTGAATGTACTTTGAGTGTGCCCTGGACTCCTGTGCCCAGGGCCTATGTTCCTTCCCTAAAACACAAAAGCCAAATTGGCAACCCCTGGCCACATGTCAGCCCCTGGTAAAAAGTCGAATATGCTACTTACCAGTATGCATCTGTTCTTGGCATGTAGGGCTGCTGACATTCATATCTGTGCATAGATCGCCGCCTAGTGTTGGGTCCGGATGTATGCACGTTGTTGTCCTGGAAGAGTCTTCGAAGTATCACGAGATAGGTGACTCCTCCCCTGGACCACAGTGCGCATTGGCATCCTCTACATCCTTAGATTGTATTTCGCCATTGTGGCAATGATGGAGTAGGTACAGTAAGCGATGACCATGCTATACAGTAATTCTGAGAGCTGCAGCTGCTACAGGCGCCGGGGAGGAGGGTGGGCGATATGTCAGCAGCCCTACATGCCAAGAACAGATGCATACTGGTAAGTAGCATATTCAGTTCGAGGCATGTGGGCTACTGAACTCATATCTGTGCATAGAATACATAGCAGTACCTCCTATTAGCGGCGGCTACCAGTGCCAGCTGCAGCAGTCTGAAAAAGTTTTGAGAACAGCCTGTCCTACAGCTGCCTGCTGTTTTGAGTGTACATCTACACAGTAGTGTTTGGTAAATGTATGTACAGTGGACCATGTGGCTGCTCTACATATTTCCTGTAAAGGAATGTTCCCCAGGAAAGCCATGGACGCCCCTAACTTTCGTGTGGAGTGGGCTCGTGGGGGAATCGTTAATGTGCGTTTAGCTTTGTGATAGCAAATTATAATACATTTAACGATCCATCTGGCTATTCCTGCTTTGGAAATGGCGTTGCCCTTGTGTTGTGGAGAAAAGGCAACCAAAAGTTATGTCTTCCTAAAGTCCTTAGTTCTGTCTATATAGTACATGAGGGCCCTCTTTACATCTAGTGTATGGAGCATTCTCTCAGACATTTTGTGGATTTTGAAAGAAAACAGGCAGTTCAATAGTTTGATTCATGTGGAACTGCGATATTACTTTAGGCATGAATTTGGGGTTGGTACGTAGTACGACCCTGTTTGCGTGAACCTGTATGAATGGCTCTTGAATGGTTAGTGCCTGGAGTTCACTAACTCTTCTTAACGAAGTGATTGTCACTAGGAAAGCTACTTTCCAGGTGAGGAATTGAATCTCACATGAGTGGAGAGGTTTGAAGGGTGGACCCATCAGTCTGGTGAGGACCAAGTTGAGGTTCCACACCGGTGCTGGTGGGTGTCTTGGGGGAATTACTCGTTTAAGTCCCTCCAAGAATGCTTTGATGGCAGGCACTCTGAATAAAGAGAGGTGCTGCCTGTTGGAGATAGGCTGCTATTGCGGTTAAATGGATACGTATTGAGGTGTATGCCAGATTGCATCGGTATAGGTGTAAGAGGTAACAGATTATGTTTTGAATGGAGGCGTCTAGCGGGTTAATGTCATTGTTGTTGCAGTAAATGACAAACCTTTTCCATTTCGCCGCATAGCAAGCTCTGGTTGTGGGTCTCCTGGCCTCCTTGATATCCATACATTCAGGTGGCATGTTTAGGTAGCCAAACTCGAAGACTTCAGGAGCCAGATTGCCAGGTTCAGCCGTTGTGGATCTGGGTGCTGAACCTCGCCATGGTTCTGTGTTAAAAGTGCGGGTTTGATCCGCAGCCTTTGATGCGGCACCACGGAAAGTTCTAGAAAGGTGGTGTACCATGGTTGGCGTGCCCATGTGGGAGCAACTAGGATGTGTCAGTGAGTGCTGTCGCAGTTTGCGTGCCACCAGCGGTATCAATGACGCTGGGGGAAAAGCGTACGCAAATCTGCCGGACCAGTTCATCCATATCGCATTGCCCTGTGACTGCGGATGTGGGAACCTGGCGGAAAAGCTTCGGCATTTTGCGTTTGTTTGTGGCGAATCGGTCTATCTCTGGATGACCCCATTGTTGGAAGTACGGTTGGAGTACTGACGGATGTAGCTCCCACTCGTGCATCTGGTGGCTGTGTCTGCTGAGCAGATCCGCCATCTGGTTGTCCTTGCCGGGGAGGTGTTCCGCCATGAGGAATATGTTCCTCTGAATGGCCCACTTCCACATGCTCTGAGCCAGATGAGACAACTGTGGAGAGTGTGTTCCTCCCTGCTTCTGTATGTAGTACATGGCGGTCAGGTCCGTCCGGATCAACACAACTTTGTTGCACAATTGTACTTTGAATGCCTTCATGGCTAGGAAGATTGCCATCAGTTCCAGAATGTTGATGTGCATCTTCTTTTGTTGTGTTGTCCATAGTCCCTGCACTGTATAATTGAGTACATGAGCTCCCCATCCCTGGAGAGAGGCGTCCGCTGTCAGTATTATTTGTGGAACAGGCTCTTGGAACGGTCGGCCTTTGCAAAGGTTTTGTGGATTCCACCAATGCAGAGAGTTGTATGCCCGACCGCTCACCAACACTAGGTCTTTTAATTGCCCGTGAGCCTGATTCCATTGACGTGCCAAGCACTCCTGAAGCGGGCGCATATGTAGTCTTGCGTGCGGGACTATGAAAATGCAGGAGGCCATCATGCCTATCAACTGCATGAACACTCGCGCAGGAAGGGAGTGTTGAGGTTTGAACTTTGAGATCAGCAGTTGCATGCAGTTGATCCTCACTAAATTTGGCTGAGCTGTGGCTGCCAGAGTGTTTATGGTCGTGCCCAGGTACTGTCGTACGTGTGCGGGTTGGAGATGTGATTTTGGGTAATTTAGTGAGAATCCCAGACTGTGAAGAAGGTGAATGGTGAGGGACATGTGGCTGGCACATTGCTGGGCTGACTTTGCCTGAACAAGCCAGTCGTCCAGGTAAGGGTAGACGTGAATGTGTTGTCTCCGTAGATGTGCAGCCACCGTAGCTAGGCACTTGGTGAAAACCCTGGGTGCTGTTGTCACTCCGAAGGGGAGAACTTTGAATTGATAGTGATGTGCCTGAATAGTGAACCTGAGATATTTCCTGTGTGATGGGTGTATGGGTATGTGGAAGTACGCATCTTTGTGGTCTAGTGTGGCTAGGAAGTCTCCCTGACTGAGCAGCGGAAGAACCTGCTGTAGGGTGAGCATATGGAAATGCTGAGAGAATGTAGTGGTTGAGGGGGTCTCAGGTCTAGTATAGGTCTGAGTGACCCATCCTTTTTTGGGATTAAGAAGTACAGAGAGTACACCCCTGTCCCCTGCTGGTTGACGGGCATGACCTCTATTGCACCTTTTTGCAGCATACTTGGCACTTCCTGCTGCAATAATGCTAAGTGCTCTACGGACATAGGACAGTGCTTTGGCGGTATGTTGGGTGGAGTGGAGTGGAGGTTAATTCGAGACAGTAACAGTGCTGGATAATGTCCCTGACCAACCTGTCTGTGGTGATGGCTTTCCACGTGGACAGGAACCGCTGGAGTCTCCCCCCGACAGGTTATGTGGTCGGGGGAAGGGAGAGGGCGTCACTGTTTGTTTTTGGGGGAGGACCTGGTGTTGCCGTAACCACGTCCTCTGCCCTTGGTGCTGGAGCCACGATTTCCACCTCTGTTGGTTTTATCGTAGGTACTCTGCGTGCCCCCTTTAGTGTATTGCTGCTGTGACCCTTGGCCTCTAGCTGCTCCTCTATTCCCGGGGCGACGAAAGGAGCCACTACGAAATTGCTGCGTCTGCAGAGCCCCCATTGATTTCTCAGTGTCAGTGTCTTTTTTAATTTTTTTGAGGGTAGTGTCAACCTCAGGGCCGAATAAGTAGTCGGGGTTGACTGGCTGATTTAGGATGTTGTTTTGAATCTCTGGCTTGAATCCTGAGATTCTCAGCCATGCGTGTCGTCGTAACATGACGCTGGTGTTGATTGCCCTTGCTGCTGTGTCGGCGGCATCGAGGGCGCACTTGATAGATGCATTAGTAAGGAGTTGTCCCTCTCTGATGAGGAGCTCCGCTGCCTCTTTGTATTCATCTGGCAAATGCTGGAGTAGTGATTCTAGCGTGTCGTAGTGTGAACGATCATAACGGGCCAGGAGTTCCTGTGTGTTGGCAATGCGCCAGATGTTTGCGGCTTGCGCTGCAATTCTTTTGCCCGATGTCTCCAGCACTTTGGACTCCTTGTCTGGGGGAGGAGCATCACCGGGTGTCTGTGAATGGGCTCGTTTGCGAGCGTTAGCAACCACCATGGAGTCCAGAGGTAACTGACCTCTAATGTACATAGGGTCTCCGGGTGCAGGCTTGTATTTTTTTTCAATCCTAGGGTTTAGCACCCGTGCCCTAGTTTCTTTGAAAATGTCCTTTGCAGGTTTGAGAACTCCTTTTAACATGGGCAGAGTTTTGACAGTTCTTTCTGAAGAGGCGAAAGTGTCCACTAAGAAGTCTTCAACAGTGTCAGAATGGAGTTCTACTCCATGATTGGCGGCAGCCCGTTCTATGAGGGCATTGAAGGCAGCAGTGTCCTCTGTGGGAGATGTCTTGGCGCTGTAAAGCTGCGTGTCCTGGGTATCTGTCGCAGTACCCTGGTCTGTAGGGTCATCCCATGCCTGATCTGGGTCCTGCAGATGCTCATCAGGATCGACATCCCCAGGGTAGGTGGTATCATCTTCCATGTAGTCCTCTACTGCTTCCGTCTCCGAAGGCGTAGGAGAAAAGGACTGGGGATCCTGATAGGAGGTTTGTAAGCGTTCATACAGAACTGGTTCCGACCCCGCTGGCAATTTGTGCTTGAGAGGTATTCTGTAGGAGTCCAGTCCTTTCTCTGGTGTGATCTTCTGCTTGCGGAGCATCAGTTCACCAGTGTCGGCGTCGATGAATTGGGGCTGTGAAGGCTCAGAGTCTGTCTGTCCAGTAGATGGGGACTGTGTCTGGCGGACACGTGTTCGGATCTCGAACATCTTCGGCGCCGTGGCGGCGGCAAGCCAAAAGTGATGTTGGTTGGCGCCGCGGGTGCTTTCGGGGCCTTGTGCGTGTCGGGGCCCAACGTGGATCGGAGGGCTGCCCGTTCCCTGATGCGTTGCAACGAGGCCGCGACTTGTTGCACTGAGAACGCAGAAAGCTCTTTGGAGCCGGTCGGCACCGTGGAGGTAGGCATCGACTGCTTTGTAGACATGGGGTCATCGATGCGAAGACAGGTATCGACGGTCGATGGAGTCGACGACTTGGCGTGTGCCGCTGTCTTCGACGTGGACGCAGATGGAGCGGCCATTTTGACTTTGGTGGTCGGGGCCGACTGCTTCGGAGCTGGAGGCCGAGGCGCTTTGGGGGGACCAAGGACCTTTTTCTTCGGGTCGGTACCGATATGCGCTGCAGTGAGTTCGGCGCCGAAATCCCTTTTACTTCGTTCGGGGCCGACGGCCTTTGCTGGCGTCGAAGGAGTGGAGGGCTTTGAGGCCTTCGAGCCGATTACAGCCAGTTTCGGTTTCGGTGGAACTGGTGCGACGATTAGTTTCGGTTTCGTTGAAGGGAATCCAGTCTTCGTTAATGGCTCGTGCGGGATGTTCGAGGCCGGGCCCGAAGGCGGGGCCGAAGAACTTTGAGAGTGATCTTGGGTAAGGCCTGGAGGCGATCCCTCGACCTGAGCCTTAGAATGACGCACTTGGACGGCCTCCGTATCGACGGGTGGGTCTGGCTCCTCGCTAGAGCCATCTTCTTCGGCCCCAAAGGCCTCATCGTAGTCTCCTACCTCGTCGATGACTTCTTCCCTTTGAAAAAGCACTTCGTCTTCCGATCGGGAATCGTGTTCGGAAGCGGGGCTGGAGTTTACTTCCACGCTATCTGCGTCCTCTGTGCTGAAGATGTTGGCCGGGGCAGGCGCCGATTGCTGCGCTTCTAATCTCGCCGCCCGTCGTTTCCGTAGAGTCTTCGATCGCAATCGGGCACAGGCCATACATTTCGACTCATCGTGATCCGGTGAGAGACATTTGTTGCATACCGGGTGGACGTCGATGTGAGGGTATTTTGCGTGGCATAAAGGACACCGTTTGAATGGAGTCCTCGATTCCATCGTCGATGTAAGTTCGATGTTCGGACCAAACGGATCCGAAAGGCTGGAAGAAGGTTCTAAACTAGTAAAGAAAGTAGTCGATACCGAACGGGAACAGTACCGACGAAAACTAAAGGCCTTTTGGCCTTAGACTGAATTTTCCTAACTTGAGCTAAGATAAGCACAGCCGAACCCAATGGCGGAAAAAAACAATCTAAGGATGGAGAGGATGCCCATGCGCACTGTGGTCCAGGGGAGGAGTCACCTATCTCGTGATACTTCGAAGACTCTTCCAGGACAACAACGTGCAAACATCCGGACCCAACACTAGGCGGCGATCTATGCACAGATATGAATTCAGCAGCCCACATGCCTCGAACACCCTAGGTACCCAGGACCTTGTGATCAGGGAAGGCCTCTAAGGGCTGCAGCACTCATTGTGCCACCCTTAGAGGCCCTGTACCCTTACACACTGCCCTTGCAGGCTGGGTGTCTGGGTACCAGACCAAACAAAGTCGACATGGCACACATCCCGGCATGGTGTGGGTGAGTTTCAACAGTGCATGGTTTTCATGGTTAAAGTGAGAGGGATATTACCTAATGTGAGTTGGTGGGTATCGTTTATAGGTGTAAACAAGTAACATACTCACTGTTTGTATAAAATAGTGATATACAAGTCAGTTTTGTTGATGGTGGTGTTTATTATTGTATTTATTTGTTTTCTTAGAGTCCCCTGACGAAGGGAGGTTTCCCGAAACGCATTGGGACATTTTAATAAAATCATGACATTTGGATTGATTTTACGTCTCCTGCGTTTTTGATTACACCCGTTTATGGCATTTGGATGAATAAAATTAATTGAAAAATTTTGTTGAGCAAGACAAGTAAAAGTTTGAGGAAAAGAAGAATATAATGAAGTATGCAACTTTGATTGATTGGATTCATTCTACAATGGTCATGGCTGTGCAGTTTGGTTCCTAAGTCAGGTCCCTTCGTTGTTGTTCACACATCCCTGTGTGCCATGCTCACCACCTACACTGCCATGGCATACATCAGCCACCCCTCTAGCTGGGTGCCCTATGCCAATGGTGTGGGCGCAGGAGCCCCTACAGTACCCAGGTCGATTCCTGGGCACTGTAAGTGCAGTGCTGCCATTTAAGAGCATATGGTGCTGAGAGCTCGTCAAACACGTACTCCACAGCACCATAATGGCAACACTGAAGACTGAGAAGTTTGGTATCAAACTTCTCAGCACATTAAACCCGCACTGATGCCAGTGTGTGATTTAATGTACCAAGCACCCCAGAGGGCATCTTAGAGATGCCCCCTAAAACCTAACCTTCAATCCACGTCTGTTCTGAGGCTGCCACACAACACACGTTGCTGGACCCCCTGGGTAGGAGAGCCCCTGCTCTCCTGGGTCTGCAACAATGCACATCCTGGGCGAGGTGCTAGGTCTCCTCCCCCAGGATGGGTAGGGGAAGCATCAATGGCATGCCACGTTTGTGAGCTTCTCCATGCCACTTGCTGTACTGCGCAACTGGCCACCACCGGTTCTGACCCCCACTCTGGCAGGAAGATCGTCGGGAAAACCCAAGTGATGAAAGGGAGAGTGCCAGCCTCTGCCAACTCCACCCCTCAGGTGGGGGAGGAAAGGTGAAGCACATCTCCGGGCTCTCGCCATCTTGAACGTCCCAAAATCTAATATTTAGGGGCACCCTGAACCTTCCTTCCCCAGATTCCAAAATCCGATGAAGAGCTAGAAGAAAGACCTGCCCTGCAGCTGCTAAGAGGCTGACACCAACTGCTTTAGCCCCAGCCCTACCGGTCTGTCGACCCTCGAACCTGCTCCAACCCGGCATCTCGTGGCCAGCAACCTCACAAACTCCAGAGGACCTGCCTACCTTTTGGCTCCAAGCCCCTGGGACTTCCATGAGTAGAGACTCTACTCAAAAACTACTTCTAATCCCTAGCAGCAGCTCGGAACCGCGAACCCAGCACACTCTGCACCCGCCAAGCCTGGCCTGTGCCCGAGTGAACAAAGACCACAAGGACGACCCCACGGCAACTGTGACCCAGAGTCCGGCACCCAAGGACCTCCCTCGACACTCCTGAAGAAGCCTGCAGCCTCAGAACCAGGTGCCCCCACAACCGCGAACAGAGGGTAAGATTTCCCAACACCAAAAGGCACCCCCTGCACCCGGCGCCCCACAGCCCCCTGTGCCCAATCCTGGGGTACCTACCTATCCTCCAACTACCCAACTTACCTCTCGAAGTGGTGGTGGCACCTGAAGAATCTTCGTTCCAGAGTTTGCAGTCTTTATAAACCGGAGATTTCCCATTGAAATCAATTGAGCGCCAGACTGCTCAAAAGCACCCTGCACCCAGCTGCCCGAGTGGCCCTGGCAGTGCAACCTCTACACCTATCTACTTCCCCACTTGCCCCAAGTGACCAGGAGCCCAGCACCCACAGCCGTGCAGCCTGCTAGTCAGCAGCCACCAACCAAGCCCCCCCCTCCCCCCCCCCCCCCCTACCTCTCATAGGATAACATTGGGCCTAACTCTCTGCACCCGGCCGCCCTTGTGCCGCTGAGGGTGAACCAACTGTACCTACCTGACCCTGGGAAACCCCCGAGTCTATGCCCAGAACCTTAACTCTGCCAGTCGAGTACTTACCTTTAAAGCGATAACTCAATTTTTTCCATAGGATAACATTGACTGGCTTTTCCTGAAATTTATTCCAAGTGTGGACTTTTCAAAACTTAAAATATTCACCAAAAATCAGCCGAGTAATGAAAACGAAAATACTCACCTGCTTTTAGGTGAGCTCCCAGCGCTGGATCTTGGTGCCCAGCACTGATTGAAAAATACTTACAACTGTACTTATCAGTAACCCAATTTTCTTCCATAGGAAATCATTGACTTTTTCTGCGAAATTTCTTTTAAGTGTCAATTTCTGCAATCTTTAAATATTCTTTAAAAATCGTATAATATCTGAAAACGTAATTACTTACCTGTTTTGGATAAAGGTCCCAGTACTGAGTCTAGGCACCCAGTACTGTATTACAAAAGTAAGAACATACTATACCTACAACTTGAATTTTCTGCCAGAGGGAATTATTGACTGTTTTCTATGAAATATTTTCTAAGTGTCAACTTTTAATATAGCAAAATATTGTCTAAAAATCACAGTAAGTCAACTTTTATCACTTGATTCGAAGTACTGTCCCAGGACTGAATCAAAAGAAATCCTAAAAGTAATCTATTGCAAATAACTTGAAACTTCCATTGAACGCCATGCATTGTGTTTAAAATTGTGTTGCCTATTGCAACCACTTGTTATTTTCTACAAAAGTCAATTGCATATTGCAAAAGTATTTATATAAAGCATCTCATTCTGAGAAAGTATATTTTAATGCCTATTGTTGGTTCTAAAATAAAACAAGCATATATTTGATATATAAACCATTGGCCTAGAGTTCAGTTATTGAGTGTGTGAGACCATTTGCTGGCTGAGTGTGCAACAAATGCTTTACACTGTCCTCTGATACTGCCTTACTGCTCAACCAAGCTACCACTTTAGAGTGTAAGGTTATATCTAACTTTAGCCTCTGCAAAACCCCTGGGGACTGTGGACTCTGTACACCCTGTACACCCTGTACCTATTTGGGAACAGTATATACAGAGCCACTTTCTCACATTGGTGGATCAGCGGTGGGATACAAACTTGAATTTGTTGGACTACTTAGTTACCATCTGATCACACGACAGAACTCCTAAAATTGCCTTTAGAATTCTGATTGGTCTTTTCCAAAATACTAAAAGCCTTGTCAGGGCCTTGCTTAAGTCCCATTAGAATTTTAGAAAAATAAAAGTCACTATAGTCAGGGTAGAGGATTAGAAATGGGGTTAGAATGACTCAAACAAACCCAGCTATTAGTGAAAGTAACATGGACCTGGTGGAGGAGCTCGACCTCACGCCTTACTTGCACTGATCTTTCAAGGAATTGAGGTCCCTATGCAAACTTAAAAATATACCAATGGGCCTGCATCCAACCAAACTAGGGCTCCAGGAGCTCTTGGCGGAGTATGCTAAGGACCACCCATCTGAACATGGTGATGGCCAGTCAGATGAGGAAGGGGGAAGCATAGGAGGTTGACAATCACCCCCCCCCCCCATGCTATTCCCTAGGGAGGAGAGGGCACCCATACCCTCCAATCCAAGAATTACCATCTGGGGACCTAGAGATCACAGGAGACTCTGGTACCAGAGATCACGGGGGACCCACCAGTGAAGAGAACAGCCTTGTAAGGCTGGCCAAAAGATTAGAGCATGAGTCCAGGCTCCTGGCTCTAGAAAAAGAAAGGAGAGAGATGGGTTTAGCACCCATCAATGGTGGCAGCAATAATAAAAACAAGGATAGGGAGGAAACTTCTGACCTTAATACCCCCAAAGGGATTGTCCCTAAATTTGAGGAAGGTGATATCACCAAATGGTTCACAGCCTTTGAGAGGGCTTGTGACATCAGAAAAGTAAAGAAACCTCTTTGGGGGGGCACTCCTGTGAGAACTGTTCTCTGATAACTGCAGAGACAGGCCTCTGACCCTCTCTGGGCCAGAAGCAGGATCCTATGACCTCATGAAGAAAGCTAATTGAGGGATTTGGTTTCACTACTGAGTATAGAATTAGATCCAGGGGGGCTCACAAAACCAAGACCCAGTCCTGGATTGACTTTGTAGACTTCTCAGTAAAGACACTGGATGGTTGGTTAGCTGGACATGGTGTGCAGGATTTTACTGGATTGTACAATTTATTCATGAAGGAACATATATTAAGTAACTGCACAAATGAAAAGCTGCATCAGCATTTGGTAGACCTAGGTCTAATTTCTCCCCAAGAATTGGGAAAGAAGGCAGACCACTGGCTCAAGACTAGAGTGACTAGGACAACCACTGGGGGTGACCAGAAGAGAGCGGTCACAAAGCCTCCTCAGGGGAAATGTGGTGAGAATCCCCAAGATAAAAAGTCAGCCTTCCAAAGGGCCCCAAAACCCTGTTCGGGTGGGTGGGACCCAAACTATTCCCTATGTGCCTCAACCCTATAGGGGGAAGAACTTTGATCCCTTAAAGGCCTGGTGTAATAACTAAGAGGTCAGGACACCCAACTGTAGATAAATCCTGCCCCCACAACAAAGCCCCCAAGGCACCCAGTACAGCTACTCCTGGAGCAGCAAGTATACAGATGGGATCAGAAGTGTACCCTGAGCAAATCTGGGAACACATTGAAGCAAGCCTAGTCTGGGAAAAGTGGAGTTTGCCACTGTAGCTGTGTGGCCACCCAACTTAAAGAAATATTTGCAGTATGTGAGAAAGTGGCTCTGTATATACTGTTCCTTAATAGGTACAGAGTGTACAGAGTCCACAGTCCCCCAGGGTTTGACAGAGGCTAAAGTTAGATATAACCTTACTCTCTTTAAGTGGTAGCTTGGTCGAGCAGTAAGGCAGTATCAGAGGACAGTGTAAAGCATTTGTTGTACACAGTCAGCAAATGGTCTCACACACTCAATAACTGAACTCTACGCCAATGGTTTATATATAAAAAAATATATGCTTGTTTTATTTTAGAACCAACACTTGGATTTAAAATATACTCTCTCAGGATGAGAGGTTTCATATGAATACTTTTACAATATGCAATTGGTTTTTGTAAACAGTTACAAGTGGTTGCAATAGGAAACTATTTTAAACAAAACAATGCATTGAGCTCAATGATAAATTCAAGTTATTTGTAACAGATTACTTTTTAGATTACTTTTGGAATTCCAGGACTGGATCCTAGATTCAGTCCGGGGTCAGTACTCAGAATCAAGTGATGAAAGTCGACTTAAGTACTGTAATGATTTTTAAACAATATTTAGCCATTTTAAAAGTTGACACTTACAAAATATTTCAAGGAAAACAGTCAATGACTCCCTATGGAAGAAAATTCAGGTTACAGGTACAGTATGTTCTTGTTACTTTTGTAATCCAGTACTGGGTGCCTAGACTCAGTACTGGGACCTTTATCCAAAACAGGTAAGTAATTACGTTTTCAGATATTATACGGTTTTTGAAGAATATTTAAAGATTGCAGAAATCGACACTTAGAAGAAATTTCACAGAAAAACAGTCAATGGTTTCATATGGAAGAAAATTGGGTTACAGGTAAGTACAGTTGTAAGTATTTTTCAGAGTCAGTGCTGGGCACCAAGATCCAGCACTGGGAGCTCACCTAAGAGCAGGTGAGTAATTGTTACTCTGCTGATTTTTGGTGAATATTTTAAGATTTGAAAAGTCCACACTTCGAAGAAATTTCAGGAAAAAGCCAGTCAATGTTACCCTATGAGGAAAATAGAGTTATCGGTTTCAGGGTAAGCACTCGACTGGCAGAGTTGAGGTTCTGGGCATAGACTCAGGGGTCCCCCAGGGTCAGGTAGGTACAGTTAGTTCACCCTCAGCGACTCTAGGGCGGCAGGGTGCAGAGAGAGTTTGGCCCAATGTTATCCTATGAGGGATAGGGGGGCCTTGGTTGGTGGCTGCTGACTGGCAAGCCATGCGGCTGTTGGAGCTGGGCTCCTGGTCACTTACTCAGGGCAAGTGGGGAAGTAGGTAGGTGTAGAGTTATCACTGCCAGGGCCACTCGGGCAGCTAGGTGCAGGGTGCTTTTGAGCCTTCGGGGGCTCAATTGGTTTCAATGGGAAATCTCCGGTTTAGAAAAAGACTGCAAGCTCGGGGACAAGGACTCTTCAGGTGCCACCACCACTTTGAGAGGTAAGTTGGGTAGTTGGAGGTTAGGTAGGTACCCCGGAATTGGGCACAGGGGGCCGCAGGGCGCTGCGTGCAGGGGTGCCTTTTGATGTCGGGAAATCTTACCCTCTGTTGATCGCGGTAGGGGGGGGCACCTTGTTCTGAGGCTGCAGGCTTCAGGAGTGTCGAGGGAGGTCCTTGGGTACCGGACTCTGGGTCAGTCGCCGTGGGGTCGTCCGCGGGGTCTTTGTTCACTCTGGCACTGGCCAGGCTTGGCTGGTGCAGAGTGCTGGGTTCGCGGTTCCGGGCTGCTGCCAGGGATTAGAGGTAGGTTTTGAGTAGAGCCTCTACTCATGGGAGTCCCAGGGGCTTAGAGCCAAAAGGTAGCCAGGTCCTCCGGGGTTGGTGAGGTTGCTAGCCACAAGAGATACCGGGTTGAAGCAGGAGCAGGTTCGAGGGTCGACAGGCAGGTAGGGCTGGGGCCAAAGCAGTTGAGGTCTTCCTCTTTTTAGCAGCTGCAGGGCAGGTCTTCTTTCTCTTCTTTGTAGTTTTGAATCTGGAATCTGGGGAAGGAAGGTTCAGGGTGCCCCTAAATACAAGATTTAGGGGTGTTACAGGTAGGTGAAGGGCAGGGACCAATGGGTCACTGTCCTGGGGTGTGTACACCCCCTATCCTGCCTCTCCTGTAGGAGGGGGGCAGTAGCCTAGTCCTGATAGGGTAGGGCTCCCCATCTTCAAGATGGCGAGAGCCCGGAGAGGTCCTTCACATCGCCTCCCTCACCTGAGGGGTGGGGTTGGCAGGTTGGCACATCCCCGGTCCTTATTTGGGGTTTCCGGCCAAAGCTTCCCGCCAGAGTGGGGGTTGCAGGGGCCTGGGGAAGCTCACAGATGTGGCATGCCTTTGAAGCTTCCCCCAGCCCATCCTGGGGGAGGAGATTAAGCACCTCATCCAGGATGTGCTTTGTTGCAGGCCCAGGAGAGCAGGGGCTCTCCTACCCAGGGGTCCAGCAACATGTCTGCTGGGTGGCAGCCTAGGCAGCCTCAGAGCAGACGTGGATTGTCGGTTAGGTTTAAGGGGGCACCTCTAAGATGCCCTCTGGGGTGCTGGGTACATTAAATCCCAAACTGGCATCAGTGAGAAGTTGATACCAAACTTCTTACTCTTTAGTGTTGCCATTATGGTGCTGTGGAGCTCGTGTTTGACGAGCTCTCAGCACCATGTACTCTTCATTGGCAGCACTGCACTTAGTGTTCAGGAATGGACCTGGGCACTGTAGGGGCATAGGGCTCCTGCGCCCACACCATTGGCATAAGGCACCCAGCTAGAGGGGTGGCTTATGTATGCCATGGCAGTGCAGGTGATGGGCATGGCACACAGGGATGTGTACCATGTCGACTTTGTTTTTGTCTTGCACCCAAACACTCGGCCTGCAAAGGCAGTGTGTGTGTGTATAAGGGTACAGGGCCTCTAAGGGTGGCACAAGGAGTGCTGCAGCCCTTAGAGGCCTTCCCTGGTTACAAGGCCCTGGGTACCTAGGGTACCATTTACCAGGGGCTGACATGTGGCCAGGGTTTGCCAATTTGGGTTTGGTTTGTTTTAGGGAAGGAGCATAGGCCCTGGGCACCTGATTGGGAGGAGCCCAGGGCACAGTCAAAGTTCATTCAGCAAAAAATGGGGGCATACCATGCAAGAAAGATGGCACTTTCTCACAGTACCCCAGGGAGAATGGAACTAGGGTAGAAGCTCTGAGGGATACAGGTGTCAGTGTCACTATGGTGAAAGACACACTGGTTAACCCCGAGCAATATTTGATTGGGAAGTCTTACCTAGTCACCAATTCTGACAGTGTCACCACTAGTCATCCCATGGCCATGGTGACATTAGGCTGGGGGAGGGAAATTAACTGGCCTGAAACAGGTAGTGGTCTCTCCAAAGTAGCCAGCTGCATACCTGCTTGGAAATGATCTGGAAAGCTCAGCCTGGGCTGAGGTTGAGCTAAAGGCCCATGCAGCCATGCTGGGCATCCCTGAATTGGTGTGTGTGCAAACCAGAGCAGAAGGGTGAAAAAGTAGGTCTGGAGCCTGAAATAATGGCCCAACCCACCAAGAGAAAGGTAAGAAGACTGGGGAACCAGCTTCTGCACAGCAAAACATTCAGGACCCCTCTCCACAGGGAGAGGATTTGGATACCCCTGAGGGAACTGAGTCCATGGAGCTTGACCCTTACCAGGTTGAACTCTTGGGCCCAGGGGGACCCTCTAGGAAAGCTGTGCCAGGGTCAGCGAGACTGTCCCACTCTTGAAAGCCTGAGGCAGCAAGCAGTTTCAGAAGCAAAGGGAGATGTCAGTGGTACCCACAGAGCTTATTGGGAAGAGGGATTACTGTATGCTGAGGCAAGAAACCCCACTCCTGGAGCCACCAGGAGGGTGGTAGTGCCACAGAAGTACAGGGAGTTCCTCCTAACTTTGGCTCATGACATCCCCCTAGCTGGACATCTGGGGCAATCCAAAACTTGGGAAAGGCTAGTGAGTCACTTTTACTGGCCCCAGATGCACCAAAAGGTGAAGGAGTTTGTCAGCTCCTGTGTCACCTGTCAAGCCAGTGGCAAGACAGGTGGCCGCCCAAAGGCCCCCCTCATCCCACTACCAGTGGTGGGGGTCCCCTTTGAAAGGGTAGGAGTGGACATTGTGGGTCCACTTGAACCTCCCACAGCCTCAGGGAACAAATTTATTCTAGTAGTAATGGATCATGCTACTAGGTACCCTGAAGCAATTCCACTTAGGACTACTACAGCTCCTGCAGTAGCCAAGGCCCTCCTGGGTGTCTTCGCCAGGGTAGGGTTTCCTATGGAGGCTCGACCAAGCTACCACTAGTGAGTAAGGTTATATCTAACTTTAGCCTCTGCCAAACCTCTGGGGACTGTGGACTGTGCACCCTGTACCTATTTGGGAACAGTATATACAGAGCCACTTTCTCACAACGGGGATGTGAAATTAAGCATCCTGCAAGTCTAACGCTACCATCCAGTCTCCAGGGTCGAGGGCAGACAAGACCTGAGCGAAACACGCTCGATGGCTTCCATTGCCAAGAGTGCCAAAACATCCTGTTGGAGAAGTGCCAGGTGATCCTCCGACATGCAGTGGTATTGAGGTGGCATGGCTGGAGGGGTAGCCTTGAAGGAGAGGGAGTAGCCCCTTTGGACTAATTGCAAAACCCACTTGTCTGACGGGATGGTGCTCCCGTGGGGGAGGTGATGGTGAATCTTGCCGCCCACTGGCATTTGATGGGCCTGAAAGGTCGGACTAGGAGGGTTTGGAGGCTGCTGCAGAGGGGGGGTTGGTGGACTGACCCACCCGCTGTCCCGTTTAACCACAGCGTTGGCTCCCACATCACCAGCCGCACGAAGGTTGGGAAACTTGATGTGGCCTGTGGCTCTGGTGGGGCGTAGTGGGGCACCCCTTCTGTAGCCATGAAAGGGGCAGAAAGCAGACTGCACTGGGCGGCTGGAGAGGCCCAAGGACTTGTCCGTAGCCCGCGAGTCCTTGAAACGCTCTAAAGCGTTGTCCGCTTTGCCGCCAAAAAGGCGATGGCCATCAAAAGGCATGTTCATCAAGGTGTTCTGGACATCCCCCGAAAAGCCAGTCGATCTCATCCAGGCGTAGCAACGAAGGGCTACAGACATGGAAAACAACCTGCCTAAAGAGTCGGTGGTATCCAGCCCACAACGGATGGTAAACTTAGCTGTATCCCTTCCTGGGGCAACAGCCTAGAAGAGCACTGTCTGGGCCCTCTACGGACACTGAGGCAGCACCTGCACAACCGTATCCCACACAGAGTGGGATTAACAGCCCAATAGCCATGCTGTGTTTACCGACCGCAATCCCAACCTGGCGGAAGAGAACATTTTCTTCCCAAGATGGTCCAGCTTCTTGGATTCCCTTTCCGGTGGAGCAGTAGGGAATGCGCTCTTGGAAGTGGAGACCTGGACCACCAAGCTCTGTGGGGTGTTAGGAGAGGAAAGTGGGGTTGCCCGGAGCCAGGTGGTGGTGTCGGGCAATCATCCTATCCACAGGCACCGCCGTGTTGGGCCTGGACCTCGGTAAGAGATTGCAGCCGGCTGAAGCACCTGTCAGGAGGTTAGTCCTGACCGCCACCATAAGAAGCTCTAGGTTGAGGGCCTCGCCGCCGTACGCAGCACCACTGCGTATGACGCTCCCTCCTCCGTAGCTACAGTATGAGGAGACATGCCAAGGTCAGGAGATGTCAAGACCACTGGCATCCCCCAGTTCCGCTCTCCATTCCTGCTCAGATTCCATCTGATCAGTTAAAGGGTCACCTGACCCTTTCTTCCCAGTCCTCCTCATCCTCAGGAGGCCAATCTTGCGAAAATGGACCCCAGGAGTGAACAGGGGCACAAAAACCCCTGTCTGCACTGGATCCGGTGTCGGCCGATGCTGGTCCTGCTTCGGGTCCACATCGGAATGGAGGCCGGTGTAGACGCCGGCCGGGGACACTACCAGCGTCGGTTGTAGTGCCGGAGGAAGCAGATCCAGGTCTGGATCCAAGTGAGGCCTGCGGTGCTGTGGCCGGAGCCGATGGCAGAGAAGGCCTAGGCCCTCCAACCGAGTCCACGGGGCCCGAAGGCGTGCCGGCGGGTTCGGGCCGCCCAAATATGGCATGCATCGCCTTGTAAAACTTACAAAGATGGGCAGGAGTTGCTGTGGGTCCCGAGAAGGGAGGGAAACCCGGAGTAGACTCTTCAGGCTACGCTCGGAGCATCGCGCCGACCGACGGGGAAAAGTCGAAGAGAGAGTATGCTTCGACTTTTTGGTGCTTCAACTTATCCGAGTGCGAAGACTTCAATGACTTGGATGAGTGGTGATGGCTCCGCGACCAGTCCCTCGACCTCCCTCGCGACCCCGAACTGCTCAGAGCAGACTGCCAGCGCTCAAGCAGCTTTCGGGACCGCTCCCGGAAAGCTTTTTGCACCATCGACCAACAGAGCACGACTTGGGGTCATGGTCACGCCCCAGGCAAAAGAGGTACACGCGGTGCGGATCCATAACAGACAATCTGGTTACAGGAACCACATACCTTGAAGCCGGGCATCCGTCGTGCACCAGGTGTAGATGGACTCAAAAAATGAAGTCAACAAAATTGGAGAAAAAGTCAGTCAAAAAGTGACTGGAGGTACCGCTCTCTCCAGATCTGCGCTGGCTAGCGCAGAAAAAGAAAACTAACGTCAGCACGCGTAGGCGGCGTCTACGCAGCTAACGCGACGTCATCCCAGCAACCACGATGCCATCGACGGACACGGAGCTGACAGACTCCACCTTTCAACACGCAGAGATACTGCTGATGAAAACTTTTCGGATCTGGCCTGACCCCTTGTAGTGAACAAGCCACTTTTGTGGTCCAACACCCTATGATGACCCTCGACCACCACCATTTTGTACTGACTTCTGTGTTATGTTACCCTTGCCTTAATGTAGGATGGGTTTGCATATACCTGCTTCCCTTCTGTACTGTAATCTTATCTTTTAGTAGAACAGTCTTGCCAAGAATAGAAGGTATGGGATGTTGAGGTGCAGTGTTGTGGTTGGTGGTGCACACGTGCTCAATGTTGTATACAGAGGGATAAAGTCTATAGTGTTATTTGGGTTATGTGAATTGTGTTGAACTATTGCCTTTGACATGGTTTCATGTCATACTTGCTTTTCTGATTCCATCTTGCGCTGGGCCTTTGTGTGCATGGCTTAACTAACTCCATTTTCATGACTGAAGCTATTTTCTATGCCTGCACGAAGCTGCAGAGGTGGGGAGGGCATGTTTTGCTCTTCTCCTGTTTCTCACTTTACTGACTAGAGAGAACTAGTTCTTATCAGAGGAATGTACATGGTCTGTCTCGGAGCCATAGCAAAGGCCTGATCAACCGATGCAGTGGCCTTGGAGCAGGCTGGTACGGGCTCTCATGAGAACGAGGGAGAAAGGCTTCCCAGAAGCTTCGTTGCGTATGAATTTGTATTAAAAAGGGGAGCCTACACTGGCCTGGTGGAAGTTCACGCCGTGGAGCAGACGTGTTTTCACGGAAGAGTGGGGGCTGGTGTCACCTCTGAGCTTTCACCCGGTTCAAGCAATGGACTCCACTTGAGCAAAGTGGGGTGAAATGATGAAGCAGTAGGTGAGGTGTCTCTGCTACTAACGGTCTCTTGATTCTTTACTGATTCTCTCCTTTCCTTCTTATTTTCGGATTCTTATATCCATACATATATTTCTACATATACGTTTGCCTTGATTGGGAACAGTCCAGGCTGAACTGCCAAGCCAGGTCCTCCCTGGACCGGAAACAAGCATCCTGGGACCGGTCCATCAATTGTGTGTCTTTTGCTTTCTCGCCCTACCTGCGCAAGGTATGCCCAGACGTGGGTCCCGTGCTCTCCATGCCACTGGAATCAAGCTATCCTGGCTGAGGGGTGAAACCCCGAAACCGGTCCTAGGATGCTTGTTTCCATTCCAGGGTGGACCTGGCTTGGCAGTTCGGGCTGGACTGTTCCCATGAGGCACAGGGTCAAGGCTGATTTGCATATGGCTGGGTTCAAACTGGAAAGGCATGGTGAGCAAAAAAACGATGGATTTAGGCCCAGATCTCTGTACTGGGGTGAATGTATGACATGGTTCTGCATTCTGTCCATCAATTGTTGTTTTTGCATTTGATTGTGTTTCAATCATACTATTGATATGTTAGTCTGCTACGATAGGTACATTTGGCTTACCGTGTGGCGCTATTTACTAATAAATATATCTCAGATATACCAATTAGTCTTTTCCTTGTAGCAGGAGTTGGACTCTTCATGGCCAAGTATTCTGTTGTAGAAGGATGGGTAAATTCCCTTCTAGCAGGTAATTGTGTTAAAGGAAGTTGTTCAACTCCTGGCAAGTGATGTGCAAAGTATCTCGCTCTAGAGAAGTGTGTGTTACCTTGGTCTAGAGGAGGGGGGGGGGGGGGGGGTTGAAAGTTTCCCCATCTTAGAAAGTGCTGTGTATGTTATATTCCATAAGTTTGAAACGGATATTCTCTCCCTGGGAAAGTGACGGCACATACCCTGGTCCGGGGGGGAAATTAGACCTTTCATTACACCCCGGGGGTAATTCTAAGGTAAGGAATCTATAACTAACGGGTTTCTTTCAGATCACGTACTCGCGTGCCGATGTTATGGTGACAAGGAAGAGAGTCTTGAAGGTGAGAAGCCATAATGGACAGCTGTGAAGTGGCTCAAAGGGAGAGCACATGAAATGTGAGGAACCAGTTAAGGCCCCATTGTGGAATAACAAAGGGAAAGGGAGGAAACTGAGGTCGTAGCCCTTCAAAAAAAAAAAAAAAAGGAAAACCCACAAGCGGGTTTTGAATAATTCAACATGTTAGATTTTAAAAAGTTCTGGATTCCATAAAAGGTCCAAAGGATACCCTTTAAGAGTGCCCAAACAGCCTTCCCAGACAAGGAACAAACAAAACAAGAAAACATAAGATAAAGTTAACTGTAGGGGGGTCCATCTGCTGTGAGCGGCACCACGCCGCAAATCTGTCAAAACGACAGGCATATACTGTCTTTGTCGAGGGAAGCATGGCTGTCAAGATGACATCAACCACCACTGGAAGAAGATGAAGGCATTCACGATCACTGCTCAATCTCCTGCATGAAGGGGGAGATGGCTAAGACCCGGTTGTAGAACCCTGTCCCGTTGCTGCCAACAGCAGACCGTGCCCGGTCGCTCCTGATCTTCAGAACTTGGGGCAGAAGAGTTATCAGATGGAAGGCATACAGGATTCAAAGTTCTACTCTAGAAAGAACTAGTATCCTAGAAGATATGCCTTTGATGCTCCAACATTCAGAACTGGGGCATTGCGTGTGTTTGATGGTGGCAAATAGATTGAGACAAGGTTCTTCCCATTCGAAGAGCCCCCCAGGCCCCACTGCCACTCAATCTGCTAGGTGCGGACACCTGAGCTTGTCTACCCTGGCATTCAAAGATCCTGCCAGGTGGTTCAGGAGAAAGAGTGGCAGCTGATACTGCATGCAGCCACCTGGCAGCACTGAAGAGGTACTGCTGGAGAAAAGCTTTCCCATACCAGCCGGAAGACTGGAATGAGAATTCATAATGTGAAGATCTTCAAACTAGAAAATAGGGTCTGATCTAAACCGAGGGGTTCGCAAGGGGAGCAGAGCCAAAGGAGAGGATGAGCACAAGGTGTGAACACAATTTTGAGCTGTAGGGGGCACAGATTACTACTAAACTGCTATAGACGCAGTTTCCAGCCTCAGCACTGGATTGTGTTTCATACTATATTTGACAATGGAAACAAATCCAAGACTTGGCATTAAGCACAATTACATGTTTTAAAACGTATATTTATGCAAACAAGCATCTAAAATGTGATGGAGAGAAAAAAAATATATTTGGTACTGGGTAAATGATGCAATTGTGTTTGCATGCCACTGGTCTCAAATTATTGCCCAAACAAGTTCAACTTTCAGCATAAAAAAAATATAAAGAACATGCGCCCATGAAAGCACAACTTGGCTGATGCAAGCAATGCATACTTCACTGATGGTGCTATTCAATCTGCACTCACCCCAAGGTTCTGAATGCTGACGAATCCAGATGCACTGGTTTTCTGTTTGGGTTGAAACCAAGCTGGGGCTTCCAATTCCTTCCATTATTTGATTTTTCCCAGTCTCCGGGTTTCAGCGTTGGGGCAGATTTCCTTAAAGAAGAGAGTTTGTCAACACGAAATTTGGATTTAACTTTTAATAAAAAACAATAAATGAAACGAGTTCCTTACTTTGCTCCAGGTAAAACCACAGCTTTGAAAACAAAGCCTTCCTCGAATTGCGGATCTTTAAATAGGATGCTAAAGAAAAAAAAGGGGGGGTCACAAAACATAAAATAGACTGGCAGAACATGTTCTGAAACAGCTTTAGGGATACACTTTCCCTAGAAGATATAGCCTACGTTACTAATGTACACAAATACTTGAGCACTAGGCTGCATATGTCTTTCACTGTTTCTATGCATCAGTTTGTCAATCAAACTTACAACTTCGATATGCAACACCCCTTCCATAAAAACAAATTGCATTTTACTGAATACTCTTACATATACCACCTTAACAACAATCGATAACAAGTATTTGCAAAGTCAGTAGGTTTCGTCAAACGGGTGCAGTAGTTACTTTATGTGCTACAAAAATAAAGGGGAGGGGGGGAATTAAGAATATGCCATCACCTATACTTGGCCACCTCAGAATTGCAATACAAATTTTAAATTAGAAAACACCGATGCACCAATCTCAGACATTATCTCTATCTCTCTCTATCTCTATATATATATATCCACAGCTTCCGTTTCCCTGTCGAGGCTGCCCACTTCTGGCGCCTGCCCCAAACAGTACAGACACGGACCTCAATTCCAGTGCAAATGTTTATTAGATTTCTTGCGTGCTAGTCGCCATAACGTTTCGGCTGAGCCTTGTATATATATTTTGCCAAACATTTGAGTTGCATCATGCATTTGGTTTGTATTATTTATTAAGGAGGCAAGAATAAAATACAGCCTAGCCATTACTCAAACTGTACGCAGCTACAATGTCACTTTACATCAAGTTTTAAAAAGCATTTGCAATGCAATATGTCTCATTTGCAAGAGTATAAGCTATTGGCATTGTAAATGACAATGCCTTTTATCTATCTGATTTGATTAACACAAATAAAAGGCAATGTCATTTACAATGCCAATCTTGTAAATGTGAGACCTATTGCATTTCAAATAAGCGGCGGCCATTGTCCCCGGCTGCTTGGAAAGTGAAAGCGTGCAAGGCGTGCTGAATGTTGCAGGAAAGCATATAGTGCCTGCAGTAGGAGAAACTCATTAAAGAAAATGGTGCTTACAAACTAAACAAAATACACCGTTTAACAACCGAAGTAAAAGGGCCAGTCCTCATGGGAGGTAACAAATGAAGATAAGGCGGTATTAAGGAGGGACTAACAAGCCTATTAACAAATCAGAGGCCAGCATTTACAAATGACTGACATATGCCAATGACAATTATGGGCAGAGAGTCGAAGGTGCACTATACTGGTTGGGGCAAAAGTCTGTAAAATGAACAGGTTACTTAACTTCAGTAACAATGTCTCTGTAAGAGACAGGTTAGCTGTAGATTTCTTACCTTAGAATTTCCCTCAGGAGTCAGTCTGGATCTGGAGATTTTGCTTTAGCAGTACCCCTGCGGGTCAGTAGGTGGCGTCTGATGACTCCACATCCGGCGTCACGGTCGCCGGGATGACATCACAGTGCCTTAGACGCCGCACCTGCAAACTGACCTCAGTTCTGACATGACTTTCCACGCCAGAAGCGCAGAGCCATGCAAGACAATGACCACTGGCGCGCCACAACTAGGGCCCAGTATGGGTGTCCGAATTTAGAAATCAGTTAGAGCGGGGAGGATGGGTGGTGCGGTAAGGAATCTACAAACCTATGTCTTACAGATACATCGTTACCGAAGGTAAGTAACTAGTTCATCTGAAAGAGACCATTGTAGATTCCTTACCTTAGAACAGATACCCAGCAATACCATCCCTGGAGGAGGGTCTGCGAACCAAGTCCAGACGAGAAAGTCCTCTAGGACCGAACAGGCAAAATAGCAGTGCCTCCGGACTTGGCTGTCCAGGCAGTAAGGTCTAGTAATCTTGGGCAGAAATGCACACGTCACCATCTGGCAGATAAGTGGGACTCCACGTACAGTGATTGCTGCCGTAGCCCTAGCGGAATGAGCATGCAACCCCACTGGAGGATCCTTCGCTAAAGCACTGCATAAAGATCTGCTAAGGACAACCCCTCGAGAGATGGTACGTTATTGAAAAGACCGGCCTTTCTTGGCACATACATATCCAATAAAGAGATAATCATACACCCAGAAGTCTTTGGTGCAGTCAAGGAAGAATGACAGTGCATGTTTAGGGTCCAGACGGAGTCTCTCCTCTTCCTTGGAAGGGAGCAGAGGTGGGAAAAAGGTTGGCAGTGATCAATTGTCCTACATGAAAGGATGTAACCACTTTAGGAAGAAACAAAGGCCTTTTTCTAAGCACCACTTTGTCTGGATGCACAGAAAAGGAGGCTTGGAAGACTAAGCATGAAGCTCACTCACCCTGCAAGCAGAGGTAATGGCCAAAAGGAAGGCAGTTTTGAGATTAAGGAGCATGAGAGAACAGCTAAGAGGCTCGAAGGAAGCACACAAGATATGGGAGAACAAGATTCAAGTCCCACTGGGGCATTATGAAAGGAGATGGAGGAAATAGATGAGTAATGCCCTTAAGGAATCTACTAACAATAGGAGACTTGAATAAGGATGGCTGATCTGGTAGTCATAGAAAAGCAGAAATAGCAGCAAGATAGCCTTTGAGAATGCCCAGAGCAGAGCCCTGCTGGGCCAAAGAAAGTATATATAAAGGACCTCAGAAAGAGGAGCAGAAAGGGGTTCTGCAGCCTTTGCTGTACACCATGCCACAAAATTATTCCATCTACAGGCGTATACCAATTTAGTGGCGGGACGCCTGGCTGCCAAAATTACATTACAGACTTAGGGCGGAAGGTCAAAAGCTGTCAACTGTTGCCACTCAATCTCCAAGCAAGGATGTGGAGGGACAGGTTCGGGTGAAGAACCATCCCCCGCTGCAGACATTATATCCTCCCGAAGGGGCACTCTGACCAGAGGCTCGATGGACATGTTCAGGAGCTCGGGGAATCAGACTCTTTGTGCCCAGTCTGGAGTCACAAGATTAACTTTGGCCCGGTCGCACTTTATCTTCTTGAGCACTTGGGGCAGAAGTGATACAGGCTGAAAGGCATACAGGAGGCCGCAGTTCCACTTGCGCTGAAAAGCGTCGTCAAGCAAGTGCTGCCTTGGAAACTCCAATGCACATTCTCTTCGGAGGCGAACAGATCTAACCAAGGCTCTCCCCACCACTGAAAGACACCCTGAACCACCTCTGAATAAAGATGCCATTCGTGATCAATCAAGCATGGACGGCTGAGTTTGTCCACCCTGGCATTCAGAGAACCCGGCAGGTGTGGACACCAGGGTCATGCCCTGATGTCCAGAAGCAGAGCATCCTGACCGAGGGTCCACAACCAAACGCCGGCCTGTTTGTTGCAGTACCACATGGCAGTGGTGTTGTCTGAACACCTGCACCACTTTCCCTTTGAGAGAGGGAAGGAATGCCTTCAGTGCCGCTCGGATCGCCCAGAGCTCCAACAGGCTATGTAGTTCAGACTCCACCGGAGCCCAGACGCCTCTGATCTCCACCTCTCCCAGATGGCCACCCCATCCCAGGAGTGACACATCTGTCACCACTGTTGGATATGGGGGAAGGGAGGTTTGGCCTCTGACCCAAGCTTGGTTCGTTAACCACCACTGCAACTGTTGTGCAGTTCCTTCGGAGATCTGAACAGTCAGAAAGATTCCCCTGATGCTGCGCCCAATGGAACTTCAGGACCCACTGCAGAGCCCACATATGCCATCTGGCATGATCCACCAGCAGGATGCAGGAGGCACAGCAGCCTCTCTCAATGAAATCCGGGATAGAGGCTGAATCATCGGTATAGCCCAAATATCCCAGACTCACTGCTTGGGAGGATAGGCCTGAAACTGCACTGTTTCCAGAACAGCTCCATTGAAAGGATGCGTCAGTCAGGTGGGACTTCGGAACGTTGATAGGGAACCCCAGGGAATGAAGGAGGTCCACCGTAGTCTGGAGGTGGGAGACGACAGCCTTGGGCAAGCTTGCCTTAAACAGGTAGTCTGGATGGGGGAAGACTGGAACCCCTGATCTGCGCAGATGAGCTGCGACCATCGCAATCACCTTTGTAAACACCCAAGGGACACTGGTAAGGCCAAAGGGGAGCACAGTGAACTGAAAGTGGCCCACCATGAACTGTAGATCGTGCCCGATGGAAATAAGCGTCCTGCAAGTCCAAAGCCACCATCCAGTCTACAGGGTCGAGGGCAGACAGGACCCGAGCCAACGTGAGCATCTTGAACTTCTCCTTCCAGAGGAAGCCGTTGAGGGCCCGGAGGTCTAGAATAGGACGCAGGCCTTTGTCCTTCTTGGGCACCAGAAAGTGGTGGGAATAGCAACCACAAACTACTTCTGGCAGAGGGAGTCCATAGCTCCCTTGGCCAGGAGAGCTGAGACTTCCTGGCGGAGAAGTGCCAAATGATCCGCCGACATGCGATCGAAAGACTGACATGGTGGGAGGTGCAGTCTCGAAGGGAGATTTGCAAAACCCACCTGTCTGACGTGATGGATTGCGAGTGGAGGTGGTGATGGCAAATCCTGCCTCCCACTGGCCGTTGGTTGGTTTAGAGGCTGTGGCAGGGGGAAAGGGTGGACTGGCCACCGCTGGCTCCCAGACTCACAAGGTCTCTGGCTTCCATGTCCGCAGCCATGCAGAGATTACGCAAGCTGCCGAAACAGGTGGCTAGACTGGGCCGGACGTGGTCGGGTGTCAGTTTCATAGACCAAAGGGACAAAAAGTAGACTGGAGTGGGAGAGAAGGCGCAGTGAGCCCTAAAGATCTGGCCGTAGCCCTAGAATCTTTAAAGCACTGCAGCACCAAGTCTGCTTTGTTGCCAAAAAGACAAGTGTCATCAAAAGGCATGTCCATCAAAGTTGACTGGACATCCCCAAAAAGCGAAATGTCAACCGGGTGCAGCGTCTATGGGCTACTGACGTGGCAATCATTCTGCCTGCCAGTCGGTGGTATCCAGTCCACATCTGATGGCGAGTTTTGGCTGGGTCTCTCCCATCTGCCACTACCTGGGAGAAAGAATGGCCCGGGACTCCTCCCGGCACTGAAGCAGCACATGCACGACCGTATCAGATGGTATGGGAGTAGGGGCCCAAGAGACATACGGTATCCGATCGCAGTGCCGATCTGGAGGAAAAGAAAATCCGCTTCCCAAGATGGTCCACCTTCTTGGATTCCCTAACTGGTGGGGCAGAAGGGAATGGGGCTTTTGAAGAGGCTTGGACCACCAAGCTCTTAGGGAAAGGGTGTTGTGTTAAGAACACTGGGTCACCCGGGGCCAGGCGGTGGCAGTGGGCAACTGTCTTCTCCACAGGAGCCCCTGTGCTGGGACCAAGTGCACAGGAGGAAGTCAGTGAGGGCCTCATTGAACGGCAATAGGGGGCCTCATTGAACGGCAATAGGGGTTCAGAAGAGGAAGCCACAGGCTGAGGCACCCCTGTCAGGTGGTTGGTCCCGACTGTCACCAAAGGGAGCTCTAGGCCCAAAACCTCAGCTGCCCCTCGCCAGCACAGCATAAGACGCTCCCTCAGCCACGGTAGGGTGAGAAAGCAAACCAGTGTCTGGGAGGGGGCGGGGGTTACAGGGGGTGGGGTGGGGGGGGGGGGGGGAGAAGAGTATCCAGACCACTGGCATCACGCAGGTCCTCTTGCCAGTCCGGTTCTTCCAGCTGGTCCGTAAAAAGGGTCCAGAGACCCCTCGGTCCTCATCACCACCCTCTGGTTAAGAGAAAAACGAAAAGTTTCTTACCTGTCGGTGTAGTTTTGCAGCTTGAAGATCTTTCTGGATTCACTATGCTGTGCATTATTCCGCGATCTTGTGGTTGGGTCCGGATTCGTAGTCTTTTCTTTGTTTTTTTTTTTTTTTTTGTAGCCCAGGTGGGCGTCGACGTCCACCATTTGGTGCACCTCCCGTGACGTCGTCGTGCTTCCTGCGGAAGTCCCACCTTTGGGGCGCCATCTTCGGGTTCTTTTTTCCCTTTTTTTTTTTTTTTTAACCCTAGGCGATTGATTAATCCTTTTGTCCATATTTCTGTACGTTTCCACTTCTTTGATCCTATCCATTTCACCCCCTCTTCCTCCAGCCTCATCTTCCTGGCGGAGGTGGGTGGGTTCGCTAGTGAATCCAGAAAGATCTTCAAGCTGCAAAACTACACCGACAGGTAAGAAACTTTTCGTTTTGCAGCGTGAATCTTTCTGGATTCACTATGCTGTGCATAGATTTTGTAGCGGTTTTCCTATTTTTGTGGTGGCTGGGTGGAAGATGATCGCTGGTCGTTGAAAATGTGTTGTAGCACCTTCTGTCCGACCTGTGCTTCCTTATTCATTTGAATGTCCACGCAGTAGTGCCTTGTGAACGTGTGCACAGATGCCCAAGTTGCTGCGAGACAAATGTCTTGGATGGGCGTGTTTTCCAGGAAGGCAACTGTGGCCCCCTTCTTCCTTGTGGAGTGAGCTTGGGGCCCCTCCGTTAGCTCCTGTCCAGCCTGTTTGTGACATAATTGAATAGTGAGGGCAATCCACCTAGCGATGGTGCCCTTGGTCACTGGTCTACCCATGAAGCTAGTAGCAAAGGACACAAACAGCTGCTTCGACTTCCTGAGTTCCTTGGTTCTTTCAATGTAGTGCATCACCGCTCTTCTGGCATCGAGGGTGTGCAGGGCCTTTTCTGCGTTTGTAGTCGGGTTTTGGAAGAAACTCGGTATCTGGATACTCTGATTCATGTGGAACGCCGACACTACCTTGGGCATGAAGTGTGGGTCCGTCCTCAGGACTACCCTGTCTTTGTGAATTTGAATGTAGGGCTCCTGTAGCGTTAGTGCTTGAAGCTCGCTCACCCTGCGTAGTGAGGTTATGGCCACTAGAAAGGCAGTTTTCATCGTCAACATTTGTAGAGTGGCCTTGTGAATGGGTTCAAACGGCGCCTTCATGAGCTCCGTCAGAACCACGTTGAGATTCCATGCTGGCGGCGGCAACCTTTTCGGGGGTGCCATTCTTTTGGCTCCCTCCATGAATCTCTTCACCACCTGCGAGGTGAAGAAGCTTCCACCCTTCTCACCTCTGGTGTAGGCAACGATCGCTGCTAGGTGTACCCTTAGGGAGCTCGAGCAGAGGTTACTCTTTAGAAGGTGTGTGAGGTACCTCAGCACAGTTGAGTCTCTTGTCATTCTGTTTTGCAGGCCCTTTTTCCTGCACCACACCGTGAATCTCTTCCACTTTGCGCTGTAGCACTTTCTTGTAGTAGGTTTCCTTGCCTCCCGCAGCACTCGCATAGTGCTCTGAGGTAACCTTAGGTGTGCGAACTCTAGGTCTTCAGGAGCCATGCTGCTAGGTTGAGTGTCTCTGGCTCTGGGTGCAGGACCTCCCCGTTTTGCATTGAGAGCAGGTCTTTTCTCCTCTCGAACCTGTACGGATTGCCTTGCGCCATTTCCTGAATCTGTGAGAACCATGTCTGCCTCGCCCACTGTGGAGCCACCAGGATCAGAGTCATGTTGCTGGTTCTGCACTTGTCGAGCACTCTGTGCAACAGGGGTATCGGTGGAAAGGCGTAGGCAAATGTCCTCCACCAGCTTATCCATAGGGCATTTCCCTTGGATTGCTGATCTGGTTGCCTGGATGCGAAGCTTTGGCATTTTGCATTGTGGCGTGTTGCAAATAGGTCTATTGTGGGAGTCCCCCATCTCTGGAAGATTTTCTCCGTTTCCTGGCCATTGAGCTCCCACTCGTGTGATGCCGAGGTCTGTCTGCTCAGCCAGTCTGCCTCCACATTGTCCTTCCCTGGTAGGTGAATTGCCAGTAGATCTATTTTGAGAGGTATGGCCCATCTCCAAATCTCCTGAGCTAGGGATGAGAGGGGAAACGACTGTGTCCCCCCTTGTTTGTTGATGTAGAACATCGCCGTGGTGTTGTCTGTCTGTACCAACACCCTCTGGCCGAACAGGTGTCTCTGGAATGCCTTCAGGGCTAACAGTATCGTTTTCAACTCGAGGTAGTTGATGTGGCGGACCGCGTCTGCTGGAGCCCATAGACCCCTCACTCTGAGGTTGTCCATGTGCGCTCCCCATCCCTTCTGCGATGCGTCCGTGGTAATGGTCATTGTTGGGCTTGGTGGTGTCAGGCTTCTCCCCGTTGTTATGTTGTCTCTGTTCCACCAAGTCATCTCCTCCTGCACTGCGTGCGTAACAACCACTAGATCCTCCCAACTTCCGTTTGCTTGTGACCATTGCTGTTGCAGCCATTCCTGGAATGGTCTCATGTGCAGGCGTACATTCGGCACCAGCTGGATACAGGACGCCATCATCCCCATCATCTTGCTCACCGCCCTCACTGTCAGAGCTCGCCCCTTCTGGTAGAGCTGCGTCTCCTTGAGTAGAGCATCTGTCCTCCTGTCGCTGGGCACTACTGTACCGTTGAGGGAGTTGATCTTTGCCCCCAGGAAAATCTTTACCTGTTCCGGTTCCAGCGATGATTTTCCCCAGTGGATGGAAAATCCCAGATTTGTGAGGGTGTCTGTTACGCGTTTTGCGTGCCTCTCGCACTTCTCGCGTGAGTTTGCCTTGACCAGCCAGTCGTCCAAGTAGGGGTATACGTGTATTCCCTGCTTTCGTAGGTGTGCTGCTACCGCCGACAGGCATTTTGTAAAGACCCTTGGCGCTGATTTTAATCCGAAGGCCAGGGTTGTGAACTGGTAGTGTTCCTGTTCGATGTTGAATCTTAGAAGGCCCTTGTGCCTTCTGTTTATTGGGATGTGAAGGTAGGCATCCTTGAGGTCCACGGTGACCATGAAGTCCCCTTCTCTTATCTGTGGCAGTACCTCCTGCAGTGAAGTCATTTTGAACCTTTGCGTTCTGATGAACTTGTTTAGGTAACGGAGGTCCAGTATGGGTCTGAGGTCTCCGTCTACCTTCGGAACCACGAAGTAGTTTGAGTAGACCCCTTTGTTGCGTTCCCTGAACGGCACTGTCTCTATGGCTCCCTTTTGTAGGAGTTTCCGCGTTTCTTCTCTGAGTATTGCCAGTTCTTGGGCCGATCTCTGTCTTCCCTTCGGCTTCCTGTTTGGAGGTCTTTTCTCCAAGTCTACGCAGTATCCGTACTGCACGATGTTCCGTATCCACTTGTCTGTGGTTATACGCCGCCACTCCTGAAGGTAGAACCTCAGCCTTCCGCCTACTGGTGACGTATGCTCGTAGGCTCTTGAATCTTCTCTTTCCCCTGATGACACTTTTTTGCGCCTCCCCCTTGGGGACCTTACGAGGGTAGGCGTCTTCTTGCGTGCCGAGTCACTTCGAGGAGGGCTGATCCGCCCCCTCTCCTCCTTTGGCCACGTCCGTTCCCTCTCCCGCGAAAGGACTGGCCCCGAGGTTGATATTGCCAGCTTTGCTTCTGCTGACTTTGTCCGTGACCTTCGCCCTGCTGACCCTGTTGGAACGCCTGGTGCGACGTCCCCTGTTGGCTTCCACCCCTACCGTAGGGTCTCCTCGAGGGATTTCCTCGTCTCATTCCCCTCAGCTGTAGGGCCCCCATGGACCTCGCTGTCTCGTTTTCCTTCTTGAGCTGGGTGAGCTTTTCGTCCACCGTTGCTCCGAACAGTGTCTCTCCGTTGAAGGGGGTGCCAAGGATGTTGTTCTGTACTTCCGGTTTGAATCCCGAGATTCTTAGCCATGCATGCCTCCTCTCTGTGACCCCTATGGCCATGAGTCTTGCTGAAGTCTCTGCCCCATCCAACGCCGTCTTTATACAGGAGTTGGCGATGTTCTTGCCTTCATCCACCAGGTGAGAGGCTCTCTGGCGGTATTCTTCGGGGAGGTGCTTTACTAGCTCCCCCATCTCATCCCAGTGTTGGTATTGGTGCCTATTGAGGAGTGCATTCGAATTCGCCATGCGCCAGTGCATTGCGGCGTTCCTCTCGACCTTTCTGCCTGTGAGGTCGATCCTCCTGCTCTCTTTATCCGGAGGTGGGCCCAAAGTTGCTGGAACGTTGGCCCTTCTCCTGGCCGTGGAGGCTATGATGGAGTCTGCGGTGACGCTACCCTTGATGTAAGGTGGGTCCAGGGAGGAGTGCTTATATTTCTTCTCTGTCCTGGGCGTGATCGACCGGCAGGTGGCAGGCTCCTTGAAGGCTTCTCTCCCCTGGTTCATCACGCTTTGTAGCATGGGGAGGAACTGACTCCTGGTCTGGATGGGGAGCAGTGTTTCGACGAGAAAATCGGCTTTCGGCCTCTCCTCGTCGAGTTTGACGCCGAAGGCCATTGCTGCGCTCTTCACCACCATATTGTACACCCCGATGTCGTCGGGTGGCGAAGGCCTCGAGGGGTACGTGTCCACGGCCTCCTCCGGGTTTTCGGTGTCGAGATCGTGCCATTCGACGTCGTTGCTGGTAGATGCCGCCGAGTCGTAGAACGACTGTTGGTCTCCTTCCTCGGCTTCTTCCTCATAATAGGGCTACTCTTCTTCCTCGAGATCCCTTGTCAGCCCTTCGGCGTCGAACTCGTCTTCGACCTCGACGACGTCCGCCGATGAAACTGTTGGAATCTTGAATTCCTTCATCCTGGCGTCGAACTCCTTCTTCCTTTGAAGGATGTTCTCCATTTCGGCCTCGAGCCGCCTCTTTTTCTCCATTTCGGAGATGCTTTCGGCGTCGACCGCGGGTCTTTTCGATGAAACTTGCGTCGACGTCGAACGTTCTTTCTGCGTCGATCTGCCAGTTTCATGGGATGGTTTCGACGACCCTTGCCTTTCGGCGTCTTTCTGCACCAGGGAGTCCTTTTGTAAGGATCCGCTGGGCCTTTTGTCCGAAGTTCCCCCTTTGGACGTCGATGTTTTCGGCGCCGGGGCTCCCTTCGTGGGCCTTGACTCAGTTTTTCTCGAGTCACCCTCGTGTTTGAGGTGTTTTTTGATTTGCGCTCGACGATTCTCTTACCTAGTCTTCTTTTTTCTTGTCGGTCTCTACGACCGTGAAGTTTTCGGCTGTCTCGGCGACGTTGTCCTCGTCGTCCGTGTCGAGGCCCAGCTCGTAGAGTGTCGGGGGTTTCCCTTTGCCATCCATGTTGGCGTTGGCTCTTCTCTGCCTCTCTCTCACCCTGAGTGTCTTCGGCGCGAAGGCTGAGCAGGCGTTGCAGTCGATACTCTGGTGATCCACCGGTAGGCAGAGGTTGCAGACCGGATGCTGGTCTTTCTGCGCGAACTTGTGGTGGCAGTTTGGGCAGAACTTGAATGGCGTCTTGTCCATTTCGCTCAGGGTCTCTGAGCGTGCATTCTCCAAGGTTGTCGAAGAAAAAAGGTTCGCTGGTCCTCTTTCTTCGCGCTCCTGATGAAATCTGTTCTATTCCTGATGTCTTCTCTCGATTCTATCGATGAAACTCGCTTTTCTTCCTTCTTCCTCCGAGTGAATTTCTGGAGCTTCCCGATGACGATCCAGACCCAACGGCGGAAAAAAGAATCTGAAGATGGCGCCCCAAAGGTGGGACTTCCGCAGGAAGCACGACGACGTCACGGGAGGTGCACCAAATGGTGGACGTCGACGCCCACCTGGGCTACAAAAAAAAAAAAAAAAAACAAAGAAAAGAAAAGACTACGAATCCGGACCCAACCACAAGATCGCGGAATAATGCACAGCATAGTGAATCCAGAAAGATTCACGCTGCAAAACAGGAATGAACAGGGGAACAAAAGTACCCCTGGAGTCTGTTCACACGTCGGACGATGTCGGTCCAGCTCCGTGGGCAACTCTGGGATGGGGATGGCGTAGGCTGGGGGCACAGCAGATGCCGGGGTGTCATTAGGATCGGCACCGGGGAAGGTCTAGTAAGACTGACAAGCATCGATCAGGATCGTGGGAGCCCTCCGGCACCCGAGCCACCGGCATTGAAGGCTGGCGGAGTCAGGCTGCCCAAAGGCGAGGTGTAAGGCCTCGTAAAACGGTTGAAGTTGGGCAGGGGATGCTCCGGCTCCCGGAAAAGGGTGGGGGCACAGCGTGTCGTCCCTGGAACAGGCAACGGAGACATAGCCTTTGAGCGACTACGCTCAGAGTCCTAGGTCGCATCAACCAACGGGGAGAAGGTGAAGAGCGCTTGTGTGTCAATTGTGATTACCGATGATTGAGTGCAACGACTAGTGGGGGCTTCGAGTGTGGATTCAAGACCTTCCTTTCGAACGAGACCGGGAGCAACACTGTGCCGACCTCCAGCCACTTTCCGAACTGCTCCCACAAAGTCTTCAGGTTAATGGCCTAGCAGTCGTAGCACGACTTCGGGTCGTGGTCGTGCTGCAGGCACCACAAGCACACGAAGTGCGGGTCCATCACAAACATCTTGTGAAAGGCACCGCAGGGCTTGAAGCCGGTCCAACGTTGGGACATCCCTCATGCACCAGGAGTCAAAGACTTTTTAAAGTAGCCCAAAACGGCAAAGGAGTAGCTCTCTCCGGATATGCACGGGCTGGTGCGGAAAAAAAGAACGGACGTCCGTCAAAAAATCTACAAATCCAGACTGACACCTGGGGGAATTTCTAAGGTAAGGAATCTACAACTGTCAGATATTTAGTTAAGAACTGTGCCGTAGGGAACTCTGTCTAAAATGTCTGGTTGAAAGGCTGTGCAAGTTGTGGATTGTTGTTGCTAATTAGAGAATAATCCCCCATTCATTAGTATGGCATTGCAACGCCTTTAAAAAGTCTGCCATACAAATGTGACCAGTGCAGTCTAAATCCTTATTCAGAAATGTGGAGGTGATGGAGGAGTTGAAGATTTTTTTTTGGGGTGTGATCAGTGGGCTGGTCTAAATTGTGTTCACATTTCTTCAGCTGACAGATTCTCACTGCCCACCAAATTTATTAGTGTTGTAAGTAGCCGATTATACAAAGTCACGCCAATTGCCTTTATAGCCAGCTAGCTGCAGTTTAATTTTGGGTTAGGTTTTCTAGTTGCCTGTTGTCTGCTGTTGTACATGGTAATTGTGAGTTTGATGATTTGCTGGGATCCGTATCATCAATTTTGCTAGACCAATTGTGGAATGTTTTTTAGTAAACTAATTATTGGTTTGGCATGGTGTACTGTTTTAAGAGTAAGGCGCTGAGTGAGACAAGGGAGGTCTAAATGTATGCCGCCACTGAAAGGAGTGTGCAGTGTTATATCTAGCGAGTTGTGACGGTCACCTACACTGCTCAAATAAAATCATTTATTCCTACTGTAGTATAATATGCCTACTCCATGATCTTTTTGGTCATGTTTATCGCGTCCAAATTTTGTTCAGTTTCTCTCTGGTATACCAGGGCAAATCAATGCACCAGTATCCATCTCAATCTTCTGAGTCTTTGTGGAGTATAATAAGCAAGTTTATTAATCATACTGGCAAATGATGAAGATATTTAACTATCATGTATTGGCAAACATTTTAAAAGCATCTTTCATGGTTCACCTACTATAATAAATAAATGACTTTACCAGACTATGTGAATATGCTACTGTCCTGAGGTGTATGATCACAAGAAAAGGGTAGAGAGCAGGAGAGAAAAGGAGATGTGAGAAAGAACGAGTGAAAGCGAGAGGGCAGCGTTTTTCAGTAAGATGGAGTATCACCTCTAAATCACTGTACCCTTTTCTGTAACAAAGCATTTGAATCCATGGGAGGAAGGGGGCCTCAAACAAATATTTCATACAAGGATCTCCTAAACTGAGAATTATAATGGAGGGCAAAAGGCTTCAGGGGAAGAAATAGCAGGAATCTGCAAAACCTGATACCTGTTCTTCTATATTCCTATTTCAAGCACTGACGAATGTGATTATGTACCAGCTTAGTGAGCAACGCATTAAACTGGAACTGAATTCCCTTCTGCAGTGCTTGAAATGGAAATACAGAAGAGCAGGTACTCCTTGTCCCAGAGTACCTTCTGAGAAGCGCTGGTCCCCTCATTAAAAGCAATGGAGCAGTGCTGAGAAGTGCCAGTACTATTCTTTTCATATTTAAGTGCAAGCACCGAGTATCAGAGTACCTGGCATTTAAAGCTCTACCTTCTTTCTTAAACGCACTCAACTACAATATCCTGCATTTTTTCCCCAATAATTCACAAGGCAAATGCTGAAAGAATAAGTATTCAAGAAAGCCCAGGCGTAGTGACAGTCTAAATAGGCCAAAAGATGTAAGAACTGATTGCAAGTACTCGAGGAAGAGAGAAGAGTGCAGGGGAGGGCATGTAGTTGACTGGGGCTTTTTGCAATAGGGAGAAGCAGAGGTCAAAGTGGTCAGGATATGTGGAGGGGGTGTGTACCCTAGAACAGCTTCCATACTTTCTCTGAAAAAAATAGTCGTGGTTAATTCCAACAGTTGAAATGTCTAGCCTGAAACAGCCCTGCCAAGTACCACGCATCAGGTGTTATACTAATGCATTTTAGTGTGGTGGTCCGAATCACTGCACTAAAATGCGTTAAGTCCTGAAAGCGCCTGCTAACACCACTGACACACGGGAACGCGACCATCTATTAGATGCACTCAAACAGGACACTGTTCAGGCAGAGTGCACTCCAGTGACTGCACACCCTGTGCAGTGCTGCCTTCAGTTCACTCTACAATCTGAATCTGGCACATGCTAGCCTACAGAGCTGCTGCAGTCAGACTCAGGCCGGCCACGGTGGCATCACTTGACGGCCATAACAATATTCACACAGTAGTGTCCATTTGATTTTCCTACAGGAAGTAGTCACTATAAGTGAGGCGGCGAACATTAGTTGCTTCTTTGCACATCACTGCTTTTTCCACCAGTTTGGTGCCTCACCATGCCATGCTGAAAGACTGGTCGGTTGCTCAAAGTTTTGTGAGTGTGATTTATGACTGACATGGTCTTGTTGATTTATATATTAATAACATGAATATAATTTAATTTAGCAGCTTGAGCCTGCAAGTCGACCTGCTCACCTCGGGCTGGTGCCGCTACAGGCTGGACTCCGCTGACTCACTGCGATGATTAGCAGCAGAGTTGACCCCGCAGCACCGCGGCTGCAGACTGCAACGTGGGCTGTAGTTCCTTCCATCAGTAAACTAAATTAATCCAGGATGGCACCTTCCCTGTTGGTGTTTTTGTAGCAATTCAGGTGCCACCCGTAGGGACCTTTCCACAGCAGGGCTTCGGGTATTCTGAATGCTGGAGAATCATTCTAATTAGGTGCTGGAATTACCTCTGCAGTTTTTAGGTCGAGACTGGGTAGCGAATGCGCTTTGAGGCATGCTGTGCTCAGGTACAGACTTTAAGCTCTGCCCACATTTCAATGGCTTGTGTCATTTGTTATTTGTAAACTGTGGCTTTTCATTGGTCAATAGGCTTGGCAGTCTCTTCTTAGTACCGCCTTGTCTCATCTTGCAGTGTCTGAAAAAAGGACTGGCCCTCTTAAGTGTTGTTACTCAAGCTTTAATTACAGCCTATAAGCACTTTCTTTAAATGGTTTTCACCTGCCAGCTGTTGCAGGTAAGACACGCTCTCGTAACATTTTTTTGTATAGGTTGGGTTTATTTGCAGTGCCGAACGCGGCAGCATGTTTCTCTCTATGTACTCACTTTATGTTTACCAGTGCCCCATGCCGCGCTTTTACAATAATGGAGGCTGCGCACCTTTCTGTAGACGAGCCGCTTCTAAAGAAAGGTCCGCAGCCGCTATTGAAGTGAAACTGCAGTACAGGGTGCTATTACAAAAAAAAGAATTGGTCTTTCAACTTTACAAAAAAAAAAAAGCATGGGTTAGTCAACGCGTCCCATACTGGGGTTTTACTTTATTAGCGGTAGCAGACCTTGCTTTAGACGCGGCTTGTCTAAACAAAGGGTGTGAGAAAGTGCCATCTTTCTTGCATGGCACTTTTTGCTGAATTGCTGAATGTACTTTGAGTGTGCCCTGGACTCCTGCCAATCAGGTGCCCAGGGCCTATGTTCCTTCCCCAAAACAAAACCTAAATTGGCAAACCCTGGCCACATGTCAGCCCCTGGTAAATGGTACCCAGGGCCTTGTGACCAGGGAAGGCCTCGAACATGCAGTGGTAGGGGAATTGGCACATAGGGACGTGGGACATGTATGCACCAAGACACGCAGCCTGCAATGGCAGTCATGCATGTGCTTGGTGAGGGGCCCCTTAGGGTGGCACAATTCGTGCTGCATTTTAGGGAACCTCTTTAGTACCTCAGGCACGAGGGAACCATTTACTAGGGACTTCGAGGGTGCTAAAGGTTTTGCAAATTGAGGGAACTATAGTACAGTTTTGGAAAAGAGGTCTGGCTAGCTGGTTGGTTAGCAGGAACCCAGTGCACTTTCAATTGAAATCACATAATTTACCATGCAAAAGATGGGTGTTACCATGGCAAAAAGGGGCACTTTCCTACACGCATCTTAAAACTCAACCAATACTCAAACTCAAATCTTCAAGACTCAAAGGACATTTGGTTGTCTAACAGTGGATGCTCATGAATCATCTCAAACTTTACTCCACGAAAACCAAACTACTCATCAGCGGATTAGGAAAAACTATAACTGTCCTTTTGGCTCCAGGAAATGGGGCAGCCACATCCCACCTCAACTGAAAGGAAAAATCATGGAGCAAAAATGGACTCCAATCTCTCCCTTCAATTCCAAGTCAACAAAGTGACAAGAAGCTCATTCTTCCTAATGAGATATCTGCAATGTATTTAACCCTACATCAGTGGTAAACTCATTGGGCTCTCAGAGACCATACATGCACCATTAGCACTAGTGATAGTGGTTGGATTATGCAAATAGACAACAGTGGTCTCCATAGAAAATATACCTTTCAAGTAGGTGTAAAGGGGATTGCAATGGCAAGATGTTTAATGGCAACACAAGTATCCTTCGCATGTGTACTTACTTATGCACAATAACGTTGGATTACGTGAGATTTAAGCTCCGACATGCCCAGCTAATTCTTGTATATACACTTCTCAAAATCTGCACATTTGAGCATCACATGCTGAGAAATTAACAGGCTTTACACAATCAAAACCTAAGTCCATGTCAATGCAGATTTGTTTTTATCCAATATAAACATGCCAAAAATAAGGAAGGTTGATAAAGGGCATCAACTGCTGCTTATGGAATTAAAGGCAGGTTGTGTTTGTGTATGCAGAAGGAATACAACAAGCCAACGCATAATACAATGCGGCTAGCATTCATCTATGCAAACTCGCTTGTTTTTAACTTCTAAATAATTGCCTCTAAATTTTGGCGCACATCTGGAATAGGACGGCACACCTGGGTTATTCCTAAATTAGTGAACCTCTTAAACCACAAATTAAAAATACAGAGGCCTAAATTCAATATAAACATAACATACCCCATGTATAAGGACTCACTAAAATTAAGGTCTCACCCTAATTTACATACACATGAGCAGGCAGACATTTTAATTAAAAAAAAGTAGATCTCCACATACCTGATGGCAGAGTTCTGAGTCAGATCCCTCAACATGGGAACAGGCGAAAATACTGCCCTAATTAAAAAAAAACATCCAAACAAATTTAAAAAACATGTTATCCGAGCACAGATCACACAACAAGCTGCTTGGAAGAGTTACGACAGTACAGAAAATGTATTGTTAAGCATGACGACAAATATAGATCACATCTCAATGATCTGAAACCTCAATGGCAGCGTCAAAAGTAAACTACAGGATAAGGCTGCAAAGCAAGCACAATACAAAGTGATTATCTTCAAATTGCATATCAAGACCTCGGCCTTTAGGGGAAAAAGGAATATGCTACTTACCAGTATGCATCTGTTCTTGGCATGTAGAGCTGCAGATCTACACACTGCACATAGATCGCCATCTGGTGTTGGGCCCGGATGTTTGCACTTGTTTTTGTCTTGGAAAGCCTTTGGCAGTCACGAGGTATGTGACCCCTTTGGATCATACTGACAGTTGAATTGTTGGAAAGACTCGACGGGGGGGGCGGGGGGGGGGGGGGGGGGTCATCTGCTGGTAATCTTGAACTCTCACACTGGGGTACAGATATGCAATGTCCAGTGTATGTACTCTGAGCCCTGAAGCATGTATTTTGAGTGTCTTACAACCAGATTGGCACACTTACCTTTCAGGTCAGATTATATGGTGTAGAAAGGATTCCTTGGCATGGAAAGTTAAATGCCACCTGTGGTCTCCAGCACCTATTGACATCTACGTCCACTATGGAAGCAGTGAAAGCATTGCTTTGGGCCTATCCTGTGCAAGTTGGCAGCTGAAGCTTAAACCCTGCTGCCCAGACTAGTCAACATCACCTTTGACAGGTAAAAAAAATTGGATAAGAACATTTAAATAAATCACTCCCATGTCCACAAGGTAGGATACATAATTTTTAAAAGTGGAACATGTGAAATTAAGAAATTGCATGTTTCCCCAGTGACTAGGCCCAACAAGACATTGCTACTGGTCAGGCTGTAACTGGTATATAGGAAAAGTCAAAGCAAATACTGGTTTTATATTTAATATAAAATCGAATGGTAAAGTCAGATTTTGCATTGGATACACGGAAAATATGACTTTTGAAAAAGTAACTTTGCCCGCCTGAAGCTGCTGGAGACTAACGTGCATTAGCTCTGCAGCAACTGGCAAGCCGGTACTGGACCTGAATTGGTGGGAAATGGTGTGAAAACTGCTCCCAGAGAACGAATAATGGAATTGGGAGGTGCTTTCTTCAGACAATAAGACCGGTTGGGGTGGGCCCAGGAACTCAGCTAACTACGAAGGGGCCAGTCTGTCACTAACAAATGTTATGTGACACCTGGAGAGCCCTAGCTTTTGTCCCCATAGTCAGGCTGGCACCAAACAGTAAGAGGAAAGGCACCCCAGAACTGGTTTTGAGTGGCCACAGAGGACTGCTCATTACCTTGGCCAGATTGCTGGGAGGGCACACAGGCTGCAAAAGTGAAAAGGGTTTTCTCAATCTTGAATTTTGAGAACGAGGGGCGCTGTGGGATTGTTTGCAGTATGGCAAACAGGAACTGCTTAGGGTTGCCCTGGGAACTTTTACCCCATTGTTTCGGGAGAGCCCAGGAGTCACTCCCACCCACTAGATGGCACCAGGCATAAATCTGGAACTGCGCAAGATAAGAGGAAAACTGGACCTGATGTCTGTGACAAGAGGAGCCCTGAAGGGCTGAGCTTGTTCACTCTTGCACCCAAGATAAAGAAGTTGACTCTAAGGGTTAGTTGGCTGATCTCCTGTGTGGTTAAAGGGACACAACATTCTGGAATAGGCTGTTGCTGGTAAGCACCCAGCTGACAAGGGGTAACTGGATATGGACTGAACTTTGCTGTTGACCTCTGCTTGAAACCCATAGAGTCCAAGTGCCCTCCCCTGAGGTTCTGGTGGCATTAAAAGTGTACATCTGTGGTGGTTTGGGCACCAAAAAAAACAAAAAAACAAAAAAAAGTTTGACACTTTCAAAACCTCTTCCTTCAGAGCTTCAGGGGGCATGTGAGAAAAAGCAAGTGAAAGGCAGCTCAGTGTCAATTTGAATTTCGACTTCCTCCAGGTCAAGGCTCTCCGCACCTCTGAAAGAAAGTGTCCCATTCTGCACTGTGACTCACATTTTCTGAGGGAAATCTCCAAAGTTCTAGTGGGACAAACCTCCTTCATTTATCGGTCCCACAGGAGTGGCCTGCTCAAGGAGGATTTTTTGTCTCAAAGAGTGTTAAAGTCCCTTTATGCGTTGGGGCTCAAACTTTCAAACCTGCGACTAATAGACACTAGGACCCATCCACTTGTTGTATCCTACCAGGATTTCATTGTCGTAGGCATCAATATGCATCTATATTCTGGTATACTGCTTCCATAGACTATCAATGGGGTTATTTTCTCCTACATCTTTAAAAGCTCTAATGAACAAGTTACTTACCTTCGGTAACGATGTATCTGTAAGAAAGAAACCCGTTAGATTCCTCACCTTAGAATAGATACCCAAGCAATACCATCCCCGGTGGTGGGTCTGCGAACCAAGATCACACCAGAAAGTCCTGGAGGACAGAACGGCCAAAGAAGCCATCCCTCCGGACTTGGCTGTCAAGGCAATAATGCCTGGCAAACGTGTGTAGCGAAGCCCACGTCGCCGCCTGACAGATGTCCTGCAAAGGGACTCCCCGTACCAAGGCAGTAGTAGCCGCTGTGGCCCGAGTAGAATGGGCGCGCAGCCCAACAGGAGGGTCCTTTTTTGCCAAAGAGTAACAAATTTTGATGCACAAAACGACCCACCGAGAGATGGTCCGTTTGTGCACAGCTTTCCCCTTCTTAGCACCCACGTATCCAACGAAAAGTTGGTCGTCCACCCGGAACTGCTTTGTGCGGTCCAAATAAAAGGAGAGCGCACGTTTTGGGTCCAGACGGTGGAGCCTCTCTTCCTCTTTGGAAGGATGCGGAGGCGGAAAGAAGGTGGGCAAGGTGACAGATTGCCCAAGATGAAATGGAGTCACCACTTTCGGAAGAAAGGAGGGACGAGGCCGAAGGACAACCTTGTCCGGATGAACAGACAGAAAAGGAGGCTTTGAAGATAAAGCCTGGAGCTCACTCACCCGTCTAGCCGAGGTGATGGCTACCAGAAAAGCAGTCTTAAGAGTCAGAAGACGAAGAGGACAATTGTGAAGAGGCTCGAAGGGAGAGCACATCAGGAATGTCAAGACCAGATTCAAGTCCCACTGAGGCATTACGAAAGGGACAGGAGTGAACGTGAGTAATGCCTTTAAGAAAGCGTGTGTGAGAAAGTGGCTCTGTATATACTGTTCCCTAATGGGTACAGGGTGTACAGAGTCCACAGTCCCCCAGAGGCTGATAGAGGTCAAAGTTAGGTATGACCTTACTCTCAAAAGTGGTAGCTTGGTCGAGCAGTAAGGCAGCACCTGAGGACAGTGTAAAGCATTTATTGTACACACTCAGTCAGCAAATGGTTTCACACACTCAATAACTGAACTCTAGGCCAATGGTTTACATATATAAAATATATGCTTGTTTTATTTTTAGAACCACAAAGGGAATAAAAATATACTTTTCTCAGAATGAGAGATTGAATATAAATACTTTTGCAATAAGCAATGGATTTTTGTAAACAGTCACAGTTGGTTGCAATAAACAATCCTATTTCCTAAACATAATGCATTGAGCTCAATGGTAAATTCAGGTTATCTTGTAATAAATTACTTTTCAGATTACTTTTGGAATTCCAGGTCTGGCTCCTAGATCCAGCTCTGGGTCAGTATTCAGAATCAAGTGATGAAAGTCGACTTAATAACTAGTGATTTTTAAATAATATTTAGCTATTTCAAAAGTTAGCACTTAGAAAATATTTCAAAGAAAACATTCAATGGATCTCTATGGCAAGAAATTCAAATTGCAGGTAGAGTACTTTATCGTTACTTTAGTAATCCAGGACTGGGCACCTAGACCCAGGACTGGGGTCCTTATCAAAAACAGGTAAGTAATTTCGTTTGCAGAAATGGTACGATTTTAAAAGAATATTTCAAATTTGCAAAAGTAGACACTTAGAAGAAATTTCACAGAAAAGCAGACAATGGTTTCCTATGGGAGAAAAAATGAGTTAGAGGTAAGTATAGTTGTGGACACTTTTCAGAGTCAGGGCTGGGCACCAAGATCCAGCACTGGGAGCTCACCTAGGAGCAGGTGAGTAAATTCGTTTTTGTCACTTGGCTGATTTTTGGTGAATTTTTGCAGTTTTGAAAAGTTCACACTTAGAAGATTTTTGAAGAAAAAGCCAGTCAATGTTACCCTATGAGGAAAATGAAGTTAGCGGTTTTAAGGGTAAGTACTCGACTGGCAGAGTTGAAATTCCGGGCATAGACTCAGGGGTCCCCCAGTGTCAGGTGGGTACAGTTGGTTCACCCTCAGCGGTTTCAGGACGGCCGGGTGCAGAGAGAGTTAGGCCCAATGTTATCCTATGAGGGATAGGGGGGCCTTGGTTGGTGGCTGCTGTCGGGCAAGCCACGCGGTTGTGGGAGCTGGGCTCCTGGTCACTTACTCAGGGCAAGTGGGGAAGTAAGTTAGTGTAGAGAGTGCACTGCCAGGGCAACTCGGGCGGCTGGGTGCAGGGTGCTTTTGAGCCGTCGGGCGCTCAATGGAAATCAATGGGAATGTTCCGGTTTGGAAAAAGGCTGCAAGCTCGGGGACGAGGATGCTTCAGATGCCACCACCACTTCGAGAGGTAAGTTGGGTAGTTGTAGGTTAGGTGGGTACCCCGGGATTGGGCACAGGGGGCCGCAGGGCGCCGGGTGCAGGGGTGCCTTTTGACGTCGGGAATCTTACCCTCTTGTTGATCGCGGTTGGGGTGGCACTCTGTTCTGAGGCTGCAGGCTTCTTCCGGGATGTCGAGGGGGGTCCTTGGGTGCCGGACTCGAGGTCACAGTCGCTGTGGGGTCGTCCTCAGGGTCTTTGTCCACTCCGGCACTGGCCAGGCTTGGCTGGTGCAGAGTGTGTTGGGTCCGCGGTCCCGGGCTGCTGCCAGGGGTTAAAAGTAGGTTTCTTGAGTAGAGCCTCTACTCATGGGAGTCCCGGGGAATCAGAGTTCAAAGGTAGCCAGGTCCTCCGGGGTTTTTGAGGTTGCTGGCCACAAGAGATGCCGCGCTGGAGCAGGAGCAGGTTCGAGGGTCGACAGGCCGGTAGGGCTGGGGCCAAAGCAGTTGGTGTCTTCCTCTTTTTAGCAGCTGCAGGGCAGGTCTTTTTTTCTTCTTGCTCTTCTTGTAGGTTTCTATCTGGAATCTGGGGAAGGAAGGTTCAGGGGGCCCCTAAATACTAGATTTAGGGGCGTTACAGGTAGGTGAAGGCCAGGGACCAATGGGTCCTTGTCCTGGGGTGGGTACACCCCCTATCCTGCCTCTCGCCTGTGGGAGGGGGGCAGTAGCCTAATCCTGATAGGGTAGGGCCTCCCATCTTCAAGATGGCGAGAGCCCGGAGATGTGCTTCACCTCGCCTCCCCCACCTGAGGGGTGGGGGGGGCAGGCTGGCACATCCCCTGTCCTTGTATGGGGTTTCCGGCCAAGCTTCCTGCCAGAGTGGGGGGTTGCAGTGGCCTGGGGAAACTCCAACTGGCGGCATGCCTTTGAAGCTTCCCTTTGCTCATCCTGGGGGAGGAGATTTCTCACCTCACCCAGGATGTGCATTGTTGCAGGCCCGGGAGAGCAGGGGCTCTCCCACCCAGGGGTCCAGCAACGTGTCTGCTGTGTGGCAGCCTGGGCAGCCTCAGAGCATACGTGGATTGTAGGTTAGCTGTAAGGGGGCATCTCTAAGATGCCCTCTGGGGTGCTTAGTACATTAAATCCCACACTGGCATCAGTGTGGGTTTAATGTGCTGAGAAGTTTGATACCAAACTTCCCAGTCTTCAGTGTTGCCATTATGGTGCTGTGGAGCTCGTGTTTGACGAGCTCTCAGCACCATGTACTTGTAAAAGGCAGCACTGTACTTACAGTGCCCAGGAATGGACCTGGGTACTGTAGGGGCACAGGGCTCCTGCTCCTGTGCCCACACCATAGGTATAAGGCACCCAGCCAGAGGGGTGGCTGACATATGCCTTGGCAGTGTAGGTGATGGGCATGGCACACAGATGTGTGCCATGTCGACTCTTTGTTTTGTCCTGCACCCAGACACTCAGCCTGCAAAGGCAGTGTGTGTGTAAGGGTACAGGGCCTCTAAGGGTGGCACAATGAGTGCTGCAGCCCTTAGAGGCCTTCCCTGGTCACAAGGCCCTGGGTACCTAGGGTACCATTTACCAGGGGCTGACATGTGGCCAGGGTTTGCCAATTGGGAGTTTGTGTGTTTTAAGGAAGGAACATAGGCCCTGGGCACCTGATTGGCAGGAGCCCAGGGCACAACAAGGAAAAGTGCATCAGCATTAGGCAAAAAAAAAAAGGGGGGGGGGGGGGGTCACTGAAACAGAAACCCACTTTCTCACAGCGTGACACTACAGGGGACTTGAAAAGAGAGGGCTGATCAGGAAGCCGTAAGAAGGCAGAGATGGCAGAAAGATAACCTTTCAAGGTGCCCAGGGCAGAGCCCTGCCGGGCCAAAGAAAAAAGAAAGAGGAGAACCTCAGAAAGAGGGGCGGAAAGGGGATCCACAGCCTTTGCTGCGCACCATGCCACAAATTTGTTCCACCGGCAGGCGTATACCGTCTTTGTGGAGGGACGCCTGGCTGCCAGAATGATATCACAGACTTCAGGAGGCAAGTCGAATGGCATCAACTGCCGCCGCTCAACCTCCACGCATGGAGGTGGAGGCTGGACAGGTTCGGGTGGAGGACCGTCCCCTGCTGCTGCGACAGAAGATCCTCCCGAAGGGGCAGACGTATCGGGGGATCGGTCAACATACTGAGTAGCTCGGGATACCAGTATCTTCGTGCCCAATCCGGAGCCACCAAGATGACTTGGGCCCGGTCGTGCCTGATCTTCAGCACTCTGGGCAGAAGTGGTATAGGCAGAAAGGCGTACAACAGACCGCAACTCCACTCGTGACGAAAAGCGTCGCCGAGCGAGTGCCGCCTTGGAAATTCCAACGCGCAGAACTGCTGACATTGCGCGTTCTCTTCGGTGGCGAATAGATCTAACCAAGGCTCTCCCCACTGCTGAAAGAGACCTTGCGCCACTTCGGAGATCGGACGCCATTCGTGATCCATCATGCACCGGCGGCTGAGTTCGTCCGCTCTGGCGTTCAGAGAGCCCGCCAGATGTTGAACCACTAGGGTGACGCCCTGGTGTTCCAGCCACGTCCGGAGGCGCAGAGCTTCCTGACAAAGGGTCCACGACCCCACCCCGCCCTGTTTGTTGCAATACCACATGGCGGTGGTGTTGTCCGTGAACACCTGCACGACACTGCCCCTGACAGAGGGAAGGAAGGCTTTCAGTGCAAGTCGGATCGCTCTCAACTCCAACAGGTTGATGTGGAGATGAGACTCCGCCGGAGACCAGAGGCCTCTGATCTCCGCCTCTCCCATATGGCCACCCCATCCCAGGAGGGACGCATCCGTCACTACGACATGCTCCGGTTGGGGAAGGGAGAGGCTCCTGCCCATGACCCAATCGCGGTCCGTGAGCCACCACTGCAACTGCTGTGCAGTGCCCTCCGAGATCAAGACATGGTTGGACAGGTTGCCGTGATGCTGGGCCCACTGAAACTTCAGGTCCCACTGCAGAGCCCGCATGCGCCGCCTGGCGTGACGCACTAGTAGGATGCAGGGGGCCATCAGCCCCAGAAGCCGCAACACTAGCCTGACCGAAACCCAGGATAGAGGCCGAAAGATGGGAGTCAGGGCCTGTATATCCCGGAACCGCTGTTCCGGCGGATGAAACCGGAACTGCGCCGAATCGAGAACCGCTCCAATGAAGAGGAGCATCTGAGAGGCACGCAGGTGTGACTTCGGCACGTTGATGGAAAACCCCAGCAAATGCAGGAGATCCGCCGTAGTCTGGAGGTGGGAGACGACTGTCTGGGGCGAGCCCGCCTTCAACAACCAGTCGTCGAGATGGGGGAAGACTGGAACCCCTGATCTGCGCAGATGAGCTGCGACCACCGCCATCACTTTCGTGAACACCCGAGGGGCACTGGTGAGGCCGAAGGGGAGCACGGTAAACTGAAAGTGCTCTTGGCCCACCGTGAACCGCAGGTAACGCCGGTGGGCCGGCAGGACGGGGATGTGGAAATAAGCGTCCTGCAAGTCCAACGCTACCATCCAGTCTCCGGGGTCTAGGGCAGCTAGAACCTGAGCCAAAATCAACATCTTGAACCTTTCCTTCCGGAGGAAGGCATTGACGTTCCGAAGGTCCAAGATAGGGCGGAGGCCCCCTTTGCCCTTCTTGGGAACCAGAAAGTAGTGGGAATAACAACCACGACCTACTTCTGAGCTCGGAACGCGCTCGACGGCCCCCTTGGCCAAAAGGGCGGAAACCTCCTCGTGGAAAAGATGCAAGTGATCCCCCGAGATACGGTGGTGCTGCGGTGGCATGGCTGGAGGGGTCGTCTCGAAGGGGAGGGAGTATCCCCTTCGGACGATTTGCAGCACCCACCTGTCTGATGTGATGGACCGCCAGTGGAGCAGGTGATGGCGAACTCTGCCGCCCACTGGCGTGGAATGGGCCTGAAAGCTCGGACTAGGAAGGCTTTGAGGCGGATGCTGCCGGGGTGGATGTGGGCTGACCTAGTCGTCCTCCAGATCCGCCTCGGCGGAAACTACTTCCGCGACCGCGCGCAGGTTGGTTCTGCGGCTGGTGGCTAGGCGCACGTGAGGAGGCACCCCTTCCTTGGCCACGAAAGGGGCGAAAAGCGGAAGATTGCGACCGCGGGGCCGAGAGGCCCAAGGACTTGGCCGTAGCCCGGGAGTCCTTAAAGCGGTTCAGCGCACTGTCCGCCTTCTCGCCAAACAGGCGAGTGCCACCAAACGGCATGTCCATGAGAGTGCTCTGGACATAGCCGGAAAACGACGTGGACCGCAGCCAGGCGTGACGTCGAAGCGCCACAGTGGTGGAAATGGCCCTACCCAGCGAGTCCGTGGTGTCAAGCCCACAACGTATGGCATGTCGCGCGGCATCCCTCCCATCGGCCACAGCCTGGGTAAGTCGTGTCCGGACCTCCTCCGGACACAGGGGCAGCGCGTCCTCCACCGCATCCCACAGAGAGTGGGAATAACGGTACAAGAGACAAGCGGTGTTCAAAGACCGCAGGCCCAAACTAAGGGATGAGAACAGTTTCTTGCCAAACTGCTCCAGTCTCTTGGAATCCCGGTCCGGCGGGGCGGTCGGGAAAGAGGATTGGGAGGTGGAGGCCTGGATAACCAGGCTCTCAGGGGTAGGGTGTTGGGACAGAAAACTGGGGTCGCCCGGAGCAGGGCGGTGGCGCCTGGCAACGTTCCTGTCCACAGGAGGAACTGTGGAGGGCTTGGACCAGGTGCCCTGGAGAACGTCAGTGAGGGCTTCATTGAACAGCAGCAGAGGCTTAGTGGAGCTTGCTGCAGACTGAAGCACCTCAGTGAGGACGTTCGTCCTCACAGCCACGGCAGGTAGCTCGAGCCCAAGGGCTGCGGCCGCCTTGCGCAGCACCACGGAGAAAGCAGCACCCTCCTCCGAAGCCACAGTCGGAGGAGAGATGAATCCAGTGTCTGGCGAGGTATCCAGACCACTGGCCTCCCCCAGGTCATCTGCCCAGTCCTGGGACAGTTGGGCCTGATGGGCCATAGGATCCTCGGATCCCTCCCAGTAGTCCCCATCATCCGACTCCTGGTGTAGAGGAGAAAGTAACGGAGCCGGGCGGTAGACAAAATGTGTCTCTAGCGGCGTCAATCTCGGCGTCCATCGACGCCGGACCGGCGCCGGGCCCGGACCGGGACTAAACTGGGGCACGGCGTCGAGCGGAGTCGACGTCGGGGGTGGAACCGGAGTCGACGCCGGTGGAGGAGTGACAAGGTTGACCGGCGTCGACGGGGACTCGAGCGGGTCCCTCGGGCGCTTGCGGCGTCGAGGCCGGAGCCGTCAACGGCGCCGGAGCCGCCGGCTGGCAAGGCAGCCCAGTCGGGTCTGCGGGACCCGAAGGCGCACCAGCGGGCGCCGACGGCGGAGCCAGGTTCCTCATGGCCGAGAGGAAGGCACTGACGTCCTCCGGCGTCGCGTTAGTCCCAGGGACCGGAGGGTATGGGGACGGATGCGGCGCCTGCGGCTCCGCCGGAGCCGCGGGGGTGGAACCACCCTGACCCTCGACCGAGTCACGCGACCGGCGAGGGGAGTCCGAAGAGCGATGTAGTCTCTTGGACTTCTTGGAATGCTTCGACTTACCCGAAGAGTTTGATGCCGACGACCGATGGTGACGTCTGCTGCGGCTCCGCGACCGATCCTTGGACCTCCTCCTGGACCGGGATCGAGAGGCGCGCGGAGCCGAGTGGCGAATCTCGAGAAGCTTACGAGACCGCTCCCGTCTAGCCTTCGAGGTCAGGGCCTTACAGTCCGAGCACGACTCCGCGTCGTGGTCGAGGCCCAAACAGTACAGGCACCGGCGGTGATGGTCCGTAACCGACATCAATCGGCTAGTCCGTACAGGCTTTAAACCCAGGCATCCTACCGGCACCGGTGTCGATAGACAGGATCAAAAAGGATCAAAAAGTTAGTTAAAAATTGACTAAAGTGGTAGCTCTCCCGGATCTGCGCTTCCTGGCGCGGAAAAAAGAAGAACTGACGTCAGCACGCGAGGGCGGCGTCTAAGTACTCCGACGACGTCATTCCGGCGCACGACGCCGACGACGGACGCGGAGCCGCAGACGACGCCTAGCGACGCGCAAGGGGTATTGCTGACGAAAAATCTTCCGGATCCAGTCTGACGCCTGGGGATATTCTAAGGTGAGGAATCTAACGTGTTTCTTTCAGATCTTCAGTTCCTCTTATTGGATTTTGAAAGTTTGTTGTTTTGGTCTTCTGTTCAAATTTTTCAATTTTATAATTGGTCGCGGAATTTTGTGTTTTGGGTGTCTTTGTCTACTATGCATGTACAGCCTTGCACATTGCCTTTGATTTAAGCCATACTGCTTTGAGTCAAGTTACCTGGGATTGAGCAAAGGTTTGTTACGAATAGTTTACCTGCCGGTGTAGTTTTGCAGCTTGAAGATCTTTCTGGATTCACTATGCTGTGCATTATTCCGCGATCTTGTGGTTGGGTCCGGATTCGTAGTCTTTTCTTTTTTTTTTTTTGTAGCACCGGTGGGCGGCGACGACCCACCATTTGGTGTACCTCCCCTGACGTCGTTGTGCTTCCAGCGAAAGTCCCACCTTTGGGGCGCCATCTTCGGGTTCTTTTTCACCTTTTTTTTTTTTAACCCTAGGCGTTTGATTAATCCTTCATGTCCATTTTTCTGTACGTTTTCATTCCCTCTGATCTTTTCCATTTTACCCCCTCTTCCTCCAGCCTCATCTTCCTGGCGGAGGTGGGTGGGTTCGCTAGTGAATCCAGAAAGATCTTCAAGCTGCAAAACTACACCGACAGGTAAGAAACTATTCGTTTTGCAGCGTGAATCTTTCTGGATTCACTATGCTGTGCATAGACTTTGTAGCGGTTTTCCTAATTTTGTGGCGGCTGGGTGGAAGATGAGAGTTGGTCGTTGAAAAGGTGTTGAAGCACCTTCTGTCCAACCTGTGCTTCCTTGTTCATCTGAATGTCCACACAGTAGTGTTTCGTGAACGTGTGCACAGATGCCCAAGTTGCTGCTAGACATATGTCCTGAATGGGCGTGTTCGCCAGGAAGGCAACGGTTGCCCCCTTCTTCCTTGTGGAGTGAGCCTGAGGTCCCTCTGCTAGCTCCTGTCCAGCCTGTTTGTGGCAGAATTGAATAGTGAGGGCAATCCATCTAGCGATGGTGCCCTTAGTCACTGGTCTACCCATGAAGCTAGTAGCAAAGGACACAAACAACTGCTTTGATTTTCTGAGTTCCTTGGTTCTCTCAATGTAGTGCATCACCGCTCTTCTACCGTCGAGAGTGTGTAGAGCCCTTTCTGCGTTCGAAGTCGGGTTTTGGAAGAAACTCTGTATCTGAATACCCTGGTTCATGTGGAACGCCGACACCACCTTGGGCATGAAGTGTGGGTCAGTTCTCAGGACTACCCGGTCCTTGTGAATCTGAATGTAGGGTTCCTGTAGCGTTAGTGCTTGAAGCTCGCTCACCCTGCGTAGTGAGGTTATGGCCACCAGAAAAGCAGTTTTCATAGTCAACATTTGCAGTGAGGCCTTGTGAATGGGTTCAAACGGTGCCTTCATGAGCTCCGTCAGTACCACGTTGAGATTCCATGCTGGCGGCGGCAACCTTTTAGGAGGGGCAATTCTTTTGGCTCCTTCCATGAATCTCTTCACAACCTGCGAAGTGAAGAAACTTCCACCCTTCTCTCCTCTGGTGTAGGCTACGATCGCCGCTAGGTGTACCCTTAGGGAGCTCGAGCAGAGGTTACTCTTTAGAAGGTGTGTGAGATACCTCAGTACTGGAGTCTCTTGTCATTCTATTTTGCAGCCCCTTCTTCCTGCACCACATAGTAAATCTCTGCCATTTCGCGCTGTAGCATTTGCGTGTAGTTGGTTTTCTTGCCTCCCGCAGCACCCGCATAGTGCTAGGAGGCAATCTAAGGTGAGCGAACTCTAGGTTTTCAGGAGCCATGCCGCCAGGTTGAGGCTCTCTGGCTCCGGATGCAGGACCTCTCCGTTTTTCATGGAGAGCAGGTCCCTTCTTCTCGTGAACCTGTGGGGATTGCCCTGTGCCATTTCTTGAATTTGTGAGAACCATGTCTGCCTTGCCCACTGCGGAGCCACTAGGATCAGAGTCATGTTGCTGGTTCTGCACTTGTCAAGCACTCTGTGCAACAGGGGTATCGGTGGAAAGGCGTAGGCAAATGTCCTCTACCAGCTTATCCATAGGGCATTCCCTTGGGATTGCTGATCTGGTTGCCTGGACACGAAGCTTTGGCATTTTGCATTTTGGCGTGTTGCAAACAGGTCTACTGTGGGAGTTCCCCATCTCTGGAAAAGCTTCTCCGTTTCCTGGCCATTGAGCTCCCACTCGTGCGATGCAGAGGTCTGCCTGCTTAGCCAGTCCGCCTCCACATTGTGCCAGAGAGGAGAGGGGGGGGGGGGGGGGGGGGGGGTTACGACTGTCCCCCCCCTGCTTGTTGATGTAGAACATTGCCGTGGTGTTGTCCGTTTGAACCAACACCCTCTGGTTGTACAGGTGCCTCTGGAATGCCTTCAGGGCTAGCAGGATTGTTTTCAACTCGAGGTAATTGATATGGCGAACCGCATCTGCTGGAGCCCACAAACCCCTCACTGAGGTTGTCCATGTGCGCTCCCCACCCCTTTTGCGATGAGTGTGGTAATGGTCATTGTTGGGTTTGGTGGTGTCAGGCTTCTCCCTGCTGTCATGTTGTCTCTGTTCCACCAAGTCATCTCCTCCTGTACTGCGTGCGTAACAACCACTAGATCCTCCCAACTTCCGCTTGCTTGTGACCATTGCTTTTGTAGCCATTCTTGGAATGGTCTCATGTGCAGGCGTACATTTGGCACCAGCTGGATACACGACGCCATCATCCTCATCATCTTGCTCACTGACCTCACTGTCCGAGCTCGCCCCTTCTGGTAGAGACGCGTCTCCTTCAGTAGGGCATCTGTTCTCCTGTCGCTGGGCACCACTGTACCGTTCAGGGAGTTGATTTTTGCTCCCAGGAAAATCTTCACCTGCTCCGGTTCCAACGATAACTTCCCCCAGTGTATCGAGAACCCCAGGTTTGTCAGAGTGTCTGTCACGCGTGCATGTCTCTCGCACTTCTCGTGTGCGTTTGCCTTGACCAGCCAGTCGTCTAGGTAGGGGTAGACATGGATCCCCTGCCTTCGTAGGTGGGCCTCGACTGCCGGCAGGCATTTTGTAAAAACCCTTGGCGCCGATTTTAGCCCGAAGGCCAGGGTTGTGAACTGGTAGTGCTCCTGGTCGATGTTGAACCTTAGAAGGCCCTTGTGTCTTCTGTTTATTGGAATGTGCAGGTAGGCATCCCTGAGGTCCACGGTGACCATGAAGTCCCCGTCTCTTATTTGGGGCAGCACCTCCTGCAGCGAAGTCATTTTGAACTTCTGCGTTCTGATGAACTTGTTTAGGTATCGCAGGTCCAGGATGGGTCTGAGGTTTCCGTCTACTTTCGGGACCACAAAGTAGTTAGAGTAGACCCCCTTGTTCTGTTCTCTGAACGGCACTGCCTCTATGGCTCTTTTTTCTAGTAGTTTCAGCGTTTCTTCTCTGAGTAGGGCAAGTTCTTGAGCCGATCTCGGCCTTCTTTTTGGTCTTCTGTTTGGAGGTCTTTTCTCCAAATCCACGCAGTATCCGTATTGCATGACGTTCAGTATCCACTGGTCTGTGGTTATACGCCGCCACTCCTGAAGGTAGAACCTCAGTCTTCCGCCTACTGGTGTTGGATGCTCGTAGGCTTGATTCTTCTCTCCCCCCTGATGTTACTGTATTGCGACTCACCCTTGGGGGTATGTCGTGGGTAGGCGTCCTCCTGCGTGCTGAGTCACTTTGATGAGGGTTGTCACCCCCTCTCCTCCTCTGGCCACGTCCGTTCACTCTCCCGCGAAAGGACTGGCCCCGAGGTTGGTACTGCCAGTTTTGCTTCTGTTGACCTTGTTGTCCGTGACTATCACCCTGCTGGGACGTCTGGTGCGACGCTCCCTGCTGGCTTCCTCCCCAACCGTAGGGTCTCCGAGGGATTGCCTCTCCTCATCCCCCTGAGCTGTAGGGCCCCCATGGACCTCGCCGTTTCGTTTTCTTTTTTCAGCTGGGTGAGTTTCTCGTCTACTGTTGCTCCGAACAGTGTCTCTCCGTTGAAGGGGGTGCTAAGAATGTTGTTCTGCACCTCCGGTTTGAATCCAGAGATTCTTAGCCATGCATGTCTTCTCTCAGTGACCCCTATGGCCATTAGTCTTGCTGAAGTCTCTGCCCCGTCCAACGCCGTCTTTATACAAGAGTTGGCGATGTTTTTACCTTCTTCCACCAGGTGGGAGGCTCTTTGGCGGTATTCTTCGGGGAGGTGTTTTACTAGCTCCCCCATCTCGTCCCAGTGCTGGTACTGGTGCCTATTGAGAAGTGCATTGGAATTCGCCATGCGCCAGTGCATTGCGGCGTTCCTCTCGACCTTTCTTCCTGTGAGGTCTATCCTCCTGCTTTCCTTATCGGGTGGTGGCCCCGAAGTTGCTGGCACGTTGGCCCGTCTCCTGGCCGTGGAAGCTATGATGGAGTCGGCAGTGATACTACCCTTGATGTACGGGGGGTCCAGGGAAGAGTGCTTATACTTCTTCTCCGTCCTGGGCGTAATCGAACGGCAAGTCGCTGGTGCCTTAAAGGCCTCTCTTCTCGGATTCATCACACTTTGTAGCATGGGAAGGAATTGGCTTCTCGTCTGGATGGGGAGCAGGGTCTCGAGGAGGAAATCCGCTTTCGGCCTCTCCTCAACCAGTTTCACGCCGAAGGCTGTCGCTGCGCTCCTGACCACCATATTGTACACCCCGATGTCGTCGGGCGGCGAAGGCCTCGAAGGGTACGTGTCCACGGGCTCCTCTGGGTTTTCGGTGTCGAGATCCTGCCATTCGATCTCGTGGCTGGTTGATGGCGCCGAGCTGTAGAACGACTGCTGGTCTTCTTCCTCGGCTTCGCCCTCATAATAGGTCTCGTCTTCCTCTTCGAGATCTCTCGGCAGCCCCTCTGTGTCGAAATCGTCAGATTTCGACGACGTTCGTCAGTGGAGCTGTTGGAATTTTGAATTCCTTCATCTTGGCGTCGAACTCCTTCCTCTGAAGGATGTTCTCGTTTTCGGCCTCGAGCCGCCTCTTTTTCTCCATGCTTTCGGCATCGACCGCGGGCCTCTACGACGGTACTTGTGTCGACGCTGGCCTGTCCTGCGTTGAGCGCCCCGTTTCATGGGTTGTCTTCGACGAACCTAGCCTTTCGGCGTCTTTCGCACCAGGGAGTCCTTTTCGAAGGATCCGCTCGGCCTCTTGTCCATGGCTCACCCCTTGGTCGAAGTTTTCGGCGCCGGGGCTCCCTTTGTGGACTGACTCAGATTTTCTCGAGTCACCCTCGGGTTTGAGGCATTTTCGGGTGTTTTGAGCTAGACGATTCTCTTACCTAGTCTTTTTTCTTGTCGGTCTCTACGACCGTGAAGTTCTCGGATCCCTCGGTGACGTTGTCCTCAGTCTGTGGAGAGGCCCAGATCGTAGAGCGACGGGGCCTTACCCTTGCCATCAAAGCTGGCGTTGGCTCTTCTCTGACGTTCTCTCACCCGGAGCGTCTTCGGCGCGAAGGCTAAGCAGGCGTTGCAGGCCTTGCTCTGGTGGTCGACCGGTAGGCAGAGGTTGCAGACCGGATGCTGGTCCTTCTGCGCGAACTTGTGGTGGCAGTTAGGGCAGAACTTGAATGGCGTCTTGTCCATTGCGCTCAGGGCCTCTGAGTGCGCATTCTCCAAGGGCGTCGAAGAAAAAGGCGGAACACTTCCTTTCTTCGCGCTCCTGATGAAATCTCTTCCTTTCCTGTGATATCTTCGTAGTATATCGACGAAACTCGCTTTTCCTTCTTCCTTCGATTGTAATTCTGGAGCTTCCCGATGACGATCCAGACCCAACGGCGGAAAAAAGAATCTGAAGATGGCGCCCCAAAGGTGGGACTTCCGCAGGAAGCACGACGACGTCACGGGAGGTACACCAAATGGTGGGTCGTCGCCGCCCACCGGGGCTACAAAAAAAAAAAATAAAGAAAAGACTACGAATCCGGACCCAACCACAAGATCGCGGAATAATGCACAGCATAGTGAATCCAGAAAGATTCACGCTGCAAAACATTGCATTTGTGTGACACAAAGCAGGTGGTGGCCTTAACCTTTGAGGTGAACACTTGTTCACCCCAAATTATATTCCACTTTCTCAAAGTAAGTTATGCATAAAAGTTCTCCCTTAACACCAACTGGCAATTTAATGTTTTGAAATACGTGGACCTAGTAAAACTTATTTTATTGCACTGAGTGGTATACAGTTTGAGAGGACCAGTCAGGACTTAAATCTGTGACCACCAGGTGAAACACAGTAGATGCTTTAGTCAACTGAATCAACAATATTACATGAAAAGTAGAATTACAGTGCCCATGGAACCATTAATAAAAGGAAGGAAAAGGGTACTTATGTGTAGTATTAGGTCCCCTTCACAAGAATTTTGATTTAGCGTCAAATAATGACATACAACCCATGTGTGGGGTCACACTTACAAAAACAAGAAAAAAAACTTACAATTTATCATTCCATTGAGCATTTTTCCCCACAGGCTTATTTAGGGGGATTTAAGTTAATGGTCTATTTAATGGTTAGGACAATTAAGCTCCCATGATGAAAAAGGAAAAAGTTACTTGTAATCTTAAATCCCTCTGGCAATTGAATGTTTACATTGCTAAACCAATATGGATCTGTACATAATTCACTTTTGAATTTCTGATGTTCTAGATCGGAAAAAAGCGCAAAAGCTCCTTAAAAGAGGGCTCTCTGAAGGAATGCAAAAGTTCTCAAAAAGGTAAAGAAAAAATATGGTTTCATTTCAACTGAAATTACAGGCTTCGGGAAACATAACCCTTTAAATTCACTCAATGAATCTGTGCAAAGAACCAAAAGAGCATTATGAAATTAGCTTTGCAAGAAAAGATATTGAAGTGAATTTTTCAAGGATACCTTGGCAATTGATAGAAAAAAATAAAATTCCAGTAGAAGAGTGGATGTCTAATCGTTATTAACCCCTTCGATGCGCATGACTGAGCGGTTCCGTCATGTGCGTCGGTTGCGCTGTGCGCATGACGGAACCACTCCGTCATGGCCCCGCCCGCGCACTGAACCTTCAGCACAGCGCGCTGAAGGGGTTAAAACTATTGTACCTGCTAAGAAATTCTTACAATACTGATGGAGGTAGTAAATGTTTCTGCAATTTTGGAAGCTACCAAGTGCAGTTTGATGGAAAAGAGCATCAGCCTCTGCCATACCCCTTGAGCCAGAAAGAATGTGAAACAGCCCATTTTTGACAACATCCAGGCTGGACTGCTTGTCAGACACCCCACACACAACCTCAAATTTAAAAGATGTTAATTAAATTTTGCCTCATACAATAGACAAAGAGGAGGCAGATTCAGAGTGCTTAGCAAGAGAAATTCAGGAGACCGCGCCAAAACGTAAAGAATGGAAGACTGTGAAGGAGGATCCAGATTAAGACTAGAGAGTAGATCAGGCCTGAATCTGGAAATCATATTGGAAAAAGCAATGGAGGCGATGTTCATGTATAACTGGGAGTCACCTGTGTCTCAGATCGATTCCGTATGGCAGTGTGGAAAATCTGCTGAGCCTTGCAGAGGGAAGATACTAGCCATAAGCCAACGTACTGGGCCAAAACTTAAATGAACAATCACTACCACAATGCAACTGAGAAACCTGTTGAGATGAATTTATGGCAAAGGCCTGGACATTGCACAGAAGGTTAACGGTCACACACAAAATGAGAATAGTTGGATCTTTTGTTGTAGTTAGGATAATAAAATAATTGTCCCTAAAATGTTTGTTCATTCAGTCCATATGATGGGTGTAGGAAGCTGGCTGTTTACAGTGGACCAGAAAGAGGTACACAGTATAAAGAGTCCAGGCAAACCCCAAAGGAATTACAGAGGCACAAAAGACATCCCAAATGCTCTTTTGTGGTAGAGTGAGCGAGCTGTTCGGCATATCAGAGGGTAACGCTAAGTATTTATTTCACACACAAAAAGCAGTGAGAGACTCAAAGAAATCTGACACCAATTAATAACAAGCAATTGCAATGCAACAGGTCTCATTAGAGATGTTGGCATTGTTTATATTTTCCTGGATTTGTTTGTGTACTGAATGTGTTAGCTAACTACAGTTTTGTATGCATCTGTGGAGTAAGTATGTGTATTATACCTTTCGCACTGAATATTAGCTGGTGTTATATATGTAGCAAAAACCAAAGGAAATGATGGACGGAGTGTTGAACATTGCAAGCACTCACCCCCAGTCAACTGAACTGGGTTTAATCCATCACCGTTCTTTAGCCCACTCTGCCACCCCAGTTCAGACATGGCCATATGCAAATCAGTCTGACCCTGTGCCTCATGGGAACAGTCCAGCCCGAACTGCCAAGCCATGTCTTCCCTGGACCGGAAACAAGCTTCCTAGGACCAGTTTGGCATTTCAGCCGTCTTCAGCCAGGCTTGCTTGAATCCAGTGGCAAAGTGAGCAAGGGACTCACGTCTGAGCATACCCTGCCAACTTATGGCGAACAAAGCAAAAACCAAAGGAAATGATGGACGGAGTGTTGAACATTGCAAGCACTCACCCCCAGTCAACTGATCTGGGTTTAATCCATCACCGTTCTTTAGCCCACTCTGCCACCCCAGTTCAGACATGGCCATATGCAAATCAGTCTGACCCTGTGCCTCATGGGAACAGTCCAATGGCTAAAGAACAGTGATGGATTAAACCCAGATCAGTTGACTGGGGGTGAGTGTTTGCAATGTTCAACACTCCGTCCATCATTTCCTTTGGTTTTTGCTTTGTTCGCCATAAGTTGGCAGGGTATGCTCAGACGTGAGTCCCTTGCTCACTTTGCCACTGGATTCAAGCAAGCCTGGCTGAAGACGGCTGAAATGCCAGAAACCGGTCCTAGGAAGCTTGTTTCCGGTCCAGGGAAGACATGGCTTGGCAGTTCAGGCTGGACTGTTCCCATGAGGCACAGGGTCAGGCTGATTTGCATATGGCCATGTCTGAACTGGGGTGGCAGAGTGGGCTAAAGAACAGTGATGGATTAAACCCAGATCAGTTGACTGGGGGTGAGTGTTTGCAATGTTCAACACTCCGTCCATCATTTCCTTTGGTTTTTGTTATATATGTAGCATCAGCTAGGGTAGCAATAATGTGTATTTTTAGTTGTGTTCTAGTATTTTTTGTAGATAGTGTTGTGTTGTAAAATTGGTATGTGTTTGTGTTAATTAGTATGTAGTGTAGGATATGTTTCAGCATTGTAAGCATAAGGGTTGCATTAATATGTCCAGCACAAATGTGTTAATATAATTTATTAGACATAATTTTGCTGCAATCAAGTAAATATTAGTAAATAGTTTCTGAATTATTTTAGAGACAGTTTATTAGCAGTACATTATATTTGCTCAATAATTTCTGTAATACATCCACGGAGACAGAGCCACACAGACCAGAAAGACAAATACAGAGACAGTGAGACAGACAGAGAGAAACACAGAAGTGCTCACACAGACAGAGGTATAAACATAGACACATCGACACAGACAGACTCAGACAAACACAGACGGACATAGACAGAGACATACACAGAAAGCGACAAACACAGATACACAGAGACCGGTGTGTGTATGTTTAATTTTCTGATGAACAATTGGGTACAGGTGCTTTCAGTCTGCTATGGTGATGTGTCAGATTTTACTTGGGATTCTTGCATGCATACACAAACACATTCTCATCTCAGTTTTGAAAGCGCTAAAATTCTGGTTATTTTACAAAATATTTCCACTTAGTTGCCCTACTGACTTGCATCCTTCTTTCCACTGCCCCTTAGGCCCCTCTTTGAGGCCTATCATGTAATATATTTTAACATTATGTGTGTGAGAAAGTGGCTCTGTATATACTGTTCCTTAATAGGTACAGAGTGTACAGAGTCCACAGTCCCCCAGGGTTTGACAGAGGAACAGTATATACAGAGCCAGTTTCTCACAAACACCAGATGGCGATCTATGCAAAAGTGTGTAATCTGCAGCTCATATGCCTCGAACACATGATTGTGGGTGAATTCAAACATCTGAAATGTAATTTATCGGTTACTTACTCATCTGGAAGAACTGCTCCATCGTGCACTGTAAGTTCCCCCCCAATCCCATGGCAAAGTTCTGGAGGAATATCTGTTGGCTAGAGGGGAAAATAACTTAAATAAACTTGGGAGAATTCATTTTGCACATGTACAACAGTGGAAAATGTAACTATAGTGTTTTAAGGTGGCAGATTTAAAAAAGCATACCTCTGAAGTGCTTGTTCTGTAGAGTTCACGGACAAAGTCCCAAAGCTGGTGGTTTTTTCCAACAAATATATGATCACTTCCCAGGCTATTTCTCCGTCCTAAAGAGAAACACAAAATAGCATTCAGACAAAGATGATCATAATTTAACTCAGAAGAGCAGCATAATCAGAAACAGCATTTGCAGTGGACAAACTACTCCACAGGAAAATGCGACATTTGTATTGATTAAAGGTTCAAGCCCTTTAATTTACTAAAAGCCACCTTTGGTATCGATTCACATTACACAGCATAAGGGACCAATTTGAGTACCCCCCCCCCCCCCCCTGAATCTAAGATACTTACAGACATTAGAGTAAACTGCTTCAGAGATAATCATGGTTTGATTAGGCTCTAGACTTCATTTCATCAGCAAGAGGAAGCCGATTCTATAAAAACACATACATCCTCATCACAAATATCTACTCTTCACCGTGAGATAAGATTGGACAACTAGATAATAATCCTGAGTGCTAGCCTGTTTGTGCACTTTTTTGGGGACAGCAAATGCACACTTCGTTCAAACATTTTTCGATAATTAAGCATGAAAAGTAACTGGACCACATCGAGGTTTGAGAAAGGCATCTAGAAAAAAAAAATTCAACTAAAAAAACTTGGATAAACCTGGTAAGTACAGACTCTGGGAATCCGTCTGGTTCTAAACAAAGTTAGAAATAAAAGGTGGGTCCTGAACTGTTTCTATCCTCCACAGACCACAGTGAGTTGGGAAAAGGACAGCAGTGCTCTGCCTCCACCAACCACCATATTTCCCATTCAACTGAGTTTATTATTTACTGAACGGATAGGAAATTGAACGGATAGGAAATTGAATGGAAATTGTGCTTACGCAGCTCTGAGCTTGTCAACATACTGCTAGCTCTTCTGTGGCGCGCAGAGAACATGGTTCAACAGGGAGTGAAGGCACATATGGTAGTTGGCAGGATGGCAGTTTAAACCCCATTTTAGTCCCTCCATCAGTTTAGTCTTTTTTAAATTACATTTAGCGCATGGGAGGGAAAGCAATGTGGGGGGGGGGGGGGGGAAGAGTGGGTTAAGGCATCAAGTACTTTATTTAATGTGCCTAGCTGTCAGGATGTCATGTTTGTTTTTTTGTTTATTGTGTGGGGATGGATGGTCAAAGATGCGTAGAGGTCAGTGGGAGGACACCATGTGAAAGGGCCACGGTCTGAGGCAGGGGTGTTGTGCATGTCTCCCCATGCTTCCTCTGCCACTACACGGCATATGTCGATAAAATGGGAGCCAAACATGAAATTGTAGATCGGGTTCTGATCATAGACATCTTGAGTTTTGATCTTTTGTATCCAATGTCCCTCAAAACCAGTTTGGAAAAAGCACTTAATCCAGTTGCTCATCTTTAACTTGCTATATTTTGGCATGGTATTAAAGGTTGCTCAAGGACTACAGAAAAAAGTCAGAGACCAAGCATTAGTGTCTTACCCTTGACAGACCCTTTTCTTGGGAAATCTGCTCTCCTTAAAACCCGAAGGTCTTGAGTGCTTTCAAAGATCACCCATAAGTCATAACTAATGTCCAGTCTGATAGCTGGGGTCCTCATCTCTGCACAATTTCTTGCCTAAATATTTTAACTGAACTGCTTTCCTGCCTATTTCAAGCCTTTTTCTTAAATAAAGCATCAACTAAACCTGGTTAGGTTATGAAGTGCCAATTATAGTGCAACACCAGATCAGGATTTCACTCTCCTCATACCCCCAATCGTAAGCCTGGGCTGCTTATGCAAGCTATCCTGATCAAGTCAAGAATCAAAAGTAGTAGGAGCTACTTGCCAGTATGCATCTGTTCTTGGCATGTAGAGCTGCAGATCTACACACTTTTGCATAGATCGCCATCTGGTGTTGGGCCCGGATGTTTGCAGTTTGTTTTTCCTCTTGGAAAGTCTTTGGAAGTCATGAGGTCGTCCTTTGGATGGTATTGCGCATGGGCTTCGGCTCCATCCTCAGATTGGTTTTCGCCAGCAGGGAAAGATGGAGCGTAGTAATAACAGTTAAGAAACCCATGTGTGTATCTAAATCAGATAAACTGGAACAGATACAGGTAGCCGGGGTGGCGGGTGGGCGTGTGTAGATCTGCAGCTCTACATGCCAAGAACAGATGAATACTGGTAAGTAGCATATTCCGTTCGAGGCATAGGAGCTGCAGATTACACACTTTTGTATAGACTATATAGCAGTTCCCAACCCTAGCAGCGACCACCGTATCTGTTAAAGTGGTTTGAAATAATGTTTTGAGTACAGCCTGGCCCACACTAGCTTGTTGCTTAGTTTGCACATCTACACAATAGTGTTTAGTGAAAGTGTGCGGTGTGGACCATGTAGCTGCTTTGCAGATATCATCTGTTGGAATGTTCCCTAAAAATGCCATGGAAGCCCCTATCTTTCGTGTAGAATGGGCTTTAGGGGGGGGAACGGATAGCGTTCATTTTGCTTTGTGGTAGCAAATCTGGATGCATTTTACAATCCACCTAGCTATCCCCGATTTTGAGATGGGGTTGCCCTTGTGTGGTGGAGAGAAAGAAAAACAGTTGTTTGGTCTTGCGGAAAGGTTGTGTTCTCTCGATGTAGTAGAGTAAGGCTTGTTTGACATCTAGTGTGTGCAGAGTCCTTTCTGCAACGGTCTGGGGTTGCGAGAAAAATACTGGTAGTTGTACAGATTGGTTTAGGTGAAAAGGGGAAATGACTTTAGGTAGGAATTTTGGGTTGGTACGGAGAACCACCTTGTTATGGTGCATCTGAAGAAAAGGTTCGTGTATGGTAAGTGCTTGTATCTCACTGACCCTTCTAAGGGAAGTGATGGCTACAAGGAAAGCTGTTTTCCATGTTAGGAATTGTAGTTCGCATCTGTGTAAAGGTTCGAAGGGAGGCCCCATTAGTCTTGTGAGAATAATATTCAAGTACCACACAGGTGAGGGTGGTACTCTGGGGGGGAATTATTCTTTTAAGGCCTTCCATGAAGGCTTTAATGGCAGGTACTCTAAAGAGTGAAAGATGTTGCCCGTTTTGTAAGTAAGCTGCAATTGCTGCGAGGTGTAGTCGAATGGACGTATAGGCTAGATTACACCTTAGTAGGTGGAGTTAGTAGCCTATGATGTGTTGAATGGACACGTCCAGGGGATTGATGGGGTTATGGCAATAAACAACAAATAGTTTACACTTGGCAGTGTAACACGCTCTAGTGGTAGGTCGTCTAGCTTCTCGGATAACGTTCATATAGTCAGGAGGAAGGTTTAGGTACCCAAATTCTAGGATTTCAGGAGCCAGATCGCAAGGTTGAGCTGGGTGTCTGATCTCTCCATGGTTCTGGGTTAGGAGGCATGGTGAGAGGTGTAGTTTTTGGTGTGGTACTACAGAGAGTTGCAGCAGCGTGGTGTACCACGGTTGTCTGGCCCACGTTGGAGCTACTAGGATTAGTGTGAGGGAGTGTTGTAGTTTGCGCACCACTAATGGAATGAGTGGGAGAGGCGGAAAAGCGTACGCAAATTTGCCTGACCAGTTCATCCATATCGCATTTCCTTTGGACAATGGGTGTGGGTATCTGGTGGCGAAGCTTGGGCATTTTGTGTTTGTGGGTGGCGAAGAGGTCTATCTGTGGATGCCCCCACATTTGAAAGAAGGGATGAAGAACCTGTGGGTGAAGTTCCCACTCGTGTATTTGTTGTGTCTGTCTGCTGAGCAGATCTGCCACGGTGTTTTGGACTCCTGGGACATGTTGAGCTAGGAGAAAGATTGTGGGGAATTGCCCATCTCCATATGCTCTGTGCTAATTGAGAGCTGTGGAGGTTGTGTGCCACCTTGTTTTTGTATATAATACATGGCAGTCATGTTGTCTGTGCGAATGAGGACTGCCTTGCCTGAAATCTGTTTGAAAAGATTTCAGGGCTAAAAAGATTGCTAGTAACTCCAGATGGTTGATATGGAGTAACTTTTGTTTAAGCGTCCATGTGCCCTGCACTGTGAGGTGTAACAGGTGGGCTCCCCAGCCGGAGAGCGATGAGTCCGGTTAGTATTATCTGGGGAACCAGGTCCAGGAACGGTCGACCTTTGGAAAGGTTTGTGGTGTTCCACACCTGCAGAGAGCGATGGGTGCAACCGTCTACCAATATCAGATCTGTTGGTTGACCTTGGGCCTGGTTCCATTGGCGCGCTAAGCACTCTTGGAGAGGACGCATCTGGAGTCTTGCGTGGGGCACTATGAAAATGCAAGAGGCCATCACCACTATTAGTTGCATGAACACTCGTGCTGGAAGGGAGTGTTGAGGTATGAATTTGTCGCAAAGTCTGAATGCTTGCAATCCTGGCCGGATTGGGGTAGGCTATTGCTTTTGAGGTGTCTATGGTGGCACCAAGGTATGGTTTTATGTGGGATGGTTTTAGCTGGGACTTTTGGTGGTTCTCCATGAAGCCTAGTTGGTGAAGTAGTTGGATTGTGGTGGCGGTGTGGTGTACACACTGATTGTATGAAGTGGCTTTTTATGGGAAGATGTGAATGTGCGGTATTCTCAGGTGTGCCACCACCAACGCTAGGCACTTGGTGAATACCCGTGGTGCTGTTGTGACTCCAAACTGGAGCACTTTGAATTGGTAGTGTTGTCCGTCCACTACAAATCTGAGGTACTTTCTGTGAGCATGGTGCAATGGAATGTGGAAGTATGCGTCTTTCAAGTCCAGAGTGGTGAGGAAGTAGTTTTTGGAGAGGAGCGGAAGTACCTGCTGAAGCATTACCATATGAAAATGGTCCGAGTGTATGTGTTTAGCGGCCGGAGATCTAGAATAGGTCGTAGAGTCTCGTCCCTTTTTGATATGAGAAAATATATGGAAGATGCCCCCATCTTTTGATGGACAGGAACGTGTTCTATTGCCTGTTTTTGTAGGAGGGAGATTACCTCCTGCTTTAGTAATTTTGAATATTCGTGACATTGGGCGTTGCCTGGGTGGAATGTTGGGGGGGGGGGGGGGGGGGTAGATGTTCGTTCCAGGCAGTAGCCTGATCGAATTATTTGGGTCACCCATTTGTCTGAGGTGATGGTCTCCCAGACATGAAGTACATTTTGGAGTCTGCCCCCGACCGGAGTGGAATGGTCTGGGGTAGCGGGGGGGGAAATGGGGAGTCATTGGGTAGGAGGTGTGGCAGAACAGGCATGGTTTGTTCTGCCTCTGCCCTGGTTACCCCTGTAGCCACCTCTTTGACCACCTTTACAAAAGGTTACCAGAGTAGGGGATTTGTATGATGTGGACGCTGTATCTGAGGAGTAGCCTCTGGATGTACTCCGAAAGGAGGAGCAGCGAAAGGAGCGTCTGGCCGGGTGAGACTGCAAGGCCCCCATGGATTTTGCGGTATCCGTGTCTTTTTTCATTTTTTGTAAGGCCTCATCCACCTTTGGCCCAAATTCTAGTAGTTTTGATTCCTTCTCAGGTGGTGGTGCATCACCCGACACTTGTGAATTTGCCCTTTTATGTGCCGTAGAGGATACTAAAGAATCTAGTGGCGCTGGTCCTCTGATGTAGGAGGGATCAGGTTTGTATTTTTTTTCAATATGTGGGTTAATGACCCTGGCTCTAACTGGGTCCTTAACTTCTGCCGCATGCTTTACCACCCCTTTGAGTATGGGCAGTATGGAGGTGGACCTATGTGAGGTAACAAATGTGTCTAGGAGGAAATCTTCCTCCACGGGGTCGGTATGCAAGTCCACCCCATGATAATGTGCCGCCCTTTGCAGAAGATGGTTGAACCCTAATGAATCTTCTGGTGGAGATGGTCTAGAAGGGTAAAGATAGTCTTGTGGGACACTGGGGATATCTGGGATATTTTAATCGTCCCATGGATCTGGGGATCCTGTAGGGGTGGGGTCCTGTGGCACATCCCCTGTATCATGATATGGGTCCCCCTGATCATCATCGTCTGGAGACAGGGGTCAGAGAACGATGAGGTGGGGGTGGAGAGGGTGGAGGTGGAGGGGGAGGGGGAGGGGAAGGTATTCTGAACGGAGAGGTAGCAGAGTCCTTCCTCTTTGGAGGTGGAGCAGGCTTCTCCAAATGCCTTTTTGGTAGTGTCAAATGTCCAGTTTTTGGATCCTTGGTGACAGTTTTTTGCAAGTGATCCGGTGTAAATAGTTCTGGTGAGGTAATTTGGTCTGTCGGCGCCGAAGGCGTCGGGCCGATGTCTTAAGGTTTTTCTGTGCCGGTTTGTTGCTTAGAACCCGGCTTGGGACACTCCGATCTCTTGGTCAGTGCCGAGATGGGCTTTGGCTTGGAAGAGTCGGTGCCGGTGGCCTTGTGTGGTTTGGTCGGTACCGAAGATGACGTCTGTACCGAAGAGCTGGGTTTCGACCCCGAGGGCTTCGGTGCGGAGCTCGGTTTCTTTTTCTGTGCCGAAGTGCGTTTCTCTGCACCGCTGGTAGGCTGGCTCGAGCCACCGGAAGGCTTACTTGGCTTCTTCACCGGGCCCGAAGGTGGGGTGTGTGAAGCAGTGTCTCTGGTCTTGCCTAGGCCCGGAGACGAAGGCGTGACCGAAGCCTTTTTGGATGTCGGTGCGGGAGTAGGGGGGGGGGGGGGGGGTAGATTAGTACACACGTCCCTCTGCACCGGAGTGATGTCTTCCACATCTGACTCGTCGGCCTCGGAAGAGCTGACCAGGTCCTTTTCGATGCGATGATGTTCCGGATCGTCGATGTCGTCTGAGGATGTCGACTGGAATAGACGTCGAGGAGTGTGCCATGCTCCTTCTGGCTCTTCGGTCCTGAATAGTCTTTTTGGATCGGAAAGACTTGCAGGCCGGACAGTCTCGAGCCTCGTGTTCAGGGTAGAGGCAGAGGTTGCATACCTCATGAAGGTCGGTGCCGATGAGAAGGCACGTTGATTGAAGAGATCGCGATCAAAACAATACAGCGAATTGGGGTGAGGATTGCGCGTGGATCGACGAACTGGAAGCTGTTAGGAACCGGAGCGCGAAGATTACATCCGAGCCCAATGGCGGAAAAAAACAATCTGAGGATGGAGCCGAAGCCCATGCACAATACCATCCAAAGGAGGAGTCACCGACCTCGTGACTTCCAAAGACTTTCCAAGAGGAAAAACAAACTGCAAACATCCGGGCCCAACACCAGATGGTGATCTATGCAAAAGTGTGTAATCTGCAGTGTGAGAAGTTGGCCTGGTATATGCTGCTCACTAATTCTAGTGATCACCTTGTACCATGCCAAACAACCCTTATGGTGGTGGTTGAAGTCAACCTTGATAGACCAGCTATCCTAGTGGTAGCGTGGACAGTGCAGTCTGCAGGCTAAACTCGAGGGCATGTGAAGCCAGCTGTTTTACCATATGTAACCTCCTTGAATACCAAATGAAAGGACACCACACATATATTCAAAATATATATGTATTTTTATTTACTTAAAAGTATCCCCTATACTCTTTACGAGCACAGAAGCACATTTGTTAAAACAAGGCAGTGTTTAAATATACAAAAGTTGCACAATTATGGGCCAGGTGGCCAGCTAAACCATATACTAAAATAGTGGTATAAGAACCACCAATAGAAAGGAAAGAAGGCCTAGGGAATCGCTGGGACGACAAAGAGCTAACTGTAGTTCGTGACCAGGAGGCCCACAGGATGCGTGTGCAGTGTGGAAAGTTACACGCGTGCACCTATTGATTTCAATGGTTGCGTAAAAGTCACAAAGTTAAAGAAAAGGGAACCTTCCGGATGGACTAGAACCTAGCAACCTAAAACCTAGACACTAGAGATGTTTCTCTACACAGGAGCACCGGAGTGCCAGCGTTACCTCACCCACAGGAAGCGGGTGCATAGGTGTCAAAGTACGTCGGGTTTCGTCGTGCAGGTCTATGGAGCCTGAAGATGAAGATGCTGCAGGTGGCCAGGCAGAGTTCGGGTGGATCCAAGGGTGGATCTGAAGAGTAGACTACCTGTAAGCAGAGGGGACAGTGTTCAAAGTCACTAGCCAGTGACCGGCGTGGAACCAGGAAGGAACCAGGCGATGTCGGGTGCCAACAGGTGAAGGGAAGCTCGTCTCCGCAGCCACGTGGAAGTGAAGGGATCGACGACGACCAGGAGTCACTCACAAGCTGTCCCACGAAGGCTCTAGCTGATGGCGGTGTCGGCTTCTCGATTGGAGCAAACAGGCCTTGGCTAATGCAAGCCACGCAGGAGTCGATAAAAGCTTGGTGCTCTAACCAGCAAGGTCAGAGGGGCTGCTCCTTTTCACAGGAGCAAGGGCCAGTCTGGAGCAACCAGACCAGTGGTGTTTGTAGCTTTCGTCGCCAAGATGGCCACTAGCCAACGGGCCAGTAACCGGGATGACGAGTCAAGTGGCAAAAAGCAAAAGGGCCCCACGCAGATCTCGTGGATGCTGGAGGGCTGGTCTTTGGTGCTAATGCTGCTCGGTGTTGGGGCCTCAGGGCCCAAAGCACAGCGTTGAGGAGGCCTCCGGTGCTGCGCAGTCAGCTTCTCGTGGACGTTCCAAGATGGCCGGTCCCAAGTCTCTCGGTGCCTCCACGGGTCTCTTCTTTGCAGGGACTGTGGATCTGGCTCAGAGATGTCTGGGAGTCTGGGTCTTGTCGGGCTCTGGGCTCGGTCTCCGGCGGGAGGCGGCGGCAAAGCAGTCGAGTTGCTGGATGGTGCCTGTATTCACAGGGTGGTCACTCCTTGGCCACAAGGGAGATTCTCTTCAGTCTTCTGTGCAGCAGAAAGTCGAAGTCCAGTAGTAGTTCTTGTTTAAGTCGAGTTTCAGGATGATCTGAAGTTTTGGGACACAGCTCCTACTCTTATTCCAAATCTAGGGGCCGGATTACCTGCTAGGTCTCTCCTCTGGGTGGGACCAGGAAGGGGGTGGTTACACCCTCTTTCCTTTGTCCAGTTTCGCACTGGGGCTGGAGAGCCCCAGCTCCGGTTTGAACTGGCATATGCACAGGGACACCTTATGTGCCCCAGGCATGTCTCAATCTATTCAGCCCTCCCTAACCCACTACACAAAATCCTGTCTGGGGTGGTGCAAGCACCTTCCCCTGACAGGAAAACCTTTGTCCACACCTCCAAGCTGGAAGGACTCCCAGCAGCAGGAGGGCAGACTTGTCTGTGGAGGCAGCATCCATTTTGTGATGCTGAGGCTGTCTAACTTTAACCTGGTTTCAGGTTGGGTACATGTCGTGTCCCTCTAGAAGGGTGGAATGCTACCCCCGTCGCCAGAACTGGTGAGGGGGTAGTATTCCAAATCGTATGACACCTTACTAGACATGTTTTGATAAAGCCAAACCAAAGTTAGCATTTGACCGCGAGGTACATAATGCACTTAAGAGTATATGGTATGGCAATATCATGAAACAGCTAAAGGACGTTGTTCCGAAAGCTGCAGACAGGCTCACTCATGCCAGAGCACCATCTCACATGAAACCAAGCACTCTGCCTCCAGGATTGTTAAGGCCTGCCATAGGAGTGGCTGATAGGTTACCATGTGTCCATATATGTTTAGATAGAGATACTACATCTAAGTAAGAGGTGATTACACCAACTTACTCCAGCTGAGTGATCAGCCAGTTGTGTCAAATAGTGAGGCCAGGCCAGGGGTGGCATAATACATGCTGCAGCCCCTGGTAGGCCTTGGATACACCTATGCCCTGTGTACCTGGGGTACACTGTTACAGGGTCCAATAAGGTGAACCAGTTCCAATTGGTAATGCACCTAGTGTGCATTGGCATTAGTTTAGGGAGAGAGCAGCAGGGCTGTGGGTCTGATTAGCAGGCCCACAGCCGCAGGCCCACAGCCACACCAAGTTATAAAACCAGTGAAGCAAAAGAAAACATTTGGGGTGACCATAGGATAGCAGACATGCAGCTCATATGCCTCGAACACTTGGTTATAATTTGGGAGTGTATTTGAATTGTGGCTCTGGGACACAAGTTCAAAATGATGGGTCGTCTGTAGGGTCGTCTTAAACTAGTTGAGCAGTGTCTCAGTGCAGATATTCATTTTTTGGCATTGAGGTTTGGACTCAACTGACTCTTGGGGTTGAAGATGCTGGTCTTGGCATCGAAGTTCAGGATCTTGTACCTCAGCTGCTAAAGACGATCTCCAGAAGACTGCCAGGACGGTCTTCACTCGCTCCAGGCAATGATCTTCTCCTTTGAAGGCACTTTGGTCCTGGGTCAGGCAGATACTGGCTCTCCAGGCGAGTTTGATTCTCCTGGGTGATATCCCCTCATCCAGTAAAGTGACTGGCAGACCCTCAGTCCTGGTCACAACAGGAAGTCATCTTGCGGAGATTCTCTATGCTGCTGTACAGGTTCAGTGACAAGTTGGAAGCCTCAAGATCCTGTTCTCATGAATCAGTTTCCAGACACAAAAGTGATTGGCTAATAGGCTGAAATTCATGTGATGAGTGTTCCTTTTGAAGTGCAATCTCCCCTGTCCTGTTCTTTGTCCAGGAAGCAGTCTCACAGTAGGGGGGGACACCAAGTTTGACAACCACACAGCACAGGGCAAGAGGGTCCTCAAGGTTCACATCTGCAAGTCCGTCTGTTATATATGCTCAACAAAAGACTGCCAAAGGGCCACAGCCATACACATTATGAACATCCTATCAGTTTCATTCCCTTCCTGAGATATGCAAAGGCTCCTTTTACTAGTGACCTCTAGATTTAAAGAGTTCCTCTGAAGTGCAAGAAGGACCTGGCTCCTCCTGCCTCCAGTTTGCAGGTCTCATCCAACTCTTAGGAATGTAACAATCTATAAATCTGTCTGGGGTGGCACCTCTATCTTCTCATGCCTTCTCCAGCAGGCCTTAGGGTTCCCAACATAGAATCCAGAGGTCTGCATACACTACCACTGAGGCCCATATGCATCCTTAGGCACTGCACGCACTCATGTAGCTTTCCATGTACTGTACCACTCATGGGCACACATACATGTCATTGCGATCTACTCACATGTGCATTGACAGAGCTACATCCACCCCGATTTAGGCCAAGGAGGAGCACAGAGCAGCAGAACTTTACTCAAGTGGGCTAGTAGGCCCCCACTCCCATGACGGATAAGGCAAGGCCATAATACAAGATTATAAAACGGTATGCTGCATCACTGTTTGTACTACTTAGCTATAGGTAAGGGTAGTAGCTCTTTCACCACCATGAAGCTTGAAAGTTGTGCACCCCTACATATCTAACTAGACTGCAATTCATGAGACAGGCCTAGGTCAAAAGACACGCACGTGATCAGGGTTCATCCAGACCAAAGTATTTTTATCAAGTATGCAGATATCCAAGCAGTAGGGGCACTCAGGGCAGGGGGTTCATGCATTTTAGGCAAAATAATTCTCCATTCCAAGACTGTCCTACTACAAAATATGCATATTTTCACTATATTAAAACTGAAATATTGGCTCACTGCAAATCAATGAAAGAAATTGATCTAGAATTATGCAAATTACATAATCAAGTGCGAGAGTGGGTTTAAATACCATTGCTATTTTTTCCATCTTAGGTCACTCTGTTCACAACCAAAGACTGTGAAGGAAATGTCAAAGTTCCTTAGAAGCAATTTCAATGACTTAATACAAAAATAATTTTAAAAGGTGATGGCATGAAAGGAAAGTACAAGCAAGCTAGAAAAAAAAAAGAAAATCAATCACACAGGCAATATGGTGGCTACTTACTTTCTTCTGGAGTGAGGTCTGGGTAAACTTCTGCGAGGGCAGCTCTCAGGCGACGCTCATCAACAAATGGCAACAGAGCTACACCTACAGAAGAAAACGTTGATTTGAGTGATATTAACAGATGGATATGCAAACACAAGCTACTTATATAAAGCCATTTAGGTTCACTTATTTTGCTAGAAACAATCCAAGTCCGATTTTTTTTTCTAAACCTTTTATCAAACCAACATTTATACATATTTTAAAATCTTTGAGGTACCAATTAGCAAAAGGTGAACCCCTTTAAAACTGCTTTTTTGCCAAACATAATACAATTAAAAATTGTTAAAGAAGTGTAGTTATTTCCATACACTTACATGCACCCACGTGATTTACAATTTTGCATAAGGGAAGACACTCATTGGGTAAACTGCCTTAAGCAGCAAGTCAAACATCTGGAGGGAATGTGCACTAGACATTCAGTAACTAATCAAGCAATTCAGCAAAATGGAGAATTTCAGTCCAAAACAGGTTGGGTTCAGAATATAAAAACCGGAAAACAAAAAACAAAAAGAACATTGGCTCAGTAGTTTCAAAGATGCAAAAGATTAAAATCCAGCGCCATGAGGCTCCACAGCAATAAGTTTGTTTGTTGCAACTCAATATAAAAAATGATAAAGTTATGCTAGTCTCAGTAGAATGTTAAGACAAAGTGAGACCCGAATGGAAAGTGCACCTTTTAACAAATGTAGAGGGCTCACATTAGTCAACAATTTTACCTTCAGGCCTTCACACATACTTTTAATATTTTCTTGGACAAACCTTCATGCAGCAACTTTGATTTATTTTGGATAAACGTAATGCTATTTTTCAACACTTATTTTTCCATCCTGTTCCAGGATTTGGAACTGAATTTATCATTGTTTTCAATATTTTGGCAAGTAAATAGTCAATCTGAATTATATGGCAAATGTTATCTTCAACCCCCCCCCCCCAAAAAAGTGCTTTAAAAAAAAGTGCTTTACAATTTGAATTTACAGATTGTAGTGTAATTTATCAAAGTGCAACTGTTTGTCTCTTCACTAAGTACTAGTACAAGCTCCTAAAGTTAGTATTGCTGCTCCACCACAACAAGCAGCAAAAGAATGTCTTCATCATGAGCCCTTTCATAATTTATAAATGCTTTTGTTACACAATGAGCCTACAGAGACATTGTCTTTTCACATTTGCTATGACCTCCAAGAGGTCACGCTGTTGAGATAGTGATGAAATACCCAGCATGTGAAACCTTTATGGACAGTCAGGGCATGTGCTTGCCAGGTCAGTTTATAAAAGGAAAAAAAAAAAAAAAAAAAATATAGAAAGAGTCCAGTAATAGGCACTTTGTTTCCTGCACATACAAACTCACGGGCAGAAACTTAAACCCAAGCACTCACTCCCTCCAGTATCTCCAGCTGGTTTTTAAATTAAGAAAGTAAAATCACATTAAATATTTACATGAATCATTATCTGTTCTAATTCACAAACTCACACAATGTCCCCAAAATACAACTTCATCTGTTAACCGCAGCATCATAAACATACCCCTTAGTTTCATATCAATCCATGTACACAAATATTCCACAAGTCCGCTGGTCTAAAACATGAACATTTACCCCAAATACCCAATTTGGTTTAGTCTCTTACCTCTGCAAATACCATTTTCAATGTTATAGATTACATCTCAGCCCACCAATATTCAAACCAGGGAGGTTCAGAAACCATTTAATCTTTGGTAAAAATTAAACATGCAATAGCAATAGAACGTCCTATATGTTTTGTCCAGTTTTAACATCCAGAGCCAAGAGATTCACTTTAGTGTATTTACTGTCTGCAGTGTGTTTTTAATTGAGGAGTCATATCAGACCAAAACGTATCCCATTTTTAGGTCACGCCTGACCCAGCGCATGCGCTGGTCTGGCGAGACATTTAGTAGGTGGGTTTTGAAAGTGCTACCCACATTTTTGTGCTGGCTACAAGGTTGAGTGGATGATGGCGTGCATGCGCACAGCTGCTCCCCGCATTCCCCCCTCCCTTCTCGCCCAGCCATCTGCCGTTCCTGCGCCAGCCTTCAGCACCCTCCCCTCCCGTGCATCCCTAGCGTGCTTTAGAGAGTCATCGCGATGACTTTCGCTTTTACTGCCGCGCGGCCAATGCTGGTTTCATTTGCATGCTATGCGTCCGGTTCGGGAATTGGCTCTTCGTATTTTCTCCGAACAAAAAAAATAAAAAGTGGGAGGTTCTTTTCCTTTGTTCACGCTCTGCCCACTTGCCCCGGCTTCGCTCCACGCTCTACCTTCATGCACTTTCCTCGCCTTAACCTGAGAGATGTCCTGAATAGTTTGTGCTGCCCAACTTCCCGGCTTTTTTCTCCATTAACCACGCCTTTGCTTTTCACCTCCGCCTTCTTTTTTTTCTTCCACGCCCTTTCTACCTTATGAGTCTAGCTCCTTTCGTTACTGCGCCACTTTCCGGTTAGGCTCGTCACATTTCATGGAGTTCGCCTCTCCGTACTGTCCCTTGCCGTATATTTAGCCACGCCTTTCTGGTTAAGCTCCACCTAACAACCCTATGCTGCTTTCCTTCTCCAGCTCCGCCCACTGGCCCTTAAACTTCCTCGCTGTACTAGGCACAAAGTCAAAACATACTTGTTTTTGAGGTGCTGCTAAACAACTTCCGTTCACGTACATGCAAACAATGACTGATTAGGGCCTGGTTACATTGGAGATTAACAACGTAATAAGCAATTCGACACTGCACGCTGGGCGGCACAGTTCAGAATGGGTTAGCGTCTGTTGCATAGAGGGGTATTCGCTTTGCATAATTTTAAGAGTATTTTGTGACACCAACTATTTAACGGCAAAAATATACCAACTAGTAGAAAGATTCATATAAACAAGCAGGAGAAAGAGCAGCAGGAGCTGCCTTAAAATAAAACATTCATCACCTCTTGCCTTATAGCTGCCAAAGTGACGTGACTAAAAACAACCTGCATGCTAATTGAGGAGCAGGCTTGCCACACGCACAGCCAGAGACTGGTTGCGTTTATAGCCAATGGGTCTCGCCTTTGGGACCTTACAAGTGTTTAGCCATGCAACAGTTCTTGCACCAAAGATATTGTGCTGCATAAATAAATACTTATAAGGTCCCAAAAGCTAAACCTATTGGCTATGCCAATGCTGGTTATACTAAGTAAATGTGTAGATAGCCTAATCTTGGACACACCAAGAACAACAAGAATTACCCTTACATTTCCATTTGTATAACCTAGAAGGCTTATAGTGCAACATATAGACCGTGCATAAATAATTAAGTTCTAAATCTGCTACCAGCACAGTCTCTAATCCATACTGTATACTGTCGAGGAAAAGAAACTATAGACGAAATACGTTTTTGGGACTAACTTGTGGCTAAGTTAACCATTATTCACCAACGTTTCAGGAAATCTAAAAAACATTTATAATTGCAGGTTTCGATCACTGATGCAAGATCTCTATTAGAGGAATACTAATCATACTTGGTCCACTGCTACAGTTTGTCAAAAGAAAAAACAGATTAGTAAACCCTTAGATGAAAGGAAAATGTGCTGAGTGTGTGGTCATGAAATATTTCCTGGGGCACACAAGGCCATACCGCTTCCAAGTGTGGCATGCAGCACCTTAAACTAGATCAGGAATTGATTCTGCCCCAATCAATTTATATTTTTGGATATTAGGAGCTGGAAAAACTATGCACCATCCTTGACATTTTAACGCCACTTTTAAATTTGTTAAATTCTAGTTAATTAACAAGGGTCTGAAAGCTGGATCAAAGATCTCCTCTACCTTGGATCCTAAAATAAGCTGCGTATTGACTTGAACTTTGTTGCTGGTGACGTGGTCCTCCTTTTGCTGCACCTTCCTCCACAACTCTTGCTGGCCATAATTGTGAGAAAGTGGCTCTGTATATACTGTTCCCAAATAGGCACAGGGTGTACACAGTCCCCAGAGGTTTGGCAGAGGTTAAAGTTAGATATAACCTTACTCTCTAAAGTGGTAGCTTGGTTGAGCAGTAAGGCAGTATCAGAGGACAGTGTAAAGCATTTGTTGCAAACACTCAGTCAGCAAATGGTCTCACACTCAAGAACTGAACTCTAGGCCAATGGTTTATATATAAAAATATGCTGGTTTTATTTTAGAACCAACAATAGGTATTAAAATATACCATCTCAGAACGAGAATGCTTTACATAAATACTTTTGCAATATGAAATTGGCTTTTGTAGAAAGTTACAAGTGGTTGCAATAGGCAACAAAATTTTAAACACAATAATGCATTGAGTTCAATGGAAGTTTCAAGTTATTTGCAATGGATTACTTTTAGGATTACTTTTGGGATTCCAGGACTGGATCCTAGATTCAGTCCTGGGCAAGTACTTAGAAACAAGTGATAAAAGTAGACTTAGCTAATGTTCTGATTTTTAGACAATATTTTGCTATTTTAAAAGTTAACACTTAGAAAATATTTCATAGAACATAGTCAATGAATACCAGGGAAGAAAATTCAAGTTGCAGGTATAGTATGTTCTCGTTACTTTTGTAATCCAGTACTGGGTGCCTAGACTCAGTACTGGAACCTTTCTCCAAAACAGGTAAGTAATTAAGTTTTCAGATATTATACGATTTTTAAAGAATATTTAAAGTTTGCAGAAATCGACACTTAGAAGAAATTTCACAGAAAAACAGTCAATGGCTTCCTATGGAAGAAAATTGGGTTACTGGTAAGTACGGTTGTGAATATTTCTCAGGGTCAGTGTTGGGCACCAAGATCCAGCAGTGGGAGCTCACCTAATAACAGGTGAGTATTTTCGTTTCTCGGCTGATTTTTGGTGAATATTTTAAGCTTTAAAAAGTCCACACTTAGAAGAAATTTCAGGAAAAACCAGTCAATGTTACCTTTAAACCGATAACTCCATTTTCTCCATAGGGTAAGTACTCGACTGGCAGAGTTAAGGTTCTGGGCATAGACTCCAGGGTCAGGTAGGTACAGTTGTTACCCTCAGCGGCACAGGGGCAGCCGGGTGCAGAGTGAGTTAGGCCCAATGTTATCCTATGGGAGGCAGGGGGGCCTTGGGTGGTGTCTGCTGACTAGCAGGCCACGCGGATGTGGGAGCTGGGCTCCTGGTCACTTGCTCAGGGCAAATGGGGGAGTAGATAGGTGCAAAGGTTACACTGCCAGGGCCACTCGGGAGGCTGGGTGCAGGGTGCTTTTGAGCCTTCGGGCACTCAATTGATTTCAATGGGAAAGCTCCGGTTTAGAAAAAGACTGCAAGCTCGGGGACGAAGATTCTTCAGGTACCACCACCACTTTAAGAAGTAAGTTGGTTAGTTGGAGGATAGGCAAGTACCCAGGAGTTGGGCACAGGGGGGGGTCGCAGGGCGCCGGGTGAAGGGGTGCCTTTTGGTGTCTGGAAATCTTACCCTCTGTTGATCGCGGTTGGGGTACCTGGTTCTGAGGCTGCAGGCGTCGTCAGGAGCATTGAGGGAAGTCCTTGGGTGCCGGACTCTGGGTCACAGTCGCCGTGGGGTTGTCCTCATGGTCTTTGTTCGCACAGGCCAGGCTTGGCGGGTGCACAGTGTGTAGGGTTCGCTGTTCAGGGCTGATGCTAGGGATTAGAAGTAGGTTTTGAGTAGAGCCTCTACTCATGGGAGTCCCAGGGGCTTAGAGCCAAAAGGTAGCCAGGTCCTCCGGGGTTTGTGCAGTTGCTGGCCACAAGAGATGCCGGGTTGGAGCAGGTTCGAGGGTCGACAGACCGGTAGGGCTGGGGCCAAAGCAGTTGGTGTCTTGCTCTTAGCAGCTGCAGGTCTTCTTGCTCTTCTTTGTATTTCGGGATCGGGAACCTGGGGAAGGAAGGTTCAGGGTGCCCCTAAATACTAGATTTAGGGGCGTTACAGGTAGGTGAAGGGCAGGGACCAATGGGTCCCTGTCCTGGGCACACCCCCTATCCTGCCTCTCTCCTGTGGGAGGGGAGCAGTAGCCTAGTCCTGATTGGATAGAGCCCGGAGATGTGCTTCACCTCGCCTCCTGGCTGGCACATCCCGTGTCCCTATTTAGGGTTTCCGGCCAAGCTTCCCACCAGAGTGGGGGGTTGCAGTGGCCTGGGGAAGCTCAGAGGCGGCATGCCTTTGAAGCCTCCCCCTGCCCATCCTGGGGAGGAGATTTAGCACCTCGCCCAGGATGTGCATTGTTGCAGGCCCAGGAGAGCAGGGGCTCTCCTACCCAGGGGTCCAGCAACATGTCTGCTGTGTGGCAGCCTAGGCAGCCTCAGAACAGACGTGGATTGTAGGTTTAGGATTCAGGGGGCCTCTCTAAGATGCCCTCTGTGGTGCTTTGTACATTAAAAGAACAAGTTACTTACCTTCGGTAATGATGTATCTGTAAGAAACATTAGATTCCTCACCTTCGAATATCCCCAGGCGTCAGACTGGATCCGGAATATTTTTGTAGCAATACCCCTTGCGTCACTAGGCGTAGTCTGCGGCTCCACGTCCGTCGTTGGCGTTGTGCGCCGGAATGACATCGGAGTACTTAGACGCCGCCCTCGCGCGCTGTCAGTTCTTGTACATAACCTTCCGCGCCAGGAACGCAGAGCCATGCAAAGACCGACACTGGTGCCAAAAATAAAATCTAGGGGCCTGAAAAGGATAGCCTTAACCCTAGATGTCGGTTCGCAGAACGGGGAGGATGGGTGAGTCGGTGAGGAATCTAACTAACTAATGTTTCTTACAGATACATCGTTACCGAAGGTAAGTAACTTGTTCATCTGAAAGAAACACGTTAGTTAGATTCCTCTCCTTAGAATAGATACCCAAGCAATACCAACCCCGGTGGTGGGTCTGCGAACCAAGATCACACCAGAAAGTCCTGGAGGACAGAACGGCCAAAGAAGCCATCCCTCTGGACTTGGTTGTCTAGGCAATAGTGCCTGGCAAACGTGTGCAGCGAAGCCCACGTCGCCGCCTGACAGATGTTGTGCAAAGGGACTCCCCGTCCCAAAGCAGTAGTAGCCGCCGTGGCCGGAGGAGAATGGGCTCGCAGCCCAACAGGAGGGTCCTTTTTTGCCAAGGAATAACAGATTTTTATACACAAAACGACCCACCGGTAGATGGTCTGTTTGTGCACAGCTTTCCCCTTCTTAGCACCCACGTAGCCAACGAAAAGCTGGTCGTCCACCCGGAACGGTTACGTGCGGTCCAAATAAAAGGAGAACGCATGTTTTGGGTCCAGACGGTGGAGCCGCTCTTCCTCTTTGGAAGGATGCAGAGGTGGAAAGAAGGTGGGCAAGGTGACAGATTGCCCAAGATAAAAGGGGGTCACCACTTTTGGTAGAAAGGAAGGACGAGGCCGAAGGACAACCTTGTCCGGATGAACGGATAGAAAAGGAGGCTTGGACGACAGAGCCTGGAGCTCACTCACCCGTCTAGCCGAGGTGATGGCTACCAGGAAAGCAGTCTTAAGAGTTAGAAGACGAAGAGGACAATTGTGAAGAGGCTCAAAGGGAGCGCATATCAGAAATGTTAAGACAAGATTCAAGAGGCATTACGAAAGGGACAGGAGTGAACGTAAGTAATGCCTTTAAGAAAGCGTGACACTACAGGGGACTTGAAAAGAGAGGGCTGATCAGGAAGCCGTAAGAAGGCAGAGATGGCAGAAAGATAACCTTTCAAGGTGCCCAGGGCAGAGCCCTGCCGGGCCAAAGAAAAAAGAAAGAGGAGAACCTCAGAAAGAGGGGCGGAAAGGGGATCCACAGCCTTTGCTGCGCACCATGCCACAAATTTGTTCCACCGGCAGGCGTATACCGTCTTTGTGGAGGGACGCCTGGCTGCCAGAATGATATCACAGACTTCAGGAGGCAAGTCAAATGGCATCAACTGCCGCCGCTCAATCTCCACGCATGGAGGTGGAGCCTGGACAGGTTCGGGTGGAGGACCGTCCCCTGCTGCTGCGACAGAAGAACCTCCCGAAGGGGCAGACGTATCGGGGGATCGGTCAACATACTGAGTAGCTCGGGATACCAGTACCTTCGTGCCCAATCCGGAGCCACCAAGATGACTTGGGCTCGGTCGCGCCTGATCTTCAGCACTCTGGGCAGAAGTGGTATAGGCGGAAAGGCGTACAACAGACCGCAACTCCACTCGCAACGAAAAGCGTCGCCTAGCGAGTGCCGCCTTGGAAATTCCAACACGCAGAACTGCTGACATTGCGCGTTCTCGTCGGTGGCGAATAGATCTAACCAAGGCTCTCCCCACTGCGTAAAGACCTTGCGCCACCTCGGAGTTCAGACGCCATTCGTGATCCATCATGCACCGGCGGCTGAGTTTGTCTGCTCTGGTGTTCAGAGAGCCCGCCAGATGTTGAACCACCAGGGTGATGCCCTGGAGTTCCAGCCATGTCCAGAGGCGCAGAGCCTCCTGACAAAGGGGCCATGACCCCACCCCGCCCTGTTTGTTGCAATACCACATGGCGGTGGTGTTGTCCGTGAACACCTGCACGACACTTCCCCGGACAGAGGGAAGGAAGGCTTTCAGTGCAAGTCTGATCGCTCTCAGCTCCAACAAGTTGACGTGGAGGCAAGACTCCGCCGGAGACAGGAGGCCTCTGATCTCCGCCTCTCCCATATGGCCACCCCATCCCAGGAGGGACGCATCCATCACTACGACATGCTCCGGTAGGGGTAGGCTCTTGCCCGTGACCCAATCGCGGTCCGTGTGCCACCACTGCAACTGCTGTGCAGTGCCCTCCAAGATCAAGACATGGTCGGACAGGTTGCCGTGATGCTGGGCCCACTGAAACTTCAGGTCCCACTGCAGAGCCCGCATGTGCCGCCTGGCGTGATGCACTAGTAGGATGCAGGGGGCCATCAGCCCCAGAAGCCGCAACACTAGCCGGACCGAAACCCAGGATAGAGGCCGAAAGATGGGAGTCAGGGCCTGTATATCCCGGAACCGCTGTTCCGGCGGATGAAACCGGAACTGCGCCGAATCGAGAACCGCTCCGATGAAGAGGAGCGACTGAGAGGCACTCAGGTGTGACTTCGGCACGTTGATGGAAAACCCCAGCAAATGCAGGAGATCCGCCGTAGTCTGGAGGTGGGAGACGACTACCTGGGGCGAGCCCGCCTTCAACAACCAGTCGTCGAAATAGGGGAAGACTGGAGCCCCTGATCAGCGCAGATGAGCTGCGACCACCGCCATCACTTTCGTGAACACCCGAGGGGCACTGGTAAGGCCGAAGGGGAGCACGGTGAACTGAAAGTGCTCCTGACCCACTGTGAACCGCAGGTAACGCCGGTGGGCCAGCAGGACGGGGATATGGAAATATGCGTCCTGCAAGTCCAACGCTACCATCCAGTCTCCAGGGTCTAGGGCAGCTAGAACCTGAGCCAAAGTCAACATTTTGAACCGTTCCTTCCGGAGGAAGGCATTGACGTTCCGGAGGTCCAAGATGGGGCGTAGGCCCCCTTTGTCCTTCTTGGAAACCAGAAAGTAGTGGGAATAACAACCACGACCTACTTCTGGGCTCGGAAAGCGCTCGACGGCCTCTTTGGCCAAGAGGGCCGAAACTTCCTCTCGCAGAAGATTCAAATGATCCTCCAAGATACGGTGGTGCTGCGGTGGCATGGCTGGAGGGGTCATCTCGAAGAGGAGGGAGTAGCCCCTTCGGATTTACAGCACCCACCTGTCCGAAGTAATGGCACGCCAGTGGAGCAGGTGATGGCGAACCCGGCCTCCCACTGGCAAGGAATGGGCCCGAAAGCTCGGAGTAGGAAGGCTTTGAGGCGGATGCTGCCGGGGTGGATGTGGACTGACCGCGTTGTCCTCCAGTACCGCCTCGGCGGAAACCACGTCCACGACCGCGTGCAGGCTGGTTCTGCAGCCGGTGGCTAGGCGGACGAGAGGAGGTGCCCCTTCCTTGGCCACGAAAGGAGCGAAAAGCGGAAGTTTGTGGCCGCGGGGCAGAGAGGCCCCAAGGACTTAGCCGTAGTCCGGGAGTCCTTGAAGCGAGCCAGCACACTGTCCGCTTTGTCACCAAAAAGGCGAGCGCCAGCAAAATGCATGTCCATGAGTGTGCTCTGGACATCCCCTGAAAAGGATGTGGACCGCAGCCAGGCGTACGTCGAAGCGCCACCGTGGTAGAAATCGCCCAACCCAGCGAGTCCGTAGTGTCGAGCCCACATCGGATGGCATGGCGCGCTGCATCTCTCCCATCGGCCAGAGCCGAGGAAAGCCGTGCCCGGGCCTCCTCTGGGCACAGTGGCAGCACGTCCTCCACCGTATCCCACAGAGAGTGGGAATAACGGTTCAAGAGACAGGCGGTGTTTAAAGACCGGAGGCCCAAACTGAGCGAGGAGAACAGCTTCTTACCGAACTGTTCCAGTCTCTTGCAATCCCGGTCCGGAGGAGCGTACGGGAAGGAGGATTGGGAGGTAGAAGCCTGGATAACCAGGCTCTCGGGGGTGGGGTGTTGGGACAGAAAACTGGGGTCGCCCGGAGCAGGGCGGTGGCGCCTGGCAACGTTCCTATCCACAGGAGGGACTGGAGGGCTTGGACCAGGAGCCCTGCAGAACGTCAGTGAGGGCTTCATTGAATTGCAGCAGAGGCTCAGTGGAGCATGCGGCAGACTGAAGCACCTCAGTGAGGATGTTAGTCCTCACAGCCACGGCAGGCAGCTCAAGCCCAAGGGCCGCGGCCGCCTTGCGCAGCACCACAGTAAAAGCTGCACCCACCTGCGAAGCCAGTCGGAGGAGATGAATCCAGTGTCCGGTGAGGTATCCAGTCCACTGGCTTCCCCCAGTTCATCTGCCCAGTCCTGAGAAAGTTGCCCTTGAAGGGCCATAGGGTCCTCAGACCTCTCCCAGTCGCCCCCGTCATCAGATTCCTGGTAAACCAGAGGAATGATCGGAGCCGGTCTATAGACATAATGTGTCTCTAGCAGCGTTGGATGGGCGTCGGGTCGGGACCGGAGTCAGGGGTGGTACCGGTGTCGACGCCGGCGGAGGAGGCGTGACGAGGTCGACCGGCGTCGACGGGGGCCCAGGCTCGGGCCCCTCTGGGACCTTCGGCGTCGGAGCCGCCGGCACGCGAGTCCGTGGGGCCTGAAGGCGCGCCAGCGGGCGTCGCCGGCGGGGCCAGGCTCCTCATGGCCAAGAGGAAGGCACTGACCTCCGTCTGCGTCAATCCCAGGGACCGGCGGGTATGGGGATTTGCACGGCGCCTGCGGCACCAGCGGGGGTGGAACCACCCTGACCCTCGGCCGAGTCGCGCGAGGGAAGTCCTAAGAGCGGTGTCGCCTCTTGGACTTCTTGGAGCGCTTCGACTTACCCGAAGACTTCGAGCCAGACGAGCGACGATGTAGAGTGCGGCTCCGCGACCGATGCTTGGACCTCCTGGACCGGGATCGAGAGGGGTGCGGAACGAGTGGCGAAGCTCGAGAAGCTTGCGGGACCGCTCCCGCCTAGCTTTCGAGGTCAGGGCCATACAATCAGAGCACGACTCCGCGTCGTGGTCGAGGCCCAAGCAGTACAGACACCGGCGGTGATGATCGGTCACCGACATCAGTCGGTGACAGTTGTCGCAGGCCTTGAAACCAGGCATCCTACCGGCACCAGAGTAGAGAAGTGACCAAAAAGAGTTGAAAAAGTTAGTCAAGAATTGACTAAAGGGGTAGCTCTCCCGGATCGGCGCTTACTGGCACGGAAAAAAGAAGAACTGACGTCAGCGCACGAGGGCGGCATTTAAGTACTCCGACGACGTCATTCCGGCGCACGACGCCAACGACCGACGCGGAGCCGCAGACACCTAGCGACGCGCAAGGGGTATTGCTACAAAAATCTTCCGGATCCAGTCTGACGCCTGGGGATATTCTAAGGTGAGGAATCTAACAAACTGGTTTCTTTCAGATTCACACACTGGCATCAGTGTGGATTTAGTGTGCTGAGCAGTTTGATACCAAACCTCAGTCTTCAGTGCTGCAATTATGGTGCTGTGGAGTTCGTGTTTGACAAGCTCCCAGCCCCATATTCTCTTAGCTGGCAGCACTGCACTTACAGGACCCAGGAATGGACCTGGGTACTGTAGGGGCACAGGGCTCCTGCCTCTGACCACACCACTGGCATAGGGCACCCAGCTAGAGGGGTGGCTGATGTATGCCACGGCAGTGTAGGTTGTGGGCATGGCACACAGGGATGTGTGATGCACACAGACGTACTCAGGACTTGTAAATCATGTACTCTTTCAAACTGTGATGGCGTGCAAAACGTGATGCGCGCTCCGTCCGATTGCACGCGACAACGTAACAGAACACATTGACACCTCTGTTGGTGCCATTACACGATGCACTGCCGAATTTGGGAATGAATCCAATCAATTAAACTCTTCATTTCTCGCTTGTCAATTTATCCGTTTTTTTTACTTCTTTGCTTTCAACTCTTAGTATTAATTCAATTCATTTTACTCATTCCAATGACTCAAACGTAGGAGGCAAGGTGGATTCCACATGCCACATCTTTATTGACAAAACCCAATGCATTTCGGGACACAGTCCCTTCGTCAGGGGTATCTAGAATAAAAAGTACATTTTAACGTCGTTATAACTTATTTGTACCACATAACACAATTCATGCACATCTATATTTGTATACTGATTATTGTTCTCATGTCTCTAATACCATCACTGTATTTAATCGTCCATCTGCTTTACATAGCGGTCCCTCCCATAATTAACAGGATGCAGTAGTAAATGCGTTTATGACTCAATCTCCCGTCTGCGTACCACCAGTTGAAAACCCTTTCTAAACTTGACAAAGATACGCTTACCGTGACACATGACTAATCCCACTTTTTAAAAATATTCCAAACTCGCTTCACATCCGCGCTCCTGGGAACATCTAAAACAAATGTCACAGCACCGGCTTGCTTAAAACAGAGAGCCAAATCGACTGCTGATTGCTGGTGCAGCTTATATCCCACCTCCCTTCTCCTCCACAGGTGCATGAACACGTGTTCACTCTCAAACCGGCCCGCCCAACACTGAAGACAGACTGCTCAAGTTGCACTTTACAGGCCCTTGCTCATGGTATCATTAAAACAAACAATTCACGGAAACCTCGAAACCCGAGTCATTTCTCACTCGTTTAACAAAATGTTCAGACCAGCGTCATTTTTACACACAGCATATTTAATTAATCAGACATTGTGAAATGTATTTGAATCATGCACTAAAAATCATTTAATTCGCAATGGAAAATTACGCTGGTCTGAACATTTTGTTAAACCGGCCCGTGTTGGGCGGGCCGGTTTGAGAGTGAACACGTGTTCATGCACCTGTGGAGGAGAAGGGAGGTGGGATATAAGCTGCACCAGCAATCAGCAGTCGATTTGGCTCTGTTTTAAGCAAGCCGGTGCTGTGACATTTGTTTTAGATGTTCCCAGGAGCGCGGATGTGAAGCGAGTTTGGAATATTTTTAAAAAGTGGGATTAGTCATGTGTCACGGTAAGCGTATCTTTATGTCAAGTTTAGAAAGGGTTTTCAACTGGTGGTACGCAGACGGGAGATTGAGTCATAAACGCATTTACTACTGCATCCTGTTAATTATGGGAGGGACCGCTATGTAAAGCAGATGGACGATTAAATACAGTGATGGTATTATAGAGACATGAGAACAATAATCAGTATACAAATATAGATGTGCATGAATTGTGATATGTGGTACAAATAAGTTATAACGACGTTAAAATGTACTTTTTATTCTAGATACCCCTGACGAAGGGACTGTGTCCCGAAATGCATTGGGTTTTGTCAATAAAGATGTGGCATGTGGAATCCACCTTGCCTCCTACGTTTGAGTCATTGGAATGAGTAAAATGAATTGAATTAATACTAAGAGTTGAAAGCAAAGAAGTAAAAAAAACGGATAAATTGACAAGCGAGAAATGAAGAGTTTAATTGATTGGATTCATTCCCAAATTCGGCAGTGCATCGTGTAATGGCACCAACAGAGGTGTCAATGTGTTCTGTTACACAGGGATGTGTGCCATGTCGACTCGGTTTTGTCTTGGATCCAGACACTCAGCCTGCAAGAGCACAATGAGTGCTGCAGCTCTTAGAGGCCTTCCCTGGTCACAAGGCCCTGGGTACCTAGGGTACCATTTACCAGGGTCTGACATGTGGCCAGGGTTTGCCAATTTGGGTTTTGGCTGTTACACAGTTTTTAGGGAAGGAACACAGGCCCTGGGCACCTGATTGGCAGGAGCCCAGGGCACAACAAGGAAAAGTGCATCAGCTATTAGGCAAAAAAAGGGGGGGGGGGGGGGTTACTGCAACAGAAGGAATATGCTACTTACCAGTATGCATCTGTTCTTGGCATGTAGAGCTGCAGATCTATACACTGTGCATAGATCGCCATCTGGTGTTGGGCCCGGATGTTTGCAGTTTGTTTTTGTTCTTGGACAGTCTTTGGAAGTCACGAGTTCGGTGACTCCTCCTTCGGTCCGTACTGCGCATGGGCTTCGGCTCCATCCTCAGATTTTTCGCCAGCAGGGAAAAGATGGAGCGTAGTGATAATAGTAAAGAAACCCATGTGTGTTGCATCTAAATAAGATCGACTGGAACGGATACAGGTAGCCGGGGAGGCGGGTGGGCGTGTATAGATATGCAGCTCCACGTGCCAAGAACAGATGCATACTGGTAAGTAGCATATTCCGTTCGAGGCATATGAGCTGCAGATTACACACTGTGCATAGATTATATAGCAGTACCCAACCCTAGCGGCGACCACCGGTATCCGTTGCAGTGGTTTGAAACAGTGTCTTTAGCACAGCCTGGCCCACACTAGCTTGTTGTTTGGAGTGCACGTCTACACAGTAATGTTTTGTGAAGGTGTGCGGTGTTGACCATGTCGCTGTTTTGCAGAGGTCATCCAAGGGTAGGTTCCCTAGAAAAGCCATAGAAGCCCCTATCTTTCTTGTAGAGTGGGCTTTAGGTGGAACAGATAATGTTCTTTTTGCTTTGTGATAGCAAATTTGTATGCACTTTACAATCCACATAGCTATCCCTGATTTTGAGATGGGGTTGCCTTTATGCGGTGGAGAGAAGGAGACAAACAACTGTTTAGTCTTTCTGAAAGGTTGCTTTCTTTGAATGTAGTACAGTAAAGCCCTCTTAACATCAAGTGTATGTAGAGCCCTTTCCGCAACAGATTGAGGTTGCGAGAAAAAAAACGGTAATTCCACCGATTAAGATGGAAGGGGGAAATGACCTTGGGCAGAAATTTTGGATTTGTGCGAAGTATCACCTTGCTGTGATGTATCTGTAAAAAGGGTTCTTGTATAGTGAACGCTTGTATCTCGCTAACCCTTCTAAGGGGAGTGATGGCTACGAGGAAAGCTGTTTTCCAAGTCAGGAACTGTAGCTCACATTTATGCATTGGTTCGAAAGGCGGATCCATTAGCCTTGCAAGAACTACGTTTAGATTCCACACAGGTGAGGGTGGTGCCCTGGGCGGAATTACTCTTTTAAGGCCTTCCATGAAGGCTTTAATAGCAGGCACTCTGAAAAGTGATCAATGCTGTCTGTTTTGCAGGTAAGCAGCAATTGCTGCTAGGTGTAGACGGATGGATGAGTACGCCAGGTTACACCTTTGAAGATGGAGCAGATGGCATATGATGTGCTGTATGGATACATCTAAAGGGATGATTGTATTGTTACGGCACTAAACAACAAATCTCTTCCACTTTGCGGCATAGCATGCTCGAGTGGTAGGACGTCTGGCTTCCTTGATAATGTTCATGCAAATCAGGGGGAAGGTTAAGATATCCAAATTCTAAGATTTCAGGAGCCAGATCGCAAGGTTGAGCTGAGCTGGGTCCGGGTGCCTGATTTCTCCATGGTTCTGGGTTAGGAGGCATGGGGACAGGTGCAGTTTTTGATGTGGCACCACCGAGAGCTGTAGTAGTGTGATGTACCACGGCTGCCTGGCCCATGTTGGAGCTACCAGAATGAGTGTGAGGGAGTGCTGTTGTAGCTTCCTTACCACTAATGGAATTAGCGGGAGAGGTGGAAAGGCGTATGCAAATTTGTCTGACCAGTTCATCCATATCGCATTGCCTTTGGACAATGGGTGTGGGTATCTGGCGGCGAAGCTTGGGCATTTTTTGTTTTCGTGGGTGGCGAAGAGGTCTGAGGATGCCCCCACTTGTTAAAGAATGGGTGAAGAACTTGTGGATGCAGTTCCCATTCGTGCATTTGCTGCGTTTGTCTGCTGAGCAGATCTGCCATGGTGTTCTGTATACCTGGGACGTGTTGTGCCAGGAGAAAGATTGTGGGATTGCCCATCTCCATATGCTCTGAGATAAGCGAGAGAGCTGGGGAGAGTGTCCCCCCCTCTTTTTGAATACAATACATTGCAGTCATATTGTCTGTGCGAATGAGGACTGCCTTGGCTGAGATTTGTTTCTGAAACGATTTCAGGGCTAGAAAGATCGCCAATAACTCCAGATGGTTGATGTGGAGTAACCTCTGTTGTGGCCTCCATAAACCTTGTACTGTGAGGTGTAATAGGTGCGCTCCCCAGCCGGAGAGCGATGCGTCGGTTAGAATCACCTGAGTAACCAGGTCCAGGAACGGTCACCCTTTGAAAAGGTTTGTGGTGTTCCACCACTGCAGAGCGATGGGTGCGACCGTCCACCAACACCAGATCCGTCAGCTGTCCCTGAGCCTGGTTCCACTGGCGTGCCAGGCACTCTTGGAGTGGACGCATGTGAAGTCTTGCATGAGGCACTATGAAGATGCAAGATGCTATCATCCCTATTAGTTTCATGAACACTCTTGCTGGGAGAGTGCTGAAGGAAGAATCTTTGGCACAAGGCTTGTATGCTTGCGATTCTGGCTGAGTTGGGATAGGCTATGGCTTTTGAGGTGTCTATAGTGGCACCGAGGTATTGCTTTGTGTGAGACGGTATCAAGTGGGACTTTGTGGTTCACCGTGAAGCCTAGCTGGTGGAGTAGTTGGATGGTAGTGTTTGTATGCTGCAAACACTGGTGGTAGGACGCGGCTTTTATGAGCCAGTCGTCCAGGTAGGGGGAAGACGTGAATGTTTTGTCTTCTGAGGTGTGCCGCCACTACTGCAAGGCATTTGATAAACACCCGTGGTGCGGTTGTGACCCCGAAGGGGAGAACCTTGAACTGACCATGTTGGCCGTCCACCACAAATCTGAGGTACTTTCTGTGAGCAGGGTGTATTGGAATATGAAACTATGCGTCTTTCAAATCCAGTGTAGTGAGAAAGTCGTCCTGACAGAGGAGTGGGAGAACTTGGAGAGTTACCATGTGAAAATGGTCTGAATGGATATATGCATTTAGAGGCCGGAGGTCTAGAATGGGCCGTAGGGTCTTTTTTTTCTTTGGTATCAGAAAATACAGAGAGTAAACCCCTAAATTTTGCTGATTGACGGGGACCTGCTCTATAGCTTGTTTTTGCAGGAGGGAGAGTACCTGTTGTTTCAGAAGTGTGGTATGTTCTTGTGACATCGCACGTTGTCTGGGTGGAATATTTTGGGGGGGGGGGGGGTAGAAGTTAGTTCGAGACAGTACCCTGACCGAATAATTTGGGTCACCCATTTGTCTGATGTTATGGTCTGCCAGGTTTGAAGGAAGTCTTGTAGTCTGCCCCCAACCGGAGTGGAACGGTCTGGGGGAGCGGGCGGTGTTGGTTTTGCCCCTGCCTTTATTATTGTTAACTCGATATCCACCTCTTTGATAGCCCTTTGTGAAGGTATTCTGAGAAGGAGACTTCTAGGACGTGGAGGCGTTATCGGAAGAGTAACCTCTACCAGAGCCTCGAAAGGAGGAGCGGCGAAAGGAGCGTCTAGGGGTGTGCGATTGTAGTGCTCCCATAGACTTCGCCGTATCTGTATCCTTCATTTTTTCCAGGGCTTCGTCTACTTTTGGGCCAAAGTGTTGTTGGTCAAAAGGGTGGTTCAATATAGAAGCTTGGACCTCTGGTTTAAAGTCCGAGATCGTGAGCCAGGCGTGGCGGCGAAGCAGAACACTGGTGTTTATAGCCCTGGAAGCTGTGTCTGCTGCGTCAAGTGCACATTTAATAGAGGTGTTGGTAATAATCTTTCCCTCTTGTATCAGTTCATGAGCCTTATTTTTATATTTCTCTGGGAGATGTTGCATGAGAGCCTCGAGCTCATCATAGTGCGCTCTGTCGTACCGCGCCAGCAGCGCCTGCGTGTTGGCGATGCGCCACATATTGGCAGCTTTCGAGGCAGTGCGTTTGCCTGACGCATCTAAGAGCTTGGACTCATCGGGTGGTGGAGCCTCACCAGATGACAGAGTTGGAGCGCTTCCTAGCTGTGGATACCACTAATGAGTCTAGGGGCGCAGGTCCTTTAATATAGGCAGGATCTGTGGGGGCTGCCTTGTATTTCTTTTCTATTCTGGGGTTTAAGACCCTAGCCCTGACGGGGTCTTTGAAAACCTCTGTCGCATGTTTGGTCACCCCTTTAAGCATGGGTAATATAGCGGTGGATTTATCGGCTATGTCAAACGTGTCAAGTAGGAAGTCTTCCTCAACTGGATCACTGTAACTACACCCCATGATAATGTGCCGCCCGTTGTAAGAGGTGGTGGAACCCCAGGGAGTCCTCTGGTGGAGATGGCCTGGATGGATAAAGATCATCCGGAGGCACATCTGGATTGTGATAATCCTCCCATGGGTCTGGTGTTCCCGGAGGAGTGGGGTCCTGCGGGGTATCTGTTGGATCATAATATAGATCCCCTTGGTCATCAGGGTCTGGAGAGCGATGAGGCATGGGTGGAGAAGGTGGGGCGGGGAGGGAGTTGGAGGTGGGGAGGGTACTCTGAATGAGGATGTGGCAGAGTCCTTCCGTTTTGGCGGTGGAGGAGGAGTTAGCTTGTCTAAATGTGTTTTCTTGGAAGACATAAGTTAAATGTCCAGTCTTTGGATCCTTTGTTAAAGTCTTTTGAAGAGGATCTGGCGTGAAAAGCTCCTCCGGCACAGATTCCTCTATCGGTGCCGATGTTTTCGGAACAGACTGCTTCGTTGGTTTATCCGCACCATGCTTTCTCTGGGCCTCCGATTTTTTGTTCGGCGCCGAGGCAGGCTTCGACACAGAAGCGTCGGTGCCGAGGGATTTATGTTTGGTCGGCACCGAGAGACCAGGTTTCGACACCGATGGCTTCGGAACGGAGCTTGGTGTGGTTCTCTTCGGTGCCCAAGGGTGTTTTTCGGCGCCGCTAGGAGGCTGGCCTCGAGCCCGAGCCGCCAAGAGACGTGATGCTTTTTCACCGGGCCCGAAGGTGGGGTGATGGAAGCGGTATGCTTGGTTTTCCCTAGGCCCGGAGGCAAAGGGGTAACCGGAGTCTTTCGGTATGGGCGCGGGAGTGGGAGGGGGTAGAGTACTCACGACCCTCTGCGCCGGTGTGATCTCCAAGTCGGAGTCATCGGCCTCGGAAGCGCTGACGACATCGTCCTCCTGTTCGGTGTGCTGCTGTCCCGAAGCTCCGGTGTCTTCTCCGAAGATGTCCGGTGGAGCAGAGGTCGATGAGTGCGCCATGGTGCATCAAGCTAGTCGATCCCGATTAGTCTTTTTCGATCGAAAAGACTTGCAGGTGGGGCAGTCTCGGGCCTCGTGTTCGGGAGAGAGGCAGAGGTTGCACACCTGATGGAGATCGGTGTGGGGAAATTAAGACCCACATTTTGGGCACTTCTTGAAGGGAGTCCATTCCATCGGCCGAGACCGGAGTCGAGATAGGCCCGAAGGCCGCTGCCTGGAATTGAGGAAGTGCCGAAGAGAAAGATGAAGAAGCTCGATGGACGAGGATTTTTCGTCGAAGGACGAACTGGAAAGGTTCGAAGCCGGAGCACGAAGTATCACATCCGAGCCAGATGGCGGCAAAAAAAAAACAATCTGAGGATGGAGACGAAGCCCATGCGCAGTACGGACCGAAGGAGTCACCGAACTCGTGACTTCCAAAGACTGTCCAAAAACAAACTGCAAACATCCGGGCCCAACACCAGATGGCGATCTATGCACAGTGTATAATCTGCAGCTCATATGCCTCGAACACCCACTTTCTTACCAAGTCCTCCTGAGTGCAGCAGCGGCAGTGCGGAGATTATTGCCCAGGGACCTCATCCCACCAGGTTATTATGGCCAGCAACAGTTGTGGAGGAAGGTGCAGCAAAAGAAAGACCTTGGCAATAGTACCAAAGGGACCCACGCCGTGGGAGGAGAAGCAGCGCTATATGCGCGGTGACACGCCTCCCCCTCACTCGCTCGAGCTGAAGGATTGAACTCTGGGAGTTGAAGTCCTCCTCCCGAGTGCAGCAGCGGCAGTGCAGAGATTTTTGCCCTGGGACCTTGTCCCATCAGGGTATTATTGTGAGAAAGTGCCATCTTTATTGCATGGTATGCCCTCACTTTTTGCTGACTGTACTGAGTGTGCCATGGACTCCTGCCAATCAGGTGCCCAGGGCCTATGTTCCGTCCCTAAAAACCCAAAACCCAAATTGGCAAACCCTGGCCCCATGTCAGCCCCTGGTAAATGGTACATTAGGTACCCAGGGCCTTGTGACCAGGGAAGGCCTCGAAGGGCTGCAGCACTCATTGTGCCACCCTTAGAGGCCCTGTACCCTAACACACACACACACTACCCTTGCAGGCTGAGTGTCTGGGTGCAAGACAAAACAGACGACATGGCACACATCCCTGTGTGCCATGCCCATCACCTACTCTGCCATGGCATACATAAGCCATCCCTCTAGCTGGGTGCCCTATGCCAATGGTGTGGGCGCAGGAGCCCTGTACCCCTACAGTACCCAGGTCCATTCCTGGGCACTGTAAGTGCAGTGCTGCCATTTAAGAGTACATGGTGCTGAGAGCTCGTCAAACACTAACTCCACAGCACCATAATGGTAACACTGAAGACTGAGAAGTTTGGTATCAAACTTCTCAGCACATTAAACCCACACTGATGCCAGTGTGGGATTTAATGCATCAAGCACCCCAGAGGGCCTCTTAGAGATGTCCCCTAAAACCTAACCTACAATCCAAGTCTGATCTGAGGCAGCCTAGGCTGTCACACAGCAGACATGTTGCTGGACCCCTGGGTAGGAGAGCCCCTGCTCTCCTGGGCCTGCAACAATGCACATCCTGGGCGAGGTGCTAAATCTCCTCCCCCAGGATGGGCAGGGGGAAGAATCAAAGGCATGCCGCCTCTGTGAGCTTCCGCAGGCCACTGCAACCCCCCACTCTGGCGGGAAGCTTGGCCGGAAACCCCAAATAAGGACAGGGGATGTGCCAGCCTGCCAACCCCACCCCTCAGGTGGGGGAGGCGAGGTGAAGCACATCTCCGGGCTCGCCATCTTGAAGATGGGAAGCCCTACCCTATCAGGACTAGGCTACTGCCCCCCTCCCACAGGAGAGGCAGGATAGGGGTGGGTGGACCCACCCCAGGACAGGGACCCATTGGTCCCTGCCCTTCACCTACCTGTAACGCCCCTAAATCTAGTATTTAGGGGCACCCTGATCCTTCCTTCCCAAGATTCCATATTCCAAGATCCGAAGAGCTAGAAGAAAGAAGACCTGCAGCTGCTAAGTAGAGGAAGACACCAACTGCTTTGGCCCCAGCCCTACCAGCCTGTCTACCCTCGAACCTGCTCCTGCTCCAACCCGGCATCTCTTGTGGCCAGCAACCTCACAAACCCCGGGGGATCTGGCTACCTTTTGACTCTAAACCCCTGGGACTCCCAGGAGTAGAGGTTCTACTCAAAAACTACTTCTAATCCCTGGCAGCAGCCCGGAACCGCGAACCCAGCACACAAAGAATTTAGCGCTTAACAATCAGAAATTAGAGTATGTGCAAGGTTTTAACTATTTAGGCATCACTTTTAGATACTAAACTAGCCTGGAAGCCACAATTGGAAAAAAGATAGTTTTGCTTCAAAATTAATTCCCCATTTTAAAGGAACATGGGGACAGTATCTCGAAAGCAGTGTCCCCTGCCCTGGAGGTATTTAAACACAGCTCAATCAGCTTCTCTTTATGGAGCTGAAACATGGGGGCCTCGCTGCAAAAATAATTTTGAAATGGGAGAAGACAATTTTTTAGAAAATTATTAAGTCTCCCGATTAGAACAGCCCTAATCCGGATTGTCATGGACCTAAACATCAAACGCACTAACCATCACGCTCTATTAAGACCTCTCCTATTCTGGGTGAGGTTATGGTCAACCCCAGAGTTATCACATTACAAGGAGGCCTAGAGGAGATCATGAAAATTGATCAGAGCAGGGACATTCCATGGCTTAAACATGTCGCATCATGGATGATTAAGTTGGGTTTATCTTATTTCTGGGATGAACCATCCCAGTTAACACCGGCTTGCAAGAAATTGCTAAAGTCCACCTTCTGGGCTCGCATTAACAATAGCGTGCTACATAGCTCTTCCATGGGGTCACTAACATCAAGATTCCTTCTTTTTAAATATTTAGCACAGTTTGAACCCTTATTGGATGCGGTATGTCCCCAATTATCGAAATCCTTGTTTTAGAAATTTAGATATGGGGTGCTTCAAACAAAAGCAAACAAATTCAGATGGGGCAATGATCATTATGGTAAAAGTAGCTAACTGTGCGCACTATATCCAAACGAGATTAAGGAAAACTATCTACATATACTATTCTTCTGTCCCCGCATACGATATACCAAGGAAAAAATGGATTAAGTCAGTTTGTATAAACTTGAATATTAGACGCTGTAGCAAGGCAGAACTTATATTGAGAACAGATACCTCACAGTTGATTGTTTTTAGTGTTAGTAGATCAATGTAAGTCTTATTCGAACAAAGGTTGGAATGAATTTATAACAGTCAAGGAATAAGCAAAAATCAGTAAATGCTGTTAGAGAGCTTTGCACTTTACGATCTATGGCTGTTTGCTGGGGAAATGTGATTCTGAAATGATTCATTCCAAGTAATTGCATATTTGGAAACTTCATGCAAACAGTATTGGATGTATGTATGGATAAAAATGGTATGTTCTAAAACAATGTCGCTTCGTCTGGATTGCCTAGCTTTTATTGTTTATTGTAGTAAACTTTAACAGCATAGCTGGAACAGATTATATAATCACAATTCTATTTAAATGTCCCTATTGTGTTGTACTGTATCAAAAGATATACTAATTTTATTCTAAATATAAAGCGTTTTTTTTAAATGTATCTTTTATGGTTGAAATCAACCGAAATAAAGATTTGAAATGAAAATGAGAAACTTCAGCTATTGAGGCAACAAAGGTGGATACTCAATACTTTGTAGGGAAGGCCACAGGGTGGGAAATATGTATAAAACAGTGTCCAACAAGGTATCATTCAAAAACAATTCTTGCTGGTTTCCGAACATTTGGTGCCTGAGTGTTCATCAAAGCTGCTGTCATCTAGACTTTACTGCTTGCTATTACTGAAGCTGCTGTCTGTACTAACGTCAGAAACTGTAGCTGTAGACTTGACTGATTAAAAACTAGCTGTGAGCCTTTCTGCCACCACTAAGATACTAAACTATATTTTCTATAAAATAATGGGATAAAGGTACATCTGCCTCCGATCATTTGGTAAGATAGCCATCTACTTAGAACCTTAACTGCCCTCTAGCTTCAAATTTTTTGCCAAGTCTGTGGTACTGATCACAACCACCTGCCAGCTACCGCTCTGCACTCCTCATTCTTGCCATCAGCACTCTTTGTACCCACCGCTGATCCAAAACCTTACATGCAACAAGTTATTTAGGCCTTCAGTTCAGTATTTTCATAGTTTCATCTCATCAGTTACATGTGCATGGTCGCCTCTGCCATGTTTACCCGTCAACCATGCGGAGCTCAGGCACAACTTCACACGCAGCTGTGAAGCTGTAACTTATTCCCCCCCCCCCCCCACCTCTTCCACGCACCCAATAGCTTATACAGCACAGAACACCATATGAAGCTGGCTCTACATAGTGTACCAAAATGAGGTGCACTGTGCAGAGTCCAGGTATCCCTTAGTGTACAGGGCTTGCTTTAACAATCCCAAGGTAATCCATGTGTGGTAGAGCAGCATTATGCTCATCATAGGAAAGTGTTAGGCATCTGTTGCAGTCGTTAAATGACAAGAAGGAAATCTGACACCAATTTAGAAAAATATATATTTTAATATTTAGACACGAAGATAGACGAGATTAGGTAGGTACTTAGAGTTTGCAATTTTCAGCGACAGAAAATACAGCTGTCAGATTGGAGGCACGAGCATCAAAGGCAGTACTGTTATTATATGGGCCAAAAAGCCACTGTGTAGGGATAATTGCAATCTAGTAACAGGCTTGTTCTTCTGGACTGAAGGAAAGTAGGGACAAAGGTCCTTAGAGCAACAGCAGTGTTGGTTTACCGGCCCTGGCGTGCGAGTAGAGACGCTGGATGCAAGGGTAGCCTTCAACGCTACTGCTGAAGGCTATGGAGAAAACCTGTAACTGAAAAACGCTGCAAGCGGGGACTGGAGGACAAGTGTAGAAAGCAGACTGTATATACTACACCAAAGTAAGGTATAGTGTGCGCAGAGTCCAGTAGATACCCAGAGGCTTACAGAGGTTAAAGTAGATAATTCCTTACTCTCCATTTGTGGTAGTGTGGGCGAGCAGTAAGGCTTTAATCAGAGGGCAGTAGTAAGCATTTATTGTACACAGACAAGAAAGGATTTCTTGCACACTCAAAGATTGAACTCTGACCAATTGTCTTGTATATAAAAATGTTAGATTTTATTTTTAGAACCAAGCCAGACTTGGTGAAGGTAATTAAAATACTTCTCATGTAAGACAGAGGAATGCAGTTACAGGTAGGTCCAATTTTCAGAAACAGTTGAAATTACTTTAGTTACTCTGCAATTACTTTGGGATTACTTTTAAGTTACTTTTCAAATTACTTTTACTTCAGTGTGATACGACTAGATATGTGACAGGGACATTTCCTGGTAAAAAGGGGAGTAAAACAGTTTACCCAGTTTTAGGTTCATATACAACACCTTCAACACAAGTTTTTCAGAGGAAAACAGTCAATGCAATCCTATGGCGAAAATGTGGGTTATCAGTTTGCAGGTGTGAGAAAGTGCTATCTTTCTTGCATGGTATGCCCCCACTTTTTGCTGAATTGCTGAATGTACTTTGTGTGCCCTGGACTCCTGCCAATCAGGTGCCCAGGGCCTATGTTCCTTCCCTAAAACAAACCAAACCCAAATTGGCAAACCCTGGCCACATGTCAGCCCCTGGTAAATGGTACCCTAGGTACCCAGGGCCTTGTGACCAAGGAAGGCCTCTAAGAGCTGCAGGACTCCTTGTGCCACCCTTAGAGGCCCTGTACCCTTACACACACACTGCCCTTGCAGGGTGAGTGTCTGGGTACAAGACAAAACAGTCGACATGGCACACATCCCTGTGTGCCATGCCCATCACCTACACTGCCATGGCATACATCAGTCACCCCTCTAGCTGGGTGCCTTATGCCAATGGTGTGGGCGCAGGAGCCCTGTGCCCAGGTCAATTCCTGAGCACTGTAGGTGCAGTGCTGCCATTTAAGAGTACATGGTGCTGAGAGCTAGTCAAACACGAGCGCCAGAGCACCATGATGGCAACACTAAAGACTGGGAAGTTTGGTATCAAACTTCAGCACATTAAACCCACACTGATGCCAGTGTGGGATGTAATGAATATGCTACTTACCAGTATGCATCTGTTCTTGGCATGTAGGGCTGCTGACATTCATATCTGTGCATAGATCGCCGCCTAGTGTTGGGTCCGGATGTTTGCACGTTGTTGTCCTGGAAGAGTCTTCGAAGTATCCTTGGATAGGTGACTCCTCCCCTGGACTACAGTGCGCATGGGCATCCTCTCCATCCTCAGATTGTTTTTCGCCATTGTGGCAGTGATGGAGTAGATACAGAAAGTGATGACCATGCTTGCAATAATTCTGAGAGCTGCAGCTGCGACAGGCGCCGGGGAGGAGGGAGGGCGATATGAATGTCAGCAGCCCTACATGCCAAGAACAGATGCATACTGGTAAGTAGCATATTCAGTTCGAGGCATGTGGGCTGCTGAATTCATATCTGTGCATAGAATACATAGCAGTGCCCTCTATTGGCGGCGGCTACCCGTGCCAGCTGCAGCGGTCTGAAAAAGTGTTTTGAGAACAGCCTGTCCTACAGCTGCCTGCTGTTTTGACTGCACATCTACGCAATAGTGTTTTGTAAATGTGTGTGTAGTGGACCATGTGGCTGCTCTGCATATATCATGCAGGGGAATGTTTCCTAGGAAGGCCATGGAAGCCCCCAACTTGCGTGTTGAGTGGGCTCGTGGTGGAATAGTTAATGTGCGTTTTGCCTTTTGATAACAGATTTGAATACACTTAACTATCCATCTGGCTATCCCTGCTTTGGAGATGGCGTTACCTTTGTGGTGTGGGGCAAAGGCAACGAACAGTTGTTTTGTCTTCCTGAAGGGTTTAGTCCTGTCGATGTAGTACATGAGGGCCCTCCGTACATCTAGTGTATGTAATGCCCTCTCTGCAACAGTTTGTGGGTTTTGGAAGAAAACGGGCAGTTCAATAGTCTGGTTCATGTGGAACTGCGATATTACCTTGGGCATGAATTTGGGGTTGGTACGTAGTACGACCCTGTTGGCGTGAACCTGAATAAATGGCTCTTGAACGGTTAGTGCCTGGAGTTCACTAACTCTTCTTAGGGAAGTGATCGCTACCAGGAAGGCTACTTTCCAGGTAAGGAATTGAATCTCGCATGAGTGTAGAGGTTCAAAGGGTGGACCCATCAGGCGTGTGAGGACCAAGTTGAGGTTCCACATTGGAGCCGGTGGGTGACTAGGTGGAATGACTCGTTTGAGTCCTTCCAAGAATGCTTTGATGGCAGGCACTCTGAAGAGAGAGAGGTGCTGCCTGGTTTGCAGATAGGCTGATATTGCGGTCAAATGGACCCGTATAGAGGTGTACGCCAGATTGCATCGGTATAGGTGTAAGAGGTAACATATGATGTTGTGGATGGATGCGTCCAGCGGGTTAATGTCATTATTACCGCAATAAATGACGAACCGTTTCCATTTGGCTGCATAGCAAGCTCTTGTAGTGGGTCTCCTGGCCTCCTTGATGATGTCCATACAGTCAGGTGGCAGATTGAGATAGCCAAACTCTAGGACTTCAGGAGCCAGATCGCCAGGTTCAGCTGTTGCGGATCTGGGTGCTGAACCTCTCCATGGTTCTGCGTCAAATGCGCGGGTTTGATCCGCAGCCTTTGATGCGGTACCACGGAAAGTTCGAGGAAGGTGGTGTACCACGGCTGGCGTGCCCACGTGGGAGCAACTAGGACGAGTGTCAGGGAGTGTTGTCGGAGTTTGCGAGCCACCAGCGGTATCAACGGTGCTGGAGGAAAAGCGTACGCAAATTTGCCGGACCAGTTCATCCATATCGCATTGCCCTGCGACTGCGGGTGTGGGAATCTGGCGGCGAAGCTTTGGCATTTTGCGTTTTCGCTTGTCGCGAATAGGTCTATTTCTGGGTGACCCCACTGCTGGAAGTACGGTTGGAGTACCGATGGGTGTAACTCCCACTCGTGCATCTGGTGGCTGTGTCTGCTGAGCAGATCCGCCATCTGGTTGTCCTTGCCGGGGAGGTGTTCCGCCATGAGGAACATGTTCCTCTGAATGGCCCACTTCCACATGCTCTGAGCCAGATGAGACAACTGTGGAGAGTGTGTCCCTCCCTGCTTCTGTATGTAGTACATTGCGGTCATGTTGTCCGTCCGGATCAACACGACCTTGTTGCACAGATGTACTTTGAAAGCCTTCATGGCCAGGAAGATTGCCATCAGTTCCAGAAGGTTGATGTGCATCTTCTTCGGTTGTGTCGTCCATAGTCCCTGCACTGTGTAGTGGAGTACATGAGCTCCCCAACCCTGGAGAGACGCGTCCGCTGTCAGTACTATTTGTGGAACAGGCTCTTGGAACGGTCGGCCCTTGCAAAGGTTTTGTGGATTCCACCAATGCAGAGAGTTGTATGCCCGACCGCTCACCAACACTAGGTCTTTCAACTGTCCTTGAGCCTGATTCCACTGACGTGCTAGGCACTCCTGAAGTGGGCGCATATGTAATCTCGCGTGCGGGACTATGAAGATGCAGGAGGCCATCATGCCTATCAACTGCATAAACACTCGCGCTGGAAGCGAGTGGTTGGGTCTGAACTTGGAGATCAGCGCTTGTATGCCGTTGATCCTCACTAAATTTGGCTGAGCTGTGGCCGCCAGAGTGTCTATAGTCGCACCTAGGTACTGTTGTACGTGTGCGGGCTGGAGATGAGACTTTGGGTAATTTAGTGAGAATCCCAGACTGTGAAGAAGGTGAATGGTACGGGACACGTGGCTTGCACATTGCTGGGCCGATCTCGCTTGAACGAGCCAGTCGTCTAGGTAGGGGTAGACGTGTATGTGCTGTCTCCGTAAATGTGCCGCCACCGTAGCTAGGCACTTTGTGAAAACCCTGGGCGCTGTTGTCACGCCGAAGGGAAGGACTTTGAACTGATAGTGCTGCCCCTGAACAGTGAACCTGAGGTATTTTTTGTGTGAGGGGTGGATGGGTATGTGAAAATACGCATCCTTGAGGTCCAGTGATGCTAGGAAGTCTCCCTGCTGGAGAAGCGGAAGGACTTGCTGTAGAGTGAGCATGTGAAAGTGCTCCGAAAGAATGTACTGGTTCAGGGGTCTCAGGTCTAATATAGGCCTGAGCGACCCGTCCTTTTTTGGAATTAAGAAGTAGAGGGAGTAAACCCCCGTGCCCCGCTCGTGGACGGGTACGACCTCGATAGCGCCTTTTAGAAGCATACTTTCTACCTCTTGCTGTAAGAGCGTCAAGTGCTCTGAGGACATAGGACGGTTTCTTGGTGGTATTGTGGGTGGAGTGGAAGTTAACTCCAGACAGTAACCGTATTTTATAATATCTTTGACCCACCTGTCCGTGGTGATGGAGTTCCACGTGGACAGGAACCGTTGTAGCCTTCCCCCGACAGGTGTTATGTGGTCGGGAGGAAGGGAGAGGGCGTCACTGCTTGTTCTTGGGGGAGGACCTGGTGTTGCCGTAGCCACGTCCTCTGCCCTTGGTACTGGAGCCACGATAGCCACCTCGGGTGTTCTTATCGTAGGTGGTCTGCGTATTACCCTTGTTATATGTTTGTTGTGACCCCTGTCCTCTGCCTGCTCCCTTGTTTCCGGGGCGACGAAAGGAGCCGCTCCGAAAGGACTGAGTTTGTAGGGCGCCCATGGACTTTGCAGTGTCCGTGTCCTTTTTTATCTTCGAGGGTGGCGTCAACCTCAGGCCCGAACAAAAAGTCGGGGTGGACGGGCTGATTAAGGATATTGTTTTGTACCTCAGGCTTGAATCCTGAGATACGTAGCCAGGCGTGACGTCGTAGGATGACGCTAGTGTTGATGGCCCTGGCAGCCGTGTCAGCAGCGTCTAGTGCACATTTGATGGCAGCATTTGTGAGTAGCTGTCCCTCTCTGATAAGGATTTCTGCACCTTCTTTGTAGGGGTCAGGGAGGTGTTGAAGGAGTTGCTCCATTGTGTCATAGTGCGCCCTATCGTAGCGAGCGAGGAGCGCTTGAGTGTTAGCTATGCGCCATATGCTTGCAGCTTGTGCGGCAACTCGCTTGCCGGAGGTCTCCAGCACCTTGGACTCCTTGTCCGGGGGAGGAGCGTCACCCGTTGTCTGCGAGTGTGCCCTCTTGCGGGCATTCGCCACAACGATGGAGTCGAGTGGTAATTGTCCTCTGATGTAAGTAGGATCCCCAGGTGCTGATCTGTATTTCTTATCGATCCTGGGGTTTATCACTCGTGCCCTGGTGGGTTCCCTGAAAATGTCAGTGGCTGGCTTAAGGACCCCCTTCAACATTGGCGGAGTCTTTACATGTCTTTCTGAGGATGCAAAGGTGTCCATTAGAAAGTCATCTTCGATGATATCAGAGTGAAGCTGTACATCATGGTTGTTCGCCGCCCGTTCAATCAGAGCGTTGAACGCCGCAGTATCCTCTGTGGGTGACGTTTTTGCCCCATATAGTTGTGGGTCCTGTGCATCAAGAGGTGCACTGGGGTCTGCAGGGTCGCCCCAAGTTTGGTCAGGGTCCTGCTGGTCATCAGGGTCCGTGTCCACATGGTAGGGGACTTGTTCACCCATGTAGTCCTCCAATGCATCCGTGTCGGAGCGTGTGGGGGAGGCCCGGTGTGGATCCTGGTAGGGTGAATGAAAGGGTTCATACAGGAGAGGTTCTGTGTCCACAGGCAGCTTCCTCTTTAGCGGGATCCTGAAAGGTTCCAATGGCGGTTCCGAAGTTATCCTTCGGTCGTGGAGAATCATCCTGCCAGTGTCGGCGTCGATGACGCGTGACGGAGACGGCTCGACAGGCGTAACCGCAGTTTTGGTGGCCTGTGTCCTGAGTTGAAACGCCTTCGGGATTGTGGATGGAGGCAAGCCGAAGGTAATGCTGGTCGGCACCGACGAAACCGCTGGATCGATCGAACCCGACTGGTCCTGGAGGGCAGCCTTGGTTTTGCAGCCTGGCATTGCGCCAGGCCGTACTCGGGGCGCCTTAGAGGTCGTGGCCCCCGCCAGGGTCGTCGAGGCGGCTGCAGATATCTTCTGCGCCCGTGGTGCATCGAGCCGAGGTGCGGAGATCACCGTCGACGTCTTCGACACGTGAGGTTTCGGTGTCGTCGAGGGAGTGCTGCGAGGCGTAGCAGGCGGGACGGCCCTCGGTGTCGGTGGCGTCGACGCCGGTAACCGAGCAGGTTTTTCGGCGCCGATGGCCTTCTTCCGTTTGTCGACTCCCATGTCGCCCGTCTCGAGTTCGGCACCGAAGTCCCCCTTGGTGCGGTCGGTGCCGACACGGTGCGCCGGCGTCGAAGGTGTTGAAGGCCTCGATCCGACTAGCGCCACTTTCAGTTTCGGTTTCGTAGGAACCTGAGCAGCTTTCGGTTTCGGTTTCGTGGAAGGGAAACCAGCTGGCTTAAGCGGTAATGGCTGCCGCTGAACGTCCGAGGCCGGGCCCGAGGGCGGGGCCGAAGGACTGCGTGATAGGTCTCGGGTAAGGCCCGAAGGCGATCCCTCGACCGGAGCCATAGTCTGTGGCACTGGGGAATTCTCGGTTTGAACAGATAGGCCTTGTTCATCATCGGAGCTACTCTCTTCGGCCCCCAAGGCCTCCTCGTCGTCTCCTACCTCGGTGTCGTCTTCACCTCTGTGGAAGAGTGACTCGTCGGCCTCGTCCGATCCGGGTTCTTGGTCGGAAACGGGACTGGAGGGTAAGACTTCTACTTCTTCGACGTCGTCCGCGTCGTCGAAGATGTCAGCTGGGGCCGGTGCCGCGTGCTGCGCTTCGAGCCTCGCCGCTCGACGATTCCGCAGAGTCTTCTTTGAACGGAACCGGGCACAGGCCATACATGTCGACTCGTCGTGGTCCGGCGAAAGGCATTTGTTGCACACCGGATGGACGTCGATGTGTGGGTACTTCGCATTACATACCGGACACCTTTTGAATGGCGTCCTCGATTCCATCGTCGAAGTAGTTGATGGACAGGTAAATGCGAACAAAGTCGGTGCTGAAAGTTAGTAAACTAACAGAGAGTATCGAAAACCGATCGATAAACAGTACCGACGCGAACTAAAGGCCTTGTGGCCTCGACAAAATTTTTTCCTAACTTGAGCTAAGATAGCACATCCGAACCCAATGGCGGAAAAAAACAATCTGAGGATGGAGAGGATGCCCATGCGCACTGTAGTCCAGGGGAGGAGTCACCTATCCAAGGATACTTCGAAGACTCTTCCAGGACAACAACGTGCAAACATCCGGACCCAACACTAGGCGGCGATCTATGCACAGATATGAATTCAGCAGCCCACATGCCTCGAACTGTACCCAGCACCCCAGAGGGCATCTTAGAGGTGCCCCCTTAAACCTAACCGACAATCCACGTCTGCTCTGAGGCTGCCTAGGCTGCCACCCAGCAGACATGTTGCTGGACCCCTGGGTAGGAGAGCCCCTGCTCTCCTGGGTCTGCAACAATGCACATCCTGGGCGAAGTGCTAAATCTCCTCCCCCAGGATGGGCAGGGGGAAGCTTCAAAGGCATGCCGCCTCTGTGAGCTTCCCCAGGCCCCTGCAACCCCCCCACTCTGGCGGGAAGCTTTGGCCGGAAACCCCAAATAAGGACAGGGGGATGTGCCAGCCTGCCAACTCCACCCCTCAGGTGGGGGAGGCGAGGTGAAGCACATCTCCGGGCTCTCGCCATCTTGAAGATGGGGAGCCCTACCCTATCAGGACTAGGCTACCCCTCCCACAGGAGAGAGGCAGGATAGGGGGGGGGTTGTACCCACCCCAGGACAGGGACCTATTGGTCCCTGCCCTTCACCTACCTGTAACGCCCCTATTTAGGGGCATCCTGAACCTTCCTTCCCTAGATTCCAGATTCAAAACTACGAAGAGCAAGAAGAAAGAAGACCTGTCCTGCAGCTGCTGAAAAGAGGAAGACACCAACTGCTTTGGCCCCAGCCCTACCGGCTGGTCGACCCTCGAACCTGCTCCAGCCCGGCATCTCTTGTAGCCAGCAACCTCACCAACCCCGGAGGACCTGGCTACCTTTTGGCTCCAAGCCCCTGGGACTCCAATGAGTAGAGGCTCTACTCAAAAGCTCTCTAATCCCTGGCAGCAGCCCGGAACCGTGAACCCAGCACACTCTGCACCAGCTAAGCCTAGCCAGTGCCGGAGTGAACAAAGACCCCGAGGACGGCCCCACGGCGACTGTGACCCCGAGTCCGGCACCCAAGGACCTCCCTCGACACTCCTGAAGAAGCCTGCAGCCTCAGAGCGAGGTGCCCCTCCCCCCCCCCCAACCGCGATCAACAGAGGGTAAGATTTCCCAACACCTAAAGGCACCCCTGCACCCGGCGCCCCACGGCCCCCCACGGCCCCCTGTGCCTAATCCCGGAGTACCCACCTAACCTCTAACTACCCAACTTACCCCTCGAAGTGGTGGTGGCACCTGAAGAGTCCTCGTCCCTGAGCTTGCAGTCTTTCTAAACCGGAGATTTCCCATTGAAATCCATTGAGCGCCCAAAGGCTCAAAAGCACTCTGCACCCAGCCGCTCGAGTGGCCCTGGCAGTGAAATCTCTACACCTACCTACTCCCCCACTTGCCCTAAGTAAGTGACCAGGAGCCCAGCTCCCACAGCCGCGTGGCTTGCCAGTCAGCAGCCACCAACCAAGCCCCCCCCCCCCCCCCCCCCTATCCCTCATAGGATAACATTGGGCCTAACTTTCTCTGCACCCGGCCGCCCTAGAGCCGCTGAGGGTGAACCAACTGTACCTACCTGACCCTGGGGGACCCCCGAGTCTATGTCCAGAACCTCAACTCTGCCAGTCGAGTACTTACCCTTAAACCGCAAACTCTATTTTCCTCATAGGGTAACATTGACTGGCTTTTTCCTGAAATTTCTTCTAAGTGTGGACTTTTCAAATCTTAAAATATTCACAAAAAAATCAGCCAAGTAACGAAAACGAAATTACTCACCTGCTCTTAGGTGAGCTCCCAGTGCTGGATCTTGGTGCCCAGCACTGGCTCTGAAAAATACTTACAACTGCACTTACCCTTAAACCAATGATTTCCTATGGAAGAAAATTGAGTTATCTGTGAAATTTCTTCCAAGTGTCGATTTCTGCAATCTTTAAATAATCTTCAAAAATTGTATAATATCTGAAAACGTAATTACTTACCTGTTTTGGATAAAGGTCTCAGTACTGAGTCTAGGCACCCAGTTCTGGATTACAAAAGTAACAAGAACATACTGTACCTGTAACCTGAATTCTCTTCCATAGGGAATCATTGACTGTTTTCTCTGAAATATTTTTTAAGTGTCAACTTTTAAAATAGCTAAATATTGTTTAAAAATCATTACAGTAATTAAGTCGACTTTCATCACTTGATTCTGAGTACTGACCCAGGACTGAATCTAGGATCCAGTCCTGGAATTCCAAAAGTAATCTAAAAAGTAATCCGTTGCAAATAACTTGAATTTTCCATTGAGCTCAATGTATTGTGTTTAAAAATAGAGTTGCCTACTGCAACCACTTGTAACTGTTTACAAAATCTATTGCATATTGCAAAAGTGTTTATAAGAAACATCTCCTGCTGAGAAAGTATATTTTAAATCAAAGTGTTGGTTCTAAAATAAAACAAGCATATATTTTTGATATATAAACCATTGGCCTAGAGTTCAGTTATTCAGTGTGTGAGACCATTTGCTGACTGAGTGTGTACAACAAATGCTTTACACTGTCCTCTGATACGGCCTTACTGCTCGACCAAGCTACCACTTTAGAGAGTAAGGTTATATCTAACTTTAACCTCTGTCGAACCCTGGGGGACTCTGGACTCTGTACACCCTGTACCTATTAATGAACGAATATAGTTTACCTGTCGGTGTAGTTTTGCAGCTTGAAGATCTTTCTGGATTCACTATGCTGTGCATTATTCCGCGATCTTGTGGTTGGGTCCGGATTCGTAGTCTTTTCTTTGTTTTTTGGATTTTTTTGTAGCCCAGGTGGGCGGCGACGACCCACCATTTGGTGCACCTCCCGTGAAGTCGTCGTGCTTCCTGCGGAAGTCCCACCTTTGGGGCGCCATCTTCGGGTTCTTTTTTCCTTTCCCTTTTTTTTTTTTAAACCCTAGGCGATTGATTAATCTTTCTAGTTCATTTTTCTGTACGTTTTCATTCCTTTTGATCTCTTCCATTTTACCCCCTCTTCCTCCAGCCTCATCTACCTGGCGGAGGTGGGTGGGTTCGCTAGTGAATCCAGAAAGATCTTCAAGCTGCAAAACTACACCGACAGGTAAGAAACTATTCGTTTTGCAGCGTGAATCTTTCTGGATTCACTATGCTGTGCATAGACTTTGTAGCGGTTTTCCTAATTTTGTGGCGGCTGGGTGGAAGATGAGAGTTGGTCGTTGAAAAGGTGTTGAAGCACCTTCTGTCCAACCTGTGCTTCCTTGTTCATCTGAATGTCCACGCAGTAGTGTTTCGTGAACGTGTGCACAGATGCCCAAGTTGCCGCGAGACAAATTTCCTGGATGGGCGTGTTCGCCAGGAAGGCAACGGTGGCCCCTTTCTTCCGTGGAGTGAGCCTGAGGCCCTTCCGCTAGCTCCTGTCCAGCCTGTTTGTGGCAGAATTGAATAGTGAGGGCAATCCATCTAGCGATGGTGCCCTTAGTCACTGGTCTACCCATGAAGCTAGTGGCGAAGGACACAAACAGCTGCTTCGACTTCCTGAGATCCTTGGTTCTCTCAATGTAGTGCATCACCGCTCTTCTTGCGTCGAGGGTGTGCAGGGCCTTTTCTGCGTTTGAAGTCGGGTTTTGGAAGAAACTTGGTATCTGAATACTCTGATTCATGTGGAACGCCGACACCACTTTGGGCATGAAGTGTGGGTCCGTCCTCAGGACTACCCTGTCCTTGGGAATCTGAATGTAGGGTTCCTGTAGTGTTAGTGCATGAAGCTCGCTCACTCTGCGTAGTGGGGTGATGGCCACTAGAAAGGCCGTTTTCAGTCAACATTTGTAGTGTGGCCTTGTGAATGGGTTCAAACGGTGCCTTCATGAGCTCCGTCAGAACTACGTTTAGATTCCATGCCGGCGGCGGCAACCTTTTCAGTGGGGCCATTCTTTTTGCTCCTTCCATGAATCTCTTCACCACCTGCGAAGTGAAGAAACTTCCACCCTTCTCACCTCTGGTGTATGCAACGATCGCCGCTAGGTGTACCCTTAGGGAGCTCGAGCAGAGGTTACTCTAGAAGGTGTGTGAGGTACCTCAGTACTGTTGAGTCTCTTGTCATTCTGTTTTGCAGGCCCTTCTTCCTGCACCACACAGTGAACCTCTTCCATTTTGCGCTGTAGCATTTGAGTAGTTGGTTTCCTTGCCTCCCATAGCACTCGCATAGTGCTCGGCGGCAATCTTAGGTGTGCAAACTCTAGGTCTTCAGGAGCCATGCCGCCAGATTGAGGGTCTCTGGCTCCGGGTGCAGGACCTCTCCGTTTTGCATTGAGAGCAGGTCCTTTCTCCTCTCGAACCTGTATGGATTGCCTTGCGCCATTTCTTGAATTTGTAAAAACCTTGTCTGCCTTGCCCACTGCGGAGCCACTAGGATCAGAGTCATGTTGCTAGTTCTGCACTTGTCGAGCACTCTGTGCAACAGGAGTATCGGTGGAAAGGCGTAGGCAAATGTCCTCGACCAGCTTATCCATAGGGCATGTCCCAGGGATTGCTGATCTGGTTGCCTGGACGCGAAGCTTTGGCATTTTGCATTTTGGCGTGTTGCAAATAGGTCTATTGTGGGAGTTCCCCATCTCCGGAAAAGCTTCTCCGTTTCCTGGCCATTGAGCTCCCACTAGTGCGATGCTGAGGTCTGCCTGCTTAGCCAGTCTGCCTCCACATTGTCCTTCCCCGGTAGGTGAATTGCCAGTAGATCTATCCTGAGAGGTATGGCCCATCTCCAAATCTCCTGAGCCAGCGAGGAGAGAGGGAACGACTGTGTCCCCCCCTGTTTGTTGATGTAGAACATTGCCGTGGTGTTGTCCGTTTGAACCAACACCCTCTGGTTGTACAGGTGCCTCTGGAATGCCTTCAGGGCTAGCAGGATTGTTTTCAACTCGAGGTAATTGATATGGCGAACCGCATCTGCTGGAGCCCACAGACCCCTCACTCTGAGGTTGTCCATGTGCGCTCCCCACCCCTTTTGCGATGAGTCTGTGGTAATGGTCATTGTTGGGTTTGGTGGTGTCAGGCTTCTCCCTGCTGTCATGTTGTCTCTGTTCCACCAAGTCATCTCCTCCTGCACTGCGTGCGTAACAACCACTAGATCCTCCCAGCTTCCGCTTGCTTGTGACCATTGCTGTTGTAGCCATTCCTGGAATGGTCTCATGTGCAGGCGTACATTCGGCACCAGCTAGATACACGACGCCATCATCCCCATCATCTTGCTCACTGACCTCACTGTCCGAGCTCGCCCCTTCTGGTAGATCCGCGTCTCCTTCAGCAGGGCATCTGTCCTCCTGTCGCTGGGCACCACTGTACCGTCCAGAGAGTTGATTTTTGCTCCCAGGAAAATCTTCACCTGCTCTGGTTCCAGCGATTACTTCCCCCAGTGAATCGAGAACCCCAGATTCGTGAGTGTCTGTTACGCGTTTTGCGTGCCTCTCGCACTTCTCGCGTGAGTTTACCTTGACCAGCCAGTCGTCTAAGTAGGGGTAGACGTGTATTCCCTGCCTTCGTAGGTTGGCCGCGACCGCCGACAGGCATTTTGTAAAAACCCTTGGCGCCGATTTTAATCCGAAGGCCAGGGTTGTGAACTGGTAGTGTTCCTGGTCGATGTTGAACCTTAGAAGGACCTTGTGTCTGTTTATTGGGCTGTGCAGGTAGGCATCCTTGAGGTCCACGGTGACCATGAAGTCCCAGTCTCTTATTTGGGGCAGTACCTCCTGCAGCGAAGTCATTTTGAACCTTTGCGTCCTGATGAACTTGTTTAGGTACCGCAGGTCCAGGATGGGTCTGAGGTTTCCGTCTACTTTCGGGACCACAAAGTAGTTAGAGTAGACCCCCTTGTTGCGTTCTCTGAACGGCACTGCCTCTATGGCTCCCTTTTCTAGAAGTTTCCGTGTTTCTTCTCTGAGTAGGCCCAGATCTTGAGCCGATCTCTGCCTTCCCTTTGGCTTTCTGTTTGGCGGTTTTTTCCTCCAACTCTACGCAGTATCCGTACTGCATGATGTTCAGTATCCACTTGTCTGTGGTTATGCGCCGCCACTCCTGAAGGTAGAACCTCAGTCTTCCCCCTACTGGTGTTGTATGCTCTTAGGCCTTTGATCCTCCTCTCCCCCCCCGATGTTACTGTTTCGCGCCTCACCCTTGGGGGCATGTCGAGGGTAGGCGTCCTCTTGCGTGCTGAGTCACTTTGATGAGGGCTGGTCACCCCCTCTCCTCCTCTGGCCACGTCCGTTCCCTCTCCCGCAAAAGGACTGGCCCCGAGGTTAGTACTGCCAGTTTTGCTTCTGTTGACCTTGTCCGTGACTTTCACCCTGCTGGAACGTCTGGTGCGACGGCCCCTGCTGGCTTCCTCCCCTACCGTAGGGTCTGAGGGATTGCCTCGCCTCATTCCCCTCAGCTGTAGGGCCCCCATGGACCTCGCCGTTTCGTTCTTTTTTCAGCTGGGTGAGCTTCTCGTCTACTGTTGCTCCGAACAGTGTCTCTCCGTTGAAGGGGGTGCCAAGGATGTTGTTCTGCACCTCCGGTTTGAATCCCGAGATTCTTAGCCATGCATGCCTTCTCTCGGTGACCCCTATGGCGATGAGTCTTGCTGAAGTCTCTGCCCCGTCCAACGCCGTCTTTATACAGGAATTGGCGATGTTTTTGCCTTAGTCTACCAGGTGTGAGGCTCTCTGGCGGTATTCCTCGGGAAGGTGCTTTACTAGCTCCCCCATCTCGTCCCAGTGCTGGTACTGGTGTCTATTGAGGAGTGCATTGGAATTCGCCATGCGCCAGTGCATTGCGGCGTTCCTCTCGACTTTTCTTCCTGTGAGGTCAATCCTCCTGCTCTCTTTATCAGGTGGTGGGCCCGAAGTTGCTGGTACGTTAGCCCTTCTCCTGGCCGTGGAAGCTATGATGGAGTCGGCGGTCACGCTACCTTCGATGTAAGGGGGGGTCCAGGGAAGAGTGCTTATACTTCTCTGTCCTGGGCGTGATCGACCGGCAGGTCGCTGGTTCCTTGAAGGCTTCTCTCCCCTGATTCATCACACTTTGTAGAATGGGGAGGAACTGGCTCCTTGTCTGGATGGGGAGCAGGGTCTCTAGGAGAAAATCGGCTTTCGGCTTCTCCTCGTCGAGTTTGACGCCAAAGGCTGTCGCTGCGCTCCTGACCACCATATTGTATACCCCGATGTAGTCGGGTGGCGAAGGCCTCGAAGGGTACGTGTCCACGGACTCCTCCGGGTTTTCGGTGTCGAGATCCTGCCATTCGATGTCGTGGCTGGTAGAAGGCGCAGAGCCGTAGAACGACTGCTGGTCTTCTTCCTCGGCTTCTCCGTCATAATAGGTCTCGTCTTCCTCTTCGAGATCCCTTGTTAGGCCCTCGGTGTCGAATTCGTCCTCGACTACGTCCGATGAAACCGTTTGAATCTTGAATTCCTTCATCTTGGCGTCGAACTCCTTCTTCCTTTGAAGGATGTTCTCCATTTCGGCCTCGAGCTGCCTCTTTTTCTCCATCTCGGAGATGCTTTCGGCGTCGACCGCGGGTCTTTGACGAAACTTGCTTCGACGTCGACTGTTTTCTGCGTCGATCGTCCCGTTTCCTGGGTTGTCGACGACCCTTGCTTTGGCGTCTTTCGGCACCAGGGAGTCCTTTTCGAAGGATCCGCTCGGCCTCTTGTCCATGCTTCCCCCTTTGGTCGTCGAAGTTTTCGGCGCCGGGGCTGCCTTCGTGGACTCTCTGATTTTCTCGAGTCACTCTCGTGTTTGAGGTATTTTCTGTTTTGCGCTCGACGATTCTTACCTAGTCTTCTTTTTTCTTGTCGGTCTCTACGACTGAAGTTTGGCTGCCTCGGCGACGTTGTCCTCATCGTCCGTGGAGAGGCCCAGATCGTAGAGCGACGGGGCCTTACCCTTGCCATCCATGCAGGCGTTGGCTCTTCTCTGCCGATCTCTCACCCGGAGCATCTTCGGCACGAAGGCTGAGCAGGCGTTGCAGTCCTTACTCTGGTGTTCGACCGGTAGGCAGAGGTTGCAGACCGGATGCTGGTCCTTCTGCGCGAACTTGTGGTGGCAGTTTGGGCAGAACTTGAATGGCGTCTTGTCCATTGCGCTCAGGGCCTCTGAGTGCGCATTCTCCAAGGTCGAAGAAAAAGGCGCAGAACCTCCTTTCTTCGCGCTCCTGATGAAATCTCTTCCTTTCCTGTGATAGCTTCGTAGTATTTATTGACGAAACTCGCTTTTCTTTCTTCTTCCTTCGATTGTAATTCTGGAGCTTCCCGATGACGATCCAGACCCAACGGCGGAAAAAAGAATCTGAAGATGGCGCCCCAAAGGTGGGACTTGCGCAGGAAGCACGACGACGTCACGGGAGGTGCACCAAATGGTGGGTCGTCGCCGCCCACCTGGGCTACAAAAAAAAAAAAAAAGACTACGAATCCGGACCCAACCACAAGATCGCAGAATAATGCACAGCATAGTGAATCCAGAAAGATTCACGCTGCAAAACCTTCATTTTCAATCGTGCTCTCAGGACTATGTTCTATATAACACTGCGTCCACCTACCCTTTTCACGGGCATTACATTTTGCGATAGGGGGTGGAGGGTCAGGGGGTGTTTCTGCCAAGTGAGCCCGGAGTCAGTCACAAACGTCCTCTTCTTCCTGAATAAAAGTGAGATTATGCTGCATACTTGTTCATATTTTAAGTAGTTCGCACAGACACAATGTTTTAAAAACAATAAAGTTCCTAATACCCGCCTTCTCTGAACAGTAAGCTTGCTGCCCCATCCCCCTCCTCCCTATCCTCTATTGTGTGAATCCATGGACTAGCCTCCTCCCTCCTGCCATACATGGTCTGATGTGCTGCCACTGCCCTCAATTTAGTATGATGTACCAGTCCACTCCTTCTGCCCTCCATTGCCCAATTCTATGCCCCATCATTGACCTCCTGCTTAAACTCTGTGCTTAGCTTGCTGCCCCTATTCTCCTTCCCTCTGCCCTCCGATGTCTTTGTGCATGCCCCTGCTCCATCCTTTTTGCCCACCATGCCCATGGACCTGCCACTCCTATCTACTCTGAGTGTTCTGTTGAGCTGCCACTCCCCTCCCACCTGCCTAGCATTGTCAGATGACTGTAACCTGTCCCTGCCACCTCCACCCTGCCGGTCCACATGCCATGCCCCTATCCTCTTCCTCCTGTCCTACATGGTCCATTGTACTGCCACAACCTTCTGCCCTCCCTGGTCTGTTGTGCTGCAACTGCTCCTCCTGCCTGCCCCGTGTGGTCTGTTGAGGCCCCTTCCCCTGAACTTTGACTGTGCCCAGGTCCTGACCCTCCCTTCTATCCTCCATCGTCCTTTGTGCATGCCCCTGCACCCTCCTTCTTGCCCACCATAGCCATTGTGCTGCCACTAACCCTCCCACTTGCCATGCATGGTCTTCTGTGCTGCCATGGCCCCTCCCACCTTCCCTGTGTGGTCAGTTAGCTGCCCCTGACCCCCTCCCACCTTCCCTCCATGGTCTGTGTGTATGCCATCACAGTCTCACTGTTGCTCTTAATGGTGTGTCTTGCTTCTAGTGCCCATCCTGCCTGACCTCCATGGCTATCTTGCTGCTCCTGCCCTGCCCCTTTGCCCCCAGCCCTCTGTTTACATGTGCAGACCCCTACTCCCTCCCTCCTGGCTGGTCTGTTCCATTGTAGTGCCCCTGATCCGTCCCTCCTGCCCTTTATGGTCTGTTATGCTGCAGCTTTCTCTCCTGTCTGTCCATTATGGTCAGCTAGCTACCATTGCCTCTTGCCCCTCTGTTCTCTGTTGTCCATGTGCATGGTCCTGTCCCCTCCCTCTTGCTTTCTATGGATTGTTGTGCTGCACTCCCGTCCTGCATGCCCAGTGTGGTGTATTGTGCTGCTGCAAACCCTGATGCCTGCCCTGCAGGGTCAGTTTGGTGCACCTCTCCATGTCCCTCCTGTCCTCTGTTATCCAAGTCCCTATCCCATTTCCTTCCATGATCCAATGTACCATACTTGCGAACATTTTGAACTTGGTAAGAGGGAGATTTTGAAAAAAAACTGGGGTATTGGTTTTCCCCTTTGAGTTACATTGAAAAAGAGGAGATTGTAGACAGGAGACAGATCAAATAAAGGCCATTTGAGCTTAAAAACATTGGACGTTTCCTGGCTGAATCGGGTCTGTTGGCATGTATGGTTGTAGTACCATTGCCTCTTCCTTCTGCCCACAATGGTCTATTACATTGCCACAGCCTCTCTTGCAAGTCCTGTATTGTTGGTTTGTTGCCCCTGCCCCCCTTTCCACTGCCCTCCATAGTCTGTTGTGCTGCCACTGCCCTTCCTGCCTGCTCAGTGTGGTTAAATTGTTGCCTTTGCACCCTCCTACCTGCCTTCAATTTTCAGAGTCCGTGCCCCTGGCCTCTGCCTCTCAACAGTATCCTAATGAACAACTAGATTGCTAACATTCTATATTTATAACAAAAGTATGGAACGCCTGACATCATCTTGATGTAATCAAAACTGTAATACCTAGAGCATTTCCTTTAGAAATTACATATATAAGAGGGTCTTATTGGCATCAAAATTATGGTTAGTGCTCTAAAAGACTAAAATAAGGACATATTTGAGTTTTCAAATAGCGACAAAGCACTTTTAAATTAGTTATCTTTATGTTTTTTTATCCAGTTGACCACTTGATTAAATGTTGCACTTAGGGGAGAGGATGTGGTGTTACTTCCAGAACTGCAGACTTTGCAACTGGGGAACCAGGTTGAAGTTTCTGCTTCAGCTCGACATTCTGCGATTCTGGTCAAATCACTTAATCTCCCCATGTCTACAACCAAAATGAATTTGTTCTTGTGTGATATAACCAATGCTCATGTAAAGCACTCCAATACCTGACAAGTCTGCACTATATAACACTGCAAAAACACAAAATAGTAAGTGTTTTGCACACTTTCATTGGGCTATATTTGGGCTACATCTGGGGGATTTTGGGCTACATTTGGGCTCTTGTCTCCGGTGGCCATCTTGGGAGATTTGTCATGAAGTTTCCTAATTTCCTCATGTACTGCAGTGTCCTCAGTAGGAAATGCTTTGTTTTTTACTTTGATTCAATCATGAAGGTATTCAGATATGTCACACATTTGCCATAAATTCTGAATGTTAGCACTCTAGTTGTTCATTAGATCACTGTAGTAAAACTACTGTTCACCATGGAAGTCTGCTCCTGGTATTAAAAGTGCCTGTTTCAGTCTGCATGTCAGAATTTTTTAATGAAATAGAAGGGGATTTGAGAAGTCACTCAAAATGTGCCCTCATTTTCTTTCTTCAGCATTAATCATAATTTCTATGGCAAAATGAACCCCCTCATTGTGTTCCTTTTTAAATTAAATGTTTTAAGTGTTACCAGTTTATTCCAATCAAGATGCCTTCAGGTGTGCCATACTTTTGTCATAAGTAGGACTGTTAGCGCTCTAGTAGTTCTTTGGAACACTCTGGGACATTGTCATTGGGCTATACTTGGGCTACATCTGGGTGATATTTGGGCTACATCTGGGTGATATTTGGGCTACATTTGGGCTCCTTTGTCTCTGGTGGCTATCTTGGGAGATTTGTTATGAAGTTTCCTAATTTCCTCATTTACTGCAGTCTCCTCAGTAGGAACTACTTTCAGTTTTTTACTTTGATTCCATCAAGAAGGCATTCAGATGTGTCACACATTTGCCATAAATTCAGAATGTTAGCACTCTTTTTGCTCATTAGATCACTGTAGTAAAGCTACTGCTCACCAGGGAAAACTGCTGCTGGTATTGAAAGTGCATGTTTCAGTCTGCATGTCAGAATTTTTTCATGAAATGGAAGGGGATTTGAGAAGTCACTCAAAATGTGCCCTAATTTCTTTCTGCAGCACTAATCATACTTTTTATGGAAAAAACCCCCGTCATTTTGTTCCTTTTTAAATTAAATGTTTTAAGAGTTACCACTTTTATCCAAGCAAGATGGCTTCAGGTGTGCCATACGTTTATCATAAGTAGGACTGTTAGCGCTCTAGTAGTTCTTTGGAACACTCTGGGAAGCTGCAGTAGAACACAAAGGAATCAACTGATAGTCTCTGCCCTTGTTTGATGTACATGTTTTACTGAGAATGTCAGACTTCATTCTCACATGACTGAGAAAGATAATGTGAATTTACAGAAAATAAGCTCAGTTTAGCTTTTAGATCACCTTCCAAACCTGTGGTAAAAGCATGAGAAAATATTTCTCTCAATCATGATATCCCAGCAGAAGGCTTTTTCACATGGTGAAATCACCTTAGAACATACCACAATTCCTAAAATGAGTATGGTACCATCAACAAATGATTTATAATGTAACTAAAGTCTTAAAACCTTCTATTAACTGCAATGCTTTTTAATGAGGTGCTATCATGTATATTGGTCCCAAGATGGCTGCCAATCCTTCTTGGATGAAGTGCTGACAGCCAATCAGATCTCAGGATGAGGTGTGGTTAGGCTCCGCCCACATATATGCTTTTAAATCCTATGTTTTCAGGAAAAACTGAACATATTTACACCAGACCTGCAAAAGGCACTTCCTTGACCTTATGGCTACCTCTCTGCCAAATTTCAAGTAATTCTGTTCAGCCGTTCGGGCTGTAGCTGTGTCTAAAGATCCGATGGAAAAATGCATGGGGAAAACGCGTTTTGGGACCCCCTTTTATCTCGGCCCCTGCTTGACGAATCACCCCGAGACTTTCAGGGTAGGAGCTGAACGGAGCGCCCCATTAGTTTTGAAAATTTCGCGAGGATTCGTCAACCGGCGTCAAAGTTATTCAAAATAGAATTTTGAGATTTCCTATGGAAACTAGGTTGTAACTATAACTATCTACTGGCGACCGCCAGTAGATAATATATATATACACACACACACACTATACACACACACACACACACACACCTCCTTCCATGGATACTGCAACCTGAGTAAAGTAAAAATTCTGCATGCAAGAGCATTAAGGAAATTCAGAAGAATGCTCCAAAAAAAAAAAATGCCACAGCACGTCAAGTTTGTATTTATGAACACAGTAAGCAACACTTTAACAGTTCGAAACCCTAATAAAATTACTTCCTACCTAAAATACCATAGCCTTAGTATCAGCATATAAATAATCAAAGTATCAACAAGCATTCACATCAGCTACTTTGTCATGAGTATTTTAACGTTTCACATTTAGCATCAGCATTTGAGTTTCAATGAGCCATCTTTATTTATACAATGACGGTTTGAAAATGGCTGCTGATGCTTTTCAGCAGACTGGTTTGTTTCAACTACAAAGTACTGATGCAGAAGTGAGTGGATGGGAAGCCAAAACTAGCATGGACCAGATCGCAATAAAGGTCACAAAACATTAATCTACTATTGTTCAGTTTCCACTAATGGAATCTAAAGCAGATGTTGATTTGCTCTCTATAGAGCAGGTATGAAGGTACTAATGAAGCTCTGACTGAACCCTACCTCGCCAATTAAAATGCAAAGGAGACAAAACACCTTATGTAGGTGTGTGTGTGTGTGTGTGTGTGTGTGTGTGTGTGGGGGGGGGGGGGGGACAGAAAATGATTATTTCATTTTGAGACCAATTTAATGCTTTAGCAGTGGTGCCGATCCGGCCCTTTGCCACTTTAAAGGCAAGATCAGTGACGGAAATAATTTATGAGCGATTGGCTTTATTAGTCATGTACAAACCACATAAGTACTGTGGGTATTGGAAGAGATGTTACAGTATGAGGAAACAGCTGAGGCCAATTACATTATCAGAACTAAAAGACTTTTAGACATGCACGTGAGATTATAAAACTTCAAATACTAAAGGATTCTTCATTAGAAGAATGAACAGTAATATTAACTATTTATGCAACAGAACAAAATAAGTATCTTTACCTTGCCAAGCATATTTCTTTCCATTCAGATCAAGAGCAAAATCGTCGGGATAAAAGTCAATTATACTGGAATCCTTCATTTGGTTGATAACAAAGGGAAACAAAATAAACGTGCATGACTATTTTAAAATGAAGAAAACTTGCATTAGTAATCCAATTTCATCTAAACGCAAGCCATCGGTACACCTTTAAAGCTGAATTGAAATTCAATATACAAAAAGGGCACAGAAGTGCGAACACAGGGTAGAAAATTCTATGTAGACCAAATGATGAAATTATGAATTAATATTGCTTGAATGGTGGTGTGTCAACAGGGCATGAAACTAGTTTCAGGCAGTCAGCCGCAAGGGCACAGTTCATTAAATATGAAGATTTAAATGAACAAATTAAGTACTGCAGTTCTGGTTTCAGAAAAAGTAATCTTCCTAGGGTGTTAGCTGAGGAGTCGATAACTAGACAATGAATTTGGTGAAATAAAAAAAAAATAAAAAACACTGTCTGGGTTAATCATTACCTTTACAACCAAGATGCATTGCACCTTTCACAGGCTATTCCGCTTACACCTCAAAGTACACTGTTCCATGGTAACCTTATGAATCTAGCAGGCAAAAAGGAAGAAACTGATCCTTCCCATCAAAATTCAACCTGATGAAAACTCGATGGACCCTATGTGCTCAAAAAGAATTCAAGCAGAGGAGAGGATTCTTACCGGATCACTCATCAATCGCCGCCATGTTGTAGGTAGAAAGTTACCACTGGCTGCTGGGAATACTCCCATAAGTTGTTCCAGAGGTTTGAACTGCAAAGTTATAAAACACAATCGTTACTGAAAATGTCAATTCTGGGCTACAAATGTTTTTGTAGCCACTATGAAAGTACTTAATACACAAGTGAAACAGAAAACCTCTTACCGGCTTTGTGTTTTTCTCAAATTCTGTAAACATGTCGGTAATATCTTTGAAGTCTGAAGCAAATGGAGCATAGTGGAACGGGAAAAACCACTTCCATGAGGCACAACCCTGTCATGAAAACACACCAGGAATTACTGACCCTATATTGGATCCCAGTAAGAATTAAAAGTAAAACAGAATCCAAACAATACATTTCGCTCTACAAGAAAAGATCAATATAGCACTTAACAGGCTACATCAGCATTCCAAAGGATAGAAAAGTATGGTTTGCTAAAAGTTTAGAGTGCTCTGACTGAGTCCTAAACTTAACTCACATGAGCAACTGGACAGCATGTGTCCAGCACACACCGTTGACAAATTAGATTTCCTTTTCCAACTATACTGGAGCAAGAAAACAAGCATTACAAAGTCAATATGGCTGGCGTTTGCTGCAGACAACTGGCTGGCCAACACTTTTAAAAAGATTTTGAAATTCTTTATTAGACATGTTTTTTTAAAAGGGCAACCCTGTGCACATACCAAGGATGATGCATTTAATTATTTGATTCAACAGTTTTACAGAAATATTCAAAGATGGTGCGGGTGAGTGTGCATGCATGTATGTGCAGTCACATTTGAATTAAAAGCTGTTAATAGTACAGTGCTTGCAGTGCTCATGCCGAATGTAGCACACTGAAGGAAATATCAAGACCCCACTAAAAGTGTCTGAATAGCAGTCATGTCCTGGAGGGAAAAACATTAATAAAAATAAGCACTGTAGCTAAAGGAGATTTTCTGTGCAGAGCACCCGTTGTGCAGAATGCAGGCACATACAATGAAGGGAGCCAATCGTTCAAGTGGGCTGACCCACTATCAAAATGCTGTAGGCTGTGGTGGGCAGAAGCAAAAACAAAGGACAGACCAATGGACGAAGATGGCTGGCTGAAAGCCTCTACAACTTTTAAATACATTTGACTTAGTTAAAATCAAAAAGTCAAATAATGCCAAACTTAAAAGCACATATTCCACTTAAGATATTCTACAACATACATAACGATCAAGTATGCCATTATATTGTTGCTAAAGATGAAGTTCACTAGGTGACAAAAGGAAACCAGCACTGCTAAATAGCTAAATCATAATTATGTTAAAAAAAAAAAAAAAGGTTAATGAGTTGCCAAATTAAATATAATCGCACCCTTCTTGTACAAAAACTAAAAATATATATATTTTTTTTTAAAACACAAAAACACATGCAAAGTTTTCATGACTGCAGATTTTTCAAACTTGCGAGCATATCTGAACAGCACACATTCAGGTAAACTAGTCTCCAAAGCCTAACATGTTTATGGATCATTTCAGTGGTATTTCAAATATCTAAAGAATTACCACAAAGTGCTTTTTCAATGACCACCGTCTCTTTTCAAGAAAGGAAATGCGCAGTATTTGTATGCACATTTTAGAAACCATTACAAACAACTGCAGGTCATTGCTAGGAAGCTTGACTGTCTTCCGCATTATTTGGTAAGGAACGTAGAGGGCATACTGTAGGACAAACAACAACCCTAGATGAGCTTACTTGACACCTCACATTTCTTGTTGTGGATTGCTTCAGTGCGCTCAATGTCAAATACCATATACAGAGCACAACTGAGGTAGCCTACAATAAATAGTCAAAATTAATTGTTGCATAGAGGCCAAAAGAACAGACACTAGGAAAACAGCGGATATTAGTTAAGTACTCATCAAGTTCTGCCCGCAGAGTCAGCAGACAAATCAGGCACCATTAGGTGGAAACCACAAACCAAAGCAACGTTCACCCTCTAAGAATTTTACCATGCCAAAACCAGATAACCCTGTGAAGCTCAGGCCAAAATTCGGCTCCAGTACAAAAGTTCGTAAATATATTACATTGATTTGTGTAGCGCTTCATGGTAACCCTCCGGTACCTTCACAACACACAGGGAAGACAAGAGGCGGAATAGGGAGCATATTAACCAAAAAGGGAACAATATAAAAGAGAAGGTGAAGTCATTTTTGTATTTTGTTCACATCGACTGTCACCAACTGAAGAGAAATGGTACACCCGATCCTACAGGCTTGGATGCCAGAGATGTTCTGTGATAGAGGGCTAGATTGTAACTGAAGGGCTGTTCTGCTGCGTGAATCCTGAAATTCTCTCCAGCTCGCGAGATAACCACATTGTCAGGTGTCCACACCAGTTGTATATCAGTTTCATATTTCCGCTGACTCTTTGCTCTTAAAATGGTACAGTACATTTCTGTTTATGGCTTCAGGCCATCATATATGTTAGTACCCAAGTAACCATTTACCAGAGGCATAACCTACTGCATTCACTCGCCTGCTTATGGTCAGAGTAGATACACTGTCACATTTGAAAACAAGCATTTACAATACAATAGGTATCGCATTTGAGAGAATTTGACCCGTTGGCCTTGTAAACAACAATGCCTTTTATCTACGTATTGGTTTTGAAAACACAACTAAAAGGCATTGTCATTTACAATGCCAATAGCCTAAAAGCATGCAAATGCAAGTCCTAGTGCATTGCAAATTCTTGTTTCCAATTGTCAGAGTTCACATAGCAAAATTATTTTCTAATACATTTGTCGCACAAGTTACTTACTTGTGTAACTATACATCTTTAAGACATTAGTGATATTCCTTACCTTATAATATCCCTAGGCGTCAGACTGGATCCGGAAAGTTGTCAGCAGTAACCCTGCGTGTCGGTAGGCATCGTCGTATGGCTCCACGTACGTCACTGGCTTTGTAAGCACCAAGGTGATGTCCGAGCTACTTAGACGTGCCCACGCACGCCGTCAGTTCTGTACACAACTGTTCTGCGCCAGGAACGCAGAGCCATGCCAAAGACAGACTACTGGTGCAATAGAAATAAAACCATGAACGGGATGACCTGAAACCTAGAGAACAGTTCGCAGAACGGGGAGGATGGGTGAGCGAATCTATCACTAACTGATGTCTCTTACAGATATATCGTTACACAAGTAAGTAACCTGTGCAACTGAAAGACACGTTGGTGATAGATTCCTTACCTTAGAATACATACCCAAGCAATACCAACCCCGGTGGGGAGTCTGGGAAGTGAGATTACACCAGAAAGTCACGGAGAACCGAACAGCCAAAGCAGTAGTCTCTCCGGACTGGACTGTCAAGGCAATAGTGCTTAGTGAAAGTATGCAGCGAGGCCCAAGTAGCTGCCTGACAGATGTCCTGCAGAGGGACAGAGTGTCCCAATGCAGTAGTAGCTGCCGTCACCCAGGTAGAAAGCGCGCGCGCAGCTTTACCGGAGGTCCTTTTTTAGCCAGAGTGTAACAGGCTTTAATGCACAGGACAACCCAGCAGGAGATAGTTTGCTTGTGCACAGCCCGGCCTTTCTTGGCGCCCACATAGCCAACTAAGAGCTGGTCATCCACCCAGAACGGTTGTGTGCGGTTGAGGTTGAATGAAAGCGCACGTTTTGGGTCCAGACAGTGGAGCCTCTTCCCCTATGGAAGGGTGCGGAAAGAAAGTGGGCAGAGTGACAGTTTGCCCCAGATGAAAGGCAGTGACTACTTTTGGTAGAAAGGACGGATGCTGCCTAAGCACAACTAGTCCGGATGAACCGCCAGGAAAGGAGGTTTGCATGAAACAGCCTGGAGTTCACTCGCGTGTCTAGCGGAGGTGATAGCCACCAGGAAGACAGTTGTCAGAGCCAAGAACTGTAAAGGACAGTTATGAAGAGGCTCAAAGGGAGCACGCATCAAGTATGTGAGAACCAGGGTCAATTCCCAGTGAGGCACCCCAAAAGGGATAGGAGGGAAAAGGTGAGTAATGCCTTTGAAAAATCTATGGACAACAGCATGAAAAAGGCTGAAAGATAGTCCTTAACAGCACCCAGAGCAGAGCCCTGCTGGGCCAAAGAGAGGGAACAATAGGACCTCATAAAGAGGGGCAGAAAGGGAAGTCCACTGCTTTCGCTGTACACTATGCATAAATTTGTTCCACCGGCAGACGTATACAGTTTAGGTGAGGGACGCCTGGCTGCCAGAATCACATTACAAACTTCAGGAGGCAAGTTAAATGGGATCAACTGTCACCGCTCAACTGTCACCGCTCAACCTCCACGCAAGGAGGTGGCGGCTGGACAGGATCGGGTGGAGGACCGTCCCCTGTTGCCACGACATAAGATCCTCCCGAAGAGGCAGTTAGATCGGAGGATCCACACTCATACTGAGTAGCTCGGGATACCAAACTCTTCGAGCCCAGTCCGGTGCCACAAGAATAACTTGGGGCCCGGACAGGTCTTATCTTCAGGAGTCTGGCTAAAAGTGGTATAGGCGGAAAGGCGTACAACAGACCACAACTCCACTCGCGACAAAGCGTCTCAGATGGAGTGCCGCCTTGGAAACGCCAACACGCAGAACTGCTGACATTGCGCGTTCTGTTTGGTGGCGAATCAATCTAATCAAGGTTCTCACCATTGCTGAAAGAGACCTTGTGCCACCTCAGAGCAAAGATGCCATTCGTGATCCATGATGCACCGGCGGCTCAGTTCATCCGCACCGGTGTGTACAGAACCTGCCAAATGTTGAACCACCAGTAGAATGCCCTGGCAGTCCAGCCACGTCCAGAGGTGCAGGGCCTCCTGACATAGGGTCCACGACCACACCCAGCTAGTTGCAGTACCACATGGCGGTGGTGCTGTCGGAGAACCCCTGCACTACTGTCCTCGTGACCGAGGGAAGGAATGGTTCGAGTGCAAGCAGGATCACCGTAAGCTCCAACTGATTGATATGGAGCTCGGACTCCGCTGGAAACCAGAGGCCTCTGATCTCCGCCTCCCCCATAAGGCCATCCCATCCCCAGAAGAACATGTTACCACTGTGTGCTCCGGTTGGGGGAAGGAAGAGGGATCTGCCGCTCATGGACGCGATGTTCAGGGAAGATAAACCCGAAAACGCGCCGTGTCCAGAACCACCCTGATGAAGAGGAGCTTCTGAGAGGGAACCAGATGGGACTTCGGCACGTGGCTGAGAACCCCAGCGAATGCAGGAGGTTGCCCGTAGTTGAGGTGTGAGGCGACTGCTCAGGGCGAGCCTGCTGTCAGCCAGTAGTCTAGCTTGGAGAGGAGGAGGGGGGACAGGGGGGAGGGGAAGAGACAAATCCCTGAGATGCGCAGATGAGCTGCGACCATTACCATCACTTCTGTTAACACCCGAAGGGTGCTGGTAAGGCCAAAAGGGAGTACGGTGAACTGAGAGCAGGAGCATTTTTTACTTTTTCTTCCGAAGGAAGTAAGTGAAGTACCAGAGGCCTAAAAGAGGATGCAGGCCCTTGTACTTCTTTGGAATCAAGAAGTAGTGGGAATGACGACCACAACCTACCATTGGCATCGGAACGCACTTAACGGCCCCCTCTGACCAAGAGGACCGGAACATCCTGCTGGGGAAGCACCAAGTAATCCCCCCAACAGGCGGTGGTACGGAGGGGGCACGGCCGGAGGGGCTGTCCGGAATGAGAGGGAGTAGCCCCTTCGGACTATCTGCAAAACCAAACTGTCCGAAGTGATGGTGTGCCAGTGGGGGAGATGGCGAATCATGCCACCCACGTGCGTTTGGTGGGCCCGAAAACCCTGGAGTAGGAAGATTTGAAGGCTATGGTGGCAGGGGCAGCAGCGGACTGACCCGGCCACTGGCCCAGTGACCCACCCCTGCAGGTCCCCTTTCAGCGGCTGCGCCGAGAGTGCTGCTGCGCAGAGTGCGCTGCTGCACAGGCCTGTGGCTATGAAAGGAACGTCTTTGGGTGCCACGTCCCTGCCAGGAAAGGAACGAAAGGCAGACCCCGAGGGAGTGTGCATGGCGGAAATGCCCAAGGACTAGGCCGTTACCCGAGTCCTTAAAACATTCCAACGAGCCATCCGGATCGTCACCAAAGAGGCGCGTGCCATCAAAGGGCATGTCCAACAAAGCATTCTGGACATCCCCTGAGAAGCCAGTGGCTCTGAACCAGGGAAGCACCCCAGTTGTGCAAATTGCCCTGCCGAGGGAGTAGTTATCAAGGCCACCGCGTACAGTAAACAATGCTGCATCTCTCCCCTCGGTATAGCTTGAGAGAGTACCATCAGAGCGTCCGGACACTGAGGTAGCACCAGCGCCACCGTGTCCCACACAGAGTGGGAATAGCGGGCCAAAAGGGATGCAGTATGCACTGTCCGCAGTCCCGAAGTGGCAGAGGGAAAACCTTGCTCTCAGACGGCTCAACCTTTTGTTTTTCTTTTATTTATTTTTTTAGTACCCTATCCGGAGGTGCATAAGGGAATGCGCTGGGAGAAGCAGAGGTCTGGACAACCAGACAGTCCGGCGTCAGGTGTTATGCGAGGAAACTGGGATCACTTCCTAGCCCTCACCGCCTATCGAGTTGAATGAATCTGTCATACCAATGTCCCTATCAGCTAGGAGCAATTCAATTAATTCATAGAGTGGCAAACACAACTTGCACCCAATCAAATGTTCACAAAAAAGATCAACAGGGTTGCAGCACCAAAGGTCCCCTTTTAACAGTTGATTTTTTTCATTTTTGTGAATACATTAATTGTGGTAGACAACTAAATCTGTCTCTAGTCTGGCAAGTTTATTTCAGTAAAGTTATGCAAAACAGATGGGTCTCTTTACATTTAACATTGTAGTAAACATTCCTTAATTCTTGTTTAACCATCTTTAATCACTACTGGTCTTACAAAATCTTTGCTGGTCAGCCAGTTCCAGTTCTTTGGGCAGTACACATTTAGACAGAACTGTCACTGGTATGCACTCTAGAGTATGCATATGTCTTACACATAGGCCTTTGAGATCTCACTATCCATCATCCTGAGATCAGACAGTGATAGTACCATGCTGCCCCAATCAGTGCATTGTTGATTAATGGTTTTCCCTGGCACCAACACATTCCTGTGGTGCTTACCTGGATGCCGCAATGCCCTAGGAAAATGGCTGTGTTTCTATATTGTAAATCCAGTCTGATGCCCATTTAGAAGCAGAAGTAGCACACAAATGTAGGCCACCACTCACAGGTTAATTCCAGTAAAATTAATTAATAGATTCTTCATTGTATCTCACATTGGTGTCAGAGAATAGGCACATTAACGTTGCACTATGGTAGAATATTACACTACGTCTGCTACCCGTGGGTACAATACCTGTAAGTATTAGCCGTTATTGCCTTCCACCATTGTGTTGCACTCCTGGCCTTCTCGTCTACTGGGTTCAGTCTTTAACGTTGGATTAAGCCAGCCTGGTTAATCTGTCCCTATAGCTTATTAAATCTGATGAGACCCTAACATTCTTCATTGGGTTGAAAAGTCATCAACAAATTGTTTAGGCAAACTGATGGCTCCTAAATTGGCTTAAGGATTAAAAGCATAATTTGCTTTTAATGTAATTGAATTATTTCTGGTTGTTTGCCTTTAAAAAACACAATCTTCACTGGTTGACAGTATTCACACTCTTGTTGTGATTTTTCTTTAGCTTGGGACACTACACTGTTTTGTGAAGGCAGTTGTAAAATAGTCAGTGTTTGATTAAAAGGACTGTGTAATGACATGTATAAAGGTCATTGAATAATAGACTGGTACATCTTGGTCATGAATTAAAATGTAGCACTCACTGCATATAGTGATCTTGCTATAAAAATTAAGCATATTGAATGAGTTTTATAGGAACCATAATGCATGATAAAGCTATATACCCTGGTTCCTCTGGGCTGCTCGTTTCAAGAATACGGTTTGAGAGCACACAAGTCATCTCTTGGGTGTTAATAGTACTTTGGGCCTGCTGTTCAAAGCTATTTTCCAATTGGAAATCCTAATAATGGGATTGGAGACCCCAAAATAACATTAGTGTGCAAAACCCTGTTTTCAAGTTGGAAATGTCTGACTCAAACAAGCATTTGCAACCTTTTCTGGCTCACAAATAGGAGACTGTATGAAAGTGACATCCCCTGCTATTTGTGATTTCCAAAGTATGTATCAATGATATAAGACTGAAATTGCAAACCCATGAACTTAAACATTAATTTGGAACCATTACTAAGAGGTTAAAAAATGCAAGATGTCTTATAAATATTCATGATGCAACAGTTTTTGCGACCCTCTTTGAATGTCCATTTTGAAGAAAAAAAGAAAGAAAAAAAAAAATCGGTTACATTGCAAAATACTGACCTTCGTGCAAACCAATGGTGCACTTTCCACATACTGACTTGAAACCAGTTAGCACATTAGATTCTAAATTTAGTCACTACTAGGGATGTCAATCGAAATGTACTTACTGCATACAAAACTAGATTCTATGTACAAATTACCAAATGTCACCATAGGCGTTTCCACTTGACAGTTTGTATACATCACCCTAAAGAGCCTCACAACCTGCGGGGTGCATAAAAAGAAGAATCACACAGCTCAACACCATGAGCATATTTAGGACCACCTCAACTGAAGGCGCCATCAACAGTCCACCCACCAACAAGCCCTAGCTTCTAAACCCCCATGTGCCTAACCAAACTGGAGGTGCTGTAAAAAAGTCAGCAATCAATGATAATTGAACACATCAGCATTATAAAACATTTGTCTTACTAAAATACACACCCTGCAGCAATAAAACATTGAAACAGTGAATATTTAGGTCATTCTTAATCTTGCATGGAGCACATTTGTCAGGAACCTCAGAGGACCTACCAGAAAAGATAAGAGTTCCAGAGCATCTTGGAAAAAGCCTTTATTCCAAGCGTGCTTAAAACAGCAGTGAAATCTCTGCCAGTGTCACTTTTAATGTGTCCCAAGAGACTTTAGGGGTCTTGAAATTTAATGGGGGCTCCTTGGTCTTATGGGGCCCACCACTGGTCATAAGTGCCCCCCGTAGAATAACTACAATTGTAGTGCCCGCACTCCTGGGGCACCACAGTAGAAATGGTCCTTCACGCTCTGGTGAATTATCTTAACTGGGTGCAGATGAAGCCAGTAAATAGTCCGTGTCTGGGTTTTATTTTACCTAAATGTGCATTTTTTTCCTTCCAGCGGATGCCCCTGTCCCACGCAAGGGAAAAACAGCAAGGTGATGGATGGAATGCTTGAAATGCCCACAACCACTGTCAATCTCACGGGGGTCGCATCCCAATCCATCTTTATTCGTCCACCATGCCACCTCAGTTTGGACCCAGTCATATGCAATCCAGTCTTGAGCCTCCTCCTCATGGGAACAGTCCAACCCAAACTGCCAAGCCAGGCCCTCCCTGTACCGGAACACAAGCAACCTAGGAGCCGTTTCGCCCTAGTTAGGGCTTTTCAGCCAGGTATAGCTTGGTTCCAGTGGCACAGTGCATCTTAAGGCATGCACACACTCTGATGGTGATTGCATTGGAGCCTAATCAGAAAGCCAGAACAGCTCCCTGCCATCCTGTCAATTCTCTTACCTGCGGCGAGCAAGCTTCTGCTATCCTAGCTACACTCCCCCCTGCAGTTCTTCTAAAGGCAGGGAGCAAGGCAGGAGATTAGCAGTCCCAGTGCCCCTTGCCCCAGGCTCATGGGCTTGGAGCTCCGTTGACTCTTTGTTGGCAGGTGAATCAGCCCGTGCCTATGGGCAAACCCAAAGAATTCCGCGTGATACTAGCGGGTCTGCTGGGGAACTAGCCCTGCCCAGGGACATAACAAAAGAACAGAATGTGCAGCAGTGCACCCAAATCTGATGGTAACCCTGCTATCGATCATAATGCTGTGAATGGGCAGCTGATGACAATCAGTATCTCTGGCTCAGCTGTGCCAACAGAGGAGCCCTTATGGTCTGGCTCCTTGTGCAATGCTCCAGCCACCAGGATGGTGTTTGAGTCACCTGGCATCTAAAATTGGTTGTTTTTATGCTGGACTGTTCGTGCTTTTCCTAGGCTCCTGGTTGTTATTCCACTCTTAAGAAATCTTTGCTCCAGCCACCAGGATTGCAATCCTTTGGGTCTCCCAGAATCTAAAATTGGTTGTTTTTGTGCTGGATTACTCCGTGCTTTTGCTCCGCTCCCGATAGATATTCCACTTAAGAAGCCTATGCTAGGCCACTCACCCCTGTACACTTTGACCCATCTCGTTACTCCCCTTTTAATGGGTTTGACTATCACCGGGTTTTATTCTCGCTTGATTTTAATTCAGTCCTATTGCCCCTCCTGATTTCTACCCGGTTCTTTCTGACTGAGGCTGCTCTTTGTTATCGGACACCTCCATCTTTGTCCTCCCACTCTGTTTTCATCTCCTCATTCTCCTGGATCAGTCCACTGCCATTGAGACTTCTAATCACTTTCATTTCCACTACTGTCACATCACTTAGCATCTCAAGCTCCACTCTTTGCTTGCCTCCCATTTTTCTGATGCTCCAGCTTTCCATCCTTAACCCTCGGTTTTCTATTTACACCACCCCGCTTATCCTCCATTACCTATTCTTTAGCCTTTCCTGTCATTACTAGGTTGATGAATCTGAAAGGTTTGCTGTATTCTCTTCCAATGGCACTTCTTGGAGCACCTCGATTTCTGTTCAGAGCAAACAAATTCTCGTCCCCGCTCTACTTTTCAGACCTCAAGCCCCACTATCGGCAATGCTTTTAATGGCCTTCTCTTGAGTTTTATCTTGTAAGGCGCACACCTCTCCTTCTGCTTCCCATCACAGGCTTCCTTTTCATTCATGTGTTCTCTTCTACTTATGATCTTGAAATGTATTTGTAGTCTGTTGACTTTTTTTAATCTTTGCATTTTTCCGGTCTATTCTTTTAGCAATCTGCAGTCTGCCTCTTAGCTTCAATTGGTTTCCCAATGTCCCCTGTGCCCAGTTTCTTTGTTCATTTCCATTTCATGCTCCTGCACTGCATTCCCTGCCAATTGCTTATTGCTTGGGTGCGTGGACAAGCAGGACCTTGTGGCATCTCTCGCTCATTGGTTTGTGCTGAGGTTGTGGGTTTTGATTGGTCTCTTTTTCGCTCTGTTGTGTGGAGGGCTGAAAGGTTTGATTGTGGGAAACTTGTTCCTATGAGAAAAGTCCTTTATTTTCGCCAGCTTCAGTGCTCGCCGGGTGGTGGAAACGGAAGTAGGCTTTTTTGTTTAGGAAATGCAGTTTGTGTGTGCCCGTTCCTAGTCATTGCTCTGCCAGCGATTATCTCGGATGAGGGCACGAGCAGCACCTTGTGGCTGGTGATGTCTCCCGCGCCTTTTTTTGCTGGGTTTGCGGTGTTTAAATTCTTCCTTTTGGCACTTTGTTGGGTAACGGGCTTTAATTGGAAGCTGAAAGCCGCTGTATTAGAATGACGGCACTCGCGATTTACATTTTGACAAAGGGCAGGTGCTGCCATCACTGCATAAGTAAAGCAATCAGAAAAAAGTGCATTTTCTCCCCCCGATTGCTTTACTTTTGAAGCCATCACAGCACCCGCGCTTTAGCTTTACAGGTTTAAGGCTAAAGCTGGGTGCCGCAGCCACTGTAAAGCGAAGTAAAACAAGCGGTCGCCATTGCGTAAAGGCAGACGCTTGAATAAGAAAACAAAGTGCCTACACCAACTACCACCGCCAGTAAAGCATCCTGTCCAGGGGCTAAAACTGGACAGGGTGATAACTAGGAGGGACTAAAAAGCCTCAAACAATGGGAAGGCAGGGTTTAGCACACGTGATGACGCTAGCGAATGGAAATAGGGGGGGCGGAGCCTACACCACTTCCAAAACTGTATTGCTTAGAAGAAACCCTCGCATGGCGAGAGCAGTGCATGCGCGCTGCTAACGCCAGGCGAGACCTAAAAACAAAGCTATCTGGGAGAACTGAACCCGTCAAATGTCCCGAGTCATAGGTCTGATATCTATTAAGGAGGCCTGAAAGGTCTATTCCCCCTGAGGAACAATCCTGCTTTCTTTATCACAAGCTTAAGTGCTTGGTATTTGCCCCATTGAAGGATATCATATGTGGACTGGAATTTTGGGCATTGCGAGTGGGAAGAGGTCTGTGTCATAGCTTAGATTTCACTTGTTTTGGACTGAATGAAACTCCCTAGAATTCACTTGGATCTTCTGTCAGTTGGGGACCTCATTCCCTCTGCCATGAGCCATGGGGGTAGCACAAAGGACCCATGTCAAAGACTGAATATTTGCAGATCGGAATAGACCTTTATCATCCTATTTCAGCAATTCTGAGGCACTCAACAGGTGAAGAAGAAAACAGGTTACTTACCTGTAACTTTGGTTCCCCAGTATTGGTAACTTTCATAGATTCTCATGCTTTGTATCATTCCCCGTCGTCGGAATGGGAGCCTCGGTAAATAAAAAATATACATCATAACCATCGAAACAAAAGAGAAAATAGGCTTAGGCCTCATCTCATTTTGTAGTATATCACCCTCTGTGTAAAAGAGCCCAAACTTTTGCCAGGACCAATCAGCACAGCCTCACCCTTTGTACGACGACGTCACGGGAGGTGCACCAAATGGTGGGTTGTCGCTGCCCACCTGGGCTACAAAAAAAAACAAAAAAAAAACACAAAGGAAAGACTACGAATCCGGACCCAACCACAAGATCGTGGAATAATGCACAGCATAGTAAATCCAGAAAGATTCATGCTGCAAAACCAAAGTTACAGGTAAGTAACTTGTTTTCTTACCCCATTATTGGAACTTTCATAGATTCTCATGCTTTGTATCAGAATAGTTACCAGTAAATCACAAAAGCACATTTTGGTAGACACTTGGCCTTACATAACCATCTCAGTTTACAGTAAACACTAGTACATGGTAATCAAGAAAAAAAACACAATTACTGAACCAAATGTGCTTACCAGGTTGGAGGGATTGTAGGGAAAGCTCACCTCTCAATGAAAAAGATTCCTGAGGACTGCTTGACCAACAGCAGCGTCATCTCGTCCCACAGACTCCAGGCAGTAGTGTTTCGTGAAGGTGTGTACACTGCTCCACGTTGCTGCCCTGCAAATGTCTTTGATAGCAACTCCAGCAAAAAGAGCCACTGAAGACGCCATCGCTCTTGTAGAATGAGCACGGGCCCTTCGGTTCAAAGGTTTGCCCGCAGCCTGATGACAGAATTGAATTGCACTGGAGATCCAGCAGGAAATGCCACTTAGCGAGAGGCAATCCCTTCCGTGGTGCACTGTAGGAAACAAATAACTGTGTAGACTTCCTGAAAGATTGTGTGCGCTCGAGATAGACTTTCAGACATCTCTGGACATCCAAAGAATGCAATGTTCGTTCCGCCTAGGTAGAAGGACGTGGAAAAAAGGAATTCAAAATCAAGGGTTCATTCAGATGAAAATCCGAAGGCACCTTCGGGATGAATTTTGGGTTGGTTCTCAATATTAGCACATCCTTTTTGAACTGCAGAAATGGCTCCACTATGGACAGAGCCTGGCGTTCACTAACCCTTCTAGCCGATGTCAACACTAAGAGGAGGACTAGCTTCCAAGAGAGGAACTTCAAGTCCGCCCTGTGAATCGGCTCAAAAGGAGCTTTCATGAGCTGAGCCAGTAATAGGTTGAGCTGCCAGATCGGTGGAGGTGCTCGGACCGGAGGATACATCCGAAACAACCCTTTAAGGAACTGTTTTACAATCCTCGGACACCATAGAGATGGCCCCCGATGTCTTTCGTCGAAAACTGGATATGGCAGCCAGATGTACCTTGACCGAAGAGTGCGCCAGACCTGATTTAGCCAGCGACAGGATGTAAGGTAAAACCTGATGTGGCAGGGATTTATAAGGATGGAGTTTATTCCTCTGGCACCACAGACAAAACCTCTTCCATTTTACCCTGTATGTCTTATTAGTGCTTGGCGACCGCGCCCGAGACAAAACATCCCTGCACTCCCTGGAGAGATTCAGATGACGGAATTCTCTGTATTCAGGAGCCACGCTGTCAAGTGCAGTGACTTCGGATGCGGATGGAGCACCTGTCCCTGATCCCGCGACAACAGATGGAATCAGCGGCAAGCGAATTGGGCGATCCTGGGAGAGAAGCAGGAGTTCCGTGAACCAGAACTGCCGGGCCCACGCTGGAGCAATGAGAATCATCTTGCACGGTTCCGCCTTGACCTTCCTGAGAACTCGAGGAATGAGGGGAATGGGAGGAAAAGCGTAGCAAAATGCGCCGAACCAAGCAATCGAAAGGGCATTCCCCAGAGATCCTCGATGGGGAACCTTGCTTGCGTAAAACCGACATTTGGCGTTCTCAGGGGACGCAAAGAGGTCTATGGTCGGAGTACCCCATATTTTGAACACTCCCTCCAGCGTGGCTTGGTCTAATTCCCACTCGTGAGTCACTTCCGTCTGACGACTCAGAGCATCCGCCGTGATGTTGAGGAATCCTGCTAGGTGCTCGGCATGTAGGTTGATCTTGTGAGAAATCGCAAAATCCCAGATCGTCGGAGCTTCCTTGGACAGAGTTTGCGATCTTGTTCCCCCTTGCTGGTTGATGTAGTGCATGGCAGTCGTATTATCCGTCCGGACCAGCACTGCACGATTCTGAATTCTGGGAAGGAACGCCAGCAAGGCTAAGCGAATGGCCATCAGCTCCAAGAGGTTGATGTGGTTTAGGCTCTGTGCTGGACTCCAGTGACCACTGACTTGAAGCTCCTGGAGTACCGCTCCCCAGCCTTCTAAGGAGGCATCTGTGGTCACCACCATAGGAGACGGTGGAGTCCGGAATGTTAATCCTACTGCGATGTTCTCCTCCACCAGCCACCACTCGCAGGCCTTGCGCATACCTGGTGTTACCCACACCTTGTCGTTGAATGACCCTTCTGCCTGGCGCCATTGTTGGTCTAACTCCTCCTGCAGAGGACGCATATGAAGCCTGCAATGCGGTATTAATGGTATGCAGGATGATATTGATCCGAGTAAGGACTTGTACAGGCGAACCGACAAATATTTCCTCTGCAGCACTTGACGAGCGGAGGCGATCAGCTTGCCTTGACGCTCCTCCGACGGACGAGCGGTGCATAGTGTCGTGTGCAGAATAGCTCCCAGGAACCTTTGCGACCTGGAGGGTATCAGCACCGACTTGGACCTGTTGAGCTGAAGACCCAAGTGGGCGAACAATTGAATGCAAGTTGAAACGGCTTGAGAAGTCGCCTTGATGAGCCAGTCGTCCAAGTATGGGAACACTTCTAGCGATTGCTTTCTGAAAAAAGCAGCGACTGGTGCCAGCATCTTCGTGAATATCCGAGGTGCAGACCGAAGGCCAAACGGAAGCACTTTGAACTGGAAATGGCTCTTGCCTACTGTGAAGCGTAGATATTGCCTGTGAGCTGGGTGGATTGGAACGTGGAAGTACGCATCCTCTAAATCCACAGACGCCCAAAAACCGCCCGGATTCAGTAGACAGAATATCCTGGAGAGTGACCATCCTGAAGGAGAGCTTGATGAGATAGGTGTTGAGCTCCCTTAGGTCTAGTATAGGACGCCACGTATCTTCCGAACCAGGAAGAACCTGCAATAGAAACCCTTGCCCCTCAGCGAAAGAGGTACCAGTTCTATCGCCCCCTTGATGAATAGTTGGTGGGCTTCGAGATGTAACAGTCAGAGATGTTTTGAGGGACGGGCGTCCGGAGCTCTCGTTGGAGGAAGATCTTGGAATTCCAACGTATGGCCACTCTGAACAATATTCAAAACCCACCGGTCCGATGTTATAAGGACCCAGCTGTCCAGACAATAGGAGATCCTGCCCCCAACCGGTGTCCTTGGTAGGGGAGGAACAGTAGTCAGAGCCAGGAGGCCGCTATTGCCTCTTGGCATTGTCTCGTCCCTGACGATTCGGACGTCCTCTCTGGGACTGACGAGAGAAAGACGCCGATTGACATTGGCTCGAGTACTGAGCCTTGTATGATTGTCCTGACTGCGTGGAATACTGACGCTGGTTGCCTCTGTAAGAAGTGAACCCTCGTCCACGAGCTCCTCTGAATGGAACCTTCCGATAATTTAAGGATCCTAAGGACTTTGCTGTGTCCGTGTCCTTGATGCTTTGCAGGGCCTCAGACATGCTTGCCAAAAAGCATTTCCCCGTCAAATGGAAGGTCCAGGATCTTATTTTGGACCTCCTGACGGAACCAGGTCGCTTTTAACCAGCCTTGACGGCGCAAGACCGCTGACCCTGTCAAAGCCCTGAAAGCGGTAGAGGCTATGTCCATAGCATAGTCAATGACCTCAGAGGCACACCTCTCCCCTTCCATGAGGACTTGCTTGGCCTCCTCCTGACTAGTCAGTTAGTAGATCCATAAACTGCTCCATGTCGCACCACATTTGGCGGTCGTACCTGCCTAGAATGGCTAATCAATTTGCTGCCTGAACCAACAAATTGGCCATGGTGGAAAATCTCTTCCCTACATTGTCCAGCCATCTGCCATCCTTATCCGGAGGCGTACTCAAAGGTGTTGAAGGATTCTTGGACTTGATCTGTGCGGCCTGAGATATCACGGAGTCAGGCTTTGGTTGTCCAAGAAGACATGCAGGACTGCCCTTAGGGGCCTTGTATTTCTTCTCCAGCCGGGGAAGAACCGGGATGACAGTAGCCAGGTTCTGCATAATCTTGATTCCCTCATCCCACACATGCTCAAAGATGGGAATTGACCCGACAGACTTTTTGTATTGTGCCTTAAAGTCATAAAGAAAACAGTCCGACTGTTCCACTGTGAGAGGCAGACCAAATCTTTTAGATGCACGCTCCATAAGATTATGGAACCCCCCCCCCAATATCTGCCGGAGGCGACACGTTCATGTCTCGCCCTGCAGCATCCGGATCTTGCATTCCAGTCTCATCAGGATCCACATCCGGATCCCCTGGATCAGTTAGTGGGACCACGTGCACCTCCTCCTCTTCATCCGTATCAACATCCTGTGTATCCTTATTGGTAGGGTCCGGATACGAAGTCTGAGGAACCACTACTGGTACCACCACTGGTGAGGTACGCGGTATGTCTTTAGGTAGAGGTGGCAAGTCCACTGACGGCCCTCGCGGAACCACTGATGCAGATGGATGCACTGGTGGAACATCAGGGTGTGATGGAAATCGAGCTCTGTAGTCCTGCAACATCATCTGCAAGTCCGTAACCAGAGCAACTGGTAAAGCTATCATGTCCTGTCTCAAAGTGCGAGGACGTACTTCCTGCTGAACATATTGTTCCTCCTGCTCATCTTGTCCATAATAATCCTCAGTATCAGTCTCTTGCTGCTTTACATGCAGATCTGAGGGACTGTAGGCATCCCCATACTGCTCAGCCTCATCCTCCGACTCATCTAGTAGCATAGAAGGTGGTAAAGGCGTAACCCGCCTAGGTGATGTCATGTCCGGTGTAATTTTCAACCTCTGTATTGAAAATCCAGAAATTTGACCCGTCGACGGAGTCGAAGGAATCCCAAGCGTCGGCGAAATAGACGATGAAATAGTCGACAGCACGGTAGTCTTCGTCGACGGAGTGTGAATCGTCGTAGACAATGAGGTAGTCGACCATGCTTGAATCGTAGTAGACGGTAGGGTCGTCGACAGCCTTTTTCTTCGTCGACGGAGCTTTCATCGACGGGACAACCGTCGATGGTCTCGTCGACGAACTCGTCGGAAACCGTCGTCGATGACGAGAATGAAGCTATCGTAGACGATTAAACAGGAGCAGACATAGTAGACGGTCCCGTCGACGAAACCAAGGAAACCGTTTTTGCCGTGGAAATAGTAGTCGACGTACCTGCTTTAACCACCGTCGACGGACGCTGTGTCTTCACAGGAACCATCTGTGTTGTTCCTGCAGAGTTTCTTAGCAGGCTTTTCCTTTTGGGACGGAGGAGAAGATATAGAAACCTCCTTGTCCCTAGAGGCTGTGTCCACACCAGCAGCCTGTCCCTGCCTCTCCTTTTCACTTCCGTGAGGAGATTTCATGGGACCAGCCTCCTCAGACCTTTCAGAGATGCCATGAGGGGCTTTGACAGGGGGTTCTGCAGAGATGGAGGGAGATGACCTACTCCTCTTCTTAGATCTCCTGGAGTAGGTGCCAGAAATCGAATCATCCTCATCTGAAGAGAGAACCTCCTTCCTGGTCTTCAGCTTTTGCAGCCATGTCAGCAATCGACCCTCTGTCCCACAAAGTCTTCGTAGATAAGGTCCGACAAATCTTGCAGTCTGTGGCCTTGTGTTCAGGGTATAAGCAGTAAATACAACTCTCATGCTTATCCTCAATGAAAAGTCTCTTCTTTCCACAAGAAGCACAGGGCCTGAATAAGGCTTTCTTTTCCTTTTCTGACATAATGTCACTATAGATGTTAAAATGTAGATTTCTGAAAGAAAAAATTGAGAAAACTGAGCAGAGCTCAGTGGAGACTCCCTAGCACAACGTGCGGTAGAAAAATCTGAGGCTCTGAGCTCTCTCGAAGGTTCCAAAGGGTGAGGCTGTGCGGATTGGTCCTGGCAAAAGTTTGGGCTCTTTTACACAAAGAGGGTGATATACTACAAAATGAGATGAGGCCTAAGCCTATTTTCTCTTTTGTTTCTATGGTTATGATATATATTTTTTATTTACCGAGGCTCCCATTCCGACGACGGGGAATGATACAAAGCATGAGAATCTATGAAAGTTCCAATACTGGGGTAAAGTTAATCACCAATGCATCATAGTGTGGGTAGTTTCTTCCAGGGACGGATGGCGCAGGAATGCATCAATGAATTTGATTCAATACTGTGCCAATCAAAAGATGGCTATCCATATTGCTATCCATATGATCTAAATATTTATTGCAACTAAGGCACATCTTGTGCGCACTGCATGCAAGGGTTCCCCCAGGGACAGCCCAACATCCAAGAGAGTATGCTACATAGAACGTCTTAAACATTCAAGACAACACAGCTGTGCATTGTAGACGGCCATCAAAAGAGTACCAACATCACAGGACTCCGAGCACATTAGGCAAAACTCCAGCAAACATGACAGTCTTGATAATATCAGGCCCTCAGAACCCTTGAACTCGCAAGAGCACGTAACATTCAACAATGAATTTTATTGTCGTTTGGCTAACAAATCTCTGCAAATCACTCTACCCTATAGAGTATTCCTCCTAGCACCATTTTACATCCATCAAAGCCTCTTAGCTGGCAAAGTTTTTGTACTTCAACACATACCTAGCCTTCTATCAACATCCATCTCAGAAAACGTGGTATACAACAAATTGATGGGCACAAATCCGCACCCAGGATACAATAAGTTGCAACAAAAAAAAACCTCAAGAGAACAATCTTCCCAAACCAGACAGTGGATAACTGCACACCTAGTGGAATGACATTTACACGAAAGTCCTTGTGTACACACTTTCATAAACTCAGAACACAAAATAAATCCTTACCAGATATGTTTGACTTTCTGAAGCACCAATACAACTTACTACCAAAACAATACATTGCCTAGACCACCCCACCTTGTCTCTGGTGGAGGAGTCCCAGAGACGTATGGCCAAGCCACACTGAATGCAAAGTGCTCTTAGCCCAATAAGGTGGTGGGAATATGCTGGGTACAGGTCAACAACGATCATTTTGTTCACTGGTATTACCTTTGGCGTTACTGGAAATAACTGATAGGCTAGTTTGAACTGATGCAAAAATGACGTGGCTATGTAGTTACCCTCGGCTTTGTGAAACGGCATAAGGGTTTGCAAAGTATACTTTCCATGAGGACACGTGTTCCTTACTGTGAATTAAGCACAGAGGGGACAAATGTTTGGTGTATCCAACTATCGAATCAAAATTTTCTTCTGCGGTGGTTGGAAGATGTGAAACAAAGCCAGGTAGCCAAGAGGATGTTCCATGAAAGATTGACATCTCCAGTTTGGCCGCAGCCCAGCCATTTACACAGGCAGGGCAGTAGACTTGCTAAAATGTACCTTAAGCAGTGATCCAACTTCTTTACATCATGCTTTGTCTTACAGCAGTCTGTAAAAACAATGCCAAATTTCGGTCAGTTCTGATTTGATGGGCCACAGCGGGTAGCCCATATTCTCAAATCTACTCCTGCTCTGGAATATCAAATGAGTGGGCAGTAAAGGACACAAACTAAATTAGCTTCTCACTGTGCACAGCAGATTTGCTTAGCTATAGTAGAGACCTCTGTGGTAGTGACATTGGTGGATTTCCCATCAACCGTCTAGATTACTCCAGAATAGAGGTTTACTTTTTTTGACACTGGCACTAAGGACTCAGTCAAGGTGCCAAAACGAGACCACAATCACTGTAACCACCCATCTATACTGGGAGGAAAATCACTGGACTTCCATTGATTTGCACATGAAGTGACAGCACTGGTTTGTACACAAGGCACCCTACGCAATACCCCCCCCCCTCCCAAGACTCCCTCCAAATACCTACTCAAGGGATAATGAGCACAGGTGTTGCCCCTTCCAGAAAACCTGCCACACCCTTGGCCTCACCCAGCATGTTTCCGAACCCACCCACACTGCTGGACACATATTGGACCCAATTTTCTCCTCAATCAGCAACATTCCAGTCAAAGTCAAAACCTGTATTCGACTGTACTCCCAACCATAAAAGAGCTCATTCAATATCTAACCAAGTTTATAATAAAAAAAAAATATAAAAATCTATACACATCCACAGCAAGAATAGACAGAAGAAAAACCTCCATGTATATCCCTGCTACCAATCTCTCTCCCTGGTATGTAAACAGCATGCAATAAAATGTAACAGAGGAGGAGCCTAGCGCGCAACCAAAATGGCCGCGTAGGCACAGGGCTCCCGAGGGCCTCCACAACTTCCCACGTCTATCCTGAATTTATCCTGATTCTATCGACGGGCCTCTACGGGCGAACCTACGTGGAGGTGATACCTGTTGTCCAAATTCGAATCGGACATCGGGAACCGGAATAGCATTGATTCCAAGTTGGTGGCCTACTCCGGACCTTGCCCTGGAATCGAGTTGGCATGGTGCCCGGGTAGAAAGTGAACAACGGCATGCGGGACTTGGACCGGTGCGCACCCCCTACTTTCACGTCTCCTCGCTGAAACTGAGGGGCCTTGGATTGTCAGTACAGATTTATAGTGGGACGACTGGGTATCCTGCCTGCTCTTGGACACTAGCCTGGACTACCTTTCGGGATCACCGAGGCTCCCTAGATTGGCTCTCCGGGGATTGCTCATCGTGTTGGTGGCTGACACCTTTGGTGACCATCAGACAATGGCGGCTAGATTGGACGGAGATAAGCAAAAATCCAAGACGACTAGGCGGGGAGCTCATACTCAAGCTAACATGGATCGCTATACCCAGTCGAGAGGTTCCCCTGGTGGCCCTCATAAGTCACCGGAGAGACTCAAGGATGGCCCGGGATCGTCAACGGAGTTAACATTGCAGGACGTCATGGGTGCCATCGATGAGATGAAAGTGGCGGTCGGCCAGCAATTCGATACATTGGCCCATAAATTGGACGTGGTTTTGATCGACGTTAAAACTAGTCAGAGCGGACCTTTCACAAACAAATGAAAAGGTCAAATCCTTGGGTCTGACGACGTAGAGTCTGGTAACGGACGTGTCCGACCTGCAAGCCGAGGTCCGTAATCTGCGGACGTCCACTGCTTTGTCTGTCCGTCGACTGGAGGATTTTGAAAGTAGGGCTCGGCGGAATAATGTGCGCATAATCGGAGTGCCGGAGAAATCTGAGGTCCCTGCGGCTGACCTCTTCGTGGAAGACCATGTGACCAACCATCTCGCACCCAAAGGCTTGAGTAAATTCTTTGCGGTTGAGCGGGCCCATAGAGTTCCGGGTGGTAAGCCCAAACCGGGCGCTCCCCCACGGCCCATCATCGCCAGAATTTTTCATTTCAGGGACAGGGATGCTATACTGCAGGCCTCGAGGGTGAGTGGGCCGACGAAGTTCGAGAACACTCATATCAGTTTCTACTCGGACTTCACACAATTGGTCCAAAAGCAGCGACAGGAGTTCATGGGTGTCAAACGGCGGCTGAGAGACATGGACCTGAAATATGCGATGCTCTTTCCGGCCAGGTTGCGTGTTGAGTTTGAGGATCGGACGCACTTCTTTAATCAGCCGGAGGAGGTTGGAGATTGGCTTGATACCCTGCCTCAGCAACGACGTCGAGAGGGACAGACCGAAGGGAATGGAGTGGGCTTGGATGGACAGGAATAGACTTTTGGTTCCCGGTGACTGACTACTGTGATGACCCTTCCATATTTTGGTTTGGTGTTTTTATTCAATGCCCGGGGGTTGTGGGGTGCTCAGTGAGGCTCTTTCCTCCTCTGGGGTCTCTTTTTGTAGCGTAGTTAAAGTTAGGGCGACAGGCACACTGCAAGTTGGGGGGGGCTACATGGGCTCACGCAGGGGTGCAGGGTGGGGGGAGTTGTAACGGGAAGGTCGGGGGGGGGGGGGGGAGTTGGGGAATGTTTGAATGTTCTACAAGGCAACGTCACGCCATACGATTGGTGGTCGGGATCGTGTTCTCTGGGGGGAGGGGGGGGTTGTGCGCTGGGATGGGGGTAGGGGATTGAGAGTACTCTCGTGGAATGTGAATGGCTTGGGGGATAGGATTTAACGCGGAGTAGTGCTGCAGTTTTTGAAACTGTCACCAGATATTGTCTTTCTGCAGGAAACGCATCTAATTGATAATTCTTGCCATACTATGAATAGGAGGGGATATCGTCTCGTTGCGCACTCTGGTTTCACTTCTGGCTCACGCGGGGTGGGCATCCTGATTAGAGCCTCTCTCCCGCTGGAGGTGGACGATGTGATCCATGATGATAGAGGGCGGTATGCGGCACTTGTAGGCAGATGGGAGGGCAGAACCATCTCGCTCGCTTCTGTTTATGTCCCCACCAGGATTACAGACTAACTTTCGCTGATTTGGGGCGAATGGTCCTGGGACTCCCGGGGGGGGGGGGGGTTCTGGTGGTGGGGCGATTTTAACTCTGTCGTGTCTGGCGGGGCGGATCGTCACCCTCCCAGGGATCCCCCCGGGGCACAGGCCTGGCTGAGTGAGTTTATAGATACCCTCGGACTGATAGACTGCTGGAGACTAATGCACCCGGGGCAGGCGCAATACACTTTTCACTCAGGAGCCCATGGGAGTTTGTCGAGACTTGATTATGTCCTTATGCCGGCGGCCCAAGTTGTGATGATTAGAGAAGTAAGACATCTGGCCCGGGGTATTTCCGATCACTCCCCACTACTGTTGCACATTGAGGTCACCCACGGGGCTGAGGGGAGGGTGGCACCGATAAACCCCTGGTACCTGCGTGATCCTAAAATACGGGCGGACCTGGTCAAGTCTATTGACCGCTATTTCACTGAAAACGTGGGGTCAGTGTCCTCTGCTGTCTCGTTATGGGAAGCCTCCAAAACAGTGCTGCGTGGGCAGGCTCTCTCTCATTTCCCACTCCAAGAAAAGCAAGACTGAAGAGGTGGTCTGCCTCGAAAACGACATAGCCAAGTTGGAAGGGGACCTGGAATTGGGTGTTACGAAAGATACGTTGCATGTTCTCAGTCTTAAGCAGCTTGACTATAGAGCGTTGGTTACTGACGCAGCCAAAGTGATGAGTAGAGAGTAACAGGGGCGCTTATACGATGTGGGGGACAAGGCTGGTAAATTGATTGCATGGTTGGACAAGGAGAGCGAGTCGAGTGGTGCCGGTTAGTGAGAGAGCGGATGGCGTGCGTGTGACTGACCCTGTGGAAATTGTTGAATGTTTCGCGACTTATTTCCGTGACGTATATTCTCCAGTCTCGAATGGTCTTGAGGATGACTCATCTGTTGCTGAGAGATAGTGTTGCCGTCTTTGTCAGAGGCGGATAGGGCACTGATGGATGAGACGTTGTCGCCTGACGAGATTGCTTTGGCTATTCGCTCGATCGCTTCTGGCAAGGCCATGGGTCCCAATGGCCTTCCCATTGAACTCTATAAACTGCGCCCGGACAAGATTGCGCCTCATCTCCGCGACATGTTTCTTGAGGCACGTGACGTGGGCTCCCTCCCCTATGATCAGCGTCTCGCTACCATAGTTGTGATTCACAAGGAGGGGAAGCCGCGGGATCGGTGTATCTTACAGGCCCATCTCCTTATTAAATGCGGAGCCTAAAATTCTTGCTAAGGTTTTAGCTAACCGTCTGGTTGGGGTAGTCGGCGACTTGATCCATCTGGACCAGTCCGGTTTCATACCTCACCGTAATGCAGCCCTGAACCTGAGGCGTCTTCATGGAGTGCTCGCCAGAGCGGAGTACATACGTGAACCGGCCGTTTTGGCGTCCTTGGATGCCACTATGGCGTTCGATACCCTAGAGTGGCCATATCTTTGGGCGGCGCTTGCGAAATTTGGTTTTGGCCCCGGGTTTATCGATTGGGTGAGGTTGCTGTATGAGGAACCGTTGGCTCAGGTAGTTGTGAATGGCAGAGTGTCTGCGCCCTTTGGGTTGGGAAGAGGCACGCGGCAGGGTTGCCCGCTGTCACCCCTCCTTTTTGCGCTTGCCTTGGAACCTCAGGCTGCCTGGTTACGATGGGAGCCCTCATTGCGCGGCATTAGGTGGACGCCTGAATTTCAGGACCGCATTTCTCTTTATGCGGACGACATACTCTTGTACCTCACATCTCCCCGGCAGTCTTTGATAGTACTGGTCGATGTTCTGAACTCATTTGGTCGCAACTCCGGCTTGGTCATTAACTGGGCCAAGTCATGCGTCTATGTTCTCTCTGGGGACGCTCCTCTCCTTCCGCGTGGCTGCCCTATCCAGATTGCGCTGTCAGGGTTTAAATACCTGGGAGTATTCATAACTTTGGATCCTGTGGCCCGTTATGAGCGGAACCTACTCCCCCCACTCCAACGACTGCGGGCCGACGTCTCGAGGTGGCGACTGCTTCCGCTTTCGGCCTACTGATCTGGCCCAGCGGGAGGGGACCCCAGGGGCAACCTACCAAGCCTGACCAGGAGCGATCTAGTCTCCAACAGAACCTACCCCCTTTCCCCAAGAGCACTCTATTCGAAGTCTCCTGGTGTGCAGTTGACAGGCCCAACAAAGATAGCGGTACGGGTGTGGCATGCTGCTAATGCTGCGATGGGTTGGAAGGACCGCCTGACTCGAGCGACTCCACTGTATGCTTCGGAAAGGCTGGGCTGTTTGTGGAAAACCAAAGGGTTTGAGAAATGGGATACGATTGGCATATGTAAGGTGAGTGACCTCTGGGTGAAAGGGGAGTTTAAAACGTTTAAAATGCTGAAAGCGGAATATAAGCTAAATGATGGGGAGTATTTCCGATATGCCCAGGTCTGTCATGCGTTGTGCTCTGTTTTCCCTGATGCCACCGCTATCCCGGAAAATTCCCCGCTGGAGGATAGGGTGCTAGATGGCTACGTGCCTGACAGCACAATCTCCTTGATCTATAAAAAGCTTATCAACGATCGGGCGGATCTGTTGACCCGCTTGAGGGAGATCTGGGTGGCTGACGGTTTGGAATTAGATGACGAGGACTGGGTCTCGGCAATAGCCTCCCCGCGGGAGGTGGCAATTCCAGCCCGCCTTCGGTTCGTACAACTAAAGATACTCCATAGAGTGTACGTCACTGGTCCCCGCCTGATGCGCATGGGTCTCTCCGTGGATGGGATGTGTAAGCGTGGCTGTGGTTCGCTGGGTACTTTCCTTCACGTTATATGGGAATGCCCTGAGGTGGCGCTCTTTTGGAGTCTGGTGCATGCGGTAATGGAGGAAGTCACTCACGTTGCGCTGCTTCCAGAAGCTAGGAGATGCCTGCTGAACGTGTGGGAGCCGAACGATTATAATATGGCACAGACGCGGTGGGCGACTGGGAAATATGGTGGCCAAACGTAACGTTGCCCAGTTATGGGGTTCCCAGAGGCCGCCCACGGTCTCGGTGTGGAAGGAGAATATGGATTGGTGCATGTTTAGAGAAAAGACTGTGTATGTAGCGAGAGGCAAGCCGCGGAAATGGATTGGGGTGTGGGGTCCGTGGAACGCTTATCGCGGAGACATCTGTGCCCCTCCACTGGCTGTTGTACTGGATGCCTCTTCGTCCCCCTAGCCGAGCATTCCTAGTCTGTTAAGTTACGAGTGTGTTAGAGTTTGCTTTTTCCTCTGCTCCCGTGCCCCCCTCCCTTCTCTGCCGCTGATCATTGGTTCCCTACCCCGGGGAGCGCGTCCTGCTATTTACAATGTCTATTGCCATGTTTGTGTGTAATGTTTCTTAATTTTAAATTGAAAACTGAAACCGTATCTAATATCGTCATTCAACTGTTGCTTCTGCCTTCATTGGGTGCGATGATGGTGAATGCTACGTCTCATGCTACTTAGCGGCCAGCCCAAAGGGTTGTAGGCCCATGTTTGTAACTCCTTGAAGTCCAATAAAGGTTTGTTTAAAAAAAACAAAAAAAAACGCAACAGCGTAACCTATCTCAAGAGTACCTCATTGTTGTGAGAGAGAAGGCCATCTAATGGGATCTAGTAGAAAAACAAACTAATCAACACCTCACTGACCATCCCAGCAACCACCAGCTACTCTATACCATGCAGTCTGGATTCAGGCTGGACCACAGTACAGAAACAGCCCACAACACCAGACTAAATTTGCATGATCCTTGACAAAGGAGACACATCAGCCCTTATTCTCCTAGACGTCCTGCAGCATTCGACATGGTCTCACACCGCATACTTATCAGGTGCCTGCTAAAGACTGGCATCCAAGGTACTGCTCTCCAATAGATCTGCTCCTTCTTAATGATAAAACACAAGCCGTCAGCCAGACACCTTACTCCTCGGGCCAAGCCAGTTCTCTGCCATCTCCTCTTCTGGGTGTCTTTTGTCCTTTTTCTTCTTAGGTTGCGGGAATCTGCCTTCTTGGTTCAGGGCTGCCCCCTAAATACTGTATTTAGGGGGTGTTGGGTCAGTAGCCAATGGGCTACTGACCTTAGGGTGACTACACCCTTGGTTTGTTCACCCCACGAGGGGGAGTGAGCACAATCCCTAATCATGATTGGGGAGAGCCTACCATCTGCAAGATGGCCGGCACTGAAGAGAGGGCTTGACCTCGCCTCCCCCACCCAAGTGGAGTTGGCAGAGGTGGGCACACCTTCTGGGCTGGCTAGTTTTTTCTGCCTGTCTTCCTGCTGAAGGGAAACTGGAAGGGGCCAGCTCCTGATAGGAGAGGCTGGGGGTCGCATTACAAAGTCTGCCAGGCCTTTGAAGCTCTCCTGCCACAGATGGCTCTTCCTGGCCTGGGGGTGGTGTGATCAACTCCGCCCAGGAAAGGCTTTGTTTCTGGGCTCATGGAACGAAGGCTCACACATTAGGGGTCCAGAAACAAGTCTCATGGCGGTAGGCTGGTGTGTACTAGACAGGGAACCCACCAGAGGCTGGTCGTTTTTCAGGGGGAAGATGCCCTCTGTGTGCATTTTTCATTAAATTCCACACTGGCATCAGTGTGGGTTTAAAGTGCTGAGAAGTTTGATACCAAACTTCCCAGTTTTCAGTGTAGCCATTATGGTGCTGTGGAATTCGTAAGGACAAACTCCCAGTACCATATACTCTTAATGGCAGCACTGCACTTACAATGTCTAGTAACGGACATAGACACTGTAAGAGTACAGGGCTCCTGCACCTGTACTCTCACCACTGGTTTAGGGCACCCAGCTAGAGGGGTGACTGATCTGTCAGGCCAGTAGGCATCGCACACAGGGATGTGTGCCATGTCAACTCTTCACTTTGTTCTGCACCAAGACAAGCAGCCTGCAAAGGCAGTGTGTGAGTGTAATGGTACAGGGCCTCTAAGGGCTGCAGCACTTATTGTGCCAACCTTAACTCCTTGCATGCTTCTGACGGAACCACTCAGTCATGAGCCACGGGCACCGTGTGCTCATGACGGAGTGGTTCCGTCATGCTGCGGCCGTTGGCGGCCGCTCCTCCCACGTGGCGCTGATTCCCCGCCTGTGCGGGCGATTAGCGCAAGTGGGTGGAGTCAAGACGGAACCACGCCGTCATGAGCACAGCTCGCCCGTGACTCATGACGGCGTGGCTCCGTCATGAGCATGGCGGCGCCGCAAACTCCCCAAACCCCCCCCAGCTCTGCGGCGGAATTTGCGCCACAGCGAAGGGGTTAACGGTCTTCCCTGGTCACAGTGGCCTGAGTACCTGTGGTACCATTTACCAGGAGCTGACCTGTGGCCAGAAATGTCAATTGGGTTTGGTTTAATGCAGGTTTAGGGAACGAACATAGGCCCTGGGCACCTGATTGACAGGAGCCCAAGGCACACTCAGTTAAGGCACACTCAGTTAAAGCACATTAGCAGTTCAGCAAAAAGTGGGGCCTACCATGCAGAAAGAGGGCACTTTCTCACACAAGTCACACAGAATCCTACCATAATCAGAGTCTTAAAACAATCATTTTCTATTTTTACACATTGGCACCATGGCATTTGCAGAACATTTCCTACAAGGTGCTTCTACATTGGTCCATTGACTAATGCATTACCCATAATACTGCCACAGCAGCCTCTGTCAATATTGTGGGAGGTATAAAAGCAGACACTCCGAAGCATGGATATTCACTACTGCGCTGGAGAGCATAGGCGTAGAGCCCATGCTCTTGCAGACCTTGAAACAGATGCAGGACGAGCGTAGCTGCCAGGAAGACAGCGGCAGTGCGCAGCGCCAGCTGGGCTGCCCACAGCAGCAGTACCAACAGTTCTCCCTGGATGATGCCCAACAGGCATGGCAGGCTGCACAAAGCGGCATTTATCAAAGGGCCACAAATCGACTAAGATGGTATATAGGTTATGTCAAGCGGCTTGTGAGGTCTCTCCGGTGCAGGTGATCAGAGATGCTCAGGGCAGGTTGCAGTCTTGTCCCCGGTAGGTGGCCCAGGGTTTTGCTACTTATTTTGAGGCGGAGTGTGCTCGTAGGGAGGAGATGGATGTAGAACACATCACAGTATTTATTGGGGCCTAGTCTCTGCAGTCCCCGGCGGACGCGGCCTGAGTCCAGCTGAAGGAGGCAATTACTGAGGAGGAGCTCTCTTCCACCCTGGAGGAGCTGCAGTTGAGGATGCCCCGGGTACTAAAAGGTTCCCAAGTGAGTTTAAGACATTTATGCCCCAATTGTGGAATCTTCTTAGAGGTGATCTGCCCTGTGCCGGAGGATTGTCTGCTCCCACCAGACTAGAGACATGGCAAGAATGTAATCATCTTTAAGCCAGGTGGCCCACTTGAGGAGTACTCCCCGTACCACCTAAACTCCGAGGAGAAACTCCTGACTAAAACCTTAGCCAACACTAATGAAACTTGCAGGATATAGTCCATCCGAACCAAGCGGGCTTTATGCCACACGTCACAATATTACATGCGTATACAATGCCTTGGAAAACCTATCGGGGAGGCAAACAGCGTTACTACTAGCGGACATAGATGAGGCTTTCTATTCAGTCACCTGAGTGTACTTGTTCACCCTTCGTATGTTGCTTGCTATAGGCAGACCTTCCGCCACGATCAGTGTTGCAAGTGCAGACTTGGATACATTTCCGATCCGTAGGGGTACACGGCAGAGGTGGCCATTGTTGTTCGCTCTGGCCATGGAGCCCTTGGCTGCATGAGGAAGAGTAGACGCAAGAATTGACTGCAGCGCTCTGATAGTATAGCCCTCTATGCGGACAATGTCTTAATCCTCCACAGACCCGATGGCTTCAGGACCCCGCATTTTGAATATCATGCAGATCTTTGGCGAGACCTCTGGGTTGTAGATTAACGCTGTGAAATCTGTGGTGTTCCCCGTTGGGAGTGGATGCAGGCGACTTGGAGTGGGCGTCTGGGCTGACACTAGCCACCTGGGGGTTTAAATATTTGGGAGTATGTTTCTCCAGACCCGGCATTGTCATGGACGCATAATTTATCCTCTGTGCCGACACGTCAGAGGAGGTGAATACCTGGACCTAGTTACCGCTGTCCTGGTTGGGCATGTCCATTTTCAAAATGGTCTCCCCACCCAGATCTCTACACCAGCTTCAGAGCTACACATACACTATTCCCATGTCATGGTTTAGACAAGTCAATGCAGTCCTGGGCGAGTTCTTGCTTGTGTTTTGGCAGGGGGGGGGGGGGGGGGGGAATAGCAGCATGCATTACCCTTCGGACATTCTTCTAGTAAACGTATTGTGGAGGCATGGCAGCCGCAGAGGTCTATTCGCACTAGGACGCCTTCCATCTGTTGATTATCAATGACTGGTGGTATGGTCCTCAGGAGGAACCTACGTATGCGTCAGATTGATGGGCGATGCCGCCCTTGACTACCTCTATAGTGGGAGAAGGAAGATAGGGTTTCTTCCTACAGCAACCCAAGCAGTCAGATACTCGGGAGACGCTCCCTCCAGCAGATGAGGTGGTGAGGGATGCAGACAGTGGAAACTGTTGTGACAGGGTACTACCCTTCACCAAGTAGCCCTTTTGGGCGGCTACCAGAAATGGAATACCATAGGAATATCCACACTAGGAGATGTGGAGGGGTATGAGGTTTCAGCACGCCATCTCCCCTTACCTCCGGGACCTCCGGGAGATGCCAAAGTTTAGCTCAGAGGGCAAACTCCCGATGGAAGACTTAGGTACACAAAAGATCCTGACAATATATCGGTCCCTGATCACAAACAGTTCCACCACACTGCCTGGATTAAGGGAGGCATATATTGACAACCTAGATGACTGGCTGGAGGCTCCCATGTGGCGCCGATACTAGCCCATCTCTGTTGATACACCTAAAATACCTACAAAGAGCCTACAATACACAGTCACCTCTGGCACATGCGCGTGAACGATTCTATGTGCCTCCTTTGTGGGGCAGCGGAGGGTAAGGATGTGTGGAGCTGTGTCATTGACTTGTTTTGGTGGGGTGACGTCCCGCCTCAGTGAAGGCTTCCCATGGAAGGTTACTTTTGATCCCAAATTAATCTTTCTCCACAACACGGAGGTCATGGGAGGGAATCGTTATAAAAGGCATTTGTTTCTGAGGCTTATGTTGGGGAAAAGAGATAGCTAAAATGTAGAAAGCGGACACTCTTCCATCAATCGGGCCTGGAAGAGGGGATGAAACATATCATGGGACTCGAAGTAGCAATGTTTCACACCAGAGGCTGGCCCCCCAAAATTTGGCAAGGATGGGCAGATTATAAAGGTATAGTCCTAGCTCCAGTTCGCTCTCTCGATTCCCAGCTGGACGCTGAAATACAGAACTATGGCGCCACGGCAGGAGAGACTGGAATGTGTCAAATGCTTAAAATGATTGTAGGTCTACTGGGGTATGTGGTGTGTGGGTGGGATGTATGCGAACGACTGTGCAAGTTGCTGTGTTGCAGTTGTTTACAGGGTTATCACAATAGTCTATGTATGTAGACCAGTTCTGCCTTGATTTATTGCTAAATTCCAATCAAATTTGTCATGACAAAACATGCATAATGCACAGGGCTTTATGGATGGTCTGCCTTTTTTCACAAACACCTTAGCTTATATCAAACAGACTTTTACATACACTGCTATAAAAAAAATTCTTGGTTTCTACATTTGTATACTTTACTGCTATGCCCTAACTGACTACTATGCTAAGGCGGGCATCCTGTTATCAGTGTGCCACTGGAACTAAGCCACTCCCAAATAAGGAGCCGCATCAGGGAAAAACTGGCCTTGGGTTGCTGGTGTTCCAGTTGAGGGAGGACCTGACATGGCAGTCCAAAATGGACCGTTCCGATTGGAGCAGGGTCAAGGGAGATTCATATGATACGATCCAACATGAAGTTGCATGGTGTACAAAATAACGGACTGGAATGTGGTCCTGAATAAAAACCAGTGGCTGAGGAGGATTTAAGCATTACATCCATCACTTGTGTATTTAACAGTTTCCAGATTCAAGAAATCTAGGCTTGGGGATGATGCCTCTCAGTGTTGGTGCCTTCCCTTAGGAACTCTCTCCTACCTCAATAGGCATCCATTTCATTTGCCACTATTTTCCCCAATAACCTGAACCCAATTTTCTAAGAGACATCTTGTAGGACGTGTCTGCAAATAATAGCCAAGTACCCCTCATCATCCAAAGGGCGATTTGCAGAAATAGAGTAACATGATAAAATAGACAAGTTAGTACAAAGGTTTGTGCGTATAGACCATGCCAATGCTGCGATAATTAGAAACCGTGAGAAGCAAATAGGGCCATTTTAGCAAAAACCCATGTTGAACCCAGGACAGTAGTGTTTGTAGACAAAGTTATTTAAACTTAGTTTTTCAGAGAAGGCAGTCCGTAGTTGTACTTTGACACACCACAAGTTTGTACATTTCACAATGCCCTGAAAACGAACATTCTACCCAGATTACTGGACGAGTGCCAGCATTACACACACTCCATTTATTTCAGAAAGCGCTGTCCAAACCAACGTCAGGTTTGCAGACGGATTTATGTATTACACGTAATTAGACTCTGGTACCTGCAATGCCACAAATCGTTTAGACCGACTGCATCCGTTTATTTCAAGTTAAAACTTAGCTTCACACAGTACTATTTTCAGTTATTAAAGTCTGCGAACTTATCATTTACTTGGTCTTATTGCCAAGACTTGACCAACAGCAGATTGCTGCCTGGAAACAAAAACTTCATTGTTTCGGATTCCATCGCCCCACTTCCAACAATTGTGAACATCACAGGCTAAGCTGATGAAAAATTACATTAGAAAAACTTCACTGTCGCGTGCATGACAAAACCAGCATTTATGACAGACTTGCTCATATTACAGTACGCTTGATGAAAATCTATAAGCCATCATCTTCACATAGGTCAGCTAAAACGTATAAAAAACAGGTAACAAGTACTGGTAAGCATAATGAAGTAACAGCAAAAAAATGCACAGGATTTTATAGTTTTCGTATTAAAAAAAATCCTTGCCACGAAATATGGGTTCAAATTTAAACCGAAGTTACCTGACTTAGTTTTTTAAATGAAAGTTCATCCCCACACAGATTGTTTCTATTCAGACATCCTGTAATCGCCATCATCCAATTAACTAAGGAGTAACAACCAGTGCTCTGACGAGCCATACAAGAGTACCATGATACATTGGGCAAGTTAAATTACAATTAAAAAAAGTAGTCATTTCTTAATGTAAAAACTTGAAATATCCAGAAAGAACAAGCAAATAATGAACAATCAAACTTGAAGAGGGCGCGTGTCCTATAAAGCAGCTACTCGAAAACAAAAAAATAAGTCGTTTTAACTGGCTGAACTTAATTAGGTTTCTGAACTTGTGGTTAAAGTTATGAGCAGATGTTTTGCTTGACATTAGTACAAATTGTTGAATTAAACCACTTTTTTAAAGTTCAATTTACTAGAACTGAATCGAATAAAACTTCAATCCTAGTGCTTTTGAAAAATACTAACCCAAACTTATGAAATAAAGAAAAGAAACACTCGATAATGAAGTGAAGATTCTATTCAGGCCCAAGCTACCAATGCGGAGACCTATCCACAGCAACAACCAAGGCAGATTAGAGTGTGCAGAAGGGTTAGCTTAATCGCCCTCATTCAGGACAGTATACTAATCGGATATTTTGCTGCAGAGGCACACACTACTCAACTTAATAGATCTACAAGCAGGAGGCGGCGCAGAGAAGCACGTACATCTTCCCTATACTTGATGGATAAACTTGATCTATTCTCTTGGTGCAAGGACTTAACACGTTTTGCTACCCGAGCACGAAACTAGTTATTAGCTATCAGCGCTACAATCCAGGCAGGGTTAATGCTCTCGCTAGTTCAGCGATTCAATTAGTAATAAGATTCTGATCTGACCTAGATAACTTTACATGAAATATAACCTCTCCTGCGCTCTGGCAGTCTGTAGATGTTTTCTTCATCAAAAGAAAAGCGGGGAAATACCTCCAATAGCTACAGTTTCTATACAATATTTTGACAAATTGCATTCATTAAAATGAAATTAAAAGAACGTCATTAATAAGGATGGCAAACAAATTTAACCGGAAAAAAAAGTGCCCGTGCACCAACAGGCATTACGTTTCAATAAACGCAGCCTCAACCTTCAGGTGATATTTTAAAAGGCGGCAACTTAAAACAGAGCACGGATTATGAATGGCTGTTCCCTACAGTGTGCCTTTACAGATGTAAGTACCCTGCATGCACAAGCAAGGTGTCCGCATCAGAACGGCTACTGCTAGAAGAGCCATCAGCGTGTGGTATGGCAAGCGTCAGACAACTCAAAAGGCAACTTCACTAACAGCAACGTAGTCACTGGAGCAAAAAGCACCTTTAAAAGTAGGGGGTTTAATGTCTCCTATTACGTGAACTATAACAGATACTTAGGAAAGCGTGCGTTCTAATTTATGTAGTGCAAGCACATTGAGAAGTGAACAGTTTGCAGAAGGGACAAACATACACGCCAGGGCAACCAAAGTGCAAATGAATCATGCTGGCAGATAAAGTTGTTTACCTGCAACTACGAATCTATAGCGTTCCACATATTCCTAAACCAACTTATTCCCAATCAGGCTCGCAGCCAACAGCTAAATGTAATATTTGCAAAGGTAATAAAAACAGATGTATGTAGCCCAATCCATGTCACAGCCAGATCTGCATTGCAGCCAATTAAGTCGGACGGTTCAGAACCTTTAAGAAACAACCGTGCTTAGGGAATAATTCGGAAAATTATCACAGAAGTGGTGCTCTGCTGCAAAGTATTGCTAAACTGCTTTTGGATTCCCCCCCCCCCACAGATAGGGGCACAACCCCTTCAGATACTACTACCAATGCTGGGATTTCCGTCTTGCTCCTCTGCCCTCTTGCTCCTCTGCCCTCTTGCTCCTCTGCCCTCTTGCACTTCCTCCTCTCTGCACTTACTCCGCTCTGTACCTCCCCTCCTCTACCTACCCCTTTTTAACTTCCCATCACAAGGTCGATCTGAAAGGTGGAGGGATAAAGGGTACCTTTCTGAAACCTCTTACCTGTTTGGCCCCATTACAGCCTGAACCCTGCCGATTCCTTTCCTCTCACCTCCAGAAAAGTTATTTTCACTTTATATAGCCCAACAATCGTTCCTTCAACAGTATTAACATCCTACCGAAAAGCGCCGTTAAGTCATAGGTAACCAGCTATGCTGGCTCCAGCCTTTGGCTCTTGGGTTAACTCCAGAGTGTACAGACCGGTTGCTTGCAGACAGTGCTTCCTTTTTTGTTACGCCTGCTGCTCACACCTACCCAAGATGTAGAACCTTTTCTCTTTAAAGGATGGCAGGCAAGACCCATGCATGCCCTTCGCACACAATTTAATTATGCATGCGCAGCTACAAAAGCAGTTTGAGAAGTCCATTCCACTGCATCGCGTGAAGGACACAAAAATAATACCCACAATGATCAAACTCATAACACCTAGATCCAGACAAATATTAGGCTCATGCATTCCTTTCCTCCTACCAATTTTACCCTCGGTACAGGTTTATGCACAGCAACTAATGTTATAACAGCACAACAGTAGTCACCATGCACAACACTAAATTTCTTCCCACTTGGGCCAGATTACAATTCACTTTCAATAAAGCACATTCTATGATGTAGCATGCTGCCTGTCAGCTAATGCACTTCAGTGCTTCATAAGGGTGCATTAAGTGGTCTTTAAATGCAACTATCACACAACATGACCATCCACCAAAGACCACACTATCAGTTTCGCAGCACAGGAGAATAAAAGGATACAGGCAGGGCAACATGTGAATCAATGAAACACTAAAGTTGGACAGTTACAGTTAAGTAGTTTGTTGTTCTGCAAAGGGCATTTCATTGAAACCCATGTTTTAATTATGCCCAGCAAGCAATACAACAAGCATTAGCAATGCCAACCAGTCTTGCCTTAACAATGTAGACAACTGGCTTTACTAAGGCTTGTATTGCTTATGCAGTTCCAAATCGCCCAAAAAAATTGAAGAGGGGGGATAATGTTTGTTTGCCAATGCTGAGCAGCATCAGCTGAAGGAAAATAAAAGTGAAATCGAACAAGACGTACGCACATGTATGCATCATAATGCTACGGTGGCCCACCATTACGACGTATATGGGACCATGTGTCACATGGGCATTTATGGCATACTGCAACCACCTTTTTCATTTTACCTTTGCAAGATGGTGGACATCTTTGAGCAATATGCATACAACGCACTACAAGTGTGTAAAAGCATACATTTGGAAAGACGCAGCCAGAAAAAAAAAAACACCCAAAAAAACATGGAAATGTTACTATAGGAAATCAATAGTTTCTGGTAAGTTGCTCAGAATTTTTGGCCTTTTGGTGGATCCTATATTTTTGCTGCCTTTAGACTTCTGTGCACTTTACCCCGGCTAGCCAGTAGTGCCTGTGCGCACACTTTAAACATGGTCCTAATTTTATAATCCTAATTGGTATACTCAAATTGCATATAAGCCTCTAGTAAATGGTACAAAGTGAACGCAGGGCCTGGAAGTTAAGTGCCACTAGTGCACTACATCCCTTGTTGTGCCATCCACTATAGTGGCAGTGCTAACATGTCTTCCGGCCTACCATGGTTGTCTGACTAGCACTGCAAAAACTAATTTGGCCTTTCAAATAAACTCCTTTGATCGGTAAAGACCTCCCTTTTAAATATTAAGTCACCCCATGTAGGCATTGTAGCTCACAAGGAGGGGAGTACTGCATTTAAAAACAGCACATGTAAATTAAAATACTTTATCTCAAGGATGGGGCCACTAGAAAAAAAAAGTATTTTCAATAGTTATTAAAAATCCAATTTAATGGTGAAGTTGGATTTGTAATAAATAATAAGGAAAAGTTACCTTTAGAAAGTTATTTTCCTGCATGAAGTTCCTGAAGGCTAATTTTCATTACCTACATAGGCGTGACTAGAAGGCAATTCTTCCCAGGAGTAAACTATAGGCTGACCTGAATGGGCTAGGAGGGAGAAGGCTGCAGGCATCTTTTTTAACACTACAGTGCCAGGATTTACATACATGTGTGACTGCGCTGTGCGTTGTACCAGCTACCCGCCACTGTGGAATGGCCACTCCTGTACACGTGACATCTTGGTAGCACCTATCATTCGTGCTCTTCATGTCCCAACAGAATGCATTCTGCATTCTACATTCTGTAATTCCACATACATCTTCGGCATGCTACTAAGCTCCATTTATATGCCTGATAGATGTCCTCTCAGAGTTCATTCTCCTAGGCCGATCAGGTAGCAGTTTCAAATTCTGAGTTGTAGCCCACCTGTAGGATTCACAGGTTTGGCCCTCCACTGATCTCCCAGAGGGCGATTGAGCCTCTCCATTTACTTACTATAAAAAATAAAAATAAAAACACGTGCACTTTACACCACACAAAGTTCACCTGGTCCTGAAGCGCCACGGATCCCTTGGAACCATAGAGGCACGAAACAGGTTGACCGTTTAAGTTACCCAGGCACATAACGCCTTGTGGGGTAACAACCTACGGGTTTTTTAGCTTGACAAGGGTACCGCCATATTAAAACATTTCTAGGTAACCCTTAGTCAATTTTAGATCACTGCACGCACCTTCTCACTATTGACTTAGGACTCCCTGCACACCCACATGCACCATACAGCAGTTCGTGGAAGATCTCCGACAAAGCGAGCCTTCGGGGGACCCGTAGGGCATTGCAGCGCCGCCCGACAAAGCATGACATCCTTCGGGGTGTGTGAGGGCAACAAGACTTGTTCTTCCTCGTCAATAGAGAGTCCTAGACCTAGGCTACCCATTTCTCTGCTCATCCTCTCCTTTCAAGGGAGCGAGTGACACGCTGTACAACTCTCTAGGAACAGTGCCCCCTGTTTGACTCTAGGATTTATATAACCACGTGACACTTCAACGGGGAGAAAACGGATGCTAAGCCAGTACTGGTGGATCAACTGTTAGGTTGCTGGAGGACTCTGCTTTTGTACTGCTACACTTTTGTCTCTGGGCGTACAGTAGGTACAGCGGCTGCCTCAAACTGGATTTTAGTGTTAGATGTGGAAGGACAATAGGATTACCATAGTATACCACACCACCCCCACCCTATTACACGCCCAAGCCGGCAGAGTGCAGGTTTAGCTTGGCAGACCACTTTGGTCATCTAAAAAATGCCAAAAGTGAGTAGGGTTAGCCCAAGAACCTTTACCCCATTGGTTAGGATGTGCCCAGGAGTCATTCAACCACTAGCAACAGACAAGCATAAATGTGGCTCCTTCAAGCACACAATTGAGAACACTTCCTGGACAGAAAGTCAGAAGAGGACTAGACTGCTTGTCTGTGCCCTGAGAGGAGACATGAAAGACTGGACCTGCTCTTCTGGTACCCAGGAAATGGATTCTAAGGGTCATAAAGGTGCCATCCTGTTCAGGCTACAGGGATACAAGCTACAAGAAGTATTTTCCTTGAAGTACCCAGCTGACCCGTGGAAAATGGACCTGGATTGGGCCCTGCTGTTGGTCTCTGCCTGACACCCTGAGAGTCTGTTAAGTACCTCCACTGAGGTCCTGTGGGGCTTTAGAAGTGCACTCCTCTGATTGAGACTTGGACTAAGTCACAAGGTTAAATCTTTGACCAGGAGGAACCTGGTTGGTGTATATGACCTGTGCTCCATCACGGTCAGCCTCAAATTGTGCCTAGGTCAGGGTCTACCATGACAATTGGTTATCATTAGCGATATATGGGGCAATTTCCATTTTAAGTTTTTTTTTGTTTTTTTTTGTTTTTTTAATCATTCCAGATTCCCTCTATTAAATTTGTCATTTTGTGTATTAAATTGTACTCTATTTAACCAATTTGTTTTGGGATCTTTAAGTTTTACACATTGACTATTACTGTTTTTGTACCGCATAAACACTTTACACTGCCCCAAGTTACGTTGGTCTCTTCTTTGCCATAGCTACCAGAGGGTTGAGCTCAGGCCAAATTAGTGGCTTTGAGATTACACCCAGAAAAGGGTTGCCATTCCTTGAAGTGGGTAGTTCACCCCAAATCAATTTCTTACCAGAATAAGTTAGTGGTATGTGGTGCTGTAAATTCACATGCTCTGCATACTTCTGCCATCTAGTGCTGGGCCTTAGTGTTTGCAATTTGTTTATCTTCGAAGGAAGGCAATTAAGCCATGAAATGCCCTGTGACTGCCTCAGTAGGCAATGCTCATGGACTTCATGTTGGACTGTTTTCCACACAGCAGGTGAGTGTAGGTATTAAGCGGCAAATGTACGCAGTATGGTGCACCAAGTATATTGTTTAAGTTAGATATTATATACACCAATCTTTAAGTAGACCTGCACGCTTCAAGGGGAGGGTGGGAGCATGTGAATCTACAGCACTAAAACTTACAAACGGATGCTTACAAAGTTAGCAAAATTACTTGTTCATAGCATGCATCACTGTCGATAAACATGCCCGGCATAGACTGTAAAGAAGTGCCCCCTACAAACAGTGGCTAGCATGTGGATGATGCAGATGTCTGAAATAAAGTCTTTATGGGTGTCAGGCCAAGAAATACTGCTAGGCTAAAAATCGACAATACTGCTTAGTGAAAATGCGTGAGGCTGATCAAGTGGCTGCATTAAATATGGCAGTTATCTGGATGTTACCAAAGCAGGCCATGGTTGCTGCCTTCTTGCATGTAGTAGGCACCCTGGGTTAACAGGGAGGGCTCTTTTAGCTTTATGGTAGAAGGTTTTGATGCACTGGACTGACGATACCAGTCTTGGAAATAGGCTTTGTGAGATTTTGCAAAGGCTACAAATAGTCGATTGGACCTGCAAAAGGGCTTGGTCCTGTCAACGTAAATATATGGGCATGCGTTTAACATCTAGGATGTGAAGGGCTCTCCACTACAGTCTCGGATTGGGGTAAAATGATTGGCAGCTTGGTTGATGGGGAACAGTGAAACCACTTATGGGAGGAACATGGAGTTGGGTCTGCAAAAGACCCTGCCCATGTGGATTTCACTGAAAAGTTCTGTGCGAGAGCCTTCAACTCACTGATGAATCATATTAGGTCTACAAAGAAAGCTATGTTCCAGAACAATTGCTAGAGGCAAGAAAGCAAGGGTTCAAAGGAGAAGAACCCACGAGTCTGGTAGGGACGCCATTGAGATTCCATGTCGGGGCAGGGGGATTTCGGGAAGTATGATACTCTAGGCCCTCCATGAAGACCTTGATTACTGGGATGTGAAAGAGAAAGGAATGATCCCCGTTATACATGTATGTGGCCACAGACGCTAAATGCATTCGATTGAAGTGTAGGCATGGTCTGGCTTTTGCAGATTAAAAAGATTGTCCTGGACAACTGGTTTTAAGTGACCACATGATTGGTGATGCAATAATACAGAATTCTTGCGGCGTAGCAGGCCTGCGTGGTAGGTCTAGGAGATTCCCATAGTATGTCCATGCATTGCTGCGCGAGGGATAAGTAGCCAAACTCTAAGACCTAGAAGGTCAGATCACTACAGAGATGCCTAGGATCTAGGTGTCTGATCTGGCCTTGGGTGAGAAGGTCTGGTGGGGAGCTTCATGTGGGGGCTGATGGACATCTCTAGGAGTGGTTAGTACTAAGGCAATCTGATCCAGCAGAGGACGATCATGATAAGTGTTAGAGAGGTTTGCCGCATTTTCTGAAAAAATTTACAGAAGGCGAGGGAGATGCGGAAAAGCGTAGGCAACGATCCCTGGCCAGTTAATCTATAGCGCTTTGTCCATGGATACAGATATCCGGAGACAAAGTTTGGGCATTTTTTTTGTTTTCGGGGGTGGGAAACATCTATCTTTGGGGTACCTACAGCTGAAAGTACTGGTGTAGGACTTGCGGGTGTAGATCCCACACAGACTTGTTGATGCATCCTGCTGAACCAGTTTATCCAGTTGTTTACCACTCTCAGAAGGTACTCTGCCAGAAGATTTATGAGGTAGAAGAGAGCCCAGTGCCAGGTCTCCGGCACTTCCCAGTGAGCCTTCGCTTGGGACTATTGAGCACAAAGGCAATACTGCATTAGGCGCTCGTGGACACAGGCATAGGGTACTACAGCAATGCAAAAGGCAATCATCCCTAGGAGGAGCATGACATGTCGGAGATGACGGCGATGAAAGATAAGAGCTGGTGGAATGGCATCGACTAAGGGGCCTGAGATCTAAAACTAGCATGAGGGGGCTGTACTTGGGGAATGAGGAAGTAAAGAGTACCCTTGCCCTGGTAGTGAGGGGGCACTCCTACTCTGGCTTCTTTGTAGAAGAGGACCTGGACCTCTGCCTCTAGAAGGCAGAGATGTTCTCTGCTGTGATATGGGTGCGTGGTGTCGTTGGGAGGGGGTTGTGGGAGGGGGTTGTGAGAATTTCTAGGCAGTAGCTGTGGCAAACCACCACTAGTGCCCATTGATAGGAAATCCTATCCAATCAGATTCAAGCAAAGGATAACCAGAAACAAAGGGCATCACCACAAGATAGATAGTGCAACTAATACAGCACTGCTACCAGGAAGCAGGCACGCATTTGGAAGCAAGACCTAGAGCAAGTTCCTAGCAAACGCACCAATAAGCGCCATATGCATGGCTGCCGTCTGGTCATAAGTGCACACCTTCATAAAACACTATTGCATGTACGTCCATTTGAATAAAAAGTCACAAGTAGGACAGAGTGCTGAAGCACCCGTTCGCAAACTCAACCTTATTTTATTACCTCCAAGAGGATCCAGAGATAGCGCTACAAAGTCAGCACAGCATGTTAATCCAGAAAAGGATTCATGCTCCATAACAAAATGGCTACTTACCAGTAGGAGTAACTTGAAGAGTTGTCTGGATTCACACGAGACCCTACTTCTTCCCAGAAAATAAGGTTGAAAGGAGGGTAATACACTGCAGTACTTTAAATAGTCAGGGTACAAACATGGACAGAGGTCACCAAAATAAAAAAATATAAAGATGGCGACCACGCAGAGGCTTCTGTGGCGCACATCTGACATCACAGGCTTAGCACCAAATGGCCACAGATGACCCCAGCAAAACAAAAAGAACACTAACAAAGATCACTGGATGGCAGAATGCTGCATAGGGTGTGAATCCAGAAAAGGATTCAGGCTGCAAAAGTATAGTGCTCTGTAGCCTTTAGTGTCATCCATACTTCCATAAAATGATGGTAGGAAGCACAGTTGCACATACACAATATGAAGACGGCAAAGGGTAATCCTATATCGCAGAGGACAATAGTCCAGCAGCATAAGAAGCCAGAAACTAGCACTTTTTACCCACTGCAAGATATTCACTCAACACAAAGAATGTCCTCCAAGACAAATGGATCCAATAGGTTTCCATACAGGGACCATTCCTTTTTTTAGTCCCCACTTCCTCTTCTCAAAGACAAGACCTTCACTGAAATCTCGAAAGGGACAGCACCACAGACTTCCCCCCCCCCCCCTCTCCCCCCAGAGGAGAGGTCGAGACCCCAAGCACGGTCATCTGCCAAGCAGCCAGATTGTGTTAGAAGGGGGGAGCTCTGCAAGATTTCTGCCCGAAACCAAAACTGGGGGATTGCATTGCTTATGAAGGTCATTATACCTTTGAATGGTAGAGAAACATACAATATTTCCTTTTCTTATAAATACAAGTATTTGACTGGACATTGATTTATTGTTGGAGTGCAGCCCAGAATAGCAGCACAGTTGATCTTGGGAATTCAATATTACTGTTGCAGAAGAGAAACTTGCTTCATGGAAAAATTAAGGGACTGCAACCAATAGCTGAAATTAGCTGTAAAGGTTAATCAATATCTTGCTATTTTCCATTTAATCATATTTGGTGCTTTTCAAATTACACTTCATTAGAACTGACGACCATCTGAGACATGCAAATGCAATACGACGAGGAGTCGATTTCAATAGAATTGAGCAAAGCAGTCACTCATTTATACTCTTGCCCATGTGCTCCAGGAGGTCCGAGAGTTCAGAAGAATATTCTTTTCCAGGACCCCTGATGGTAGGCACTATAGCTTATCATGCATCTGTAATGCTTAAACGGGTGATTATTCACTTTAATTGCCACAACACCAAACCAGCAATAAAAAAAACGGCAAATGATAAAAACATTAATCAACATCCATGGGAAAAGGAAGCTTTAACTAATATGTGCTTTATACCTGGTAATAATATCGAAGAACCCAGCAGAGCCCTTCAACATAGGACTGTACAACTTTGCGACGGAATTTCTCATCAGTAGAATCAACATCAAATTTGTTCTTATAATAACGCTGTTTCCAACCTTCTTCCCACAACCTACAGAAAAAGTATTGTTCAGTTTTCATCTCGACTATTAAGGATGGGAAACAGCAAGCGTATGATATGGTGCGGGTTAAAAAAAAAAAAAAAAAAAAAAACACAATAACTACCCCCAAAGACTTCAACAGAATTCAAGACACCCACCAAAGCAACAATACAAAGCCTTTCAAAATACAGGCAACAATAACCGTAAAGCACGAGTTAACTGTGAGGCACAGCTATGGTGTGCTGCATTATTAGGCACCAGTGCAACATAAAAGTAGAGGACATTACGAAAAAGTAAAATGGAAAAGGAAACTATCCGGCAATGAGTCTCAACATTCAGATTCCTTGCACTCACATAAGAGGTGAAACTCCCAACTCTACACTCCCTAAACTAAATCTTAAATGAAAGCACATTAGCAACCAACAGCGGCAGTGCCAATTAAATCCCACTTAAGTACACTCTAGAACAAGGTGTTCTCAGTGAAGGCAGTTACAAGCTACTGCAATCATGGATCACTGGAAAATATATTTTGCGCATTGTGATAACATTCACAAGCACCAATTAAAGCACTTTGCTACTGGCTTGGGTCAATAGGGAAACACCAGTTTGACGCCTACACAATAGTGCTTATCGTTTTAATCAGACTATAAAATAAAATAAACCACTAGATTTACTGTTCGAAATTTCTTAAAAGGTTTTTCTAGCATGAATGTACACTGTCTAGCCTCCACTCTATTGTTGTGTAAAGCAAAAAGGGAGTACTGCTGTTATGCAGCTTTAGCCACTAAGTACATGAGACGCATATTCTCACCAAGTGCAGAATGCACCACAATACAAAATCATGCCCAGTATATCTCACTTCACCCAACCGTTTTAGTTAGGTCATTCTTAGCTATACAACACAGAGCACAACCATACGAGCAATTTCACATGCATCACATACACAGTTAACACAATGCCTTGACAATCTAGGTTATATTCTCAATGGGAAAAGTGTCTTTGGAGGACGAAAACTACCATGCATACTAATTTAGGTACCTCGATTTAACAGCTCAAGCTTATTCATCTCACTGGAATTTAGTGGATATTCTAACCTTGCACATTAATTACTGGCGGATAAAGAGATCACAGTAAAGCATTCGAAGGCATCGTTTCTTCAAGGAAAACTGCATTAATTATAAAGCATCCATTTGAACAATTTGCTAACAAATTTTTCCTAAAAAAAAAACGACGTCACCTGATGTTGTCCTCTGGTTCAGGGTCGCTGTCACTGTCTTCAGGTTTTCGTTTAACCCCCGATGGGGATGGGGATCCATCAGAGTTGAAACTTGTATTAGGGGATCCTGTAGGAGTCTATGGCGGAAATGAAGCAACGTCAAAATTAGACAATTTTATTACAGACATTTCAGGTCATGAATCTTAGAAAAAGAGCATTAATTTGTCACTCCTCTCCCACTATATCTGGTACTCACTGCAGGCATTCAGCCAAGGAGGGAGGCATTCAGGATGGGTTTGGGAGGGAAGACTAAATCTACACGCTCTAGAGAATAAAATAACCACAGAAATCTACAACTGTATATAGTCTTTTCAGGAGCGATGCTGTCCCACGCATCTACATAATCAGTTTGGAAAGACAGATGTCACTACAATACAGCCTTACCCCAAGAGTTTAATCAAGCCTAAAGTGTACATGCCAGGTTAATTTCTAGTCCCTCCCAAGTTCTATGGGATGTTTCAAACTTACTCATTGGTAAAACCTTGGGGACTGCATCAGGACCTGAACTCGTGTGCGTATTTCTTCACCTGAGGTCAGTAGTACGGTTTAATGTAAATATTCACTTGCACACTAGTCGAGGTTCTACCCGAAGATTCACTAATGAGGTGTTAAAAGGTCATTGGACTTGAGAACATATTAGGCACACAGAGAAATGCATTTACCACTTCTATTTCACGCTTACATCTACAGCCTCACTCTGCAACAGCTGGGGAACAACTTCTATATGACTGCCCTTCCTTACATGCATAACAAACAGGACTGGTGTATGTGTGGCTAGAGCTCTTAAAAGATTTGCAAATGTTCACTATAAACAGAAAAGTAAATACACTTTCACAAGGGTTGTCAATCTATATTGAAAGCTAAATTAACATTTGAATACAAGTGCCTTTTTCTTGCAATACAGTACAGCTAAATATTGGTTAACAGGTTACTGTATTCAGTGACTGCCTGCTTCGGACGTAGCTGATCACACAAAGGATTTCCATTTTTGCACTTAGCAAGGGTACTTTAGCCAGTGCTGGGGACACTTGGGCAATAGTAGACCTGTTTCTCGGTCTTTAAGTGTTCCTTTGTTGTAATGGCCAGTTACAGGATAGAGACATGGGCACCAATAGCTGCTGGCTATTGTTTAGAATGGTGAAATAAGTGTCTGCTCCTCTAACTGAAAATATCACAGGGGCACCAAGAGCTAGAATGATGGTTCAAATGTTTCAGAATTTAGCAAGTGCTCCAGCTATCATAAACTCCACACAGAGGGAGTGAAAACACTATTTCTTGGCCTTTGTGGGCTAAAGAAAAGGGAACAGCCACATTTTATTGCGATACACAAAAACAAACCCACCTGAAAATAAGTAGTCATCCCATTCCACCACAATCTATTTTGCCATGCCCAACACCTGAATCTAAAGAAAAGGCACTAACCGTATTCTGCATCCGCATCTGAAAGGCTGTTTGTCTTGGATTGTGTACCGCTTGAGGACCGTAATTATTCCTCATACCCAAAGCCTGGGGCGCAAACTGACCAGATTGCATGAAAGAAGGCCGATCTTGCTCTCTCTAAACAAATAAAAAAAAACACAAATGGAAAATATGCAATGAGCAACACAAGTGCAGTTCAAATTGCATGGCAAATGATTTTCATTTAGAATGCTGCATCTTATCAAAAACATGCTGCAGTGGCGTCATACGATTGACATTCAAATGATAAACACCTTCTGAATTAAAGAGTCCGCAATGACAATGTATTCATCAAGAAAGGAGTTACAACTCGAATGAGAGGGGAAAGTTTGGGTGGGATATTTTTTATAAGTGCCATTTAACAAAAATGACACTTCTTTCTAAACTGTTGCCGTGAATGCAACGCAACCCCTTACAAGGGTTGAATGCAACACCGCACAAGAAAGGTTCACTGTGTATGGGAGAGTGTTTTGACATTTTCCTTTCAGTAGAGTAAAAAAATCAGCAACAAACAAAATAAAGCATTGCACCCCCATCTCTTAACTGGTAGAAGTTAATAGTATTCCAGCATGCTTTGATTCAACTTTGAGCACAGATTTTATTTAGCAAGTTAAGGAAAGGCAATATTTCCACTGTTACAATATTAACACTAAGCAAAACATATTGGAGCCTACTGTTCTAGCTAATATACCTGCTAATACCCAAAAGACATAGGAAGTCAAATGTTATCTGAAACCACCAAACTCACTAACCAAGTTTATCTGCTAAGTGACGTTTTATAGTTACCTTCATTCTTTTTCTCTTTTCTTTGTTCCGCCTTCTGAAGTTCTCCTAAAAGTTTAAATAGAACATAATATTAACATCTTATTGATCTAAGCAACACCGATTTAAAAAATTATTACTGGCATGTTCCACCCAGTGTCACTGCCCCCGTTGATCTTCGGCCCGAACAATAACAAAATGCCTTTACAACCTACTTTGCGCCAGGACAGAAAGCATCCATTTGAAAGCCTATTACAAACGTTATTACAATCTTGCAATTGTAGTATAGCTTTTGACGTCAAAAACACCATAATAAGATGGGAACCAAACAGATGCAAGCATACAAACACTTAATTTGCATTTCCGTGCAACACTTAATTCTTAAGAACTGTTGCCTAGAATGGCTCAAACAGACTACTTTTATAATGTATGCCCGTCATCAGCACAACTTACATCATCTTGTTTTCTCTTTTTAAATATGTTGTCCTCTACTTCTCCAACCGCTTGCATGATCATCTGTACGCGTTCTAAATTGACAAACCCACTGTCTGTGAGGTAGCCCTTGAGAGTGGAAGCAAAAATAAACACATCAACTTTTCATTTCCCCATGAACAAATTAAGTAGTGATTTGTCTGGCTTCAAAACTTACCCCAGTTTTATGCACAACATTTTTATAGATGGTAACAAGACGATCAATGGCACCCTCCCTGAAATCAAGTGTAGAAAATTAAATCACAAGTTAAATACTTTAGGAGATATTTAGTCAATATGCAAGTGTTTGGAAATAAAACTGAATAAATAACCAATTACTCTAAATCACCATCCAATCCACACACAAACTACTCGGTAAAGTTTCTCAATTTTATTCTGGGGTAGCACTCCAGCTTTAGCAGCAGGTTCAATGAACCTGTGCTTCCCAAAATACTCCAACTCCAGTATTTTTACCTAGACATACCCTATCCACCACCAATCCTTTTCCAGCCCCCTTTAAAAAGAAACAAGTTGTATACCTGGGTCAAAGGTTTCAAAGATTGATTGTATAACAGATTCACAACTGCATTTATCTTCACAATATTGTGGTTGGGCAAGACCCAGAAATTTATATTTTTTAAAGAACTTTATTTTAAAAAATTCACACACAACTTGGACTTAAACCATATGCTTTTCTCAAAGGATTCTTCAGGATATCAGCCTTTGGCACACATCTTATGGGGCTTCATGTTATTTCCCGGGCATGCTGTGTTGAAATTAAGGCTCCAATCCGGTTACAGACTGTCCATCTCAATTAGTAATTCGGGAGAGCTGCATGTGAATTTACCAGAATCAAGCTGTTAACCTGTTGCTTTTGCACAACAAATTAGTATGCTGTGTCTACATTATATGTGGCAGAGCTTTAGTGCAAGAAATATGCATAGTACATGAGACTGCCTGAACGCTTGTAAACATGCCCGCATTTAATACTAGAAGTGTGTTAGCCTGGCGTAGGGCCTATAAAAGCAGACTAATCTAACAGTAAAACGCTAACAAATGCATGCTTGATAGTCATGTTTATCCAGTTTAGAAACCATGTTTTGTTAAACTGTTCAAACTAATGTGACAAAGAAGTTACACTCCACTACTCTGGGGAACATGTTGAATAAAGCTGCAAGGAAAGATGACCTTGTACAGATCTGTCTTGGAAGGAAGGAAGGACGAACAAGCCCTGGTTGAAACCAATATGTCTGGTTTTGAATAATCTTTTAGCTCTGCCCATAGTGGGCAGCTTTTTTGTAAAACTGAAGTGGATGTAGGAAGCTGGCTCTTTATATAATATAGCAAAATATACATCGTGCTAAGAGTCCAAGGCTTCTTCTATAAGTGGACAGGGGCTAGCTCTAGCAATCCCAAAGTACTCTTTTAGGGGGTAGTGTGGTCGAGCAGCATTACGCTGATCAGAGGGGAGTGTTAGAAGTCAATAAGTGAGACACGGCTCAATAAGGAGAGCCACACCAATTTAGAACACATATATATCTATCCATCTATCCACACACACACACATACATATTCATTCAGACACCAGTTCAATCAGGTAAGTACATCTTTCAACAGGAACACTTCTGCATTAAAAAAAAGTTGACAGTGCAATTTTCAGAAGCTGCAATGTTATCTTATAAGAGGACAAGCAAGTGTGGCATTCAGGTACAATACAGCTACTATGAGGATCAGTCTCCAGCAGCTAAGAGTGTGTGCAAGGTCCAAGGCAGCACCAGCAGAATACCACCAGAGGCACTACGGAGGTGGGGGTCAGGGGTGCAAAACAGTGTTGGGTGTACAAGGTTACTCTACGTGGATCGGTCTTCACATTAAGAGGCTGGACGCTTTGACTGTGGACAGTCAGGCTGAACCCATGGGATGGGGGTGCGGCCCTCAGGCCTCACTAGGTTCGGGACGTAGGGACACCTTTTGTCCTCAGCAACTATTGCTCCAGGGCTGTGGGGAAGAGATGTCTTTAGGCGTCAGGTTTTCCTTACCAGGAGCAGTTGCGATAGAGGGGAGCTGTGTGCGGAGAGCTGCAGACAACATCAGAGAGTTCAGTGGGGCGTAACAACGGTAGACTAAGAGGTGGGGGGAGGGGAAACCACCTTTACACCGTTGTCCCACTTCACCTTGGCCTTGGAGCAATGGGTGCTGTCGTGTCTTCAGGTGTTGGGTTTCTAATGGTCATGAGGTCCTCTCAGGAGGCTTTAGTTGCACGCAGGATGCAGGTCCGCTACTTCTTGGGAGGTCTTGGGTCCTGGGTGAAGTGCTGGCAAGTCACCCAGGCTTTGGGGACTCAGGACAAGTCCACTTTTGGCACAATTGTGGAAGTCAGCAGGCAGCCCGGCAGGGCTGGTGGCAAGTAAGTTACTGGGGTTCAGTTTTTGCTCTTTGCGACTCTTCATGTCAGTCTTTGTGGCCGGCAGTGTCAGTTTCTCTGGTGCCAGGGGCAACTCCTAACTCCTGAATTTAGGGGTGTCAGGGGAGTGTATGGTAGAAGCCAACGGGCTACTTATCCTTGGGGTCACTACGTCCCCTATATGACCTCTTCCTGTGGGAAGTGGGCATAATCCTGTCCCAGAATTCCTATGTTTGCTATCACAAAGATGGCTAAAGCTGAAAAGTTGTGGCCACTTCAGTAAGCCCACCTTAGGGGTGGTACTAGCCTTGGGGTGTGCACGCCTACCTGACAGACATTTTCCCACCTGTCCAGGGGCCAAAGGGCTCTAGGCAAAGGGTGGCGGGTGCGGCTTCTGTGAGAGGAGCAAGATTTGCATTTCAAAGGTGGGGGCTTCTTTAATCAGCAGGTCATCCTGAAGGTGGGGGTGTGAACACCCTCTTCTCGTGCAGGCTTTGTTTCTGACCTTCTGAGAGCAGAGTCCCTCACCCTGGGAGGTCAGAAATCGGTCTTGAGGTGGAAGGCAGAGACCAGTCAGCAAACCCAAGGCTGGTAGTTTCTCAGGTGGCACCTCTAAGGTACCCTCTGGGTACATGTACTCACAATCCCACCACTGGGATCAGGATGGGTTTTTGAACAGGAGATGTTTGATACCAAACACCCCTATTTTCAGTGAAGCCATCATGTAGCTGTGGAACTAGTTTTCACCAGTGCCCAGCACATGGGTTAAAATAGCTTCCCTGATCATGTATACTGGCAGAAATGGAACTGACCAGCACAGGGGTAAATCTGCTCATGTAGATATAGCCTCACATGCAATATAAGGCACTATGCCTTAGGGCTGTAAAGCCTTCTGTAGGGGGGACTTACAAATATTACATGCAGTGTTAGGTTTGATGGCACACTTTAGTCTGCAGCTTAACAAGCAGTCTGCAGCTTAACAAGCAGACTGCGAAAGCAGCACTGCAGGAGTTTGATGAGGGGTCCCTTATGGTGGCACAATGTACGTTGCAGCCCTTGGGGACCCACTTTAATTCCCTAATAAAATTGTACCCAGGGCCTGAGGTACTAAAGAGAGTTAAAAGGTATTGCCAATTAAAGACAATTGTACAGTGTTGGGGAAAGATCTGGCACTGGGACCTGGTTAGCAGGAACCCAGTGCACTTCTCTAGTCGAAATCATATGTACAGGCAAAATGTGGGGGAGACCATGTCAACAAGCATTGGGACCTTATAAGTATTTAGTTATGCATCACAATATCCTTGGTGCAACATGAACAGTTGCATGGTTAAACACTTATAAGGTCCCAAAGGGGAGACCTATTGGCTATGCCAATGCTTGTTTAGGACTTGTGCCCTGCTGCAGTTAAGGTCCTGCAATGTGACATATCTGTGTGGGCCTTCCCTCTCCAGACACTTGAGGTACCATGATAGAATGTGCCACTTGAGTGTCACGAGGTAGATAGTGTATTCTACAAACTTGTGGAAAGGAGTTCTCACAACTCTCCCCCTTCACAACACAAGTCCCCGTATCTTTGGTCTCACACTTATGTTTCTGACTTTCTTGTAGTCTTATAAAAAAATTACGGTAATATGGTGTTAACACATGAGACCCTATCGTGTCGAGGGCTTGGAACTTCAGCTCAATAGCAGTTATGGTATTGATCTTCCTTTTCTTCTATGTTTCTCCTCTTTCCTTCTCTCTAAAATTCTTTGCACCGGTTAAGTGTAGATTTATGTAAATCTGGAAACTGTAAAAAAGTACTGGAAAAAAAGAAACCTACATAGGACGTGCTTGGCAATTCACTGAGAGTGCAGTGGTACCTGGTGTTTGTTTCCAGGGACTATTTGCCTCGAGGGTTGCATACCTGTCCATCAACCACAGAGGCCCTGGGAACTGGCCTGACCAAGACACACTGATCTAAAACTGTAATGTCGCTGCAAGTCAGTATGTGTGCGCGCTGGCGGAATGATTTGCAAGCGAGTGCCTTGTACTGTAAACCTTGGTGTGTGGCATGTCTGGAATTAAGAACTGGCATACCAGTCTGCGTGGGACTCTGTGCTGAAATGAGGGATACTGCAGGGCAGGTGTGAGGGGGAAGTTGATTATAGGTTCCCAGAAAACTGTCAGCAGGATCCTAGTCCTGGGCTCAGGTGCAGTGAGGTACATTGACAGCAGAGGGCGGTGCTGCTGGTCAGGCCTGTATTAAACACATAGAGCTGCCAGTCTGTCATGCAACCAGGTGCTTGCCTTTCAGTTCCTTCACTACTAAAGCGAATAGCCTTGTCCCCTTCCTACCACCTCATCATGATTGAATAAGACCATTTCCGACAAGGTCTCTTAACAGCTACAAGGACAAATTCCTTCCACGCACAACACACGGCCTTAGCGGTTTCTGTGACCCTCCCTTAGCAGGGGACCGAATGCCATACTGGAACTGGACATGTTCCCCTATGGAAACTCCAACGCACCAACAGGAGTGCAGATTTGAGGGAAAATTGCACGGTTCTCTTCTGAGCTCCCTTTCCAGCTCTGTTGCTGTAAACATGTTCGAACATTATCCTACGTAGGAGGGGCGGAATATAAAATCCTGCAGAACAGCTTGAGCCAATTGCTTACTCATTAACCCCGGGCAGCAAGAACACATTCAAAACATGAAAAAGTAAAAGGAAAAAAAAACACAGCAAACTGAATAAAAAGCGGGGAAAGGCATCAGAAAAGCCACCATTCATCTGTCCAGTGTAAGTGGAGGAGTGGGCAGACCTGGTTCCGAGAGCTGGATCACGTCATTTTCAGAGGATGATTCTTGCCCCCCCCACCCCCCCCCCCCCCGTTAAAAAAATTTGTCAATTGCCATTTCTTTCGGGGGGCACCTCCATCATTCTAACTCACGTTGCCCATCTTGGAAAACGTTCTACTGGGGTATGGAGAATTAACATACACGTTTGGCGGGGGGGGGGGGTCGATTTAAAACAGTGCATTGATACAATGAGGAAAAAAAAAAATTGTAAACATTTTTCAGGGTGATATTACATTTTAATGCAAATATACGGGACCAGAGCCGCGCATAAATTCCCAATTTGAAAGATTACTCTAATCCCATTGTGGATGTAGATCACAAATCGGAGGGGCGTGCGTTACAATTAAGAGTCCTTGGTTTAAAAACAAATCAGCAATGGATCCAGACCCAATCCATCACATATTTGTATAATAAGTAAATAAAGGTGCCACAGCTCCTTGGTAGAGAACATTGGCACCAAAATCTCCCTGAATACGATCAAATTAGACTATATTAAGTCTCAATGGATAATGAACGCCCAGAAGGAGCTGTGTGTTGAGGATTAAACATTTTAAAACCAAACGCAACAGGTAGCTCCCTGAAAAAGTAGGACGTGTCTCGATTGGACATCAAACTCAGGGGTTCCCCACGGCAGCGAGGCAAACGCGCAATGCTGCGCGTGCTAGCCACCATCAGGAATGGGCGTTTCAAAGGCAGGACATTGTCCCGCCTTAGCCCAATCGCGTGCCGTTAAAAAATATATATATATATACACATATATATATATATATATATATATATATATATACACACATATATATATATATATATATACACACACATATATATATATATACACACATATATACATACACATATATACATACACATATATACATATTTTTTTTTTTTTTTAAAGCACGTGCAAGCCAATGCCAGACGGGCAAAGCAAAACCACACACACTAGCATATGGGTAGCTTTCTAAACCCCGTACAAGAGGTCTCGCGCTGCGCAAGCTAGGCAAGAGACCTAAAAAGGGGCATTTTCCTACAGTGGACTACTATTTGTGTGTATCTGCAAGAGCAGAATGCCACTCACAGAGAGGTAACCTAAAGGCTAAAGTGGGCTGACCCAATGCCTAATGCAGTATGATGTGATGGGTGGAAATAAAACGTGCATGACACAAGAAACCAATTGTAGAGGAGAGTTGGCAAAAGTCCCTTTATGTTAAGTACATTATAAAATTGTATTAACACCAGAAGATCTTGGTAAACAGCAGACTTTACTATCAGCAGTGAAGTTTAAAGTGTTATACGCAGAACAAGATATTAGTATGGGACGTATTGGGGAATGACAGACAGTCTGTATACAAAATAAGTTAGTCAAGTTACATTGAAGATGGAGTGAGTTATCCAAAGTGAAGCATCAGAGTTGAAAAGCGAATAGTTTCGTTTAGATATTGAAAGCTCTTTACCACCAAAGCTCACCCCACCCAGTCTTCACCGCTCACCATTTTTATATACACGTACACTAACAACGAGGTGTGCATGGCTTTCCAGTGCCAATGTATACATTATACCCAGAGTTGGCCTTTGGAGAAAGAGCCCACTGGGCAAAGCCAAATTGGGCATCCCCTCCGGCCAGTCACCTTTGTTAAGAGTTGGGGGAAGGTATGGGAAGAGTATACAAGAAAGGAGGGTCAGGAGAAGAAAAACTGACAAAAGGTGGACATTGCTGCCAGTGTTTAATGCACTCTTTGCAGCCAAGTCAAAGTGAGACTGCTGCAGTCAGCCCATGTGCCTCTGAAGGTCAGCGCTCTCAGGTTGGACCCACCTCTCCCACAGTAAAAGGTTGTCCCGGAGTATACCCTTTATTCATATGCCATCCAACTGGACAAAAAGTGATGTGTGCCGACGATCTGCAGGTTCTGTGCACATGCAAGCCATTTTCCCTCCGCTTCCATTACCCCATGCCGCCCCCCCTCCCTTTTATCCTCCCTATAGTCCATGACTCAAACTAGCTCCGGGAAACAGCTGCACTTGACTATAAACTGGATATACCCGTGACAGCAAACACCTGAAATGGGGCGTGTCACTGAGCAGCAGAACCCAGTCCATTATGACAACCACATTTGTAGTACCCCATCCTCTTGGATAAAATGCAGGCATCTAAAGTTTTATTCTGGTGCCACAGTCCACAAGAATAAAAGAAAGGGACCACTGAACCGAGCAGGGAGGAGTCTAGCACAGGGAGCGGAGGTTAAGATACCATTATTTGAATAATATCGATCGCGTCTTAGGTCTGTGTTCTCACTGCACCCGCCTAACAGTTGTCAACTCACTGCTACCGAGGTAGGACGGAAGGAATCAGATCCTCATAGGAGGCCTTTGACAACCCACTCCAACAGAGTATAGCCCACCTGGCGCTGGTGCCGGTTTAGGGTCTGTATAAACCACCACCCCCCACATGCTACTGGAGCAGTGCTTCTTGCTCTGCTACTGTGCGTGGCCTGTCAGACCAGGTAAGTGAGCATTTTGAAGAGACCTTCCCCTCCTATGGGTAAGAGGGGAGAATACTCTGAACGCAAGGCTCTTTACCCACACTTTGATCATCCATCCCTTGCCGTCTAATATTTCTAACCACCAGTAGAGCAGCCAGAGCGGGATATGCCTTATTGCATGGACGGCTGCTGTTTGAATGATCAAGCACAGCAAAAATCACAGATCAATGGGCTAAGGAAAATACCAGTGCTCCTAAGGCGTGGCGGATCGGTCACCCACTAAAAAGAAAATATAAAAGTAGTCCTGAAAAAGATGAAAATGGCTGCTGTGTATGCTTAACAGTAGTTGGGCGGTGCACTGGGTGAGGGTTAAACACCTGAAAAGGCAGGACGTATGCATGCCTTTGACAAACGGGGAGAACGAAAAATGGAGCATAGATAGTGCCAGCAAATGGGAAGCATATGAGCAGGCTTTAAGCCCAGAAGTAGATACAGCATGTCTCAGTTCAAGACAGAGTATGCACACCGTCTAGAGCAGGGACCTAAAAAGTTGCATTTGGTTCCGTATGCTCCTATAAATGGCCGACTGAATATTTTTGTAGCAAAGCAGGAGCAGAGCACAAGTGAACCCCCCCACCCCCCCCCCTTCTCGTTCCATAAGACATCATTGGAAATATAAGGCACCTAAACAGTGGTAGAGTTGCACATAGGGACTGATAACTTACAGGAGATGCTGATGGGCTGAATTTGACTGCCGACCGTATACAGTATGCAGGAAAACTTTGCATCAGCACAATTAAATGAAACAATTTCAGAAATTTTGGGGAGAGAAGAGATTAAAGATGCGTGATGACATAATTGGGGCTTATTTAACATTTGCCTTCATCTACATATTATCTGATGAATTTTGGATAACTGATGCACATAATTCGTTAAATTCAGCAAAATTAGTAATTCTACAATAGTCAAATATCAATTATGTGTGCAGTGATTTGGGGATTTAAGGGCGGGCCCCAATTATCACTTGCAGAGAAGATATTCTCTGACTACCAGATTCCCCATTTAGCACGTCATACCTCGCCAGAAGGAGAATGAAAGACACCTGGTCAAACACAAAGATGGACGAGCGCTGAAATTTCAGACTCACCCCCAGTTTCAGATCTGGGCTGAATCCATCGTTCTTTAGCTCACTTCACCACCACAGTTCAGACCCAGCCATTTGCAAATCAGTCTTGACCCTGTGCCTCATGCAAACAGTCCAGCCCGAATTGCCAAGCCTGGTCTTCCTGGACCTGAAACACTCATCCTGGGACCAGTTTAGGTGTAAAACCCCTTACCGGCCACGCCAGCCTAAATTCAGTGGCAAAGTGAACAAGGGACCCACGTCTAGGTATACCCTGCCAACTTCGGGTGAACAAAGCAACCAAAGGTTGACGGAGCGCTGAAGCTTTCACGACACTCATCCCCCAGACACCTGCCAGTTTTTCTCTTTTGGGGCTGAATTTAAGTCTGTTGGCCCAGATTAATGGTAATCTTACTAGCGGCTGGTAGCTTTCAATGTGGTACAATCAACATATTTGGCATGCAAGTAATATTTCTGACCCGCATGTGATTTGTGGTCATGTGCAACCACCTGCGCAAAAGGGCTAAGGAAAAGAGAAGCAACAAGGGCAAATGTTATGCATTAACTAATCAACAGCAAACTGCCTTCAGACAGCTGGTGCAGATATGTAAATGACCAAGTAGTGCATTGTTTCTGCAGCAGCAAAAAGTCTATGAATAACCTGCAGTTTAAGAACACTGTACCCCTTGTTCCTACTAGAGAATGGCATCCACTTCTCTACATAATGCATGCAAGACAGCAATTTCCAGTCACATAATAATGAACAGCTCTCTTGCACTACCAAGGCCATATTTGCAAGGAGGTCTTGGATAAAACTGGAGATTGTGCTCAGCTAGTACACGTTCAGTCCAAACTGGCAGCACCTTCCTGTGAAAGTGGATTTCTCTAAGACTGGACACCTAGAAATAAAAAGGCACCCATAAGAGAAGGAGCCCATTCAGATAGTAAAAAGCAGACCAAGCCAGCCATTGGAAAGAGTTGCTGAATCACCACACCCCGTGATTCCCAGTAGCAGACTGCAGCCCCAAGCAAGTACTTGAACAGTGTCCTAAGTTACAATCCCACAAGGGGAAAAAAAATTGATCCTCTCGTATTATCACTGTAAGAGTGCTGTGCTTGGCTTTAACTTCCTGGGCTCTTTTCTCTGTTTTCAAACCTGAACTTGGGCATCTAATGATACTACTGAGAACTACATACAAGGTGTGGTGACATTTTTCACATTTTAATTGATGGTTGCTTTAAAAAAAAAATATATTTCGGGGACCATCCTACTGCTTCCTAGCGATGCCAAGCCTATAGCAAAGAACTAGTCTAAAAGCTCTAGAACTAAAAAGCTAATCAAACTACAATACTCTTGGACAAGCCATTTTTTGTATTGCTACATGCTGCTTGTCTGCGGAACCTAAATGCAAAGCTCATCCACAGTTACATAGCCATGAATCCATGTTCCCACTCACCTAACCACAGACAGTTAAATTTGTTAAAATGGAATCTCTATCTAATGTTTCCCTTACATGAAGGACAATATAATGAAGCAAGTTACATGCGGGCAGAAAACTTACGTTTTTAAAAACAGCAAGATAATGCCAGCCAAAAAGGACCAGTAGTTTCTACACTAAGGTGTCAATTGAAAATTATAATAGAACAAATGCCAAAAAGACCTTGGAATGAACATAACACTGTTCAAAGATCCCACTCACAGCAAGTCAAGTTGGAATTTTAGTTTTACGGAGCGACAACCCTGCTTAGCTTTTTTTCGCATTCAAATTCTTTTTTTGGAAGGCGGACCAGTTTTTGTTGGGATACAAGTCTATTGCATGGTTTTGTAAAGCTGTGCGGATCTGACTTGACACTTTTTGGAAAGCCCTGTGCATATCTCCCTCAGTAAGCTTGGCAATCACGCAAGGCAAATGACTACAAGGCACCAAAGCAGGGCTCGGATATTGGGGAGCACATTAAGTACACCCCTCTTTGGCAAGTAGACTATGGTCTCTCTCCAAGCTATGCATTGACTGTCAGTGTTGCAAGCAGTATTTGTCCCATACCGTGCATTTCTAGATGTGCTCCTACTAAGCAAGGCCTACTTGCTCCCTCCAATTAAAGTCTGCTGTTCTCCACCAGTCATTTCTGAGACCTATAAGGACTTGGCTAACATATTGAATATGCTACTTACCAGTATGCATCTGTTCTTGGCATGTAGGGCTGCTGACATTCATATCTGAGCATAGATCGCCACCTAGTGTTGGGTCCGGATGTTTGCACGTTGTTGTCCTGGAAGAGTCTTAAGTATCCTGAGATAGGTGACTCCTCCCCTGGACCACAGTGCGCATGGGCATCCTCTCCATCCTCAGATTGTTTTTCGCCATTGTGGCAGTGATGGAGTAGATACAGAAAGTGATGGCCATGCTATACAGTAATTGAGAGCTACAGCTGCTACAGGCGTCGGGGAGGAGGGTGGGCGATATGAATGTCAGCAGCCCTACATGCCAAGAACAGATGCATACTGGTAAGTAGCATATTCAGGTCGAGGCATGTGTGCTGCTGAATTCATATCTGTGCATAGAATAAATAGCAGTACCTCCTATTAGCGGCGGCCACCAGTGTCAGCTGCAGCGGTCTGAAAAAGAGTTCTGAGAACAGCCTGTCCTACAGCTGCCTGCTGTTTTGAATGTACATCTACACAGTAGTGTTTGGTAAATGTATGTATAGTGGAGCATGTGGCTGCTCTACATATTTCCTGTAAAGGAATGTTTCCCAGGAACGCCATAGACGCCCCTAACTTACGTGTTGAATGGGCTCGTTGGGGAATCGTTAATGTGCGTTTAGCCTTTTGATAGCAAATTTGAATACATTTAACGATCCATCTGGCTATACCTGCTTTGGAAATGGCGTTGCCCTGGTGTTGTGGGGAAAAGGCAACGAAAAGTTGTTTTGTCTTCCTAAAGACTTTAGTTCTGTCTATGTAGTACATGAGGGCTCTTTTTACATCTAGTGTATGGAGCATTCTCTCTGCTACGTTTTGTGGATTTTGGAAAAAAAAACAGGCAGTTCTATAGTTTGATTCATGTGGAACTGTGATATTACTTTAGGCATGAATTTGGGGTTGGTACGAAGTACGACCCCGTTTGCGTGAACCTGTATGAATGGCTCTTGAATGGTTAGTGCTTGGAGTTCACTAACTCTTCTCAACGAAGTGATTGCCACTAGGAAAGCTACTTTCCAGGTGAGGAATTGAATCTCACATGAGTGGAGAGGTTCGAAGGGTGGACCCATTAGTCGGGTGAGGACCAGGTTGAGGTTCCACACCGGTGCTGGTGGGTGTCTTGGGGGGAATTACTCGTTTAAGTCCCTCCAAGAAAGCTTTGATGGCAGGCACTCTGAACAAGGACAGGTGCTGCCTGTTGGAGATAGGCTGCTATTGCGGTCAAATGGCTACGTATTGAGGTGTATGCCAGATTGCATCAGTATAGGTGTAGGAGGTAACCGATTATATTTTGGATGGATGCGTCTAGCGGGTTAATGTCGTTGTTGCAGTAGATGACAAACCTTTTCCATTTAGCTGCATAGCAGGCTCTGGTAGTGGGTCTCCTGGCCTCCTTAATGATGTCCATACAGTCAGGTGGCAGGTTTAGGTAGCCAAACTCGAAGACTTCAGGAGCCAGATTGCCAGGTTCAGCTGTTGCGGATCTGGGTGCTGAATTTCGCCATGGTTCTGCGTTAAGAGTGCAGGTTTGATCCGCAGCCTTTGATGCGGCACCACGGAAAGTTCTACAAAGGTGGTGTACCATGGCTGGCGCGCCCATGTGGGAGCAACTAGGATGAGAGTCAGTGAGTGCTGTCGCAGCTTGCGTGCCACCAGCGGTATCAATGGCACTGGGGGAAAAGCGTATGCAAATCTGCCGGACCAGTTCATCCATATCGCATTGCCCTGCGACTGTGGATGTGGGAACCTGGCGGCAAAGCTTTGGCATTTTGCGTTTGAGTGTGGCGAACAGGTCTATCTCTGGATGACCCCACTGTTGGAAATACGGTTGGAGTACTGACGGATGTAGCTCCCACTCGTGCATCTGGTGGCTGTGTCTGCTGAGCAGATCCGCCATCTGGTTGTCCTTGCCGGGGAGGTGTCCCGCCATGAGGAATATGTTCCTCTGAATGGCCCACTTCCACATGCTCTGAGCCAGATGAGACAACTGTGGAGAGTGTGTTCCTCCCTGCTTCTGTATGTAGTACATGGCAGTCATGTTGTCCGTTCGGATCAACACGACTTTGTTGCACAAGTGTACCTTGAAGGCTTTCATTGCCAGGAAGATTGCCATCAGTTCTAGAAGGTTGATGTGCATCTTCTTTTGTTGTATTGTCCATAGTCCCTGCACTGTGTAATTGAGTACATGAGCTCCCCATCCCTGGAGAGACGAGTCTGCCGTCAGTATTATTTATGGAACAGGCTCTTGGAACGGTCGGCCCTTGCAAAGGTTTTGTGGATTCCACCAATGCAGAGAGTTGTATGCCCGACCGCTCACCAACACTAGGTCTTTTAATTGCCCGTGAGCCGGATTCCATTGACGTGCCAAGCACTCCTGAAGCAGGCGCATATGTAGTCTCGCGTGTGGGACTATGAAAATGCAGGAGGCCATCATGCCTATCAACTGCATGAACACCCGCGCAGGAAGGGAGTGTTGAGGTTTGAACTTTGAAAGCAGCATCTGCATGCTGTTGATCCTCACTAAATTTGGCTGAGCTGTGGCTGCCAGAGTGTCTATGGTCGCACCTAGGTACTGTTGTACGTGTGCGGGTTGGAGATGTGATTTTGGGTAATTTAGTGAGAATCCCAGGCTGTGAAGAAGGTGAATGGTGCGGGACATGTGGTTGGCACATTGCTGGGCTGACTTTGCCTGAACAAGCCAGTCGTCCAGGTAAGGGTAGACGTGAATGTGGTGTCTCCGTAGATGTGCAGCCACTGTAGCTAGGCACTTGGTGAAAACTCTGGGTGCTGTGGTCACACCGAAGGGGAGGACTTTGAATTGGTAGTGCTGCCCCTGAATAGTGAACCGGAGATATTTCCTGTGTGATGGGTGTATGGGGATGTGGAAGCACGCATCTTTGAGGTCTAGTGTGGCTAGGAAGTCTCCCTGTCTGAGCAGCGGGAGAACCTGCTGTAGGGTGAGCATATGGAAATGCTCTGAGAGAATGTAGTGGTTGAGGGGTCTCAGGTCTAGTATAGGTCTGAGTGACCCGTCCTTCTTTGGTATTAAGAAGTACAGAGAGTACACCCCTGTCCCTTGCTGGTGGACGGGCACGACCTCTATAGCACCTTTTTGCAGCATACTTATCACTTCCTGCTGCAATAATGCTAAGTGCTCTGAGGACATAGGATGGTGCTTTGGTGGTATTGTGGGTGGAGTGGAGGTTAATGCGAGACAGTAACCGTGTTGGATAACATCCCTGACCCACCTGTCCGTGGTGATGGTATTCCACGTGGACAGTAACCGCTGGAGTCTCCCCCCAACAGGTGTTATGTGGTCGGGGAGGGGGGGGGGGGGAGGGTGAGGGCGTCACTGTTTGTTCTTGGGTGAGGACCTGGTGTTGCCGTAACGGCGTCCTCTGCCCTTGGTGCTGGAGCCACGATATCCACCTCTGGTGTTTATCGTAGGTACTGTGCGTGCCCCCTTTGTTGTAGGTTTGCTGTGATCCCTGTCCTCTAGCCGCTCCCCTATTTCCGGGGCAACGAAAGGAGCCACTATGAAATATCTGCGTTTGCAGAGCCCCCATTGACTTTGCAGTGTCAGTGTCCTTTTTGATCTTTTCTAGGGTGGTGTCAACTTCTGGTCCGAATAAGTAGTCTGGGTTGACAGGCTGATTGAGGATGTTATTTTGAACCTCAGGTTTGAATCCGGAGATTCTTAACCAAGCGTGTCTTCGTAGCATGACGCTGGTGTTTATTGCCCTCGCAGCTGTGTCGGCGGCATCCAGTGCACACTTAATGGATGCGTTTGTGAGAAGTTGTCCCTCCCTGATGAGGAGCTCCGCTGCCTCTTTGTACTCGTCTGGTAAATGTTGGAGTAGTGACTCCAACGTGTCAGTGTGAGCGATCGTAGCGAGCCAGGAGCGCCTGTGTATTGGCAATGCGCCAGATGTTTGCTGCCTGGGCTGCAATCCTTTTGCCGGAGGTCTCCAGCACCTTGGACTCTTTGTCTGGGGGAGGAGCATCACCAGTTGTTTGCGAGTGCGCTCGTTTGCGAGCGTTAGCAACCACGATGGAGTCCAGAGGTAACTGGCCTCTAATGTACATAGGGTCCCCGGGCGCAGGCTTGTATTTTTTTTCGATCCTGGGGTATATCACCCGTGCCCTGGTTGTTTCCTTGAAAATGTCCTTTGCTGGCTTGGACACCTTTTAACATGGGCAGAGTCTTGACAGTCCTCTCTGAGGACGCGAAAGTGTCCACTAAGAAATCATCCTCATTTGTGTCCGAATGGAGTTGCACTCCATGATTGGCTGCGGCACGTTCTATGAGGGCATTGAAGGCAGCAGTGTCCTCTGTGGGAGATGTTTTAGCGCCATAAAGCTGCGTGTCCTGGGTATCTGTAGTGGCACCTGGGTCTGCAGGGTCATCCCAAGCTTGATCTGGGTCCTGCTGCTCCTCAGGATCTATATCCCTGGGGCAGGTGGTGTCATCACCCATGTAATCCTCCATTGCATCCGTGTCGGAGGGCGTCGGAGAAAAGGACTGAGGATCTGGATAGGAGGTGTGGAGGCGTTCATACAGAACTGGTTAAGATTCTGCTGGCAGTTTTTGCTTTAGAGGGATTCTGTAAGAGTCCAAAGACTGGTCGGAAGTGACCTTCCGTTTTCGGAGCATGAGCCTGCCGGTGTCGGCGTCGATGAATTGGGACGGTGAAGGCCCAGTAGGAGAGTGTCCAGTAGATGGGGACCTTGTCTGGGTGACACGTGTTTGGATTTCGAATAGTTTTGGCGCTGTGGACGGCGGCAAACCAAAAGTGATGTTGGTTGGTGCCGAAGGTGCCTTTGGAGCCTTTTTCGGCTCGGAGCCCGACGTGGACTGGAGGGCTGCCTGTTCTCTGATACGTTGCAAGGACGCTGCAACTTGTCGCACCGAGAACGCCCGAAGGTTCTTTGGTGCAGAGTGGTTCTGTAGAGGTAGGCGTGGACTTCTTCGGAGCCACAGGGTCATGGAGTCGAGGAGAGGTAGTAGCAGTCGACGGCGTCTATGACTAGACCGTAGTCGCTGCCTTCGAAGTGGATTCCGATGGAGCGGCCATTTTAACCTTGGTGGTCGGGGCCGATTGCTTCGGTGCCGGGGGCCCGAGGCGCTTCGGTGGTACCGATGGCCTTCCTTTTTGGATCGGTGCCGACATCCGCAGCAGCGAGTTCTGCGCCGAAATCCCTTTTGGTGCGTTCGGAGCCGATGGTTTTGGCTGGCGTCGAAGGAGTGGAGGTCTTCGAGCCGACCAGTGGCAGTTTCACTTTCGGTTTCTGTTGAACCGGTGCGACGATTTGGTTTCGTTGAAGGGAAACCAGTCTTTTTCGGTAATAATGGCTCTCGCTGGATGTTTGAGGCCAGGCCAGAGGGCGGGGCCGAAGAACTGCGGGATTGATCTCGGGTAAGGCCCGAAGGCGATCCCTCGGCCGGAGCCGTAGACTGACACACTTTAATAGCCTCCGTTTGGACGGGTAGGCCCTGCTCTTCACCAGAGCTATCTTCTTCGGCCCCGAAGGCCTCATCGTAGTCCCCTACCTCATCGTCGGCTTCTTCCCTGTGGAAAAGCTCTTCATCTGCGTCTTCCGATCGGGAATCGTGTTCGGAAGCGGGGCTGGAGTTTGTTTTCCACGCTTTCAACATCTTCGTCCTCGGTGCTGAAGATGTTGGTCGGGGCCGGTGCAGATTGCTGCGCTTCTAATCTCGCTGCTAGTCTATTCCGGAGAGTCTTCTTGGATCGGAACCGGGCACAGGCCATACATTTCGATTCGTCGTAATCCGGAGAGAGGCATTTGTTGCACACCGGGTGGACGTCGATATGTGGATATTTGGCGTGGCAAACAGGACACCGTTTAAATGGTGTCCGATTCCATCGTCGATGTAAGGTCGATGGTCGGATTAAACGGATCCGAAATTTTTTTTATAAGGTTGCTAAACTAGCAAGTAAGCTGTCGATACCGAGCAGGAACAGTACCGACGAAAACTAAAGGCCTTTTGGCCTGAAACTAAATTTTCCTAACTTGAGTCAAGATAAGCACATCCGAACCCAATGGCGGAAAAAAACAGTCAGAGGATGGAGAGGATGCCCATGCGCACTGTGGTCTAGGGGAGGAGTCACCTATCTCAGGATACTTCGAAGACTCTTCCAGGACAACAACGTACAAACATCCGGACCCAACACTAGGCGGCGATCTATGCACAGATATGAATTCAGCAGCCCACATGCCTCGAACACATATGTAGATGTGCGTTTGCCTAAATGAGCAAATGGTAAATCAACTCCATATGTGTATACTTTCTCAAAATGGTGTTCACCTTTGTGAGACTGCTATAATAAAAATCAGATTCTGGAGCCCATATACAACTGCAGTTCAGAGTGAAAGCTCCCCCTCCTATATGTTCTGCCTGAGGTGCATTCCTTTGGGAGATGGCCTGCAGCCAGGAACCAGATAACAAACCAAGCCATCTTTAAATGGAATTGAGGGGCGAAGGAAGCAGCCAAGCTGCCTTACCTAGGCATGAGATAATCATGACAGGGCCACATGACTCAAGTGACTGAACTGGAATAGCAGATCAAGATTTTAAAGCCACCAATCTCTGGATTATCCAGGTCATGCCACAATGGGAAGGTAAGTACTGGACCCTGCGAATAATATCTTGTTTCAACATTTTATTGCAACATACAAGGAAGCCCTGAAGAAGTCCATGTTTGGACGAAACGCGTTGGCGGTTGCATAAATGAATAAAGATGAAAAAAATCAACTCCAACTGAATAATGTTTTTTCTTTTGTATAAGCATACAATTTCACGATTACTGTACCTATTTGTGGGTGTGAGAAAGTGCCATCTTTCTTGCATGGTATGCCCCCACTTTTTGCTAAATTGCTGAATGTACTTCGATTGAGTGTACCCTGGGTTCCTGCCAATCAGGTGCCCAGGGCCTATGTTCCTTCCTTAAACCACACAAACTCCAAATTGGCAAACCCTAGCCACATGTCAGCCCCTAGTAAATGGTACCCTAGGTACCCAGGGCCTTGTGACCAGGGAAGGCCTCTAAGGGCTGCAGCACTCATTGTGCCACCCTCAGAGGCCCTGTACCCTTACACACACACACTGCCCTTGCAGGCTGAGTGTCTGGGTGCAGGACAAAACAAAGAGTCGACATGGCACACATCACTGTGTACCATGCCCATCACCTACACTGCCAAGGCATATGTCAGCCACCCCTCTAGCTGGGTGCATTACGCCTATGGTGTGGGCACAGGAGCAGGAGCCCTGTGCCCCTACAGTACCCGGGTCCATTCCTGGGCACTGTAAGTGCAGTGCTGTCATTTAAGAATACATGGTGCTGAGAGCTTGTCAAACACGAGCTCCACAGCACCATATTGGCAACACTGAAGCCTGGGAAGTTTGGTATCAAACTTCTCAGCACATTGAACCCACACTGATGCCAGTGTAGGATTTAATGTACTAAGCACCCCAGAGGGCATCTTAGAAGATGCCCCCTTACAGCTAACTTGCAATCCACGTCTGCTCTGAGGCTGCCCAGGCTGCCACACAGCAGACACGTTGCTGGACCCCTGGGTGGGAGAGCCCCTGCTCTCCCGGGCCTGCAACAATGCACATCCTGGGTGAGGTGAGAAATCTCCTCCCCCAGGATGAGCAAAGGGAAGCTTCAAAGGCATGCCGCCAGTTGGAGTTTCCCCAGGCCACTGCAACCCCCCACTCTGGCGGGAAGCTTGGCCGGAAACCCCATACAAGGACAGGGGATGTGCCAGCCTGCCCACCCCACCCCTCAGGTGGGGGAGGCGAGGTGAAGCACATCTCCGGGCTCTCGCCATCTTGAAGATGGGAGGCCCTACCCTATCAGGATTAGGCAACTGCCCCCCTCCCACAGGAGAGAGGCAGGATAGGGGGTGTACCCACCCCAGGACAAGGACCCATTGGTCCCTGGCCTTCACCTACCTGTAACGCCCCTAAATCTAGTATTTAGGGGCCCCCTGAACCTTCCTTCCTCAGATTCCAGATAGAAAAACGACAAGAAGAGCAAGAAGAACAAAGACCTGCCCTGCAGCTGCTAAAAAGAGAAGAAGACACCAACTGCTTTGGCCCCAGCCCTACCGGCCTGTCGACTCTCGAACCTGCACCAGCGCGGCATCCCACGTGGCCAGCAACCTCACCAACCCCGGAGGACCTGGCTACCTTTTAGCTCTAAGCCCCTGGGACTCCCACGAGTAGAGGCTCTACTCAAGAAACCTACTTGCTATCCCTGGCACCAGCCCGGGACCGCGGACCCAACACACTCTGCACCAGCCAAGCCTGGCCAGTGCCGGAGTGGACAAAGACCCAGAGGACGACCCCACGGCGACTGTGACCCAGAGTCCGGCACCCAAGGACCCCCCTCGACATCCCGGAAGAAGCCTGCAGCCTCAGAACCAAGTGCCACCCCAGCCGCGATCAACCAGAGGGTAAGATTCCCGACGTCAAAAGGCACCCCTGCACCCGGCGCCCTGCGACCCCCTGTGCCCAATCCTGGGGTACCCACCTAACCTACAACTACCCAACTTACCTCTCGAAGTGGTGGTGGCACCTGAAACATCCTCGTCCCCGAGCCTGCAGCCTCTTTCCAAACCGGAACATTCCCATTGATTTCCATTGAGCGCCCTAAGGCTCAAAAGCACCCTGCACCCAGCCGCCCGAGTGGCCCTGGCAGTGCCCTCTCTACTCTAACCTACTTCCCCACTTCCCCACTTGCCCTGAGTAAGTGACCAGGAGCCCAGCTCCCACAGCCGCGTGGCTTGCCAGACAGCAGCCACCAACCAAGGCCCCCCTATCCCTCATAGGATAACATTGGGCCCAACTCTCTCTGCACCCGGCCGTCCTGAAACCGCTGAGGGTGAATCAACTGTACCTACCTGACACTGGGGGACCCCTGAGTCCATGCCCGGAATTTCAACACTACCAGTCGAGTACTTACCCTTAAACCGCTAACTTCATTTTCCTCATAGGGTAACATTGACTGGCTTTTTCTTCAAAAATCTTCTAAGTGTGAACTTTTCAAAACTGCAAAAATTCACCAAAAATCAGCCAAGTGACAAAAACGAATTTACTCACCTGCTCCTAGGTGAGCTCCCAGTGCTGGATCTTGGTGCCCAGCCCTGACTCTGAAAAGTGTTCACAACTATACTTACTTCTAACTCATTTTTCTCCCATAGGAAACCATTGTCTGCTTTTCTGTGAAATTTCTTCTAAGTGTCTACTTTTGCAAATTTGAAATATTCTTTTAAAATCGTACCATTTCTGCAAACGAAATTACTTACCTGCTTTTGATAAGGACCCCAGTCCTGGGTCTAGGCACCCAGTCCTGGATTACTAAAGTAACGATAAAGTACTCTACCTGCAATTTGAATTTCTTGCCATAGAGATCCATTGAATGTTTTCTGTGAAATATTTTCTAAGTGCTAACTTTTGAAATAGCTAAATATTATCTAAAAATCATTACAGTTATTAAGTCGACTTTCATCACTTGATTCTGAATACTGACCCCAGGCTGGTTCTAGGATCCAGACCTGGAATTCCAAAAGTAATCTGAAAAGTAATTTATTACAAATAACCTGAATTTACCATTGAGCTCAATGCATTGTTATGTTTAGGAAATAGGATTGTTTATTGCAACCAACTGTGACTGTTTACACAAATTTATTGCTTGAAACAAAAGTATTTATATTCAACCTCTCATTCTGAGAAAGTATATTTTTACCCCCTTGTGGTTCTAAAAATAAAACAAGCATATATTTTATATATACAAATCATTGGCCTAGAGTTCAGTTATTGAGTGTGTGAAACCATTTGCTGACTGAGTGTGTACAATAAATGCTTTACACTGTCCTCTGGTACTGCCTTACTGCTCGACCAAGCTACCACTTTTGAGAGTAAGGTCATACCTAACTTTGACCTCTATCAGCCTCTGGGGGACTGTGGACTCTGTACACCCTGTACCTATTAGGGAACAGTATATACAGAGCCACTTTCTCACATTGGTGGATCAGCGGTGGGATACAAACTTGCATTTGTTGGACTACTTGGTTACCATCTGATCACACGACAGAACTCTTAAAAATTGCCTTTAGAATTCTGATTGGTTTTTCCAAAATTCCTAAAAGTCTTGCTAGGGCCTTGCTTAAGTCCCATTAGAATTTTAGAAAAATAAAAGTCACTATAGTCAGGGTAGAGGGTTAGAACTGTCAGGTTAGAATGTCTCAAACAAACCCAGCTATTAGTGATAATAATAACATGGACCTGGTGGAGGAGCTCGACCTCACACCTTACTTACACTTGTCTTTCAAGGAATTGAGGTCCTTATGTAAACTCAAAAATTTACAAATGGGTCAGCATCCATCCAAACAAGGGCTCCAGGAGCTCCTGGCTGAGTATGCTAAAGACCACCCATCTGAACATGGTGATGGCCAGTCAGATGAGGAAAGGGAAACAGGGGAGGAGGACAGCAACCTCCCCATACTATTCCCTAGGGAGGAGATGGCACCCATACCCTCCAACTCAAGACATAGCATCTGGGCACCTAGAGACCACACAGGTGGCTCTGGTCCCAGAGACAACACTGGGGGACCCCCCAGTGAAGAGGACAGCCTTGTGAGGCTGGCCAAAAGAATAGATCTAGAGTCCAGGCTGCTGGCTCTAGAAAAGGAAAGGAGAGAGATGGGTTTAGCACCCATCAATGGTGGCAGCAATAATAAAAACAAGGATAGGGAGGAAACTTCTGACCTTAAAATCCCCAAAGGGATTGTCCCTAAATTTGAGGAAGGTGATGATATCACCAAATGGTTCACAGCCTTTGAGAGGGCTTGTGATATCAGGAAAGTAAAGAAACCTCTCTGGGGGGCACTCCTGTGGGAACTGTTCTCTGGTAACTGCAGGGACAGGCTTCTGACTCTCTCTGGGCCAGAAGCAGGATCCTATGACCTCATGAAGAAAGCTCTGATTGAGGGATTTGGATTCACCACTGAGGAGTATAGAATTAGGTTCAGGGGGGCTCACAAAACCCAGACCCAGTCCTGGATTGATTTTGTAGATTTCTCAGTGAAGACACTGGATGGTTGGTTAGCTGGACATGGTGTGCAGGATTTTACTGGATTGTACAATTTATTCATGAAGGAACATATTTTGAGTAACTGCACAAATGAAAAGTTGCATCAGCATTTGGTAGACCTAGGTCTAATTTCTCCCCAAGAATTGGGAAAGAAGGCGGACCACTGGGTCAAGACTAGGGTGACCAAGACAACCACTGGGGGTGACCAAAAGAAGGTGGTCACAAAACCTCCCCAGGGGAAAGGTGGTGAGAATCCCCAAGATAAAAAGTCTGAGTCTTCCAAAGGGCCCCAAAAACCTGTTCAGGTGGGTGGGACCCAAACTACTCCCTATGTGCCCCAACCATATAGGGGGAAGAACTTTGATCCCTTAAAGGCCTTTTGTAATACCTGTAAGAAGCAGGGACACCTAACTGTATCTTGCCCCCAAAACAAAGCCCCTAAGGCACCCAGTACAGCCACTCCTGGGGCAGCAAGTATACAAATGGGATCAGAGGTGTACCCTGAGCAAATCTGGGAACACACTGAAGCAAGTTTAGTCTCCTTGGGAGAAGTGGAGTTTGCCACTGTGGCTGTGTGGCCCCCCAACTTGAAGAAATACTTACAGTACCCCTGGGTGAATGGAACTAGGGTAGAAGCTCTGAGGGATACAGGTGCCAGTGTCACTATGGTGAAAGACACACTGGTTTCCCCTGAGCAATACTTGATTGGGAAGTCTTACCCAGTCACCAACGCTGACAGTGTCACCACTAGTCATCCCATGGCCATGGTAACATTAGGCTGGGGGGGGGGTTACTGGCCTGAAACAGGTAGTGGTCTCTCCAAAGTTGCCAGCTGCATGTCTGCTTGGAAATGATCTGGAAACCTCAGCCTGGGCTGAGGTTGAGTTAAAGGCCCATGCAGCCATGCTGGGCATCCCTGAATTGGTGTGTGTGCAAACCAGAGCACAGAGCAAGAGGAAGGGTGAAAAAGTAGGTTTGGAGCCTGGAATAATGGCCCAACCAACCAAGAGGAAGGGCAAGAAGACTGGGGGACCAGCTTCTGTCCAGCCAAACACTCAGAACCCCCCTCCCCCTGGAGAGGATGTAGATACCTCTGAGGGAACTGAGTCCATGGAGCTTGACCCTTACCAGGTTGAACTCTTGGGCCCAGGGGGACCCTCTAGGGAAGAGCTGTGCCAGGGTCAGCGAGACTGTCCCACTCTTGAAAGCCTGAGACAACAAGCTGCTTCAGAAGCCAGGGGAGATGTCAGTGGTACCCACAGAGCTTATTGGGAAGAGGGATTACTGTATGCTGAGGCAAGAGACCCCACTCCTGGAGCCACCAGGAGGGTGGTAGTGCCACAGAAGTACAGGGAGTTCCTCCTAACTTTGGCTCATGACATCCCCCTAGCTGGACATCTGGGGCAATCCAAAACTTGGGAAAGGTTAGTGAGTCACTTTTACTGGCCCCAGATGCACCAAAAGGTGAAGGAGTTTGTCAGCTCCTGTGTTACCTGTCAGGCCAGTGGCAAGACAGGTGGCCACCCAAAGGCCCCCCTCATTCCACTACCAGTGGTGGGGGTCCCCTTTGAAAGGGTAGGTGTGGACATTGTGGGTCCACTTGAGCCACCCACAGCCTCAGGGAACAAATTCATTCTAGTAGTAGTGGATCATGCTACTAGGTACCCTGAAGCAATTCCACTTAGGACTACTACAGCTCCTGCAGTAGCCAAGGCCCTCCTGGGTGTCTTCACCAGGGTGGGTTTTCCTAAGGAGGTGGTTTCAGACAGAGGTTCCAACTTCATGTCTGCTTACCTAACACACATGTGGAAAGAGTGTGGAGTGCAGTACAAGTTTACTACACCCTACCACCCACAAACCAATGGCCTTGTTGAGAGGTTCAACAAGACATTGAAAGGTATGATCATGGGACTCCCTGAGAAACTCAAAAGGAGGTGGGATGTCCTATTACCATGCTTGCTTTTCGCCTACAGGGAAGTGCCACAGAAGGGAGTAGGTTTCTCACCCTTTGAACTTCTGTTTGGTCATCCTGTAAGGGGACCACTGTGTCTTGTAAAGGAGGGCTGGGAGAGGCCTCTTCAAGAACCCAAACAGGACATAGTGGACTATGTGCTTGGCCTAAGGTCCAGAATGGCTGAGTATATGGAAAAAGCATCCAAGAACCTTGAGGCCAGCCAGGAGCTCCAGAAGCACTGGTATGACCAAAAAGCTGCACTGGTTGAATTTCAACCAGGGCAACAGGTGTGGGTTTTGGAGCCAGTGGCACCAAGGGCTCTCCAAGACAAATGGAGTGGCCCTTACCCTATCCTAGAGAGAAAGAGTGAGGTCACCTATCTAGTTGACCTGGGCACTAGCAGGACACCCAAAAGGGTCATCCATGTGAACCGCCTTAAACTCTACAATGATAGGGCTGACATCACCATGCTGATGGTGACTGATGAAGAACAGGAAGCAGAGAGTGAGCCACTCCCTGACCTCCTATCCTACAGCCCAAAAGATGGGTCAGTAGATGGTGTGATTTTCTCAGACACCCTCTCTGCCCAACAGCAGACTGACTGCAAGCAAGTCTTGCAACAATATGCTAGCCTCTTTTCCCTGACCCCTGGTCTGACAAGCTGGTGTACCCATGATGTGGACACTGGTGACAGTGCACCTGTCAAGAACAAAATCTATCGACAGTCAGATCAAGTCAAGGAAAGCATCAAAGCTGAGGTCAGCAAGATGCTGGAGTTAGGGGTCATTGAGCCTTCAGAGAGCCCCTGGGCTAGCCCAGTGGTTCTGGTCCCCAAACCTCATCAACAGGGTGAAAAGAGAGAGATGAGGTTCTGTGTGGACTATAGAGGGCTCAACTCTGTCACCAAGACAGATGCTCACCCTATCCCAAGAGCAGATGAACTGATAGACAAATTGGGGGCTGCCAAATTTCTCAGTACCTTTGACTTAACTGCAGGGTACTGGCAGATTGGCATGGCCCCAGGAGCAAAAGAAAAGACAGCATTCTCCACCCCTGATGGGCATTATCAGTTTACTGTGATGCCCTTTGGGTTAAAGAATGCCCCTGCCACCTTCCAGAGGTTGGTGAACCATGTCCTGGCTGGGTTGGAGTCCTTTAGTGCAGCTTATCTTGATGATATTGCTGTCTTTAGCTCCACCTGGCAGGATCACCTGATCCACCTTGGGAAGGTTTTAGAGGCTCTGCAGAGTGCAGGTCTCACTATCAAAGCATCCAAATGCCAGATAGGGCAGGGCACTGTGGTGTACTTGGGCCACCTTGTAGGTGGAGGCCAGGTACAGCCCTTACAACCCAAAATCCAGGCCATCATGGACTGGATAGCTCCAACAACCCAGACCCAAGTCAGGGCATTCCTTGGCTTGACTGGGTACTACAGGAGGTTTGTGAAGGGGTATGGGTCCATTGTGACCCCCCTCACAGAACTCACCTCCAAGAAAATGCCCAAGAAAGTTAACTGGACAGTTAGTTGTCAAAAGGCTTTTGACACCCTAAAAGAAGCAATGTGCTCAGCACCAATTCTAAAAGCTCCAGATTATGCCAAGCAGTTCATAGTGCAGACTGATGCCTCTGAGCTAGGGATAGGAGCGGTCCTATCCCAGACCAATGATGAAGGCCAAGACCAACCTGTTGCTTTTATAAGCAGAAGACTACTCCCTAGAGAGCAGCGTTGGAGTGCCATTGAGAGGGAGGCCTTTGCTGTGGTTTGGTCCCTGAAGAAGCTGAGGCCATACTTGTTTGGCACTCACTTCCTAGTTCAAACTGACCACAGACCTCTCAGATGGCTAATGCAGATGAAAGGGGAAAATCCAAAACTACTGAGGTGGTCCATCTCCCTACAGGGAATGGACTTTGAAGTGGAACACAGACCAGGGACTGCCCATGCCAATGCAGATGGACTTTCCAGGTTCTTCCACTTAGACAATGAAGACTCCATAGGACAAGGTTAGTCTCATCACCTTTCGTTTGGGGGGGGGTTGTGTGAGAAAGTGCCATCTTTCTTGCATGGTATGCCCCCACTTTTTGCTAAATTGCTGAATGTACTTCGATTGAGTGTACCCTGGGTTCCTGCCAATCAGGTGCCCAGGGCCTATGTTCCTTCCTTAAACCACACAAACTCCAAATTGGCAAACCCTAGCCACATGTCAGCCCCTAGTAAATGGTACCCTAGGTACCCAGGGCCTTGTGACCAGGGAAGGCCTCTAAGGGCTGCAGCACTCATTGTGCCACCCTCAGAGGCCCTGTACCCTTACACACACACACTGCCCTTGCAGGCTGAGTGTCTGGGTGCAGGACAAAACAAAGAGTCGACATGGCACACATCACTGTGTACCATGCCCATCACCTACACTGCCAAGGCATATGTCAGCCACCCCTCTAGCTGGGTGCATTACGCCTATGGTGTGGGCACAGGAGCAGGAGCCCTGTGCCCCTACAGTACCCGGGTCCATTCCTGGGCACTGTAAGTGCAGTGCTGTCATTTAAGAATACATGGTGCTGAGAGCTTGTCAAACACGAGCTCCACAGCACCATATTGGCAACACTGAAGCCTGGGAAGTTTGGTATCAAACTTCTCAGCACATTGAACCCACACTGATGCCAGTGTAGGATTTAATGTACTAAGCACCCCAGAGGGCATCTTAGAAGATGCCCCCTTACAGCTAACTTGCAATCCACGTCTGCTCTGAGGCTGCCCAGGCTGCCACACAGCAGACACGTTGCTGGACCCCTGGGTGGGAGAGCCCCTGCTCTCCCGGGCCTGCAACAATGCACATCCTGGGTGAGGTGAGAAATCTCCTCCCCCAGGATGAGCAAAGGGAAGCTTCAAAGGCATGCCGCCAGTTGGAGTTTCCCCAGGCCACTGCAACCCCCCACTCTGGCGGGAAGCTTGGCCGGAAACCCCATACAAGGACAGGGGATGTGCCAGCCTGCCCACCCCACCCCTCAGGTGGGGGAGGCGAGGTGAAGCACATCTCCGGGCTCTCGCCATCTTGAAGATGGGAGGCCCTACCCTATCAGGATTAGGCAACTGCCCCCCTCCCACAGGAGAGAGGCAGGATAGGGGGTGTACCCACCCCAGGACAAGGACCCATTGGTCCCTGGCCTTCACCTACCTGTAACGCCCCTAAATCTAGTATTTAGGGGCCCCCTGAACCTTCCTTCCTCAGATTCCAGATAGAAAAACGACAAGAAGAGCAAGAAGAACAAAGACCTGCCCTGCAGCTGCTAAAAAGAGAAGACACCAACTGCTTTGGCCCCAGCCCTACCGGCCTGTCGACTCTCGAACCTGCACCAGCGCGGCATCCCACGTGGCCAGCAACCTCACCAACCCCGGAGGACCTGGCTACCTTTTAGCTCTAAGCCCCTGGGACTCCCACGAGTAGAGGCTCTACTCAAGAAACCTACTTGCTATCCCTGGCACCAGCCCGGGACCGCGGACCCAACACACTCTGCACCAGCCAAGCCTGGCCAGTGCCGGAGTGGACAAAGACCCAGAGGACGACCCCACGGCGACTGTGACCCAGAGTCCGGCACCCAAGGACCCCCCTCGACATCCCGGAAGAAGCCTGCAGCCTCAGAACCAAGTGCCACCCCAGCCGCGATCAACCAGAGGGTAAGATTCCCGACGTCAAAAGGCACCCCTGCACCCGGCGCCCTGCGACCCCCTGTGCCCAATCCTGGGGTACCCACCTAACCTACAACTACCCAACTTACCTCTCGAAGTGGTGGTGGCACCTGAAACATCCTCGTCCCCGAGCCTGCAGCCTCTTTCCAAACCGGAACATTCCCATTGATTTCCATTGAGCGCCCTAAGGCTCAAAAGCACCCTGCACCCAGCCGCCCGAGTGGCCCTGGCAGTGCCCTCTCTACTCTAACCTACTTCCCCACTTGCCCTGAGTAAGTGACCAGGAGCCCAGCTCCCACAGCCGCGTGGCTTGCCAGACAGCAGCCACCAACCAAGGCCCCCCTATCCCTCATAGGATAACATTGGGCCCAACTCTCTCTGCACCCGGCCGTCCTGAAACCGCTGAGGGTGAATCAACTGTACCTACCTGACACTGGGGGACCCCTGAGTCCATGCCCGGAATTTCAACACTACCAGTCGAGTACTTACCCTTAAACCGCTAACTTCATTTTCCTCATAGGGTAACATTGACTGGCTTTTTCTTCAAAAATCTTCTAAGTGTGAACTTTTCAAAACTGCAAAAATTCACCAAAAATCAGCCAAGTGACAAAAACGAATTTACTCACCTGCTCCTAGGTGAGCTCCCAGTGCTGGATCTTGGTGCCCAGCCCTGACTCTGAAAAGTGTTCACAACTATACTTACTTCTAACTCATTTTTCTCCCATAGGAAACCATTGTCTGCTTTTCTGTGAAATTTCTTCTAAGTGTCTACTTTTGCAAATTTGAAATATTCTTTTAAAATCGTACCATTTCTGCAAACGAAATTACTTACCTGCTTTTGATAAGGACCCCAGTCCTGGGTCTAGGCACCCAGTCCTGGATTACTAAAGTAACGATAAAGTACTCTACCTGCAATTTGAATTTCTTGCCATAGAGATCCATTGAATGTTTTCTGTGAAATATTTTCTAAGTGCTAACTTTTGAAATAGCTAAATATTATCTAAAAATCATTACAGTTATTAAGTCGACTTTCATCACTTGATTCTGAATACTGACCCCAGGCTGGTTCTAGGATCCAGACCTGGAATTCCAAAAGTAATCTGAAAAGTAATTTATTACAAATAACCTGAATTTACCATTGAGCTCAATGCATTGTTATGTTTAGGAAATAGGATTGTTTATTGCAACCAACTGTGACTGTTTACACAAATTTATTGCTTGAAACAAAAGTATTTATATTCAACCTCTCATTCTGAGAAAGTATATTTTTACCCCCTTGTGGTTCTAAAAATAAAACAAGCATATATTTTATATATACAAATCATTGGCCTAGAGTTCAGTTATTGAGTGTGTGAAACCATTTGCTGACTGAGTGTGTACAATAAATGCTTTACACTGTCCTCTGGTACTGCCTTACTGCTCGACCAAGCTACCACTTTTGAGAGTAAGGTCATACCTAACTTTGACCTCTATCAGCCTCTGGGGGACTGTGGACTCTGTACACCCTGTACCTATTAGGGAACAGTATATACAGAGCCACTTTCTCACAGTGGGTTGTTGAAATATTTGCAAGTGTGCAGGGCCACTTCTTGTTGCAACATACAAGGAAGCCCTGCATACTAGTGTAGGAGAGTCCTACAAAAAAAAAAAATCGTAGGGTTGCTATTCTTCCTCCAAACAGGGAAGAACATTGGGAATGACTTCAGGACCACTCTTCTGCTGGCCTGTGACAAAAAGTAGTGGCACTACCAGGAGAAACTACCAACCTACATGCCCAGAGGCTAGGCCAACTGAATGGAAGGTCAGGTGGAAGACTGGCAGAATAATATTGTCCAAGAGCCATGAGGTAGACCCAGTCAGTTCTGAAGTCTAACAACCACCAAACACAAGGACATATGGGTTGTGGAGAGGCCTCGTCGGCTCCAGACCGCAATAAGGGAGGACCTGCTTAGCCAGACTCTCCAACACGCACGCCCTCTGACCCAAGTTGCCATTGAAGAAATTATGATTTTGAACCTTGTTCAGAGGCCCTTCACCATCAGTTAAAGGAGAGAGCACAGATTCTGAAACAGTTGGATAATTATTCCAGCACAAGCAGTTCTTGAAATATTGCAATGCGAACCTCGGAGACTAAACCAAAATCCAGTCACCAACTGGACACCTCCCCCCCTCCCCCCCCCCCCATTGCCACTTGTAGGTGCCCCTGCCACCAGACAATGTCCACCCTATTGCACTAACCATCTCAGATTAAATCCAGGTAAACATTCTTGTGAATGACTCACTAACCAGGAGCTACCAGGCAACTGGTTCTGGTTGACAGCACCTGCAGCATAGAATCTTTTAATCATGAAGTCCATGATGTCTTATTTGCTACATACAGGTTTGGTGGATGGTACTCTGGGGAGTGCAATTACTTGGACAATTGGCGACTACAAAACAGGTGTACATTCATTGTGCACATTCCAGAACTCCTACTGAAATTTTTTTAAAGCAAGCCACAAGGGTTATGGCCTAGATAGTGGGCGGTTAAGACGTGCTTGACCGACTGTCCTCGCCATCCATCGTGCCCGATACCAGGCTGCTGTGATTACACCACAGGACATGTGGTGCAGGTCCAGAGCGAAAAGCGCTGTGACTTTCACCCGGTCCCTGCCCATGTAAAGAGCAAAGGCAATTCGTACTCCTGGGGCCTGCCTTTCCCCATTAACTTTTGCCTGGATGGCAAGCTACACAAGCTCCGCCCCCCCCACCCCCCTCCCCCCACTGCAGAGTCATGCCGGGTGATGGGCATCAAGAGTACAGATGATGAATGCCAGCAGACCCAACTCCAGAGGTCAGAGACCACATAATCGTTCACACTAGCACAAAACCACAACAGTACCCACAGGCGCAAAGCCAGACTCCAAGACCATGGCAGAAAGAATAAAGCAGTGCTGGAGGCGCTATCTGGTGACCTGGGCAGCTTGCTTGGATGCGATACGATCACTGAGGGAGTCCCGAGCTTACATTTATTCTTGTGGCGAGGAGCGGGGGGGGGGGGGTCCAGAGAACCGGAAGCCTTGAGCCACAATAAGGACCCTAAACTCTCATAACAGGACACTATGGAAATGGTGTGGAGTGGTTTCATCAGCATAGGCCCATACAGATACAGGTTGGGCACTGGATGACATTGGTCCCACACAAATGAAGGCAGGGCTCTATCAAGAAACATCTCTGTAGCGCTCCACACCACAGACATACTGCCTAGCAGAAACCTCTCAATGAATCACTTAGTTTGGGCTGAGCGGCAACCCCCGAAGTGGAAAGTTCTTAACTATAATGCGAAGGCGGCATGGGCATTCCAGATCTCATGCATTACCAGGCGGTGCAGCTCAGATTCATTGTGGAATTGTCTCAGAAGGAGTCGGAGAAGCACTGGTTATTTATGGACTAAGCAGTCACCAAGCATCACTTCTGGTAAATTCCCTTTCTGAAGAAGCCACACAAACCGAAGATCCTTTATTCTTCTTCAACCACTAGAGCTATGATCGAGGTGTGGGATTGGTTGGGAGTATGTAAAGTACTGTCTTTTACTTCCTCACTGACGTTGACCGTAGGTAACAAACATTACTCTGGGGATGGACTAGGTGGCATCTTTTCCATTGCAGTGTGCGAGATGTCACTCCATTTGCCACATGTTTGAGGAGGACCCACTCTTTTCCAACTGATCGGATTATGCATTGCCAGAATCCAAAAGATTGCATTATTGCCAAGACAGACTCTTGTGGGGGAGTGATGGCGCCCCTTCATCGCTTTACTCTCCACAGAATTCTTAGAGCTCACATGCCCTAAATACCTGTGTTTTTTTGGCTCGACTAATGTAGACACCCCCACTACTTCATTGCTACTGTCTAGGGACAACTGAAGACAAGAGACCCCTTATACAGACTCAGCAGGACGACTACCGGGGAGGAGGGGGTGGTGGTTCTTTGCTTGGACATTGTGGTTTGTTCATCTTGATGCTTGCGAAGAGTGCTACGATGCTCTGTGCCGTGCTTCTAGGGGCTTTTCTCTGTTTAGAAATGCCAATAAAGACTTGTATCATAAAGCAAAACCACAACTATCAAAACCCCAAACCCATTAAAGAACATGGTCTAAGATTTTTTCCCTTTGAAACTAGCTACTGTATTTCGGTGCCTGAAGGCTTCTGAAAAAATAAAAGGATTTCTACCCCAAGACGAACATTGGACGCAAGGCCCACAGTTAATCTAATTTTTAGTGCCTAAAGTCTACATCTATTGGAGGTCAGATATTAGACTAAGACAGTGCTAAAAAAAAAAACTAGCTGTGTGTAAATTCTTCTACATAATTCAAGGTCTTATGTAAGGTTCTGACTGGGTACTGACTGTTACTAAGTGTTCAGAGTCTAACTCTGAACACCAAGCCATAAAGGGGTATGTATACTCGGTCACAAAACTGATATACATCAGTATTGTGGCCTATTACAATAGTAAAAAAACAAAAAATACTGAACAAAAAAATACTGACGACTAGTAACCTATCTGTCCTGGGGCCCCAATCAAAGGATTACTATGGTATCTTTTGAGAGAAAATATTAACACTAAAAAGGTGTTCTAAAGAAGCTTGGTTTGCAAAAATCTATTACTCTTCGACATAAAAACATAGTCGACAGAAGTCAAAATTCATGTGATTCAGTTTGCTACACTACCAAGACAATTATTCTTAACGGAATATCAAGAGTAAAACAGATTGTCACAGCAAGAAGGGTGTGAATCTGGATATTAAAGGCAATGCAGTAAAAAAAAAAAAAAAAAAAAAAGGTATTTTAACAAAGATCAGCTGGAATCATTTGTATTAATCACAAGCCTCAGAAGATGTCCAAGCATCACATAGCAGGGCTTGAGCTCCTTTACATACCGAATCTCCAAAGAAGGCAAATGTGGCAAGAAGTCATTTCCCACAAAGAAACACATGAAGACCCAATCATCGACACTCCTCTCAAAGTCAAACGGGAATGGTAAACTGGCCATTGTTAGTTCTTTCTCCAAATACTAAAACAAAAATTAAATAAATATAGTCAGTCAGGTTTACATTATTTTTATGTAACCTTGAAAGAAATATTTAAAATGTGCCTACCTCTCGTAGGACACTCAGACGAATAAAAATGAACTCCACATCTGACCCAGGGAGGCTGTCAGCAAATTCATCATGCTGAAGAAAAAAAAAAAAAAAAAAAACACAAGATAAGACAAATAAAATACTTCCTTAGCACAAATTTGGATAACCATCTCTAAATGCCGAATAAAACAACTAGTTTTCATCTATAGAACTAGGCACACAAAAAAAGACTGATAGCCAATTTATTCAATGATTAAACATTCAAAATGATTAAAGCCATTTCTTACCTCCCCTTTTTTCTCTCTGGGTAAACCCTGGCAGTCTTTGATTTCATGACCAACCTGGGAACACAGGGGACAAGGCTTTGGCTGGTTTGGCTTAAATTCTTCTCGAATGATCGTAAAGTTTGGTTCATGAGTGGCTAGCCCCAGCATAATGAGATCAGCTGGAAAAAGACCAAAAGATTAAAAATTAAGTAGCAAATAAAATGCACATTTCAAAGGACAATAATGGCATCAAGTCATGAATTTCAACTGGCAGGGGTTAAAACTAGTTTTGAGACCACAAGACAACCCAAGAGTACAAAAAGCAATATACTGAAAAAACAGTAACCCTAAGTCAAGCCTAAGATCAACAGTTCTCAATCGAGGCTGTACTACGACATCAGAATAACTAGACCATCATAAGTAAATAGGCATCAGAGAGCAGTTGGTGTTAAGTTGGAACCACAGGACTGGCTCTGGATTCCATGAACGTTTTACAGGCATTAAATACATTTTAATAATTAATTGAAGACAAAAAAGGAAATTGTTGTTGTACAGATAGTGAGACTTTAAAATATACATCCATGCCACATCCGCTCAATGTAATAGACAAAAACATCCTCAGCATCTGAAAATATCAGGGGGAAAAAATTGAATACAATAGCAGTCTTACCGTCCGCTCCACATAGACAATGGTGTGTGTTTGGATCATGGTTTGGCTGACCTAGATCAAATGAAGGAATGCATTTAGGGAAAACTCAATATTCTATTTAAACATGAAGCAAGCAATTTTTATGTAGTCAATTTTACCTCGTTGGCGTCTAATGTAGTCCATGATTTTGTGCTCTCCTTCGCCAGGAGCACTGGCATCAGACAAAATAACCTGCAAGTAAAAGACAAAGGTCAAAATCTTTGTTGGTTTCAAGTAACCAAAGTATGAAGTGCCTGCACATTTACACAAGACAAAGGGTGCCTTGTTTTCCAGTATTTAAAATGTGAAAAGATTATACAAACCTGTAACAGTAGTCTCCAAGCAGTATTTTATTTAGATTTGCATGTCATTTTCAGAAATAGACGACGCCTCATTTCTCAACCTCCTTAGGTGAAATGATTTCAATTCGGATAATGTATTAATCAGAGGCGCACTGATGAGTAATAATTCTATAAAAGGGAGTAAGCTCTGGCGAAAACAAAAACACCTCAAACCTTATAACCTACTAGTGAAGCTTACACATCTTACTGATCAAGACCAACGGAATAACCATTTTGTTTCCTTTTACATCAATCTCGGAGATCAGATAATCACATCAACCAAAATAAATAAGTATCCACGGACCTTTTACCGTTATAAAATAGTTTGACAAGACTAACAGGACAGATCACTTTCACTCTCAAACAATTTGCCTACTTCCTTTTCCATGCAAATTTACTTGTAGAACAGACAAGGGCAGTTCTCCAAGGGTTAGTGCTACTCCTGCAGAATTTTTGAACATACGGGACAAAGAAAGCTGCTGACCAAAGAATGTTCTTCAGGGGTTTCCTATTAATCAAAGGAACTCTGGCCAATTCAGCGTTCCTGCTAGCAAGAGGATGCAACCAGGCCCCCAAATGAAGTCATCTGCTGTATAAAGCACTACACTTTATAAAGTAATTTAAAGTGATTTTGGTCTTTTGAGGTGTGCGCACCCTGAGGAAGAAAATACTGTTGGTGTTAAGCCAAGGAATTTAGAGAGCCATGATGAGACCCATTCCTCCACTTGCTGTGGCTTACACGTACGGAATGACCTCACAATGTCAGGCTGAAGCGGCAGGACGATGGTTCCCAATAAAGGGATTAATAGTATTAAAAATAAAACCCCACTAACGAAGGTATATTGAGACGGCCCAAATAACTCACTTTAAGATCTACACCATTAAGTGAGGAGGACTTCCACATTTATATTCAAATTAAATTCATGTTTCACATCCAGAAGCAGTCATGATGCAGTTTTCTGTGCTGCTTCAGTGCAAAAGGGATCTGTGTGTTTTTTTTTTTTTTTAATGTCTTTAGCGCTAGTATTTACTTGAAAAATCTTAGTTTGTGCAGGTTTTACGGACACCCCAGCTTAGAAACACAAGGTGTCAATTACTGCCCTGTGATTACAAGCTTTAATGTCAGCAAAGCCTGCTCTGACACTGAGTTAATGTATTAAAGACTCTAAAAATCAACGCACAGATGCAATCTGTACCGCCACAGTGCCAACAAGCATTTGCAATGCATTAGGTCTCGCATTTACGCGAGTTTGAGCTATTGACATTGTCATTTACAATGCCAATAGCTTTAACTCGTGTAACTGCGAGACCTATTGCATTGCAAATGCAGAAGCTAAGAAGGCACAGAAACCGGCACAACAACTGGTGAAAGGAGATGCAGAAGTGCGAAAAAGCAAACTAAAGGCAAGAGTGAAAAAAGTGAAAAGAGGCTCAGAGGGGATAGAAAAACGTAGAAAAGGAGTAGATGAGAGGCAAGCGCTCCGATACCTTCAGTTCGCGTTGGCGCTTAGTAAAATGACTTTAAAAAAAGAAAAGAACGAACAGCATGAGTGGGAGAAGATACGAAGCACAAGCAGAGGGAAGGGTAAAGCAGCACGAAGGAGCCAGAGGGCATGGAGTGTAAGCCCCAAAAAACAAGCAGGACGTGGGATAAGGGAGGGGCTGGCAAATGGTGATCACTTTCGTGGGCGCTTTGATGTTCAGTGGCCGCGCGGCTCACGGAGAACATCAAAACGCCCACGAAAGTGATCAGCAAGCTGCCAGGTGGCTCCCTGGGCAGTCGACGTGGCCCGCAAACCAGGCCGGAGCCGTAATCCGAGACATAAATACATTGAAATTGTAATATATCCACTTTCGTGGTACTGGTGTTTTAGAACCGGTGAAACCGCTCAGCAGGTTGATCGCCTACTATACAGATCTGTATATTACTCCGAGGCCGCGGATGCCAAACCTAGTAAAATAGATCCTGGGGAAATGTACCTTCTGCAGGGTCTTACTGGCAGGTTGCAAAGACCAGACCCGGTACAGATGCTAGATTGTTAATTTCCCCTGTTGCGGAGATGTGAACTTGTCACGTGCAAGTAATTAGCACACATCAATTTCTAGTAAGACAGCTCAGCGGGTGAATACACCCGTGCAGAGATGAGCCGCTTACTGTTCGTAGGTGTGGATTCATGTGGAAATGTAGCCTACTAGGTTAATGGAGTAACGAGAATGTGCCCCAGATCACTGTTGGCGCTCTTGATACAGATCTTGGAGGCGACCGTTCCGTGTTAGTGCATATGTGATTGCGACAGATCTGTCTGTGAAAGGAGGCCCCGTTTGTGCGTCTCTGTATGCCAGAGGCCTCTGCTGGTGTCATGGGCATGCCACAGATTAGAGATCGCATCTGCGGCTGTAAATCGGGGTGCAACAAAATTTAGAATCACCCTTTGCTGATTGGTGCGGGCGAATGTGGCCCTGATCCCAGAGGCCTTCTCTGCTGGTGTGCATGGATGCGCACGGATATCAAAAACGGCCCCTACTGGTGTGCAAGGATGTGCATGTGCGCGAGGTGTCTGAGAGGTGGCGTATGCGGGTGCACATGCGGCCCACAGATGACAAGGTGTAAGATTCTGTCCTTGCTGCTGCGTGAGGGTGTTCCATTGCTGTGAGTGGCGGGCCCAGCTGGTATGTGTGGAAGGTGTTCCATGCCAGTGGTCTCAAGTGTGCCACGGATCTCGGAGGCGCCCCCTGCTGGTGCTTGCGTTTATGCCACAGGTAGTCAGTCCTTGCTGGTAATCATGGGCGCCGCGTGCAATCAGATCTGATAGGCGCCCCCAGCTGGTGCTTGGGTGTATGCCACAGGGTACTCCTTGCTGGTAATCGTGACGCTGCTACAGACCTGATAGGCGCCCCCTGCTGGTGCTTGGGTGTATGCCACAGGTGCGATAGGTACTCGTTGCCGGTAATCATGGGTGTGCCACCAATCTTGTGAGGCGGCACCTGCGGGTGCTCGGGGGGAGGGGGGGGGGGTGTCCAGTGTGTGAGATGAGAGATGCGTTACAGGGAGGTATATTCCCGTCCTGCATCCGTTGCCATGGCGACACTCCGTGACATCCCATGGATTTGATTTCTCTCTGCCTGTCTTTCCTTCGGAGCGAATTATAGCGAAACGCATAAAAGAACCGAGAGGCGGGAATCCAGCCAAGGGGAGAATCCTGATTAGGAGAAGAGCGGAGGCTCGAGAAGGACAAAGTGCAAGACGACAACCAGCGAGGAGTGAGGGGGAAACAAGGAACTAGGGGCTGAGAAAAGACTGAAGGAGAAGAGGGAGAGAAAAGGCTGCCTGATAGAGCAGTAGCGAGAACTGACGGAGAGAGACAGACAGACTGGAAGACGGCAAGTTGAGTCCGAGACATGTTAGGAGAACAGAGAAGATTAGAAGGATCATGTAGATGGGATGATCATGGCGAGGAGAGCGAGACAGACCATGAGAGCAGAGGGCTAGAGAGAAGAGACAGTCACGTGCGAGGACTTGGGTGGAGATGAAGAGAAGGATCAGAAAAGAGAGACAGATAAGGGAGAGAGAGAGAGGCCAGGGAACAGAGGACTAGAGAGAAGGGAGAGACAGGCAGAGTCCAAGAACAGAGAGACAGAAGAGACGTACAGAAACTATAGAAGAACATAGAAAGGGGAGACGAGAGACTGACTGGGAGAACACAGATGGGTCCACTTTTTCCAGCGTGATCGATCTAATGTGACAAGATAACAGCCTTGTTTACAATGGCGCTCTCGGAAGCGTGCGCGCGCTTGGCGGGGGAGCGGACCCTTTGAAGTGCTCCCAAAAGGCAGATTGCATGGCGGCACGATGCGCGTGATTGGGGAGGCGATGTGAAACACATCCCCGGGCTCTCGCCATCTTGAAGATGGGAAGCCCTACCCAATCAGGACTAGGCTACTGCCCCCCTCCCACAGGAGAGGCAGGATAGGGGATGTACCCACCCCAGGACAGGGACCCATTGGTCCCTGCCCTTCACCTACCTGTAACGCTTCTAAATCTAGTATCTTGAAACCCTGAACCTTCCGCAGATTCCGAAATACAAAGAAGAGCAAGAAGAAAGAAGACCTGCCCAGCAGCTGCTAAAAAGAGGAAGACACCAACTGCTTTGGTCCCAGCCCTACTGGCCCGTCGACCCTCGAACCTGCTCCTGCTCCAACCCGGCATCTCTTGTGGCCAGCAACCTCACAAACCCCGGAGGACCTGGCTACCTTTCGGCTCTAAGCCCCTGGGACTCCCATGAGTAGAGGCTCTACTCAAAACCTACTTCTAATCCCTGGCAGCAGCCCGGAACCGCGAACCCAGCACACACTGCACCAGCCAAGCCTGGCCGGTGGAGGAGTGAACAAAGACCACGAGGAGGACCCCACGGCGACTGTGACCCCGAGTCCGGCTTCCAAGGACCTCCCTCGACACTCCTGAAGAAGCCTGCAGCCTAAGAACAAGGTGCCCCCCCCCCCCTAACTGCGATCAACAGAGGGTAAGATTTCCCCACACCAAAAGGCACCCCTGCACGCGGCGCCCCGCGGCCCCCTGTGCCCAATCCCGGGGTACCTACCTATCCTCCAACTACCCAACTTACCTCTCGAAGTGGTGGTGGCACCTGAAGTATCCTCGTCTCAGAGCTTGCAGTCTTTCTAAACCGGAGATTTCCCATTGAAATCAATTGAGCACCCGAAGGCTCAAAAGCACCCTGCACCCAGCCGCTCGAGTGGCCCTGGCAGTGCAACCTCTACACCTACCTACTTCCCCACTTGCCCGGAGTGAGTGACCAGGAGCCCAGCTCCCACAGCCGCGTGGCTTGCTAGTCAGCAGCCACCAACCAAGGCCCCCCCCTATCCCTCATAGGATAACATTGGGCCTAACTCTCTGCACCCGGCCGCACTAGTGCCGCTGAGGGTGAACCAACTGTACCTACCTGACCCTGGGGGACCCCCGAGTCTATGCCCAGAACCTCAACTCTGCCAGTCGAGTACTTACCCTATGAAGAAAATAGTTATCGGTTTAAAGGTAACATTGACTGGCTTTTTCCTGAAACTTCTTGTAAGTGTGGACTTTACAAATCTTAAAATATTCACCAAAAATCAGCCAAGTAACGAAAACAAAAATCCTCACCTGCTCTTAGGTGAGCTCCCAGTGCTGGATTTTGGTGCCTAGCACTGACTCTGAAAAATACTTACAACTGTACTTACCAGTAACCCAATTTTCGCCCGTAGGAAATCATTGACTGTTTTTCTGTGAAATCTCTTCTAAGTGTCAATTTCTGCAATCTTTAAATATTCTTTAAAAATCGTATAATATCTGAAAACGTAATTACTTACCTGTTTTGGATACAGGTCCCACTACTGAGTCTTGGTACCCAGCGCTGGATTACAAAAGTAACGAGAACATACTGTACCTGCAACTTGAATTTTCTTCCATAGGGAATCATTGACTGTTTTCTATGAAATATTTTCTAAGTGTCAACTTTTAAAATAGCTAAATATTGTTTAAAAATCACAGTAATGAAGTAGACTTACATCACTTGATTCTAAGGACCGAATCTAGGATCCAGTCCTGGAATTCCAAAATTAATCCTAAAAGTAATCTGTTGCAAATAACTTGAAATTTCCATTGAGCTCAATGCATTGCTCTGTTTAAAATCGTGTTGCCTATTGCAACCACTTGTAACTGTTTACAAAAGTCAATTGCATATTGCAAAAGTATTTATATAAAGCATCCCATTGAGAAAGTATATTTTAATGCCAATTGTTGATTCTAAAATAAAACTAACATTTTTTTATATATAAACCATTGGCCTAGAGTTCAGTTATTGAGTGTGTGGAACCATTTGCTGACTGAGTGTGTACAACAAATGATTTACACTGTCCTCCGATACTGCCTTACTGCTCGACCAAGCTACCACTTTAGAGAGTAAGGTTAGATCTAACTTTAGCCTCTGCCAAACCCTTGGGGACTGTGGACTCTGTACACCCTGTATCTATTAGTGAACAGTATATACAGAGCCACTTTCTCACACATACCACAACCAGATGTCTTCAACATCTACACATCCTAAGGTTGCCATCTCTGGATGCCAGACCACCATTGCCACGATTTGCTTGCCAGGAAAACATGCTGGCCATGTCAGATTAAAACAGTAGTTTCCTTCAGTGTTCATCACACAGGAACATATCAATTACAAGGCTTGACCCAAATCTGTATTAGTTTAGGTCTGCTGAGTGTGGGCGATATTGGTGTGGATTTTCAATGGGCTTGAGCAGGAATCCACACTAGATACAGGGAATGTTTTTCATTGGGGGGTGGGGGGGGATTTCTGCAGTATTTGGACCCAGAGTCAGCTGGGACAAAAAAAAAAAAACACTTCGCCCAGACACTGAAAACTAGAGCTAGAAATCCAGGATGATGTGGTTGCATGAATCCCAACATTTTATTACCCAAAATCCCCTGCAAACGTCAAAGTATGAGTAAACAATTCCTTCCATTTTCTGTGACCCAAAACTCCAGAACTTCAGGCAAACCTACCTATCAAAGGTTGCCACACTTCTCCTGGGCAGGCATGGTGGTGGACGACAGTTTGATGGTCCCTGCCAGGCACCAGAACTTGGCCCAGCATCACCTTAAATCCAGGCACAGCTTGGACAAGCTAACAGCGGTATGGTGGCTGGGGCATCCATGGAATTATCACTCCTGCCTGGTTAAAAAAAGATTTTGCTGGGAAATCAGACGAGGGAGGGCACTCGCAGGAGAGGACACGATGTCAAGACATTATAAAGCTGGAACACCAAGGGAGGCACAGACACTGCCGTAGCATAGTTTTGCTGTGCCGTTGGCAAGGTTCAGGGAGGGATTCTCCCACTTGGAAAAAGCTGCAGCAGCAAGGAGCCAGTGGAGGCAGCAAACTCGGACCTATTAGTGGAGAGACCTAGCAAGAGCTATGGACATGCTAATGAGTGTCAGCGCCCATGGCTGGCCCAATGAGCGGTGCCAAAAACATGGTGGCATGCAACGAGCAGAACGAGTGATCGGGATACCTAATAGGGGAGCAACCAGATGCAAAGAGGAGAAGAAAGCAGGAAGCACCACCCTGCCAAAAATCAGGAGGGACACTGAGTGAGCATGATGACAGACAGCAACGCAAGTTGATAAGAGGCAATGGAGCAGGTGTGCCGAGGGTCTGAGACAGTCCTATTAGAACGATGGTGACATCCAGCTAATTTTGGAAGCAGCTGGCATTGAGCAACATGCAACCCAAGGGGGTAAAGGCAGGGGTCGTCAAGAACTAAAGGGGGGGAAAAAAAATACCAAGGATATATGGACATTGCAATTGGTATGGTGGCTTAAAATTAGCGAGAGAACATGGACCAAGGTAAAGCTGTGGCCAGAGACTGGTGCAGGAGACATGGGGAGTGAAAATTGCCGGCAGGTGTATACATAAACACATTACTACTAAGTCTATAAATGCATCCTTTCTTACAATCGAGGTGGGAGACAGGCCAGTTATCGGCCACAAAGAACATCCTTGAAAGACAAAGAACCTGAACTGTGGGTATATAAAGCATGTAGCCAGGACTTTGTTGGCAGAAAGTGATGAGGGGGAGAGAGGACTGGACAGGAAGCAGCCTACAGTCGCGTCGGGACCAAGTACTGGTAAGGAGCCAGACATCTTGACTAGGGTGCACCACTTGAAATTAAAGAGCGCATAATGGAGGAGGTGTGAAGATAGATGCCTTTATCTCCAAGGGGACAAGAATCTTCTGGTACGAGTACTTGCCCACCTAGACCCTCAAAGCAAAAGACATTCCGGTCAGGCACACATTTTCTTAGACCTCACAAGAGACTGTACTGCTGGGGCAACCGTTTTGCTTTACCTTTGAACTGAAGGAGAAGAGAGACCAAACAAGATCCTCAAGAGGCGCAAAAAATGCTAACACTTCAGGATCTGTTGGATCAGAAGAATTAGGAGCCAGGAGCCATCATCGTCATAACAGCTGGAGGTGCGTTGCTAGGAGGGAAAATGCTACTGGACCTTCCAACAACATGGAGGAGAGAACGACAGCCAAATACCAGGCGAGGTAGATTTGCAAGCAGGAAGACTAGGAAAACCACAGTGGAGGAAATTCAGCATCTGAAGGAGTAGGAGACTGACGAACGGACCAATGCTAGACAAGCCCAATGTGCGAATGGTGGTCAAAACATGGCAAAAAGGGCAGGAGCTCAATGGAGTAGGCCTCACTACTCCATTGCTTGGTCGAGCAGTAAGGCAGTATCAGAGGACAGTGTTAAGCATTTGATGTACACACTCAGTCAGCAAACGGTCTCTCACACTCAAGAACTGAACTCTAGGTCAATTGTTTTGTATAAAAATATACTGTTTTATTTCTAGAACCAAGCAAGCCTGGTACAGGTAAGCATATACATACTTTACAGTAATAAATTACTACTATGAACACAGTTCAAAATTGCAGTATGACTTGTACTGATTTTGGTTACAGTTTAATAAAGCAGTTTGCAACACATTGCAGGTATGGTACATTCAAATGAATGGGCTTTAAGTAAAACGCAGTTATGTTTCAGATTACTTATACCAACACAGGACTGGATCCTAGATTCAGCCCTGGGACAGTTCCTGAAAACAGGTGAGTTAATGCGTTTTTAGTTAGAAGTACGATTTTTAAAAGGAACATTATTGCATTTCAAAAGTTGACACTTAGAAACATTTTCACATAGAATCACAAATGTTAACCTATAGGAGAAATTCACTTAGCAGGTAAGTTATGTTTACACCACTTTTTCTTACTCAGAGCCGAAACCTAGATTCAGCACTGGGACATTTCCTGAAAACAGTTGAGAAAATGTGTTTGTTAGTCGGCTGATTAAGGAATATTTGTAATTTTCAAAAGTCGACACTTAGAAACTTTTTGGGAGAAAAAGTTTCTACGTTATTCTATGAGGAAAAAGAGGTTATCGGTTTCCAGGTAGGTAAACTGTCATTTGAGTTAGGGTTCTGGGGTAAGACTCAGGGGTCTCCCAGGGTTAGTGATGCACTTGTTACACCCTCAGCAGCACTAGGGCAGTCGGGTGCAGAGTGCTGAGGCCCAATGTTATCCAATGGGGGATAGGGGGCCTCCGGTTGGTGGCTGCTTACAAGCAGGCCACTAGGTTGTGGAAGCAAAGCTACTGGTATTAAGCTCAGGGCAAAGGGGGAAACAAAGTAGCACCAAAAAGGTGCACTCGAGCAGCAGGGTGCTGTTTCGACATCGGGCGCCCTATTGTTTGCAATTGGGAACCTCCGGTTTGCAAAGGCACTGCAGGCTCAGGGAAGAGGGTCTTCTGGGTGAGACCACCACTTTCGAGAGGTAAGTTGGGATATTGGGGGTTGGTTAGGCACTGTCGATTGGGCCTGCCAAGGCAGCGGGGATTCGGGTGCAGGGGTGTCTTTAGACGTCTGGTTTCTCTTACCAGCTTCGGTCGCAGTGAGTCTCCAGAAAGAGTCTGCAGGCTTCACTGGGAAATTCAAGGCAGGTCAGAGATTACCAGATCTCGGGTCAGGCTTGCGGGGAGACCTCCTCGTGGTGTTGGGCCACTCGAACTCAAGCCTTGGGCAATGGGAGCAGACTTGCGGATTTGGCTGGAGCCAGAGTTTGTGGGTGAACAAATCCGGTGTTGAAAGGAGACAGTCTTTGGAAGGCAGGGCAGGTCCTCGGGGTTCTTGAGGTTGCTTGCTGCAGGACACAGAGTTTCGCTTCTACAGGTTTGAGGAGGTGACAGGCCAGTAGGACTGAAGCCAAGTCAGTGGGCGCACTACTCTTAGCTTCGGCACGGCTGTCCAGGCCTTCTTTTCTTGGTTGTTTCTTGTCTGAGGCAAGGTTAGGGGTGGCCCCTAAATACTTGATTTTGGGGCGTTACAGGTAGGTACACCCACTATTATGCCAACCCCCAGTGGGAGGGGGCATATGCCTCACTAGTTGGCTGGGTGTCTCCTCCCCCCCCCCCCCCCCGCCTACAAGATGGTGGGGACTGAGCTGTGCTTCACCTCACTTCCCCCATCTGAGGGGTGGGGGTTGGCAACAGTGGTCACACCTCCCTTCCTCACTTGGGTTTCCTACCGATTATCCTGCCAAAGTGGGGGGTCAGAACCGGTGGGGGCCAGTTGCTGAGAGCAGCAAAGGGCCTAGGGCAGCTCCCCCTTCGTGGACCCAGCCCATCCTGGGTGAGTACTTTGCACCTCAGCCCAGGATGTGCATCGTTTCAGAACCCCAGGAGCAGCAGGATCTCGACCCAGCGATCCAAAAACATGTCTGATGGTGGCAGTTGGTGAGCAGCCACTCAGCCTGGACACGAGTAGGTCATTTTTCAGGGGACATCTCCAAGATGCCCCGACTTGGACACTGTAGGGGTACAGGACTCAAGTACCTGTATCCTCACTGCTGGTATAGTGCTCTGCTAGAGGGATGGCTCACCTATGCCAGGGCAGTGAGTTGTAGGTATGGCACAGGGATGTGTACCAGGTCTACTTTGTTCTGCACCAAAACGCGCATCTTGCAAAGGCAGTGTGTGTGTGTAAAGGTACAGGGCCTCTAAGGCTGGTACAAAAAGAATTGCAACCCTTAGAGGCCTTCCCTGGCCACAGTGCACTTGGTACCTGTGGTACCATTTACAAGGGACTGACCTGTGGCCAAAGAGTGCCAATTGGGTTTTGTTTTCAATGCAGTTTTAGGGAAATAACATAGGCCCTGGGTACCTGTATGGCAGGAACTCAGGGCACACTCAGTAAAAGCACATCAGCAGTTCAGCAAAAAAGTGGGGGCAACCATGCAAAAAGGTGTGGAAAGACTGAGCAGAGAAGGCTACTGTATGAAGCACGTCTCAGACACAATAGGGCGAATGGCAGTTGGGAGCCAGATGGAGCATTGTACATAGATTAGAATTCCTGTGTAAAACTCTGGAGACAGATTTTGCATTTAAGGGGCCACCTCATGCAATTAGGGTGAACATGATAGGCCACAATTGGCAAGACCTAGGAAGATGGTAAATGTTTCAAGGTGGCATTCTTTATATCTGGGATGGAGGTGAGGGGAGGAACAAGCCCTGTTGGTAGTGGGGGATTTTAGAAAGATTCATCAGACATGAGGACCTGTGAATCCTTAAGGGATGGCTGATTTGATTCATGTAGCTCTAGACAAACATACACTTGAAAAAAAGCGAGGAACTGGCACAACCTACAAGTATGAAGAAAATCATAAAGACTTTAAGTCCCTAAAGGTATCTGGGCCACATTGAAATTGTAAAATATTCTGACTATGGTTTTAATGTTTAGTTTGTTCAACTCCGCTGTGAAAGCGCCTGGAATTACACCAACCCTGGCAGACTTGAGAAATTCTTGCTTGCTGAAGTCAGCAAAAGATGGGGAGGAATATGGGACCATACAGACCCATTTCACTACTTTATACTAATGTAAAAAGGTCTGCTAGGGTTATGGTTTCAAGCTTAAGCAGGATCCTGCTACAGATTGTACATCCAGACCAATCGGGGCTAGTTGGGAGAAGAAGAGTAGCTACAACAGGTAGAACATATCCAATTTGGTAGACTCTGTACCAAACCTTAAGAGGAAGCTATTGCTTTTGAACGTGGATGCCAAGGCAGAGTGTCATAGGGTGGTTTCTCAGGAATGCAACGAAGGAGAGGCCTGGAAGAGTCCTAGTCACGGTATGGCTGAGAAGCCACAAAAGTCAGTATTAACGCACACGATTCCAGTGTTATACGGGTAGGCCAGGATACGAAGCAGGGATGGCCCGATCACTGCCCCCGAGACACCCCTCACAACCCACTCCCTCCTCCCGAATGTCATTGCCCAATTCCCAATGGTATAATTAACAGGAATAATGCTGGCTTAGACAGGCCAATGTAAAAGCAATTTAATAAAGCTATAGCTTAAGCTATAATTTGGGACCTTTTATGTACTTGGGTGTGCTGGGACAAGGATAAAAAAGTGGCTAAGATGGCTGAAGGAACAGGGATTACAAAAAACAGAATCAGGACATTCGCTTAAGAGGAGGCAAGTGACACCAAGAGTAAGATGATAGAGAGCTGGCAAATCGGTGGAAAGGCAACAGATTGTGAAAAAGACTACATCAAGAGGTGTTGTAGGCTACATGCATGCAGAGGAAACAAGGAGTAGGGCAAGCAAGATGATCAAACTGGTATGGTAACTGCAGGGTTGAAGTAGGCTGTAAGACAATGGTAAAAGAATGGGTGTAAAGGAAGGGTCAAGGGACTTTCCCAATGCAAGAATATCACCAAAAAACTAAACTGAAATCGAAAATCAAGCTGAAACCGCAGGTCTATGGAAAAATGATGGGAGCACCAATTAAAAGCGGTCAACACTAACAGCTGATGGAACAAGATAAATGAATGAAATAAAATTATAATGCCCGATCGTTACCCCATTTATTTATTTAGAAATCGGTTTATTGAAGTTTAGATGACATACATCATATCACAGAACAGGATAATGCACAATTATCTTTCACAAACATGAGAATATCCATGTAGGTACAACCCTGACTTTAATAGTGGGGAGCAATGCACATTGCATGTACATACTGAAAGCCCCGACAGTCTGGTCACAAGCGTGAAATCACTATTTATCTCGAGATCTTCCCCCGTGCAGGGAACTATCAGGTGGAGGCATTACACCTGCATTCACAGTCTCACAGCTGCTCATCATAAACAGAAGTCCAAGTGTATGTTTCTAACAATAAAACTACGCAGCCGGGAAACTAACACCCCTGCAGAGAAACAATAGTAGAACTCAATAGTTGCCCGATCGTTACCCCATGAGGACTAACGATCTGGTGATTGGTGGGAGGGAATAGGGGATCAGAGTATTTCGTATTTGAGGAACAGCTAGGTCTTCACATTTTTATGAAAGATTAAATGATCCTGGGTTTAAATACGAGAGAAATGAATTCCAGTGCTTGGTTGACAAAAATGAAAAGCGACCGCCAATGCAGGCACATTTGTAGCAGAGAGCTCAGATAGTACGGTAAAAAGGGTTTCAGGTAAATTGGACCAGAATTGTTAAGGCCATGATGAGAGAGGCCAAATGTTTGCTAATGGGAAGCCTGTGAATCATTTTAAGACACTTCAATAGCTTCCTAAGAGATCAAAGGCACAAACAAAAGATCATGGTGGCATAATGTCACCCAGATGAGTACCTCTGCCCAGGGAAGTGGTGTCCCATGATCACAACAGCAGGCAAAAGATGGCTGGAACCACTCTAGACACGAACAGCTAACATTCACTATATACAAACTAAGGTACTGTATTTTAAGGTACTCAACTCACCGTTAGATTTTTCCATCCGGGATCATTGTTCAAACGATCAGCAACATAATAACGAAGGCATTTTGCAAGATTGTCCATAAACTCTGTTCCCTACAACCAGAAATAAGAAAAACATGCTTATAACTTTGCATGGAAGATGGGCTGAAAGGGGTAGGAAAATGGAGGTGGTTGGGAGAGCAGTTTAAGAGAAACCAAATTTTATATTTTAAAAATAAAAACTTACTGGAGTAATACAGTTGCTGTCAAATCTTTCTTTTACTTCCTCCTCCGGAAGATAACCACCTAAAAAGTTTCAAGAGAACAAGTTATTTAGCAAAGACAACATCCAAAGCACACTGCAAATCTTAGCAGGTCATGCTAAATAGTCAAACAAAACAAGCATTGGCAAAGCCAATATGTCTACTCTATTCAAGGGCTACTGGCTTTGGCAATGTGTTTTTGCCATGTTGTACACCAGTGTGGCTGCTGTTCAGCATGGCCATAAGTTAGTGGCGTGAAGTGGCGTAGAGCAGACTGGTGCGGGGCAGACTGCCTTGGACTGGAGCAGATGTGGAAAAGTAGCCCTTTTTGGCATGGTCACCCCCACGTTTTGCTTTGTAACTAATGTGCTTGCACCTGAAAGGGGCAGAGAGAATCGTAGAGTGCAGTGTCGAAGCGTGGATTGAGTGCAGTATCAAAATTAGAGTAATCATTTAGTGAGTGTAGCGACCCCAAGGGTCAGGTTTGGCTACTACCCTACACTCTACCATAATTTGGAATTATGGGGAGTCCCTGGCACCAGAGAAAAGATCCCGACGACCTACGAAGGAGGACACGAAGAGCCTCAAATGACTGCAGAGAGCACCTGCCTTGGCCCCAGCCTAGCTGACCTGGCTGCCGCTCGTCTTAACTGTGCATTACTGTCTAGAGGCAGTAGCAGATGGGATACAGCAGTGGGATAAGGAAGTCATCTTTACTGATGACGAGCACACTTTCCATTGTTGCCCACTGTCTGCAATGTTAATAGAGGTGGATACTGCTTATTAATCAGATTCAAGCATGTTGGGAGGAGAAAAACAAAAAACACACAAAGTAATTTACCTGTAACTGTAGTTCTTCTGTGTGGTATCTAATAGATTCATGTGGTCTTCTTTCCTCCTCTTATGGAGGATCACCTACAGTTACACTATATGCAAGCACATGCTAGAATTCTGAGAGGAGATGGCCTCTGGCAAGGGGTGATGCTTGGGACTCCATTACCTTACTGGCTTAAGTTTCGGGTTCTTTAAGAAGGAGGTGTAAATTGACACCGACATAAGGCCTTTCAGGCATGGGCTAAACTCATTTTTTAAGGTTGCCATGGGATTCCAACCTTGACAATAGCTAATGATTAACGCATGTGAATTAATGAAATGAGACCATGCTTCGTTTGAGGCAGCACTTAGTTTCATTGAACGGGATCACAATTTCACCGGGTTGACCCGGTTGTGGCAAGGTACATGGTTACACCAGGAGCTCTGGTCTACAAAGCAATATGCCCTGGGATACAATAGGCATTACTCACCTGGAGGATGTCTGGCATGATGTGTTGATGTCATTCGAAGACATGAAGAACACTACTGAATCTCCTGCACACTATTTTATCGGTATAGAAAGCTATGCCGCACCCTAACGGACCATATTCCCACAGGTAGCCAGATCCCAGACTTTAACCCCCTTGAAGCCAAGCTCCTATAAGGAGGCAGTGAAAGATAACTAGTTCTAAGATCTAGAGTTCTCTGATAGTCAATGCTCCAGACAATTTCTCCCCAAGCACCAAAGGTGGAAGTATGGGTGGGGGAAACAATGACTACTGGCGCGAGGCCCGCCTAACCCCTAAAGAACTCCGCATGATCCAAATTAACCACCTACACATGACTTAGTTGACAAACATTTAAGGGCAGAGCATCATTCTCAGATATCCATTAGTAAAGTGGCCATCTGTCGTGTGTAGGTGCACCGTGAGAAGCTGGATTCACTTCTGTTTGAAGGCTTTTGGAGAAGATTTTTAAGGTTACACTGAACAGCGGAGGCTCCATCCACAGTGTAGGAAGCTGGCTCTGTATACAATATTACCACTAGGTGGTTATACTGTACGAGTCTAGGGGTTCCCCAAAAGAGTACAGGGCTCAATGTAAAAACCAAAGTGCTCCATTAGTGGTAGTTTGGGGAAGCAGCCTTAGGCCTAACAGAGGAGTGTAAGATTTATTGAACAATAGTGATCAATAATGGATACACAACTCAAGGAGATCACGACTAAATTTAGAAAAGGATACTTTGTGCTTTATTTTAAGACCAAGATCTTCGCAATAAGGGAAGTATTTTTTTTTGTTAAAAATACTTTTCACCTAGAAAAAGCGACACTTTGAACTGTGCCGAAAAGTTTCTATGTTATCCGATGGGGAAAACAATATTGCGGTTATACAGGCAAGTAAGGCACTTACAATACCAGTTTTCATAATCAAGTCAGAAAGGTCCATGTGTCAGGGGAGTACCAAAACAGCACCACCAGCAGCACAGTGGCGGCTGGGTGCAGAGGTCAAAATAGGAGTTCGACCAAGTGCTTTTTAATTGAGACGGGGGTGCCTGGAGCCACACTACTTGCAGGTAAGTAGATCGGTCACAGGGCCAGCGTTGGGGTTTAGGTTAAGCACAGGGGGCAGGCGCAAAAAGCAGCACCAAACATACACCAACAGCAGCACACAGGCGGCCGGTGTAGTGTACAATTTCAACAATGGGGTACAATTCACAACTGGGATAATGAAGTACTTGGACAGTTCCGCTATTAAACATCTTAGGACAGCGATTTACATGGAGACTGGTAAATTCATCCTTTTGAGCTGACAACAGGAATGGGAAAATGTATGAAGTAAACCTATTTTAGATGGTGATGGCTGTGAATAAAAAGGAACCTACTGGATCACGGAGGAAAATTCTTAAGACTTGTTCACAAAAGTGAGTTTGAGACGGGTGGTTCTGTAGTGAAAATGCAGGTCAATGATAGGATTTAGGTTGATCTTGTTTTGATAAAGGTATTTTAGGAGTTTAAGAGTTTGAGGAGGAGGGGTGGGTGGAGGTTCAAGGGGAGGAGATGAGGCTAGAATTGTTGACATTGTAACCGGGGCACCCAGGTTCAAATGCCACCTTTGGCATTTGATTCAACATCCTAGGATTCTGGGCAAATCACTTAATCTTACTGTGCCTACAGATGGAAAATGTACTGTGTGAACTGGGTTTCAGTAATTCCCAACTTGATATACATGATCTTGTAGATCATCTCCCAAGCAACGTACAGAGCTCTGTTACATCTACTTGCGCTATACAAAATTACAATACGTAAATTGACACAAATAAGGTGTGTAAGTGTATGTGTACGGGGTCTGTAAAATCTGTCAGCCTGAGAATGGGGTTGTGTTCAATGGGGACAGAATTGTACAGAAGTAATGTTGAGAGCTACTAAAGCAAAATAGCAACTTGATGAAATGTTTAGAACGGCAGTGAAAGGTGAAGTGGCACACGTGCACCACATTGCATGCATCATTCAAAACCCAGACTTAATTCACTAGATTTAGTTAGCTTATGTACTCCAGTGAAGTTGGCCTATTTTTAATTAGACTTCCAATACAAAATCCAATAGTTAATAAACTTTTGCCCTGAGAGGAGCATGTATGATGCAATCTTGCGGGGTGGGGGGGGGTTTGAGCCCTGAAGGCTCAATTCACTGGGCATCTCCCAAAATTCTGTGGAAACTGCCTTGATCCTCGCTGTGCCTTCAGTTGCAACAAGGACCAATTGAAAAACAGAATACAACCACTAAACACATTCCCTGAAACCTCCTTTACCTGCCATTGTGAAAGACTTTAGACCAAAGGACTCAAGTTTAGAAATGCATAGATATAAGTACATACCTCGCTTCAGCACTTCCTCCCGGACACGTTGTTTCTCTTCAGTTAGCTCTACACCTTCCTTTGATGCTCTGAATCTTCTAGAGCGCTGTTGATTCATTTTGGCACGAGGGGCCTAGAATAAAGAGTTCAATTAATACGTTAACATTTCAATTAACTTGAATACAAGATTTAAACTTCAGACCACATACAAAAAAAAAAAAAGCCCTTTGTTTTAAAGTAGAAAAAGGAACAGGCCTTCATTCAGTTCCTTTGACACACCAAACTAATAAATGACTGGCCACTGAAACTCCAGAACTGTATTTCAGCTCCTTTCATCCATACTCTATGCATCTTTTCATTTCAAGTACGAGTACATACATCCATCAAGACGAGCAACAAAACATACATACTCCAGGTGGGCAATGTGTTAAATGTATACTTCGATTCACGATCGATACATACACACATTCTATATTATATAGATTAACTGAAAAATCCACAGGTTACAGCAACGTTACATTAGGCTGACATTTCACTCAGTCAAAACCAGAGGAATTCAGCCTCTATAGTTAGCTGAGCTAACTAGGTCTAGCCCCCGCAATGAATTGGTTATGAACTCACATATTACATCACTCATGACATGGTGACCTCCTGGCACACTGCTGCTTGAAAGATTAATCCACTTTAGTTCTGAGGCCCTCAGGACCCAAGGGGAGCTCATCTCTACCGCCCCCCACCTCCACCACCAGTATTGCGCCAAGAAGAGAGTTTCCAGAGTGGTGTAAAAAGGGGCATGGCCTTGGACCACCTCTCAGCAATCACACTGTGTGGGGCTCACTGGAAATACCAGGTGAGATAGTTGGACCCCAAAGGACCCTCAGCAGCAAAGGGGACTTCATACCCCAACCAAGAGCGTGCCAGGAGGCGCGTTTTCAGAGTAGTGGACAAAGGGGGCGGGCCTCTGGCACGTTGCCAGCTTCCTTTTTTTTTTTAATTTAGGAAAGAGGGCTGTGTGGTCCCCTCCGTCCCTTAGGTCCCCCTGGATCCCATCCCCCGGGACATGGCCCACTAAAAAGCCTTTATATAAATATAACAGGGGGCCGATTGTGCCCCAGAACCCAATCCCCTTGGGCTGGGCCTTTGCTGCATTTTTTCTTTTTACAAAGGGGAGGGGGGAGAACTGTGTGGCTCCACCCCCCCTCCCCAGGCCAATTGCCAACAGTCCGGCCTTTTAAAAAATTTAAGGAAGGAGGGGCCGCGTTTCCCTCCCCTGGGCCAGTTTTGGCTCTTGCTTCCATGAAGCAAAGCAGAGTTTGCTATGACATGGCAGGAGCAGTGCTCCCACCATGCCATAGCAAACCATAATGTCCCAGGGGTGGGCACCCTGGGATATTGCTGGAGCAAGTCCTGGGGGGTCCCCAGGGCCATTTACAGCTCCAGGAGGGGGCCATGGGGAGGTGGTGGTCCCCTGGGCGGCAGGGTGGGCCACATGCACCTGCATTGAAGATAATTAGCCCTGGGGAGGTGGTGCTCCCTGGGGCCGCAACGGGAAGTGGGGGGCAAGACCACCCCCCCCCCCACACTTTAATCATCTACGCACCGGGGAGGTGGCGGGTCCTCTGGGCATACGGGGCCCCGCATCGCATTTTTAAATTGCCCTTGGGACCTAGCCCACCTGGGGGCTTCACGGAAACCAAGCACGCGAGCCAGTGCTTTGCATTTTGGGTTTATTCCTGCCCATTTCGCGGATCTAACGCAAATCCTGCTGAAAATTTCTTAAAAATGTTTTTTTGGGCCCCGAGGTACCCCCTGAGCAGGCCTAAGGGGTCATGATGTTTCTACCCTGTCCCCATTTCTTAAATCTTTAATTTTTTTCTTTTTTTTTTTTCTTACACTTTTCCTTGCAACTCGGTTCAACCAAGTCACAAGATGGCTGCCAACACTTCCTGGTTTGAAGTGTTGGCAGCCAAAAAGACCTCAGGCACGAGATTGGGAGGGTTTGCGGATCCTCGGCGGCCATATTTGTATATCTGAGAAATGTTTGCATTCCTCAAGAATTACTAAACAGATTTACAGCATTTAACAAAAAAAGTGCACTCTGGACCAAGAGCTACCTTTTTGCAAATTTGGTGTAATTCCGTTCAGCAGCTTAACTTGGAGAAAAAGCGTTTTTTCTTCGGCCACTGCTTGACAGATCACCCCAAAATGTTCAAGACGGCAGCTAAAGTGAGTGGGACATTAGTTTTGAAAATTACACGAACATTCGTCAAACGGCTCCAAAGAGGTTAATAATGTTGAGGGTATGGGATTACTCTGTTAATTGCACTACATTTCACAGTGAGCTGTGAACTTTGTTATAAATGAACCACCTGAGAACCTATTGCCTGGATATGAAGAACTACACAGCAGCGATAAGCCACATAAAAGCTACTGCTAACAAGGACTTAGCATTGACTCACAGCCATATACCAAAGGTTATGCTATATGGATTTATGCATTATAAATGCCTAATGAAGTCAGTGTACCAAAATAAAAAAGCGCCAAAGTTATTGGCAAAAGAAAAAACACTTTTTGAATAGAAACAAGGTCCTAACTATGACTGCCCGTAGGCAGGATAGATATATACACACACTTGAAGGTCCTAAAGTGCCTCGAATCCCTGGAACTTGGCTTTAAGGTCGTCCTTTCTTGGAGGAGTTTTGCTGGATATGAAGGTGGGAGGCTCCGAGCCCTCCACTTTGAAGCAAAATTATTATACATATATACACATACACACGTGTATATACATACGTGTATTCACATACATACATGTGAGAAAGTGTCATCTTTCTTCCATGGTATGCCCCCACTTTTTGCTGAATTGCTGATGTACTTTGAGTGTGCCCTGGGCTCCTGCCGATCAGGTGCCCAGGGCCTGTGTTTCTTCCCTAAAACTGAATTACAGCCTAAATCTAATTAGCATCTCTGGCCATATGTCAGCCCCTGGTAAATGGTACCCTAAGTATCCAGGGCACTGACCAGAAAAGGCCGCCAAGGGCTGCAGCACTTATTGTGCCTCCCTTAGAGGCCCTGTACCCAGACCCTTTGCAGGCTGAGTGTCTTGGTGCAGAACAAAACAGTCGACATGGCACAAATCCCTGTGCCATGCCAACAAACGCAATGCCCTGGCATACCTCAGTCACATCTCTGCTTGGGTGCAATATGCCAGTGGTGTGGGTACAGGTGCCTGAGCCCTGTACCCCTACAGTACCCAGGGCCATTCCTGGGCACTGTAAGTGCAGTGCTGCCATTAAGAGTATATGGTGCTGGGAGGTCATCACAAACTCCACAGTGTGGGATTTAATGTAAAATGCACGACAGGGCATCTTAGAGATGCCCCCTGAAACCAACTAACGACCAGAGTCCTGACTGAGCGGCTGCCTAGGCTACCACCCAGCAGACATGTTGGTGGACCCCTGGGTAGAGCCATCCGTTCTCATGGGCCCGCCACAATGCACATCCTGGGCGAGGTGCTAGGTCTCCTCCCCCAGGATGGGCAGGTGAAGCTTCAAAGGCACGCCGCCTTTGGGAGCTTCTCCAGTCCACTTGCTGTACTCAGCAACTGGCCCCCCATCGGTTCTGACACCCACTCTGGCAGAAAGATCAGCGGGAAAACCTAAGTGAGGAAAGGGGGTGTGCCAGCCTCTGCCAACCCCACCCCTCAGGTGGGGGAGGCGAGGTGAAGCACAACTCCGGGCTCTCGCCATTTTGAGGATGGCGAGCCCTACCCAATCAGGGTTAGGCTCCTGCCCCCCTCCCACTGGAGAGGGTCCGGGTAGGGGGTGTACCCACCCCAGGAAAGGGACCCATTGGTCCCCGACCTCTACCTACCTGTAACGGCCCTACTCTCGCCCTAAGTGACCAGGAGCCCAGCTCCCACAGCCGCGTGGCTTGCTGGTCAGCAGCCACCAACCAAGGCCCCCCCCCTATCCCTCATAGGATAACATTGGGCCCAACTCTCTCTGCACCCGGCCGCCCTAGAGTCGCTGAGGGTGAACCAACTGTACCTACCTGACCCTGGGGGACCAGAGTCTATGCCCAGAACCTCAACTCTGCCAGTCGAGTACTTACCTTTGAACCGATAACTATTTTCTTCATAGGGTAACATTGACTGACTTTTTCCTGACATTTCTTCTAAGTGTGGACTTTTCAAATCTTAAAATATTCACCAAAAATCAGCTGAGTAACGAAAACGAAAATACTCACCTTCTCTTAGGTGAGCTCCCAGTGCTGGATCTTGGTGCCCAGTACTGACTCTGAAAAATACTTACAACTGTACTTACCAATAACCCAATTTTCTTCCATAGGAAATCATTGATTGTTTATCTGAAATTTCTTCCACGTGTCGATTTCTGCAATCTAAGTATTTTTTAAAAATCGTATAATATCTGAAAACGTAATTACTTACCTGTTTTGGATAAAGGTCCCAGTACTGAGTCAAGGCACCCAATACTTGATTACAAAAAGTAACAAGAACATGCTGTACCAGCAACTTGAATTTTCTTCCATAGGGAATCATTGACTGGTTTCTTTGAAATACTTTCTAAGTGTTCACTTTTAAAAGAGCTAAATATAGTTTAAAAAAAAATCAATCACCACAGTAATTAAGTCGACTTTCATCACTTGATTCGAAGTACTGACCCAGGACTGAATCTAGAATCCAGTCCTGGAATTCCAATAAGTAATCCTAAAAGCATATATTTTTTTATATATAAACCATTGGCCTAGAGTGCAGTTATTGAGTGTGTGGAACCATTTGCTGACTGAGTGTGTATAACAAATGATTTACACTGTCCTCTGATACTGCCTTACTGCTCGACCAAGCTACCACTTTAGAGAGTAAGGTTATATCTAACTTGAGCCTCTGTCAAACCCTGGGGGACTGTGGACTCTGTACACCCTGTACCTATTAAGGAACCGTATATACAGAGCCACTTTCTCACACCCAGCTCCCACAGCCGTGTGGCCTGCTAGTCTGCAGCCACCAACCAAGGCCTACCTCTCATAGGATAACATTGGGCCTAACTCTCTGCACCCAGCCGCCCTTGTGCCGCTGAGGGTCTCCTCCGACTCCGACCCCCCCCCCCCCCCCCCCCCGAGTCTATGCCCAGAACCTCAACTCTGCCAGTCGAGTACTTACCTTTAAACCGATAACTCAATTTTCTCCATAGGGTAACATTGACTGGCTTTTCCCTGAAATTTCTTCTAAGTGTGGACTTTTCAAAACTTAAAATATTCACCAAAAATCAGCAGAGTAACGAAAACACTTACCTGCTCTTAGGTGAGCTCCCAGGACTGGATCTTGGTGCCCAGCACTGACTCTGAAAAATACTTACAACTGTACTTACCAGTACCCCAATTTTCACATAGAAGAAATTTCACAGACAAACAATGATTTCCTAAGTGACAATTTCTGTAAACTTTAAATATTCTTTAAAAATGGTATCTGAAAATGTAATTACTTACCTGTTTTGGATAAAACGTCCCAGTACTGGATCTAGGCACCCAGTACTGGATTACAAAAGTAACGAGAACATACTGTACCTGCAACTTGAATTTTCTTCCATAGGGAATCATTGACTGTTTTCTATGAAATATTTTCTAAGTGCCAACTTTTAAAATAGCAAAATATTGTCTAAAAATCACAGTAAGTCAACTTTTATCACTTGATTCTAAGTACTGTCCCAGGACTAAATCTAGGATCCAGTCCTGGAATCAAAAGAAATCCTAAAAGTAATCTATTGCAAATAACTTGAAACTTCCATTGAACTCCATGCATTGTGTTTAAAATTGTGTTGCCTATTGCAACCACGTGTAACTTTCTACAAAAGTCAATTGCATATTGCAAAAGTATTTATATAAAGCATTTCATTCTGAGAATGTGTATTTTAATACCTATTGTTGGTTCTAAAATTAAACAAGCATATATTTTTTTATATATAAACCATTGGCCTAGAGTTCAGTTATTGAGTGTGTGGGACCATTTGCTGACTGAGTGTGTACAGCAAATGCTTTACACTGTCCTCTGATACTGCCTTACTGCTCGACCAAGCTACCACTTTAGAGAGTAAGGTTATATCTAACTTTAGCCTATGCCAAACCTCTGGGGACTGAACTCTGTACCTATTTGGGCACACTATATACAGAGCCACTTTCTCACAGTGGACAGGTGAGTGAATAAGTAGGTCAGTGGATGTGACAGTGTGCGACACAGTGAGCCAGTGTGCGACACAGTGAGCCAGTGTGCGACACAGTGAGCCAGTGTGCGACACAGTGAGCCAGTGTGCGACACAGTGAGCCAGTGAGCGTGACAGTGAGCGACACAGTGAGCCAGTGTGCGACACAGTGAGCGACACAGTGAGCCAGTGTGCGACAGTGAGCCAGTGTGCGACACAGTGAGCCAGTGTGCGACACAGTGAGCGACACAGTGAGCCAGTGAGCGTGACAGTGTGCGACACAGTGAGACAGTGTGCGACACAGTGAGCGACAGTGAGCCAGTGTGCGACACAGTGTGCGACAGTGAGCCAGTGTGCGACAGTGAGCGACACAGTGAGCCAGTGAGCGTGACAGTGTGCGACACAGTGAGACAGTGAGCGTGACAGTGTGCGACACAGTGAGACAGTGAGCGTGACAGTGTGCGACACAGTGAGACAGTGAGCGCGACAGTGTGCGACACAGTGAGCCAGTGAGCGCGACAGTGTGCGACACAGTGAGCCAGTGTGCGCGACAGTGTGCGACACAGTGAGCCAGTGTGCGACACAGTGAGCCAGTGAGCGACACAGTGAGCCAGTGTGCGACACAGTGTGCGACAGTGAGCCAGTGTGCGACACAGTGAGCCAGTGTGCGACACAGTGAGCCAGTGTGCGACACAGTGAGCCAGTGAGCGTGACAGTGTGCGACACAGTGAGCCAGTGAGCGTGACAGTGTGCGACACAGTGAGCGTGACAGTGTGCGACACAGTGAGACAGTGAGCGTGACAGTGTGCGACACAGTGAGACAGTGAGCGCGACAGTGTGCGACACAGTGAGACAGTGAGCGCGACAGTGTGCGACACAGTGAGACAGTGAGCGCGACAGTGTGCGACACAGTGAGACAGTGAGCGCGACACAGTGTGCGACACAGTGAGACAGTGAGCGCGACACAGTGTGCGACACAGTGAGACAGTGAGCGCGACACAGTGAGACAGTGAGCGCGACACAGTGAGACAGTGAGCGCGACACAGTGAGACAGTGAGCGCGACACAGTGAGACAGTGAGCGCGACACAGTGAGACAGTGAGCGCGACACAGTGAGACAGTGAGCGCGACACAGTGAGACAGTGAGCGCGACACAGTGAGACAGTGTGCGACACAGTGAGACAGTGAGCGCGACAGTGTGCGACACAGTGAGACAGTGAGCGCGACAGTGCGCGACACAGTGAGACAGTGAGCGCGACACAGTGAGACAGTGTGCGCGACACAGTGAGACAGTGTGCGCGACACAGTGAGACAGTGTGCGCGACACAGTGAGACAGTGTGCGCGACACAGTGAGACAGTGTGCGCGACACAGTGAGACAGTGTGCGCGACACAGTGAGACAGTGTGCGCGACACAGTGAGACAGTGTGCGCGACACAGTGAGACAGTGTGCGCGACACAGTGAGACAGTGTGCGCGACACAGTGAGACAGTGTGCGCGACACAGTGAGACAGTGTGCGCGACACAGTGAGACAGTGTGCGCGACACAGTGAGACAGTGAGCGCGACACAGTGAGACAGTGAGCGCGACACAGTGAGCGCGACACAGTGAGCGCGACACAGTGAGCGCGACACAGTGAGCGCGACACAGTGAGCGCGACACAGTGAGCGCGACACAGTGAGCGCGACACAGTGAGCGCGACACAGTGAGCGCGACACAGTGAGCGCGACACAGTGAGCGCGACACAGTGAGCGCGACACAGTGAGCGCGACACAGTGAGCGCGACACAGTGAGCGCGACACAGTGAGCGCGACACAGTGAGCGCGACACAGTGAGCGCGACACAGCGAGCGCGACACAGCGAGCGCGACACAGCGAGCGCGACACAGCGAGCGCGACACAGCGAGCGCGACACAGCGAGCGCGACACAGCGAGCGCGACACAGCGAGCGCGACACAGCGAGCGCGACACAGCGAGCGCGACAGCGAGCGCGACACAGTGAGCGCGACACAGTGAGCGTGACACAGTGAGCGCGACACAGTGAGCGTGACACAGTGAGCGTGACACAGTGAGCGTGACACAGTGAGCGTGACACAGTGAGCGTGACACAGTGAGCGTGACACAGTGAGCGTGACACAGTGAGTGTGACACAGTGAGTGTGACACAGTGAGTGTGTGTGACAGTGTGTGAGCGTGACAGTGTGTGAGCGTGCGAGGCTGAATAGCTGTATGAGCGACTAGGTGTTTAAGTGGCTGTATGGATGAATGAGTTGCTGTTTGAGCGAGTTGGTGTGAATGGTTATATTGAAGAGTGTGTCTGGGTGACTATGGGTGAAAGATCAAATTATGGGAGAGCTTATATGGATGTGCGATTGGGTATGCAAGTGGTTGTCAGTGCTTGTATGGGTGAGTGGCTGTTTTGAAAGGCTGTATGGGTGTGCGAGTGGCTGTATAGGTGAATAAGTCTGTATGGGAATACCTGTGTATGGCTGTGACTTGCTGTATTAGTGTGGGTGTGTGACTAGCTGTATGGGTATGTGAGTGATTGTGTAGGTAGGGTATGAGAGGCTGTATGGGAGTGCGAGTGGTTCTGTGGAGGTCACCGACAACGTTATGAGTGAATTATGTGAGGTCATAAGCAAAGCAATGCAGGGGCGTAAGTTCTAGTTAGCTCAGGTAACTAGAACAGCTGAATTTCTCTGGTTTTGTACGAGTGAAATCTAATCCCAACTGTCCCTGTGACCTTTTGTTTTTTTCAGTTAATTTCTATGAATTTTTTTAAAATTCTATGTCCCCAACTATAACGCCCCTGTAACCTTGGTTTTTTTCTAGTGAATTGGCGCGGTTTTTTTAACTACTAGGTGCGTTTGCAAAGTGGTGGAGTAAGGGGACAGGGCTTCGGAACAGCTCTACGCAATCCTGCTGTGTGGGACTTATTGCTGGTAACAGGTGGGCTTCTTAACAAAAAGCAGTGAAGAGAAAAGAAAGCCATCCAAATAAGAGCCACGGGGGTTCTTTATGCTTGTTCATCCACTCCAGCGCAAATAATTGATATTGGGGTAGCCTTAGAGGACTGTGCATCTGAGGATTTCAGCTCAGCACCACTGCGCCCCTACAGTGTTACCTCTCCATTTGTGTCCCTCTCCTTGGACGCATTCTTCAGCATCTTCACCCCTTTGCCTCCGAGCATTCCTCTTGCACCAGCACATTTCTTCGGGGTTTCCATCAACGCTCCGCAACCACAGGACCGTGAGCAAGGCATATTTGTGCTGAGATTGTCGTGGTGTAGAGTTAAGTTTCTCCCTAGTCTTTAGGTTCCCGAGGTATGCACATTATGCACCCGTTCTCAGTGTGGTTTTTTGGCAGACAAAAGAGTACATACGTAGCCGTCTTTCTGGGCAAGTATACAGTGGCACTTCAGATAAAAAAAAATTTAGGTGCCTCTTGAATGTCTGTTGAGCAAAGTACTCTGGCTGAAAAAACCCCAACTTTAGTGCCTTCCTTGTGTCTCTTACCAGCTTGGTTTTCTTCTGATTCGCTGGTGTAATCAGCTCCTTCACTAGAAAAAAAGCTGTCTTTTTTCACTTTTGAGCGCTCAACTGTGTGTTTCAATCCCGTAAGCAGACAAATAAAAAAAAAAATCTGAGAAGTGCAGCTACAGATAGCAGAAAACAGCATTAATATCAAAAGGATTTACAATGCAAAATAAGAGAATAGTGGCTCTTCCATAGACCACACACAAATCGCGCTCAAGGAATGGCAATTGTCTTTAGTCAACTGTCTTGAAACAAACTAAAGAATGAAGCTCTCAGATGGGACAACTTAATACTGAGAGAAGAGATATAGGGTTCAGAAAATGGGATTTGATATGGATCGCAAAGTTAGAAGATGTGCAAAAAATAGAATGGCTCTAAAGCCCTAAAATGTGAATAGGAACTCTTTGGATTCCCAACTCCTCATATATAGGCAAGTCAGACAAAGGATACCAGGGAATTTGAGACTTTCCTGGCTGGCCTAGACAAACTAAAAGATAAATGGAAGGATGATTTAGGATGGACGGAGGATAGAAACTAGGAAGAGACTTGTGAATGTCCTCAAATAGAAGCAAAATAGTATGGATTTGATCTGGTCCAACTCAAAATATTTCATCACATTTATTATAGGAGAGTGCAGGTGGAGAGATTTTTCTAGGATGGGGAGTACAAACCGTGCCTCGGACGATATGCACAAGGGAAGTTTGTCTGTGTATTTTAGGTGTATCCCCTATTCAGAGAGTTCTGGAGAGAGAGAGAGAGAAACTAGCTGTGGTACTAGAACGGCTCGCTGAAACTAGACCCTAAGGTAGTAATTTTGGGAATGCAGAGATTCCATCTGTCCAGAATACGACAAACCGATATTATTTGCATGATGGTGGCTAAAAGATGTAGTACAATCGTGGTGAAGCCACTGCTCCTGCAAATTGATGCATGGCAGACTAATATGGATTGGTGTAGCGTGGCAGATAAGTGAATACATGAGGGTGAAAGATTGGTCTCGGAAATTTAACATTTAACAGTAATGACAAGAGTAGCAAAACTTGGAGCAAGACCGTTTGGAGGGAGGTAGGGTGGTAAAGGCATGTGCCAACTGCTCATACAAAGCTGTATAGTTTGCATAGTTCCACAAGTTATTTAAGTTTGGACGGATACATAACGTACTATTGGTATATAAAGGCATACTGACAACTAATGTGATCATGATATGTTCTCTGGGGAGGGGGCTTGAGAGTTAAACAAAGAACGAATCAGACTTCCCCAGATGATCAACAGTTGTGCCACACCCTTCTTTAGAAATCGTGGAACCACAAAGAATGGGCATATGGGCCATTTTTAGGAATATGCCAGACTTCGAGGTAGTAAGGCTATGCAAGTGCAGCAATAAAACATGCAAACTTACCACACCATCAATTGCCATGTAAAGAAGTCTCCTTGGTCTGCAAATGTTGAAAAGTCGATCAATATACTCAAAAATTGCAACCATCATTTCATCTTCATTTTTAGGAGCGGCCCTGAAATGTTAACAGCAGGGAGTTACCACCAATATATGCGTAAAAATGAACAGAGTATTAATTTAATTAAAATATCAGTTTAATACTTACTTGTTTTCAGGATGTGTGCAAGGATGGATGATGCCATTCATGTCCAGATACAGGTTGTCAAACTCCACTTCATTCGGATTTGGCTTGCTGGTATCTATCGGGATCTGTATGCCATTGCATTCTTTAGGCTGAGGAAAGGAAAAAATCATCACTATTCAGTATGTGCTTTAGGAAGCAGAAACAACGCTCACTTGTTCAACACTAAATAAAACTCAAACAGACTAGTCAACGTGCCATACATGAAACCAAAAGTCAAACAGGCTCTCAAACACACTGGAGAACCAGAGATCGAAATTAAATTCTAGTACTGAGAAGATTTTTCTCCCGCAGTATTACTTATAAGCTTCAGAAAAACAGCACTTTACTTTTGGTGATCAAAATAGGGCTTCATTGTGAAAACGGAAAAAACAAAAGCCATGCCTCACGGAACCATCATAAACAGTACAGATGGAACAAAGTCAGCTCATTATAAACTTGAATATTGTAGGTACAGCTCTATTTACCAACAAAAATCAATCAATATTAGTAAAATCACGGCTTCTCACCCGTGACTGTATCCCGGCGCTGGGTTTAGTTGAACAGCCAGGCAGTGGCGGCTGGTGGATTTTTAAAGTGGTGGGGCGAAAAATGATATCCTAGTACAGCGAGCGAAGCGAGCGAGCCCGAACTGAAAAAGGAGGGTGCGGGGGGGGGGGGGGTTACGGTGGCTTATACACCACATATTAACTGTGCTTTTAAAAAAAATCTGTAATGCCTCTAATACCCTTGGGCCAAGGTTGCGCTATACAAAACTGCAAAAAAAAGAAGCTATATTCTACCTTATAGTTTGCATTTTTCATTAATATACAGTTGCCTACACCAGATTAGTTGGAAACTCTGTTGTGCACTACACAATATTCTAAATTCTTGACTTTAAGTTTCTGACTTTCAACTTTCACTCGGCAGTCATTAAATGGAAGAAAGGAAGGGCACATCTGCCCTGTACCTTATATTCACAGCTGCAGGCCTCAGCTGGAAGTCGGTGGCATTTCTAACCTGGATTAGCTCTGAACATTAACAAGCAGAATGTGAGAGGCGATTTCCTGTGCTTGGAGATTTAATCCAACCTGACTATTCGCTCAGCGCCACAACTCTTTCATTTTGGTGAATTGTTCTGCAGCTAAAATGACTTCTGTATCTAGTTGGTGGCCAAACAAAGCATAATTGCTGTGTGCGAGATAGAAATGCATTTGTAGAGCACCAAAAGAGCTTTCAACCTTATATATTCTCGAATATTAATTGTTATTTCATTTAGTAAGACATTTCAGTAACACACAAGTTCTACCAACCAAATCTTTTTAAAATGTTCATGGCCCTTTATTCCTGGGTGAAAACGCACGGTATCCAGCTGTATCACACAGACTGCCCTGGAGCAATTTAAAACCAAAATGTTCAGTTTACATGGATTACACTAGTGCTGTTGCATCAATATTTCAATAAACTGGAGTCAAAATGTGTTTTTTTCCTCTGTCTTTTGGTGTAAATGTTATTTCTACAACTGTTAGTGGAAATGTTAGTTTACAATTAGTCCAATTACCTCAAGAAAGTGAGACAAATGTAACCAACCTACCATACGCCCTTCATGACAAACTAAGCAGATAAAAAGTTGCCTAATTGGCACCATCACCGATGTGAACTGTATAATCTAGACTTTGAGGAAAAATTGGACCATGCAATCTATGCATCCCTGTCAGTAAAAAAATCCTGAACTATGCAAAAAGCAAAGTGCACCTTATTTTCAAATAACACTGGATGTGGGAAGTATACTTTCCAATAATTAACAGTGCATAGACCTGCACACCAATTTCCACCTACATATGCCATTGTGAGCCTCCTTCAGATTACGGTGCAAAGTCTAAAAATGTAGTGCAAATGGTTGTTTACAGGTTCTTGCACTTTTGTGTTTGGGGTTTACAAACACTAGGATTTAAATTTGAATACAGTGTCATAACTCATAGTACAAGGAATTAGCTAGAAAATTAAAATATCCCCCTCTTGAACCAAATCTTTAATCTCAACGAGCAGTAAAGGTAAATAAGCAGGAACCCTTCCCTTCACCCCTTCATACTCCTTCCATCCATCCTTTCACCCTTCTGTCTATTCATCTGACAATCTCTTCATCTTTCTACCCACATATCCATTCAGCCACCATCCCTTCATCCACCCTTTCACACTTTTATACATACATCCTTCCACACATCCACCCATCACTATATCCACATATGCATCTAGCTATCCTTCCATCCTTCCTTCCACCCTTCCAGTCTTCCCAATCTGTCCATTCTTCAGCTCTCAATAGTCTTTCAACTATCCTTCCTTTCACTCTTCTGTCCTACAGTTCACCCTTTCTTGCTTATTTCCTAACTTTCTTTAACCTTTCCTTTCTACTCTCGTTCTTTTTTTCCTCCTTCTACCTACCAATCATTTGTCTCATCTTACTTTTTCTTTCTAACATTGTTTCTCATCAGCATCTTTTCAATTTGTCCCTTCCTGTGTTTTCCCCTATTCCCATCTTTTCTCTTTCTATGTTTCCTTTGCTGCGCATGTCAGCCCACCTCCCACACCCCTCTGTCATAAAACTTCCTACTTGTGTTATTTACGAGCATTTTATCTGCAGACAGAAAAGTCCCATGGAAAACTATATTTTATTGGGGCCCGGTTCAGCAGCCCATGAGATCCAATGGCAGCCCCTTCTTAAGCTGCTGAAGTAGGGAGCTCATAATACCACTGTCCTAGGATATCCCTTCCTACATGGGGATTCAAGTCTCTCGGATCTGAAATAACACCCCCAGCCACGATAACCACTCTGGCGGAGTGTGCTATATTCTAGTAATATCATATATGGAGCATTTGCACGAATAAAGTTTTTACCTACTCGTGTGGACCAATATAGTTTTACAGCAACTCGCCCAATTAACAGCCATTTGTCTTACCTCTCTCTGGCTTAAACACACATGTCTCAATTTACAGTGAATAATGTTAAAAAAATGGAATTTGAACTTAAAATCCTTTTATTGACGCAGTCTCTACCCACGATGGTGTAATTTTGCATATGAGTAAAAATCCATAACGAGTCTAATATGAGAGGAGATTTGAAAATTAAGTGGGTGTTTTGTGTTATGTTGTAGCTTTCCTTTTGGAAAAGGCAGGCGTTTTTAGGATGACAGCAGTAACAGGAAGACAGTCGGCATAATCAGATGAACTAAAAACAGGTGTCGCCGCGTTTAATTTGCACTGCATAACAAACAGATTGAACTACCAGTTCCAGTAGTTTCAACAGATTTGTTTGCAGTCAGATTTTAATATGTGCGGTGCTTTCTCCTTTTCCCTGCGCGTGGGTTTCAGATGGCGGCATTTCCCAGTCTGCTTGTCAAGTGTTTGCTCACACAGTCGCGGCTCGGGGGGGGGGGGGAGGGATGGGGGTGTCGCGCACGGGGGGGGGGGGGAATGAAATATATTAAGCAAAAAACTTACCCGAGTCACAGCCGGTCCACGCCACCTCTCAGACCTCTGCTCGACTGCTCCCCTGGGCGCCTTCACGAACGGCACCAGGATTGGCTGACGGCACAGCTTACGCTACGCCTGCCGCCTGCCCATTAGGAGACCGAGGGGCTCCTAATGGGCATGCGCAAGCCAGTGCAAACACAAGTGCGCATGACTGGGCACGGGTGAAAATTCGCCCTCCGTCCCCACTCATGCGCACTTGTGCTGCTGCCTGTTGCCCCTGGTCTACTCTGACAATCATGTTAGTCAACATGACGCCAGACCGCCCACCCCCTTCAGACTCTGAAGGGGGTGGGCGGTCCGACGTCATGCTGACTGACATGATTGTCAGTTGGTTCTCCCTCGGCGTCTTGAGTTTAAATAAGTTTGGAAACGCCGATGGAGCTACGGGCGGGGGGGGCTACGCCCCAACGCCCCCAATGCACGCACCGCCACTGCAGCCAGGTCTCGAGTCCATCCTGAAGTAAATCAGCGAGGGTGATGTTCAGCGGGGAGGTCGCTCCAGGACTTGACAGCTATGTGTGAGAACGAGCAGCCTCTGATGTGGCAGCTGCGCTGCATCAGTGTGAGGGAGGTAGAGCGAAGGATTCTGGACGGTTGGTTAAAGTTTTGGTGGTGGTTTATGTGTTATGGTCCTTGTTCATGGAGGGCTTTGCAGGCGTGTCAGTAACTTGAATTGGCATTTTTTCCTGGACGTTCAGCCAGTGAAGGTTTCTCAGGTGTTTGGTTAGGTCGGTCCGTTTGGGTAGGTTGAAGATCAGTCTGCCCACTGAGATCTGTATTGTCTGGAACCTTCATGAGTTTCCTGTGTACAGTGCGTTGATTCAATCCAGCCATCGATTAAGACATATGTGACACTTCCTCGTGCTGATGGGGAGCCATTTGAAAATTCTTCAGAGCAGGCGGAGTGCGAGAAAGCAGGAAGCGAAGACTGTTGATCTGTTTCATGCAGAGTTTGCTGTCCAGGATGATGCCGAAGTTGCGGGCATGTTTTTTTGGCGCAAGATTGGGTTCAAGTTTGGAGGGCCACCAGGTGTCCCTACAGAGTGAGGCATGGTTGCCAGTGATCAGCACTTCAGTCTCGTCAGTGTTACCCTTCAAACAGTTGTCCTTCATCCAGTCCGAGACATTCTTCATGCAGTTGGTCTTAGTGGTGGTGGGGTCTGCAGAGAGCGAGAGGATGAGCCAGGTATCGTTGGCGTAGGTATGAGGTTGAGATCATGGGTTTCGATGAGGTCTGATAGAGGTTGCATGAAGGTGTTGAAGGTGGTGGTGGTGAGGGATGAACCTTGATGGATGCTGTGATGGTGCTCATGAGTTCTGCAGTAAAGGGAGGTGGGCGGATCCTCTGCATTCGTCCCGTGAGGAATGATGCAATACACCCGAGTCTTTGATCCCGATCAGGTGCAGTCTCTTGATGAGCATGTGGTAAGATCGGTGTTTAAAGTTGGAGAAATCTGGGAGGATCAGGGTGTGAGAAAGTGCCATCTTTCTTGCATGGTATGCCCCCACTTTTTGCTGAATGTACTTTGACTGAGTGTGCCCTGGACTCCTGCCAATCAGGTGCCCAGGGCCTATGTTCCTTCCCTAAAACAAACCCAAATTGGCAAACCCTGACCACATGTCAGCCCCTGGTAAATGGTACCCAGGGCCTTGTGACCAGGGAAGACCTCTAAGGGCTGCTGCACTTCTTGTGCCACCCTTAGAGGCCCTGTACCCTTACACACGAACACTGCCTTTACAGGCTGTTTGGGTGCAAGACAAAAACCAAGTCGACCTGGCACACATCCCTGTGTGCCATGCCCATCACCTACACTGCCATGGCATACATCCGTCACCCCTCTAGCTGGGTGCCTTATGCCAATGGTGTGGCCACAGGAGCCCTGTGCCCCTACAGTACCCAGGTCCAATCCTGGGCACTGTAAGTGCAGTGCTGCCATTTAGGAGTACATGGTGCTGAGAGCTCGTCAAACACGAGCTCCACAGAACCATAATGGCAACACTAAAAACTGAGAAGTATCAAACTTCTCAGCACATTAAACCCACACTTATGCCAGTGTGGGATTTAATGTACCCAGCACCCCAGAGGGCATCTTAGAGGTGCCCCCTTAAACCGAACCTTCAATCCACGTCTGCTCTGAGGCTGCCACCCAGCAGACATGTTGCTGGACCCCTGGGTAGGAGAGCCCCTGCTCTCCTGGGCCTGCAACAATGCACATCCTGGGCGAGGTGCTAAATCTGCTCCCCCAGGATGGGCAGGGGGAAGCTTCAAAGGCATGCCGCCTCTGAGCTTCCCCAGGCCACTGCAACCCCCCACTCTGGTGGGAAGCTTGGCCGGAAACCCCAAATAAGGACAGGGGATGTGCCAGCCTGCCAACCCCACCCCTCAGGTGGGGGAGGCGAGGGGGAAGCACATCTCCGGGCTCTCGCCATCTTGAAGATGGGGAGCCCTACCCTCTCAGGACTAGGCTACTGCCCCCCTCCCACAGGAGAGAGGCAGGATAGGGGGGTGTACCCACCCCAGGACAGGGACCCATTGGTCCCTGCCCTTCACCTACCTGTAACGCCCCTAAATCTAGTATTTAGGGGCACCCTGAACCTTCCTTCCCCAGATTCCAGATTCAAAACTACAAAGAGCAAGAAGAAAGAAGATCTGCCCTGCAGCTGCTGAAAAGAGGAAGACACCAACTGCTTTGGCCCCAGTCCTACCGGCCGACCCTCGAACCTGCTCCAACCCGGCACCTCTTGCTGTGGCCAGCAACCTCACCACCCCGGAGGACCTGGCTACCTTTTGGCTCTAAGCCCCTGGGACTCCCATGAGTAGAGGCTCTACTCAAAAACCTCTAATCCCTGGCAGCAGCCCGGAACCGCGAACCCAGCACACTCTGCACCCGCCAAGCTTGGCCAGTGCCGGAGTGAACAAAGACCCTGAGGACGACCCCACAGTGACTGTGACCCCGAGTCCGGCAGCTTGCAGTCTTCATCTAAACCGGAGATTTCCCATTGAAATCAATTGAGCGCCCGAAGGCTCAAAAGCACCCTGCACCCAGCTGCCCGAGTGGCCCTGGCAGTGAAAACTCTACTCTAACCTACTTCCCACTTGCCCTGAGTAAGTGACCAGGAGCTCAGCTCCCACAGCCGCGTGGCTTGCCAGTCAGCAGCCACCAACCAAGGCCCCCCCCTATCCCTCATAGGATAACATTGGGCCTAACGCTCTCTGCACCCGGCCGCCCTAGAGCCGCTGAGGGTGAACCAACTGTACCTACCTGACCCTGGGGGGACCCCCGAGTCTATGCCTAGAAACCTCAACTCTGCCAGTCTAGTACTTACCCTTAAACCGCAAACTCTATTTTCCTCATAGGGTAACATTGACTGGCTTTTTCCTGAAATTTCTTCTAAGTGTGGACTTTTCAAATCTTAAAATATTCAACAAAAATCAGCTGAGTAACAAAAACGAATTTACTCACCTGCTCTTAGGTGAGCTCCCAGTGCGAGATCTTGGTGCCCAGCACTGACTTACAACTGTACTTACCTTTAACTCAATTTTCTTCCATAGGAAATCATTGACTATTTTTCTTTGAAATTTCGTCTAGGTGTCGATTTCTGCAATCTTTAAATATTCTTCAAAATCGTATAATATCTGAAAACGTAATTACTTACCTGTTTTGGATAAAGGTCCCAGTACTGAGTCTAGGCACCCAGTACTGGATTACAAAAGTAACGAGAATCTACTATACCTGTAACCTGAATTTTCATCCATAGGGAATCATTGCAGGTTTCCTTTGAAATATTTTCAAAGTGTCAACTTTTAAAATAGCTAAATATGGTTTAAAAATCATTACAGTAATTAAGTTGACTTTCATCACTTGATTCTGAGTACTGACCCAGGACTGAATCTAGGATCCAGTCGTGGAATTCCAAAAGTAATCTAAAAAGTAATCTGTTACTAATAACCTGAATTTACCATTGAGCTCAATGCATGGTTGTGTTTAAGAAATAAGAGTTGCCTACTGCAACCACTTGTAACTGTTTACAAAAGTTTATTGCATTTTGCAAAAGTATTTATATGAAACATCTCATGTTGAGAAAGTATATTTTAAATCCAAGTGTTGGTTCTAAAATAAAACAAACTTTTTTTATATATAAATCATTGGCCTAGAGTTCAGTTATTTAGTGTGTGAAACCATATGCAGACAGTGTGTACAAAAATGCTTTACACTGTCCTCTGATACGGCCTTACTGCTACCACTTGAGTGTAAGGTTATATCTAACTTTAACCTCTGTCAAACCCTGGGGACTGTGGACTCTGTACACTCTGTACCTATTAAGGAACAGTATACACAGCCACTTTCTCACACAGGGCTGCCAATTCTCCACTGTGGAGTAGGGTGCGAATGTAGTCAGTGGCGGCGATCAGGGAGGTCTTGGTGCTGTGGTCGATACAGAAAACGGATTGGGAGGGGACTAGCAGGCTGTTTGTGTGTTCGGTGAGCTGCTGGTTGATGGCCTTCTCCAGGACTTTGACAAAGAAAGGGAACAGCAAGATAAGGTGGTAGTTATGAGTTCGCAGGAGTCTGCGCATGGTTTCTTGAGGAGAGGACTGACTTCTGCATGTTTCCATGTGTCGGGAAAGCTGGCTGTGGAGGAGTGTTAGTAGTGTCTGTTCTTGTTGCTGCCTAGGTTGAAAATGCGGTGGAGGCAGGAGTCCTTGGGTGCTACCTAGTGGATGGAGCTCATGATGGCTGCGGTGTTCCTTGTCTGTTCCAATGCGGAGAGTTGCTGGACGGGAGAGGCTTTCCTTGGAGTGAGGTCTGTGGGTTAGGGCTCGAAGTTCCTTTAGATGGTGGCCAGCTTTTGGAATTTCTTCGCTACAACGTTGCAGAGTTCTGTTTAGAAGAATAGCGTTCTCTGTGCTGCTTTTTATCTCTTTGCCCACAAGCCAAAAAGCCAACAAAAATGTACACAATGCCCGCCAGGCACTTACTTGTTCAAATTTCTCAGCCACACCAGGACGCACATTTTTATTGTACAGGGAGACCATGACAAAAAGGACTATTGTAACTAACGGTCAATGAGCAGGTATCGGAATCGGTTTCATTGGATGCAGGAAGTAAACTTGGAATGCTTCCATAGCTTTGGATATCACAATTTGAAAGGGTAATGTTTCTTACCCAGTAAGCATCTGTTCTTGGCATGTAGAGCTGTAGATTCACATGCTTTGCATACTCCTGCCATCTAGTGTTGGGTCCGGATGTTTGCAAGTTGTTTTTCTTCTAAGAAGTCTTTCCAGTCACGAGGTATGTGACTCCTCCTTTCAGCGATAGTGCACATGGGCATCGACTCCATTGTTAGAAGTTAGTAAAGGTAGAATAGAGATGTCCATGCGTAGGTTTATAAGATAAGAACTGCAACAGGTATAGGTACCCGGGGAGTGAATCTACAGCTCTACATGCCAAGAACAGATGCTTACTGGGTAAGTAACATTATCCGTTTGAGGCATGGGAGCTGTAGATCAAATGCTTTGTATAGACTGAGAAAGTGACTCTGTATATACTGTTCCCAAATAGGTATAGTGTGTACAGAGTCCCCAGAGGTTTGGCAGAGGTTAAAGTTTGATACAACTGTACTCTCTAAAGTGGTAGCTTGGTCGAGCAGTATCAGAGGAGAGTGTAAAGCATTTGTTGTACACTCAGTTAGCAAATGGTCTCACACACTCAAGCACTGAACTCTAGGCCAATGGTTTATATAAAAAAAATATATAGTTTAATTTTAGAACCAACAATAGGTATCAAAATATACTTTTTCAGAATAAGATGCTTTAGTTAAAGACTTTGCAATAGGCAATTGACTTTTGCAGATAATAGTTTTGTTGCAATAGACAACATAATTTCAAACAATACATTGAGCTCAAAGGGAATTTCAAGATATGTACAATTGATTACTTTCAGGATTACTTTTCAAACTCCAGGACCAGATCCTAGATTCAGTCCTGGGACAGTTCTTGGAGACAATTGAGTAAATTCATTTTAGTTACGGTTGTGATTTTTAAGCAATATTTTGCCATTTTAAAAGTTGACACTTCAAAACTTTTTATAATCAAATTACCAATGTTATCCTATTAAAGGAAATTCACTTAGCAGGTAAGTGGGGTTATGGTTACTTTTTCTAGGTCAGTGTTGGATCCTAGATACAGCACTAGTGTACCACATGTAAGCAGTTGAGAAACTGCATTTAAGTTACACAGGCGATTTTTAAGGAATATTTATAAGTTTGCAAAATCGACACTTAGAAGAAATTTCAGAGAAAAACAGTCAATAGTTTCCTATGGTAGAAAATTCAAGATACGGGTAAAGTATGTTCTCGTTACTTTTGTAATCCAGTGCTGGGCTCCTAGGTTCAGTACTGGGCTCCTAGGCTCAGTACTGGGACATCTATCTAAAACAAGTAATTGAGTTTTCACAGTTGGAACGATTTTTAAAGAATTTGTAGTTTGCAAAAATCGACACTTAGAAGAAATGTCAGAGAACAATGGTTTCCCATGGGAGAAAGTGGAGTTAGTGGTAAGTACAGTAGTAAGTACTTTTCAGGGTCAGTGTTGGGCACCAAGATCCAGCACTGGGATCTCTCCTAATAGCAGCTGAGTATTTCCGTTTGTTACTCGGTTGATTTTAGATGAATATTTTAAAGTTTAGAAACTCCACACTTAGAATAAATTTCAGAAAAAGCCAGTCAACGTTACCCTATGGAAGAAAAGTGAGTTATTGGCTTTTGGGTAAGTACTCGACTGGCAGAGTTAAGGTTCTGGGCATAGACTTGGGGTTCTCCCAAGGTCAGGTAATTAGTGGTTACACCCTCAGCGGCACAGGGGCAGCCGGGTGCAGAGTCAGTTAGGCCAAATGTTATCCTGTGGGAGGCAGGGGGGCCTTGGTTGGTGGCTGCTGACTAGCAGGCCACGCGGCTGTGGGAGCTGGGCTCCTGGTCACTTGCTCACAGCAAATGGGGGGAAGTAGGTAGGAGTAGAAGTTGCACTGCCATGGCCACCCGGGCGGCTGGGTGCTTTTGAGCCTTCGGGCGCTCAATGGATTTCAATGGGAAATCTCAGGGACGAACAAAGGCTGTAAGCTCGGGGACAAAGATTCTTCAGGTGCCACCACCACATCAAGAGGTAAGTTGGCTAGTTGGAGGATAGGTAGGTATCCAGTAGTTGGGCACAGGGGGCCACAGGGCGCCAAGTGCAGGAGTGCCTTTTGATGTCGGGAAATCTTACCCTCTGTTGATCATGGTTGGGGGGGGGGGGTCCCTGGTTCTGAGGCTGCAAGTGTCTTCAGGAGCGTCGAGGTGGGTCCTTGGGTGCCAGATTCGGGGTTACAGTCGGGGGTGGGGGACACCTCCTCAGGGTCTTTGTCCACTCCGGCACAGGCCAGGCTTGGCGGGTGCAGAGTGTGCGGTTCCGGGCTGATACCAGGGGGTTAGAAACTTGCTTTGAGCAGAGCCACTGCTCGTGGGAGTCCCAGGTGCTCAGAGTCAGAATGTAGCCAAGTCCTCCGGGCTTTGTGAGGTTGCTGGCCACAGGAGGTGCTGGGATTCAGCAGGAGCAGGGTCGGGGGTCGACAGGCAGGTAGGGCTGGAGCCAAAGCAGTTGGTGTCTTCCTCCTCTTAGCAGCTGCACGGCAGGTCTTTATTCTTGTTCTTTGCTAGTTTAGAATCAGCAGTCTGAGGAAGGAAGGTTCAGGGTGCCCCTAAATACTAAATTTAGGGGCGTTACAGGTAGGTAAAGGCAGGGACCACTGGGTCCCTGTCCTGGGGTGGGTACACCCCCTATCCTGCCACTCCTGTTTCGGGTGGGGGGGGGGGGGGGCAGTGGCCTAGTCCTGATTGGGTAGGGCTCCCCATCTTAAAGATGGCGAGGGACCGCAGATGTGCTTCACCTCGCCTCCCCCACCTGAGAGGCGGGGTTGGCAGGGCGGGCACATCCCCGATCCTTACTTGGAGTTTCCGGCCAGTCTTCCCGCCAGAGTGGGGGTCAGAACCGGTGGGGACCAGTTGCTGAGTACAGCAAGTGGCCTGGAGAAGCTCACAAATGCGGCATGCCTTTGAAGCTTCCCCCTGGCCATCATGGGGGAGATCTAGCACCTCGCCGAGGATGTGCATTGTTGCAGGCCCAGGAGAGCGGGGGGCTCTCCGCCCAGGGGTCTGAGAGACTGTGTGGCAGCCTAAGCAGTCTCTCAGACAAGACGTGGATTGTAGGTTAGGTTTCAGGGGGCATGTCTAAGATACCCTCTGTAGTGCTTTGTACATTAAATCTGACACGGACATCAGTGCGGGTTTAATGTGCTGAGAAGTTTGACACCAAACTTCTGTCTTCAGTGTTGCCATTATGGGGCTGTGGAGTTTGTGTTTGACGAACTTCCAGCACCATATACTCTTAAATAGCAGCACTGCACACAGTGCCCAGGAATGGACCTGGGTACTGAAGGGGCACAGGGCTCATGCTGCTGTGCCCACACCACTGGCATAGGGCAGCCAGCTAGAGGGGTGGCTGATGTATGCCAGGGTAGTGTAGGTTGTGGGCATGGCACACAGGGATGTGTGCCATGTCGACTTGGTTTTGTCTTGTACCCAGACACTCAGCCTGCAAGGGCAGTGTGTTTGTGTTAGGGTACTGGGCCTCTAAGGGTGGCACAATAAGTGCTGCAGCCCTTTAAGGCCTTCCCTGGTCACAAGGCCCTGGGTACCATTTACCAGGGGCTGAAAGGTGGCCAGGGTTTGCTAATTTGGGTTTTAGGGAAGGAACATAGGCCCTGGGCATCTGATTGGCAGGAGTCCAGGGCACACTCAGTCAAAAGTACATTCAGCAAAAAGTGGGGGCATACCATGCTAGAAAGATGGCACTCGCATTTACAGCAGGATTCTCCCAAAACAGTGGCTAGCCTGTGGCTGTTGCAGTGGTCTGAAAGTGTGTTTCAAGTACTGCCTGGCCTAAATTAGCTTGCTGTGTTGCCAACTCATCTAGACAATAGCGTAGACCATGTTGCAGCTTTACAGACTATGGGGATGCTTCCTAAGAAACCCATAGTAGCCCCTATTTTGCAAGAGGAATGTGCTCTAGGACAGGGGTCTTCAAAGTGTGGGGCGTGACCCCCAGGGGGGCCGTGAAGTGATAGCAAGGGGGTCGCGCATTCCCAGTCACACTTCTGCCCAGGCACAACAAGGGATTTAGCCCCCCCCTCCACCCCCGTAGTGTGTCTCAGCTCGAGCTGCTGTGGGCTCCGCTGGGCTGTCTGTAATCTTATCTCCTGCGTTTCACAGGTCGTTAAGGACATTTTGCAGATTTACATACCTTTTGTAAAGTGGTTACTTAGGCTTAGTTTATTTTCTAGTTCCAGTACCCACTGGGCCCCAACTCTGCCTTTTCCTTACATTTGTATTTCACATTTACTGCTGTAGTGCGAGAACGCATTTCACGAAAATAAATATAAAGTAGGGTTGTAAGAAGAAAAATACCAGCCATTTGCTGTTTAAAGAGCCTGCAAAGGCCTCCTCGACACTAAATGGGATTGTAAATAAAATCATATGCATTCATGCGTAATGTGACTTTTCTGTCTTTGTTCCCCTTAATTATCAGTCATGGATCATTGAGGAAGCCCTAGAACACAATTGAAAGTGCTTTCTATTTATATTTGCTGTTCCAAGTACGCACAGATGAGTGCTGAAATATACAGCTTTAGGTGACTGCTTATTTTTGTACCATCTGGGACATCAAAATAATGAGCAGGCAACCCTAACCATAAGACTGGAAGTGTGTTGCAGGATCAGCATATTATTTCCTCCACCCTCGATTCCCGATTAATGTCATAATAGCAATAGTTTAACTTGTATCTTAAACCCTACGCTGCCTTCAATAATATGCAGAGTTACTTCAAATGTTTGGGAATGCACCCTGCATTCAGAGAACTCACTTCTCATTCTCACACTTCACTTTCACGCCCACCCTGCACTCACAGCGATCGCAATGCACTCACACTGATCACCATGCACTCACAACATTCACCCTCTCAGTGATCACTCTGCAATCACAATGCACTTGCGTTCACCCTGTACCTCAGCCTTCAGTCACACCACTCATCTGCACTCATGTGACACCTCATTCACCTGTCCCCTCACTGATTAATTTGCAACTTGCTCAAACAAGCTCATCATTAACCATGCATGCATTCGTCCCACTCTGCACTTACATCCGCACCCAAATTCATGGTCACCTCATTCACCCTAGTCACTCCTCTTTCCCTACTCTCACACTGTTGCATCACTCACCATGCACTCACATGGGCACACTTCTCATCCACAGAGTGCAGAGAGTTAATGTGCCTGCTACAAAGAACATGTACTATGCAGATCACAGAACTGTGAGAAAACTGAGTAGCACTATAAAAAAAAAATGTTTGTCAGAAAAGGTGCTACAGAGAGATGAGGTGTTTTGTTGGCGAGTGGTAGTGAGGGAATTTATGGAGAAGGAGGAAGCGGGGATGTGGCACCAAAAAAAGACTGTTGCGCCGTGTGTGGCCAGTGCTATGGCCAGCCCTGCCTGGGAGTGTAGGCCCCATCGCGAAGTTTGGGTCTAGTCGCTCCCATGCTTCTGTCTACTACTATTATTATTTACATTTGTAGTGTGCTGCTATTATCAAAAGGTGTCCTGGGGCTAATAGCCATCTGCTGCCTGAAGGCAAATGAGAAACAGATGGGGGGGGGGGGGGGGGGTTAGGAGAACCAGCCAAACGGGGTGACCTGCAGAGCATAGAGCCAGGTTTTTATATCTTCCTAAAGGATAATCGAGTCTTGGTGGAGCGAAGCAAAGGAGGGTGGACGTTCCATAACTGTATGGCCTGCACCAAAACAGCAAGACAGACAATTCGTGCCTTCCTGAATTAGGGAACAATAAGCAGAGTGGCACAGGCCAAGAAGAGCATACGGGTCCAACCTGTGTGCTCGGTGAGGAGAGATGAGAGGATGAGAAAGGACAGCAAGGGAGTGAGGGAATTTGATTGAAGAGGTCAGGGATGAGGAGAAATGTGAAGTGCTGAAGGGAAGTGCGGACACGCAAGAAGTGAGGGAGAGTTGAGGGCACAGAGGGCGGCTACTGTCAAACTGTGAGAGAAGATAGCTGAGATGATCAGGGACCTAAAAAGTAATTTGATGCGACATTGGTGAGGGATAGCAGCGATAGGGGAAGAGAGGGAGTACTGGGGTGGGTGCTGAGCAGTGATAAATTTGTAATTAAACATGTGCAAGGAACCTCACCAGTAGGCCACCGCAACTTTAACCACCCACCCATTGCCTTGGATGTGCAGTCAATGTCAATACCTATGCAACTACCAAGCATAACACTGTACAAGTGTGACTATTTCCAGCCCCCAAAGCTATAAGAATGGCATGGATTTCAGGAGTTTATCGTTTTTAATGTATATTGAATTAATCAACAGCTGTTCTGCTCATCTCTAAATTACACAGACAGAGCCATCAAGTGGCATGTGGCAGGCGGTCATATTGCCAGTGTGCACAATTAGGTGCCAGTGCGGAGCAACAGAAACCACCTGCTCAAATTAAGCACTGGTGCGGAGGTAACCGGGGAGAAGGACATTGGTTCAAGAAGGTGTGAAAAAACAAAACCGATGTGAAAGATGAATGGGGGACTGGAGAGGTGTAAGATACAAATAGACAACAATTTGAACGGAGAGACTTGAGATGAATGAGAAATGCAGATGGGCACGGGAGGTGACAGGGCCAGAGAGGCCATGAGATAAATGCGAGAAACTGTTAGAGATGAGGGCAGTGAAAAGGCAGAATGGCAAGAGGTGATTAAGGGTGAAGTGAGAAGTTGAATGGGGAGAGTTTAGAAGTTGTAAGAAGGGGTGAAAGAAAATGGCCTGCAAAGTGAGAAAGGGATCCAGGATTGGGAGAGGAGAGAGGGATGGAAGGGAGGGGTGAGAGGAAAGTGGCATGGGTTAATTGCTTAACTCTGCACAAGACCGCCAGGGTTTTAAGGGACCCCTGCTGCTCCCGGCCAGGGCCAGGTGAGCTTCTAATGTGGCAGCACGTATTCCTGCGGAGTGGAAGGCCCATCACAAATGTTGACTAGACATCTTTCTGAGGTGAATTGCTGTATTTTGGTTATACACTCGTACTGATGGGGTGAAATCTTTCCTCAGTGTTAGTGTGCGCAAAAAAATTCAAAATAATGAAGCAATTCTATCCCAAAATAACACTGCATCACAACCTTATTTATATTTTCTTCCCACACAATTTAGTCAAGCCTGTCGTGTAATTTGGTACTCACCTGTCTCGTAATTCCAGAAGCCCTGCCTACAGGTTTAGAAATGTTTATCAGGAGGTGGACCTTACGACTGAAAATGTTGACAGGGGGGGGAGGGGGGTCTCGGCACCCAAAAGTTTGAAGACCTCTGCTCTAGGGGGTATTGGTAAAGACCTTTGCCTACGCATAACATGTTTTAATACATTTAACAATCCATGAAGCAATACCCGATTTGGATATAGGATTAACTTTGTGAGGTGGCGCAAAAGCAACAAAAAGGTGTCTCATTTTACTAAATGGTTTTGTTCTATGTAATATAACAAAGTTCTTTTAACATCTAAAGTGTTTAGAGCTCATTCTGCCACTGAAACAGGTTGAGAAAAGAACACAGGTAATTCTACCGATTGATTGATGTTAAAGGCAGAAACTACTTTAGGTAGAAATTTAGGGTTGGTACAAAGGACTACTTTGTCCTTGTGAAGCTCGAAAAAGGGTTCAATGGTTAGTGCATGTAGCTCACCTACTCTCCTTAGTGAAGTTATTCCAATAAAGAAAGCAGTTTTCCACTAAAGAAAGCAGATTTCCATGAGAGAAAT